>NW_027437193.1:26089746-27468496 GCF_033239565.1 Halichoeres trimaculatus | reverse complement strand
CACATACAGCTGCAAGAAAAAATATGTGAACCCTTGGATCCATTTGCAGCATTAACCTCGACCAAGAATTTACAGTAATAGCAGATCAGACCTGTACAACAGTCAGGACGGATTTTGAACCTTGCCATGTTGTGGTTGAATTATTCTCTTGATGTCCTTGATTGATGGACAGATGGCCTTGAGTTCTTGAGCAATTTTTTTTGTAAACTTGGGAATTAATTCCTCTGTCTAGATGACAGCAATCTGTCCAGTCCCTGTGGCAGAAAAACAGCCTTAAACCATGATTCGCATTTTACCCTACCTCACAGTTGGGATGAGGTTTTGATGTTGGTGTTCTGTGCTCATGTGTGCCCCTTCCAAACAGCTCCACATTCATTGAATTTAGAGCACCTGGATGATCCACAGCACTACTGACAAAATATTTTGTTGACAGATGAAACCAAACATAAGTCAGTGTTTGTTTGAACAGCAGTGGCTTCCTCTGTGGTGTCCTCTCATAAACTGTGCTTTTGTAAAGTGTGTTGGATTTGTCAACAGAGATGTTAGGATGATCACTCCTAGGGCGAGTGGCAACAGTGCTGAGCTTTCTCCACAGACAGTTGGTCTTTCTGTGGACTGATGAACATACAGGCTATTAGAGATACTGTAAATGTTAATGTGGCGTGAACAATAGAAACATAAAAATAGCAGACTGTTTATTGTTGTGATTAAGATGAAGATCAAAAAACATTTTATGACCAATTAATGCAGAAAACCAGATACCCAAGGTTCACCGTCTTTTTCTTGCATATAGTAGAATCATAGAACTTGATTTTATGGGCAAAGCACATATGAAGTAGCTTTTCTTCCCTAGCGTCACTGTAGGCACTGAAGCATCATGGGAAACACAAGTGACAGAGTAGCTGGAGATCGCCATGGAGCCAAGGCCCACCGTTCAGACAGCAGCGGCAGTCAGAAGGACAGCAGCAAGATGGTGGACAGCACAGACGACCCCAACATTTTCAACACCCACGGGCCAGAATCCAAGGTGATGCAGGAAACCAAACAGAGAGATACAGATTATTGTTTAAAATGATGTTTGCAGCAGGAATACCTCCCTCGTGTCAAGGGCCTGTTTGTTTAAATTATAAAAAACTCTTTCAGCCAAAAGGAGAGAATGAATTTACCCCAGATCTGGATGATTTGGTGAAAACTGGTCCTCAGGCCCGGCCCACTGTGATCCGCTGGGCTGGAGGGGGAAAAGAGGTCTACATCGCTGGTTCCTTTAACAACTGGAGCACAAAGATACCACTGAATAAAAGGTACTCAAGTCTTTTTAACACCATTTGTGATCACACAGTCTCATTGTGTCCTCCTATGACTGATTCTCACTGCATACATTCTGGCTCTGACTGCATGTGACAACTGTAGTTTTGTTTTTGAAAGAAAGAAATGTTTTTCAGTTTAATTTCTTGTCCTCTGTGTTTTTTTAAGCCATAATGACTTTGTAGCCATCCTGGACCTGCCAGAAGGAGAGCATCAGTACAAGTTTTTTGTAGATGGACAGTGGGTCCATGACCCCTCAGAGGTAAGTCCTTTTAGTTTTTGAGAAATAGTTATTTTTCTGTAGGATAAGAAATTAGTCACATTTCAGTCAAAAGTACAGGAGAAACATGAAAACACATCACAGCACTCACTGCATTACCTTTAGTTTCTCTGTAACCCACAGGAAAATGAATGTTGACTGTTTATGATTATGACTGTTAAAATGTTTGTAACATTTTTCCTCTGCAGCCAGTTGTGACCAGTCAGCTCGGCACCATCAACAACCTGATCCAGGTCAAGAAGTCAGACTTCGAGGTGTTTGATGCACTGCATGTCGATTCTCTGGAGTGCTCAGATTCATCAGGTTAGGGTGTGATTTTTTTTCTTACCACTGCTTACACATTGTTTTTTTTCATTTACTTTGCCAATCAAATCACCAGATGACAAGAAATTCTGAAAAACAGTGTTCTGGTCTGTTGTTTTCTCTGTGGAGCCAGCGTGTTCAGTCTTAGTAAGTAAGTAACTAGTGCTGTCAGGCGACCAAAAAAATAGTCTAATTGATTACAGAATTTGTTATTAATTAATTTAATTAATCACATTTTAATCTCATATCTGCTTAGGGTCCCCAAATAAAGTTATGGATATGAGAAGAAGATGTGAGATGACACAGACATAGCAAGATGCTGCAATCAGAAAAGTTCAGTCAGCTCACGCTCTAACTGAGGGTGTGTTGCTGTAGTTCAGAGAGAAAGAGCTGCGCCATCATGAGAAATCATGACAGAGATCATGGAGAGGATCATAGGATGGAGCACCCCAGACAAACATGATCAAAAAAAGTATGATTTGTCTGTTTTTTGGATAAAAGAACAGGAAGAGACACATAAAAGAAGAGAATCCACTCTTTTTAGGTAGTTTTGGTGTTTACATAGTCATATAAACCAATAATATTTTGGTCTTGAAAGATCGTTCAAGACGCTCTGAAAATGACTGGCAGCCAATGCTCCAAAATTAATTAATTTTTATAATACATTAATTTGCGGTGTAATTAATTAATCTAATTTACGTATTAAAGAGACAGACCTATGAGTAACGTTTATTTGTATAGAACATTTTCATCAAGTTGGTGAAACAGGGTCAAAGGAACGCTTGCCTGAAGTAGCTTTTAAAAACTGTGATAGATGCAGCATCTTTCGGGTCTGGGGGAGAGCAGTCCATAATCTCAGCACAGCTGACTCAGGTCACTACATGTTTTGGGTTTGGTGCAGTGTCTACATTGATGCTAAAGAATGGTGCTCCACTGGGATTTAGAGTCAAGCCTTTCAGCTCTGTTAGTACTTTACCTGTGGCCGTTGTTTATTTGCAGATCTTTCCAGCTCCCCACCTGGTCCATACGGGCAGGAGCAATACGCCTTCAGACCTGAGGAGCACTTTAAGGCCCCTCCCATCCTCCCCCCTCACCTCCTTCAAGTTATTCTCAACAAGGACACCAATATATCAGTCAGTGTCTCCATTTGACTGGAATTGTTTTTATTTTGTTGAATGATTTAATGTCTTCATGTTTGTAAGTGTTCCCCTGTTTCTCTCTGCAGTGTGACCCTGCCCTGCTGCCTGAACCAAACCATGTCATGTTAAACCATCTTTACGCTCTCTCCATAAAGGTAGGTTCAGCAGAACTTCAACACATTTCTGTTCTCATGTCAGGCTGTGTTGATAAGTTCAAGTTGTTGTCCCATCTCTGTTGCGTTGTACTCCTCTGAAAGCGGCGTTTCTCTGTGTTGTGTCCATTTCTAGGATGGAGTGATGGTGCTGAGTGCCACTCACAGATACAAAAAGAAATATGTGACCTCTCTGCTCTACAAGCCGATCTAAACCTCATCTCCGGTGCTCCACAGTGCTTTCAGAGGGCAGCATGCTTGGATCCTGCTGTTTCAGTTCTGTTCATCACGTTTGGCCTAACCTCGCTTTGAGACATGTTTACAGGAGGAGCTGAACACTGCGGCTGGGTCTGGTTTATTATGAAGGTCACACTTTGGTCTGCATAGGGCTCTGAACAAGAGAAGCCAAGTGTGTGTGTGTGAGTGAGTGTGTGTGTGTGTGTGTGGGTGTCAGACATCTGTGGCTTTTACCATCAGCTGTCTACAGACAGAGAAGAGACTGATGAAAACACTGTGTGTATTTTAGTGTTTGCTGCACCCTGTTACTTTATGCATGTTTGTTTGTTAAACATTTGATGTGTATTCAACTTTTGGATGTTCAAAAATGAGGGCTTACATGTTTTCAACGTGTACCAGTTGTTGTCTCTAAAAGTGCTAAGTTGTTATAACCTCCCTGGATGATATCAAAATCATGTGAAAGCATTTATTACATATTAGTATACAAGATATCTAAATGTCCTGGTTGGGCCTGACTTCAGGTCAGGGTGTTAAACAGAGCAGCAGACTGCTGTTGGGGAAAAAGTGCAATAATCTGTAGAGATTTCCTTTACCTTCCTTCCCAGTGGCAATTCTCAAACATGGTGAATAATGATTGAGGTTATTTTCTTTGGCTGGGCTGGTCCTTAAAACGTGCTGGGCTCTTTAAAGTTAAATTGCCAACATTAGCAGTGGGGGATCAAACCTGGGTTTTGATTTATTTGAAATGGTTTAGTTATTTTTCCCCTTCATTAAAATCAAAGAACATCCTTTACTGTTTGATGGGGAAACACCAAATTTAAAGCTTTTTGTGAGATTCAGTTCACATTGCACACTTCTCAAGCACCACATGGTTTGTTGTTGTTTCCTGTTTGGGCTTCATGGTTCACCTGCACAAATCTTCTCTGCTGTAAAACATTAAATGTCTTGTTCTGGAGGAAAAGGATCAACAGATGCTTGGATAATGAACTGTTGTATTTTCTGCAAAGGGAACTTTACTCCACTTAAAGTTACACATTAATCAAGTTTTCTTTGTGTGAACATGTCATGTTATAATGTTGAATCTACAACAGTTTAATCCTGATTCAGTGAAATCCACAAACCAAGTCCAAAGCTTGTGTGGTATGAATGAAGATATAAACATAGATGAAGTGTTTTTGTGTGAACATGGTGGTTGAGGCCACTGTTCTTTTTCTGCGGTTGCCTTTACCTTGATGTGTATTTGTGAGCACTTTACTCTTCAGTGAGCAGGAGTGTGAATGTAAGCTTTGAACTATGCAGCAGACACCTCTTGTACTGTAGCTTCTCTGGACTATAAACCACAGTTTGTGCTTTGTATTTATTTTTTAGACATGACGGTTTTTGCTGTGCTTTTATTTAAGTGTGAGTGTGTGTGCAGCTGTCTATTAAATAGGAATGTACTGTATGTTTCTGTTACATGTCCACTCCACCGTGTGAACCTGCTGCTTTGCATGTACTGAAAAGTATTGATGTATTTACTGAGCGTGGAAGTTAAAAAATCTGCACAAACTTGAATGTGATGAGAGGCACATTTCAGATGGATTAAAGGGCTTTGGGAGCAGATTGTTGCCAAGAATTTAAGAGTTGTACAAAGTTTTCTCACGTGTGTTCTTTAAAGTGAAATAATGTGTATTTGGAGTGATTTTGAAAGTTGTACTGTTTGATTGTCTGCACTTCCTGTATCGCACAGTTGACACCCATGGAAGCCCAGATAGGCTCAACTTGCAGTTTGTGCTTTAAACTGAAGCCTACAAGCTCACAGGTGCATCTCCTCTACTTTAACAATTATTAGCTCTGCTTTTGAGTCAAGGGCATTCAAATGTACAAGTGCAATCGAAGCTGTTCTCAGCTTCCATTGATATCTGAGGTTGAAATGATCATCAGAGTGGTAAAACAGGCTTAATAAAGACCCATTAGTGATCAATGAGAGGCTCTGACAGTGTTCTTTGAACGTGGAGCCTAACTTGAGATTTTGTCCAAAGAGTTTTTAATATCAACAGATAAATAAAGGGAGCTTGGACAACCCTGGACACCGGACAGTGTTTTCATGCCTGAAACCAAAACTTGAATTTTTCATCCGTCTCATGAATGTTTTAAAACTATTTGCAGATCCTGTGTGGTGATTTACAGTACACGGTTTTATTTGTTTGCAAACGTAGAGACTCGTCTTTATTTCTGTCTATTTTTCCTCTCAAAATAAAAAGCCATTAAAATAAAGTCTGAATAAAAACACTTTGTTTAGGCTACGTCTTTCTGTTAAGATGAACCATACTTTTTTGATTTTATATAATTTTTGTTACTAGTATAGCTTGTTTTGTCTTCATTGTGTTATGTTGAATTTGACCCATGATACACTACATGATAAACCAAAAACTTTTATCAGCTTTTAATAGCATAGGGAGAAACTAAGCAACTTCCTCTGGTGTAAGAACATGAAACTCATGTGGGAGAGCTAAATACTGCAGTTCCTTTAGTGCCTACCTGAGGCTGAGTACCACAATCACAGCAAGCAAAAAACTAAAAAGATTTCGTGAATTCATTCATTCATTTTCCAAACTGCTTATCCTGCTCAGGGTCGCAGGTGGCTGGAGCCTATCCCAGCTGTCGTTGGGCGAGAGGCAGGGTACACCCTGGACTGGTCACCAGTCAATCACAGGGCTGACACAGAGACAGACAAACATTCACGCACACACTCACACCTAGGGACAATTTAGAGTGATCAATTAACCTGGTGAGCATGTTTTTGGACTGTGGGAGGAAGCTGGAGTACCTGGGGAGATCCCAAGCATGCACGGGGAGAACATGCAAACTCCACACAGAAAGGCCCACGTGCCGAGGTGGGAATCAAACCGGTGACCTTTTTGCTGTGAGGCTGCAGCGCTAACTGTTGCGCCACCGTGCAGCCCTTAAAAAGATTTTAACAGCAAAAGTAAACTGGTTCCAAAAAATACTTACAAAAAAAACTCCAACAAAAACAGCGTGGGTCTGAATAGCTGACTTCTCTAACAGCAAATTTTCTGTTAGTTTATATTTTTTTAAGTCATCAAACTTTTGAGCTACCGTAAAACTTACTAAAGTTTTCTGCAGAAAGGTTTAAGAGCCTCTACTTATCCTCATCCTAACTAAAAAAAACACTTAATGTTGAGTTTATCCTTTCCAATATGGCCTTTGTTGACAATGGGCTTCAAAACTCTGTATTAGAAATAAATGAGTGATGTCATAGAGACTAAGTTCATATTACACGCTGTCCTCCCCACTGTTAGATAGATAGATAGATAGATAGATAGATAGATAGATAGATAGATAGATAGATAGATAGATAGATAGATAGATAGATAGATAGATAGATAGATAGATAGATAGATAGATAGATAGATATGAAACTGCACTAGCTTGTTTCACTTGCTGTGAAACATTTCCAATGACATTTGAAGCTATCATCATTGATGTCTATGGTAATAAAGTAGTAAGGATGGACAGTGTATAAGGAAACACATTAAGAAGGACCAAACCACACAAGCTTCTGAGGTGTTTTATTCATTCTGTCCTCAAATCTTTCATCAATAATACTTTTGCCAACACAGCAAACAGCTTGGTGTCTTCAGAGACAGGACTCATGAATCCTGCATCGGCTTTCTAGTTCATTACATACAAACTCAGAGAAAAGTTGCTTTCCAAACACGTCAAAGCTGCACCAATCAAAGAGCACTATATACAAATGCAACTCAGGTTCATCAGGACATTGTCTCAAACCCCCGTTTCAGTCCCTTCTTAATAACAAAATGCAAAAAGGCTTTGTTTACGCTCCAACAAGGTGCTTTATGATCCAAAGTTTCACAATCTTTCCAGTCGCTGGCTTCGTTTTTACAGTCGACAATTCTACAAAACATTTCCCTTAATCTTCTTTTATTTTCAAGGCAATATCAAACTTTTCACATCTTTTGAAATACTTGGCAACTTTTGTCATTTCAGAAGACTCGAGCGCAAACAAAACCTAATTTGGCAGGTGTCAGGTAGACAAGCGCTAGTTCAAGGCCATTTCTACCACCCAGAGCTGAGAGAAGAGGCTCTGGAGCTAAGTCAAAGGCAAGCGAAGCAACATTTATCAGAGCTTAGTTATAGGTGGATGATCAGTGGCTTAGATATGATGGAGGCATAGTTTGTCATTTCTTATCTGACAGCTTATGTGACTTATTCATTTCAAAGAGACACACTTGTCTAACATACACTGCATTTAAATCACACTCTGCATGAAGTGACTGTGGCAAACATACTCAGAACACTGTGATGTTTAACATCAAATAAAGATAGAAAGCTATTGCACAGCTACCCAGAAAATCAACTTTGCAATACGCAAATGTTGGATGATTTCACACACACACACACACACACACACACACCCAAAAACACACTCAAGCACACACATGCGCGCAAACACTCACATTTCAAGTTAATAAAGAAGAAGCAGATTATTTACAGCATCAGATGGCATATATACAGCAAGAAAACACGTTAAACTAAAAGTGGAGCTGAATAAAAGAGTGAATGAATGGACTTTGATCCCTCCAGTAGCCTGCCAAAGTTTGCATCATGAATGAGAACTTAATAACCTAAAATTGCCGTTGCCATGGGAATGCTAAGACGACCTGAACCAAGAGAAATAACAACAAGACAATAGCATACAGTCTCTTGGGAAGAAATCCACTCTTTTCAGTTTTGGTCCAAAAGGAGCTCATTTGTGTCGCATGAATCTGAATAATCTGTCTAACGGTTACCAACTCTGTGGTTCCAAAGGCCTTCTTAAAAAAAGATGCCTCGATATCCCCTCAGTCTGTTCAGACCGGGGTTTGTCATTCACATGGATAAGGCAAGTCGAAGTGAAAGTAAAGAGTTCAAAGTTCAAACTTTGGCAAGTACTGGAAATCCCGTTCCAATGTTTTCACCATTTTCAGTCTCTGTCATGCATCAACACTGCAGACTGAAGTACAATCCTCACACTGATGGTGTCCTACACGTTATAATGAGAGTGACTAACAATCCAGTGACAAGCAAAGTAATAATAATAATAATAATAATAATAATCCAGTGCAGCATGATCATTCAAGAAACAACATCATTATTGCACATGCTCATGTGAGAACTCCTACAGAGGAGCTTGAATACGCGTGTTTAGCCTGGTTCCATTTCAGCACTTTCACCTCTTTTTACATACACGATACATTCTTTATGTATATCACAACAAATCACATTGATGAAAGTCTTGCGCAATTATTAAATAACCTCCTTGCATCAGCAATCAGTATTTCAAAAATCAGCAGTAAGATGCCAAACACACAGCTGTTAAGGATTTTAAAGAAGGAGGCGCTGACTGAAATGGAACCTTGTTCTGGCTTTTTTTTCTGCTCTCCGTCTAAAAGCTTCCTCCATAATTTCAGATATAGCAAGTACACAACTACTCTACATTCTTCTGTGTTATGTGTAGTGTTACTTATGTGGATGTCACTGTTTTTTTGCATTGCACTTGCAAAAATATGTCCATGTTAATACAAGTGCCACGAGAAGAAAACTTGCATTTCTGTGGCAGTTAAAGTCAAGGATGTGTTGTCTTTGAGTGAGCACCACATAAACATATTTACTGTTAAATATGTGTGTGTCCATGTGTGCAGAATTCCTCTCACAAGCCACCGTTAAACATGCATGACCCTCTTTTCTGTCCACAGGCTGTCTGGCTCTCAGGAGAAGATGCTGAAATATTTTAAGTCTTTCTATTTCAAATCAAAGCTTATGTGGGTTTATTTGTTTCGAGGTACAATTGTCTTAAAATTTTCTGTAATAAAATCCCTAACACTAAATTAAGAGCTTGCTTTAGTCTTGATTAAAACCACATGGATAATCTGAGATGAGAGTTGAGGAGCATCTTCAACCAGCTCCATCAGTAGGACGCACGTCACTTAAAACCACCAGAGACACGTTTCAAACGCCTTCATCTGTCACACACATGATCAGGCAAACTGCTGACTGTGTCACTCAAAGACAACACCTCAGGTGAAGGGAGGGGGGGGGAGTGGCAGGTATCAGATGATGAGGGGGGAGTCTGGTAAGGCTTGAGGTGCAGGTCATTCTGTGCACGTGTTGCCTGGAGGAGGGGGGAGTTAAAGCACTCTCATGGCTGGACGGTAAAGGCAGAGGTGAGGCGGGGCGAGGAGAGGAGAGGCTGGTGTGGGAGAGGGGTTCATGGGTCTTGGCTGTTTCACTAAAGAGGTAAGAGGTGGCGGCGTTGAGGCTGGTTCCTTTTCAATAAGTCTCAAACAGGCATTGGCTGCTGCGCTTCCTCGCTGCTGGACGTTGATTGGGCGGCGCTCCAGAGGCACCACTGGTCTTCAGGAAACTGAGATCAGCAGGCTGCTCTCTGGCAGCTCCTCCTGGGTCCTCAGCTGGAGAGGAGGAAGGAAAAGAAGATGAAAAATAGATCCAATCCTTTACAATTCAACAAAACTAACAAAAAGCCAGTGCAGTGAAATGTTAAGGCAGAATGAAACTGTGCATTAGTTAGCCTGGCTGTGTCTGTTACTGAAGAGATCTTTATAGAAGGGGTTGGGTTATAAATTAGTCGTCAGCAAACCTTGTGCTACAGCTAGTGGGCTAAAGTTTGCTAAACTGTCAGGGGAAACTGACTTGAGCTTTCAAAGGAAGCTAAGCTAATTCCCCCTGCAGGCAGGGTCATGAGAAACATGTTTCTGGGGAACTTTGAAACTCAAGTACACATCAGTATTTTACACTGATGTTAGCAGCATTTTCTCCTCTGCAGTGTTAAAACTAGTGATGTCCTAATCTGATACACTGATCTGTATCAGCCCCCAATATGGCTATTTGTGGAGTATCGGATAGCATCAGATTTTGTTGCATGATTGGGACCGATCCAGTTTTCACGTGCTGTTCTCCGAACTGTAACAGCTAATGTTTTTTTTTTTTTTTACCTTTATTAAAAATGTACAAAACAAACTATGGGTAGATGGTAACATTTCAGTTATTTTGTTAATCATTCCTCAACAGAAATATCTTATTTGATTTTTAATCTTACACCAAAAGTTATATTGTTTATTTAGATAAATCTGGAGGGATTAACTTTTTATTTTTACAGCTGATGGAAAAAACACTTCCATATAATCCTTGTACTGTTAAAAAAAGGGAATTAGTGGTTTATATGGGTTTTAATGAATTTGTAGAAGTAAACAACTCTTTTATAACTACAAGTAACAAGATTTACAGGTTTTTCTTTCTCATCACTTCACTTCTATCTCACAGATTTTCTAACATTAGTGTTGTTGTATTGTAGTTATGATTCCGACTCATTCCAGTAGATGGCGGTAATTCACCGAAACCTGTCACCCGCACAGACAAACAGTGTTATCGCGGTGTATTTTGGGAAACAGTATGCCAGGTAGACTGGGCTGTTGCATACTGGGAAATTTTCCTGGATCAGTAGGACATCGGGGGATTTTTGGCAAACTGTAGATTTTGCAACATTTTGCATACTGATTACTAAATACTGAATTTTAGCCAAAATAGTAGGCACTACTATTGGTGTAGTAGGCGGTTTGGAAAACAGCTTGGGACTACTTCACTTTGGAAAACAATGATAGTAAAAAAAGCATATTACAACATTTGTAAAGTGAGTGTTCCTCGAGGCCAACAGGGCTCACTTTAATACAACAAATATGATTTGTTGTTTAGAACAGAATCTCCCAATGGAGTACGGGATTTACCTGAGGACCGGTATCAGCAAAACATATGAAAAAATCTGATCTGTCCGTAAGTTAAAAAATCACATCCCTCGTTAAAAATCAGCAAAGGAGTAGTCTGTAAAAATGAATCCAATACAGAGGTGTTAAATGATGCAGTTCCTCGAGTGTCCACTTGAGGCTTGGCCTTAAAAAGCTTCAGCAACCTCGATATGAGCCATGTTTTAATTTATCCATACTACAACTCACATTTTACAACCTGATGTTTTTACACACAGTTTTTTTATGTGTGTGTGTGTGTGACACTATTTATTTGTTTACACCAAGCAGGGCTGATTTTTTAAATAATGCATCTGTTATAACAGTATAAATGCTCGAGCTTATGCATACATCTGCATATTCAGGGACATATTTAGGGGCACCGAACACCTCAGCTCCACCTCTTTGGTATGTTAACCAACAGTGTTGACTTTAAAATACCTCATCTGAATCCTAAGGGTGACATCACACAGACTACATGTCCCCATGGTCTACGCTCAGAAACAGCTGCGGCTGAGTGTAAACATCAACAGTCCACAGGTTATTTCTTGACTGGGTGCAGCAATAATAAAGAACTTGAAACTCAAGGATCATGTTGCCTCAGACTGGGTCAAATCACCTGTTTCCTCCAGTAATGCAGCTTAATGCTAAGCTAGACTTACTGAACGGGTCAGGAGTTTTACATGCAGACATGTTAGAGTGAAATCAATCTTCATCTGTTCCTTAAAATGAGAAGTACTCTTTTGCTAATGTTAGTCAGAACAATTTTCCCACAGTCGAGCGAGCGGCTTGCAGATGAAAAGTTGAGTGAGTGGCACGATGCTTTCATTCAGATCCTCAGAACATCACACACTCACACACTTGCTGTGTTTTCTGCTGGTGTGAATCAAACCAGCTGCTTAAGGCCCTCCTAAGACTAAACTTTTCCTGGAAGCTGTCACATGTTTTCATGTATGACAACAGCACAAAGCATGGGAGCTATGCACTGTGGGTAATTTTAGCTTTAACTGAGGGGGTCTGAGGATGTAAAAAGACTCACTACTAGTATATGCGACATTCAGAGGTAAACAACACTGCTGTGGATCCTAAAATGTTGTTTATGGCAGCTCTGTGGACGACTGTATGCAGCTTTGTGACAGTGCTTTAAGTTTCTACATTTACTTTATTTCTAAAAGGTTTCTGAGAACATAATGGAGATAGCAGATGAAGTGAAAAAGCAGTGATACCAGCATGGTTAGGCAAAGTAAATTCACACAGAGGTAAAAGTGGCCCCAGACCACAGTCACCCTCCTGTTTACTGCTTAAAACATGAACTATCAGATTACCAAACAAGGAGGGTCTGGGACAACATCTATCAAAATGCAAAGTCACAAGATGTCAGACAATTTACCGGTGTGAGGAGAAGAAGAGGAGGAGGAGGAGCTTAGAGAGGAGAGTCTCTGCTCATTCTTCTGGAGGGTTTAAAGGAGGAGGAGGAGAAGGAAGTGGAGAAGGAATAGGAGAAGTATGAGGAGGAGGAGGAAGAGGAGGAGGAGGAGGAGACAGATGCAGGACAGGACATGTGAGACAAAGAAGCTTCAAGTGATGAATTAACATCAGAAATACCAACGAGAAGGACACACTGACTTTCACAACATAGATTACAGAAACATGTGAAGAGTGTACAGTGTGTAAACTGTTATATGAGCACAGATGTTATCCACAGTATGAATGATAACAGTACGTGTCCTTATGTGGAGGAGACTCTAACTCACCTCTAGGTTTGTTCTGGCTTTCTTCAGCACATCACGAGTCCTTGACACTGCAGAGAAACAAGAATATTTATTTCTAAAGCTCATCATAGAACTTTGACACATAGATCAACACTTAATGTGCTCTTTCTCTGAAAGCATTCCACCTGTTTGTAATCTTGTTTTGTTTTGAACCTTGCTTTACTGTTGCACTTTGAGATCATTTTGATGAAAAGTGCTTTACAAATAAATTTTTTTATTATTATTTTAACATTTTCAAGAGAATCATCACAGCTTTAGAAACAGATTTCCCTTAAAATTGTCCTTTCCTTGCACCTGTGGTTAGAGGGACAAGCATGTGTTTTGTAAAACTGCCAAAATGAAAAATAAATAAAAGTGAAAATAAAAAAATAAATTCAATTAAAAAAATAATTTACAGATAAATATATATATATATATATATATATATATATATATATATATATATATATATATATATATATATATATATATATATATATATATATATATATATATATATATATATATATATATATATATATAAATAAATAAAAGTAAAGAAAAAAATAATTAATGTGGAAATATGATTAAAAATCAATAAATGAGTAAATAGAAGCACTCTGCTCTCATATTTATTTAGTTTATGTTGCAGACACTGACAGCATGAGTTACAAAAAGAAATGGAATTCAAATGAGGAGGCGGTCCTAAGTGTGTCCTGGGTTTAACTGTTTGCAGACAGCCACAGACAGGGATTAAATATTTTTTAAAATTTTTGTTTTAATTTTAATTTCCTTTTTCTTCTTCTTTTTTTTAATTCTGGCAGTTTTGGTCCTCCATAGTTTGGAGTGAAATCCACAGAGTCCTGAGTTATTATAGATCTATGAACATGAGGTCATCCAGTTTACTGTTCATGTGTAGCTCACAATTCGAGTTTCTTCATTTTAAATCATCGTCAAGCAAAGCTGTCTACTGGGAATCTGCCACGTTCTTTACTTTCACTCCTTGATGTTTTTGTTTCATGCACTGGGTTGAATCTGTGAGTAGTTCTCACAGCTTCTGCTTCTGATTTGAGAACCTGTGAATTCATGACATACACTAAGCCTGTGTTAATGCATCAAAAACACTCACACTGGTTGACGATGAAGTGCTCCATGCTCTCCTTGCTCCGGCTGGTGCTCCTCAGTCTTTGAATCGTTCCTCTGAGCACCTCCTCCTGTTCTGATACGCGCAGCTTCAGTGACAAGATCTCCTCCTGCAGACACTGCTCCTACAAACACAAAAACAGAAAACATGTAAAGTGACGTTTAATACAAAAGCTCTGCGACCAGATTTGCAGTAAAAAAATGATCTAATCCTCTAAAAATTCCTTGAGTTGTGGCTTGTTCACCCATTACAGAGCTCCACCGCTGCTCAAAAGCACATTCCTTCACTAAATACTGACTCATTTTTGTGAAGATTTAGAAGATTAAATACATTATCAAGAATAGAGACCCTATCAAATTTATCACATTTACTCTAATTTTCACAACAATCTTTCCCAAACCTTCTTCAAGTTTTGGATGGAGGGATCCGTGCTTGGCAGTGCTGCTCTCCAGAACATCTTCAGCAGAGACGTCGCCTCCTCCAGGATCTGCCTCAGAGTCTTTGTGTTGGACAGCAGACTCTTCACACAGCCAAAGTCCAGGATCTGAAAACACACCTCCGTCAGAGCGGTATATCTCAAAGCCACTGCTGTGCTAGAACAATGTGTTTCAGCTCTCACTGGATCACTGCTCTGTTTCTGCTCCCCCTCCAGCAGCGGGGGGCCCAGACAGGCCTGCAGCGTGGTCTCCATGCGCTGCACGAGGCTGCGACCCTCCAGGATCTGCTGCTGAAGAGCACTGAAGTCATCCACATGGCCGATGGCGTGGCGACCATTGCGGTTGGCGTACGATCCGTCAGGTGCATCCCCCTCCAGCTCAGAGTGAGGATCCAGAGGGTCTGCTGGAGAGGGAAAACTAGGGTTTACTATAAAGGAACCTGAGTGATGTTATTCAACTTTCTGTCTTAAATAAGTTCTTCAGTAATGAGAAGGATTCCTTGTCATGCACATTAATTAAAAAAAAAATGTTACTATAAAAAGGTAACAACACATAAAGCTACAGTCATGCAGGTCAGTTAGAGTCACACCATTGGCAGTGCTATGGCTGTCCTCCAGGTCTGAGTAGGGAGGACCAGGTGATCCACAGTTAAACAGACCAATGTCCCTGACGGGTGGAGACGGAGCGGGGTCTGCGGGGCACACACATACACAAACCAGGCTTGGACACAGCAAACCGGCACAGCACAGCACACTGAGCCTCTTGGAGTCATATTCTGTTAGTATCTGAGGGTCTGTGTCTCACCGTGCAGCAGCTGCCGTCTGTAGAAGTTCTCTCTCTGAGGACTGGCAGTCAGGGCAGACAGTGACGGAGTCCGAGGAGACACGGCACCCAGCTTCTGCTCCAGCTGCTTGTGAAGCTCCAGCTGTTTGAGGGCGCTGTTCTCCTGGACGCTGGTTTGCAGCTGAGCTCGCAGACTCCTCACCTCTCCCAGCAGCTCCCCCAGCTCCACCGGCAGACCTGGCAGCTCACACAGGTACCCTGAGGAAAAGATGCTCATCAGTGGTGATCCTGCTCCAGGAGTGTTTCATTAAATCACAATCACACAATGAACTTCGGATCCTAACATCCTACAGACAAAGACATTTCTATGAGAAAATTCAGCTCAGGGGTCGAAAAACACTTTTCTTAATTCTGTCACCAGATGGCACCAAACACAGGGCTATATAAGAAATCCTGAGCCAAGTAGCTTTCAAGAATATCAAAAAAAACATGAAGTGTGGGCTGTTCTTTCGTGAATTTGTGATATCACGCATCGACAACTGCAACTCCCTCCTGACAGGCCTCCCTGCGAGTACATTTAAACCTCTGCAGATTACCCAGGATGCAGGAGCACGTCTGGGGGTCCCTCATCCAGGTCTACACTCCTTCAGGCCCACGAGGCTCTACTTGTGAAAGATACCTGGTGCTCCCAGCCCAGCGCGGCTCCAAATCACAAGCCAGACCCTTCTCCTCTGTTGTTCCCAAATGGTAGAATAAATTATATGACTCTATATGATCCGCAGAGTCCTTTTCTACTCTGGGAGATGTCTGAAAACTCATCTGTTCAGGGAACACTTAAGCACTTAATCTGACCCTTCTCCTCTTTGTCCTCAGGGGTAGAATGAGTCAGAAGGTCTCAGACCCAGCTCTTAGGAAATTTTCAGCATTAATTACTGAATGTTTTTAAAGGTTGAAGAATACTGTTGCAGCAATTGATTGTGTGTTAGTTGGCTAGACAATTCAACATTGCTCAAAAAAAAAAAAAGAATGTAATAAAATCTGCCTGGTCCTTAGTGGAACAGCTTAGAGATCACAAGAAGAGGATCCATTTCTCTGTTCAGCATTTATTCTGGTCACAGGTAAGGTTTACAGCACCGTTCCCAAAAGAATGAGCCCTGATATCCAGGAGCAAAACAATTTTATAACAACCATTGTTACGCCTATCCAGAGGCTGAGTTAAACTAAACACCCGAGAGTAATTGGCCAAAAAAACCTGACTGACACCGTTGTCTCAACCCAAAGCTGGTATCAGTTTTCAGAAGAGATGAGCTATCAGAGTGTGTGTGTGTGTGTTTGTGTGTGTGTGTGTGTGTGTGTGTGTGTGTGTGTGTGTTGAATCAGAGCGTTAACACAAGGTCAAAAGAGACAGAAGCTATCCTTTTATCTGCCAGATAAATGTACATCAACACTGGGACTGTAGAAGAACACAAGACTAGATAAATGCTGAGCTACGTCAATTATTATGAAAATATATAACAAGACGAAGAAGAGGAAAAAATACATCCTGCACTTAATGCAGAACCTGCAGCCAAATAACTTATAGGACTTTGTCGCACTAACCAGGTTTTCCTTCTGTCTAAATTCTTGCTTGCTTGTGTTGCATGTTGCTTTAGACAAAAGCGTCTGCTAAAAGAAACTGTAAACGGTAGAATTCACTGACCTCCATTGGACTTTGTGCTGGAGCAGACCCGGTCATAAACTTGTAGTTCACTCTGCAGGGAGTGGATGAGTTCTCTGCTCTCACAGAGCTGCTGCTGCAGCAGGGACACCTCGTGCTGGAGCCTGAAGATGCACAGAAGCATCAGCAAACAGGCGTTTAAAGACAGTTTAATACACTTATTCTGTCCCTGTTTGGTCCACACACCAACCTGTTTGTTTTCTCCTGACTGCTCTGACGCTCCTGCCGCAGCATGAGGATCTGCTGGCCCTGCTCCTGACTGTGAGCCTGAAGTCGCCTCAGCTCCTCCTTCCACTGCTCCGCCTCCAGCTCTGCCTGTTTCAGGCGGGCACGTGCCGTGAACACCGCCTCCTGAAGCTGCACCACCTCCTCACAGGAGTCTGAGGAGAGAGGAGTCCATCCTGTTATCATTCACATCCCTGCAGAAAATCATCAGACTGTTATTTTCAGTTTCCTGAGAAGCACCTGTGCTGGCCTGCAGACGGGACTGCAGACTCAGGTTTTCCTCCTTTAGGACTCTGATCTCATTGGACAGCTGGGTGACTGAGTCCAGGCCCTGGATGTAGATGTTGGTTGGTGCCCCTGGAAGAAAACACACAAAGTTTTCAATCTCATTTCTTACAGACAGAAGTGACAGCTGCTGGAGAGTTTGTGAGGGTTGTAGTACCTCCTTCACGCCCAGTCGTAGCCAGTCTCTCCTCCAGCTGCTGTCGGAGCCTCTCATTGGTCCTGATGGACTCCTCCAGACGCTGACGGAGACACCTCACCTCCTGCAGGTGCTCCTCTATTAAATTCACTCCTGCAGACAAACAAAAAATAACCTTTTCACCAAAGGAAAGGACTTCAAAGGGTGTTGGAGGGCAGTGTGAATATTTTCATACCCACCATGCTCATACAGAAAGCATAGCATCAGCAATAGAAAGCAAACAACACGTGTTCGGTATATTTTTAGACCTGAAAACAGTTTTTGACATAGTGCCTCATGACCTATTATTAATAAAAGTACAGAACTATGGAATTAGAGGACAAGCACTTTCCTGGACATCCAGCTACTTGAGCGACAGAAACCAATATATGCAAATGAATAACAGTAAATCACAATTGAAGAAATTAAAGTGTGGAGTGCCTCAGGGCTCGGTGCTAGGACCTCTATTTTTCATTCTCTACATTAACAATATTTGTGAGTTTTCAAAAACTCTTCAAATGATTTTATTTGCAGATGACACTAACTTACTAAATTGACAGCAAATTATCCTAGAAGTCACACAGACAATACATTACAGCCAAAATAGCTAAGTCAATTGCAATCTTACACAAAGTCAAACATCTAATAAACCAGTCCTTGCTGTACAACTTGTACTGTTCCTTCATTCTCCCATACATCACCGACTGTGTGGAAGTGTGGGGAAACACATATAAAAAAACACAGAAACAATATTCAAACTCCAAAAGAAAGCAGTATGAATAGGAAATAAGATAACACTGTACAGGACCGCAAATTTCATCGCACTTAGGTTATAATTAGACAAAGTTTTTTCTTATTTCTTTGAAATTACCCCTGAAATTTCATAAGACTTTGGTGAAAATTAGCACATAACTTCCGTCCAGATTCTGTTTTGCAGTGCGCCTGTACTCACAGTGTCTATCACAATCAGGTAAGACCAATTTCCAACCCCACTCTTGGTGAATATCACATCTGAAGCCTTCAGTTGTATCATGTAAAACATTATAGACCTAATCATAAAGGTTTATCATTTTACATGTGATCTCAATTATCCATATCAACACACTGGGTACTAAAGAACTTGGTGAAATTAAATAACAAATAGCTAACTATCAACTGCTTATTGGGAAATTGAATTATTCACTGAACATTTCAAAGGTAATTATCAGAGGAAACAATGAACCTAACTTCTGTTTTCAAGAACTAAGCAGCTATTTATCACCTGCTTCTCTGGAAATAACAGAAATGTTGGGATACTTCTAAAAACATTTTGTGGTGGGTTGTGATTTAATTTCAAATAAATTATTTGTTAAGGCTGAGTAAATTTCAAAGAAACTGGAAAAAAACAGTAACCTACCAATTGTGACTTGTGACAATAAATTTGGACATTATTTTAAAGAAGTTTTTCTTCACATGCTCTGATAGATTAGACTATAAAAATGCAAAAACAAAGGGGTAGAACTAGAAAAGTTTTCTAATTTCATCCTAAACCCTTTCCAACAAGGTATAATGATCTACATTATGAGAGTTTTTAAAATTGTTTTGTTATTTTCCTGCTTAAACACATTGTACATCTTATTTATATCTATTTTGTTTTGTTTTTTAACCTTTTTGAATAAAAAAAATAAATTAATGAAACAAACCCCCCACCTGCATGGCCGCCTCCCTGCTGATGTCCTGGGGATCCAGAAAAGCCTCCAACCTGCTGAACCATGCTCTCCACGTCCCACAGAGTCCCTCCTGTTATCAGACCTGAATCTGACTTCAGGGAGTGACTTTCAGGGATCCCCCCCAGTGGATACTGCTGAAAGGCATGATGGGAAAGCTGGCTGTAGCTGCTGGAGAGGTTGTGCTGGTTGTGGGCTCCGGGCACGAGAGGATACAAAGCTGGGTCATGGGGAACTGTAAAACCTGGAAGCACAGAGAGAGAAGGGGATGAAAACGGATGATGTGGCTCTGTCTTTGTTTTAGACTTTATGGATCGATGTCACACACGGCCCACTCCACTCCTGAGCCCTCACCACTGCTCGGCTCATTCATCTGTTTGTACAGCGTGTCCAGCTCAGGGCGAACAGCGATCACTGACAGGGCCCTGGGCCGGGGGTCAGAAGTGAATTCTTTACCCCACATGTCAGGGTCAGACGGGACAGAGAGGGAGAAGGTGACGGGTGGCCTGAGAGGGGCTGGAGGAGAATGACAGGCAGTGACAGGTAGAGAATATGAAGACAATAACATGATAAACTTGTGGTCATTGAAGCTCTGTGAGTCACATCTCACTGTGAGTCCTGTACCTGTGGAGCACTGACTGCTCAAACCCACTGGGGCTGAGCAGTGCATGTTGGGACAGCTGCTGGAGGACTTGAGGGGTCCGTGAGGAGGAACAAGAGATGAACGGACTGAAAGTGGGGAGTGAAAAGTGAAAGAGAGAAGAAGCCTGGACAGACAGGAAAGTGTGTGTAACATGAAGCATCAACCGTACCGTCTTGTTCTGATCCGAGCCCTCGCTGCTGCAGACGCTGCTCCTCCTGAAACTCCCTGGCGTCAAGTTCAGAGCACAGCTCCAAGTCCTCATTGGTCCTGTACTCGTCAGACACTAACGAGCTCCTGTCTGATTGGTCGGTGGTCTCAGAGAGAGCCTGGCAGCTGGACGGGGTCTCTGGACGCTGCTGCAGCTTGGTGTGGAGTGACTCGATGATCTTATCTTTGTGCTGGAGCTCCTTACTCAGCCTGGGGACACGACAGGGTCGACCGGTACACATCAGTAACATGTTAGTCAGAGCGCTCAAACAGCTGGTCTCTGTTTACCACAGTGGAGGATTAAACCATCCTTAACTAGATTTACAGTGACTAAATCTTCCAATCCAAAAAATAAAACAGTATTCAATTACTTCTAAGAAACAGAAGGATTTTTTAACTAAATGAGGGTTTTGTTTCTATTTCAGGTAAAAAAAAAAAAAAAAAAAAGTTTTATCAGACTTAGTTAAAAACCTAAGAAACTTGACAAGAAGATTTGTCTTTATCAATTATCTTTTAAAAAAAACAATTCAAGCATGTCAGACCATCTTTTAACAGAATAAAATAGAATAAACCTTTATTTGTCATTGCAACAAGTACAACAACATTGCAATTTAATTTAATAATTAGTTTAATTAAATAATGAATAAAATATAAATAATTAACTTAAATTAATTGAAATGATTTAATTCAATCTTATTTTATTTTGTGATCTTCTAAAATGAGACATTTTTTCCGTATTTGTTAGGTAAATGTGACTTCTTTCAATTCCCATCAGACATGTTTACCAGAAACAAGAAAAAAACACTTAGTATCAAGTTGTCAAAGAATATCAATCAAGAAGTCAATCAACTAAAGATTGAACAGCATGAAATTTGAGATTTGAATTTTTCTTTTTTACATAATTTAATGTAAACAAACAGAAATTACATGCTTTACAAGTCTGTCAAGTTTAAGAATTTGAAGCCCTTACTGTTTGAACAATTTTTCAATTTGAAATTTAAAAACATTAATTAGCTGAAATATTCTGGATTGTTTATTGATGGTAGGGAAAAAACGTTAGGACATTAAAAGACTGAGCCTAGCTCTAGCACACTGTTATTTAGAAGAGTATATTTTACATATAATTAATATTTCGGCATATAAATCTTTAAAACTCATCTTTTATATGTTTCTAATAGAAAAATTTGCATTTAAAAATCTTTTTTCTGATTTCAACCATGTATCAATCGCCTGGTCAATGTCTTACACCAAAGATCTAAAGGATAAGAAGTAACGTAGTTGTGTTCCTCTTACTGTTTCAGTTTCTGAAGCATGAAGCTTCTGTCTCTAAAGACAGCTGCCTCTCTTGTTTGGCCTCGATCCACAGAGAAAGACCACAGAGAGTCTCTGTAAATGGAGCTCTTCTTAGAGATCATAGATTTCCATAAAGGAGCCATCGAGCTGTCAGTACAGAAAAAATCCTACAAAAGTATATTCCTTCCTCTGCTAGTCGCTCAAACAGGAGTTTTGTTCGTTCGTTCGTAGCAGTAGTGACGACTCAGTGATAAAAACGCTCTTCTTCAGTTCGTCAGGGTCTCACAGAGTGAAGTGACACCAGTGAAGGTCTGTCACACTCTCAGAGGCTTTGAGCCCATCTGGTGGGACACCTGGAAGTCCATTCACCGAGAGCAACTTAAGAAGAGAGGATCCATGCTGAGTCCAGGCCTCTGAGCGTGTGTGTGCGTGTGTGTGTGTGTGTGCGTGTGTGTGTGTGTGTGTGTGTGTGGGTGGGTGGGTGTGTGGATTAACAACAACCTTCTGTCTTCTTACCGTAAGGAGCCAGGTGGACGGCTGCTCGTGTGACACAGAAAAGTATTTACTCGTATGGAGTCTGTGCTCAACGAATAAAACTATTATCCTGAGTGGATGTTCACAGGAAGAAACGCAGCAGGTGATCTTATAAACTACAGCTGACAAGGTTTTAAATATCAGTTTGTCAAACTATACAGAAGAAAAAGGATTTGTGTCCGGCCAAACAAAACCTGTTATTCAGGGCTTTGTGGCTGAATCTTCTGATTCTGATACAGGATTTTGATTTTACATGTTGTGAATATGTCAGTGTTCAGGCACAACAGCTAATTCAACATGGCTTTCTACAGCTAGAAGACCATGCCGCTGGGAAAAAAATCTTCTCAAGTGTTTTTGTCTTATTTTCAGTAGAAAATGTCTCTAAGACTTAAAATAAGCCAAATGCACATGACCAGTAAAGAAAAATGTCTAATTTCAAGTTATTTAAAGTCAAAAATGGGCTCTGAATTGCTTGTAACAAGTTAAAAAAGTCTGCCAATGGGACAAAAGAAAAGTTACTTGTAGTAAGACATTATTCTAGTTTTCTAATGAAAATAAGAGAAAAACACTTGATGAGATTTCCATTTTTGGTAACACGATACATGTTCACATGTGAACCCACCTTAGAGCGAGCAGCTCATGGCCTGTTTTGTCGTCATGGCTTTCTGCTCGATCACCTAGAAAAGAGCAAAGAAGATTGAAGTGACTGTGTAACCTAGGCGACGAAACTTCCTGTGTGTTTCTAAAGGAAGAGTTGAGGCTTCTTACGTCCACTGATCTTGGCGACCACTCTCTGAGCGAGGGCAGAGTTCTGGGCCAGCTGCTCTCTGAAGCTCTGACCCATGTAGTAATCGATGTCGTTGGCTCGCAGCAGCTCCTCGAAGGCCTGAAAGATGTCATGATTGAGCAGGTATCACAATGTCATTTCTCCTCTGCTTTAAGAGTTCTAGTTAAATTTGGGATTTAATCAATGAAAAAGGTTTCCTGTACCTTGGTGGTGTCACCCAGGTGCTGTGTGAGGATGTGACAAACTCCCTGTCCTTCCCTCATCCTCTGCCTCAGGTGGGACAGCTCCCGAGCCTGTGTCTGGATCAGAGAGTTGTACTTCCTGCAAAAAATGAGGAAAAGCAAAGGAAATGAAAGAAGCAGAGTTCACAGAGATGTTTCAGAACATTGTGTTTGATTTTTGAAAAAGATGCCAAAGTGAACACCGGGAACAACTGAAATCTTATCAAGTGATTTTGTCTTATTTCCTGTAGAAAATATCTTTGTAGATTTAATATGAGCCACATTCACATGACCAGTTCAGAAAAATGTCTTTTTTCTAGTTATTTAAAGACAAAAATGAGGTCCAAATTGCTTGTAACAAGTAAAAAAAATTGCCAATGTTCAAGAGAAGAGTTACTTGTATTTTCAAGAATTTTTATCTTGCTCTGTTGGCAGATTTTTTTTTCTTGTTACAAGCAATTTAGACCTCATTTTTGTCTTTAAATAACTTACAACAAGTTCAGTCAAGACCACTTTGTCAAAATAATCTTGATTAACTTGCACAGTTTAATTTGGCGGTATGGTTTTGTTCTGGGACTCCCTGCTCTTCCATGCACTAGCGTGGAAAGCCTGAGGCAGGAGGAGCACACCTTCCTGTCCATCACAAGCCATAAGCAGGGTGGGCAGCAGCCAAAATGAAAAACCCAGACAGAGCAGAGCAATCGACATGGATACAATGACAGGAGGAGCTAGGGTGGAGATGGTTTGCAAGATGCCAGCAGAGAAAGCAGGAAGTAGGTTGGGTTAGAGCAGTTTAAATAGCCTGCCCTGAATGCAATTTTTTCAATAGGAGGTGGGCATGGGAGTCAGCTGAGCCATCAGCTGATCTGCACCGATGAAGACAGCTAAGCTGTTAGAGCTTGACCTTGTGGCCTGCCTGAACTAACACTACGCTTGATACATTTTTCTGGACTGGTCAGTGGAATGTGGCTTGTATCAAGTATAACAAGACAATTTTTACTTAAACTAAGACAAAAAAAACACTTGATAAGATTTCAGTTTTTTGCACAGCTAACCCTACTCCTCTCTGTCCTCTTACCCAGGCCAGGTGGCGCACTTCCCCTCCTCTGCTTGACCTTTTCCCTCCAGTCTGGAGCTCTTCAGTTGAGCCTCCAGTGATGCAACCCTTGCCATCAGTTCTTTGAGTTCCCTGCTGGGCTTGGAGCCTGAGCGGATCCCTTGGGAGTCAGACATCCAGCCTTCATCCTCCTCAACACCACTGGGAGCTGGTGATGTCTCGAAGGCCCAGTTTACCTGTGATGGAAGCCAAAGATTTAATCAAAGGTTTCATTCTAACTTAATAAACAGAGAAAAGCTGGTTAACACTGCAGCACCTTTCGTGGCGTTCGCTCCAGGCTGGAGGCGTAGTCGCTGGTGGTGGACAGAGAGCGCACTCGGAGCTGCAGCCCACGGATCACCTTGTGGCAGCGGGTCAGCTGTGAGCGCAGATCTTGGACCAGATTCTGCAGAGATGCTGACTCATCCCCCATTTCATAAGCAGCTCTATTACCGCCGCTCCCAGTGTACCAACCCCTGCCCACGCCATCATAGTCCTGCTGATGAGAGAGCGACGTGCACATCTCCAGGTCATCGAACTCTGCAGGAGGAGAAGATGGAAGAGGAGGCGTGGTTAAAGGAGGTAAGAGGTTTGTTACGAGGAGAGGGGAGAAATGTGTGTTTGTTACCTGGGCTGCTGGCGTCTTCCCTCTCTGCCTCATTCTCACTGCGACCACACGTCTCATAACCCAGATCCTGGAGATCCACCTGGACCTGTTTGCTGGCCTGCTGGACGGACGTCTCAGCTGCAGAGGAAGATGACAGGAAACCACTTTTAGTCTAGCCTGAGAGCATATTTCAGCTGTTAGAAGTGTCTGATGACAGGATCCTGAGTGTGACTCACTGAGCAGGTCCCTGTAGTCCTTCAGCTGCTCGGCCTGAGCGTGCACCGTGGCCTCAGACACCATCAGCCTCTCCTGCAGCTCTCGGTTCTCCTGGTGGCTCAGAGCCAGATCAGACTGGAGCCGAGCCGCCTGCTCACGAAGACCCTCCTCTATATCCTGCCAGATCACTCCCACTTCGCCGCTGTTACCAGGAGACTCCCCATCCTGCAAACACAAAGAGGAGACTCCATTTCTGCATGAGCACAGCGCTGAAGAAAGAATAATCTGAGCTCAGAGCTTTAGGAGGAGGTGGGAGGAGGAACTGTTACCGTGTCAGACTGCTGGATGTGATGATGAGACATGCACTGCCTCTTTCCCCGCTCCTCACTCAAAGCCACACTGGGAGGACCTCTCTTCCCCATCAGCACTGAAGACATTTCCCCTTCTTCTTCATCATCCTCCTCCTCAAAATTATCCTCCACCTCTTCTTCTTCCTCCTCCTCTTCTTCTTCTTCTTCACTGTCATGGCTCAGAGTCCTGTGAGTCTTCTCAAATGCATCTCTCGCTCTGTTTTCCCTCAGAGCCTGATTCTCCTGCTGCACCCTCTGCAGGACGCTCCTGGAAGGAGGCAGAAAGAAACAGACTCAGTCAAAGTCCCTCCATGTCCTCTCAGACGATCAGAACAAACGACTTCCTGTAGCAAATACACACCTCATCTGAGCCACAGAGCTGTATCCATCCCTCTCCAGCTGGAACTTCATTTCTTCAAGCTGGCTTTCTAGATTTCTCTTTTCTTCCTCGAGCTGCTGCACATCAGGTTGCTGGAAAATGTCTCCTCTTCTCACACACACAGGTCCACAAGACTGTGCAGCACAGACCAACAGAGAGAGGATGTTTGTTATTCAATAAAAATATACTCTAACATCAACTAATTCAGGGGTCTGCAACCTTTACTTTCATAGGAGCCATTTTTCCTCAGCTCACCTGGATTAAAGTCATTCAGATGCCACAAAATCTACTTTATCTTCACAATAAAGACAAAAAAAGTAAAAAAATTCTAAACAAGGTAACAATCTAGGGAAAAATTATTGAAACAAAGAGATTTTTGTGTTTGTAAAATTGTACATGTGATGTATGCTTTTTATATTCAACAAATTTGCAGACATATTTTTTAATCATAAATGTGTAATATTATAAATTTCATACATTTGCAAAATTTATGAAATTTCAATAGGTTGCAAAATTTTTGAAAAAAAAAAGAAAAAAAAACTTGCACACTTTTTCAAAGAAAGAATAGAAATTTAAAACATGAAGACATTTAAAAAAATTACCAAAATTTTGAAATTTCAAAAATGTTTCCAAATTTCATAAATTTGCAAAAAAATAAAATAAAATAAAATTGAAAGAAAAATGCTAAATTTAGCAAAAAAAATGAATTCAAATAATTTGCAAAAATTTGCAGAAATTCTATAAAGATTTGAATTTTTTATCCAACATTTGAAAAAATGTCAAAAAATGTTTAAAAATAAAAAAAGAAGCTTTTTTAACACATAATTTTATTTAGTGTCAGTGTCGTTAGTCATCAATACCTTCTATAAGAAAAATAAAAATTCTTTACTGCAATAATATTTTTTAAAGCTTCAAGCAGCCACTGCAAAAGAGTCCAAGAGCCATATGAGGCTCCAGAGCCACAGGTTGAAGACCCTTGAACTAAACAGAATGAATCATCAAGAGCGTTACCTGGAAACTTCTGGATGTTACTTTATCGTCCTCCTCAATGCTGTCTGTGAACTCATCACTGCTGCCATCTTCATTGTCTCCCTCCCCGTCCTCCTCCTCCTCCTCTTCTTCTGTGCTGAGCTCTGGAAACACAACAATCATATAAAGACTGACTTTAATCCTCTACTTTGTTTATGTCTCTGTCCTCTCTCCGTCTAACGTCCACTCTGTCCGTCTTCCTTCCCCAAAGCCTCTGAGCTCTCTCTGAATCACTCTTTTGAAAGTCATGGGACTAAAAGGAAAGGTTATGTCATAGATCGTAGCAGCCAGCCAAAAACAAACTCTGGGAAGTGCAACCTAGCCAGGAGTGTGTGTGTGTGTGTGTGTGTGTGTGTGTGTGTGTGCAGTTTATGGGAAGGGGAGGAAGTCTACTTAAACCAAGCCAAATGTTCTGGATCAGATGTTTTATATTCACTTTCATGAAAGCGACAGACGAGGACTAACTTCACACGCTCGGTCATTTTCTGCCAGGAAGCTCAGTGGAAAGTGACCGGCCAGAGTTTCAAATGAAAAATATTTTACATAACAGGGCCTCATGATACACACCAGACACACACACACACACACACACACACAACACATTGTACGTGTATGGGTGTGTTTCCAGTGTCTGAATGCTTTTATCTTTAGATTTATTATTTAACCATCAGGAGGAGCTCACATGCTCTGTACCACTTCATATGACTTCACTGCCGAATAATCCTGAAAGTTCAGTATCTGAAACGTATGTGTGTGAGTGTCAGTGCAGCACATTCGTGAAACTGCTGGGTTATTATTGATTGAACAATGTGCTCTGCAAGCACGGGCTGGATGAGGGGCCCTGTTTACACACCACTGCACTACAAACTATCCTCACTCATACTGGGAACAGGGAGAAACTGTTTCGGTGGTTCAAATACTTAATGTGAAATAAAACTTTTTATGTGTTTCCTTTTATTTAATAGAAAAGGCTGATGTGAGTCCCTTTGAGTTGGTGAAATTGCATGTGTGTAGTGAGTGTGTGACTGGGCACTGGAGCAGAACAGCCATGCAAACATGGAAACACCATGCCACACTGACATGCATGAGGGAGCAGGGACATGGAGGGAAACACTGATCGGGACTGGGAGTGTTTCATATGAAGGTTGTATCAAATGATCTGACATCTGAAAACCTCATCATAAACACATGATAGCTCAAAGATTAAACATTTTATAGGATCTGTTTTGAGAAGTTTTGGGGTGATTGAGGACAGAAACACTACTCCAGGGGGTCAGGGAGCTGAACACTGAGGGTCACCTCTGAGGGGAACAGACAGGAGGTCAGAGAGGGGCTTCAGGGTCGGGATATCCTTAACATTTACTCCTATTATACACAACAAACAGAAGTGCACAAAAAAGTGAGCACATTTTTATTGTTGTTGCATGAAAAGTACAAAAAGAAATGTTGACAAGGAGTCCATCTCCGAGGATGGATGAAAGATCAGGGCAGAAATGTTTGTTTGTTTATTTTAAGTGCTGAATGAAAAAGTCTTATTTCTTGCATTCACATCTTAAACAGTAAAATGATTTGATATATTTATTCCTGTGTTCTTGCTACGGAGCTGAAGCTACAAATAATGCTTATAGGAATACTTATACCTACTATAGTTGACCTCACTTACATGCATATCTGTTAGACTAGGATACAGCTAGTGTTATTAAAGTGTGTATGAATATAATCCAAGGTGAAGCTGAGGTGAAGGAAACTACTCGGCCATCTTTTCAGATTTGTGTCTTGGACCTTGTAAAGTGTTCACATCTTGTTACAAACAGATGATTCAAAACAAATGGAGGATGGTGAGACGTTTCACTTTAAGGCATGAGCTTGGGTCTCTCCACAAGATGGGACTTCACGGTGACAGTAAGGCTGGAAGAGTGACACCGGTGAGACAGTACACAGAAATGGCAATACAGAACGATCGCACTGCAGAAGCAATACGCAGGCAGCTTTATGAACAATATAAAAAACATATTCACACAGACCAGACGATCACAAAGTAGATCAATAAATAATAAGACTCTGGGTTGCACTTTGCCACTTCACACCACTGAGGTTAATCTCAACAGGCTTCAGCTACTGTGAGTAGTGCTTGTACTAACAGGACGAAGCTGCCTAAAAGCTGACAGTCAGGCTTTGCGATGGTTGTGTTATGATTAGTTTCACTTTAGGACCATGAGTTTTTCCTAAATCTGACCATCAGAGGCTGCAGGCAGCTCCGTCTGACATAAAGAGTGCCAGAGACACAAACAGTGCTGAGATCACACAGTGCCCCCTGCAGCCTGGGAGGCTGGACCCCACCCATCCCCACCTCCAAAGTCAGGCTGCCTTTTGGCCGCCCGCTCCATCAGCAATGCCATGTTCCGGGTCTTTCCCAGAACCTCCTCCAGCTGTCTGCGGAGAGCCTGAACTGAGTCCAGCTCAGTGTGCAGGGCCTGGATCTTCTCTGAGCTGGAGAAGACAAAGCAAGCGTTTTTATAACAGAAGAAAAAAAAAAAGACTGAAACTTCAACACCTGAGTGTGTCTTCCCACCTACCTGTCACTCTTTGTGTGAACGTGTGCTAAGTTTTGGTATAACCTCTTCTCCACCCTCAGGGCATCATTCAGCTTATTGTACTCTGAAACAAGCTGCTCCAGCACACACTAGACAGAAAGAGAGAAGCAAAGCATGCGTCATTTTTAAGCAGTGCAGAAAGCCAAGGACTGTCTGACTTTGCTGAGAATAGAGCAAAATCCTACTTGATGATCAGCGCTGTCTGCTGTTGTAGCTTCCTGGTGAGACAAAGATAGACGCAGAGCAGAGAGCTCCCTCTGCAGAGGAAACAAACATTAAAAATGAGAGATGAAAAAAAACCAAGGGGTGCGTCTCAAAGCGATAAAGTTCCATCCTTTCCTCCTCCACTTGCGTCGTTCACTTGCATCTGACTAAGATGCACCAGAAATGATGGAGAGACACGATGAAATGAAAAGAGGAGAGAGGATGGAGGAGATTTGTTTTTGGAGCAATGGGACATCCTCTCCTCTGGAGCGTCAAATGAAGCGACGTGTTTCAGTGATGACGGCATCAGCTGATCACCTCTGGATCATCTGTCAGTCAGCTCTAACAGTTGTTTGTGTGTCTGGGCATGTGCACTGTAATAAATAAATAAAACATAAACAGTAACAGAAATTTGTCTGTTCCTGATGCACATCTGATGGTGAACTCTGAAACTTATTAATATAACCCAGTTTATTGTATTTCTGGAAGACATTATTTATTGGATTTTAGTTTTCAGTTTAATCCACTGTTATACTTATTTGATGGATGTATTCAGTGTTTTGTGCTTTAAACTCACAACAAAAACTTTTTAATCCCAGATTTATGATCAGTTTCTGAACGATCCTCAGTGCCTGTTTTCAGCTCGTCTTTTCTCACTCATTAAACTTTGTTGTGTTTGTGAAGTTTCATGTGAAGTCTGAGCCGCTGCAGCGTCCAATCAGAGAGTGATATTACATATGGGGACGTGTCTGCCAGTGAAAAGACTTCCGCAAAGCCAGCTCTCGTGTTTCCTTGATCGAAGCTCCTCCGATCAGTCTCCTCTCTCCTCTCTCCTCCATGCACAATTATCACTTTGGGACAGCCTTCAAAATATTGACTCAAAAAGTTTTTGGTTACATGGAGGAGAGAGGAGAGAGGAGAGAGGAGGCATGAACTTATCGCTTTGAGATGCACCCAGTGTTGAGTTGATGGAGCATCACTGGGTCCCCTTACGCACCTGAGCGTCCCTCTCCTTCTTCAGCACAAGCTGTAACTCCTCCTGCAAGGCCTTCATCTCTGCCTCACTCTCCTTAGAGGACGACAGCATGGCCTCCTCCTGACCCTGCATCAGCTCCTGTTAGTCAAAGTTTACGGTGAAGACCAGGCTCAAAGGAGGAGCTGGAAAAAACTCAAAAACCTTCAAGGAGTTACCTTGATGAAGGCTTCTTTCTCTTTAAGCAGACTCCTGAGGTGCTCCATCTCTCCTCCCACCATCTCCCTCTCCTTGTCTCGTTTCAGCACACACAGCTCCTGCTCCCTCAGTGAGAGCTGTCTGCGCAGATCCTGCAGCTGGCTCGTCTGCTCGCTGATCACAACAGAAAGCCTGTAGGAGTAGTCCTGAGAGACAAGAGGATAAGGGTTGAGAAATATGAAGCTGCTTTTCCTTCTCAGCTGTATATCTGTCACCATAAGTATACACAGGTGAGAAGTCCAACCTGGAGGTACTGGTCTTTGGAGCCCAGAGCGTTGAGCATTTCCTGAACCTGCACCTGGTGTTCACTGGACTGACGGCTGCGATCTGCCAGCAGCTCTTCAAAGAGTTTCTCCTTTAGAGCCAAGCGAGCCTTTAGCTCTTCTATAACCTCAGAGGGACCAGCCTGAACTCTGGCAGCGAGGGCCGCTGTCAGATCCTAGACACACACACACACACACACACACACACACACACACACACACACACACACACACACACACACACACACACACACACACACACACACACAGAGGAAAGGCTGTTAGTACACCTGTTGTGAAGGTGAAAACAAGTAGTACAGGTTTTTCTACTTGCAGCATTTTTTCCCTTTGAAAAGAAATGCTGGAACAATTGAATCCCTAACATAAAGACATCTCTTCCTGTGCGTGTGCGTGCTGGTCTTACCTGCGTCTCCTGGCTGCGGGCCTGTAGAGCTGCCTGCAGCTGACTAATGATGGTGACTTTCTCTCTCTGAGTGTTTCTCTCCTTCTCTTCACTCTGCTGTTTCAGCCACTGCAGGTTCCTGTAGGCCTCTGCTGCCTGCTCCAGCTCCAGCTCTTTACTGCGCACCAGGCCGTCCAGACTCTGGGAGGAAACAATCACAAAAAAGAGAAAGAAACCACCTCTTATTCCTCTTAAAGGGCTTTTTAATGTCAGTGAGTGCAGCAAAAACGTCACAGGTGTTGTTTGTTTTTCTAATAGCACAGTCATCGTCAAACTTGTCTTTTTTACTGTATATGCCGTTTAACATTTGCTCATCGGATTTAGAACCAGATCTTGTGTGTGTACCGTTATAGTCTCCTCATTGTTGGACAGGATGCAGCGCAGTCTCTCCAGATCCCGCTCCTTCTCCCTGAGGGCCAGCTGCAGCCTCCTCACCTGCTCCTCGCGCTCCTCCACACAGTGGAACTTGTCATCGATGGAGCGCTGAGGATGGAAAAGAGGGGACGAAAGAACGTCACACTGCTGCTATTCTGGGAGCTGTGATATTCATCATGGTGTGGTTGGAAGTTATCAGCCAAAATCAGCAGATGGGGAAATATTTATAGCTCCTGATCACATGTCAGGGTAGAAAGCTGTTGTGTTTTACATCTTTTTTTTTTTTCTTTTTTCAATGAGATTTTCAAGATGCATAATAATAACAATAATTGTGCTTGTGAATTTTAATATAGACAACATGATATATGTCGACAGAAAAAAAGGAAAAACAGAAAAAAGAAAAAAATAATAAATTAATAGAAAAGAAAAGAAAGAAAAAAGAAATGGCCCTTTAACATGCTGCAAGATACATGTTTTGCTTTTTTTTTTTTAAGTAAAACCTATTCACTGCACGCAGGGACAGCTGGGTAATGAGTCATATAGTATTTTATTTTTTTGTTTGCGATTTTACTTGGTTTTGTTGTATCTCGTTATTTTTTTAATCTGCTTTTAATTAATTTTATTGTTTTTCTTTATATGTTTTCTCTGTAAAGCACTTTAAATTGCCTTGCTGAAATGTGCTGTATAAATAAACTTGCCTTGCCTATTCAGTCTAGCACCTCACATCACAGAGTGAATCAAGCTTCTATTAATTCATGTCTGGTGAACGAATGAGTTTGTGTGTTTTACCTCCAGAGCTCTGTCTCTGTCCTTGATTCGCTCTTTCAGTTTCTCCAGCAGAGCATCCCTCGGTTTGGAGCTTTCTGCTGAGTCCAACATCTCCGAGTACTCCTTCAAAAAGATTTAAAGACTGCATCAGAGGCGTGTGCATGTAATACCAATGATTCCTCTTTGCAGAGCCTGTATCAGCCCAGTGCCTGATGTTAAGCAGAGCTTTACCTGTAGCTGCTGCTCCTTATCCTGCAGAGAGTGTTTGAGCTGAGTGATGCTCCTCTCTTTCTCCTGGAGCACAGTGTGTCTCTCTGCTTCATTCTCCTTCAGAGCTGCTTCTTTGGCCTGCAGCTCGGAGTGACTTTTCTGTAGGGCGCTGCGCAGGTCCTAAATGACAAAGACAGGACGTGAAACATGCTGCGATGGTCATAAATCAAAGCTTTGTTTAAGTTGGGATTACCCACTCAGACTGAAACACACTGACCTGGTTGTGTTTCTCAGTGACCTCCCTGTGCTGCAGAGCCTCCTGCAGATCAGAGTTGAGTCGGTCTTTGAACCTCATCAGGTCCTCCCCTTGTCTCTGGCTCTGTCGTAGACTCCTCTGGCTGGCCTCCAGCTCCAGACCAAGGGAGAACAGAGAGCTCTGCACTCCCACCAGCTCGCCCTGCAGCTGGGCAAGCGTCAACGACTCACTGGACCCCTCTGGAGCCTGAGAAAGAGGAACCATGGACCAAAGTCAGCATGTCATCAAGACCACTGCTTGATTAAAAAAGATCGAGTATTGTAGTTTTGTATCTCACCTTGCAGTGAGACAGCTGGTTGCGGTGAACCATCTCCCTCAGCTTGCACAGGGTGCTGTTCTGACCCTCAATCAGCTGATACAGCTCCTGGGCCTGAAAGCAGAACAAATTATTGGTAAAAGCACATTTTTAAACTCTATTTATCTCCTGTCATAAGTGCAACAAACACTCACCTCACTGTCTTTGGTGCCAATGGACTCTGTGAGACCCTGAATGGTTCTTTCTTGACTCTGAGCCGCCTGACGGATTGAACGCAGCTCACACTCCATCTCGTTCAGCTTCTCTTGAAGTTTCTGTGACACGGAGAATATTTGTAACGTCAGGGTTTCTTCATGTAATGTGCATTTATCAAACAATATGACAGTAACACCCTTACCATATTGTTGGCCTCGCTCTCGTGGATCTTGGCCTGCAGGGACTGGACCTGGAGCTGGGCCTTCTGCAGCTCGCTGACACACTGACCAGCTGCACACTCGTACTGGTTCAGCTGGCTTTGCTGCTCCTCGACCAGGCTCTGTAGACACAGTTTATGTTATAAAACAACTCACTTAGTCTTGTGAGCGAATCCAGCTGCTGAATTATTTGTGCTCATGAGATTGTGTTTGTTTGGAGTTCATGAAATATACAGAGGCTGCATAACTTTCAGAGTAGATTGTGTAATAGGTGAACAACAGTTAGACGCTCTGCTCAGTCATGTGTGGATCTTGTTAAAGGGGTTAGAGTCCCCAAAGTGGAGTGAGAGTGTCTGCATGCACGAGTTAGCACGAGAGATTTCTCTGAGCCACTACTCTTTACATAACCAGTGGATAAATGCTCCCAACTTTCAGCGACAAGAGGAAGGATGTCATTACAATAAGCTGATTTGTCCTGTCATTTGCCAGGATCTATTTGTGGTTTAATGCAGCCGAGGTTAGATTTCATTTAGGTTTAGAAATGATTATTTTCATGTATCATTAAATGGCATCACTGTCTTAGCCAACCAGTGCTGAGATGACAGGGTGGTCTGACTCTGCGTGGATCACTTCGCCTCAAGGGGTGCTGAGTGAAAATAGGCCAATAGTGGAGTCACTTTATCTTAATGTCTCCCCACATCTAACCTACTTCAGACAGAGCGCCCAGGCTCTGAGATCACACTCCTATTACTCCAGAAATATCTCAAAGGATCATTGTATTCGAGAGGACGGATTCACTTTTTGCACAAAGCTGAGATGCACACATCAGCAGAAAATGTTCTGCTTCAGCACAAGAGTTTGAAACTTGAAAAACAAGCCTCATCAGTCCAACTGGTTCCTCAAGTCTCAATCTGAAACCTGCAAATTGATAAGAAAAGGTGTGTAATCTCCACATACCAGTATAAATACCTCAGCCTTCAGCTCACTACGTGTGTTTTGCTTTATTGACACACCCCTACTGACCTCTCACTCTCACACACACTGAGTAATTAGGCCATGTCCTGTGTTCCAGCTTACCTACACACCTGACTGCTCATGTAATGTGTTCCCACACATAGACAACTAACCCCACGCGCACACACACACACACAAACACGCACAATGAGCATTGGAGCTCAAATCCTCCTGGGTAAAAGCTTGTAGGGGAACTGTGGGAAGGATTTAAGTGACTGACAGCGGGATTACAGGGCTAATTACGCTCAAAAAGTAGTGAGAATAATCATTTTGTGGGCAGACTTCACAGTTTGTCCGTCAAACTTCAAAGCCTGTCAGGGTGGTTTGCTTATGGAGCTGCAGAAACTGCAAATGTGCTGTGCACAGGCAAAATTTAGGACTCCAGGGCGTCATCATCCTGCAGTAGCTTATACAGAAAAATCTACTCAGCATCATCAGCGTCCTCCTGAAGGTTTAGTACCTGGTGGGGAGGTGGGCGAGGATACTCTTTGTACAGGTCTTCCATTAACTCTTTCATGTCAGCAAAGATCAGATCCTGATCATGGAGCCGGATGAGAGGAGCCTCCAGCTCAGGTGTTCTTATGTGGTTGTCTCGTTCTCCATCTGGAGTACTGTAGGAGAGTCTCAAAACCGGATCAGGGAGCTCCAGCCTCATCCCTCCATTGCTGGAGCTCCGTCTGTGGAGGACCGGCAGCTTGCTACCCTTAGAGCTCCTAACAGGCCTGTAGACTGTGTAACTCTGCAGCAAACACAAAGCCAGAGAGAGGCTGGGTCCAGGTGAGACTGGACCATGTGAGGCTCCCATGTGCTCCTCAGAGAGGGAGTCGTATAACTGATCGTCCATTTGGTCTTTGGGGGAGCTGAGGAGTCCGTCTGTTAGTGGGCCAGGGTGGATGTACTCCTCAGATGTCTCCAGCGATGCTATGGAGGGGCTGGAGCTGGCTCGTCCAGCCAGAGTACGGTCACTGTCCAAAGTCCTGGAGGTGTCCTGAGAACCAGGAACCAGAGTCAGAGAGGAAGGGGCTTCCTCCAGATCCTCCACGTGTTTTCTCTCAGCTGTGCCTCCTGTCACACTTCCTCCAACAACACTGGCTGAGTATCTCGTTGACGGCCCACAGGAAATACTGCGCGCCAGCTTCCTAGGAACCTTACAGACAGCCTCATAGTCCGAGTCTGCAACTCGCCAGTAGGAACATCCCCGACACCTCCTGGGTGTGCTGGAGACACAGCGATGAGAGCCTGCAGCAGTGGCCTCTGACCCTGGACCTGCAGGACATGGAGGATGGTGGTGGTGACAGTCCAGGCCGTCCTCAGCCCAGGACTCATACAGGGAGTAGACCAGGTCATCCTGGAGCAAGGAGCAGTACTTTGCATGAGTGAGACCTGAAATATCCACCATCCCATCCCCTGGCCCCTCAGTGCCTTCACTGATCGTTACTGCCCCCTCCTCTGAATTAGTCTTACGGTAAAGACCTCCAATGCACTGTCTCAAACGGTGTTTCTCCTGCAGGAGACGTTGCAGCCTCTCGATGGACAGGGCCTCCACCCGGGCGATCACTGTGTCAAAGCGGTACATGCGGTCCAGCATGAAGGTGCATTTGGAGCAGGCAAACTCTCCTCTTCCATCCCGAGTCAGCTCCCGCCCCAGGGCATGAGACAGGAGAACCTGCAGGTTGAGTTTGGCAGTGGGGTGGAAGATCCATCGGCGCTGGTTACCGCAGAGCTCTCTTCCACAAATGCGACACGACTCCTTCATCTTGAGATCAAGCATTCCACAGGCTTGTTGTTTTCGAGGAGGGGAAAATATTCTTTGTATTTTAAGACAACTGGATTATGGGGGATCAGATGTAAACCCACAGCATTAGGTTCAAGCTGAGTAAAAATATGTCTTTAAAGAAAAATAAAACCCCTTTGCATTTTTTCTACAGCAAAGCTTCTCATGAAATCCGTTTTTGTAATGGCATCAAATTCAATGGCTTGACAGTTATAGAAATGAGGTAGACACAAAGAAGAAATCGCACGTGCTTGTTGAGATTGGCTGCATATGTGGCTCTTTGCAGGACCGATGAGGCAAAAAGAGATTAATACTGTGACGATCAGCGTAAGGTATCAGCCCTGGCTCTTCATTCATTCGCTGGAGGTGCAGGTGCAGTGGGAATATGGCGCACACCCCCTCTCGGAAGTCACGGAAACGTCTCATCTATCAGATGCAGTATTTATCAGTCTTACGTCCTCGCGCTGTCACCAAACCGTTGCTTCGCATTCCCCAACAGCACAGCACGCGCCTCTGCACCATCAACCGGCCGCAGCGGACACACGAGCCGCGCAGCTCTCCGTCAGGTCCGTCCTCACCGGGGGTGAGGTAATTATCCGCTGCCCTCTACACGGACACAGAGCAGTAACAGGCGTCCTGGGATGGTCCGTGGAGTCTCTACCCGGTGTCTGAGTCAGAAGAAGCGACTCTTCATTCATTTCAAAGCCGGTACCGTCAGCTTGAGAGCCTGACACGAGCTCTTCGGGATCTTTCCTCCGTGCGGTCGGAGATCCTCCGAGCTGATAATGATGTGGCTGGCTCAACGAGACCTGCAGCGGTGGAGCGAACCATTGTGATGATAGGGGTGGTGGAGGAGCCCGGTGCAGATACATGGACGTGTTTTGAGCTGAATATCTTCAATAATTTCGAGTCAGAAACTCCTATTTAATTAAAGAAAGTAAATGAAATATAAAGCCAATGATTTTTATCTTAAATTTTGGATGTGGCGCCACGGAGAAACAGTGACGCTCCCTTGGGAGTCTGTAACTTCCTGGAGCCCGGTTTACTTAACTCCGTCCGCCTGACTGAACAGGTGAAATGCTCAGTAGCATGGTAACATTAGTGACGCTCTGTAAAATTAATATAAACTGAGCCCGAGACAGATCCCATTACTGTCTTCTTCTCTTTTTCATAAACAGTATTAAGGACACGAAGCTATAGTTATACAAGGTTATAATGCAGGTCTATGTAAAGCCACGTTATGTCATAATTAGCCGTATTAACTCTAATACAAAACAACCATTCAAATAATCTGTCATGCAGAGTTTACATAAAACGATATATGCTCTGGGCAAAATAGCTTAATATGAGGGAATAGAAGCCACTTTTTTCCCGATTCTATTAGATACAAAATATTTATACAGCACAAAGTTAGATAAACACAAATACTCCCCCTCCTTCACCAAACCTAACCAAACTAGTACCAACTTTAGACTTATGGATAATTCTGAATTAATCCTACAGTGTTATATCAGCAGTTAACCTCAATCATTGTGCTTAATTTGAACTCCCAGAGTAACAAAATCAATCTTTTAATTGTTGTATTTCTGTTCATATATCTAACTGGCCTCTAGTATTATCTAAGGCAACCAGCTCTGCAGAGTCAAGATGAAAGGATGTTTTCTCTGCTACAATGGTCAGTGAGCAATAACAACAGTTACCAAGACAACACGCATGTAGCCGTAAAAGATGGCGGCCATGTGGTGAGGTGAAGATAGCCTGAGGTTACATGTGAAAAGAGGTCATAATCATAGAGGCAGAACAAAGAAGGCCTCACTTACATGGTTAGAGTCAGGTTTAGTTACAAGCCATTTGTGTAAGAGCTTTATCGCAGTCGTTATCTGAATATAAACAAACCTCAGAGGTAGTTTTGGATCTTTAATATCAGCTTTATCAGACCTCAGTAACTTGAGCTAAAAAAAAAACCTTTCCTTCAGGGTAAGTATTATTTGTATTTGCTGTTGCCATGGTGCAGGTATTTTAACAATGGTTTCACTGTGATGTTCAAACAAGCAGGCCTTTCTCTCACATCTAACTGCAGCATTTCATCTCTGCAGTGACCAGAATTTGGTTTTTCCCCAGGGAGCACAAACAGATGGTCACACTGTCACACTGTGACTTCCAAACAGATACGTCACTGCAAAAAATATCCTGTTTCATCCTCACAGATATCCCATCTCTTCAGAACAGACTCTATTTGCTCTACATATTAATTAAGGTGTGAGTCAGAGTAGTCAGACATTTTGTATGCTTCTGCTCAGGCTCTTCTTTGTCATTTTCTTAAATTCAAATGTTTTTTAAAGAGCTTGTCTCAGGGATGCTGACAACAACTTAAAAAGGATGAATACAAAGCTCTCTAGTTTATAATTTCTTAAATGTCTTTAACAATTTGATGTCTATTCATAAAAATAAATGTTAAAATGCATGATGACTGTGGCGTTAGAGTTGCAAATAATGGCCTCGAAAGGGGAAACACTGTGAATAATTGTGCTAGGCGGTTTCAGATGACGTTTCCTCCTCTCTGAGCAGACAGACATAGATTTTATCTAAACCTCTGTAGTGTCTGGGGATCAAATTAGGATCCCTTATGGTGTGTGTCTGTCTGAGACAACACAACCTGATATCATGGTCGGGGTCTCTGAGCTCTCATAGGTCAGCCTGACCTATCGACCACCCCACTGAAATCAGACCTGCTAAACTGCTAGAATGCTGCGTGCTAGCATTAACACACGCACAAATGGAAGAAAGCACCTCATGGGAATCTACACACACACACACACACACACAAACAATTTTCACAACATTCTCTTCCTTCTTGTTTTGCAAAGTCGAGCATGCTTGTCACTGATGAAGAAACCTGCATTTCAACACAAACCCTAATCATTGCACCTATATTACCACATATCAAACTGTCACGCTCTAAAACACTGACTTGCCGTTTCCTTTATGTTTTGCACAGCGCAGTAAATCTATGACACAAACACACATTGATCTGCACAGGTATCCCTGCTGAAATCTGAGTAGAGAGCCTGCATTTGCATCCTTAAACCACAACTGATTTACAAGTTAAAAGCTGCACAGGTACCTTCAAAACAAAGCACTGCTTGTGAGAAACGCAGCAACAAGAAGCGTGTTTGCAACTGACAAAGTGACAGAAGAATATCTAAGGCACAGCAGCGAGATTAAAAAATAAAGTCCCAGTATGGAAATGGCAAAGAGCTGTTAATTAAGCTACATATCAGACAGATTTTCTCCGAGCAGTAGGAGCAGACGTCATGTAAGTGCCTCTCCTCATTCGTCTTTAATTATGAATCAGGAGGAAACGTGTCCTTGGGGATGTGAGTACGGCTAAAGCCTGTAAATGTAATGAGACTCAGGCACTCAGTGTGATGAAATAAACCCTCTGTATGATGGACTTTCTCTTGAGGCATCACAAGATGCTGCATCCATTTCAGTATTACAGTCATAAGCTCCTTTTCATTTTCCTCCCTCTGTTCTGTTTACAGCAGTAACAGCTGTGACTAAAATTACTGAGTAAGCTGGAACAAAGAACAATGGGGTAACATTTTACTTTAGAGGTCTGCAAATTTCATCTTAGGTAATAATTAGACAAAGTTTATTCTTATTTCTCTGAAATTTCATGAGAATTTGGTGAAAATTAGCACATAACTTCAGTCCAGATTCTGTTTTGCAGTGCGCCTGTACTCACAGTGTCTATCACAATCAGGTAAGGTAAATTTCCAACCCCACTCTTGGTGAATATCACATCTGAAGCCTTCAGTTGTATCATGTAAAACATTATAGACCTAATCATAAAGGTTTATCATTTTGCATGTGATCTCAATTATGCATATCAACAAACTGGGTACTAAAGAACTTGGTGAAATTAAATAACAAATAGCTAACTATCAACTGACAGTCACTGAACATTTCAAAGGTAATTATCAGAGGAAACAATGAACCTAACTTCTGTTTTCAAGAACTAAGCAGCTATTTATCACCTGCTTCTCTGGAAATAGCAGAAACGTTGGGATACTTCTAAAAACATTTTGTGGTGGGTTGTGATTTCCTTTCAAATAAATTATTTGCTAATCGTCCCCTTCTTATGTTGCAATTTGGAGTAAATTTCAAAGAAATTGGGAAAAAAAACAGTAACCTGCCAAATGTGTCTTGCGAAAATAAATGTGTACGTTATTTAAAGAATTATGTGCTAATTTCAAAGAAATATGTCTAATTATTACCTCAGTGTGATGAAATTTGCAAACCTCTAAAGTTAAGGGTTGCCCATCAAAACACTAAACACATAACAGTGGTCACACCGCAAGTATGACAATGTTTAGTTATTAAAGAAATATTTTATTCATTGCTTTCGTTCATATTCACACATTTTCCCTTAACTCTCCCCTGAGTTAAACAAAGCTTAGAGTTAGCCTATTATCTTGTTTTACCTTTAGTTGATCCTCAGTAGGAAGTTTTGTAAAGAAATCTTTTATTGGACACTTAAGGCCTCCATTCATTCTCTGACTTGTTAGCTACGTTGTACATACGTTAAACATACATGATTTAGCTTGTCACAGCAGGCCAATTGCATAGAGTGACTTCTTTTACTTTTTTTATAACAATTTGGGGTTGGTTGGACACCATGTCTGATCTGGCCTCCCTCAAGTTTTTTTACCTTCGCCAAGGAGGTTATGTTTTCGGGAGAGTTTGTCTGTTGGTCTGTTTTATTGTTTGTGAACATCATAACTCAAAAAGTAACAGATGGATCTTCATGAAATTTTCAGTAAATGTTCAAAATGGGATAAGAGAGAAGGGATTAAATCTTGGAGGTGATCTGGATCACCGTCTGGATCCAGGACTTTTTTAAGAGGATTCTTTATCATTGTGAGATAGAGCCGTTTTCACCGTATGTGTATATAACTCCACGATAAATGGTCGGATTACTTTGCAAAACAATACAAGACAAGGTCACCATAATTTCTGACAGATGTAAAAGTACGATTCAGATCCTGGCAATAGTCTGGTCAGGTAACAAATTATCGTACAAACCTGCAACTAACACCAAAAAGTAGCAGATAGTCTGCTGAAAGGGAGTATAACATTAAAGTAGGACTAAAGTGTTGGTGACAATCACAATATGCTTGGAGGGGGTCTGCGCTCTCTGGGTGCTTTTCTAGTTTAATGATGCATTAACCATTACACGATGAACCTTGCGTCAATCTGATTGGCTAATTTGGCTGTTTTTTTCTCTAGGGGAGGTGAGGTGAAGCTGGCCTCTGAACTGACCGACAGGGCAGAAGGCAAGCAAGGCTCTGTTTTGCACCTCATGCTCTGACAAAGCAGGCCGATGTAGTGTTTAACAACAAGGGAATTACAAAAATGAAAATGAAACTTTTTTGCAATATTTTATTGGAGAAGCCAGGCTTCCCTTGATATCTGTGAAAAACCACGAGTGATTTAGAGGGAAAGTCATCAACACGCACATCTACTGTGACTGCAAATGAGCGCTTACCACTGTATGTTCCCTTACTTGTTGATCAGTTAATGATAGCACAGTGATGTGTCTGTCTTTATATTACAGCTGCTTCTAATATTAATTTTATTATGTTGATTTTTTCCACAGAAAACAAAATTAAAAGTATCTTTTTTACACATCTTATGTCTTCCCCACAACATCTTTAATTTTACATACTTTGCATGAAGGAAATAAATCTGATCGCCTTAAATCTCTGAACTCAAGATCATTTTTCATACAATCAGCCCAGCAGTACTGATGCCATGATTCCAGTGACTGTTGCCGGGTCTTGTGTGAAAACGCTGTGCGTGACTTCTCCATGAGGAGGCAGAGTCACTCTGAGACGATGAGCAGTGTGAAGCTGCTCTGACACTTAGTGGAGAGCTTTATAATAACACATGCACTCTCTTAAATGAACTACCAAACTGTGCCTTGGTTTCACAGATAATACAGAGCTCTACATACCTGCATTTCCTGCTCGATGCGCAGCCTCTCTTGCCCGAGTTCCTCCTGGTAATACTAAAGAAGAGGAAACAGACGATAAATTAGACTGTTTCATACAATCTGAAGACAGGATAAGACTAATGACAGGACATATTTATGGAAGTACCAATTAATTATTTTGATTTTTTCACATTTTTTATTTCAAATTTTTTAACATGCATCTGAGTGTGTCTGTTTGTGTGAAAATAGCTCTGATGACCTACATGTATAGCTGTTAAAAATGAGGTTAAGGAATGTCACACATGCTGCTTGAGGAGCCTCTCTTCAGAACGACAGTCTGACCACAGGAGACAGACGCGGTGGTCCAGAGGAATGCAGTAATATTAGATGGCTTATTTAAATATAAGTATGACACATGTTGAAATTGTGCAGGGTTTCAAAGATACGCCCTACATCCAGAGTTAGAGGGAGCTGTAAAAATGCTGCATTCCACTTTTAGTATTGTGAAGTGTCGAGTGATGCCGTTATTGCACAACTAAGTAACGTGTGACTCTGATTTGAGCACTTTTTTCAGTAGCAACTAATATAATGTGTTACTATTTCCAAACCAGTAAACAGAGCAAAGTTACTTATCCAAATCACACTGTTACTTTTATTTTCATTTTTCTTGTAAAAAAAAATGCTTTTTTCTTGCGTCTCTGAGGGTGACAGAAGTCACGCATTCATTACGTTTTCAGCATGTGAAAGACGTGTAATAGCAGCCAGCACACAAATGTAAACAACAAAGGGGGAGAGGGGAGATGTGTGTTTTCCAGCTGGAAATACAGACACTGTTTTGAGTTTGTCAGCTAAAGATGGCAGTGTTAAGGTTCATTGTACACCCTGTGCTATCAATTTGCTTTTTATCCTTTACTGAAACATTTAGGAATGTATTTGAGAGGGATCTGTGCATAAATGCTCGAGAAGTTGTTTCACTTTCACTATAACTCCCTCTTTTCCATGAGCTGAACCCTCTGTTCAGCACAAATCTATCTATTAAGGAGCAGAGCAACATAACGTAGGCTACATGCAACAAGGCACCGGGTGACAGCAGGGGCGTGCTCAGACTTCTTAGACTGGGGTGCCCCGAGCAGAGGTGCTGAGGATTATGTGAGCCCACACTCCAGCAACATTTATTTTTGCTTATAGTATTACCAATACAGGATTAACAGGCTACAGCTTTAACAAAAATGAAACTTAAGAAAACCAAACTAGACTAAAACAAAGCATTTAAAAAAAAAATAATTTAAATCTAAAATTTAACTAAACAGAGTTGTAGTGCACCAAAAATAGTACTGTAAAAGCTTTCTTAAGTTGTATTTTGACATTCAAAATTTATAAAATGAATATTTTTGTTTTTTATTGTAAAGTATATATTTTACAACAACCATGCATGATACTTAAAAATAAAATATGAAGACTCATAATTCATTTTAATTGCATCGCACAATTTTGCCAAATAATGCAGCTGCAGGTGTTGTTGGTGTTGTCGGCAGCTGCCAATGGAACAATCTCTTCTCTTGGGCCAATGGCAGATTTTTTTTACTTGTTTCAAGTAATTCAGACCTCATTTTTGTCTTTAAAAAACCTGAAATACGACATTTTTCTGGACTGGTCAGGTGAATGTGGCTTAAATCAAGTCCAAAAAGACATTTTCCACTGAAAGTAAAGCAAAAACACTTGATAAGATTTCATTTTTTTCAGTGTGTTCTCTAATGTTCTCTTTCACAAAAAAATGAAATCTTATTTTCAGTAGAAAATGCTTTTTTACACTGAATATGAGCCACACTCACCTGACCAGTCTACAAAAATATCTTGTTTCAAGTTAAAGACAAAAATGAGGTCTGAATTGCTTGTAACAAGTAAAGAAAATCTGTCAATAGATCAAGAGAAAAGTTGCTTGTATTAAAACATTCTAGTTTTAAGCAAATTTCTCTGGTTCTATTGGGGTCTGAAAGTAACTAATAAAGTAACTTGTAATCTAATTTGGTTACTTTTAAAATCAAGTAGTCAATACAGTAACTAAGTTACTTTTTCAAGGACTAATCAGTAATCAGATTACTTTTTCAAAGTAACTGTGGCAACACAGGAAGTGTCTTTTATAAAAGTAGTAAAATATGTTCATACCTCCACATCTTTATCCTTCTGCAGCAGAGATGACGACAGCTCCTGGACCTGTCCCTCAAGCTCTCCCACCCTCAGTGTGAGAGTCGTCTTCTCTCCGCTCAGCTCTGTGATGAGCGCCTCCTTGGAGTGCAGCTCTTTAGTCAGCTCCTCGATTAACCTGAACAAACACACACACATATATATCATCATTGTTAAAGGAAGGGGTTTGGTTGTTTGATACTGATGCTGGTGGATGTTATTTTGCACCTGTCTTTGTTGGTGCTGGAAGGAGACAGGGTGCTCGCAGGCCTCTCATCCTCAGGGATGTCCTCCATGGGGGTGTCAAGGGAGTGAAGGGAGACATTTGAGTGTGACCTAGCCAGCGAGGCCATTCGATCAGCCTCGCTGCGTGCTAGCTGGGCCTCCTGGATACACACACACACACACAAAGAGAAACAGTTATAAAAACATGAATCTGAGTCCTGCTTGTGTTGAACCAGGTGAATGTTAGAGTTCAAACCTCCTGCAGGAGCTGAATCTTGGTTTCGAGCACTTGCTGCATGTGATCGATTTCTTGCTGTCGCTCATGGCAACGCCTCTGCAGCTCTGCTTCATTGTGATTGGTCAAGCTCTCTGCTGTTGTGCTGTGAAACAGAAACGAAAAAAGGAAATCAGAGTTGATCAGAGCAGTTTATAAACTCCCACACACAAACACAAATATAGTCAGAGTGAACGCTGCAAAACCATGACTAAGACAGCGCCAGTGACGTGATGTCATCTCATTCCCGTCTGCCTGGGTGCTCATGGGGTACCCAACACCGCTCCACTTATAGCAGAGATTAAGTGAGCTGCCCCGCCCATGTGGAAGCTCTCATTGTGAGCATGTTTTCTAGCAGAAGTGATGTTCACACAGTGTAAAAATGGTCAGCTGCTGTAAATGTGGGAATGTTTGATTCTGTTTTTATCCTGGACTCTGACGACGGCTGACTGTGAAGGAGCTTCTGAAGAAATCCAAAATGTAAACCTTAATGTCCACATCATGTTCTTCTTTTTTTAAGTTTCATGACGTTTCAGTGTCCCTCATTCCCTCAGACCCCAACTGTGCAAGCATGTGTCTGTATCACTTCGTCAGTCGACAGCACCATCCCAGAATTTCTGTTCCCAGAATGGCAGACGCCACTGTGTCGCCGCCAGTCCTGCTCTGCACCCTCGCTATATACATTTTTAACTCCCTCCACCAAATGCAACTGCTCAAATAACTGAGATATTTTGAACCAGTCTGTGTTATGCAAGTGTCTGTCTCAGAGACAAGTGTCCTTTATGCGCAGCGGACAAAACCTTCCTCCTTCAGTATTAGCTTTCTGCAAGAAACCAGGAGGAAAACACTCAAAAATGCTCAATTTGAAAAAAAGTAAAACCAAATTTAAACATTTACAGAAGAGTTCTGTTTTTTATTTCAGAGACTGAAGATAAAGTCACAGTCAGAGACTGGATTCCAACTTCTGACAGGTGTGTGAAACAAATGTAGGCTCAGAGATTAGTGGGCAACAAAATAAGATTCTTTAAGGTTTTTTTTTCGTTTCTTTGTTTTGTTTTCTTTAATGTATTCTCACTTTTTCTCTTCCTTAAATGGGCACACATTTCTTGCAGATGGATAAAAGTTCAAAGCAAATGTTAATCAAGTACAAAAATAAGAAATCCAAGAAACGTAGGTGCCCAAGAAAAGGACAGATGTTTCATGTTATTCAAGAACTCTTGATTCAAACAAAAAAGGGGAAAAATGTAATAAACCCCAAAAATGTCTTACAATGCAAAAAAAAAACTTCTAAAGCACACTTTTTTAAATGAACTAAAACAGACAAAATGTGTCATTAGGGTTTGATGATGACAAAAAAAAACAGATGTGTTTAAAGGGTTATGAATCTACTGTGACAAATAAGGCAGTGATTCTTAACCTGTGGTTCACAAAGGTATTAGAAGTGGGTCGCTTCATCATTTCCAAAATAGTATGATCTTTGAGGTGGTGGTGGTGGTGGGAGTGTATTCATATGATAATGAAAATTACAGAATAATGATTTAAATGGTAAAACTCAGTTATGTTTAATGCCTATGGGATAAACTTATCAGTTTTACTAAGTATTAATTTCAAACAATGACAAATTTTTACAGTGGGTCATTTAAGTGATATTTCCCTTTTTATCTAATATAGAAAGTGAACACGTTCTATTATTTATGTAGCTAAAAATGCAAATCATGTTCTGGAATTTGCCGTTTTTGTGCTGTCCTTGACATTTCTCAAATGTCAAATTTGCTCTTCAAAATTAAGACCAGAATATATGTTTGTGAATATAATTTTCAGTATTATTTGTTCTAACTAATCATTCAATATGACAAAGGTGTTTTAAAAACCATTTTGATAATCTATATGGATCAAATAATTAATTTTGTGTGTGTGTGAGAAATCAGCGTTAACTGTGTTACCTATAAATCAGCAATGGTTTGCTCCAAAGTCCCGTGACTTAAATCGGTCGAGGTCAAATCTTTTTTGGTGTGAACAATGTAGACAGTGTGGCACATTTTAACTCCTCCTCATTAATATTTTATCAGAATGATTGTCTGTATATGGGGCGCATCAATAGTTCATCAACTGTGCTACCAACATTTTCTAGTGGTCTTACTGTGAATGTTTTAAACTGAAGAAACTGAACTGAAGAAAATGAGCAGGAATATGAGGTGATGGAGGTCAGGTGGTGCCATGTTTGAGGTCTGCAGTTAGCACAAGAGCCAAAAAATAGAGAAAATGTCAACCGTGTTACCATCACAAAGTTTGAAAAAATAGTCACAACTGCTGTCCGTAACATGGTTGACAAAATTATGCTCCAAATTTTTTTGTCACTTAAATATTTAAAAAATCATTACAGCTTAAGCTTGCTTACTAATATATTTAGTACCTTCCAGGTGTATCATTTGCAATCAAATCAAAACAATTTTGTTCACTTTTTTGTATACCTGAAATGTACCCCTAATTATGGAACCACTCTTAAAAGGACAATGAAAATGTTTCTCCTGTATTCAGTTCAGTCCTTCATGTTAACGCATTATTTGGCCTCCATATTTACGGGGTCAGAGGTGGGCCGTGAAAATTTTTGAGACTTAAAAGTGGACCCTGAGTTGGAAAAGGTTGGGAACTACTGAAATAAAGCATTCCAATTAATAATGAAATAGAAAACTGAAACTCTAAAAACTTTGAGGAGAAAAGGATCAGAATCATCTCTGCTCACACAGAGTTGTAGCTAACATCATGTTAATATACTTTAATAGTACAGCAGGGCGTGTGTGTGTGCGAGTGAGGGCTGACAGAGACTGAAACTGAGACAAGTAACAAGAGACTATTTCTTCTTTCCTAGAGCGTCCAGCTGGCCGGTGATGATCTGCTCAAAGGTAAACTCTGACCTTTAATCAGCATCTCTGTTGATTTCAGCAGGAGTCCATGGCCAAGTCTGAAATGTCCCTGCGCCTGCTGCCATGCAATCTTTGCCCATATCGAGACGCACATTACTTAACGACAACTTCATGAGTGAATTTCTGACACAAAGAAACATTTTCAAGATTTTGAAGCTTTATCCTGAGTCGCTGGTTCAATCCATCCATAAACAACATACAGTTCTTAGATATCTGCCATAAGAGGACCATCTGTCTGTTTCATCATGTCACATTAACAACACCTCCATTTTCACAGTCTGCACACTACAATCCCACACAAGAATTTAGTAACATGTCAGGGGTTTAACTTCTGGGTTGCACTTGACATCTATGAAGGTTTGCGTGTGATGCTTTATCTCTACCAGCTGCTGCTCGACACATGAGCCGTCAGAGATATGAGGCGTAAGCCAGGGCCGTGTAGAGGATTATGATCCCGGTACGGACACAATTACTCCACGCAAGCCAACACCCATAGAAGGAGGTGCATCTGCCCAGCAGTACACTCTGTACTGTATTCATGAACATCCACAGAGGATAAGGAAATCATTGGATATGTTTGGTAAAACAAGGTTCATTGTTAAGTCTGTAATTCATAACTGAGTACCGTTCAGAACGCACAGAGATAGATTTTTTTAATAACACTAATATTCTCACATAAAAATGGTCGATCTTAAGCTACTGTTCAAACTGGTTTAAAGTGGTCTTTGTGGACTTACAGGGCTTTATCCAAAAGCTGCTGTTTCTCCTGGAGCTCCTGCTTCAAGCTCTCCACTTCCACCTTCAGCTCGATGTTCTGCAACAAAGAAGTAAATCATCATTACACATCACACCACTCTGTCCTCTCAATAAGCTTTTAGTATTCCATTGTTTCTCATATTGTCGGCTTAGCCACACAATGTGAAAATCAGTTTCTTAAAAAAACTGGGCATGAATGAATACCACATGGGGAAATAAAGTTACTGTGTTTTAAAATTTGCACCCTGAAATGATGTGATATTAGCGTCCAACTGAGTGATTTCACATCATATTCTCTCAAGACAGGTGAGCACTGAAATCACTCTGATGTTTAAAAAACACAGATAGCATGACAGCGAGTTTGTACCTTTGAGATGTTTAGTTTTGACTAGTTTTTTAATTATATAAAAATAGGTGTGGCAGTCCAGGGATGGGTACCTTTCACATTTGAAACGACTCAATACTGATGACCAGTACATAGCAATCTATATCAGTACTCAACGGCACCAAATGGGTACTTTTATGAGTGTTTTTGTGCTAATAGATAATATTTTTTTAACAACAAAACCTCAAAGTTTTTCAATTCAACATATTTATTTCCCAATATATAAACTTTCAATACGGTGTTCATGTCCAGTATGGAAAATCCCCTACACTTCCACTTCCTCACTGGGAATATACCGATGCCCGGTACCTGGCAATCGGTATTGGTACTCAACGGTACCAATTTGCGGTACTTTTTTGTGTTTATGGGGTAAAAATATCATTTTTTTTTAATAATAAACTCTATATTTTTCAATTTAACATATTTATTCTTCTATATATAACCTTGTAATGCTGTGTTCATGTCCAGCATTGAAAATTGCCTTCTCTTCATGCCCGTCACAGTCATAAGGATGCATTTAGGTACCTAAACATGGTATCTTTTGATTTTACATGAATTGGTACCTATCCCTCACAGTCACAGGAACAGGTCAAGGTTAAAAACACATGGTACTGTTTGATTTTATGCTAATCAGTACTAAGTACTACAGACAGAATTCAGTATTTATAAATGTACCAAATTGGGTACTCATCCGTGTAGCAGTCAAAACAAAAACCTGTTATTGTACAACAATTATGTAGCTAACAAAGAAAACAGACAACCCTCTGCTCCCAACTGTATTGATTCTGGCCCCACCCATTGCAGTTTTTTGGGCTTCACTTTTGTACAGTGAAAGAAGGTGGATATCTGCATCCATCATTATGTAAATTCAGTGGCTCAGCCTCTACATTTATTTATCACATTCATCACATCGTATACATTAAGGCTGGTCTTAGCGCAGATATAACTGATATACAGTAACAATGGCTGTATACCATTTTTTTTGTTAGCTTGTTTCAGGGTCCTGGTCCTGTCAGACTGGTTTAATGTCATGGCTAACCTGATGGAGCTCAGCTATTGTTGGAAAAAAATTGGTTTAATTTAAGTTTTTTTCCTCAAAACCGAAAATGAAACTAATATACCGTTGTCTAAAGTTATTAGACATACACATATGATAAGTTATTTTTTATCCATTTAGGGAAATCTACTCTTACATGTACCTGCACTGTACTTATTATTATAACAACTGATTTGAAGACACTGTGACTATGTTGAACCAGGGCAGCTAGGTGTTGTGTATCATCAGTATCTGACCGAGCTGTCATGGCTGCTATATTTAGAGCTGGAGTATTCAGGGCAGCTCAGTTACTTCAGCCCTGAGGCTAAAGGCTAAACTCCACAGTTTGTTTACCTGCCCAGTCCACAGGGGACATTTAAGGGCCAATCCAGCCTCTTACATTGGACTGCAGGAGGGAGGATTTAAGCTGTGAATTGAGGGGCTTATTGTTTCCATCCTGACCTTACAGAGAGGGAAAACAAAGTTCATCTGTCTGTCTGTCTGCTGGACTCAGATCAGCTGTTGATCGGCTGCTCTCACAGGTTTTATCACCTTTATCATGACGGCTTAGCTCATGTTTATCTCCTCAGATTGTCTACACTCTCTTTTTAATACTGTTTTGGTCCAGCTTCAGCTCCGTCCCTGTTTCTCTCTTAGCGTGTTCGTACCAGCCTGTTGACCTTCCTCTGCCCAACACTCAGATCTGCGCTGCACGTGCGCAGACACTTGCAGGCTGAAATCCACACATGAGCATATTCATGAAAGGCACGAGTGCTCCACACACACACACACAAAATCACACTCGTACTGCTGGCTACTGCACAACTTCACTCTGCACGTGACAGAGGCATAGTTTGTACACATGTACTTCTCATTTCCAAACTCAATGAGACAAACACCCACAAACAGTTTAGTATCTTAAAACAGTTTTGGATCTCTTTTAAAAAGGATGCAACTTAAAATATTTTCGATCAATCTGATAGGTATTGATTGAAAAATTGAACAAATCTTCTTGGCAATTCCAAACAGCCTTTCAAGCTGTATAAGATTGATGTCAAGAAGAATTATTACAACAAAGAAATGATCTACCTAACAAAAAAATGCAATATTTGTGCTAAGTTTATAATCATATACATCCAGGGAAGCAGGATGAGTTTTTTTTTCATTTTCTCTGGTTGTGTTATTAATCTGGTTTTATAAGCCAAAACAATGTCTCACCCTTGCCTGTGCAGGAGGCAGGATTTGGGGCAAATGTGGCTTTTAAAATCCTATAGACTGCTCACCGTCTTTTTTTTTTTTTAATCAGGTTGTCCTGTTATTGGCTGTGTGTGTAATCTATTCATTTATTTAGCTGTTTATAATTTCTTTCTTTTTTTATTTCATTTTATTGTACTTTTTCACTTTTTGTCCTTTTTTTTTAATATTTCATTTTTTTGTATTTTTTTTTCCTTTTTTGCATTTCTTTCTTTTTTTTTAAATGTAATTTTATTGTATTTTTCCCCTTTTTTTCTTTTTTTTAATTTCATTTCATTGTAGTTTTTTCCCTTTTTTGTCCTTTTTTTCTTTTTTTTCTTTCAATTTATACCATGTTTCCTATATGAAAATTAACAAGCACAATTACTGTCATTATTATGCATCTTGAAAATCTCAAAAAAATAAAAAATAAAAAAAATAAAAAAAAGGGGGTGGAAGTGGCCTGTTTCTTCTGAGTATTGTGAGTTTAGTCATAGTTGCTGTCCTTTACATGCTGTATAAGTTTATTACAGCGGAAATAACACATTTCAATGCATAATACATTTTATCAAGAAGATGTTATGCATTTAAAAAATCTTTAACATCTAAAATGATTTCAAAACACATTCATCAGAAATGAAATTCCTGCATCATAAGAACTTGACTTTTTGAACATTTTCCAGGCTGGTAGCAGACACTGGTTTAAAGCCCGTATGGATAATTCATGTTCCTCTGACAAATTAAGATCTCAGCCGTAAAAAGCACAAAGTTACACAGCAGTAACTACAACTTATGCAACCATGGGCAGAGATTCACCGCACTTCTGTTGGTGCTCGGCGATCTGCCTGGAAGCTCTGATGTAAAATAACATAACACACCAGGAGGAGGCACATGTATGCTATTGAGTGTGCGTGTGTCAACAACTTGGCTTACAGTAAGAGAGACAATTTCCCCGTCTAGAAAAACAGCTCTAAATATAGACATCCATCATGGTGCACCTGCTATTCTGGCCCTGCTGGCCCATCGGCGCTCAGCAACACAGATCCTCTAATAACCGTCCAGAGAGAGACGACTGCACTGACAGGAGCGTCAGCGGCTGAGCAAACACACCTGCAGCTCTGTGAGTGGCCAGGTACCACTCACTGAAGTTATCACCACACAAGCATGGGTGTTTGTTTTTATGTTACTTTAAAACAGAGGTGACAAATTATTAAACAGTTTCATTTTCTCATTCTTAAGTATTTGCAATGGATAAATCCAGTCATATATTCAGTATCTTACGGTGTATTAAAGGCGGATGAGTTGTGTCTTATTGGTACTCACATGAATCTGTGTGATAAATAAATCAGTGTGCTCGGGCCTGATCTATTAATAGAGTGTGTGGAGCTGTGAGTAAGATCGCAATGTTCTCTGGACCAACTCACACCTTATCAGTGCTGTGTTACACTGAATGATTTGGAGAAAAGCTGAGAAAACTGATGCTCTACGCAAACGTCAGGTGATGACTATGAAAGAAAAATTTCACCTCTAATAAAGGCAACCTGAGCACACAATTTAAACTCAATTCACATGTGTGACATGTGATCAGTTTACTCCATCACTGCTGGTATGCAAAGACTGTGGAGGATCAATGACAGGACTCAGTTGTGTGGCTGGATGAAAACGTCAAATTCATTTTTCAAAGAAGTGATGATTCAAGAAGAAATAAAATGCAGAAAAAAACAGAGTTTTCAGCTACGATTTTTTTCAAAAAGACATCACGCTGAACTGAGTCACCTCATTCTTTGGGCACACTTAAAACCCACACACATCATGGAGTCAGTATTTCAGCATATATAGAGAAAAAACAGGCTTAGGTTGCACCTTTTCATTTGATATTTGTTTCCAAAAACTGAAAAAAACAGTAACAAAAGATTTTAAGTATGGCAGAAAATCATTATGTTTGAGCAGTTGGACAAGATGATGTTCATAAGTAACTTAGTAGCAACCATTAGACTTTTCCTTCTCCAACGAGGTTATTTTATCTTCAGTAAGTCAGATTAGGTAGAAACTAAATGTAGTTGTTTTTTTATTTTGTTTTTTTCTTTGCAATAGAGCAGTAAAGGGGCTGACTAAAAGCATTTTCAAATAATCAGCACTGATGTCTACAATATCAGGCCAATTTAAAAAAGTAAACAATGTCTTCAGACACTGCAGGCGGCCTCATCAGTGTGATCCCAGAAATCAAGAACATTGTAAATAGATATAAAATTTTTGATGCATTACTGAGAAAAAAAAAAGTAAACCTGACTTTTTCAAATGCATATTTAAATAGAGTCACCATTATCAGTTCACCCAATTGAAATTAAGCTTTAGCCTCCTTTTTTTTAAAAATATAACAAATTAGGGGGCATTGCTTTGTGTCGTCCTTCTCTGACGTTAAGCTCTGATCTGTAACTTATTGAAAAAGCTTAATACATAGTAGACTGAACAGTGCATTTTAATTAAATTTCATTACTAATTCTGATAAAGGGAGCCCTGCCATGGTTAGTGCTGTAACCTACACTGTTACAGCAAGAAGGTTTCTGGTTTGATTCCCCAGCAGGACATGAGGCCCTCTTTGCATGTGTGGGTTTCCTCCAGCTTTCTCCCACAGTCCAAATACATGCTCATTTGGTCATTAGTCCCGCTAAATGGTTTTCTGTTTCTAAATGTTAGCCATGTGATAGACTACTCACCTGTTCAGGATGTACCCTAACGTCTAAAGACAGCTGGGTTAGGCTTCAGCCCAGCGAAAGGGAAAAGCAGCGAAGAAGTTGGAGGAATGGATGTTTCTTTTAAGGCAAGCGGTTCACTGCAATTTTAAGTGGACTAAACTAATCAGGGTTTATGTTTGGAACTTGAGACTTTAAGATACATCTAAATTAATTTTCTCTAAAGATTTTTAGTTAAGTCAAAAAAACTTCTTAAATTTCATTTTTTTTAATTTTTAAGTAAACTGGTTTAATTTTTTTTTTTTAATTTAATTTATTTATTTATCATTATTTTATGAGTAGATTCAACTTATCTGGGCTTACAGTTCGGAAAAACAAAACAAATATTCAAATTTAATTTTGTCATAGATAGAACAGAAAAGAAGGACGATCAAATTTGAACATTAGATTGCTGCTCCACACAAAATGTCTACACCTGCTGAGTCCTGAAAGGTCACATGAAGTAGCGACCACTTGGGAAATGAATAGTTTCAGATGCAGGGAAAGGCCAAACACACAGTGTGTACACAGAGTACAGATGTTGCTGGCTATGTTACTACTAAGCCACAATTTTTTAATCCAACAAAAGAGTCAAAAGTCATCAAAGGCAAATATTGTCTCAATACAAGATGTCGTAAATAAACTAAAACTGAACACAATCCAGATCCTCAATGAACAGACTATCTGACAGCAACACCACCATGGCATTCATGAAACACCTACTTTAAAAATTAATCAATCAAAGTGAAGTCTGACGGCCAAAAATGTCACAATCAGCGGCAGGATTTTTCTGGTGATTTTGATTTTGTACGATCACATATCATATCATTTTAGCTTGAGGCCTTTGAAACTGCTGATAATTTGTGCTACAGACAGATTATAGTCTGTTACATATGCGTAATAATATCAATATCAAGACCTGTTAGAAGCTTCAACAAAACAGTGTCAAAATTAAATCTGTGTTGTTTGAAGTATCATAAATAATCAATTGCAAAGATTTCAGTTCAAGCTGAATGTAACTGAGTTTTAATCAGGAGATAATTTTTTGTATAGTGTAATGGACCGTTGGTTAAGACTGAACACACACCATCTTTCTTGGGAAGATAAAATATAACTCACAAGTCCTGGAATAAGGAAAATTAGGTATCTTCACAGTAAAACAGATAAAAGAAATCAAAGAAATTAGAGAATTTAATTAAAAGTTAAGCCTTTGTCAATGTGCAGTCCTCCACTGTGCAGCCATGTCTAAAAACACACACAGTAAAACAAACAAACACATGACAGGTCACGTCAGCTCAGCCAACAGATCAGGGCAACAGCTGAGCAAACAAACAAGTGAAGCAGTGAGGCTACTCAGGATAACATACCTGTGCACTGTTAAGATAGCAACATTCAGATTCTGATCAATCATGGGATCAGGCACAGGGGTGACTGTGGTGCAGCCTCCAGACATACAACCACTGAGGCTGGGGCAATACGCTTCTAATGATCCAATTCTTTTATAATTTTTGGGCTGATTCTAATTGAATTGTGATTCTTGGATGTTTCTGATATTTTGGTTTGCTTATTTAACACCAGGCCATGTGAAGAATGAATAATGATGATATCTACAGACTATTTCAAGGAGCCCTGTGTTCCCAAAAAATGCATCTCAACTTTTTTCCGGCCCGGCTTATTAAAAAAGACTAAAGTGAAGGATTTAAACTTGAAAAAAAACTATTTTTGAACAAAAAAAATCTAGATTCAAAACTGTTGAACAAAACAAAAAAAATACTTTGATGCATAAATTTTTTCCTCCCACCCCAAAGGACCACCATGCAGCCCACTGCACAAACAACAAGATACACATGAGTAGGAAATGAGAGGAAAACACTGATTTATAAGAAAAGAGAGGAATTTTCTGATAATGGCAAAGATGGACTCTTCGATTTTCTCATCACATCCAGATCCAAAACAAAGTGAAATCAATTATTCCTAATCACAGTCTTGTTTCAGTTATGACCCTATGACCCCTAAAGAAGAATTTCTCACACCACTTGAAGTCCCACTCCTCAGCCCACTCAGCTCTGGTCTATCAGGTGTCCATACATTCCCCCCATGTGTCCCACTCACCGAGCGGTAGACGTCTTCGCTGCTCTCCTCATACTTCTGCTGTATCCTCTCCTCCAGGAAGTAGATGCGGAGCTTGAGGCTGAAGTTCTCCTTCTTCAGGTCATTCAGGTGCTGTGACAAAGTACGGTAACCGTTAGACATGACCGTTAGAGATCAGCGACACGGCTCCACATGTCCATTATAGGTCAGAAATTAGAAGTCGCCGCCTAAACAGCGGAGGAGCACAGAGTCCATTTTAAAAAAGGACGGCGACTGTAAAGGCATGTCGGTGTGTCAGAGACTGGTATCCCCTAGACATGACAGCTCCTTCTCCAAACAAGCTCATTTACAAAGCCTCTAACAGGTCCAGCTAATAAAACCCACAAACACTCAATCTAACACATTCACACACACTCACACAAACACACACACACACACACACTCACACACACACACACTACAGCCCATAGCCTTCTATGCAGCACAGAGGGCGACTCTGCTGCCCAGGAGCTGTAGCCCTGTCAGCTCCATGGTGTGTTCTGGCCTGTCCGGGGACGGGACAGGAGCTTATTTTACAGCAGGAGACATCCCTGGAATCCCAGGCTGCTCGGGGAGAAGAGTGGAAGTTGAGAGGAGAAGGGGGAGTTACATGAGGAGAGGGGGAGGAGGGGGAGTGAAGGGGCTCAGGGCTCACAGTAGGTTGTGATATGAGGGGAAATCTCACCACACCGCCAAACAGGAGAGCCAGAAGAACAAACAGGAGCATGGGGAGTAAGGCCAGGGGTTAGATGTTGGGTTCTCTCTGTTCATTTTCTCTGTTTCCTTTTAGCTGGGTTTAAAATAAATATCTAGTTTAATTTTCTACTTCAAAATAAAACTTGTTTTTGAGCCTGTACTGTCCATGACAAAAACAGTGACAGGCAGGTTTCACATTTGATATGGTACAGTACCTATACCCGGTACCTGGTAATCGGTATCCGTACTCAAGGGTACCTATCCCTCGTGATATGCTTCCAATACATTAGTAAAAATGCAACATGAATGATATTTGTTTGTTTGTTTTTTGCTAGAATGCCCTACAGTTTTAAAAATCAAGATAAAATGTGAACAAAGGAGGGGTTGAAGGAGGTGTTTTTAACAGTAGCTCTAGGGGTCATTTCATCACTGTCTCACCCATTACATTTTTTTGCTGTCAAGCTGTTCCTTAGAAGAACTACTATATCGACATAGGATAAACAGTATAAGTTTAAGTCTTTTTCTTACCACAAAAATCTCTCCACAGGAGCTTTAAATCAAATGTGTTGGATTACCTTGCAGTTGGACCTGGTATCACTGTCTATTTTTGACGAAGAAGCTTTGAAAATGACAGTGAAATGGGGTTGAGACAGCTTAAATCTTTCCGATCTGTGACGATACTAAAAAAAAAATGGACATACATACATGTCCCACAACCCTTTTTGCACCAAAAAATCCAGTAACTCTATGTTTGTACTGTTTTAACCTGCTGATACCAAAATGGAGCAGAAATATTCGATGATATCTCTGTATCATTGGACATACTGAAGTCAAGAGTTTGTCTTAGACGTGCACTGATCGAGGTCTGCTGATCAATCAGTGACGATTTCTTTAATTTTGGGTGATCGGCTCATCCTTACATATGAAACTGATCTTATATACCTCCGGGAAGTTCTGACAGCCAGCAATTGTTGCTTTTTGCTCTGAGACCTAAAACTCAGGACACTTTATTGGTTGTTTAAGTTAAAACATAAAGGTTTTATTTACTTCTTTTGTCTCTTTTTTGCTAATCATTTTGGCAAAAAAGTTGAGAAGTTACTACATGACTCAGGACTCCCAAACAGTTGAAATACAAAGTAAGCAATACTCTAAAGCCTGTTAATGAAGAATACAAGTGTTATCTGGTTAAATTTGAGGATATTTCTCAAAGAGACCTGGGGAAGCGATGACAGACACACGTCTGAATGTTTGCTCAGAATGACCTGTATGAGATACCAGAACAGTTAGCTAACATGTGAGCCAGAGCAACTTCATACACTACAACTTCATTTAGTGTAGTTTTACCGTTACTATTTACTGTATTCAATAAAATGAGGTTGTACAGCTTTCAGTGAGTAAGTCAAAGTGCTAGTGACTCTTTTTCTGTTTTTTGTTGCTAAAAGTCTACATCAATTTAATCTGACAGTTGAGAGGCAACACGTCTACACAGTGCTACGCCCAGCCCTATAAGTGCTTGAGAGTTGGAAGCTCCCCAGACAAAGGCTAGCCAGCATGGGAAAACAGAGAAGCTACTGGGCAGGCAGGAGAGGGGAAAAGTTAGCTGAAACAGGAGAGCTGGAGCTGTGAACCACAGAGCTATTAATAGGGAGATGTCCTGGATCTCACAGAGACGGTGAATCACTGAATGTCCCTCAGAGAAATGTGTTATCACAAAGAAAATACGAGAAAGGAAAAAACACATCCACTTAATTTAACATACAAATAAAAACACTTCAGCCCAAACTATGAAAAAGAAGTTTTTCAGATGATGGACATCTGTCATTGTTATATCTGGATATGTTCAGAGGCGGGGCACATTTAGGAGTTATGTTACATGCTAAATAATGCTGAGTAAAGATAGGACAGGCGCCAGGGGGAATCTCAACATAACATCAGGAATGATATCATGTACATAGGTTGTTTTTAAATACCACATGCAACATGCAGCCTGACACACACTCACTTCTTAGCTCCTAATGTAGGATGAAGAGATAGTCATGATTGGGTGTAAATGTGTGTTGCAGTGTGTTAGCATGTGTTTATTTCAGTGTGAAAGTGACACATCCAAGAGCAGGCAACATACACAGCGAGTGACTCAGGACACGAGTCCTGGTGCTACCTTTCACAAAGCAACTTAAGCCTTTATGACTGGTTGGTGACACTTCCTGTTTTAACAGGGCTCAGCAGCACCTCCAGAAATACAGTACCAGGACAGATATAGTGAATTACATGTCTGGCTGTGTGTGTATATATCTGTCTGGTAATTTCTGAGAACTATAATCCATTTGTGTGTCAGGTAAAGCATGAGCTACTTACACTCAAAGGAATACAGTCATACAGAGGGAGATATATGAGTGTTTTTAAGGGCCCGTGTCCACTGAAAGCTTTTTTGGCACCAATGACTTCAGTTTCAGAGCATTTTATATCATTTAAGTTTTCCTGCAGCACCTCCACCTTCCTCAGTGGTTAGTATGTCCTCAGTACAGACCTCTGCAACTGTTGTTGACAAAGTAAATACCAGAAATCTCAGCCCTTCTTGCACATTGACCAGTCAAAGGTTAGGGACCTGGGAAGTCACAAAGACGAATGGGGCAACATTTCTTAAGTTAAATTACAAAAAGTAGAGGATTAACTTTTGGAGTGACAGTGTAGAGTGTGCTAAGAGGCCTCTGGACCCGACCACACAAAATAGCTAATGCCAAGGAGGCTAAAAACTGCATTGGTGCCGTAAGGGAAAAAAATACTGCCAAAAAAGCCACTAGTGGACACAGGCCCTGAGACTGTTGATTCTGAATGTTTCTTTTGGGGTTTTAAGTGTTAAATTACAGGGAAGCCAGCAGTTAGGAATAGTTTTTCTCCAGCCAAGACTTCTTTTTCTATTACAGGCCAATTAAAAACTGCAGTCCAAAGTAAGAAACCTGTGCCTCCACACATGTCCACAAATAAGCACAAAGATTATTTTCGCAACCTGCTTTTATGTTAATCTGCTTCTAGTGAGTCTCAATTTCACCTTACACATACTTTCAGTTTTTTTTCCTGTGAGAATTTACTTAGTTTGATTTAACAGTTCACTAACCTGTTTATTGGTGCATCTATTTCTACTGTTATTCAACTTCAGAAGTTCATAACATTTTCCCTTGTTGCTGCTGTCACCAAATATCGTCACTCAATGAGGGATCAATAAAGAATATATGATCTTATCAATACCTGTGTTTTTTGTCTGTTTGTTTAACATGAGGCACAGTGGTACAATACAATATAATTAAGATCATTTCTGATGTAATAAAAAGTTCAATAATCTTGTGCTTCTTCTGGTTCTGCTTTTGTTCATCAGCTGTTTTTTCTACACACACCTTAGTCTGCTAAAATGAGATTGTTCATTGTAATCAAACTACAAACACAGTATAAACTCTATTCACGTATATTCACACAACTCGAATGAATTGAATTCAAATTTAAATAGAAAGCTCTATTTTGAAGATTCATTGGTTTCAGTCATCTTAAGGCAGGACTGTCAAAGATTTTCACAGGTACACTGTCAAAAATAGAGCAGTAGAGCCCGATGAGAAATCTTAAAGTGGGCCAAGCTGGAACCAGTGAGGAGTTGAACTACCAGGAGAGTTCAGGGTGTTTTCCATCAGAAACTATTAACAGCAGGTGTTCTCCTTTTCTGTTTGGTAGCTTAAAGAAAACTGTTCTACATAGTGTTCAAATGAGCATTCATTTTTGCACCAGAGAAAAACAAATCAGCTGATTACTTGTAGAAAGAAGTTTACGCCACAAGATGGCGACATAGAGCATGTTTCCACATGGCACATAATCTCTTTGAGTGGCACTCTTTATGCTGAAGGACAAAGAAGTGTCACCCAGTGAGACTTCAAAATAAAAGCTCTCACCTGTTCAAACTGCTTGAGCGTGTGGAGCTTGAGAGGAAGAGAGTTGTCTGTTTCATCGCTACACAAATCTACGCAGGAGAAAAAAAACATAAGAGATGAAAGAGGTAAGTAAACAGTAAGAGAAGGGTATGTTTGTGATGATAATTTAAGTTTTCTTATTTTAAATATCGATGGGAGCGACGTACCTGTCATGTGATCTGTGATCTTCGATGAAGACTGCTCTGCTGCAGCACTGCAACCAGGAACAAGAGAAATGGCAGTGTCAGCAAACACTCGTCAGACAGAGAGGAAACAGGAGGAAAAATAAAACCTCTTCAGTACCATACATATGCTGAGGATAATTTGTGACCACTAGTTATAAAAATCTGTTACTATTGTGTAATTTAAAAGCAGGATTCATTAGCATTAGGGGTCATCACATGGTCCCAGCAGGAGACAGGAGAGGAGGTTTGGAGGGAAAGAAGGAGACAATAGGGGGTCAGGGTTCATTATCTGGTCTTTTGTTTACCCAAATATTGACTGGATACCAAACAGATGTGGAAATCCTTACATGACTGAATTATTCTCCTCTAAATCTGACTAACCTGATGGAAACAAAGCACTACTACTAGATCTCGATCAATGTGTACACAGGATTCAGGATGTATAAACTAAAAGCTGAGCCTTTACTTCTTCAGGGCTGCATATGTCTCCACCATGTGACCTCTGACAGCTGCATGGTGAGTAAATGTAAAGACAGTTGGTGCATGCCAGAGGTTTAAAAGTCCACAAGACCAGTTTACACGCTGCATTGCTGAGTCGGACCAGGAGTCGTAATCTCATCTCACTTTGAATTGAGCATACAAAAAATAAACCAGTGTGAAGGATGGTGCACAGTGTGTGGGAAGTTGGTGATGCAAGATCTTTCATACAACATGACACACTGTGTGTGGAGGAGCGTGGACGTGGAGATTTGGACACAGTCATTGTTACACTGTGAATTTTACACGTTAATTGTGAACAGTAAAATAATGTATTTGTGCTCTCGCGATATCTGAGTGTATGAAGAGTCTAATTTTATATATTTAGCTTCTCATGCTACATTAAGTATTACACTGTAAAATATGGCTCCTTTAACAGCCTTAGCATCTGCATAGCAGTGTTCAGCTATGTGAATGCTTTATTGGTCACAATTGGACACCAAGCGTGTGTTTTCCTACATTTAAAGGAAATATCTAGGACATCCGGTGAAATAAAGCCATCGAAGTCATTTTTTTTGTTATTGCCAATGGCCTTATTGGTTTTAACCAGCGATCCGTAAAAGATGCAGATGGCCACTGTGGGTGATACAGACGTTTTGTGAGGGCCTTTATCACACAGGAGGATGGTAGGTCGCTATTTCAATGTTTGGTTTAATCAGACACGTAAAATAATAATGTTGAGAAGAGTCAAAGGCGGTTTTAATTAGCCAAACCTCGCGTTACCCTAAATCTCAGGTCTCTTTATCCCTCCGCTGCGACGTCCACCCCTGAACACCCTAACGTAAAAAGCCGCCTCACCTCTCAGACTCTCCCCATGTTTGCTCCGGTGGCGATGAGCTCCAATCCATAAATGCTTTTCCTTTGATCAACGAGCAGCAGCCATGCCTTCAAACCTCCCGTCCATTATTCCTGTCGAGAGACAACACGACCACTCGGGAACATGCTCTGTACGCGGTGGACGCAACGCACGCACGGAGCCCAGGTTTGGAGGGGGTGTGTGAGGATGAAAGCGGGGATGTTACAGAGCTCCCCCCTCCCTATCCCATCCCACCACATCCCAGCCCACTCAGGAGACCCCCTGCTGTTCACCCAGCCCACCAGCAAGAGCTGAGAATGAAGAGGTGTGAAAGTGGAATAATGATTCCTGAATTTCTGTCTGTAGCCTGTAAGAAAACTGCACTTGAGATTATTTTCCTGCAACAGAATTATTCAAACCACGTTTTAAAGAGGAGCTGTCACCTTCTGCTCAGTTCTCAGTGACACACAAAACAAGTTTGTTACATCCTGAGTCATGGTGTGCTGATGTTTTGAGCTCTGTCCTCTGAGGAGAATCCAACAGAAGCAAAACCAAATTTTCTCACCAAGGATCTTCCAAATAATGGCTCCACCTAATTTTTATCAAGTACCTTAAAGTTGCAGCAGCTGCTGTTTGTTGTATCTCCCTGAAGATAATGACATTATTGACTCAGGGGTTCTCATCTAAAAGAGTAGGGTAGTGGGGGGAAGTGAGACACAGTTAATGAGATTAGCCACTGTGTGCTTTGCGCTCAGAAACAGCAAGTGGTGTGCGGAAGGACACAGCTGTGTTAATCTTGATGGAGGCAGCAAAATCAATTTATAGCTTTTAATGTGTAGCAGAAAAAAATATACAAGGAAAGATATGTGGACACACTGACCACAGCATGAAAGATGAAAAGTTTGGTTTCACATTAACTTCTTCTTGAAAGAGAGGGACAGATGGTGCATGATGCAGCAAAACTGTGGTTTATTAACTGGATCATTTTTAGTCCATAAATAAAAATTAAATGAAAGGCACATCAAATTCAGAGTTCACTTTACAACAGAAAGATCGCCAGCACTCCTTCTTAAAGTGAACTGTGTCTTTTTCTTTCACCCAACTCCACTCCTCACAGTCATTAAATCTCTGTCTTTTGTGTCATTCAAGATTTTTTGGTCTTTGGACATCAGACTTAAAAAAAACTGACGAAAGTGACCAGCTTTAGGATGTGTTCAGACTCAGCACCACTCACCTTAAGTGAATTAAAAAATTTGGTTCCGTCATGCACACACATACCAACATAAAATTGTCTTAGACAGTATCCAAATGCAATACAAACAGGCATATTTTTAACACATTAGAAAAGTTTATCAAGGTTGCAATCTTGAACTTTACTTCTTAACAAACTGCTGACTTCTTATTCTGATTGGCTTACAATGGCAAAGTGCTTTGTTGTGACTTGTTTTCCTTTAATCCCCATCTCTGTTTTAAAGGGAACTTCAAAAAAAAAAAAAGGAAAAATCTAACATTAAACATTTCTACAAATACCTACCTACAAATTTTTCGGTAACACTTAATTTAGAGGTCCACAAATTTTATCACACTTAGGTAATAATTAGACAAAAAAAAATTGTATTTCTTTTAAATTAGCACATAACTTCTTTAAAATAATGTCAAAATTTATTGTCACATGTCACAATTGGTAGGTTACTGTTTTTTTCAGTTCCTCTGAAATTGACTCCAAATTTCAACTTAACAAGGTGACGATTAGCAAATAATTTATTTAGAATGAAATCACAACCCACCACAAAATGTTTTTAAAAAATAACCCAACGTTTCTGTTATTTCCAGAGAAGCAGGTGATAAGTAGCTGCTTAGTTCTTGAAAACAGAAGTTAGGTTCATTGTTTCCTCTGATAATTACCTTTGAAATGTTCAGAGAATAATTCAATTTCCCAATAAGCAGTTGATAGTTAGCTATTTGTTATTTAATTTCACCAAGTTCTTTAGTACCCAGTTTGTTGATATGCATAACTGAGATCACATGTAAAATGCTAAACCTTTATGATTAGGCCTATAATAGTTAACATGATACAACTGAAGGCTTCAGATGTGATATTCACCAAGAGTGGGGTTGGAAATTGGTCTTACCTGATTGTGATAGACACTGTGAGTACAGGCGCACTGCAAAACAGAATCTGGACTGAAGTTATGTGCTAATTTTCACCAATTCTCATGAAATTTCAGGAGTAATTTCAAAGAAAAACGTTGTCCAATTTTTACCTAAGTGCGATGAAATTTGCGGACCTCTGAAGTAAAGTTTTTAAAGTTTTAAAACCCCAACAATTCTAAAATATTTTGCAAGAAGTGTCACACTGAACACAAAAAGTTCAGAGTCATGATGAATATTATGTAATCACAGTGTTTTACACTGAGCATATCAGTGTTCAACTGGTTCATATAAATGTTTGTCCATATAGTGAATTGTGTGTGTCATTTGAAGACAAAACACCATTTTGAGAAGAATAAACACTGTTTTGGATGTAAAGTTTCATTTTGCAGGAGAATTGAGGGGTTTTGAGACATGTGTAAGTGATTCTTTGATTTGTGTGTAGAGTTCTGAGAATATTAGGCATCCTTTCAGAAAATGTGTGTAAACAATCGAGAAAAACTGTAACAGTCTTTTTTTGCAGAACTTCCATTAAATGAAAAAAAAAAACTTGATCAGCTCCAAGATGTGTTGCCTTTCATCTTCAATGAGATAATCAGATCCCTCCGCTGAAAGATGGACTGACTGCTTCACAGTTTGCTTGACCAGCTCTTCTCCCATCTGTAGGTGTTTTTAACAAATCAATATATTTGGGCGGGGCGGTGTGATAAGAGTGGTGTGTGTATTTGTCAATGAGGAAAGAAAGGCCGGAGTATCTGAGTTTTATAAGAAAGTTCTGGAAACATGGGGTGAGTTTGTGAAAAGTGTGAAAAGGGTATATGAGGGCACAGGTAATAGCTGATGAAGTAAGGAGCAGAGGGGAGGAAATGTGGCCAGGCACATGAAGGGAGGACTGAGAAAATAAAGGAGGAGCTGACAAATGAATGGTTGAGATTGACAAATTGAGAGAAGAGTGAGTCTGATGAGTGTGAAAACATGAATGCTGAATAAATTTTTTAGAATGAAAGAGGTCAGGAGGCAGAGAAAGTGGGGGAGAAAGTAGTTAAAGGTGTGAGAGCGAAAAAGATTTGAGTGAATCTGAGAGTGAAGTGAAACTGTCACAAATAGGAGAACTTTGATTTTCTGTTACATCACAACAGGGTGTTAATTATTTGACTATTAGAAGGTTTGTTGTGATTGTGAGTAAAGAATGTGTTCAGGGTGGGTGTTGGAACATGTGTGTTGTTTGTTGAATATTGTAAGTTAGAGCCTAATTTTGAGAAAATGAGAGGCGTAATTAGCAGACGTAGGAAAGGAAAGATTGTTGTGAGGACAGAATGAAAGGTGTCATGGTCATTTAGAGTGATTGAGAGTGGCTGCTCTCTACATTCCCCAGTTGTCAGTCTGAGAGAATGAGACTGATGAAGCTTCTTGGATGAGTGGTGAAGCGTCTTCCTGGATTTACACAGTCATGTTGCCTTGTTTTTTTTTTAAGTCTTACTTGTTTCCAAAGAAACAAAAATAAATTTAAAAAAGTTTAGTATAAAAATATCAATATATATAAATGAAACTCTCAAACACTAAGACCCAAAATGTGTTCAATGTTTAAAAAGTAGTCATGTTTTGAAGTCGGCACATGAAGTTTTAAAATAGCTGCTTTGTTGAATTTCAAAGGTGTTAAACTGTCTTGTAATTGGAACCACATTGCAATACCAAATATAGCCACTAGATGGCAGCTCACGTTTAAATAAAAGCCCCTTAAAGCATTTTCCAATCGCCCTTTATATTTAATTTAATTACAACACAAATCCATATCCCAGATGCTTTATAACTTATAGCCTGTTGAAGCACCTATTCTTGAATTTCTTAACCCTGTTCCCTCATAACATCCAAAATATATTACAAATACATGATAAAACCAACCCTTGGCAAATAATCCAAAAACACAACAACCTGGATGTTACCTGACTTAACAAAAGGAGATTTCCAGATTCTTTCTTTGTCTAACTTTACTTGATAAATTGTTGAATAGTGAATATATAGAAACAGCACATTTAAGAACATAGGTTCACAAGGTTAACTCAGAGTCAAACACAAGCATGGGAACTTCATATTGTGGTATTTGGACTATTTTATGCAACCAATACCTTATTGTGTCAGGAGGTGAGTTTTAACTTTGAAATAAAATGATCCAGTATGAATCTCTCCTTCTTCACATTTATAACTATAACACAAACAGGCTTCCACTATGATTAGATATACAAATCATAGGATTGTTAATCAGACTGAAAGTTGAACAGTGGGTCTGTTGAACTTTGTGTATAATTTGAGGTTTTTGCAGCAACACTTTTGGTTTCAGCTCTGAGTGAGGAGGTTACTGTGATATAAGGACACATCGGGGTGAAAAAAATAAAAGGAGGAGTTTTTGGACCCAAGTTCACTGGGTGTGTTGTTGCTTCCTGCCAATGTACTGCGTGTGTGTGTGTGTGTGTGTGTGTGTGTGTGTGTGTGTGTGTGTGTGTGTGTGTGTGTGTGTGTGTGTGTGTGTGTGTGTGTGTGTGTGTGTTATGGCACTCCTGCCAGTGCCATTTTGTGGGTGGAGCAGCAAGGATTAAGCAAATAAAGGTGGGCCAGCTGATCAGGCGTCTGGTCATGTCCATCCAGGAAATGATTCACATTTCATAATTATGTTTAATGCAATACATGTGATGACGAGGATTACCTGAACACTTGTTCAGTTTTACTGAACCTGAGGCATTAAAAAATAAGAATCAAGCACTAACCCTCCTAAAATCTGTTCATGAATGTTCTCACTTTTCCCTCTGTAGCAAACGATTCTCCTCGTCTGATTTATAGCTCATGTGTTTGTGTGAGTGTGTGTCTGTGTGTGTGCCTTCTGTAAATGAGTACAGGAATTGTTGAAATATTTCCTAAATGGCTCACGTCAGCAGAGAATTCATTAGAATCACAACTTTCAGGGAGATAAATGAGGACAAGATGAATGAGGTTTGAAGAAGGAATGAGAGGACGTGAAAAGAGGGAGAGGAAAGGGTGGATGGTGGGAGGGGGAGAGGGGGTGGAGGTGGGCTAGAAGGGAGGACTCAGGGAGGAGCAGGGAGTGGTAGGGTGAGGTGTTTTGGATTGTGGTCATGAATTTTCCCTCCTGTCTCTCATTCTTCTCCTGCATGTTGGGACTCATTCCTGCTCTCTCCTCTGGCTCTGCAGTCCTCCTGTGAATCCTCCCCTGTTTGTGTTTAGAGACGCGTTTGGTGCTCAAACATGAAATTACTGTACAAAAAGTGTTATAATTATCTAAAAACCCAAAATGCTCCTGTTGTTTAAAGACTTGTACTTCATGCGTTCCTTTTTTGACACTCCATGGAAGACTATTGAAGCTGTGTTGGAGGAGAAGACTTGTTAGTTGTTGTGCAATCATCTTGCCATTCAAATTCAACAACATGTTTTTAAGTCTTTTTTATGCCTTTAATCAGATAGTAGAGAGGACAGGGGATAGAGCAGGAAACAGGGCAAGAGTGGGGAGTGATATGCTGGGAAGAGGCCAAAGGCTGGATATGTACTTGGGCCACCTGCACAAAGGTGAACCTCATGGAGCATGACCCTAACCACTGCGGCCATCTCCTCTCCAGACATGTTTTTATATGTCTTAAAAATTCACATTTCAGTTTTTTTATGTAAATACTTTTCTAATTTTTCAGAGTTTTCGACATAACTAGACAAGATGGACTCCCGAAATAACAGTATTCCTTGATCTTGTCACCTTTGTTTGTGTGATAAATGTCAATATTTATGCCATAATCTGTATAAATAACAATGACACAAAGAGAAATGTATGTTATTTCAGATGATAAAAATAAAAAATGTTAATTATTAAATAGTTTAACTGTAAAAAAACAAACAAAAAAAAACTGCTGTTAATAAGATGCTTCACTAAGTAGTAAATGAGTTACTTTGCCCCTAGGGAAAATAGATTTTTTACAAAAAACCTGTTAAGGGCTTGCAAAACACATTTTGAAAGTTATCATATGACACAAAAAAATTAAAAAGAACACAAAAACTGTACATATGACCAAGACCCTCCATTCACATATATTTATAGTTTCTGTGGTTGAGGGAATTAGGAGCTTTCTAAAGTAGACCCTCTTGCTTATTGGTACTTTACCTTATCCAGAGGACACAAAGGTGAATTAAGCCGCGTTTCCACCAAGCAGAGCCAGTTCGGTTCATCTTGGTACGGCTCACATTTTGTGACGTTTCCACTGACTTATCCTGGGACAGATCCCCAAACAACCGAGACGAGCCGTCCCACTTTTTGGGACCCTTCTGTATGGGTGCCAGACCGAACCGATTCACTATTGGAAGGTGGGGCAACACACTGCAGACCGTTGATTGGTCAAAAGAATCATCACTTACCCTACGACAGTGGCTGCATTTCTCCTGGTGGCACACAGACTTCTCTGAAACAAATCTTGATTGCACTTTGTATCAAAGAGATGCTGCATGTCTTCCATCTGTGCTCTTTGTTTACTGTGTCGCGTTTTTCTTCTTTGTTGGATTTAATAGCGGGGTAAACTGTGTCGCACTGCTATGGCGTCACCCTATTGTTCAACAGCAGCGGCTTTTGGCATCCGACTCACACGCCGCTTACCACGAGAGGGCACAGTTTGCTGTGGAAACGCAAACAGGGTCAGGCTTAACTGTATCAAACTGTGCCAAACCATACTGAACCGAAACCGGACTGCTTGGTGGAAACAGGGCTCTAGTTGACTGTGTGACTGTAGGACTGAGAAGTCGTGTTTGTAAAGTGTGTTGTGACCTTAGTGTTACTGTAGTAGCCTCATGTTAGTTTATTTTTGTGTTTGGGGGTCAACACAGCAGTTTGTTAAGAAAAATCACATTACACACATTTTTTTTGTTGAAATAAAGTCACTTTTATATTATGGGCACTTGTTTTCTAATTTGGGTGCACACAGCTAAGTTAACAAACTGTCACATGGTTTAATTTGCTACATCCTGTTTCAGTTCGCAGTTCTAGTTTCTTTCAAAGTGATACTTACCCTTTGTGTTAGCTTCTTTGCCCAAGCCCTCCTGTCAAAAGGCTAGCCAAGGTTCCAAGATGGTCTCTTAAGCCCTGCCCACAGGAAGTGGGAGAGACCATCATGGGGGAAAATAGGAAATGCTTGGACTTTTTGATTCATAACGAAACGTTTGTTTGTAATTTTATTAGTTACTGAAGGCACATCAGGTTTTTTAAATAGTTTGTTAGAATAACTTTATGAAGTTTTGCTGAGTTTGTAAGATGTAAAGTTTTTTTTTTTTATTATTTTTTTTTAACCTTAGTTCCTCCCCTTCTGTTTATGTTGGACTAGTCCTTTGTCTACTTAAACCCCTTTGTGGCTCATTTAGGTTAGGTCTTTTTAACTGTTTGTTAGGTTGTAACTTTGTTTTTTTTTGCTGAGTTGACCTCTTTCAGATTTTTTTTTTTTTTTTTTTTTTTTTTGAGTTTAATTAAAGGGTTAAGATTTTTTTTGTCCTGTGCCTGATTGCTTGGTCCCCGACAGTTACTTACTGTGTTACTGTAGCTCTGAGAAGTTGGGAGTGTAATTCCATTTTTTTTTTAAATTTTATCAATACCTCTGCCAAGAGGGTTGTGTTTTTGGAAGAGTTTGTCAGTTTGTTTGTCTGTGAACAACATAACTCAAAAAGTAACAAAAAGATCTTCATGAAATTTTTGGGAAATGTTCAAAATGGGATAAGGAAGAATTGATTGAATTATGGAGGTGATCCGAATCACCGTCTGGATACAGATTTTTTTTAAAGGATTCTTTATCATTGTGAGATAGAGCTGTTTTCACCATATGTGTATATAACTCCACGATAAATGGTCAGATTGCTTTGCGAAACAATACAAGACAAGGTCACCATAATTTCTGACAGATGTAAAAGTACGATCCAGATCCTGGAAATATTCTGGATACTAAGATCTGAATATGAAATATGTGCTGGGTCATCATAATTTTCAACACTGTCAGGAAACTAACTATCGTACAAACCTGCAACTAACACCAAATTGTAGCAGACAGTCTTCTGAAAGGAAGTATAACATTAAAGTAGGACCAAAGTGTTGGTGACAATCACAATATGCTTGAAGGAGGTCTGCACCCTCTGAGTGCTTTTCTAGTTCTATAGAGTGCTGCAAACTTATACAAAAAAACCCATGGGTTGGTTTTAGGATATTGTCTCTTGGTTTCGTACGAGACCAGAATATTCTCTACACCTGTGTGAGAGTGATTAAGGAGTCCTGAATTGTGTGATATTTATTTTCTCTACTCCTTACGTTCAGTGTTTATCGTCCTGTACTCTATGAGGAGATCTATGTGTTGTGTTTCTCCCACGTCCTCACATTCCAGGTGTGCATACCTACATCCATATGTGTGTGAGACTGAGACTGTGACTTATCACACTTACCTGGGATCTCCACAGGAATTCTTGGTTTCCTTGGTGACCTGTGAAATTGTTGCATGTACAAAGTGATTAATCATTTTCAGACCTGTGAAGACAGATTTCCCCGACACATACACACACACAGACGGCATGTACTGGACTTAAATAACCCTGTTCTTGTGGACTTAGTCAAACCACCCGGAGGTTCACAAATCAGCTGAGTTTATCACCTTGAATTAAGAAAGCTCTGTGCTGGGACGTGTAGTAACAAGCGGTCACTGACACCTTTGCAATGACTGTTTCTTCATGGTGAGGAAAGGTGAAATGAGGGAATGCAACGCTTCTCGTGAATCACAGCTTGAAAACAGCCCAAAGGTGGTGAATTCATACACTTTTACCACTTGTGAGAACAAAAACAGCTTTTCCTCATGCTGTATGCAACTCCTCAGATAGTATCTTTGTTGTCTGCTTTCAGATTCATTTCCTGACTGATGTAAATTATCATTCACATCGTTCCATCTTTGTGTTTTTTGTTCTTTTTCAGTTTGTTTGTCAAACTGTGCCTGAAAAAAGAATCTTCGATGCCATATCCTGAAGCAGCAGATAGAGCAAGATACTATCACATGCTGATTGTTTTGTTTAATGGTGATCATGTCCATGATTTCTTATCTCAGAGCTAAATGTTAGAGTCACCTCACTAACATCGCCACGATGATTAAGTTATAATGCTGATGTCATTCTTGTTAGAGCCTGAAATGTAACAACGACCCATAACTTGGGAAATCGTGGGGACTATTTCCCACCTCTTTCTGGACTTTGAAGTTTCTAGAAAACCATGGAAAGATATTGAATCCCACTTTATCTCTGCAGCTAACTGTGTTTACTCACTCACATCTCGGGACATGAATTGTTATTATGACAATAAGAGGAATGCAGCTCTAGAGAACGTCTTAAACTTTATCATCCTGTATGCAAAGTTCTTTATTCACAAACAGAAATTCTCCAAGTCATTTCCAAAGTTTTCACTCTTTCAGCTAAAACTTAAGTCTCTTCTGAAATCATATGCTCTTATCAACAACAAAAAAATGCTTTGAATTCATGTCCTTTTACAACAGTATTTTCCCCGACACTTCATGAATTTACCATTCAAGGTTGTGATTATTCCCTGCTTTGTTTTATCTTTTCTTCACTATATTGGTTTATTTTTATTCTTTGGGTTGTAAGGTACTTAGATTTTGTGTAAACACTGTCTTTATGTATGTTTTTATTTAGACAATTTTGGTGCAATCACATGTCTGTAAATTGTATATTCAATTAATAAAGGGAAAAAAGACCCATAACTTAATAATGACCCAAAATGTAATAACTTTTTGCCTAAAATGTAACAACTAGTTTAATCACTCATTACATTTTGGGTTTTATTACATTTTTTAGAGTAGATTTCAAGCTCAGTTCTTTTGTTACATTACTGAGCAGTTTTTAAACTTCAGGCTTCATTACATTTTTTAAAATAACATTTTGGGACGTTGTTACCTGTTAAACCTTGATTACCCCGTTAACCATCTAAAAGCTAATGCCAAAAAAATAATTAATTAAGACATGCTTGCTAGCTCCCAATGAGTTTCTTATGCTGCCATAGTGTTGGATGCTATGGGTTGAAGCTGCTTCCTGCTTCCTGCTCATGTCGGACTCACAACAATCCCAACATGCTGAGCTTTAACATGCATAAAGCAGCTGTATTCACCAATTGTATCTCTCGTGTGGACTTTTAAGTTTTGAAACAACAAAATCAGTACTGATGAACTTACATTGGTGACTCATAAAAGCTAAAGAAACCATCAGTGATATTATTGACTATTTCTTAACGCCAGTTTTGTTCTGCTAGCTACTTGTGCCATTTGGTTTATTGAACGCACTGAGCTGAAACAGCCTTTTGTTTGTGTTTTCCACAGGAAATATTTTGCAGAGTGATAAGTGTGAATGGGACAGCAAGGGGATGTTTGTCTCTACAGAGTACTACTGTATGTATGGACAGGACAGAGCTGGAAAAAGAGCTGCAGCAGGAGTCACTGAAATCAAAAGGGGAAGTTTAAAGTAAGCTTTAAAGTTGGACCGTAGCCTAACTGCCCTAATATGTTTACAGTGACAATGCTAACATGCTAATGTTTACCACAATTATTAGTCATCATTCTAGAGTTTCCAGCTACTTCAGCATATGTGATGCTAGCACATGTAACCCTTTTCCTCTCTTAGTTAAAATCAAAACTATTTGAAGTATACAAACATGCTCATGATGATGTTAGCATGTACGGCGTTCATTATATTCAGTATCTTAAAGAGGCATGTTAGCATATTTCACTTTGGTCTGCAGTGTGTAACTATCTGTCCTTATTTTCCCTACAGAATATTCATGATGACGTCTTATGAGAGTATTTAATCACTTGCTCAGAGATTTTTGAAAACACTGATTGCTCGTAGAAAAGTTTAAGTGAATGCAACGTTTGGCACATTTCATGGGAGGACTATTTGGAGTCAAATCAGGCCCATTAAGGATATGTGTCAGAAGTTACAGTTAATGTGGAGGAATGTGTGTGTGTGTGTTGTGTGTGTGTGTGCGTGTGTGTGTGTGTGTGTGTGTGTGTGTGTGTGTGTGTGTGTGTGTGTGTGTGTGTGTGTGTGTGTGTGTGTGTGTGTGTGTGTGTGGCAGCAGAAGAAGGTTGTAAACTGGAATCACAGGACTGAAGGGTGGGTCCCCTCCTGATTGACACTTAATGGGTGGAAAACTTTCTCTTTTAACCTTCTGACCTTTTAATAGCAAAGAATGCTTTTTGTCTCTTTTTAACAGTGGAATATTTGTGAAGGAGCGATGTTTTTCTCCCAGACAGAAGATAAAGAACAGAAGCTATACAAGAATACCACGGTGAAGCTTTGATTTCTGGTTGTATGTCTTTGCCTTCTGTGTCTTTATCCCTTTAACACCCTTCCTGTGTCTACACAACCAGAGGAGACTGACAAACTGATGGCAGGGCTGCTGTGTGTGTGTGTGTGTGTGTGTGTGTGTGTGTGTGTGTGTGTGTGTGTGTGTGTGTGTGTGTGTGTGTGTGTGTGTGTGTGTGTGTGTGTGTGTTATTGCATGGAATGCGTTGCCTGAGGCAGCATGCTACCTGCCTGCCTCTGTTGTCTTCTGATACTCACACACTCTAACAACAGGAAACTCGCTGCTCTCCACAGTTCCTGAACAAGTCATCGTGTTTGGAGCATCAGCCTTTAACTCTCTCTGATGACTCTAATGATTTACATGCTCGTACACTTCCTGTTCTCTTACTTATTACCTGTTCTCTTACTCTAATGACTGATTTAGCTGACTGTGTTTGACTTTCTCAAAATCCACTTGGCTTGATCACTTCCTTAAAACTTTTATTTTGGTACTTCTGGGGGCGGGAGTGTGGATTTGCATGTAAGCTAAATATTTAGAAGTCCTACCTCAAGAATTAGAAATCTTGACTTCATATTTAGAAATTCCAGCAAATATTTAGAAGTCTTTAGTTAAGATTAAAAAATCTTGACTAAATACTTAGAAATCTTAGCAAATGTTTTGAAATCTTTGCAAAGAATTTATAAATCTTTACTAGATATTAAGAAATCTTTGCAAATATTTAGAAATCTTTGATAAATATCTAGTCTTAGCTAAATATTTAGTATGAAAACTAAAAGTTTAGAAACGTAGCTGAATATTTTAAATCATGTCATTTATAACATTTATAAATAACATTCAACATTTAGATAAACTATTCAACATTTATATATAATATTTGATGAACATATTTCACAAATATTTCTCTTAATCTGCAGAAAAAGTGATCTTTTTAGAGCTAAATGTGGAGAAATATTGTTGTTATTTGCAGTGTGTGCAACTTTTTAATCCCCTTAGTTTGTGGCGTGAGCCTGAAAGACAGACAACAGTATCTAAACTTTGACAGCTATAAGATGGTGGGCTTACGCTCGATGCTGTGATGTTGTGATTGGATAGAGAAAAGAGCTGACACGCCCCAGGTCAGCTGATAGTGAGAAGTGGGTAAAAGTGAGTGAAGGAAACATAAGAGTGTGAGCACACAGATAGTCTTTCTCACTGAACTAGCATGCTAATTTTCATTAGCATGCGTGTGTATGTTGATTAGCCCTAAACACAATTTACAGCTGATTTACAATGTACTGCTACGTTATTACATAAAAATAAAAGCTGGACATGGTTGATTTGTCAGATCTATGTTGATAAAATGACCTGATGATGGTGTTATGCCAAGGTTTTACAAAAGTGAAACTGTTCCATACTTTGGGATATGATTTTTACTTCATTGTCGGTTGGGACTGGACTCAATGACAACAATAGCAAAAAACTCTTATCAAGTTTCTGATGTAATAAAACTATTGTATTTAAGTGTGTATTCTTTGCAATGTTACAAAATGCAGACCACTCCCTGTTTTATTTTACTGCTGCAAACCCTCACAGTGCAGTAACAAGTATTTTACTGTTTGCCACAGAAGCACTTGACTAAAGCAATTTAGACTTTATTGGCTTCCTCAAAGAGTGGGAAGGGTGATATTTACAATACGTCTGTATTTTGACCAGACATTGAGTTTTACATAAAAAAAATGTAGCTGATATTGATATGTTGATATGATATTTATGGAAGGGGACAAACAATAAGAGAAGGATTCTGGCATATGATCAGAAAAACACTGCTGCCAACTTAAACCCATCAGAGGAAACATGAAGACAAATGAAAGCTGAACTCTCCACACTTTGAAGCTCCCTCAGGTTAGCTTACATCATTCTGAAGTACACCTGGACCCAGAGCCACCACAAGGTCCCCTCTCACGACTGCTGCCATCTCATATTACATCCCTCAGTCACACACACACACACACACACACACACACACACACACACACACACACACACACACACACACACACACACACACACACACACACACACACACACACACAGTGCTCATTTGGGCGGTATATGTAAACAGAGAGGTTGCACTTGTCCCTGGGGTGTTAAAGCATAGCTGGACATGAGAAGACATCAATTAATGCTGTAATCAATACACTCATTAACGAGGGTAAAGGGTCATTACAGCTGCACTGTGTGAGTATGTGTAATCCTTATTCTTTTCAGCATTGAGTGTAACCCTCACAAGAAACAGGATCAATAAGTGAACAGGAGACATGTCATAGGAGAATGTAAATAAGACATCTGTCCCCACAATGTCACTTGATTACTGACTACTACTACTAACTGAAAGCCTTGTTGTCTCTGTTTTTGGAGCACATGATACACACAGACTCAGCATCAACACACTCACATGTTCTCATTGCTCATGTTAGCGAGCAGATCCATGATACTTTAAAATCCCTTCTAGTTATTCTGAATAGTTGTAATACATGTATCTTTGTATTCTGTATTGTAAATGTTTTTTTCCCTTTTTTCCTCTTTGTTGTTGTTGCTGCCTTTTTCAAAATTATTTACTTATCTATGTATCAATCTATTTATTTTCACATAGTTGGGGGACACATTTTCCTGACACCATATCAATTACAAAACGTAAAATATCGTCATCCTTCTGTTAAATTTAAACAGATTTGTATTGAATGTTAAATCGTGATGACAATAAAAAGCATTTGGCCAACCAGTCGGGGACCAAGAGCTTATCTATCTATCTATCTATCTATCTATCTATCTATCTATCTATCTATCTATCTATCTATCTATCTATCTATCTATCTATCTATCTATCTATCTATCTATCTATCGATAAAAATAATGGATAAATAAGAGCACATGAGCTTTTAAGAGGAGCACATGTAGAGAAGAGAAACTGAAACTTAAGTATTAATCTCATTACCCAAGTATTAATCAATACTATATATCAATATTTATCAATATATATCAATATATAAGATTGATCAGCACACCGTTACTCATAACTGTATAGTGGATAGAAGAGCCGCACACCAAAAAACAAAGAGCCACATGCAGGCCACGAGCCACAGGCTGGCCACCCCTGGCCTAACACAAACTGTAAATGGAATGAAACAGCTGTACTGACAAGGTTTGTAGTTTGTCTGATTTCACTCTCAATGCTAAACTGGTTTAGCTTTTCTTTCCCTGTTTCTCTCTACAGTCATTATTCCTTGCATTCAATTCTAAGAATAAAAGCTTTTTTCATGAAAATTCTTAAGTGGACAATCATATAACATAGCCAAAGTAGTAATTTTCCCCTTACCAGTGAAAAGCTAACTCTAGCTTTTGTTAATTAAGTGTATTGGTTTTAAAGTGGAATCAGCCTTGTCATCAAAGTTAGCAGCAGGCCGTACATAGTAGTGTCCAGCACCTCATTTTAAATATGACACAAAGTGCTGTTTACAGTCACACACATCACACCTGCTGCTGTTACTACAGAAGAGCTGACTTATTAAACTTCTATCTATCTTGCTTTTTTCTTTATTCAAAGTTTTTTTTTACCTCATTAAAAAATAACTTGACTTCTATGCTCTGTGTGTTCCCAAGAAAAACAGAGCCCAGTGAAAGTGCCGAAAGTGTTGAAGTTGTGAAAGAGCTTGAGTTTTGAGTTCAATGTCATTGTGTAACAGTCTGTTCCTGTGCAGGTGTGTGAGTGTGTGTGTGTGCATTTATCAGTATCCCAAGGCTATGTGTTTCTACAGTGTCATAAAGAAACACACCCTTCCACTGGACTCATTGCGCCACACCCTCAGGTGAGTGTGCGTTTGTTTTCCCTCATTGCTGCAGCTTCAAGAACAAATACAGGGCTGTGGCTCAGGCGAGTCCAGGCACTGAATTTCAAGGTGTGTGTGTGTGTGTGTGTGTGTGTGTGTGTGTGTGTGTGTGTGTGTGTGTGTGTGTGTGTATGTGTGTGTGTGTGTGTGTGTGTGTGTGTGTGTGTGTGTGTGTGTGTGTGTGTGTGTGTGTGTGTGTGTGTGTGATTCAGAGAACATTGCTTTCACTGTCATTCCTCTACTTTTACACCCTGGGGAAGAGGCTCCTCTGCTGTCGTACAATCATGTTTCAATTCTTAAGTGTTGCAGACATAAGTAAGAGAACAGGAAGTGTTCGAGCATGTAAATCATTTTCACAGTAACTGTCATAAAGTCTGTGTAAAGCTTTTTTGACTTTTTTACAGATGTAAATGTAGATACACGTAAAAAAAAAAGTGTTTTAATCTTGTGTTGACGTTAATCAGGAATAATTCATTTAAGTAAAGTTAAATGTCAATAGATCAATGCTTAACTCCAGCTGCAGTGGCCTTTCGGTTTGGATGTTAACAAGATGTGTGACTTTAATTTCCCTTGAGGGTGGTAATGAGACAAACAATAAAAGGAGGGATAATGATATTGACAGGTGTGTGCGTGAATGTTATTGAGAGTGACACCCTTAAATAATAAGATAAAAAATGTAAGAAATTAAGAACATTTTGAGTTGTTGCAATGGAGAGATGTGTTTGAGAGACTTTGTGTCCACTAATCAATAAAACTAAGGCTTGGAGGTTTACTAAGCAAAATAAAAGCCACAAGCCGGGGTCAAGCTAAGCTAACTCACTTCAGCACTCTGTTGTATCTTATCAGTGATAAGGTTCATTCTTGTTTCTGACCCTCTGCAGACAGAACCATAAATCACAGGCAGCTGGCTGCAGCGCCCACCTGGACCTGGAACAAATGCAAAAAAAAAAAAACGAGGGGGATTTTTTTTCTGGAGCCATTATGCCGCTGAAAGATGTGACCTTGAAAAAGGAAGCTTTACAATTCTGAAAAAAAAAATCATAATCTAGAGATCTTGGTGTTAAAGTACCTTAGTTTCTCCTCTATTTATTTATTTGAACTGTGATACAAAAGGCCAAAAGGAAACTTCTGCTAGGACACAGAGCTGAAGATCATAAAAACCTGTATAGTAACCACATTCTTCCCCTGCCCTTTCCCTCTCTGTGCTCCCCTCCTTCTCCATTATTTGTCCCTTCTCTACTGTATGTGGGCAGCTTCTTTTTATTCCTCTCTCTCTCTGTCTGCCCTCTTTCTCTATGCGCTGACAAGACAAAGCCTGCGTTGTCTGCTGAAAAGCTGTGCTGCGAGGACCAGCTTTGGGGTCAGCGTCTCATGGAATGCCTTGAAAACCATCTAGTGAGGGAGTGTGTCGATGTGCGGATGTGTTGTGCCCAATCTGGTGTCTGCTGGCAGCTTCTGGCACTGTGACTCATCCTGAGTCATTACAGAAGAAACAAACACTTTGCTGATAAGGCATGTAACAATCAGAGAGAGTGCCAGATGAACTGTGATTATAAACTCAGACTCATTTTCTAGTCTGGATCTGGTTTGTGGAGGAAGTTACAAACAAGTTTATACCTCAGGTTTTAAAATCAAATATTAATCCTACAAGAGACACCACATCTTACGGTGGCCTGTGGGTGTTAGACGATTTGCAAAAGCCACAACAAGAATGCAAGAGCAAAAACATGAATGCAAATGCCAAAACACAATCGAAGTTAAAAAAGGTTAGTTTTCCCAACAGACAACTGAAAAGTTGTGAAAGTATGTAAATGATTTTCTTTTTTAACCTCATCTATGATAAACAAATCTTTGTATGGGTCTCACCTTTTAATACTCTTCATAGTGCTTCTATTTTTTTATTTGATGGAAAAATTTGTCATCTTACATTTAGCTTTCTGAATCAATAATGGTACTATTAAAGCTATATTTACTTTCATGTTGTACCATATCATATCACATTTTGCTTTCTTCAGTCTAAAGATTAAATACCTTCATATATCAAACTGTATAGTATCATTTCACATGCTGTATTACAGTGTTGTCTCATACTATATCTTCTGGTATTCTGTTATATCATGTGAAATAATATTTTACAGTCTTGTTGCACACTTTGTCATGCATGTTGTATGGTAAAAGTTGCATTGTATCCTCTTGTATTATTTGTGCTGTAATTTCTTGGACTCACAGTTAAATATGAACAAGAAAACAAAATGCAAAATAAATACATTTTTCAACAGCTATATTTCCTCCAGTGTAACATAATTTACTGTGAGTAAAAGCAGAAAATTGCAAACATTTTCCAAAGAAGTTGAACAGAATCTTCTCAGGGTGTAAAACATAAAGATTCTGCATAGGAAGTTAGGAGTGTAGCCTGAGGGACCTTTTTATTGCTGAACATGGGTTTTGACAAAGCCCAAGGCATGATTGACCTGATAAGGTTACAGCGTTGAGCTTCAGACTGTTAACAGGCTGACAAGGTTTTCCAAGAGAATTGACAATTGTAGTTTGATTTCCAGGCTTTTTGTAGTGCAGTGTGTGTGTGTGTGTGTGTGTGTGTGTGTGTGTGTGTGTGTGTGTGTGTGTGTGTGTGTGTGTGTGTGTGTGTGTGTGTGTGTGTATGTATGTGTGTATGTGTGTGTGTGTGTGTGTGTGTGTGTGTCAGCAGGGGAGGACAGTGGGAGGGGCAGGCTGTGTAAGTAAAGTGGACAACTTTCAACACTCTTGTAGTTAGTCGCAGTCCTGCACCTCCCTCAGTCAGCACTCACCTTCCACCGGTCACAGGGAGCGTTTTTCTCTAATTTTTCTGTTTGACTGTTTTTCATGGAGGGCAGCTGGATCACCTGTGGACTGTGGCTGTTCGTCTTTCTCTCGGGATGTGGGCGGCTGTCTGGTTTCAACCTGGACACCGATAATGTCCTGAAGAAGAGCGGGGACCCGGGCAGCTTGTTCGGCTTCTCCCTGGCGATGCACTGGCAGCTTGAACCGACGAGCAAGAGAATGTAAGAACCACACGTTTGTCCCTGAAGGGAAAGAGACACTTCCAGTTTTAACGTGCTAACCGTGGCGGTTACGCGTCACATGCAATCAAAATAACTTTTATAACTTTATAGTTAAACGTCACAACAATGAAGACGACTGTTATCGTTATAGTGAACTTTCTTTGGTGCAGAATGAGATAAAATGTCCACTTTAAACCTTTTTGGAGAACTTCCGACGCCATTAGAGGTGTAAAATGATATGCTACCTGCTAGAAATCATTTACGCAGGTATGTCGCAGGCACCTTCCCACAGTTGGTAGTTTTCCAACAGTTTAAAAAATATAAAAAATCTTAACAACCCATTTGCTTTAGATTCCGAAAAGGAGCACTTGCTACACTTGTCACTTGTCATGACTAAACCTACTAGCCAAACAATAGTACATTTCACCTTCAGATAACTCATTTGTGAGTTTTTAACGGACATCAAAGCACTTTTTCCACGTGCCCCAATGGTCGCGCGCTCACATTTCCACCTCTCCCTCTCAGAGTGGGAAGAGGTGAAACCGAGCCTCGAGCATCCAGCCCCAAAACATCTCATTAAATCAGTGCTGGCATTTTAATGGACATTGAATCAGAGGGGTTTGTCACTCAAAAAAAGGCACAGTACCATTAAGAGCTCCCCGGTTTGAATGGGCTGAATATTAACAGACCTGAGATCAGAGCTGGATACAATAGGACCAGCCAGGAGTGTACATGTTGGTTATAAAGGTGCCTTACAGAAGTTTACTGTAAAGCCTGGATTTCAAATCAGTTTAAAAAACAAGTATAGTGTACATTAGTACGTAAGAATTAAATAAACGTGACTTTTTTTTGAATGCATTTATGATTAAAGTCATTATTTTCAGTTGACTCTACCCAAATTGATTACTTTTAATATTGGCCACACCTCTTTTTGTTAGAAAGTACAATGGAAAAGGGTTGACTTTGTAGCTTGCTTTTTAAACTTATAGTTATTATATTAATTATAAAGTGAATTACAGTCTGTTTCATTGAAATTTCATCAGTTATTAGAATAAAGGGGGCACTAGCCAGTACACCACCATGATGCGCCTAACAGAAAGAAGGTTTCTTGGGTTGATTCCTTGGACGGCCAGATACCTCTGTGTAGAGTTAGCATCCTCTCCCTGTGGATTTCTCTCTGGATATAATAGATAGATTTTTAGCCTCTCACAACCCAGAAAGAGAGAAGTGGTCAAGTTGATGGATTAATTTTTCCAAGGCAACTGTTTTACTTGAATTTTATGCAGACTGAACTAATGTATAATTTAAGATTTGAAACTTTATTTTCTTGGGTTTAAGTTCATTCTTCTTAAGATTTTTTGTCGACTCATTCAAATTGCTTGCAAATTGCAGATTTCTGTAGATTTTTAGTTTAGTCAGCACGGGTTCCCCTATTTGATTACTCACTTTATTAATGAAACTGGTTTACATTTTTTTTTTAATGGACTTAACTGATATTGTTTAGGATTACAGTGCACACTTCAAATCTGAATATGATAAATGTCAAGAATTGAGTCATGAAACTAAATATTATGTGTTGTATGACATTTGGAGTAATGTTGTTTAAGTGCTAAAAGTGCCAAAATCTGCAGATCGTAGTATCTGCTTGAGGCTGGCTCTGAAAGTTGCCGAAACCACACACACACCAAGCCAAAAAAAAAGCCTTTTTTTATCAGCAGAATGCCTGATTTCCCTAGAAGCACACATTGTGCAGTGGTTGAATATATTTGTAACTCAGAAGTTTAGAAGATTTTAAGGTGATGAGTTTACCCAATCATAGGCACACCTCAGCTGATTGACACATGAGTGCACTACAGCTGAAAGTGAGGAGGCTCAAAGCCCGCCCCATTTCCAATATGGCCTCCACCAACGATTCGCTTTAAAACTTTATTTCAGAAGCATACGGTTGACGTCACAGAAACGTCAATTTATCAAACAGTCTACCATGAAATACCATGCAGATTCTGGAGAATAGAATGTATCATTCACTACTTTTGCTGCTCCAAACTGTCAGTCGTGGCTGATGCTGATATGTAAACGTTCATGTGTAATATCTCCTGAGCTATGAAGGCTCAGTTTTTAAGCATTGAATAAACTTAGGACTCCCCTTAAATGTCTTTATGGACTATTAGTGCTATTACATACGCACAGTAGCAGTTTGTGTCCTAGTTTTGGGCTGTGTCTAAATAAGGGACGCATGGTGATCAGCACAAGACCAGAGGCACCGCAGGGTCCCCAGGCCTCAGGTTGTAACAACAAATAGCAAAAAAAGAAGCAACAAAACAGAAAATAGTTGTGAAAAAGATGTGACCTTGAAACAAGCAGAAAGCCGCACAAAGAGGATTGACTGAGCTGTTAGGGGAAGCTGTAATTACTGATGTGTTGTTTTCCTGTCGCTCTCAACTCTACGACTGTAGTTTAGAGACATCGAGTACAGCTACGCAGAAAGAAATCTGATTACCATTTGAGATCTTGATCCCTGTGAGGTGTTCATATGCTTTCAGTTCTTTGGTTTTTTTCTCCAACTCTGATTTCATTACTCAAGTTCACTCTTGATCAGTTTGTGAACAAGTCTTTTGCAATACTTTAACTTGTCCTAACTAGTAACAATGAGTTTGAAAGATAAGGAGCTTCATTTGTTGCTTTATAATCCAGTTTTAAATGTGTATGTCCAGGCTTTAAGCTGTGTCTGTTTTGGAGCTGACGCTGCTCAAAGCTTCACAGTTTAAGACGAGGAATGTGCTCTAACTGTGCCTTTGTGTGTATGCATATGTGTGTTTGGTGCGTTGTTGCAGTGCTGATGCATGCTGCGGCTGAGCACTAAGGCGTTGCCGTGTTGTCAGTCACTTGGATGAGCATCAGAGAGCTCAGTGTGCAGCTGATACATTCCTAACCTGAAGAGATAGATTGATTGATTGATTTTTTGAATGCTGTCATGGATTTTCTTCTCCTGGGAGAATTCATTGACATACATTGCAGCAACATGTGTGCAGATGTAGGCCTGTGTGTGCTTGTGTTCCTCTCCTACATGTGTCTCCTCACTGCTGGGTGTGTACACTGAGTCACAATCCTTCATCAGCCTTGTTCGCCAGAAAGAGAGTCTACTCAGTCCTCCAGGGACAAGAGTTACATGTACCTGCAGGAGATGATGAGGTCGTGTATGTGCATGTGTGCTTTTTTGTTTGTGTGAGTGAGTCAGGAGCATTCCATGGTTGGTTGTAATTATCATGTGGAGCTTTCTGTATCAAGAAGAAGAGCACAAAATGTATACGAGGAAGGATAGAAGGAGGAGACATACTGATGGTTTGACAATATTTAAGATCTTGGATGTGGTGTTAGAAATGTTAGGGTTATAAAAGTTAAGGTTTGTGTATGTGACTACTGTGGTATCGTTATAAACCTATGTGTAGATATCAGAATTTATTGAGGGAGATTTTTTTAACTGGAGTTTGGATTGTCCTCCCCTTCCCCAGGTTATTTCAGGTTACCAAACATCAAAGAGAAGGAGGGTGAAATGATCTTAAAAAAAATAAAAAGTGAAACCAAAGGAATGCAGACAGGAACATAAATCAGATTTACATCTGGGCACCAAATACGAGCTGTCAGACTGCAGCCCTCTGACAGAGGGAGAGGAGTAACATATGATATGAACCTCAGGATCTGCAACCCATTTAGAGGTGAACGCCTCCAGTTGACGAGGTGCCACTGGGTGTTACTGAGAAACAGACTGTTCCCAGTGCCAGCAGCCAGTTTGCTGCTGTAACTAAAAAACCAACACGTCTCTGTCAAAGGGATGTCCCTGGGTGCTGTGTCATCCTGTGGTGGGAGAGCCCGCCCATGTGTCCCCGTTATCGTGTGTTTTTCTGTTTATAGAGTCCCTCACACTCTGTTTTTCTGCTTCCTGCAGACTGAGCCTGTGTGTTGGGCTTCCTCTGGTGGTGCTGAGTGATTAGATTAACAGCTCAGTCACTGTCAGGGAGACAGCGGGTCAGCCTTATTGTTAAGTTTGGCTCTAACATATCATGTCAGCACTTCACACTTTAATTGCAAACAATCAAAATAGTATTAAGTGACTCAGATTAAAAATGGATTACTGAGATTCGACTCAAAAGTTAGACTAAAAACGTTTTATATGATTTAGATTTAGATTAATAGATTCAACTTATTTCCTGTTTTGACTGTGATTTTACCTCCTGATACAGGGTACGCCTCTGATACTAGTATGATTGAAAAACACCTTATATCATCAGTGAAATCACTGATTTATTTAAGTATTACTTCCCTGCTAACACATCTTTTTTGTTTCCATCAAAAGACCAATTTATTGTTTGTAAACAGTTAAGAATACGTGTGCATCTTGGTAACAGAATTGCTGCAGAATAAAGTGGTTTGTCAAGCAACATGGGGGTGTTCGCCACCAAAAAATGCATTTACCTTTATAAAACCAATTTAAGAACAAGTGGACAGACATTCAGTGGACTGGGGATTGGTACCGAATTAGGTACTTTTATAGTTACTGACTGAATTCCATCTGTAGCACTGAGTACTGATTCCCATAAAACCAAACAGTACCATGTTAAGGTACCTAAACACATCTTTGTGACTGTGAGTGAGTGGAAGAGTAGGCAATTTTCCATGTGGGACATGAACACAGCATTGCAGGTTAATGAGAAATAAACATTAAATTGAAAGACTTTGAGATTTTGTTATTAAACAAATTAATATTTATTACCACAAAAGTCATGAAAATTGGTAGCACCGAATACTAATACTGACTGTCATGTGCATCGGCATTGGTACCTTATGGTTTCAAATATGAAAGGTACCCATCCCAACAGTGGAGAGGCGTTTATAGTGGAGAAATGCAGGGTGTACCCCAGAGCAGAGTTTTAACAGACAAGTCACTCAATGCTCTTATAAAATAGTAAACCAGAAACCCTCCAAAGTCAAAAAGAGCACACAGACACCTAAATCTGAAACCTGGGTCTTGATAAGGGAGCCAGAAAATGTCCAGATAGAGAACTGCACCTAATATATCAGAATATTTGAGTGTTGTTTATTAAATACCCATAGAAACTGGATTTAGAGAATCGGCAGTAAAAATGTTTTCCTTGTGGTCAAACCTTGTTACCTGAGGTTGGATAAAGAAAACACATTTAATAACATTTAATAACAGCCACACACGTCGCTGGTGTTTCAGTGTAAAGTGTGACCCTGTTAACTGGGGACTTATCAGCCGACAATCACTGACACTTTTGGCTGAGGGTCACTAGTTAGCACGGTCAGATAGCTCTGTAACAGTTAAAACTTGATAAAAGTTTTTATGCGGCTTACAGATTCAATTTAGTGTTTCAGGAACACTAAGTAGTCTGAATGAATGCAGCTCAACACCGCTTCCATTGCCAAAATGCGTGTGCATATTTTTGATGATGTAAATTTATGTATTGTGTGATCGTCTAAAAACGTGTTGATTTTTGTTAATGGCATTGGATCAGTGCATTTCTTGGTACCTGACATGTGGTTTCAGGAGATAAGAATTTTGACAACAATAAAGTTATTGTGTTGTATCCTGGCAGTTTTCTCTTCAGTCTATCTGACTTTCTGTGTCTCAGGATAATGGAAGAGGAGATGTGCCAACCTGAGAATCAATGCCACTCACAAAAGATCTTTTTGAGAAGTTATCTCACTTTTTTTGGCCTCATCTGTGACAGACGTATGTGTGCCTTAACACTAATGTTAGAAGTTTGGAGTTGGTTATTAAGTAAACTCAAATTAATAGAAATAGCTCTTTATGATCTTCAAACACAAATGGTGTTAACACTGTGTAATCTTGTATACGCCTATATCAGTGGCCTCTCAGTGGGGTGTCATAAGAAGGGAATAACAGCTCTGAGGCCAAACATGGATTGACAGAACAACCAGCAAAGTGATGAAAGATATCACTTTGTCCACCGGGGGCAGTAGTAGCAGTGGTTTCACACACAGCTCCTTACATTTTAGTCAGTGTGATGACAAATGTGTAGTGTCACTATCTCATTGTCATTCAGAAACACCTAGTTGGGACACTTAATAATAAATGCAGGAATCATAAATCTAAGACAGAGAAAGGGCTTATTTCTGTTGTGATAAATGGTGTTGACGCATTTTATGGTTAAGAAATCCTTTCAGATTAAATTAGCATCTCCTTTGTAACCCATCAAAGACTACAAACATTTAAACAGGCCAGCTTTTCCATGTATATAAATGAATTAACTGTCATTTGCCAATCCTCCTAACTGCAGCTGAAACAAAAATTGTATATTTTATGATGTCGGAAGTTGTTAGATTCGCACCCCATATGCAGTTAGCTTTCATAGAGTTACTGGTGAGGTCTGCTCTTCAGATATGCTGATCATGATAGGCCATGCTCGTCTCTTTAAACTCCCTCCAAGATATTCACTGAGTTTGTTAGTGTGTGTGTGTCCCTATGAGAGTTCAAAGCTTAACATGTCTCCTCCCATTCTGATTTGAGGAAGACTGTCTGCTGTTCAGCTTTAACTGTGGAGGTCAGAGAATGAGCAGGAGAGATACTGACAGTGTGCTGTGCAGGTCACTTTGCCTCGTTTAATTTACTCTACCCAACACTCTGGGTACTGGATGCCTATCTTCAAGACTTGGGTGTGGCATCTGCCCCTGTCCTTGTTCACAAAGGAATCTTTTGTCTATGTGTGTGTGTGTGTGTGTGTGTGTGTGTGTGTGTGTGTGTGTGTGTGTGTGCGTGTGTGTGTGTGTGTGTGTGTGTGTGTGTGTGTGTGTGTGTGTGTGTGTGTGGTGTGTGTTTGGAAAGTGATAGAAAGCCTGGTTCAATCAAGCACAGCAGGCGTTTGAAAGGGGTCTTTGACTCATTGGTACGGTGAGGACATGGAACATCAGTTCAGTGGCGGATGTGTGTGTGCATTTGGTCATGTTTGTGTGTGTGAATGTGGCTGCTGTGTGGCACACTTGACTGGAATGTGTGAAAATAAAAATTTGCAAAATGTAAGAAATGCCAGAATGCTGCACTGTCTGAGCCCAAGATGACAATTGAATACTGCTGTAACTCTTTGAGTCATTTTTCACATGAGATGAATACAGACTTGATCAAAATCTTAAGACCAGTTGAAAAATTGCTAGAATTTGTCTGTTGCACATTTGGATCTCAATGAGGTTTTAAGTAGAGCTACAATATGCAAAAGCAAGAAGGGGGAGTGTGACAAAAAACATTTGGAACGTGTTACAAAAAAAACAAAAAACAAAAACTGAAATAGGTTGTTTATCAGCTGATCAAAAGTGTAAGACCACAGGCTTTTAAAGCCAAAATCTGCTCAAAATGTTCATTTTCTGTCAGGCATTCACACGGTCAGTCCCTCCTGATGGCTAAAGCTAAGAAGCTGTCTCTTCTTGAATGTGGTCGGATCGTCGAGCTGCATAAGCCTTTTGAAAGATCCTGAGCATTATGGAACAAAAAAGTCAAGTGGTAGACCCAAAAAATTTACACCTGTGCTGAGCCGGAGGATCTGATTGGCTGTCCATCAAGACACTGGGCGGTCCTCGACCCACATTAAGAACCTTACTGGTTCCAACTGCAGCACAACAACCATCAGACGACATCTGCGGGAAAAGGGTTTCAAAAACAAAAAACAAATTCAAAGACCTCGTCTCCTTCAACGCCACAAAACTGCCCGTTTAGACTTTGCCAGGGAGCATCATGGGACATTGAAGGGTGGAAAAAAGTTTGATTCTCTGATGAGAAAAATGAACCTTGACGGTCCAGATGGCTTCAACGTTACTGACATGACAAGGAGATCCCACCTGAGCTGTTTTCTACCAGTGGAGGGGAGGGGTTTAATAAATTGGTCCATCATGATCTGGGGCTTTGTCATTCAGTGAACACTGGAGCTTCAGGTGGAGCAGGGTGGGGTCAAACAGCGGCTGGTGTTGCAGCGGGCATCCTTCATGACTGAGGGCCCTGATCTGTGTGGTTACAGCTGATTTTTCAACAGGACAACGCTGCAGGTCACAATGCTGGCTTGATGAAGGACTTCTTCAGGGAGAATAACATCACTCTTTGGACCATCCCGCAAGTTTCCCTGATTTAAACTTAATAGACAACATTTGGGGATTGATGGCGAGGGAAGTTTATAAAAATGGCCGTCAGTTCCAGACAGTTGATGCCCTTCATGAAGCCATCTTCACCACTTGGAGCAATGTTCCCAAAAGCTTCCTGGAAACACTCGCAACAAGCATGTTCAAATGAATTTTTGAAGTGATTAACAAGAACGGTGGAGTTACTCATTGCTGAGTCCTACTGAGAAAAACTTTGTTCTGGTTTGAAGAGTTTTTTGTAATTTTTTGAGCAATGGTCTTAAACTTTATATCAGCAGATAAACAGACTATTTTATTTACTTCTTGTTTTCAAAAAAATATTTTTTCAAAGTGCTTTTTGTCACACTCCCCCTTCTTGCTTTTGTATATTGTAGCTCTACTTAAAACCTCATTAAGATCCAATGATCACATGAGCCTGCTTTTTTTTTGATTATTAAGTTTGTATTTATGTGTGTGCGTTGTAGGCTGCTGGTTGGAGCCCCACAAGCTAAAGCCCTTAGTGGACAGAAATCCAAAGTGACAGGGGGACTGTACAGCTGTGACATGACCTCTGACTCAAGTACCTGCACAAGGGTGAACATCGACAATAACGGTGAGGTGTCCAGCAAGACCACAATGTGTTTTTGTATACACCTTCTAAACAGTCAACTAATTTATGTATCTGTCTGTGTTTTAGAGAATACTGACAGAGAAAGCAAAGAGAACCAGTGGTTGGGTGTCACCGTCAGCAGCCAGGGACCAGGTGGAAAGGTTATGGTAAGACTGCCTGTCAGGATATCTGACTTTGATATTACCATTCAAGATTTTAAGTTTTCTTTGCTGTGATGTGAGGCAGATAAATGAATAAGTCAATGTAAGGAAAAATGTGTAGCTGTGGTGGTCATGGACAACATCTAAACATCCTGCTTTTCTGTTTTAAACCTTATTAACTTGTCAGTCAAAACATGAGTGTTTTTCTTAACAGATGCATTGCAGCAGCTCTGTTATGAGATTGTATGTTAAGTGTTAAAAACTGCAGTTTATTACATGTCTGCTTGAGGGCAACGGCAAAAGCCACATGCCACATACACACATTTAAAGCCATTTTACAGTGAGAATAAACATACTTACTTACAAAAGGATTTGGTCTGAATATCTCATTTCTCTAATGACACACACTGTACGGGGGAAATGTTTTCTTTAACATTATTTTTGAAGATATTAAGCTTACGTGCCTTGCCTAACTAAGGACATGGCTGACTTGACTGACAACTCTGGCTCTTTACCTCTTCCCAGCACAGAAACAATAGACTTCAAAACTACTCTGCTTAAGAAAAGAAAGTGTTACTTTATTGACACTTGTCCATGTATTATATAGAGGGATTATTTGTTTATTAACAACGCAGGATGCACGCGCAACTTGGGTGCAGAAGCACTGGGGAGTATAATGGTTTGTCAACTGACGAGGAGGAGTTAACCACCAAAAAACACATTTTTAACTTAATATCAGAACTTTTACGGATGGTAAATGGCTCCCAGGTTTGTGAAATAGCAGTAAGTGGACAGATATCAGGTGGATGGACGTTTCTAGCGGAGAAATCTGGTGTGTACCCAGAGAGTAATTTAAACATATAACTGCTCATGACTGCGTTATCCATGGACACTTACCAGGCTGTGACAGACCAGGGCGTTAACATGTGTCAGTAAATCAGAAACCCTCCCAGACCAAAAAAAGCACAGACTGCTGAGTCTGAGACCTGGTTCATAATAAAATAACCAAAAAAATACGTCCAGAGTAAATTATTTACCTGCAGACGTTGCTGGTGTTTCAGTGTAAAGTGTGACCCAGGTAACTGGTGACTCTGGGTCTTTAATCACTGATACTGTTGGCTGAGAGTCACCGGTTAGCATGGTCGCTATTAACTCCAAAACACTGGTTGCTCTGTTGAGGTCAAAACTTGAGATGTTGCCTCTGTTGTATAGTATCCTTTCAAAAAACTGACCACAAAACGACTGTACATTTTTATAGTGATAACAGATTGAATTTATTGTTTAAAAAATGCTAACTTGTATAAATAAATGGAGCTAAACGCTGCTTCTGTGGTCAAGATGTGTGCACATCTTCATGATGACGTAGACTGATAATCCCTCTATAATCTATGGCCTTTACTCCTTTGCATCTAATGTGTGCATTACAGGTCTCACGGTGAGAGCCCATAAGCAGATAAGAATATCTGTACAAACAGAGGAAAACAATGAGGCCAGCAACTGAGCTTCTTTACAGTTCAGCTTCATTCAGCAGAATGAAGGAGAAACGCTAGTTCTGCTGCCAAAAAGATTCGATATGGGGGAATCCCAGCGCCACACTGCCTCCTGCTGGTGACACTGAAATGTCCAACTATTTGGCTATTACATCCAAATTAAAGCATAAACACATAACATAAAATGTGACGACACATTTTGCGGACGTCACATGTGTTACATGTGTGACCAGGTTTTCCACATTGCCACTTTTACCATCCAGTGTTACACTTGTTTGGAGTTTTGACCAATCAGAATCAAGTATTTAACTCAGCTTGGTAATTATTAAGAAAGCTGAATACAAGGGTTAATAACCTGAAAATTATTTTGGTTGCTGCAAAAAATAAAGCAAAAAAACATTTTGGCGAGGCTTTCCAACGTGAAGACTCTAGATTTAAGATACGTTGATCTGTTGGAAATTGTTTTAGCTCTTTTTAATCTATTGATTATTCACCTAAATTATGATTGTGTTTGTGTCCCTGACAGACCTGTGCCCACCGCTATGAGCGCAGAAGCAATGTGGGCAGGGCCCTTGAGTCCCGTGACATCATAGGTCGCTGCATTGTGATGAGTCAGTCCTTGACGGTTGATAAATCCGTACCTGAAGAAGGAGATGAATGGCATTTCTGTGACGGCCGGCCAAGAGGTCACGAGAGGTTTGGCTCCTGCCAGCAGGGCATCTCTGCTGTGTTTGACAAGGACTACCACTACCTCATTTTTGGAGCCCCTGGAGCTTATAACTGGAAAGGTTATTATTCTTTGTGTGTATGTGTGTGTGTGTGTGTGTGTGTGTGTGTGTGTGTGTGTGTGTGTGTGTGTGTGTGTGTGTGTGTGTGTGTGTGTGTGTGTGTGTGTGTGTGTGTGTGTGTGTGTGTGTGTGTGAGTGTGTGTGTGTGCATCTTCTCCTCCCTTCTCCTCTCTTCTTTTCTCTTCTGTTTCATCTGAGCAGTTGATGTTAAGCTAATGCTAGTAGTAGGGCTGGGGGATATATAGAATATACTCAATGTATCACGGGTTTTTGCACGTGAGATGTATAAAATGACTATATCACAATCATCAAGTATAAACAGTAACCTAAATGTTTTCAGACGTAGGAACGTTATTCTCCTAGGTGATTCGCTCGTTTCACTCTCTGTAGCTCAGCCGGTGTTCCTCTCAAGCGAGCACCACGCTCCCCCGCCCAGCCAGAAAAACTATCCGGCGCGTGCGTGTTTTGGTATTAGGGGAGGATAGAAGAAAGTTGCTTGCACGTTCTCTTTCAACATTTATTTCAGTATCTCTCTATGGGGTACGCCCCTACCTCACTCATGTATCAGAGAACCAGGGTTAATTTCTTAACCTAAAGTTAAATCAGTCATGGGTTGTGGGTTCTTGGGGCTTGTTTTCAAAAGTGTAGTTGCTTATTTGGGCCTGCTTTGCTGCCTGTATGAATGCCGTTTAGTCACGGCAATCAGCTGTGAGCTGCTCGAAAAATGACAGCAGATGAGTTTGATGCTATTTTACAGCTGAATACCAAAATAATGCCAGCTGGGATATTATCAGAAGACAAACCCAAATCCAATACAATTCAACCAGACCCCAGGCTAACAGACAGAAGTCACTAGAGTCCTTTCAGCATGACCAACATTATCCAGGGAGCTGATTTATGGAAATGAAAGTATTATCTCCAACTTTAGTTAATGATATTGTGAAAGTATCATATTATATTATATTATATTATATTATATTATATTATATTATATTATATTATATTATATTATATTATATTATATTATATTATATTATCAGCCAATTGAATAAATCTGAATGAATTATTTTACTGGAACTAAAAATATGAAACTATATAAAGTTTGGTTTAAAACAAAAAGTTTGCTAAACTTTACCTCACTGAGATTTCCCCTTTTTGCATTCCAATTTTAAAAATCCAACTAAAAGGTCTGCTTGAATCATTGTACTGTCATTTTATGTTGGATTTAACATTAATAAAGTGATTTAGAGGAGAAATCAGAATATAGGGAAATATATCGTGTATCGAGATATAGCCTACAAATACCGAGATATTAGATTTTGGCCATATCGTGCTGGCCTAGCTAGTAGCTAAACTTGTAACATCATGTGTGCACCAAAAGTTTGTGAAACTATTTTTGTGAAAAACAACAAAATTGAGTGTCAACTTCAGTTTACTTGACTCTATATTTGATTTTTTTTTTCAAATGTTTTATGTTTCAAATTTTCAAGCTTATATCTTAAGTTATGCTAGCTTTTGTTAATGTTAAACCTTTGCTAGTAGCTTCAAACCAGCATGAAACTGCTTCATTATTTTCCATACCTGCATTGAAACCATAACTATATCCAAAGCTGCAATTCAAACAAAATTTCTACCAGACAGTGGTATTAACTCAAATAATCCGCACATCAAAAGAAATCACAACGTTCAGGTCCATAAATAATGGTTAAGTGGAATTAAGTACGATAACACGGGAAAAAAATATTGAACACACCATGGAAAGGCTGTATACTTTGGCAAGGAAATGCACCATACCACCTGAAATCTGTCAATAATTATTACTTGAACTTCCAATTAGTGCAAACCAACATCAGCTGGGCTAGAGCAAATTGATGGTCCTATAAAAATGGTTGTTTTTTCACCAAGCAGTTAAATACCACACACCTCATGATGGTTAAAGGCAAAGAGCTCTCTGAAGACATTCACAACCTGATTGTTGCTCAGCATCAGAATGAAACTGGTTACAGACTTAAATCAAAGCACCTGAATATTCCAGTCAGCACCGTTGGGGCCATTATTCACAAGTGGAAGAAGCACCACCTTACCATCAACAGGCCACGCACAGGAGCTCCTTGCAAGATTGTGACCAGGGAGTCAGAAATATAGTCAGAAGAGTACTCAACGAGCCAAGGACCACCCTGAAAGTGCTCCAGAAAGACTTGGAGGCAGCAGGTACAATTGTTACAGAGAAAACAATAGGCAATGCACTCCACTGCCATGGCCTCTATGGACACTCAACCTACAAGACTCCATTCTTCAAGAAAAGGCATGTTGAAGCTGGTTTAAAGTTTACTAAACAGCATCTTGACAAGCCTGTAGGATACTGGGAGAATGTTGTCTGGTCAGATGAGACCAAAACTGAACTTTTGGGCTGTCATACTACAGACCATGTTTGGAGGAGAAATGGCACTGCACATCACCCAAAAAACACTAAACCAACAGTGAAGTTTGGAGGTGGAAGCATCATGGCATGGGGTTGTTTCTCATCTCATGGTGTTGGCAAACTTCATATAATTGACGGAGCAATGAATGGAGCCATGCATGGGGAAATTCTTGATATGAATCTGCTGCCATCCACCAGGATGATGAAGATGAGACTTGGCTGGACCTTCCAGCAGGACAACAATCCAAAGCACACGGCAAAGTTGACTCTCAAATAGTTTCAAAAAAAGAAAATCAATCTGTTAGAATGGCCTAGTCAATCACCTGACTTAAATCCAACTGAACATTTGTGGAAAGAGCTAAAGAAAAGGGTTCACCAGAGGGAACCAAAGAATATTCAAGATTTAAAGACAATCTGTGCAGAGGAATGGGCCAAAATCACACCTGAGCAGTGTGGGCCATTAGTTAAAACATACAAGAAGTGTCTGGAAGCTGTCATTGCAAACAAAGGCTTCTCCACTAAGTATTAGATGAGTCTCAGTTAGCGTTTTCAATACTTTTTCATGTGTTATCACACTTAATTCCACACAATCATTATTTATGGACCTGAACGTTGTGATTTCTTTTCATGTGTGGATCATTTGAGTTAATACCAATGTCTGGTAGAAATTTCGCAGAGTCTCCACCTACTTTTTATTTAAAGCCAGAATCTTTCTTTGCATTAACTCTCCATGCCTTATTTGACTTTTCTTTTCTAGGAATTGTACGCTTGGAACAAAAAAACGAAACACTGTTGTTAGAGGGAATCTATGATGACGGGCCTTTTGAGGCTGGAGACGAGAATGAGAAGAACCCTGATCTGGTCCCTGCACCTCCCAGCAGCTATCTGGGTAAACCACCTCTCGTCTGTTCAAACCTTGTGTCTTTAGTTGCTATGTTTTCAGAATAATAGACTCCAGTATGTCTGACTATGGAGTGAAGTTTTGGTCTGACACTGTCCCCCCCAGGATTCGCTTTGGACTCTGGAAAAGCTCTGACAGTGAAGAATCAGCTGATAGTGGTGGCAGGTGCCCCGAGAGCTAATTTCAGCGGATCGGTGGTTCTGCTGAAAAAAGGTGATGGTAAAAACAGCTTGGAGAGAGTTTACAACCTGGAAGGGGAGGGGCTGGCCTCATCTTTTGGCTATGATCTGGCTGTCATAGATCTGAATCAGGACGGGTAAGACTGGTATGACTGATCTGTGACATCTGCTTGAAAATTGTTCCACTTACAAAAAACGTAACATTTTGTTTGACAGGTGGCAGGATATAGTGGTGGGAGCACCTCAGTACTTTGAGAAGGATGGAGAAATTGGGGGAGCTGTCTACGTACATATTAATAAAGCAGGGAAATGGGACAAAGTCAGGCCCATCAGGATAGAAGGACCTCAAGACTCCATGTTCGGTCTAGCTGTGAAAAACCTGGGAGACATCAATCAGGATCGATTTCCTGGTGAGGCTTCAGTGCTTCCTTGGATATGCCTATTGCTGGTTTAAATGTAAATGTAAATGTCTGTCTTCTTAGGTGAGGTCACTGTTGTTGTTTTTGCTTTCAGATTTTGCTGTGGGGGCTCCAAATGACGATAATGGTGCCGGGAAGGTTTATATATTTCATGGATCAGCCGAGGGACTAAAATCAACAAAACCTGCACAGGTATGTTGTGGTGGAAAATGTTGCAAAGAAAATTGAAGAGTGGGTAAAATTCTGTGAGGAAATTCAATAAACTGTAAACATTTTATTTTCTCTAGATTTTGTCTGGACAACCTTTGGGAGTCAAGATGTTTGGTTACTCATTGGCTGGCAACATGGACCTGGATAGGAACTCGTACCCTGACCTTGCTATCGGATCCCTCTCTGACGCTGTATTTGTATACAGGTGAGTGAACTGCCCCTCCTGACACACACACACACACACACACACACACACACATCTGAGATACTGATCAATGTAAGTTCTGCCTTCCTAGAGCACGTCCAGTTGTCAGTGTCAAGAAAGAAGTCACATTTGACCCAAAAGAAATTGACTTTACAAACAAGAAGTGTGGCGACGACTTCTGGTATGAATCTTGTAATAATTCTCAATTAAAAATTTGTAATATATTGTAAGATTCTGTATTGAGTGTTTTTTTTATGTCCATATGTAAATAAACCCTTTTGTTTCCTCAGTATGGATATGGAGGCATGTTTCACTTTCACGGCCAACCCGAAGAGCTACTCTCCTTCAATAAGTAAACCAGCTGGCCCTTACAGAAAACACACACAAATTTGCCTCAAAAACAGTTTTCCATTTCAATTTCTTATTGTGTTTCTCAATTCAATCCTCTTTCTTGTGCCTCTCTTTTTGTCCCGTCTAGCCGTGGCATACACCATACGGGCTGACGACGACCTCAGAAAGAAAAAGCTGAACTCCAGGGCAATCATCAAGGATTCTCCCAACAAGTTTGAGTCTACAGGAGTTGTCACTTTAGCTGGCCAAGGAAAGAAACAGTGCATCAAACGTCAACTTGTCATCGAGGTATTGACACTATAAATATTTTTTTCTGGTCTCTCCAGCTGTGTGTTGTTGATGGTGTGTAAAGTGAGGTGATGTCATTCTGCAGGAAAATATTAAAGACAAGCTGAGTGGGATTCCTATCGATGTGTCTGTGGAAATCCAGGAGTCCAAACGTAAACGCAGACAGAGCTCGACTGCTCCCCTGTCGCCAGTCCTGGATGCCAATGAGCCAGCGTCATTTCGATCTAAGGTGATAATCAATTTAAGATACTGTTACACAGGCTGTAACAGGGTCTGAAGTTTATTTACTTGATTAATTAGCCCGTCTATAAGTATCTAAAATGTATAGAATATTGTGACCTAAACAACCTCATGAAGTTTCTGTCTTTGTTCAAAAAACTGCCAAACCCTGAAAGGCTCTGCCTTTACTGTCATGAATATCAAAGAAATTGAAAAGATTGCCACACTAAAGCTGGAGCTGGCTAATTATCAACTAAAATATTAAACAGATTTTACAATTGTTACTGTTTTTGACTAATTTAGTGCATGCTTGTGTTTTGTGAACATGGTTCCAGGTGAATTTTCTGAAAGTGGGATGTGGAAGTGACAACATTTGTGAGAGCAACTTGCAAATTAATTATCGCTACGGCCACAGGCCAACGGAGGAATTCACAGCGTTACAACTGTAAGGCAACGGACACACACACACACACACACACACACACACACACACACACACACACACACACACACACACACACACACACACACACACACACACTCACACACACACACACACGCAAACGACATACTCATGAAAGAAAGACCTCGAGAAAAACTTGCGTCCTGATTCAGTTTCTTTACTGAGTTAAAAATGCTGGCCATGAAATGTTCTTGAAGGAAATTGAAACCAAACTGTAAATACAATGGCACACAGGATGGTATGTAGGGATAGGTACCTTTCACATTTGAAACGATATGGTACCCGGTACCTGGCAATCGGTATCTGTACTCAATGGTACCAATTTTCAGTACTTTTTTGGGTTTATGTGGAAAAAATGTAAATTTTTCAAATAATAAAATGTAATCTTATTTTTTAATTTAACACATGATCGGTACCCGGTTCTTTTGACAGAATTCAGTCGGTATTCATAAAAGTACCTAATCCCTTTTGATATGATACATGATACAACAGACATGATACTGTACCATTTAATATGACACAAAACCAAGATACCAGATTGTTGTTGTTGTTGTTTTTGTAGTTTTTGTTGCTGTTGTAGCAAAAGTAGAAGTAGTAGTGTATATGCTTTTTGTACCATTTTGTATTATCCTGTGAAAGAACATAATTAACCAACAATATGTAACTATACAAAAATGTAAGAACTATATCAATGGTTCCCAAAGTGGGGGTTGTGGCCCATGAGGGGGTTAGAACACACTGAACTAGGGTCGTGGAATGTGTTACAAAATCAGAAACTATGAAAGATTCCACATTTTATCCAATATTGTAAGCATATAAGAAAACATAAGGGTTTAAGTATGGAGTTAAATCAAGGCCAAAAGCTTTCTAAATCAAAAAAAAAAAAGAAATTTGGAAAAAGAATGTTTAAATGTAAAAAAAAAGAACTGAAAAAAAAAGAGAATCACACTTTAAAAATTAACACCTCAAATGGTAAATATATGTAAGAGTAAAAACTAAAAATAGATATATATTTTAATAATTTTCTTTTTTATTTTAGAGCTGAATCAAAACTATATTTGGTTGAAAAATAATTGTGCAGCTTTTTTTTTTTGTTTTTCAGTTTAGTTTTTGTTTTTATTTCATTTTTAGTTCTGGATCACACTTTAAATTTTTGCGTTCAAACTTTTTTTTTCCAATGTATCTTTTTTTAATTTACAAAACTTTTGGCCTTGATTTATCTCCATATTAAAGTTGATATGCAATGATGCACACAGAAAACATTTGATCTGTTTTTCACATTTTTTTGTTGAAAACTAAATTAGTAAACATAGCAATGTGGGGTGGTAGTCTTATTTTTTCAAGGTTTGCTTAATTAAGTTTCTCAGGGGTCTTTTTACGATTTTTTTTGGTCTGTTATTGGTTTATCATTACTGAAGTCCCATAGCAGGGGGTCACCAGTGTTCAAGATGGGTATTTTGGAGGTCACAGACTAGAAAGTTTGGGAACCTCTGATTTATATGATAGGAAATAACTAAAACAACATGGCATGAAACCACAGGACACCATGCAGTGTGATACTTAAGATACAGCATGTTAGGTTTTTAAATTCAAACATAAAATAGGCTTCATTAGCATGAAGTTTTTTATATGTGATATATGGTATTGATCTGTGATGGCATCCAGTACAATATCATACCACATGATAGAGTACATTTTATTTTCCGCTTGGAGAAATTTGTATGTACAGAGTCTACATATTTTTTGCTGCCCCCACAGAAACACTGATAATAGAAAAAACATCTAACTGCAGCACGAACACAAAGAACATAGGAATAAAAGGAAAATATGGGGTACATAAACACCATGTCATTGTGGCTCCTCCCGTATGACCACAAACTTGGACAAACTCAACTCAAATGATTCAGTTTTAACATCTCACCTCAGCATTTCATTAGGATCCTTGTGCCAGTTCTGTACAAAGACCAAACAGAGGAACATCCATCAGCACATGACTCATGCTTTGATTGTCTGTCCAAAGGGATAATGGCGTGCCGGTGGTCCCGCTCAGCGATCAGAGGGACATCGTCCTGGAGGTCCAAGTGACCAATCAAAACGGGGATGATGCCCATGAAGCCACTGTGGTCGCCTCCATCCCACGCTCACTTTCCTACTCTTTTTACCGTGCTCCCTCTACTGTGGGTGTCTGTCTCTGTCCTTGCCACACTTCAACTGATAGACAAAAAAAAAACACACAGGGTTGAGGTTTGAACTGGGAATGATTTCTTCATTCGTTGCAGGTTAACTGTGACGCCAACAGAGATGGTTCCAAGCTCATTTGTAATCTTGGAAATCCCTTCAAACGTGATTCAAAGGTGAAGGAAAATCTTGTAACATTGTGTTTGAATGCTTAACAGATGACCCTCGATTTTTTATTTTTTATATGACTTCTTTGTATTTGTGCATATAGGCAGTTATTTACATTTACATGGGCACATCAGGAATCGCTCTTGACACCTCTGAACTGGAGGTGAATCTTCAGCTCAATACGTGAGTACATGTGACTACCTAATTCAGTTTTTAATTTTTTCTTGTTTTGAGCATGGACACAGATGCTTTAACGCCTGACTTGTCACGTCTGCAAACTCTGATCCACAGGACAAGTAACCAGGTGATGGCTCCTGTGAAAGCAAAAGCAAAGGTGTCCGTCACGCTTCAGCTTTCTCTGAGAGGGTAGGAAACACACACACACACACACACACACACACACACACACAAACACCCCTGAAAAAAACAGCTTAGGAAGAAAGACGCTAGCTACTGTGTTTTCTCTGCCTCTCCAGAATCGCCCAACCATCTCAGGTCACCTTTGGAGGAAAGGTCAAGGGTGAGCAGGCCATGAAGTCTGAGACTGACATTGGCAGTGCTGTCACACACCAGTTCAGAGTTAGTATTAGATTATTATTATTTTTTTGGTGTTTGTTTTATCTTTCCCCTGCATTCTGAATACAAATATACTCAGTCTTATAAATAAGAACTGTGTTAAGTGATTCCTGGTGTCTTGATTTACAGATAATCAATCTGGGAAAACGCCTGGCAGGCTTTGGCACTGCCACCCTCACCATCCACTGGCCAAAGGAGATAGCTTCAGGAAAGTGGCTGCTCTACCTGATGAAGATCAGCGCCACGGGAGTGGACCAGATGCAGTGCACCCCCAAAGGGATCGCCAACCCTCTCGGCAAGGTTAGTGAACGCACACATCAAGGTGCGCTGCTCACTGACAGCAGGAGGAAGAAATAAATACATTTTCTATAATTATTTAGACATGAAAAGAAGGTTTCTGGTGTAATTGGATGTTTCTTTGTTTTCAGACACCAGTCAACAGGATGAAACGAGCTGCAGAGAGCTCCCAGGGATACAGCGAGGGCACTATTTCACGTTTGGTTGACAAGCAGAAAGTTCTTACTCTGGTAACACATCACTAACACTTCTCACTCCTTTGTTTTGTTTTGTTTTGTGCTTTTGCTGAAAGTGGTCAGAGCAGAGAGTCGTAACTTTGTGCTCTTTTCTTTGCTGACAGTCCTGTGAGAGTGGGGCCAAGTGTGTGAAGATACAGTGCCCCCTGGTGGGCATGGACAGTAATGCACTCATAACACTGAACTCTCGCCTGTGGAACAGCACCTTCATAGAGGTAACAAAACAGACAGCAGAAAAAAAGTTATTGATAGTATTTATAATTTAAATTGCATTTAACTCTGTTATAGTTATTTTATGTAGCTTCATCTCACCAAATCCTCTGCTTTTTTTGTTGTTTTCGATCAGGACTACTCTGACTTACATCACGTGGATGTGATTGTGAAGGCCACTCTGCAGGTTAACAGCTTAACAAAGAACACAGTGCTGCAGAATACTGAGACAGAGGTAATATATGCGTAATAGGACTTAGTTGTTTATACAAAAATTTGTTGTTAAACCTTAAAGATCTTGTGAACATGTATGTTCTGCTGCTTTGTTTCACACCTCAGACGAAACTGACCGTGTTCCCAGAGAGACGAGCAGAAGCCAGTACAGCTGGAGTGCCGTGGTGGATCATCGTTCTGTCCATCCTGTTTGCGCTGATGCTGCTGGCTCTGTTGGCTTTCCTCCTCTGGAAGGTAAGACTGAAGGATAAAGGACTAAGACCCTCTATGATTTATTGATTTTTTGCCTTTGAATTGAGAAAGCTTTTTAAAGTTTAACCTTTTTTGAAAGATTGTGTCCTGCAGCACCATTTACAGGAATACTGTCGTGTACACAGTGCATCAAAAAAGCATTTTCTGACAATGTTCCTCTCCTCAGTGTGGACTCTTTGGGAGAAAGAAAGATGACCAGTCAGAAAAAGAGATGCTGACATCAAATGCATAAAAAAAGAAAGAGGGTAAAATAACCAGTCCGTTCATTAACGAGTGGATCTTTTTCTCTCGCTGTGGGCAGTGGGCAATTCTCACACTCTGTGCTATTAATAAAAACTGACGTGTTTCTGCTGAGGTTCCATCTAAAAGGTTTTCTCACATGGTTTTGAGTGGATGTGAGGACTGTTTACCTGCATGGCCAGGGGATGACTGCGTTGTTCACTCCTAAGAGGACAGACATCACCGGGGCTCCTCTGCTCCTCTTTCATTTCCTTTTCCTTTTTTATTTCGTTGCTCATGCAGACACTTGAGATGGAGGTTTCCTTCTCTCTACATTCGATACATATGTTATATGAGAAGTGTAGATGCTTTGTTGACACTTCTTAATGGACTCATTGCATCTAAACTCTTGCTTGTGTAACAGACTGATGTTTCAACCACCTCTCCTCTACTTTTCTGTAAACGCTGTTTAAAAGAACGAACCTCTAGTAAGAGTCTGAGTCTGTATGTTTTCACTCTTCTCTGCAGTGTGGTTTCTTCAAGCGTGCCAACTATGAAGACAAGGTTCCCAGTTACAGCGCAGTTCGGATCAAGCAGGAAGAGAGAGCGATAAACCCAGGAATCAGCAACTGGGAAAGCCTAGAAAAGAAGTCCTGGATGACGACCTGGCACGACAAGGAGCACTGCTCCTAATAATGAGATTAACTCCACAAAGTTCACGTCACTTTGTGCAAAACTTCAAATTTTGCTTATTTTTCCTGCCTTGTCTTTGCACAATGACTGTAAATATAAAGAAACAAACTCTTTTTTTTTTTATAAAGAAAGAAAAACCTAAAGCTTGATTTGGTTTGTTCAGAGCTGATGTTTGATAGTCAATTTGAATCACTGGAAGAAGAGATGCATTGTGGGAGAAGGTCCTGCAGAGCTTCTGTTTGTCTGAGCTTGTTTGCTACATTCACAGTGTTGACTTTGGGGCAGAGGGTGGGAGGCTTTCTAGTTGGTTTTTTTTTTTGTACATTTTGAATGTTTGGCAGAATTGTTTGTATTTATTCTTTGTGAGGAGTGCTTTTTGTTACGTGCCTTACAGGCCAAAGAGTCATGCATTTCAAAAGCAGATGAATTGTAATAATAATGTTCATTTTTCCCAATTTGGAAGTGTATTTTTTTTCAAACATTTTTTACAGAGAATCCATCTTATTTTTTGATGATGATTTACCCTTTGGCCTACGCGCAGTGTGCCTCGGGTAAGGTGGGAACACGTTCCTTCACAGTGGTTGTTGCTCAGTTTGTAAATTACTTTTTCAGGCCCTGCAGAATTAGCTTCTGATTCACTGGCTGTAAAATAGTGAGAGTGAGAGCAGACAGTTTCCTGAATAAATGATTTTTAACAGTGTCAACTCAGGTGTGTGTGAGATTCTTGAAGGCAAATAAAGTTGGAGGTATGAGGAAAATGTTTAAGTGTTATTTATTAATACATAAAAAAGCATTTACAGCAAATACATCTATGTCAGCACAGTGTGACATGTTAAAATTATTGCTTTTATAATTTAAAGTTCATGATAGTAAAAAAAATAAAACTGCAGCAGATTGTCACACACTTCACATCTGACAGACATGGTGGGCTGTGGAGCTGGAGACAACCTCCGCTCTGGTCTAAAGACAATCTTTATTAAAACAATGAGTGCTCTTTGATTTAAATGATCAACATTAAAAGTGAAAAGTCGAGGTGTGTGCACTGCATCTAGCTGATTCCATTAACTGAACTAAAAAGTGTGTGTTTGTGCGGAAGACTGCAAACAGCCCCATGCTGGTGAAGTTTCTCTAACATCACCTTCACAAGAGCGACTCTGTTCTTATAGTTTTTCCACTACGTCGGACGTCTTTCACAGTCTTCTCCACCATCATCCTCCCTCTCTCTTCATTCTCCCTGACCAAAACTGCGTTCTTCTCTTTTGTATTTCCTTCCTTCAGCCTCTGTTCTCCTCTCTTCTGTTCCTTATCCTCGCTTTTCTTTATCTCCTTCAGCTTCTTCTTGAGGGCAGAGCGGTCACCGTGACTACAAACTCCCAGAGCCTGAATGGGAGAAGAGGAGGTGAGCTGTTTCAGTAACGTAAATAGGTTCAGGAGAAGATGCATAGATTCTGCACTAGTTTGCAGCCCTTAGTATCTTACTGCAGATTAAATCTTGCTTATAATACATCGTGCTGGTTATAATTGCACAAATTAGACACAAAACACTTTGTACACTAGGGTGTGCTTCTTTCCAACTTGTGCATTTGTCCCTTTTAACATAAAGAAACACAGGTTTATACAAAATGGACTATTTCTCAATGCATAAGACTCAAAATAACAAACTCACACAGTCACTAACCTGAATACAGACATAAACTCTGTTTATATAGAAAACTAAAAGTGATATGAAGACAACGTGTAAACCCTTATCATGAGTTAGGTTTGTGCAATGACTTTTAACACTTTAAACATAACAGCAAATGCTGGAGTTCATATATCAACACCTGGGCCCGTGTTCACAAAGCATCCTAAGGCTACAAGTAGCTCTTAGTGACGTCATTCTTAGAAAAATCGTAGAATTTCTCGGATTCTATGAATTTTTTTTTAGAATTTTCCCCCGGTAAGATGAAAGTTATTCACAAAGCGTCTTAAGCCTTAAGAGAGTTCCTAAGGTGAAAAACTGTTAAGACAAGGAAATTTAAAAAGCCTCAGAGTGGACACCGATACTGATGTTGTACTTTCCCAACACACTAAACACAGTTTCTGCCACCTGAGACAGCTGTTTATCTGCTGATCCACCCCCTAAACAGCAACGGGATGATAAGCAGATGATATGCTATAACATTCATACAGTTATCGAAACCAAAGAAACCGGTGTTATACCCTGAGTGGTAGCCCAAAAAACTGGTTAACAGCTTCACTTCGTGCTGTAATCTCCGCTCTTGCTTGGATCGCAGCACGTACCAGCGCATCTCACACTCATGCACAATGTGCGCGCGAGAAGAGGGAACAACGCATTGATGTGTTGGGCAATGCGCCCCCTTGTCTCTTTTATTCTCCCTCATGAGCTGAGCCAACAACAGGCTCCTCTGTCAAGTTCTTCTTTATCCATGTTGCTCGTTGTTTTGGTTGTTTTGCCAAATCAAAATCGCTTTAAAAGGACATCAGAAATCACAGGAAGTGCTGACAGCTGAGTCTGCATCCACCATTAAAACCAAACACATTGAGTAGAAACATGAGCAGCATGGACAGTAAACGGATCAATAAGCAATTAGTATGATCTGTGAATGAGGTACATTAAAACATTTTGAAGCTGAGTCACTATTAATTTAATTTAGCAGAGTTTCATCAGAATGATTTAAAATGAATGTCACGACACATTTCTTAATACAGTCTGAGTTATGTGATCTGTTAGTTTTACTGTCAATACATTATTGCAAGCACAAAACCATTTTCCCCTTCAGCAACAGGGTCAACAACACCTCCTCACTAAGATAAAAGTTTCTGTCTCCTCTTTGCTCAGAGTTGCTCTCGGAAACTTCCTGAATTACTTTTAAGCTAAGGGGAATTTTTAGGCTGAGTAAGGAGCTCTCTGAAAGGACTCTAAAAAGTTTTGTGAACATGGGCCCTGTCCCACATCTTTCCCTAAACTCACCTTGAGTTTCTCACTGTCCAAACCGAGCAGCTGTGTCCCGTCCACTCCCCTGGCAGCAAACGCTGATGTGTACTGGTCCATGTTCATGGCGATCAACCACAGACACACCTGCTGGTTGCTCCACTCCGTCACCGGTCTGCTCTGCCACTGGTGGTTGTTGTTGGTAGGAAGTGGGTCATCGTCCAACGTCTGATAGTACATCAGAGACAAAACGCAAGAAAAAGGGAGGAGACAAAATGAGAAAGGGTTGGGAAACTGTAATCAAAGAAGAGAGTAGGTCTGGGGAATCACTGCTTGGACGAAGAAAAAAAAAGGGAGTCCAAGGGGAGGAGAAGACCGTAGGAAGAAGGAAAGAAAAGGAAGAGGACAGTCTCACCTCAGTGGAGGAAAAGGTGCAAGTGTAAGAGTGTCCAGAGAGGGAGTGATCAGAGACGTGACCCTCCATGCTGGAGCTGCGCACCGGAGAGCCAGCACTCTGAAAGTGAGAGAAGAGCACCACGACTTTCCAACAGGCTGTGATGCACATGTTGTATGCATGCGTGTCCGTTTTAAAAGGATTTGAACCAAGAAGGACATGCAGACAGTGTCTTTTATACCCCTGCTACCACACGCCGGCCTTTTTCAGCCTCACAGAGCGTTTCCTACCTGCTCTCTTCTACCTGTGGTGGTCAGGTACGGCAGGCTGCTGCTGGACACAGAGCGAAGTCTCTCCCGGCCTCGTTCCACTTCTTTGTCTTTTCCTCTTTCTCCAAACCAAGGGAAGGGCAGGCAGGAAGGCATGGAGGTGATGGAGCCTGACGGAGAACCTCCAGGAGGCTCGTCCACCAGATCACCACAGGACGCCCTGCAAGGAGGAGAGCTCTTGGTATTTTAAGAAAGTAAAAAGTTATTCAGTCTACTTCAACCAAGCACTACAGGTCAGATAGATTGGGATTGTATTTGTTTCATATCAGCAGCTTCTGTTCACTTTTTTTTATTCAAAAAACAGGCAAGATAAAAAAGTTTGGATTCATTTTATCAGTTATTCTACACTGAGTTAGTCTTCATTATGTTGTTCCTTTTTTGATGATTCAACTAAGGACGTGCTTTCAAAAAGCAATGGAGTGAAAACTTATAGTACTAGAGTGCAGTGATAGTGTTTAAGTTTGAGTCAAGACTTATACCTAAAGTACAGTGGCTGGTGGGTGTCAGGCAATTTGAAAAGGCCACAACATGACTGCAAGAGCGAAAACATGAATGCAAAATCTACTACTAGGAATGGGTACCAAAATAGGTACTTTTATGGGTACTGACCAAATTCTGTCAAAAGTACCGGGAACGGCTTCACAAAAAATTAAAAGGTACCATGTTTAGGTACCTAAATGCATCCTTGTGACGGTGAGGGAGTGAAAGAGTAGATGATTTTCCATGCTGGACATGAACACAGCATTACAAGCTGATATATTGATGAATAAATATGTTAAATTGAAATAATGTCATACTTTATTATTAGACAAATGGATATTTTTTACCAAATAAACACAAAAAGTACCTAAAACTGGTACCGTTGAGTACCAGTACTGATTAGTAGATCTATTATTAGATCTATACTTATCATCCGAAGTTGTAAAAGAAAACAATCATTACGTAACTTATTTTCACAACTTTTCTGTGTCTATTAGGATAACTTTCCTCTTTACTTCCATGATGGCTCTGCTTCCATTGTGTCGTGGTTTTTGCATTTATGTTGCTTTTTGCATTCATGTTTTTGTAAATCAGCTGACACCTATCGGCCACCAGCTCTAAAAAACATTTTATATCTCCAGTTTTGTGCATCACATCTCACCTGTTGTTGCTGGACCTTTTGCGGTGTTTGTCACTTCTCTTTTTGCTCAGAGACTTTCGAAGGCCACTGGAGCAGAATTTAAGTTATAACAAATAAAAAAAAAAGAAAATGAGAAAAATTGCCACAGGCTAATCAGTACATTCTGTGTAGCAGAAATGTAGAATGGTTGAGAGGGATTTGACCAATTACTACAGTTTTTAGACCATGAGATTGTTTTCTTCTGAAGTCTACAAACAGTGAAAAAGACTCTGCACCTGAAATCAGGGAATTTCCTTTTGGACCTCCTGGAGACAGAGGATTTGCAGGACGAGGGAGTGATGGTGTCGTTGATGTAGACGGGAGGTGTGAAGTTGGAGTTGGCTGGAGGTTGAGGACTGAGGGTTGGGAAAGACGAAGAACTGGAGAGTTCACTTCTGCTAATCCTTAGGGTCGAAGCAGACAGTGATGTGCTCTCCTGTTTCTTAATCTCGTCCTCCTTTTATATTAAAAAAAAAAAAAAAGTTTCATGACAGAAGAAATCAGGGTTGAGTTATTTGTCTCTGATATTTAAAGATATTCTCAATCTACATTCCCAAGAAAACAAAAAAACATCTTAAATAAAAGGCAAAACAACTCATTACAGAGCATAGCAGAAATATCTCACCTAACACAGGACAGAAAAAGCTCACACCCTGTTCATTAAAGCTATGGTGTATGATTTGGAAGCTTTGTACATCTTAATAACACCGTTTAAAGGGCTGTAATGGTCCTATGGTCCAATCTACACAATATAAAGACCAAAAAGAATGAAAAAAGTCCATTCAGTATATCTGCTGCAAAGCTGCATACTAGTTGACCAATCCGAACCGCCCATAGCATGCGTGGTTCGGATTTGTGCATGAGTCCATCCAATCCCCTGTCTCCCTTTGCTTCGCACCGTCATGCCCATGGTCCCGCCTCGTCCTTCCCCACTACCCCTCTCACGTCAGCTAGCTGCTCAGCTACCGAAGCGTCATGGAGCCAGAGAAGACTGAAACCAGGAAGCTGTTACTGTTACCCTCCATAGGGAAGGGGAGAAAACGAAAAAGTTTCAAGGAAAAGTCTGAAGCAAGGAAGAGCTATGAGCGATACAGGTGCCAACAGAGACTGAATATTGGAGAAATGTACAACCGGTGGAAAAAGCTGCAGAGGGATTTGGGACTGAAGACTGACACTGAGACAGCTGAGTTTCACTTTTAACTTAAACTAACAACCCCCTGTCCTGACCTTGCTTTTTCTCTGCACCTTCGTCTTCTTTTTCTATACATGTTTTTTTTTAACTGTTATTTCATTATTTGTATCTGTTTTTAAACTTGATCTTTATACTGCTTTTACCTTGTAAAGCGTCTTTAAGTTTTTGAAAAGTGCTCTATAAATTAAATGCATTATTATTATGTATTTTGTTTCAACGTGTCGATTTGTTTTGGCGAAGATTTATGATTGTATTGCCTCTATTATTCCAAACATTGCTGTACTTTTAACTCTGACCAAACTTTCCCAGCCCACCTGTTTTCTGAAGCTCTCTCTGAGTTTGTCTCGGGATGGTGGATGGCGTTTGGATTTCTGGGCGAGCTGAGCTCTGGCTATGTGAGCGCTGCAGTCCAGGCGTCCTGTATCAGGGACCGGCATATACCAGTCTGAACCTGTGACAAAAACATAGTCCACATAGTAGAAAAGCGCAGTGTTATTGGAAAGGTTTAACAAAGACAAAGCAGCTTTTTGAACAATAAAAATTTTCTGAACTTCCAGCGACACACACACACTCAGCAGTTATGGGACCTTGGAGGTTTACCTGTGACTGAGGAGTCCACAGAGTGGTTCTGTCCTTCAGTCCCAGGCTCTTTCCTCTCCAGCTGTGCTATCTGTGATAAACATGTGAGACAATGACTACAGGGAACAGGAAGGATCAGTGAAGCAAATCCACACAGGACAGAGAAGTCTCTACTTACCTGGATTTGCAGTCTTTCAACCGTCTCTCTGTGCTGCTTATCTCTCTCCTCTAATTCCCTCCTCAAATCTGCTTCTCTTCGCTCCCTCTCATCTTCTCTGAAGATAGAAAAGATGTGATTTAACAAGTTTAATTCCACATCGTGAAGATGTTAAACTTGCAAAACTTTTAGAATTTTACCAAAATACTTCCAGGGAGATAAGAAAGCTGTATTCCAGAGTCGAGGAGAAATGTCTTGATGGGATTTACGAGATAATTACCTGCTCTGGTATTCTCGGATCAGCCTCTTGGCCTTGTTGTATTTGATCTCCAGGCTCTCTGACTGACTCTGGGCATCAGACAGTCTCTGGCTCACCACCCGGCACAGAGTCTGGGCCTCCTGCCAGTACCTAATAAAGAGAGTGGGGGTGTTTATACCCCTGTAACCCTCAATATCATCCTCATAATGTATCTTTACAAATCTATTAACAGGGTTTAGGCTTGACTCAAGAGCTAGTCTGTATAAACCTAAAACTGATTGAAGCTTAACTTTGGAAAATGCACAAAAAAAACATCCGTCATACTTCTCAAGTTTTTCAGCTTTCTCCTCTTCATCCTCAACTCTTTGCTCCAGCTCAGCCTTCTGGCTCTCCCAACCAGCCTGCTGCTCCTCCCATGCCTTTAACTAGAGACACACACAAAACAAGGGTGTTTATTTCTACCATCGCATGTTTTTAAGGAGCAGAAAAGGCTACTGAAAAAAAAAAGTCTTTGTTCTTGCATCAAACGTTTCAAACTATTCTTGGAAGCAGATAAACGGCGCACTTTCAATCCTCTTACAGCAAAATCTTTTTGAAACGGCGAATGAAATACACGCTGATCTAACGTCGCTGGAAAGACGAAAGACACATTTTCAACTGAACGGCTTTAGCCAACCCAGTTATGTCAGAGCCGTGATTATTTCAAGGCAAAGGCAGAAAAGCAGGGCCGACGCACGCAAGTGCTGGATGGCGGCCTGTGTCCCAGTAACTCAGCAGCAAGCCGACTCATACACAGTTAAATGGGTCAGACTGTTCCAAATGTGGATCCAAAAGGTGCCGTATTAATGTGAGCACAGTCTTTAATGTGTGTGTGTGTGAGCGGCAGTCTTAATCTCAGCTGATCGGCCTACCTTTGCTCTCACATTGTGAAGTTGGGCTGCTTTGCTTCGTAGTTTGGTCTGAAGCTGTGAAGACAAAAAATGTGGAATATCAAATATGGATGAACGTGTTTTTATTTCAATAAAGGAGTGATTCTGTAATTAGGGGTACATTTTACATCCATGGGATTTACTTAACAATTTTACTAAGTATTAATTTCAATCAATGACCATTTTTAAAGAAGGTCATTAGCTAAAATGCAAATCATGTTCTGGAATCTGCAGTTTTTCTGCTGTCCAATTTCTCAAATGCCAAGTTTGCTCTTTAAAATTAAAACTAGAATACATGTTTGTGAATATTATTGTCAGTATTATTTGTTCAAAATAATTATTAAAACAGGACAAAGGTGTTTTAAGAACTTTTCTAATAGTTTATATGGATAAAATAATTCATTTTATGTGTGTCTGAGAAATCAGCGTCATAGCCACTGAAAAAAAGTGTTTTATTTAAAAGCGCCTTTCAAGACACTCAAGGACGGTATGCAGTCCTGAACAGGTGGGTTTCGAGTCTGGCCTATAAAATCATCAGTGGTTTGCTCCAAAGTCACATGACTTAAATCAATTGAAGTCACATCCTTTTTGGTTGGAATCATGAAGACAGTGTGTCATGTTTCAGCTCCTCCTCATCAATATTTCATCAGAATGATTGTCTGTACATGGGGCACATTAACAGTTCATCAACTGTGTTACCAACATTTCCTGGTTTTCTCACTACAAATGTTAAGTGAAGAAACTGCACAGATATATGAGGCGATGGAGGTCAGGTGGTGCCATGTTCAAGGTCTGCAGTTAGCACAAGAGCTAAAAAGCGGAGAAAATGTCAACTGTGTTACATGTGATTTTTGTGCTATAATTCTTCTTAATTTTGTCTAAACTGTGATTTAAATGATGAGGGACTTTTCTAGGGTGTGTAGTCTTGCATAGAAATGTTGAATAACTCTAAATTCAGTGTTATATGGATTCATGTTTGAAAAATAGTCAACTTTTGTCTATAACACGAATGACAAATTCATGCTCATTTTTTTTGTATCTTAAATATTTAAAAATTGGTAAGAGCTTAAGCTTGCACTAATGAATAAAGGACATTCCAGGTGTTGTATTTGCAATCAAACAGAATATAAAACAAAAAAAGATTTTTGTCACTTTTTTTGTATACGTGAAATGCCCCCCTAATTATAAAGTCACTCAAAAACAGGAGACATTTTTGTACAAAAAATGATTGACAAGTGGAAAAAACTTAGATTTCAGCATTGCTTCTAATACAGACAAGGAAAATGCTTTAAGAGCTAATACACCTCTAAGTATCATTCTCTGAAACCAGAGACATTTCTTCCTTCAATTTCTCACTACTATCAAATAAAACAGTAAGATCTACAACGAATTTTACTGCTGTGTGACTCTGAATAAAAAGTACCTGCTGGTATTTGAAGCAGACCTGGTCGTGGTTCATACAGGACAGAAAAGCCACATCCTCTTCTTCTTCATCTTCTTCCTCTTCTTCTGCCAACGAGCCCCTCTCTGACATGCCCCCATAAATATCCTCGTCCCTGACCGAGTCTCCACTCTTCATAAATGAACAAACCGATAAAAAAAGTTCAGCCAGACTGTGTCAGACACTCAACACGAGGCCAACTCTGCTCCTCCTTTTTTAGAGGACGCACCTGTCTGGATGCTTTATCCATTTCCAGGCTTTCGTTGATCAGTCGCGCCACCTCACTTTCCACCCCCTCCTTCTCTCGGCCAATCAGGAACCTGCATCCAGGGAGAGAAATCAACTGAAGCTGTGAGTAATTATAACACAGAAGAGAGTTGGGATTTTTTCATGGCGCACTGTTCGATCGATCTTAGCAAGTAAATCACAACATGATGACAACTACAGTCGGAGTCAGTCTTTTTGTATTTGTTATTATGTTGATTCAACGCTGCAAATATGACGTACATTATTTTTATGTTTGTGCGTTTCAGATGATCTTATTTGTTGTTGCATTTTGGAAATTCGAGCAGATGTTATTAGAATGATAATATAGACTTCCTTTATTGTCATTGCACAGATTACACAGCAGTGCATTAGGGATAAAATGTTGTTGCATGGCTTCCTGAGTGTTGTCAGACAGTGTACACGATGAGGACAGTATAAAAAATATAAATATAAATATGAAATGAAAAATACAAATACTAATATCATCAAATGGTGGGCAGCAGTTTCCATACATCATATGTTTTTTACGGGCTGAACATCCGAAATGAAATCCTGTTAACTTCTAAAGAGAGAGAAACTATTTTTGTCTTTCCATCATGGCGTCCTCTTTAAATAACTTCAGTAACGTAGCAAACACTCTGAAGTCTGCCACACTCACTGATCAGATGGATAGGTTTTTTAAGGTTTGTTTTAAATCTGACAAATCAAATACTGGGCCCAAAATGCATTCTCATACCTCGTCTCTGAGCCGTGTCTTTCATAAAGTTCAAACATTTCTCCAAAAGCAGCTTTGTTTGTGAAATATTTGGAAAGAAACCAGAGTTGAGATGAGCTATCTGCTCCACATCGCTCTGATGCTCTGTGACTTACTTGACCAGGCCTGATGTGTTCTTCAGGACTGTGGCTGCAAACAGCTGGGAGACTCCGACCAAACTCACCCCATCCACCTCCACGATCTGGTCATTCACCTGAATCCTAATGAACAACAGAAAGGATTAAAGAGCAGTACAACCCAAACTGAATCCTGACCAAACCAAGGCTCTACAGTACCGTCCATCCTTCTGAGTCGCTCCGTTCTCTGTTACTGTCTTGACAAAGATTCCCAGTTTTTCCAGTCCTTGGTCGGCTCCTACGCCCATTCCTATGATACTGATGCCCAGACCATCTTCACCTACAAGAAAATTAAATCAGGAATGAATCTAGATAACCAAGCCTGGTGTCATACTGTTACAAAAAGAAAAAAGAAAATCAAACAGAGGGAGGTAAATATATCAGAAAATTTCTGCATTTCACCTCATTATATAAGATCCTTGTGTTGTTCAGATGTTAAATGAAAGAAATTTAAAGTTTTACTTTCTCTCACTTGCAAACATGTTTTCTTTAAAATGGTGGAGTATCATATGTTTAGATTACCATCTCTGTTGTCTAATTTTGAGTGAAGTTCTGGTTAAATTTGTTGCACTTTTTTAGTTTGATTTGTTTAGTTCTTCTCATCAACACACACACCTGATTAAAATTTTAAGACAAGCTGAAAAATGGTTCAAATTTACATTTTGATCTGTTGGGTCTTTGGGGGGTTACAAGTGGAGCTTCAAAACACAAAAGAATAAGAAGTGAGACAAAAAAAATTTACTAAGCTATTTACCCTCTGATGACAAAAGTAAAAAATCTGTCTCTGAATGTGGTTGATTTGTTGAGCTGCAAGTCGCTGCCAAGGTTTGACGCAATAAGACAGTCATCATGAATTTCTTACAACATCCTGAGGGTTATGGAACAAAAAAGTCAAGAGGTAGTAGAAGCAAAACAACTTCACCAGTGCTGAGCCAGATGAATCACTGGACGATACCTGACCCAATTTAAGGCCGTTATTGGAGCCGACTTCAGCTCAATGATCATCAGGTGGGATCTGAGAGGGGGGAGGAGCTTTAAGAACGTGAAAAGTCTTCAAAGGCCTTGTCTCCTTTAACGCCACTAAATTGTCTTTTTAGACTTCACAAGTGAGCACCAAACATGGAACATTGAAAAGGGGAATAAAGTTTTACTCTCAGACGGGAAAAAATGTAGCCCTGCACAGAGTGTCATTCATGACTGAGGGCCCTGGTCTGCGTGGTAATGACTCGGTTTTTCAACAGGACAACGCTGCAGTTCACAACGCCCGCCTGACAAAGGACTACTTCACTCCTCTGGGTAACCCTGTGTGTTTCCCTGAGTTAAATCACACTGAGAACATTTGAGGATAGATGGCAAGGGAAGTTTACAAAAATAGAAATCAGTTCCAGACGGTGGATGCCCTCCTTGAAGCAATCTTTGCCACTTGGAGCAACGTTCCCTCTGACCTCCTGGAAACACTCACATCAAACATGCCGAACCAATTCTTGAAGTTTTCAGTTTGATTGGTGTTGGCTTACTCAAATGTTTTTTTCTTTTTTTTTTTTGTGTCTCACCCCTATTTCTGCTTTTTGAATTCTTAAACTCTGCTTAAGTTCTTCAGACTCAACAGTGCAAAAAGTAAATCCTTACAATTTTTCAAACTGGTCTTAAAATGTGTGTATGTGCAACATTCTCTACTTTATATTTTTTTCCACCAATAATCACACATTTTATGTTCTTTCTGATGCAGTTAATCTTTATCTGTTAATCTTTGTGAATGTAATTTCTTTTAAGAGCTTTGTCGTATTTTCTCTTGAACCATTAAAATAGGATTTAACTTCTTAAACTTGACAGCAGATACTTTTGTGTCAGAGCACTGCCACTAAAATGACTGAACGACTAGTTACAAGTTGTTTTTTTTCTTCCTGTGTGTTTGTGTGAAAAACACATGTACCTTTTTCTATCTCTACAGGAAAGACGTTCATCCTGTCCACTCTCTTCTCCAGTTCGTACTCAGCTGAGGCAGACACCGGGTCGATATCCTCATTGTGTCTGTCGTACTCTGCATTACAGTACGTGGTGTACACCTGTGAGACAGCATCAAATGTACGGTTTGAGTCACTGCAGAGGTTTATGTTAACACTTACATCAAATGGAGGTCAGATGAAGAAAAGGAAGCTGATAGCTTAAAGGACTGTAAAGCTACATGAGAGCACATTGCTTATGTTGACAAATGTCAGAGTAAGACATGCCGCTTTAAAAAAGCTCATTTAAAGACTTAGAATAAACCTCAATGTAAAAACAACTTCTGACACCTTGAACTACATGAGTTTGTGATGAAATGAGCCTCTTTAATGCTTTCACAGCCACAGGAATGCTCTCTGTGTGACTCTGAGCACACTGCTGACAGAGTGAAGCATGTGGGGTCTTGCTTTTCCTCCTCCTCTAATGGATTAGAAACATAGCTTCAGGCTAACTCTTCTCTCACATGAAGTCAAACACCAGCTGGAACAGACAGTCACACAAATCTACAAGTAAAGAGCTTTCTGAAACGCATGAATGATGGGACAAGTGGCCCTGCAGCTGAGAATAATGGATGCTGAAATCCTGATTTTTCTACTTTTTCTGGTGCATCTTACCTTGATTGGTGCTGTGGAGAACTTGACTTTCCTGCCAGCGACTTTCTCTTGCTCCTCATCTTCCTCATCGGACAGTTCAGGGATGCCAGGAATTTCAAAGTACTTAAAGTTAGGCTGACTATCTGTGTTTGAAGAGTTTTCTAATTCCTGTTTTGTTGAAAGCTCAGGCACAAAAGCTGCATTCTCAATCCCTAAGTCACCTGCAGACTCCTCCTGTCCCCCCTCTTCTCCTACACTGTCTCCTCTGCACTCCTCCTGCCTGACGTCCTCGTTGGGCTCCAGCAGCTCAGACATTGAACTTTCTCCGGTCTCACTTTCCTCCTCCTCGTCTTCGTCAGTCTGGCTTTCTGTGCATTTTTGTTTCTCCCTGCCTTCACTTTTCCTCTTTCCCTCGATGTAAAACTGAACCTCTGTGTCCTCCTCTTGCATCATTTCTCTCCCTGACCTTTCTCCCACCCCTCCATCTGTCATTTTCTCCCCGTTTTCGCTCTTTTCTGTTGACTTCTGAGTCTGTGCAATAAACTTTCTGCCGTGCCCCTCCCATTGTTCATTCACCTGCTGATACTTGTCTCTACCACCTTCACCGACAACCTGCCTCTCTATTTTACACGACATGTAGGCTGGTGACTCTTGTTGAGGCTGAAACTCTTCAGCTCTTGGTTCTTCTCTCATTTCTACAGTAGAAAGTTCTCCTTGTGTAGGTTCCTCGAAAACATCATCATCTAGATCTGTAACGCTTTCCCCTACAACTCTGTTTGTCTTCTTTTCCCTCTCAAGCCAGTACCTGACCTTCTCTTCCTCATTCTCATCACTTTCTGAGGACTCAGTCTTCACATCAACAAGCTCTGCCCTCACTGGCTGTGGGGTCAAGCACAGGCCGTTTGTTGTTTGATCGTTGTCTAATTTTGAGTGTGAAATTCCCACGTGTTTGTCAGGAGAGGTGGCAGATTTGTTGGATTCTTCCTCCCTGCTGTCCAATACAGGAGATTTAAATTGGCTTGTCGGCGGGGCTGATACAGGAGGCTTTGGTGAGGAAATATTTATGCTGGGTAGATTTATGGATTCCTCTCCACTGAAGCAATCCTCCTCTGTGTGCTTCCTTTTCCCACTTGCCTCTTCCTCTTTCTCCACCTGGCTGCTCTCCTCCTCCAACTCCTCTCTTTTCCTGTCCTCCGCCCCCTTGCTTCCCCTGCTGGTTACTCCTTTCAAAGCTTGCCCTCCACCTCCTCCAACCTCTATCGCCTTGGTTTCAAACAACCTCCTGGTGACGGAGAACCTCTGAGCAAGAGCAGCTCTCTCAATATCCGTGATCTCTTCTGATCTGGATGGTTTATCTTGTGAAGCTGTTGAGCTGCCAAATGATAGTCTGGATCCAGAGAAAGGTGAAATCTGCAGCTGTTGACCAGGATTATGTGGAGCAAGTAAGGGAGTGGAACCAGAACTTGACAGCGGACCTCCTTCTTGTTTCAGCTGCTGGCTGTCCATTTGCAGAAAGATGTTCTCTCTGATCTTGGTCCCTCTGGTGCTGGGGATCCTCCCTCTGGTGCTGGTGGTGTTGCTGGTGTACGGCACAATGGCATCTGACAAGCTGGATGGGAGTCTGTCAGCAGCTTTGGTCCCTGGTGTTAAACCAGTGTCAAAAGAGCATTTGATGGCATGAAAGTCAGACTTGTAGGTTATCCTGTGAGGGGAGGCACTTCGGCCTTTGCTGTCTGTTCGCATCATCTGGAATGGAGGTTTCCTGAAGAGAGAATAAAACTATGGAGGTGCTGTAAAAGAAGATTTCACAGCTATTGAAAGCACCTGTACAGGTATCCACCAGGTAGGTAATGTTTGAAGATTTGCTGGTATGGTGGTAAGATAAAAATAAGGCGAGAAAAATGCTGGGTGAAAAAGCTGGTGGGGTTTATTTTAAGAGGTTATGCTACGGCATTTGTTTGGTGGATGCAGTAGGGAAATGCAGGCTCTTGATTTGGAAACTTCATTTTCCTCAGGTGGTCTTCAGAAAATTAATACACCATTAGCACTGCAGGAGCCTCCTGGAGGAGCAGTAGGAGAAAAGGCAGAGCACAACAGACATTCATTAAAGCGAACTCAAGCGACCCAGCAGGTCATTACTGCTAACTTAATTACAGCTCAGACAAAACTATACAGAAGCTTGCCAAAATGGTGACCCACAGCTTCCACCGCACGGTGAAATCATCATTTTTCAAGCAAAGTACTCACATTGTGGTAGAAACGTCAGTAAACTTCATCAAAAACTTAAAACGAACGCCTGAGGCTTTTGTGTTTGACTGCTCGTTACAATTCACCTGTTCGCAATGAAGTATCGGGTCTCCTGCTGCTTTCAAGTACTGTCGGAATATTTAGAGACAATGCACATGTACGCCGTTCTGGGAAAGCAGCAACCTTGCTGCATATGCTCTGAAAATCTTTTACTTATTGCTTAGGATTGTACATAAAAAAATGAGTTGTCTGGAGAATCTTGCGTTTCTCTTGTGTAACTCGAACACGACACTACTAAATGTAGCTATTAATGTGCTCTGTAGCATGTGGTGTCTTCTCATAACTAACAGTGCAGTGCAACATAACGTAACTTATCCGCTGCTTTGATAAAATGAGTTCTTTCTGTTGAGTTAATTGTGATAGTATTTGTGGATTAAAAAGCAAAACCAAATGTGTAAAGACTGGTGATGTAATTTACGATGGCACATGAAGGCAGCAAATCTCACCAACCTGGCTTTAGTGCGCGCGCAGTTTAAAGGTCGTGACAACCGTTGGACGACCGTAAATTATAAACAACCAACGCCCGACCAAAGCGAACTGTTAGCGTCCTAATGTGTTTTCTGAATGTTAGTTTGCTGCATTAGTGGTAAAACGTTCACCTCACCGTTTTGTTTGTTGTCAGTCAGCCGGTGCTGGCGGCTCCCTCACTGTGATAAATACAGACAGATGGCGACTCATGTCTGATAATACTGTAAATGGATTATCCTCATGTAATCCTGTGTAAACTACTCTACTAACTGTGAAAACATTGAGGAGTGAGTACCAACGCTGGGTTAAGGTATTCTGCATTTGGAGGTCCACTCATTTCTGTGTCCTATTGTCTGATTTACCCACAGTATGAGCAGTGGGAGTCTAAAGTTTTTGATGTTAGTGTCACACAAACGTGTTGTCAAATGCAGATGCCCAGATAATGCTAGAGATGATCTGTCATAACAAGCACAATGTTGTTCCTCCAGTAGGCCGTATTACCTTTTATCATACCTTACTAGCCTGTACAACATGCAGGGTGAAGCTACATTCACTTACCTTTACCTGTCTTTCAGCATCACTGCCAGTGTGTGTCATCCTCAGTGAAAAAAGCGCTGTCCCTGTAACAGAGGCTCTCCAGGGCTCAGAGGTAAGCTCTGTGAGGATATTCACCTGTGTGCATGATGCAGGTTAGTGAAGTCAGACATCTCCCAGTATCTACCTGCATGTGTCTTAGGCAAACCAGAGCAGTGATGCAGCACCTGCTGGCGTATATGTGTGTGTGTGTGCCTTCCTACCTGTGTGTGTATGTGTGTGTGAAGCCGGTGGGTGAGTCGGTGCAGTAGCTCTGTCTCTCTGTGTAGCAGGCTTGTGTGGCAGATGGACTGGACCGGACTCGACTGGACTGGACTGATCAGTGTGGAGCCAAAGAACAGTTCTGCTTGATGTGACCTGGATCTGACTGGAGACCATTGTCCCAGGTGGCACTGGGACCTAGTTGATATAAATACCAGCCAATCACAAAAGCCCTTTTCTGAATGAGGCTAACCAAAAGAGAGAGGGGAGGGAGGGAAAGTGATTTGAAGTAGTAGATGGAAAATGAGGGTGTGATGTCAGGGTGGGTGGTAAAGTAAATTTAGCAAGGTAGGGGCTCTGCAAGACAGACTGAGCAGATGGAGACAAAGGATGGAGGTAGACATTAATCCAACCAAATAAATGTGGCAGCATGTGACTTGAGCTATGAATGTGGATAAAACAGTATTTGACAGACACAATTTCAGCCAGGGAATAACTTAAAATCCCTCATGTTTAACTCAGCAGGGGAGTTTGTAATTTATGGCGGGACGGTGAGAAAAACAGACTTCTTTGTGTGCTGACATAATCCTCAACTCCAATTTTTCTCACCAGCAGCAGTAGGTCACCTTGACTTCTACAGAAGGCTCAAATAAGGAGTTTTTCCCTGAAGAGTGGGCATGATGATGGACAGATCTATACCAGCAATATTCACCACACAGCCATACAGCACGTCACAGTGTTCGGATGGAGGATGATAAAGAATTTAGTTAAAGGGTGAGGAGGGCTCATGTAAGTCCCTTTTCTTATTTATGATTTTTTTTCTTTCATTTTTGCATTGCCATGCTTTAAGTGAACACTATCATGTCATTTGGTACCACACCAAGCCAATACACAAGTTAACTAGAAAAGCACTCAGAGTTGCAGGTTGGTACGATAATTTGTTACCTAACAGTGTTGAAAATTACGATGATCCAGTACATATTTCATATTCTAGATCTTAGTATCCAGAACATTGGCAGGATCTGGATCGTACTTTTACATCTGTCAGAAATTATGGTGACCCTGTCTTGTATTGTTTTGCATTCTGGAGTTATATACACATATGGTGAAAATGGCCCTGTCTCACAATGATAAGGAATCTTTAAAAAAAGTTCTGGATCCAGAGGGTGATCCGGATCGCCACCAAAATGAAATCACTTCTTCCTTATCCCATTTTGAACTTTTCCTGGAAATTTCATCAAGATCCAAGATTTTGAATTATGTTGTTGACAGACAAACAGACGGACAAACTCTCCCAAAAAACATAACCTCCTTGGTGGAGGTAATAATACAGTGGGACCTATGGGATTCAATGGATCAGAACCTTACAAGAACAACTCTTTTCAAGAGGACATCTTGCCAACACTCACTATATCAGATTAATTCATGTAAAGGAGTGGGGCACATCTGCCTGTTGACACTGTGAAAAAAATGTCAGGAATTTAAATTCGTGAAATAATCCATTTAATATTTAGGTGCATTTCAGTAAATTAGAATATCATTAAATATTTTCAATTAAATATTCAATATTTTCCATCACTTATTAAAGAAAGAGAATATTTACTTTATCATTTCCCAATTTTATTTTCAGTTGTTATTGTCTATGGCCCAAATGATGAAAAAATTCTCATCTCAAGATATGAGAATGCTGCACATCTCTTTGTCCAGTTTAGAACACTCAACCACAATCACAGGGAAGAGGTCTGATTTTACAGTTGTCCAGAAGTCGATCAACTTAAGTAGTGTAAGGCACAGAAGGTCAGTGCTTTAATGGCTGGCCTTTAGCAGAGTGCCGTATAGAGCATATTAATGGAGAATTGACCTGAAGAGAAAAGTGTTGTAGGAAAAGGTGCACAAGCAACAGGGACAACTCAAGACTTTGGCTGATTTTGAAGAAAAGTTGGTTTAAGAATTTTAGAGAGCCACCATGTAAGGATGTCTTGGAAAAAGCAGTTAAACTTCCTCACTCTCAATTTTAATCTTCTCCTGAAGAAGAGATGATGTGAGATGCTTCTGATACACAGAAATCAACAAATGTATTTAAAGTAGAATTTTTTTTTTTTTTTTTTTTACAATTTTTTATCTTTTTAATTGAGCTCAGAGATCTTGTGATAATTTAGATATATTGGATTTCTATTTTACATGAGGTGATTAAGTCAAAATAATCTCATTTTAAACAGAAAATAGCTTTTGTTATATTTCATTTAATGTGTCAAATATAAGAATACATCAGAATTTACCTTTCTGAATTTTTTAAAGTAATTTATGGGGCTTTATGGGAAAATTAGCGACAATTTTCCTGAAGAAAAAAGTGTGAGAATGATTTAGTGAGAGCAGCCATTGTGAAAAAGGCCAAGATACAACCTCAGCTGCCTGTAGAGGAACGATCAACATTAAGTGAGGAGAATACATTTTTAAAACATTTTTAACAGGTTTTCAAGGAAACTATTTATCATGTTGATTACATCAGAGGTTAAACTCATGTTTAAAATATGATACATTTGGAGTTATGGGGTTCAGTTCTTCACTCTGCAGAGCCACAGCAATTCTGTTAAAAGGTTTAAGGTAAGTAAAAAAAAAAAAACAGCTTTCAAAATCTTAAGTCATCATTGTGGTCTCAGTTTTATCACGTTGTATTTAAACCCATGGTATGTTACAACTGACCAGGACTATTGGGTCAATTGTAACATTTTACTCCTTGTGTTTGAGATCAAGCTGTGTATTTTCTGTTTGTGTTGCAAAGACGTTTTCTGGGCCATTTATTAGCAAACACTTGAAACTAGTTTGAAGATACCGGGTTAAAAGAGCTCTAAGTTGGAGACAGAAATGTGAAAACTGTCACAACTCTGGTCTCCTCTATTTGCTGATATTTCAAAGTCTCCAACGGTATGATTGAAAAATTGGGTTGTTAGGTATTGTTAAAAACCATAAATAAATAAATAATATTTTACAGCATTTTAAATAAATATTCAGAAATCTAAAAATTAAAAAAATAAAATAATTACAGTAAGACTGCAAAAATATTTGAACCAAGCCCATAAAGAGTCACTTCTTTAACATTTTCTCCTTTAACTTTATGTCTGTACAGCACATGTTTATTGACCTTTTTTTTGTGAAATCCAAAATATTACCACACTGCGACTTTGTTCCCAGGAGTTGAGTTAATATCAGAGCTTGGATTATTGGATTTTCCAGGCTGTTTTCTGTTACCTTCCTGGCACTTGGAGGTGAGCTAGGCCAAAAAAATAAATTACTCAGAACAATTTATGTGTTAATTTCCTAATATCAGAATCAGAACTTGAGAAATTATCAAAGTATTTGGGGGTCTTACTTTAAATGGGTGAAAGTTTATCTAACCAGAAATTATGTCTGACAGCTGACAATTTCAGATCTGAGTGTGTGTGTGTGTGTGTGTGTGTGTGTGTGTGTGTGTGTGTGTGTGTGTGTGTGTGTGTGTGTGTGTGTGTGTGTGTGTGTGTGTGTGTGTGTGTGAGAGAGAGAGAGAGAGAGAGAGAGAGAGAGAGAGAGAGAGAGATGTAAGCTGAATTTGGCAGACAGTTATGCCCCATATGGTTATCAGTTCAGTCAACCATGTTTAGAGTTCCCCGGCTTCACAAGGGAATGGCACTCAAGTCTACAAACACTTAACATGCACATGCACTCACACACACACACACACTCAAACCATGGCTGGGATGAACACACAGGTCAGCGGTTTGAAGCTAGCTGTGCTGCAGCTCTTCACTGTGTTCATGCCGTGCTGTGAATTAGCCTAAGGTGTAGTCATTACAGCTGAAGTGTTTCAGTCCTAAAACAAGAACACTGCCACTGTGTGTCTAATGTGTGAACTACACATTTATTATTTCAAGAATGTGAGCTGTAGAGTTCATTTAAAAAGTTAAAGCAGGATCAAATCAGATCTTTACATCGTGGTTTGGGGAGATACTGTTGCCCTGTATGTTTATCTATTGCCACATATGTAACTTGTAAATGCAAAATTGCCACTCTTCGTTTGCACTGATTAATTACGTCTTATAATACAATGTTTATGACTAAATGCTTAAATACAAATCCCTGCAGCAGCACTAGAGATATGAACAGGGTAAGAAGATACAGGTTGAAAGAAGACTTGAGTGTCTGGAACATTTGAGATGTGATTCTCCTGTCCTCCTCCTCATTGATCAAATGTCTAGTTAAATTCCTTGATTCATCTTAATCTTCTGTTTCAAAATTAAAGATTGAAAATGTATTCACCGTCACTTTCTTATGCTCACATTTCTCCCCCTTCCTATAACCTGCCCCTGTTTTCACCTGGTGTATGCACTGGGTGTATGTGACGGTTTATGGCAGTGATGGATGCTCTGGATACTAACCCCCCTCTGCTTCCCATCCTCCCTCCCACCACCCCTCTCTTCCTTCCTCCCTCTTTCTTCCTTTGCAGCGGTGGTGGCGGCTGCGGTCAGCCATGTGACAGGATAATTCTCTGCTGCTGCTGCTGCTCTCTCATCACTGGGGTTGAAACAAAACCAGTGAAACTAACGCTGCTTTGTTGATGTTTATACACCATTTCACAGAGAGTGTTCCTGGCATTGATCTTTATTTAACCACATCCGAGCCTTGGAGTGCAGGCGCAACATTAATGAGCAGCTTGTTTATGCCATGTTGAAAGTGGGTTACTCCAAACTGACAACGCTCCTCCTCTCTCTTTCCAAATTTAAGTACGTTGATTTAGCATGTAAAACAAAAGTGGGACGCTGGTGTTGTTCAGATGGTAGTTCAGATGCTGACCCCTGAAGAGTCCACCACACATAGGACGCAGGTTTGGTTCCCAGCCCCAACCCTCTGATGCATGTCTACCCCTGATTCTTCTCCCTGTGTTTCTGAATTTTCTGAGCTTCACTGTCAATAAAAGAAAAAAAAATCCAGTCTAATTTAAAAAAAAAGGTTAAACATTGTACACAAACTAAAATAACTCTACTGGTATAAAACATGTTCTATATTTTGATTTAGTCGTGGTGTTTGTTTACTGTAAGCCTGCAGTAAAGTTAAAGGGCAACATTTTCTTAATCAGTAAAATTTTTACTTTGCTGTGGCTCACCATACTTTCATATGGGGAGCTGCAAAATGAATACACAAAACAAAAATCTAGTAACAACATAATTCTAGCCTCCTTCTATTCTGTTGGCAGTGCTTTAACCAGATGGACACTTTAGTATTTACAGCACAATATTTTAAACATCACCTTTAATGCTTGAACTGTCTGTGTTCAATAATCTTGCACTATCTACTTTCAATAACCTCAGAACAGGTCTTTTCCCTGTTTATAGGTCTTTTAAATTAATATTTAAAACATTATCATTCTGAATGGGTTATGAACACTTCATTTTTATTAAAAGTGTAGTTTATTTAATTTTCCACTGCTTACCTGGGTCCGGGTCGTGGGGGGAACAGTGCCATCAGTGAAGACCAATGGCTCCTGTCCCCAGACACATCCACCAGCTCCTCTGACGGGAAACCAAGGCGGTCCCAGGCAACCCCTATGGCTCCTCCTGCAGGTGGTGGTTCTACAGGAGGATGGACCCATGTCACCCATTCTGGCTTGGCCCGACCGGGCCCCATGGGCCACCAAGCGCTCGCCTGCAGGCCCCAACCCCAGGTCTAGCTCCAGGGTGAGGCACCAGTGACCCCTCCACGATATCTATCTATCTATCTATCTATCTATCTATCTATCTATCTATCTATCTATCTATCTATCTATCTATCTCTCTATCTATCTATCTATCTATCTATCCATCCATCCATCCATCCATCCATCCATCCATCCATCTATCCATCTATCTATCTATCTATCTATCTATCTATCTATCTATCTATCTATCTATCTATCTATCTATCTATCTATCTATCTATCTATGAACATGTAGCTAGTTAATTTTCTGACACTTTGTGTAGATTGTGTAGACTAAACATATATCTACACTCACATTGTTTCATGTAGCATGCTAGATGGTGCTATTTGCTGTCCCAGGATGCCCTCAGATCCCGTTTTAGCTAAATTGAAATGGTTATTTCCTCAGGCTGTGTTGCACTAGGTTGTTTCTTCCTCTACATAGCTGAAGGAAAGGGACTTTCCTCTTCTGCATGCAGGAAAACCCTGTTTATGACTTGTGTGCTCTGTCAAGCTTTGCTTCTTTGTAGAATTTTGACCCAAAAAAGCATTCCCAAGACTCAGTGGTGTTATGTAACTCTACTCTTTGGTCTTACGTTGGATGGATTCCTGAAAGAGAGTAACATGCATTCTGCCAAGGGGGCAAGGGAGTCAGGCGGGATCCTTGTTTAGCATCTCTGCTTGAAGTGACCAAAATGTTTGTTGTTAAAGTGACAACAAATCACTTAAAAATAGCCACAAGAGACAAAAAGGAAGACAAGGAATAAGTAGAACAATTACACAATAGCAGAAAGATACTTAATAAACCATAATAAAAATCAAGGACAAAGAGACATCAAGACAGAAGAATAGGAAACAAAAATACGCAGGCAGACATAAAAAGCATCTAAACAATAAGTCTCCTATACTGTGTAGGAGGCAGATGAATCCATCTTTTCACAGCCATGAGTCCAACTTGGACTTTGTTCAGACAGCGTTGGGCAGAATAGACCAATTTCTGCTTATTTGTAACATTAGAAAAACACTTGTCTTTTTGTTAAACACCTATATCTGATCTACTTGAGAGCAGCACAAATAAGCCCGTTGTAAACATGCTGTTTTCCCCCCTGCAATTTGCAAGTGACAGTCATTCAGAAATAACACACCGCCATTGTTTGTAATTACACTGTGAGAAATGCTTGCTTATCATCCTGAAGCAACAAGTTTCTTGGAGGAAAATTAAAGGTTTTGAGTGTTAATATTCCAACAGTGTCTGTATGGAGTCCAAGTTAGTTGCTTTGTTTGACGTTATACATCACTGCCTGTCCTGTCTCTCCACCTGTAATGGTACAAACTGGTGCAAAAAGAAAAAAACACACACACACACACACTAACCTGTGTATTTATTTTCTGCAGTTGAAACAGATCAAGTAACTGAAGCCCTGGACCCAAGGACAAGCCATTCACACACAGATATTGATTTAGTGTATGTTACATTGCCTTTTTTAGAAGTGCATTAGCCAGGCCTGTTCTCTATAACTCAGTGGTCCCCAACCCCTGGGCTGCAGACTGGTACCAGTCCATGGGCCAGTTGGTATCGGGCTGCACATAGGAAATACTCAACTTACATTATTTCAGTTAGATTATTATCAAAACGATGTTTTGTTTCTAAAAATGACCGGATTCTCTACGTCATACCTGTCTATGACTCATTCTTGACGCCAAACCCCCATAGCAAAATGGACAAAAAACAAATATCTTTGGAAAGTTTCTTTAGGCAGGGTAAAAGAGCCAGAGAGAAGACAGAAGAAGAGCTGGTCCGTTAAAATATTGTCTGACATTAAACCGGTCTGTGGCGCAAAAAATGGTTGGGGACCGCTGCTATAACTTACATACACACCAAAAGTAGAAATTTAATTTGAAACACCTGTTTTACACCCCAAATACAGTCAACTGATTAATAACTACATTAATTTTTGATGTGTTAAATTAAGCAGGGGTTCGGTGTTATGTGTAGGTCTAACAGTCTCAGGCCCACTTTTCAACAGAACCATCCTGACATTTAAACAAAATGGTTTTGGTTTGGGGTTTGGTTGTTGTTGTTTGTTTTTTTAATCAATTTTAAAAGAAAGTTGTGAAATTTGTTCAATTCACACTTTTATTTTTAGAGTGTATCAGAGTATTATTAGAGTGCTGCTCATTGGTCAGTACAAGGGATGTCCCGATCACGTTTTTTTTTTTTGCTCCCGATTCGATTCCAATTTTTTTATTTTGAGTATCTGCCGATCCCGATATTTCCCGATCCGATCTTTCAGCAATGCATTAAGAAAAAAGAAAAGAAAAAAAACACCTACAAGTTGCCATTTGAGTTTTTTTTTGTGTGATTTAAATGAAGGTATCATTCTAGCCAACATGGATATAGCTTTTTTTTCTCCACTTAGCACAGCATTGGATCAACAAAATAAAAATAAAGCTTCTCAGTGGTGCACCACAAGATTACCTTGTATGTGTGTGACTATAAGGTTGCAATTTCTTGTTTGCAATTTTGTTGTACTTGTTATAATGACAAATTAAGTTCTAATCTAAAATGAATGATGATGTGCTATTATACACATTTTAATTAAAAACAAGAACTAAGGCCCCAGGCTTTTGCCAATTCCCTCTCCCCTGATCTCCGATCATTAAAAAATGCCCCGAATAGCCGGATCGGGAAATCCCTTGTCAGTACTACGGAGAGCAGTCCCAGGTAGGTCCATCCGATACACTAAAATATTCTAAATTGTTATCAACTATTAAAGGAGCAAAAAGCAACCTAATGCGCCTCAAGAGCACACATAACAACATTAGTAAATCACTCAGTGTGTTTTTTTTTTTAATTAATTTAAAGAGTGATCTACTAACTCCTATAACTTAATGGCCAGCAAAAATGGACCTGGCCCACCCAAAACTGAAATCCTGGCTCCATCCCTGTTTGGTAATATTGCCTGTCTTAAATGTGCTCTGTGGGTCAAAATAGTTGACTGAAATTGTATTCTTAAAGGTATTTGCTATTACTGACACAGTAATCTATTCTGTGATATGATATACTACCTAAATAGCTTTGATCTCTTAAAGCATGGCCCTGCAGAGCATTATGTTTCCTGTTGTCAGTGAGCCCTTCCTGTGCCCTTAAAAAGCCCATTAAGGCCACACAACTCATCTGCATGCCATGATGAAGGCAGCATCATCACCCTCAGCAGCAGCATCACCATCAGCCTGTAGTTGTGTGAGGCAGCTGGAAGCAGAGGGGCGGGGAGGGGGCGCAGCCGGAGCTCACATTCATTAACGACCACCGACGAACCGGGAAGCCTTCTCCGGTAGCATCGCGGCTATCACACACACACTCACTCACACACACACTCACACTCACACTCACACACATTCACGACCGGGAGAGATGGTCGCGGTACAGACGTTTCCCAACTCGGCGCCTTTGGCGGAATGGATCTGCTGCCTGGATAAAAGGTGCGTGAATTATAAACACACTACGACACACACACACACACACACACACGGAGCTATGACCCTGTTTTCTCTCATTCACCCGCGTCAACGTGAGGAATCGCAACCGGCGATCTCTGCGCGTGCAGTGTGTGTGTGTGTGTGTGTGTGTGTGCAACAAAAGCATGATACGCGCTGTTTAAAGCCTGATACCTCCTGCAGTCATCCCCTGTGTTAACACACCCCTCATTTAATGGTTGTAAATGCTGGAGTGCATCTCCAAACACCGTATTTGTGTTTAATATCTCTGTTTTGTGTGTGCTCGGTCAAAAAGGCGTTGGTGGCTTCGAGGTGATGTCTGTGCACCGCATTGGCTGTTAGGTGGCTGAGTAGACGCACATGGTTTGTCTGTTGGCTTAGATCTAATAACCATACATTTTTAAAATGCTTCTGAAGCGTGTGTGTTAGCGCTTTCCTCGAAACTGGGATGAAGGCAGGTCAATGCTTTGTTTTTCATCGCTGCATGAAATGCCGTAGGCTGAGTGTCTGGTTTGAATGACTGAATATCTAATTTACAGAGTATTTACTCCCAAGTCTTATCCTTATTTCACATCCATGCACTGCAGTATGTGGAAAACCTTACAGCCCATGCTCCATCTCTCCAGCTATTTTCATAGGTTTGGTGCTGCAGGCATACTACTGTGCCAAAAAGCACTACACCCCAGAGAGAGGGCTGAAATAAATAAACAAGATGACATGGCAGCCTATAGGCTAATTGCTGTGGGTGATGCACTTCATGCAAACAATACACCCCACAGCTCTCACACCCACACATACTGTACACACCTCATCATGACACATCCTCGTGTTACTATTGGCAACCTGAAGCTCCCATCTTGTCATCTCATCCCCACCTGAAACAAGGCTGGATGAATGATCTAAATGCTACGTTCAGATTCTAAGAGGATGTCTGAGTGTGAGGGAGTTATTTTAGTATCAAATTCATCTAGTGGTTGTTTTCAGTATCAGCTGATCAATTGCTTGTCAAACAAACCCAACAGTTAGAAAAAAGCCACAATAAGAGTCTTATAATAGCACATATGTACAAAGTCATAAGAAACTCTGGATTAAACAGAAGGATCCAAAACAAATAGCGTCAGAATGACTGAAAACAGTGGTGACAGTCACTAGGAAATACACAAACCCTCTCATACCGTCTGTCTACAGACTGCACAATTATTAATGAGGAAACCACACCCAGGTGCAAATACTCAGCAGTGATTTATCAAGGGCTGGACAACTAATCAAATTGAAACCGACAGCGTGGTATTGTAGATAGCAATTTTCAAATCACAGAGGTTGCAGTTAAAAAAAAGTTTCATGTTCACAGAGCTGGAGAGAATGTAGTAACTTAAACCCTGTGAGATACAGAAATCCACAGTAGAATGATTGTGCCTGGCAGAGCCATACCCACTTGTATGGTTTGGGACTCATACTGACAACCAAAGATCAGTAAAATTTCTCAGTGTTCCTTTTTCTCTTTCAGTAAAAAAGAAGGAAAGATTTGTTTATATGTTGACAGTATCCTTTGTTGAGTTGGTCATACAATAAATATAAAATGACTTACTGTTTCTGTTTAATGAATAATGCAGAAGATACCCCCCCCTGCAATATTGGTCCAAAAAAAATGCATTCATTTTATTTTCCATAATCAGTCAGCCCTAAATGATATATTAGGATTTTCTTTGACAACATTAAAATCAGGATTCTTGTCAAAAAAAATGATTTTTGTTTTTCAAATTCAAATTCTTCATTTCATGCTTTGTCAATAAACTGGGATGGAAAAAAGTTACCACTTTTCTCCAGCAGAGGGTGAAATGTTTCTCTCTGACTCACGTGATGTGCATATTATGGGGAAAATATGGCTATAGTCTGTAGACATTATCATAATTTAACTTTTTCACATGGTCTGAAGTTAAAAAAGCAAAATAAAAATCACAAAAATCGTGAGTATCAAAGAATCGCAATTTAAATCAAAGTGGAACCCCAGAAGTCATAACAGAATCGAATTCTAAGAATAGCATATCTTCCCTAACCTTGCAGAGCAGATGGACCTGCCTGATTCAGTTTCTGAAATCCTGCAGATCCATCTTGCCAGGCTCCATTGACTAACGGATTCACTTGGCTAAATTCTTAACGGCCCAATCAGGGGAGAGCTGTGGGAGCAGTGTAAGTGACGAGCAGACGTGACGTCAGCAGACTTTCATACTTGTCAGTGTTCCTTTGATCCTTAAGTTAACTTGACAAAAAAGGGCAGCTGTCGTCTAACGCTATTATCACAGCTGTTTCTCGTGTTCCTGTAGTTGTTTGTCTATTGTTTCTCATCAGCGGCGCACATAAGCTATGTCATACCATGGCTTAATGTGGATTGGTCCGTGGTGAGTGTGTCAATCAGAACGGTCGTCCAATCACCAGCTGCTGATTTTTTTGAAAGTCCTGCCTCTTAAAACAAATCCGAAGAGCTTCTACCCAGATGAACTACTGAATTATATGCGGATATATGAAACTGTCCATCTAGCATGTCAGGTTATATCGTCCCAGCCCTAGATTTAACACATAGGAACAGTGTGGTGTATTAGTTTCTTGGGCACTAGTTTAATTTGGCCATCCTTATGGATAATGTACCTTTTTTTTTTTCTTCTTTGCTGACTGTATGTCTCTTCCTGAGTAGACTTAGATATCAAGAAATGTCATCCTGCTGTCTTTCAAAAGTAAAAGTATTGCACATCCAGAAAGTTTCCCATAGAAAACTGTATCATTTTGTCTTACAATAGTTATAAAGATTTAACTGTGTTTTCTTTGCTTGGTATGAGTATGAATTTCAGTGTCCTGTGAGGAATATCACTTTGTGTTGATTTTGGCGCCCCCTATGAGTTAGCATTTTTTTTTACTGCTCTTTCCCTGTGTATTTGTAAGTGGTGTTTCCTCGTTAAAATCTCTTCTTGCTTTCTTTTAATAGTTTATTGAAACTCTAATTGTGTATCTCTGCAGTGGAAAGGGTAAACAAAGGCTTTTTGGCAGTGCGCTGTTACTGACTTCATTTTACTCCCACCCTTCTGGCAGAGCTTTCAAGAATCAAAATAACTTTATAGACACCATCAATCTTGTTGCTGATTGTGTTGCTTCCTTTTTGGTCACAAAAAAAGCATCACTGTGAATTATAGTCAGTTTCATAACCAGCTATTAACTACCCACAGGAGCGTCCTAGCAGCAAACTGCAGTCCTGAAGATGTTTGTCTAAAATGCAGCTGATGTGCTGGAGCAGCTTGATGTCAGTGAGTGCAGACTCGGCTGTAAGATTAGACCGGACAGCTTTTTATTGCAGAGCACTCAAAGCTCCTCTGCTATGCACCTCCTGATTGAATCAATACCAAGCAGTGTGTGTTTGTGAGCTCTCATCCATAGTAGCTGTTGATGTTTAGAGTGAAGACGAGTGAAGGGCGGGGAAGAGGGAGGAGGTACTAAAGACAGAGGTTAAGATACGACGGTCTGTGATATATCTGTCCGATGACATTTACTGGCGGTGAGTGTGAAGTATGTGAGATAAGAGCTGATCTGTTTTGGTCAGTGTTGCCCTCGGGCTGATCTAGCCTGCACACAAACACAGCACCGGCCCTGTTGTCAGGTGAAGTTTTAGTAGAAGGTTAAACACAGTGACCAGTTCAAAGACTTTACAGACATGTGGGTGAACTGAGACTCATTTTAAAACTGGTCGAGTAACTCTATGAGTAATCTATTAATGAGGAGTAATAAATTATGCTGAAAATGCTGATTTATTATTCAGTGTTTTTGACAGGATCTCAAGTTGTAGTAGTGATGTGAATGGGTGTTGATGGAGCTGAGTGTACATGCCATTGAGGAGTCTCTCTGATACATTAATCTGCCAGTCTGGGAAATGTGTTCGTGTTGAGGCTCGCTGACATTTCAGTTGGATCAACCTTTGGTTTATTTGTCTGGAAACAGAGAATTCTCCCAGATGGATGTTTCCTGTAACAATCTGCAGAACCTTCTGGTGTCTCTTGGTTTCCTCTTTTGTGTGTCATGCCTGTGTCAATATGTAAATTCTGTGTTAGTGTGGTGCCATATAGAGGGATTATTTATTTATCAACAGCGTCGGATGTGCGCGCAACTTGGGTGCAGAAGCACTGCAGTATAAAGGTTTGTCAACTGACGTGGAGGAGTTAACCACCAAAAAGTGCATTTTTAAACTAAATATCATCACTTATACGTATGGTAAACAGCTCCCAGGTTTGTGAAATATCAGTGAGTGGATGAAGAGATCAGCAAGTGGACAGATATTAGATGGACAGACATTTTTTTAATTAGAGGAGAAATCCGGCGTGTACCCAGAGAGCAATTTAAACACGCAACTGTCACTCGATGCTCATCACTGCATTATCCGTGGACACTTACCAGACTGTGACAGACCAAGACGTAAACATGTGTCAATGAATCAGAAACAGTCCCAAACCAAAAAAAGTACAGACTGCTGAGTCTGAGACCCAGTTCATAATAAAAGAACCAGAAAAGTACGTCCAGGGTTGGTTATTTACCTGCAGACGTCGCTGGTGTTTCAGTGAAAAATGTGACCCTGTTAACTGATGACTCTTGTCAGTCTCGGTCGTAGATCATAGACTGTTTATAGAGTAGACAGCGTGGCTCCGCCATTTACCATTGCACGGTTTTGAGGCCACAATTCCCCCGTCACAGTTGCAGCTATCGGCAGCAGTTGTGCAGCCAGAGTCTGCGCAGTAAAGACTGTGAGGGATTCTGGGAGAATCTGAGTGGGGCCCATTGACAAAAATAATAATTTTTTTCTTTCAAGAGTCTTATCACTTCTTGACTCTACCTCCCGAAATATTCTACAACCCCCCAAAAAACTACATGAGAACTGCAGCTGTCAGTCATCATTAAACTTGCCTAAAACCACGTTTTTAACTCCTATAACTGATTAAAACAAAGCTTTCCAAAAAAATGAGAACTTGAATACAAGGCAGCCAAATGATATCGTCAAACCACCACAACAATCAGATGTGAGAAAAATTTCCACGAGGTGTATCCTTTTTTTAAAAGTTTGACCACAGCCCATCTGAAATGACTGGAAAGCCGGATTTTCTGACCTATATTGAAGCCAGCCACCAGGGGGAGCAGTTTTAGTGGCAATCTCACTTTGAGACGTGCAAGATGATGTCCATTTTTTTACAGTCTATGGTTGATCACTGATGCTGTCGGCTGAGAGTCACCAGCTAGCATGGTTGCTATCTACTCCAAAACACCGGTTGCTCTGTGACAGTCAGAACTTGATAGACGTTGCCTCTGTTGTATAGCATTGTTTCTTAAAACTGACCACAGAACAATCGTACATTTTTATGCTGATAACAGGTTGAATTTAGTGTTTAAAAACGCTAACTCATCTGAATGAATGGAGCTTAACGCTGCTTCTGCGATCAAGATGCGTGCCCATCTTTACGATGATAAGTCCTCTATATTGTGGTTGGAAGCTGAGACGGCCAGCAGAGGGAGAAAAGAAAAGGGAAGGCAAAGTTAGGAATGAAAAGCATGACAGAGGAAGAGTAGGGCAAGGTGAACAGCTCTCAGGTCACATCTGTCTCACGCCAGCCGGTGAGGCAGATTCCCTTGGACAGGCAGGGGGCGAGCAAAGCACAGGAGGATCAACGGAGAATAAAAAAACAAGGCTTTAACTGGAGGATTATAACTGACGGATCTTAACAGTTTCCCCGTAGACAGATAGGTGAAGGGTGATGCGGCTGGTTGTACCTATCCAACCCTGCAGAGTTAACCTCCCTGTCCGTCCCTGTTGCAGTGCGTGGGAGTCCACCTGTCTAAACCATTAACCCAGCCTGCACTGGGATATGACGCTGCGTCTGAGCAGTGAGGGCTGATACGTAGGCAGTGGGATGATGGGAGGATGAGTCAGAGACGGAAAAAGGGAGAAAAGATGTGAAGAAGAAAAGAAAAGACCTGTGTTTGGACCTGAGCTTGTGGCAGATGCTGTGACACCGGAAATTGTGTTGCACAATGCAGGCCTTTAGGCTGTGTTTATTTGGGAGGACAGGGACATGGAGAGGACAATCTAACACAGCTCTGGGACAAAAATATATGTGTTTTATTTCTGTACATGTGCGTGTGTATAAAAGGGGAGTCGTCTCTGCCTGTGAGCTTGCAAAGCAGAAATAAAGAGATAATAACAGGAAGTGCATGCGGGTGTGTTAATGGAAAGAAGGAAAAGGGGGAACTAAAAGAAAAAAGAAAGCCTTTTGTTCCTATCTATCTTGCCTATCATGTTCCTAAAAGAGAAGGAAGCTAGGCTGGGGAGAGGAGAAAAATGGAAGGAGATTAGAGAAATGTTTAGTGAAGGAGGCAGACAAAGAGGGGGAGCTGGCAGCGAGGAGAGAGGAAGGAGCTGAAAGAGGAGAGGGGATAGACAGCCTCTGAACGACGGAGGAAGAGGAGCATTAGCTATTCTGTGTGAGCACACACACACACACAGACATGCACACACACACACACGTGCAATCGCTAGCACAGCAAAATAAATGAATGAATGGGATAACTGCAGTGTGTGCGTACTCTACGAGAGCTCGCCATGCTGCAGAGAAGTGTTTAAGCTCCCTGATTAAACCTGATGGGTGTGCTACAATGGTGTGTGTGTGTGTGTGTGTGTGTGTGTGTGTGAGGGTGATGTAAGTGTATTAGAAGCAGCATTAGCAGTAGTATGAATGAAATCTAACATCAACACGCTGAGGGGAGTCTAAGCTGAGAAAAGTAACGCCTGCAGCCTTCATCAGTAAGAGCAGGATCAACAATGAAGCAGCTCACACACACTCACACACACTAATGCATTCAGCAACAATGGCAGAGCAGTGAGCTTTCACAACAAAACATAACTATTTGTTCTTGATCTTACAGCCAACCTCTCTTTCTCAAAGCACAGTTTCGTATTTTTTCGTATTTTGATTTATTGTTCATAAAGAAACAGACTTGCTTTAGATACACAGCCTGCTCAACCTTACAGCCCATTAGTTTGTTTATGAAAAGTTAGAAGGCTTCAGAAGATTTTTCATTTGATGTTGGGTGAAATCCTGATGTTTCTGTCTGTGGTCAGGCCCTCAGAGCGCTCTGGAGAGGATGTGGACATTATCCTGACCAGGCTGAGAGAGGTCAAAGCCTTCCAGAGGTTTCCTCCTCCGCTCTTACTGCAGATCTGTACCTGTGCCTTCTACGAGTGTTTGGAGAAAGGCATCACCTGTGAGTACTTGTTCACACAAACATACTTTTATACAGTTTGATGTCAAGTGTTTCACTTGTTTTGTGAGTGACTGAAGATTCCTCTGAAGCTCTCTACAGTGAAACAGGGTAAAGCTTCTGGATGAAATGAAAGCAGAAGTACTGCTTGTGTTTAATTCAGCCAGGCTGCAGATGATCCTTTCGCTGTTTCTGAAGAGTGTCTCAAGCATGTTGCATTAGAATGCAAAGCACGATGGTTATTTTTATTCCTGTTTAGACACCTCTGCATACACAGATTATGTAAGCCTTTCTTTACACTGCTGTAAGATGTTAGCACATTCTTCAGCGTCCTGGATGAACCTTTGTGTATGTACACAACTATGACTAATGGTTTATTGATTATTTTATGACTTTTCTATGGATCAGTAAACTGTGAAAATAACCATTTACACTACAAAATATAGGTCATCAAACATTTTCTGTTTTAATATTCTATTGAGTCTTTTAGGAGCTGAAAATCCTGTTTTGATGTGTACTACCCTTTTTCTTTCCTTTGAGAAAGAGTGAGTTAAAGAGTTGAATCAAATGGGCATTACCTTTTTGAAGGAAAAGGTGGCATGGTTTCTTAAGGGGCTGTGAAGAGTTTCTAAGTGATGTTGAAAAAGTCTCCCTTCTAGATATATGCCTGATCGTAATCCACACTTTAAAATGAGATAATCAGCACCAGTATATGTTATTTTGAAATCCTACTTCTTAGCTTAGCTAATAGCTCTTAGCTTCTTGAATGAGTTGAGCAGCACTAGATTGACGGCACATCTAGGTTTCTATGACAACACTAGGCCAGCTGACGAAGCTTAGTAGTGAGAAGAGAGATCTGTGTTTTTCTCTGCTAAAAACGATTTCTGTGATTAATTTTGTAGTGATGGTGGACACAGGAGCCTAACTGTCAGACAGAAAAAGGACAGAAGAGCAGAAGAAAGATAAACAGGAGAGAGATACAGCCTGAGCTTAAGGCTAATTGGCCTTTAGCTCAGGCTGTATCTCTCTATAACACAGGGGCTAAACTCTTTGTGTCAATGTTCATACCAACCCACAGTCAGCAGTTATTCTGCAGTGGTCTGTTCAAACTTTGAGAGTCTATCAGTAAAATGAAGAGTGAGGTTACGTTAGCTCTGATTGGTAGATGACTGGCAGGTCATAGCTAACCAGGATTTACTGATGTTACACATTACAGACATGTCTTAGAGCACCGAGCTGCCAGTAATGCTACTAAACTACTGTACAAACTGACAGTTTGCTTGTTGACATGTTAGCCTATGGATACATTGTAGCACTGGGCTGCTAGTAGCATTGCATATAGCCGGCTACTGACGTACAGTACAAACTTACATGTTGTTACGCTTCAAACAACAGCGCTACATAACTGTACTGATAAGTACTTTACCTCATCGCCCTGTATCCGGTAAAAAGTTGTCTTGAACATAGAAGATTTGTTCCAGAACAAACACATGCTTAGTTAAAAGTCACATCTTCATAACAGTGTGTGTGAGACTCCAGGCCAGAAGGTGGCGATGCAGTCCAATTAAAACAGATCCTCCTCAGAGCATCTTTAAAGATGCAAGCAAGCAAAGGCCGCTCCAACAGTCAGTGTGTTTACATGCAGCTTAAGAAATTGGATTGTGAGCTTAGTGAGCACCAAATCGGACTATCAAGGTGCATGAAAACAGCTTAGTCAGACCAAAAACTTAGTATGGATGGATCAACTAACATATAATGTGATTGCTATTAAATGCGCATGTACACGCTTTGTCGGACTGCGGTTGGATTCGTCAGGACTCGGCAGGTCTCGGCATGAGTTCAGCATGAGCAGATTTCACCTAGAATAGGGAGTAGATGATCATGATAAAAAAAATCCCTGTGCTCCATCACAACAAACAATCACCATGGCAACAGAGAGCAACAAGTCTATGCAAGAAACATAAAGAGCTACAGCTGCATCCACCTCGGCCATTGTCATTTGGTGAACTGAAACAAATTTGATAAGTATATCTTTTACCAAAAAAGGAGACAGCAGCGTCTATCGAAGTGCAGCGAGATGTTCCCGACCAGATGTCCAATTCTCTTTTCTGCATGTGTACACAGACAAGACTAGACCCACCGCTGTGGCTTTAAAATCTAGCTTCTACCTTAGTGGGACAACGGTATGCATCTAAGTGCACTGATTGGCAATGGGAACAGACATTAAAAATATCTCAATAGAAATGATCAATTTTCTTCTTGATGGTCGAGATAGATTTTTCTTTTGCTGTGATATAATTGCACCAGGATACTCTTTAAAACTCTTTAACATGTTTTACTGTCTGTAGTGTTTCGACAGGGGGACATTGGCACGAGCTGGTACGCTGTCCTGTCTGGATCACTGGACGTCAAAGTGTCAGAAACAGCAAATCACCAGGTAGAATCAGCTCCCAGCTGTTATTATCCATCACATCCAGATCAGTTTCACTTCTGAAGCTCATTTGCTGTCTGTTTCCATAAAACCATTTTAACTTGGTTAAATGAATGAATGAATGAATAATGATTTGAATTTTAAATCATGGCAGGACTCATCCTGTAACCAGCTTTTCTGAGTCCCATCTTCATTTTCCCTCTTGTGCTATTTTCACGGTGACCTCTTTGGTTAAGATGCAGGCTTCTCCACCAGCACTCCTCATGTTACTGATCTGGTTGAGCATGACTGGCTTTCTCCTAATTACTGACATTTATCCAGTACATTAGGTTATGTTTCACCGCTGAAATACACCACAGCAAAAATACACCACAGCACAGAAACAGATCTGCTCATCATGTTTCTGCTGTACTCCGCTAATACCAGAGAAACTGTGACGCTGAACGTATAGTGGAGAGAAGCGGCGAGGGAAAAGAGACGAAGGGAGCGGATTTGTTTCCTGATTCAAAGCCCCTCCATTGTAAAATGTCCTTTTCATGTGTGTCGCCCTAAAGAGCCAGTGCTGGCCTAGTTTGTGATGCTATATTTAAATGTCACTTTGGACAGCTTAAACACTTTCCATAGTGTTTTGGTCATTTGCCCAAATCAGTGAACAGTTGGTTTGTGTGTTTGTACATTTTGTACATGTGTTTGCCTTTTTTTTCCTCCCTCCAGCCCGTCCAATTATCTCCAGCACCCAGAGATATTTTCTATACTGAGTCCATTTGCTGGTCTCAAATGTGAATTTCTTTGCATTCATTACCATACATTAATCTGTCTGCCCTCCATGTCTGCCCATTAAAAAGCAAGCCTGTGGATACATGTTTTAACTGCTGCTGTTTGCCGTCTAGTGACACATTTACTATTCAGGAGAATGCAACTATTTTGATGATTGTGTTGTCTTAAAGTGAAACACAAAAACTCTAGTTTGATCCAATTGAACAAAAACTTGTGACACACTTCTGTCCCTCTCCATACACTGGAGTCGATTCTGTTTCATTTTTCTGATGCAGAAAAACAAAACCTTGGAAATCACCTTGGATTTTCAACATTTGTTAAGTTTAAAGATGTTAAATAGGCTGAATGTATAACTAGCTGGTTGTTTTCCTGACTTTATAATGAGTAAGTGGTTGTGGAATGGTTGGTTAACTGCATCCCTAGACTCACAGATAATAAGAAGTATGAGCAACGAGCAGAGCCAGAGGAGCTGCCCATTACTCCAATGTTTTTGGGCTGATTTTATCCACTTTATGCTTAAAATCAAACATTGATCATGTAAACAGCAAGCAGTATGAAAAATGATATGTCTGTGTGTAGGATGCTGTCACCATCTGCACTCTGGGAATCGGGACCGCGTTTGGGGAATCCATCCTGGATAACACTCCCCGCCACGCTACCATTGTCAGCCGAGAGACCAGCGAGCTGCTTCGCATCGAGCAGAGGGAGTTCAAGAGCCTCTGGGAGGTGAGAGACACAGAGTTTTACTACAGAGTGTGTGGCTGTGAGTCTGAGCTGGAGGGGTAGCATAACCGAAGGGTTCCACCTCGATTTGTCTTTCCCCGTGGACTGCCTTTTAGGAAATAATTCAGTGTAATAGCGCATTTAACCACAAGAGGGCTGTCCACCATAGCTGTGCCCTCAGCCCCACCATTTAGATCAGGGATCTCAGACTCGTGCCATGGAGGGCCAAGAGGCTGCAGGTTTTCTTTCCAACCAAAAACTTCACCAGTTGATTTCACTGATTACCTCACCTTCAAGCAGAGAGCAGGGAATAATCAGTGAAATCAGCTGGTGGAGTTTTTGGTTGGAAAGAAAACCTGCAGCCTCTTGGCCCTGCATGGCACCAGTTTGAGATCCCTGATTTAGATCCACACATCAGAGGACGCCTGACGTAAGACTGATGTAAAGAGAGAGAAGAGAGTATGAAAAATGCTTGTGTACAAATGTAACAATATTTACAGCATAAAAGCTGAAATATGGAGTGTTTTAAAGTATTTGTTTACATGCCTAGTGATGGCATTGTGGTAATACTGGAAACAGTTAAATACAGGGATCTCTCAGCTGTATGGAACTGTCTGACTCAGGTTTGATCTTAATATTACTCTCTGTGTGCCTTTTGTAGGGATGGGTACCTTTCACATTTAAAACGATACGGTACCAATGTCTGGTACCTGGCAATCGGTACCGGTACTCAATGTGTCAATTTTTGGTACTTTTTTGTGTTTATGTGGTAAAAAACATTAATTTGTTTAATAATAAAATATGTTTTTTTTTCTTTTCAATTGACCATATTTATTCTTCAGTATATAACCTTGCAATGCTGTGTTCATGTCCAGCATGGAAAATCTCCTACTCTTCCACTTCCTCACAGTCACAAGGATGCTTTTAGGTACCTAGACATGGTACCTTTTGGTTTTATGTGTATTCGTACTGGGTACTTTTCACAGAATTCGGTCAGTACCTATAAAAGTATCTAATTCGGTGCCCATCCCTAGCCTCTTGGTACAAGATAGAATTAAATTCTGCCTTTATTTGCAGCAGATATTTCTACAAGTCCCTGTAGGAAAAGAACAGATGTATTAACAACACTAATGGTGTAGTTGTTGACCTTCTCTTATCTAAAATGACAGTGAAATAAAAGTTGTTTTATTAGGGTAATTAGGCATTTCTTGAGGGGAATTATTCCTAAAAATTAGTTTCTATGGACCTAAAGATTGTTGAAATAAAAAAAACGTAATTACCCCGTGTAGTGCAGAGTTGGTAACTTCAGACAGATGCTGCTGCGTCTTTTTTGCTCGGACATAAAAGGATGAAAATCACAAACAAATATTTTTAAGATTGCAATGGATGCTGTATGAGTCAGCACTGAATTATATTTCTTTGGTCGAAGCCTGACCTTTTCTTTGAGGGTTAGCTTTGTAGTAGCTGCCTATTTATTGACGTTATCCATTCACTGGTTGAGTCTGACAACACTGGCTCTATGCTTTTTTTCATTTTCTTGTGCATAAGTTCTTGCTTCTGAAGGTTGCTGTTGGATATTTTGATTCTTTTTGTAAAATTAGAACTTCATTTACATAAAGGTTTAGAGGTTGGACTGAGAATACAAAAAAATTTTCAGCTTCCTGCTAAAGGAATGAATCTCCAAGTGAGCCATCTGCTGAAATATACAGCTTTCCTCGAGATGATGAAGTGAAGTGTAATAACCTCCCTGTGTGACAGTGGAAAGGATTTCAGTGTGAAAGTGAAATACTGATGAAAATGTGCAGCATTATGCATATTACTTTCAGTTTTATGTCCGTACTACGTGACCTTATAGAAACACAACAATTAAATATTGATCCGGTTTTGAGTCATTGACCGTACATATTTTAAGAAGCAAACGAAAACCCTTCACTGTGAATAAAAATAATCTGTAATGCTTCACGCTAATTTCAGGATTTTTTTACACCATAAAGAAAGTTATGACCTCGTTTTGTTTTTCAATAACAGATCGTTTGAGTTAGATCCTTGTCTTAACAGATAATAATGACTGTATGGAGACTAAAACTGATAAAACAACAGTTTTTTTTTAAAAGCGTGCCTCGTATCATCACCAGGCTTATAATGTTAGTCACTGAAGTGCGCCCAGTCTCCCTTTCTGCCGTCTATTTTTGGACCTGAGAAATAAAGCAGAACACATAGCCCGAGGTTGTCCTCTTTTGAATTTTATTCAGCTCGTAGTAAAAGGGTCTTTGTCTTTTATCCTTGTGTGTTTTTGCTTGTTTGTGTGAACATGGACTCATTCTGGAGCGTGTGTGTGTGTGTGTGTGTGTGTGGTGAGGACTAGAAAGCTGCGAGATTAATGCAATCATGTGTTTGATGAAAGGATGAAAGGAGGAAGCGCTGCCCCATCATGCTAACACAGAGTGAAAGTGGGAGAAATAATCACGGAGGAAATGTAAAACAGTGTGTTGTTGTTTGTTGCAGATGTGAAGTGCTTGGTTGACGTGTTGATCTTTATTTATTTCTTTTACCTGCTCTCCATCTCACTTCCGCCCCTGCTGTGTCTTTTGCCAGCCTCTGTCCTTTCCTCCTTCTCTATCCACCTCACCCTTATTACTCCTTTCTCCCCTTCCTGTGCTTCCTTTTCCCTCTCCCTCCCTCCTTCCCTCTCACTCCCCCTCCTGTGGTGTAGCTCAGTCATGTGGATCACCAGGGTAACCTGGGAGAGAGGGTGGTTAGGTTCTTGGCTCGGTCCAGTGATAGCAGGAGAGGAGGTGGGGGGGGCAGGAGACTGAGGGAGACACTAGGGTTACTGTGTTTGAGGAGAGAGGGGTAAAAAAGAGGAGGAAGAAAGGATGAGAGCAGCTCGTTCAGAGCAGGATGCTGTCCTGTGGCTCGTGTGTGTGTTGTAGAGGAGCAGAGGGCGGCTCTCAAGGGTCTGAGTCCCTGCAGTGTTTGGCAGCTGAGTGTGTAACCTCAGGTGAGTCTGGCTCCTTGAATATAGCGCTGTGCAGTGCGAGTATTGTGTGGTAGCCTTACATGAAAAAAAAATGTGAGTTGAAACTTCCAGAAATGGTTTTGTTGTTTTCTTGGGTGTGTTTGAGTGTGTGAGAAAGACATCAGAGCGTTTGTGTCTCTGGGTCAAACAGATGCTCTCTCTGTCTCTCCCTGTGTGTGTGTGTGTGTGTGTGTGTGTGTGTGTGTGTGTGTGTGTGTGTGTGTGTGTGTGTGTGTGTGTGTGTGTGTTCCCTCTCCTCACAAGGTAATGACCTTTAAGCTGAGCAGTAGTGACCTGCTGTGCATAGCTCAGTCTAGAAACACTCTCACATTTTCTACTCCCTAACAGCTGTAAGAGCAGCATCTGCACACATTTATCTGCTCTCATTAACCCTGATTCAAATGCTGCTGCGAGTATGAGCGAGTGTGTGTGTGTTATATAATGTTAGTTGTTCTGCATGTAAATGATCTTGGTTGTACAAAGGGCTTTGTTTTAGGGGTAGTTGTGGTTTGTGTGTGTGTTTCAAAGTGTGTGTTGGAGAGAGAAGAGGGAAATGTCATGGCGTTAAGTGTTTACCAGATGAGGATGTCTTAGAAATATAAGATCACAGCAGAGGTGTTAATGCTTTGAAGACTGACATGAATTGTGATGCATGTTTGTGTTTTGTCTTGTAGAAGTATCGTCAGAGTCTGGCGGGACTGTTGGCCCCTCCTTATGGAGCAATGGAGAGCGGATCCAACAATGACAGTGAGTAGACACACTTACACTCAGATGCTCTGTGGAATAAGAAAAGTACAATGAATGTGTGTAATATGTTTTAACACTTTAGTCCTACTTTAATGTTATACTCCCTTTCAGCAGACTGTCTGCTACAATGAGGTGTTAGTTGCAGGTTTGTATGACAATTTGTTTCCAGACAGTGTTGAAAATGATGATGACCCAGTACATATTTCATATTCTGGATCTTAGTATCCAGAATATTGCCAGGATCTGGATCGTACTCTTACATCTGTCAGAAATGATGGTGACCTTGTCTTGTATTGTTTTGCAAAGCAATCCGACCATTTATAGTGGAGTTATATACACATATGGTGAAAACAGCCCTATCTCACAATGATAAAGAATCCTTTAAAAAAGTCCTGGATCCAGACGGTGATCCGGATCACCTCCAAAATTTAATCACTTCTTTTTTATCCCATTTTGAAGTTTTCCTGAAAATTTCATCAAGATCTGTTTGTTACTTTTTGAGTTATGTTGTTCAAAGACAAACAAACAGACAAACATAAACCCTCCCAAAAACATAACGATGGTTATAACGATGGCTGAAATTCAAAACCTCCTATCTGCAAAATTTACTTTTTTGAGAAAACTAAAAAAAACATGCTGTTTTCTTGCATAATTATTTTTGTTAAGAATACTCCATGCATGACACACTGATTTTAGACTATGTTACGATATTAATTGCAGACTGAATGTGAGCCGCATTCCTTTTCTCATCATCCAGCGTGAAATCAGCAAATCAGAGAATTTTGTAGATAGGAGGTTTTGCGTTTCAGTCATCCTTGGCAGTGGTAACAAGAGAAAGTCACTTGGAGCTTTAAACAAAGGAAGTATGAACGCAGAAAGGATCACTTTATTTATGGAGGTTATTTTCTAATCTGATATAAGGTACATTGTATACCGATTAAAAATGTTCAGTTTGAAAGTTGGTTTTGTCCATTTTGGAGGAAAAATGGAATTCTCTGTCTTCTTATTCAGTCTTCGTTTCCTCCACAGGACTTGCAGACAAAGACAACATGAACTCAGACTCTGCCAACAAAGCGCACAACAAGGTAAATGCTCACTTCCGCTCACTGTTTGGAACACAGCCGTCCGTCCTGCATTCATACAGGAAGTGGAGGAAGAAAAAGGTTCAGCATTGCAACTTGATCCCTTTAATAACCTCTGCCAACACGTTTCAGAGAGCTGTGCCCTTCCTGCAGCAGTCTAAGCATGAATGGGCCAGACTCACAACAAACACACTGTGGTCCAGGCAGCCTCTGTTTGCCTTTGATTCCCCTTTGCCCATAATTTTCTAAGTATCTGTTTGAAGAGGCTGCAGAGTTAAGCAAATGTGCAGATAGTGGTTTCACAGCTGAACAAAAATTACTCTCCTTAATGTGATATAAAAAGCCAAATAAAAACCCAGTATCCAGTAAGTTTGAGGCAGTGATGGAGGACACAGTAAACTTGACAACAGTGCTGTAACATAGTGCACTTGGTGCTTCACATTATCATGTTTGTTAGTGACTCAAAATGCCAGAACGAACCCAACCTTGTGTGAGCTTTGAGAAGAGACAGAGTTGCCTCAGAGCTCAGCCTCTGTAGTTATGCTAATGCTAGCTAATTCATGCACATAGAAGAAAGGTCCCATCTGCCCCATTAGCATGCCAGCCTTTGTTGTTTTTAGATGCAGCTGTGTGTTTGTGTGTATGTGAGCGCACATCTGTCGTTCTCTTTTCTTCAGATGCAGGTGTGCTCAGTTTGTATGCACCTTGTGTTTCATAGTTCTAAGAGTGATGACGTGCTGCACTGTCTTTAGTTGCAGTTTCAGTTCCATACATTTATGTACATGCCTATCAGTGTGTTATTTATAGTCATAAGGTCTGTTAGATTGTAAAAAGCTTTTATATTTAGTTTATTAACCTGTGTTCATTTACACTGGTACTGAAATGAACATTATTTCGCAGAATTGGGCACCTTCAATCAATCTGTTAATTTGTCAGTTGTTGATTGATGGATTTACTCAAAAAAAAAAAAAACCTCAACAGTTTAAAAACTATTATCAAAACTCTTATCTGACTTGACAGCAGGAGTCCAACACCATTAGACTTTCAACCATCTCTCACATTAACATAAACAACAAATTGTTATTAACTGTTATGCCGTAGACATCATTAGTCAGGGGCTGATGGAGTTACATTTTCTTAACCCATGTTATGTCCTGAAAACAAAATCTCAGATTGTTTCTTTATTTTTTATCAGTGTTAGCATTTTATTTTGGAGAAATGGTCAGCTTTTAAATAGGAATTTCCCAATACAATTTTTTTGACTTACGATACGATTTTTTCATATGTTTTGCCGATACCAATCCAATACTGATGCCTTTCTCTGATAAGTCCTGTACTCCGTTGGGTGATTCCATTGTTAATGACCAATCAGGTTTGTTGTATCAAAGTGAGCCCTGTTGGTACCTCTTCAAGGAACACTTGCTTTACAAATGTAGATGCTGTTTTACTAGATAGTAAAACAGCGTCATTGCTTTCCAAAGAGAAGTAGTGCCGCACAGTAGATATGTTTGCAACCTGGTTTGATTTGCAGCAGGCGTAAAGCGCGGTGGTGCTGAAAACACGTGAAAACTGGATTGGTCCCAATCACGTAACAAAAGCTGATACTATCTGATCCTCCAAAAATAGACATAATGTGTGCCGATACTGATCAGTGTATCAGATGGGGACATTCCTGCTGACCTCATATTCTTTTTTTCTGCAGATTCCTTCTGAAAAGCTGCAGAGAGCAGGAAAAGTTCTCCGCAACGCCATCTTGTCCAGAGCCCCTCATATGATTAGAGACAGAAAATACCACTTGAAGACATACAGGTAGGAGTGTGTTTGTTAACAACTCTGACTGTGTATTTACACAATTAAAGCAAACAACAGCTCAGTGAAAACATTCACGAGATGAACTGTGTGTGTGTTGTAGACAATGCTGTGTAGGCACAGAGCTGGTTGACTGGCTGGTGCTGCAGAGCGCCTGTGTGCTCACACGGTCGCATGCTGTTGGCATGTGGCAGGCGCTGCTTGAGGAAGGAGGCCTCAACCATGGTAACTATAACTTTAACTTCTGTTGCTTTAGTATCATGGTTTATGTGTTTACTCAAAAAATATATATTTCTAACAATTTAGCTCCACTGCATATGTTTTAAAATGTTTCAAGTTGAGTGATTGAATCCAAACCTTTTTAGGGCTAGCTCCTGCATCTCTGTCTGGCCTTTAAAGAACTGATCAATCAGATTTGAATTGTTCGTGTAAATACCAGCATTGAAATTTCATAAAAAGATCAAATGATCACAGGACACATACATGGTTAACAGAAATCCAGCTTGTGTCGCTCTTTGTCCTGAGCTGCTCTCCAAGAGCCCCTCATTTAGGAGAAAGTTTTACCTGTTTGGTGTTTCTCTAACTTTGGTTTTGTTATTCTCTCTCGGTGCTACGTCTTCTATCGTAGCTGCTCTGAATAGCTTGTTCCACTCGCTATTACCAACACACTAAGTCACTTGTGCACTGGGCGATCTGTGATTGGCTGATGTAACCACACTTACTCTCTGCCCAGAAACGTCCTGAAACAACCAGAACATCAACATACAGGCAGAGGAGTGGGTTCAAGGCAGACACAGACACTGACACACATTTATAGAGACCCAGAAGTGACGAGAAGGATGAGGATAATTCCTGTAAAAGATGACATTCTAAGAAAAACCTGCAGACTCTACCTTTAAATTCTAGAAGTTCACAGACAATTTTATCTTATTTTTTATTTTATTTTTTTTTTTTTATTTATTTATTTATTTATTTATTTATTTATGTTTTTTTTTTTTTTTTGGGGCACTTCTCCTCTACTCCTTAGTGGATCAGGAACTTGGCTTCCAAGACAAATACCTGTTCTACCGCTTCCTTGATGATGAGGATGAGGACACGCCATTGCCAAGTGAGGAGGAGAAGAGAGAGAGTGAGGAAGAGTTGCCAGAGACCATCCTCTTCCTCGCTCAGATCGGCCCGGACGCACTGCTGCGCATGATCCTGAGAAAATCGTCAGTGACAAAACACAACTTCAAATTACATTAACCCAACAATCAATAATCATCACGATCATATTACTTAGTGTGTAGATTTCATTAGTCACATTAAAAGGATCAATTTGAATGTAAGTTGTGAATTTAGTGTTATATATTGTCAAATAAAAGATTAATTATTGAATCATTTGAAATGGCAGTACTTATCATGGTAATTACAGCACTGTTTCTGCATTAGCCTGTGTGTTAATCTTTGCGGGGCACTCATTCTGACTAACCTCTGTGTGTGTCCGTAGGCCCGGTCAGAGGACAGGGGACGACCTAGAGATCATCTACGATGAGCTGCTTCACATCAAGGCCTTAGCCCACCTCTCAAACACTGTGAGTCAGCTGGTCCACTTCTCTCTTAAAGGGACAGTGCAGGTTTCCAAAAGAGCAGGCATTACATCAGCGCCTGTTATGGCAGTGTTTTTGTTTTGAGGACTAGAGGGAGAGATGAGCATCCCTGTCAGTATCTCTCCTATCAGTATAATAGTACACAGATTTACACTAACAGGCCCTGTGCTCGCGAGCGTACACCATCAGACTCGTAGTAATCTAATTAAGTGACTAGATTGTCTGAGATGCAATCTCATTATTACATAATGAAAAGTCGCATGAATCTCATTTCAGGAGAGGAAAAGGTTTTACTACTGTTTCCTTTCATTATCCTCTTGTCACAATGTTTTTATAGATGTGTTAGCAAACTTGTTGCATGTGTTATGTGATTAATGTTAACACCCCCCATGTCTCTTTGAGCAATCTTTGATGAAAAAAGTCTTTGCATGTTGCTTTTGTCACACACGTTCCTACACTACTGCTTAATCCTATGTGACTTGAGTTGTGTGTTCTGGTTTGTAGGTGAAGAGGGAACTGGCGAGCGTTGTGATCTTTGAGTCGCATGCAAAAGCTGGGACAGTGTGTGAGTCTTCACTTTGCCTGCTCTGCCCTGGAATGTGTTTTTGAGTATGAATACAGAGTGCACCTGTAGGGTTTAAAAAGTCTGACACTATTACACCCCCTTCCCACGTTATGAGGGGCATCACAACCCATAATATATTCCCTGGGTATGTAATCATCTTTTCACATTTTGGCTTGTTGCAAGTGAGACTAATTAGGTGCTGGCAGTTCCTTTTTGCAAGACAGTCATTAACAACAAGTGTTATAAGGGCTGTCTTTGTTCTGTGATTGTTGTTATTTGTGATGAATGATTATAGCTTCAGAGAGAGTGCAGGACACAGTGAATTAAGACATGTCTGTTCAGATTTAAGAAGCAAGTCAAGTTTGATCCAAATCATGTTGCAGACATCATGTATTTACTTTTACTGCTCCCTCAGCTCTCTGATGTCCACACAAGGTGGAATACATTTCAATGATAAAGCCTCTGGTGCTCTGATATATATGTGTCTTGGGCTAAATGTGGTCAAATGTGTTTGTTCCTGTCTCAGTGTTTAACCAAGGAGAGGAGGGAACATCATGGTACATCATCCAAAAGGGCTCCGTCAATGTGGTTATCTACGGAAAGGTGAGTGATGCATAACTCCGCCTACGTCTTTAAGTTTCTGTCTGTGACACAGGAGCGTGGACCTGAATGTGATGGTAATGTGTAGCGATTCGTGTCTGGATGATGAAACCAACAGTTTGTGCCCTGTGGGACTGTGAAACACCAGCAGTGGAGTTTGGCAAACTCTGCTCATTTCACTGTGACTCAACAGTATAATTAAAAGGCTTAGGGGATTGTATGAATGCACAATTTCACACAACACGCTGATGTACAGCCACTGTACAGGCAGAGATACTCAACATGCCTGTGAGTGCATGTACACACGTATCCCATGTGTGCATACACACATGAACCATGCAAAGAAACACTGACAGCACAAATGAGTCATCTTAGTCCTGAAGTCTGTTTTTTTTCCTGATATCTCCTCAAGGCCTGAGATGACAAAGAGCTGTGTTAGTGTCAAAGCCTGTTTGTATGTTGAAGGGTTTTTATCTGTGTGTGTCCTTCTTGGTCATAGGGTGTGGTTTGTACGCTCCACGAGGGGGATGACTTCGGAAAGCTGGCCCTGGTTACAGACTCACCTCGTGCTGCCTCCATCGTCCTGAGGGAGGATAACTGCCACTTCCTGCGTGTCGACAAGGAAGACTTCAACAGGATACTCAGGGTGGGCAGAGGAGAGGGGCGGTTACTCTGTGATTTAATTCAACAACTACCATTACTGACACTGAAACAAGAGCTGTTAAAAACCAGTGTATGCTAAGTCAAAGATTAGATGCACTTCAGCGAGTGTGACTTGGACTGTCTTATTGTGTTGTTTGTCTCCCCCCACTGGCAGAAGACCCACACTACATTTAAAAAAAACACAATACACCCAACTCTTGTTTTCATTCTAGGATGTGGAGGCTAACACAGTGCGCTTGAAAGAGCATGACCAAGTTGTGCTGGTGTTGGAAAAGAGTCCCCGTGCCTCCACCCTGGGAAGCATCAAGTATGTGTGAATAGCCTCACACACACACTTATAAGCAAACAGAACAATATAAATCTTGTAAGGCGGCCTCATAAAACTAGACCTGTGTTTCCTCTATGAAATTCCTCTTTCCTTTTGCAGGTACACCGTTATTTCAGGAACGCCAGAGAAGATTCTGGAGCACTTCCTGGAGACCATGAGGATGGACATACACCACAGTGAGCCAGGTAGACATATTATTTAATGCATAAGTGATTAGGTGGTAGGCCTACAGTCTGTATGGCTGGTTCCACAGACCTATTAAGCTAAAATGAAAAAATGGAGGACGCATAGGAAGATACACTTTTTAATAGCCAGCAATTTCATTACCTGTGTCTCTAATGATTTTTTTCCTCTGTAGACCCAGCAGTGGATGATTTCGTCCTCATGCACTGTGTCTTCATGCCCAACAGCCAGCTGTGCCCTCTACTCATGGCACAATATCCTTTTTTCTGAATTCATTTACCCTGGCTCCTTTATTTTTCTTACATGTGCAGCCTGTGACAACAACTTGCAAGTAAACCAGGCTCAGAAACTGAGACACTTTGTCCTGTTTATTATTTTGACACCAACCCAGAGAGTGTCTGCTGCATAGTATCACAGTGGTACTGACAGGGTGCTGAAGCAGCAGTTCAGCACTAATGAACTGAGTGCACACCTCCTTTCACACCACTGTAACAAGTTGTAATCCCCGCCTGGCAGGTTTTTTTCTTAATGTCTTAGTCATTGAAATGCAAGTGTTTACTACAGCTGCAGTGGTGAGACTTTTATTTTGTTTTGGATGAACAGTCTGTTGGCAGTGGAGCGTCTTTAGGGTTTGAGAGTTTAACCTTAACGTTTAACAGCCAGGTAGGAGTTCTCAGGCTGCCTCAGCTACGGTTAGGTCATTAGCCTGTATGGTGCTGGCTTTCTAAGGCCTGGGTTACCAGCTGACCAGCCCTGAAGTCTCTATCTCACCCAAGACGCAACATCTGGTCAGTAAAAATGAAGCCTCTGTGGAAGTGCTAAAAGTTACTGTTCATTGAGAATCTGCTTGAGGCTGGCTGCAGACCAGAAGTCACATACACACCCAGCCATAAAAACAGACTTTTACAGCATTAAAAACTTATTTACAGCCTGGTTCAACAATGGCTTGGATCTAAAATGCTGATTTGACTATCGTCACACATTGTACTGTGAGGTTTTTTTTTTCTAGCTCTGCGGTTTAGAAGTTATTAGAATCATTTGATTGTCCAATCAGAGACACAGCTCAAGTCACTTGACTGACGGGCGCTCTGTAGCTGTTCGAAAGGGAACTCACAGCTGGCGTCATATGAAATAATGTGTCTGCATCTGTGTTTTATACAGTCTATGATCTCACCACACATGGTAGAGCCTTGACTTTGATACATTTAATTTAATTAAATTAAAACTGTAGATGAGTCCAGGATACATTACATTTTCAGATTCCTAAATGACTGTACAGTATATTTGGATCTTTTCATCTGAGTATTTATCTTTAACCTCATGTGCACCTACCACACGGCTGCTCCACCCGGTTCTGAACAGGAGAGGTTGGAGTATGCAATCAACAGTAAAAGACGGGCCCTCATCCTGGCCCTGCGTTGGGTTAACACACACTCATACCTGCTGCAGGAGGAGCCAGCTGCCATCTCTTTTCTTGAGGTGATGGCGGGAAATCTTTCATTAAAGGATATCAGCGAATAACAAACCAAACACAATGAGCGTGCACTGTATGGTTTTCTTTCTTTTTGTACCTCCAGGAGTTGTATGGGTCTGTATCGAACGACTCCAGGATCCTAAGAGCTTTGAAAGACTTAGTCCCCGACCTGGAGAAAGTCGTTAAATTACAGTATGTCCACCAGCTCCTACACACTACAGTGTTTACTGCACCTTTTGGCATGCCAGCCATGTTACTTTGGCATCATTTTCTCTTCTGTTTTTGCAGCTCTGAAGAAGCCAAAGCCACAAAAAAGGTATGTCTGATTTTTCCTGAAAAACATTTTACAGTCTACTTTACATTTTAGCTGCATCAAAGTGCTGTGGAGCCTGACTGCACTGTTTTGGGTGAAATTTAACAGAAAACCCTGATACGACAATTCAGCAATGGAGAGGAGAGGCTGCAGAAAAAACAGCCCATCAGGAACCAAGACGACAGTAAGTCACAGTGTGCGAGGGAGTGAACGTCAGATTATATGGTCAAAGTTAATCTGTAAGTTGGTAACTCCTAACCTTTTGTTCAACACTAAATTTGATTGTGTATCCAGTCCTGTTGAAGGTGTACTGCTGTGATCACACATACTCCACAATCCGCATTGCTGTGGCAGCCACGGGGAAAGAAGTGATCAGTGCTGTGGCTGACAAACTGGGAACCACTGATGAGCTTGTACTGGTCCACCTCAACTCTGCTGGTGGTAAGACAACTTTATATTTGTGTTTCCTGTTGAAGCTCTAAGACTGGGATGGTTTGTGCTGCTTGGAGGTGTCGGTCAGAACATAGCAATCTTATTGGTTGCCTTCAGGTTCTTTATTTTAAATCTCACAGGGTCATTTGTACTGATAATACAGACCTATGCTTTATGAATGTGTGGTTTGAGACAAAGAAAAGGACTCCATCAACACAATGTTGATGACGCTGCACACTATCCCTACACATCCATGACAATCACATTATAGCATAACAGCATTACCATTAAACTAACATCACTAATTTACTCACACAATAAGACGTAAAGCAAACAGATGCATCACCAGTGAGCATGATTCAGCATTAAAGATAAGAAGCATATGAAGAGTACAAGAGCTAGCATGCTAATCCTTAGCGCTAATTGCTATCCGCTAGCTAGCCACAGACTGTATATAGAGTAGACAGTGTGGCTCTGCCATTTATCATTGTACGGTTTTGAAGCCAAAATACTGCCGTCTCAGGCGCCACCATTGTAGCAGTTTGGAGACAGAGTCTGCGCAGTAGAGACGATGAGGGATTCTGGGAGAATCTGAGTGGAGATGGGTGACATAGATAATAATTATTCATTGTCTTTCGAGAGTCTAATCACTTCCTGACTCTACCTCCTGACATATTTTACGATCCCTGAAAAAATACACAAGAACGGCAGTTGTCAATCATCGTTAAACGTGACGTAAAGCCTTGTTTTTAACCTTGAATAACTAATGAAAACTAAACTTTTCAGAAAAAAAGAGGACTTGGATACAAGAAAGCCAAATAATATCTTCAAATCACTACAACAATCGGACATGAGAAACATTTCTAAGAGGAGTATTAATTTTTTAAAGTTTGACCACAGCCCATTTGGAATGACTGGAGAGCCGTATTTTTAAACCTTTACTGCAGCCAGTCACCAGGGGGAGCAGTTTTTGTGGAGACCTCACTTCGAGCAAGCGGACGTTCATTTTTTTTACAGTCAATGTAGCTAGTTAGCGGTTAGCGATTAGCTAATAGCTAGTTTGGAGGGCCTGGTATTAGCGGTAGCGATTAGCCCACTGCTAATACCAGGCCCTCCTAATCAGGATGAGATACTCACAAACACATTCAATCAATGAACGGTGTGTAGGCTACTCACTTAATCCTCATGGACGCACATAAGGAAGAGATCACTGAACTGGCTTAAACACTTCTGACTGAACTCAGAAAGGGGGAATGACCTGGGCACGCGGCACAGGGTGGGAGGGGCTATGATGTCACCAAGAGAGAGCCTTTCCTATGGTTTATATCACAAGAAGAGTGACTCATACAGGCAGATTATAATTAGCTACAGAAGCAGAGTCCTGTTACTTGGTTAGGATTTATAGACTGTATGTAGGAAACAGGATTTTAACTATGAAAAATGACTAGTGGGCTGAATAACAGCCTCTGCTACTGACCCTCAATATTCAGTTAGTGTTTTGACATTATGTCATGGTAAAAACTTGACTGTAAAATTTTGTTTTCCAGAAAAACAGGTCATCAAGCCCAATGACGTGTCAGTATTTTCTACTGTGAACATCAATGGACGATTATTTGCCTGTCCCCGGGACACGCTCAACAGCATTGTAAGACATGAAGGTTTTTTCTTACAAGACAGTACGTCTTTATGTTTTGGGAAATGAGTGAAAGAATGTATTCTTTGTTATGGATACTCAAGTCAAAGATGGAGTTTGTTCAAAGCAAAGTAAAAACTGTGAAGTGCTGACTGCTTTGTGTAAATTATTTTCATTATAAAAAGGAATCTTTGTCATGAGAGTTTTTTTAAGCTAGTTTTTGTGATCAGTTTGTGATTTTTGTGTCTGTGTGCATCAGACTACTCTTCCAGACCAGGACGGCCCCACTGCAGGCTCCATGTCGACTTTTGAGCTGATGAGCTCTAAGGACCTCGCTTACCAAATGACCATGTTTGACTGGGAGCTCTTCAGCTGTGTGCATGAGGTGACACACACACGTGCGCGCACACACGCACACAAAGACAAACCCAGTGCTGCAGAGACATTTTGTTTAAAATGAGGGGATTGCTGCAGCATTTTTGTTTGTGAGAGAACACATCCTGGAGTTGTGTGTCTCTTCCCGTCACATCTGATATCTCATTTCACCCCCCAGCACGAGCTGCTCTACCACACGTTCGGTCGGCAAAGCTTCAAGAGAACCACGGCCAATCTGGACCTTTTCCTGCGGAGGTTTAACCAGGTCCAGCTGTGGGTGGTCACTGAGGTCTGCTTGTGTGGACAGCTCAGCAAGCGAGTCCAGCTCCTAAAGAAGTTCATCAAGATCGCTGCACAGTGAGCAGGACCTGTTCATACACGTTCGTTTGCCAAAGCTTCTCTTAATTGCTTGTCATGTATTCACTTTGTTCGTCTTCTGTTTGTAGTTGCAGAGAGTTTAAGAACCTGAATTCATTCTTTGCCATCATTATGGGAATGAGCAACCCTGCTGTGAGCAGACTGAGCCAGACGTGGGAGGTAAACTTTTTTTTTTCTTCCTTTTAACTGTCTTGCTCTTCAGTCTCTTTAAGCTCTGTGTTGATTTCCCCGCTGCAGAAGCTCCCCACCAAGTTTAAGAAGTTTTACGCTGAGTTTGAAAGTATGATGGTGAGTTGATGGATTTAACCTCAATATTTTGTGATCTTATTTGCAATTAGATTTTAAATATGCACGAATAGATGTCTAATAAAACTGGGTGATCAAACAAAAGACTTTTACAGCTTGGCTATATTCCAGAGCAAAATCAAATATATTAAAATTTGGGCTGTCACTTAAACGTGTTCAGTAGATTAATTAATTACACCCCAAATTAATGCGTTATAAAAATTAACGGGATTAACTCATTGGCTGCCAGCCATTTTCAGAGCATCTTGAACGATCTTTCAAGATCCAAATAATCTTGTTTTCTATGACTATGTAAACACTAAAACTACCAAAGAAGAGTGGCCTCTCTTCTTTCATGTCTTTCTCACTGTTTTTGATCCAAAAAACAGACAAAATATTCTTTTTTTTCAATCATTTATATCTCCGGCGCTCCATCCTTTGATCCTCTACATTATCTCCGTCGTCTTTTCTCACGATCGCGCCGCTCTTTCTCTCTGAACTACTGCGACACATCCTCAGTATGAGTGTTAGCTGCCTGAACTTTTCTGACTTGCAGCGTCTCGCCATGTCTCTGTCATCTCACATCTTCTCCTCATATCCCTGCTGAGCTCTCATCCAAAGAGCACACCGCTCTCGCCCACAGTAGTTAAAGATCATTAATGTGATTGACAAACTCCGCCATACCTCGCTTCCCCCTGTTGAAAAACACAATTTATTTCTGTAGACGCAGTAAACGATTGAGATCGAGTTGAAAAAAAATTGATTTAAAAATCTTCTCTTCTTTGTGTATTCATTTGATGAGTCATGCACTACAATTTTGTAATGTCCTAGAATTCAGATTATATATTTGGGGACCTTAAGCAGATATGAGATTAAAATGTGATTAATTAGATTTATTAATTACATATCCTGTAATTAATTACATTAATTTTTTTAATCGTATGACAGCACTAGTTAAAAACTTTTCTAAGGATCAGTTGAGTTGAAAATGTTGATAGATTCACTAATTTTTATGTATGCTGTAACAGGATCCTTCAAGAAACCACCGATCTTACCGACTCACTGTCACCAAACTGGAGCCGCCAATCATCCCCTTCATGCCCCTCCTTCTTAAAGGTACCACACCTCTCTCCATCACATAGCAATACACTTCAGGGGGAATATGGCTGGTTTTAAAAGGCATTTCGTTTCTCTACAGATATGACGTTTACACATGAGGGCAACAAGACCTTCATTGACAACATGGTCAATTTTGAGAAAATGGTGAGGATCTGGGAAAGTGAAAACTGCGAACTTTAATCTGGATGTGTTTTTCTGCATTTCTGTGTTGGTATTATTCCTAACTTTGTGCCTCTCCTGTTTTTTTCAGCGTATTATAGCCAACACGATTAGGCAGGTCAGGCACTGTAGAAGCCAACCATTCAGTGAGTCTGCTAAAAACATCTCTGCACACTTTTATCACATGGTCTGATGCACATATTTCCAGAAAACATTTGTTTTTCTCTCTCTGTTTAAGATCCAGACATTTGCCAGCCAAACAAAAACCAAGCCGAGGTCCGAGGTTACGTCAGGAAGCTCTGTGTGATCGACAACCAGAGGGCGCTCACCCAGCTCTCCTACAGGGTTGAGCCTCGACGGACATGAGCTCCGGGTCTTCCACCGCCATCGCCTTCTTTGTGACGTTAGCATAAAACACACACATTACCTGGATTTGATAACCAACTCCGCTGGTTGTACAGTAGCAAATCACAACTGTCAATGACTCAAGCACTATCATGGACTCACATGGATCAAGGACTCAAACTGTGCCATTAAAAGCCTCTTCTTCTTCCTGGACGGAGCTCGTTCAGCTGCTCTCCTGTCGCTGTGTCTCAGCCCCCACAGACTGAGGGTTGTAACCGTACTAGCTGTTACTGTTTGGGACCTGTTAGATAGAACTGTAATGTATAGAACTTGAATCAATATTCTGCATGACTGAACTTCATAGGCTTTGTGTTCTATACAGTGGATTTCTATCAGAGTGTCCTGTGGTGTTGTGGTACCCAAAATGAGCCCTAGTTTACATAACATGACTGTGTCTGCCTGTAAAACAAACCATACTCTCCTGATGATTATAATTATAGAGGGAAAACATAGTAACATAGATTTGTCATGACTTCTTTAACTTATACAGATAAATATGAAATGTGAAAGTACTTATTTACTTCATAATCTACACGATTATATCCAAGACCTTGAAGAAATTTAGGATTTGATGTCCTTGAGGTCAATACCAGTGTTCTTTAAATAGTAAGACCTTTTAAAACTACTTAAAATAGTATTCGTTGAAGTCAGGTCTTGCAAAACTGTGATAAATTTGCAGCACTGCGTTGTTGGATTGGAGTACATCTCCTTAAGTACATGCGTGATTGCATAGTATAATCTGTCTTTAGGTCAGTTTTATTATCAGATTGTACTCCTTTAATTTGAAACCTCTGATTTCAGATGTGAAGTTATGGCGCAACTACTACTGTAACTAAGGGGGAATCTTCTCGTCTCTCCAAGTTGTGATCAGTGTGCGTGATTTTATTTTTATATCTGTGTGATGGTGTAGACTTTTGAGTGTGTTCTTGACAAGTGTCATTGATTTTCATTTGATCTCAGGAGCTTTTGATGTGGCTGTGTCGAGAACTGCTGTGGGGCTAGCTTTTCTTAGAGCAGCCTGTAACTGTACTGTATGTGTGGTCTGCCCTGTAAATAATAAAAAAAAGCTAATTTAACAGTGCTAATGCTTTGAGGGCATTCTTCAAAACTGTCTGTAGTTTCCTGGCCACAGAACGAGCACATTAACTGGAGCGATCGCTCTGAAACCCCTCTCTCTAACATAAACAGTACAAACTAGCCCCCACTATAAGGAGCTTTTAACTCACATCACAGTCGAAGGAGCTTTGCGTGGTTGTGAAAGCCGCTGGGACATATCCTCTGTAGCTCTGGCTGCAGCTGTTTAATGTGTAAGAATATTACTGTATGGGCATCACTAGTAGGGCTTACAGAGAGTCTGATTCTCAAGTATTAAGTTGAAAAAAATGTCTGCATGAATCTGGAAGAGGGCTGCAATGAAAGATCGTTCTGAGCCACAGTGCCCCATGGTTTGTAAAGAACATCTCAAAGTTCGGTCTGTACCACTATCGTTAAAAGAATTATCACATTCTATTTATGACCATACTTTTACAAGTATTAAAAGAAATATCTTTGCTGATATATGAAACTTATTTGATTGCAGTCAGATGAATAAAAGTAGACAATATTGTGCAGAAGTGATAGTTATTTGAGTGAAATTTCAGATTTAAAGCTTTCTCTCAGTTCAGGTCAGCTTAATTTAAACAACTTTTACATCCCTCCAGACTTTGTTGATCTAGAGCTGCCTGTGCATAAAACACATGAACACAGACAAGAACAAATTAAACACCAAAGCCAAAAAATATAAGGTATCTAAGATCTAAAAAAAAATTTGTGGATTGATGTGAAAATTTGATAAAGTATAGCAAATAAAAGCATGAATGGTATGTAAAGAAATATAAACCAAATGGGTGTTTAGTAAGTAAAGCAGTAAGGAAGGGAATGAAAGATTTAAGATTGGATGAGATAAGATACATTTTTCTTCATTATTCTAGATGTACACAGAAAAAGAGAAGTGAACCAGGAGTAAAAATTAAAACAAGGCTTCAAAAACCATAAATAACATCAACAGCACTGTGAGTTTACAAAACAAAAAATAAACTAAATTTTTAAGAAAATGTTTTTAATTTTTCGCCTTCGTCACTCTATCTCATTCTCACTGCTCTGGATGGATATGACTGACATGTTTGTTGTTTCAGCTTTTTCAGGCCAGTTGGCACAAGCTAGCACATGTCTGCTAGCAGAGCGTTAGACCGGGTCACACTGGCCATCTGAACAGTGCCCAAGCCTAACGTCCAGTGCCTTTGGGCACTATGACCACAAGTGTGCTGTGCTCAGGCACCATTCATTTCTCTGCTCTGGCACGCTTTGGTTGGCTTTAGCATGGTTCACTTCATGCAAGAGCACAAGCACATGTTCCCAAAAAGGGCATAAGACATTGGATTATTCACGCGACCACTTCTCTTGACAATCATTTTAAACAAAAATCGGGTGTTAGAGGTCTAAAATGACTTAACATGAGCTGAAAAGTCACTAAAGTTGTAGCAGTGTTCTCTGAGTTCCCTATTAAGTGGACTCTGATGAGACTGTGACACTTGTGAACAAATGCTTCACCTGTTTTGTGTAGAACAGCTGAACTAGACGGGAAATGTAGGGGGAAGAGAGTTGGTGAGGAGGGGTCAAACTGGGGTCAAACCAAGCGGCGACCTCCGGTGTAAAAATATAAGACAATGTGGAAGTGCTGAAATCTGCAGATTCTAAGGGCGTATTCAGACCTGGACTGTTTGGTCCACTTTAAACGGACCAGGGTTTGTTTCCCACGCTGGTGCGGACTTTCCATGCAGGTGTGAATAGACACAAATGAACCCTGGTGCGGACCAAACAACCGGACCGAGACTCACTTCTTGAGGTGGTCTCGGTCCGCTTCCAAACGAACTCTGGTGCGGTTCGTGGTTCTCTGGTGCAGGTCTGAATACAAACTAAGGTCCATCCGAACTAACTACAGGATACATGCGCCTTTTTGGCCTGTAAAGCCACCGTAACCTAACCGTCTTTGGTTCATACCTGATCCTCTGTCTTCTGTTCAGCCACGCTGTTGCTAGCATGTTGTGGGTCAGGACACACAGAGCATAGCGTCTCCTTGCTGCACGCATTCGTCTTCGCTGTTTCAAAATTGTAAACGGTGTTGTTAAGCCTGCTTTGAAGGAGCTGCTCTTGAAACTGAAAATGATTTTGCAGCTCTAATAAGAGCGCAAACACACATGTTTACCTCCATTTCTGGGTCTGTATTCTGTGTGCCGCCCTTTGTCAGTGCTGTCCAATGAGAGCACTGATCGTCACACACGTGGATGTGTTTACAGAATATAGTCGACTTGCAAAAAGTACAATCTGAATACGAACCGCACCAAACGAAAATAAATAAAGTCCGCTTTTGATCCGGACCAATCAGGTGGACCAAAGGACTTTTCTGGTCTGAATACAGCCTAAGTGTCCGCTTGAGGCTGGCTCTGGAAGTACTGGTAGTCACATACACACCAAACCAAAAAAAGACGTTTTCATAGCAGAAATAAACAGGTACAAAAAACCATCTGCTGTCTGAATTGCTAATTTAGGCCCCGTTGACACAACGTTTCATCTGACAACCCTAAAACGCAGTAAAAAAAAATCTTAGTTTACTAGGAAATGCTGAGGGACTGAAAAGCATGTCAGGCCTGGAGGTGGTGCTATAACTGTCTTGTCCAGAAGCAGCTTTTGGGAAATCTCCACTGAAGTAAAGTTGAGCTGATCATCTGGTGTATTGGTGAATACTAAGTTAAAAAGTGGAGCAACAGATGCACATCTGCATACAGACAGTCAGCAGATGCAGCAGCACAAGTACAAGACCGTAGTTCGCGACGATGGTAGCAACAGCACTGTTGTACTGTTGTATGCGCAAAGCGGAGTGTGACATCGGTGTTTCCGCTAAAAACGCCGCCTTACTGTTTACACTGCAACAGTGTGGGCAGCGTTTCAGAAAAATCCCACTCCGGAGGCCGTTTCGAAAGTTTGCGTTTAAGGTCGGCACGCTGTTTCCGTGTAAGCGCAGGGCTGAAACGCAACAAAACTTTTGCATTTCACCCTAAAACTGTTGTTGTGTAAACGGCCTCTTAATCATCGGCACACACTGTATGAGGGGTGAATTTTTTCTTACTCAGCTGTTTAGAAGACATTGAAATTGCAAGTTCGCCCAGTCAGAGCCACAGCTCAGTCCACGTGACTGACAGGCGCCCTATAGCTGTTAGTGTGGAAACCCACCCATTCTCAATATGGCTGCGCCAGCTGTTTTGCTTCAAAACTCAGTTTTAGTAACAGACAGGTGACGTCAGGGTGACTACATCCATTTATTAGACAGCCTGCGAGACAAACTAGAGACCACTTCAACAAGGTCTCTGTATGAGATGTGCTCCTTAACTTCTGAGTTTAACCTGCTTAATCTGAGCTTTCACAGAGTAACTTCCACTTGTGAGCAACATATTGAAAGTCATGACAGGCTTACTGTTAAGGTCATGTCTTTTCCCCAGAGGATGAACCCCTCTGAGTAAGTTAACTCCATGACCTATTTCCTTAGTGCCATGCTGTAGTCACACATCCGTGTCGATGGTTGTACTATGGCCCAAATGACTCATTTCGGCCACTACTGTAGCCGTCCTTCACTTTCAGCCTTGTTTTATTTATCTCATGAATCACTGTTAAGCCTCCTCTTGTCCTCCATCACTGTCAACAACTCTGAAGAGTCCCAACTTTCCTGAGCTGATCTCACCTGTCCTTGCTCGGTGATGTCAGCACAGCTAACTTGCTTGATGATGTCACGTTGTAATTCCTGTCAGGCTGTGTAACACACACTGTCACTGCCTTGTGTGTGTTTTTTTAGATGCAGTGTCTCTGGAAGTCAGGGTTGTTGCTGGCTGATTTATTATGTCTGACATGCTATAGGTCAGAGTTGTATACCCCTATGCAAGAGTGTGTGAGTGTGTGTGTGTGTGAGTGTTTGTGTAGTGTATGGGGAGCTTTATATAGCCACAGTTATCCAGGAGGAAGGAATGCCCTAGATGCCAGTGACCATATTTGAACAGTGTCTGCTACAGGCAGACTGCACACACAGACGACTAACCGTAACTTACACACACTCAGGCACTCACCTCCCCTTCATCTCCACGCTGTCTGTCCATGTGTCTGTGTTGTAGTTACACTGGATCACCACTGTGAGGCACTGTTTCACCTACTCTTGTCCTGACAGGGGGCTTCAGCTTTTTCTGACTCACTGGGAGCCAGACTCCTCTCTCTCTTTCCAGCACTTTCTGGTTTCTTCTCCCCGACAATCTGCTCTGCTGACTGACAACATCCACTCTGACCCTGTGGAGGAAAACTTCTCCACCTCTCTTATTTCTGCTCCTGCTCCTGCTCTGAGCTGTGCTGAGAAACTTTTTGGGTGGGGGGAGAGTTGGTGGGTGAAGCCTTCAACGTCTGTGGCTGTAGAGAGTGCCTGTGTATGTGTGTGTGTGAATGAGTGTATGTTGGAGCTAGTCAGTATGCCATGTCGTCCCCTGGCTCGTCGTTTGTGCAGATAAAGCATGAGGACCTGCTCTTCTATGAGAACTGTGGAGGAGGAAGCTTCGGGAGCGTCTACAGAGCCCTCTGGATTTCCCAAGACAAGGAGGTGGCTGTGAAGAAGCTTCTGAAAATTGACAAAGAGGTAAGGACACACACACAGACTCACTTTCAGATCCTCAGTCTTAACTTCAAGGTCATGAACTCTTTGCTTTCCTCTAAACTTCAAAATGAAACAGTTTCCTTTAATTTTCCTCATCCTCTTTGGACTCGTACTCCCATAACCCCTCTGTCCCTCCCTGCCTCCCCCTCCTCCCCTGTTGTCTGTCGTTGAATGTGTGTTTATCTTAAACATACCTCTCCTATTCCCCCTCCTCCCTCCTCCCACTCTCTCTGTGGATGGAGCAAAGATTTATTTATGCCCCTCTGTTCCTTCTATTGTGCTTTGGGGCGAGGTGTGTGGTCATTCAGGGCTTCATGCACTCTGGATCTGGCTGAGTGGTTCTCCCTGAGTGTGACCCTGATGGTCCTCTTCACATTATTTTCTTCCAGGTTACCGGCAGGACACAGTTTGAAGTCCGGTGACCTGTGGATGAGATGGAAATGATGTTATAGTTGAGCAGACAGAGTTAAACAAGCTAATGTGAAGTGTCAACATACTCCAACAAACACACAGCAGATGCAGGGCGGGCAGACATACACTGATGGATCACCCTAACTCTCATTTCATGACTGAATGTTGCAATAGCTTATCTCAAAACTGTGCATATTTGCTCACAATTTTTTGCCAGATCTTTCTGAAACACTTCAATCAGATCAAGGTCTCCACACACTGGCCAACTTCCAGGAAGACAAACTTTATTGCAACGTTTTGGTCTATGACTGAACGTTTTATTAATAATAACAATAAACAATATTGTTTATTGTGAAATTTGTGTAAAAAAGTCTTTAAAAAAAGATTGTAAAATGTATTTAATTAATATGTTTTTAATAAAAGAAAAATATCTATTAATACAATTTATTTAATAGTAAACAGTAAAATTTATTCAAAAAACACAGAAAGACAAACTTTTCTGTCTTTATCCAATGCACCTGCCTGAGGAGTGTATGTGCAAAGCTCTCTGCTGTTCCTGAATCGCTTCAGTAGGAAGCAGAAACACCAACTTATGAAATGCTAAAGTTTGGGTGCACTCAAAACAAAAAAATGCACTAAAACAGGAAAATATTCTGAGTGTTTACCTTTTATCTCCTGCTATATGAAGTTTTTGTGCTTAAAAGTTTAAGGCACTGGAATGATGGTTTGGCCTGGATGTCAGGTAGCTCATGAGCTAGCAACGGCTCAACGGATCGGGTGGCCTGGGTTAAGCCCTATGGTTAAGGCCTATGGTTCTAGCCCATTTATGCTAAATGACACGTGTGGATACAGATACAGAGGGAGCCTTCTGTCCATGCTCTGCGTTCATTTTGGATACGGACCAAACAGAGCAGTACCACTGGAAACTGTGGGGGCACTGTTGCTGTTACCCAACTCAAAGCTTTAGTGAGACATGAAGAAGAAATAACAATGGCAGGACTTTTGCGATGTATTTAACTGCCACACCGACCACTGCCTGCTACAACGCTGCCTCTGTTTTGGTCTTTTAATGCAAGCCAAGCATTATTAATACCTCCTCCACAGTCGCCATGCTTGTTTTTGAGTTTCGTTGTCATAAACTTTTGACTCTGGGCTGCTCCCCCCGGTGGATGTATCGGTTAACTGCAATGGCAACGTAAAGGACGTACGGAAGTACCTTAGAACTTTTAATGAATCACATTAAATGCAAGTTCAGCAGCAGTTGTGCTGCGCTTTATTGTTTAGGTTTAACAACAACACAACAATAAAGAGACCCCTTAAGACTTAAGGAGTAACAATACTTTTAAGGGCACGTGTCGCTCAAAAATGGCAATGCTAGTTTACAATGATCAAAAAACGTTGATAAGTTGTTCTGTGTTGTTTTGTTAACGCTTTAGGCAGACCACTTGTAGAAACACTAAAGAGGAAGTACGCTGTTACACCAGAAAGTTGAAGTATAGCTTACCCTTCTGCGTTGTCGTTTCTGTAGAGCTATTGTGCTGTTGTCCTTTACATCAGACCTACTAAGCACCATCGCCCAAAGTCGTCTTGTTTTTTCGGCTGAGTTTCTTCTCGCAGCACGCAGCCTTCTCTGAAACAAAGCTTTGTTGCGCTTTGTAACAAAACACCACATGCCAATCATGAAGAAAAACAGCTGCTGTATGTCCTCCATCACTGCTCTTTGTGTCGCATTTTCTTCTTCGTTGCACCTATAATCGGGGCTCACTGTGTTGCACGGCTACAACGTCACGCTATTATTTAACATGCAACTTTCGGAATCCGGCTTACGGGCCGCCTACCACAAGGGGGCACGGTTTGGAAACTCAAACAGGATCAGGCTCAACCGTACTAAACCGTCCCAAACCATACTGAACCAACCCGGACTGCTCGGTGGAAACGCAGCTTATGTGAGCAGTAACGGTAACATCAGTTTGAAATGGACAGATACATATTCGTTCTTAAAGGGAGAATAAATGGGCCTAAAGAACCCAACTTGTGGGGTTAGCTCCCCATTCTCATCCTGTTTCCTGCTCCACCTACTGTGTTGCCCTTTGAATCAAGAAATGAAAGCCCGAACAAATTCCTTAAAAAAAGAAACAAACATTTAAGCAATGGGAGCAATGGTTTGGCCTGGTGGTTGAGTCATACATCCTATGTACAGAGGCCATAATCCTCTAATTCCAACCAGTGTCCACTTCCTGCATGTCACTCCCACTCTCCCCCTGTTCTCTTCTCCATACACTGACCTAAACTCAAAACTCAAAAAACAGTATCATAAATATTAAAACTATAAGAATTATCATAATTTCTTTTAAAAAAAACAACAACATACAAGAGACCTGTAAACACTTTTTAGCCTGTTTTCGAAAAGTGCTAACGTAAGTTTTTCTTCTTAATTATGAAAAAAAACCCTGATTGACCATTTTATATAAAGCAACAACATAATGATGAGTAATAGTTGAGTCAAAGTAATTTCAGTAAAAGTTGTATAAATGCCTTTTTTTCCACACTTAAGTTATCTGTACACACTGATTTCCTCACACAAAGACGACAAAGTTATTTAATTAATATCTCTTTTTGATGCTTCACTACTTATTTATTTGGATATTTTTACAGCATTTCTCATGGATTTACTGATGGTTATTGTGTTGCCTGGTAACAGCAGTATATTCCACATACACAGAGGGTATGACCTGTACATCAGCTCTGATTAACGACATGTTTGTCACTGCGGTGTGAAAGTCTTTATTCTGAGAGGCGACCTGAGGAATGAAACAGGGTCAGACTTCAGTTCAGAGAAACACCGTCAGGAAAGTTTACGGCCTAAATTCAGAAGTTTGTAGTCAGTAAACGATGATCTAAAAAGTATTTTCTGCAAAATTACATAACCTAGCATACGTCTGATATATGAAAAGAGTGAGAAGTTGCAGATTAAAGTTTTGTCTTTGCCTCAGTTTCACTTTTTCTCTCCTCCCTCCTACAGGCTGAGATTCTGAGTGTCCTGAGTCATAAGAACATCATTCAGTTTTATGGAGCCGTGCTGGAATCTCCCAACTATGGCATTGTCACAGGTCAGACGCCACGAGTTTGTGTGTGTGTGTCAGTGTGTGTGTGTGTGCGTTTATGAGCTTCATTTGGATGTCCTCACGGGGACAGAAAACCTGAACATGTGGTTTATATCTCAGTTTTTGTCCCTCAGTCTTTCACAGATTCAGATATTTTTATCTTCCAGCTGTATGACCATACACAGCTCTTCTCGTGTTTAAGTTTTATTGGTGTGTATCCAGTCTTGGATGTGCCACTTGGGGACACGTTAGCACATGCCCTGATGGCTGGACGGTGTTTATGTGTGTGTGTTTTTGAAGTGTCTGTGTACAGTCTAAGTGCTGCTTCTTGCTGTGTTTCCTGGCAGGACATTTGAAACTGAGACCAGCATGTTTGGATGTGGTAGTAATCCTGGATGGGGTCATACGGTTGGGATTAAGCACAACACACGGCGATAGAGCTGTCTAGCAACAATTCATGACGTAGCTGAGTCCAGTGATTACTGAAAATAAAAAGTACAGTAGTTAAAGAGTTTGCGTTGTACCTACACTTAGATGTTATCTCATTTTCCCTCATGCCTCTTTGAACTGTCATTTCTAATGGGAAAAAGAAAAGGTTAAAAGTCAAAGATAATCTGGATTAGATGGTCAGTGTGTGAATGTTGTAAGTGTTTCCACTGTTCCATTCTGTGTGATGGGCGGAGCTCTAGATACCACTTACATTTTGATGCGCTCATGTTTTAGACAAGTGAAGTGCATGGATAAAATGTAGCTTCCTGTGCTGACCGTTGGCTGTGTGTGTGTGTGTGTGTGTGTGTGTGTGTGTGTGTGTGTGTGTGTGTGTGTGTGTGTGTGTGTGTGTGTGTGTGTGTGTGTGTGTGTGTGTGTGTGTGTGTGTGTGTGTGTGTGTGGGTGTGTTTCCATCACAGAATATGCCAGTGGAGGGTCTCTGTACGAGTACCTGTCCAGTGAGCAGAGTGAGGAGATGGACATGGAGCAGATCATGACGTGGGCCATACAGATAGCCAAAGGTACACCTGGGAAACCACAATGAGAAAAAAAAACACCTTTGTTTAATTACTAAGCTATAAGGAAGTAGAGGTAGAGATACTGATATGATCACCACTTGTCTGTACCAGGGTTAAAGAGGGGGTGTTGTGTATTTTGTGGAGATTTTCAAAAAGCTACATATTCATATGTTGTAGAAAAATCTCTGATTCCATCTGCAAACTGTTTAATCTTGTTCTTTATTTAAAAAAAAGAACAAGGTTTTCACAAGCTCTTCATGAGATCTTGCTGAAATGATGAAGTCATTGCACCAGGATCTCTTGACTTCAAAATAAACTGGAGGGGTGGGCCTCAAACACAAAGGCCTGCCGATAGCTCTTCCCTCACCAGGCCCTCAGAGGGCTGGCCAATCAGAGAGAAGGGGGTTTGTGGAGTAGGGAGCCTTAAAGAGACAGCTGCTAAAAGGTGTTCAGACAGGGGCTAAAATATGGGTTTTGGAAACACAAGTGAGAGAAAAATAGAGTTTTTATGAGCTGTTAATCAAGTAAAGCTACTACAGGGGTACAAGAAGGATAATAAAATTTGTAAAAAAGAAGCAAAATACTTCTTCTTTAAAAAATTTTCTTAGTTATCATTATCTATTGCCATTTGCAACATGCTTTTACTTTTTTACTTGGTACAGTTGGTACCACCTGTGGTGCCAAAGAATCAAACACAAATGAGACAGGAGGATAAATGTAACAATGAAATGTGATGTACACTTATTACCTATAGCTTCAAGAGTCAACTCCAAGATATAACTATAGTTTCACACAAGTTTTTTTAATAAGGATTTTTTCATCAGCTTAATAAAGGAGCCGGGATCCATGTGAACCGAATTCACAGGCCTGTGTTTTCACTTCAGGGTCTGGCTCAGAATATCAGGATTAGATTTCATGTTCACTAAACAATCCTTCATCTGACCTGAAAAACAACTTGGAATTAATGTTATAGCTTTATTGTTGAACTCCTCAAGACATTTAGGTGAGTTACTTTTTTTAATTTGAGGTATCTGCCAGGTTTTTTCATCAGCTTTGCATCTAAAGTCAAGTTCAAACATCTAATTTCTGTAGCTAATAAATATGGTTTTCTTTTCCTTATGCAATGGAGTTCCTTTGCTATTATATCAAATTGAGCTTCTTGAGGAAAACCACATACAGTCAGCTTCTTATTAATGCTTCTCTGCATCTTCTCACAGGGATGCATTACCTCCACGCAGAAGCTCCAGTCAAAGTCATTCATAGAGACCTCAAGTCACGCAACGGTAACTCACAAAAAAAACAAAAACAATATGATTTTCCTTCCGTCTTACATTATTTCAGCATACAACTATTTTAACTTTGACCTCTTCTCTCTCTGTTACAGTGGTGATGACAGCAGACAAAGTGCTGAAGGTTTGTAAACACGTTCTTACACAGAAGATAATAACATTTAATCAGTTCATGCACACAGTGAAACTGTTTATTTCTTCCTGTTTGGATTTCAGATTTGTGACTTTGGAGCGTCTAAGTTCCTGTCCCACACCACCCATATGACGGTGGTGGGCACTTTCCCCTGGATGGCTCCTGAAGTCATTCAGAGTCTGCCTGTGTCTGAGACCTGTGACACTTACTCCTATGGCGTGGTGAGATAATTAATATCTGTCGTGGAGCTGAGTACTAACACAGGTCAAGGATGAATTTATGGCAGGAATCAATGCTGCTCAGATCTGATGTCGTCTCTGTGTGGGAAATTTAAGAAATGCTTCTTTTTGAAGAATGTGAGGTGGACCTTTTGGTTTAGAAAAGTTCAATCCAGTTTGAATTTATCTGTTGCTTTTAATGAAATAATCTGTGTTGGATTATTTTTTCAGCAGTTTAAACATGTTATTGCATTTTGATCCTGTAATCCAACCTGAATCAAGATTTAATCAGATGGGAGTTTTTTACAGATTACATTTAAACAGCTCTTTTTGTAAACTACCATAGATCGTAAATATGGTTAATATGTGGATTATCAAATCACCCTAACCAATTTTCTCTGTTGACAGGTGCTGTGGGAGATGCTGACTCGGGAGGTTCCTTTCAAAGGGTTTGAAGGGCTGCAGGTTGCATGGCTAGTGGTGGAAAAACAAGAGGTAACCCCCCCCTCCCCTCTCCCTCCCCCTCCTCACGTCTCCAGAAAGACATGAGCACACCTTTGTGAACACCAGTGTCAGCATGTAGGCGCACCAGAGTCTGCAGAGGCTGGAGGAACAATGTGATGCTCTCATGGTTTCCACTGCGAGCTGGTGAGGCTGAGGCTGGATATTTTTAGGCCTGATGTCAGCTCTGTGCTCTTGTAAGGCCTGGATACACAGCAGTGGAGCCAGGCCAGACACCCCCCCCCCCTCAGCTACAGCCTTTACGAGAGACGAGAGAGGGAGTGAGAAAGAAAGCCAGAGGTAGAGAAAGAGACATACGGACGGTCAGAGGAGAAAAAAGGAAAGATTTCAGTGACAGGACAGTTAATTCAAGAGCTTTATGAGACCTGCGGTGGGGGGGGGGGGGGGGGGGGGGGGGGGGTTTGGGGGCAGTTAGACTCAGTGTGTGTGTTTCAGTTATCAACGTGCTTGAATCCCTTCAGCAGCCTCACATAAAAACACATGCTAACACACAGGGGGCCAACAAACAGCTCTGAGAATATGATTCCTGCGTAGCTCTTGGCTAATCTCCAAATACTCTCCCTAAATAACTCCCTCCCTCTCTGTCTTTCCCAGTCTCCCTCTGATTTTTCCCCTCTATTGCTTTACCTCTGTTCCTGACCCTCTTTCTTGCCCTCTCTGGGTTCAGAGTTGGTGATATTTTGGGATTAATCCCTGGAGTGAGTGTTTCCATTTAGTGCAGTGTACTATGGAGCTGCTTTGGCTCATTTAGACCTTTGGTGACACCAGAGGCTCTCAAATCTCATAAAACCTCAGCAGGAAACTTTTCTGATGCACTCTTACATAATTTTACTTGATCTTAAATACTCTTATGCATCTGCCTATTAGCTCATGTTAATTAACATGCTGCCATCAAAAGAGCCGGCGTTTGACCTGAGATGTAAAGCCCTGCTGTTCTACACTTCTACAGTTTCATTCAGCGGTGTTTTTGCTGAATCATCTGCTGAATTTAGAGTTATTCAACATTTCTATGTCAGACTAAGCTCCCTAGAAATGTCCCTCATCATTTATATCACAGTTTAGACAAAATTTAATGTATGGCTCAAAAATCCCAGTAACACAGCTGACAGGACAAGAAGAGAGAAACCTGTCTCTACAACACAACATTTAGTGATGCTAACATAGTCAACATTTCCTCAATTTTTTGGCCCTTGTGCTAACTGCAGATTTTTTTTGTTAAATTTTTGTTAATTTTTGAAACCACAAACATTAAAAATGTCAAACTTTCTTTTTTATAAATGTTCTTGAAATTTTTACAATTCATGATTTTTTTCTCATTTAAATTTTTGAAAATATATATATTTTTTTATTTTTGCCATTTTTTTAAAATTCGTCTTTGAAATTGAAAATTAATTAAAAAAATGTGTTTTTTTATTTTTTAAAAAGTTAAATAAAAAAACCAAAATGTTTTGCAAATTTTTGCAAATTCTTAACTTTTTTTTTCATTTAATTTTTTAAGTTTTTGAAATGGCGCTAACCGTTGCGCCACCATGCAGCCTTTTTTGGACGAAAAAAAATCTTGTTTTCTTATGAGTGAAATATGTCAGGCATTGAGAATATTTGCTGTTTTGGGGCTCTCTTGCCTTTATTCATGGAGGGAAGTGGGACCAGGAGAGAGTTTTGGTGTGACATGAGGTAAAGGGGCTGCAGGTAGGAACTGGACCAAAGCTGCCCACCAAACCATCTGTTTCTTGGAAGATGATTTTATATCATGCTTACAATCGTCTGGACTGACTCTGACCCTCCACCGCAGTTTCAGGCTCTGTCACTGAGATACAGGAATTCTCAGTCTTGTTGCTGATTGTTTATTTGGCTTCTGTAGGTCAGAAAGAAGCAAACTGGTTCACGAGCAGTTCAAATTCCTGACAAGTTTTGTAGGGCTTTTCAACCTTTGCTGGATGGACAGCTAAAGAGAAACAGGAAGCAAGCAAAGAGTCAAGACTGGGACCAAACTGCAGCCTCTGTACACAGGGTGTAATCGCTACACCAGACTGTTGATCCAAGGAGGAGACATTTTTATGGACTGCTTCTTACTTGACCAAATTTATTCAAGATATTCAAGGCCTTTGAATTCTTTGAAGCGTATTCAGTTACTCTTTAATGTTAAGATTTTAGGACACAACTTTCATGATGAAAGTAAAGGCCTCTGCTGCCGCTATCTGAGTGTCTTTGTGTCTGTGTATCCAGAGGCTGACCATCCCCACCAGCTGTCCAGCAAGTTTTGCAGAGCTGATGAGGAAATGTTGGCAAGCAGACCCAAAGGTGAGCAAAGACGTTTGTGTCCTCATAACTCTTCCTTTGCCTCACTTCTTCAATTTTAAGAACATGATAAATGTGTGTTTCTGCTGGTTATTTGATTTGTGTGCATGCATGCATATATCTGCAGGAGCGTCCACACTTTAAACAGGTGCTGGTTACTCTGGAGACCATGGCTAATGACAGCCGGCTACCGGACCAGTGCAACTCTTTCCTACATAACAAGGACCAGTGGAGGTACACACACACACACTCACAAACACACACACATGTAGATGTCCCTGACGACGGTTCTTTTAATAAGTGTATACAGCATAGTCTTGGTCTCCGCTCAGGATGACAGATGCAGTCTCCGGCTTACTCTACTCCAAATAAGACTCACTATGCATACACAAAATTCAACATAGCCATGCACGTGCACACACACATGCATACAAACACAGCTCTGTGGACTCCTAAGCTCGGGGGAGAAGTTGGATGTGTGACCCTGTGCTCTACTTCAGTCTATAATAAGCTTCCTGGACCGAGTCCATGGAAGAGATTCCTCCACTCCTCCTCTTTGCCCTCACCCCACAGCAGGGAGAGCGACAAGGGGTGAGGGGTGGGGGTTGTGGGGGGGGGAACAGGACAAGGTTTGAGCTGCAGAAGAGAAGAAGCAGGAAAATGTAACGTGTGCATGTGAAATCTAAAAGACTGAACCTGAGAGAAACAGAAAGGTTAGAGGGAAGCAGAAAGAGGGGCTGGAAGACAGAGCAGGAGAGAGAAGGTGTGAGATTCTGGGCATATTTAACACGAGTACAACGAGGCAATCAATTCTGAGTGAAGTTTTGGGTACGGGTGGAAAAAGTTGAGCAAGGGGAGGTGGCAGGGAGAGGGGGGAGATGAATGAGCGGGGCGGTATGGAAGGAACACAGGAGGAGGCATGGCTGTGCGTCAGATCTGTCTATATTTAGTTGCCTTAAGTGTTGATTGTGTTGTGAATAAAGGTTCATGGGAGTTCACCGCTTTCTGCAGTGACCTCTTGTGGTGAGAGATGGTATTACAGCTTAATATTTAAACCTCAACAGCCTGGGTCTTTTTGTAAAAGGAGTTTAATCAAAGAGACCAAGCGTGCTTTGACATCTTTTTGGTCAAAACATTTAGGACTTTTTTTCTTATCTCTCATGTATTAAAATCAACAGCCCTGCCACAGGAAAATGCTAGAATTTTAAACAAGGAGCAAGTTCTATGTTATTTAATACTTCCAGGCTTGTTTTGGCAACTGAGATCTAGATTATTTTTCATTAAAAAGAACACAGGGATCTATAATCATAAAATCAACGTACAGTGATTCTTCTGCAATAGGATGTCAAACAGAAATTAAAAAGTTTTGTCTCAAAATGTTGAACAATATTTTAGGATAGACATCAAACTAAAGAGTCTTACAGACCATCAAACATCAGAGCCTAATTTTTAGAAAAATACAAAATCTAAAAGTGTTTTTATTAAAAATTCATGAAACAGTAAATTTAGACCAAAACAGTTCTTTGTGTTTAATATAGTCATCACATGATATATAATGTGGGTAATATTTACCTCCACCAAGGAGGTTATGTTTTTGGGAGAGTTTGTCTGTCTGTGAACAACATAACTCAAAAAGTAACAAACAGATCTTGATGAAATTTTCAGGAAATGTTCAAAATGGAAGAAGGAAGAAATGATTAAATTTTTGAGGTGATCCGGATCACTGTCTGGATCCAGGACTTTTTTAAAGGATTCTTTATCATTGAAGGATAGGGCCGTTTTCCCCATATGTGTATATGACTCCACCATAAATGGTCGGATCGCTTTGCAAAACAACACAAAAATAGGTCACCATAATTCCTAAAAGATGTTAAAGTACGATCCAGATCCTGGAAATATACTGGATACTAAGATCTGGAATATGAAATATGTACTGGGTTATCATAATTTTCAACATTGTCAGGAAAAAAATTATGGTACAAACCTGCGACTAACACCAAAGTGTAGCAGACAGTCTGCTGAAAGGGAGTATAACATTAAAGTAGGACTAAAGTGTTGCTGACAATCACAATATGCTTGGAGGAGGTCTGCGCTCTCTGAGTGATTTTCTATTTGCACATGTGTTGCAGCTGCAGACATTTAAGGACCAAATATTGGTGGCCCACTTTAATAAGTCGTCAGTTTTACAAATGACAAAGGTGAATCAGTTGTTAGTCCAATAAAGCTGATTTTGAAACAACATGATATTCAGTGATGAAATGCTTTAAGTTTCACCAGAGAACAGATTCTCTGTCATACTTAAGGTACCTTTCACATTTAAAATGATTCGGTACTGATGCCTGGTACCTGACAATTAGTAAAGATATCCAATGGTACCAATTTACGATACTTTTGTGTGTTAAGGTGGTTATAAATATTCATTTCTTAAGAAATAAAATCTCAAAGATGTTTTAATTTAGAACATTTATTTCTCTGTATATAAGCTTGTAATCCTGTGTTTATGTTCAGCATAGAAAATCACATACTCTTCTACTCCCTCACAGTCACAGGACGTGTTTAGGTGCCTAAACATGGTACCATTTGATTTAATGTGAATAGTTTCTCTGTACAGATGGAATTCGTACGGTACCTATAAAAGTTCCTGATTCAGTACCCATCTGGTCACACTGATGTTCCGTTTTTGTTTTCCACCCTCCAGGTGTGAAATTGAGTCAACACTGGAGCGACTCAGGAAGCTGGAGAGGGAACTTTACTCCAAAGAGAAGGAGCTGGAGGAGAGGGAGAGGAGGCTCAGGCTGTGGGAGGAGCGGCTGATGGAGAGGTCTAACATGTCGCCCAGCCCGACGTCCCTTCTCATGGAGCGCTCAAACATCTCACCAGTGAGTATGAGAAGAGTGACTCTCATCAGGCTGCTGAAAACAACACGAAACAGAAACTTTTCACCATCTCACTGTCTTCTCTCTGACTACCTCAGTTCTTCTCACCCATGTCCATCGGCTCCTCCGGCTCGTTCTTCCGCTCCCACTCTCAGGACTCCAACAGCGCCGGGGTCAGCAGTGCCGGCGTCAGCTGTCTCCTCCGCACCCTCAGCAATGGGGACACTGAGAGAGGGAGCAGCGCCGTGCTGGAAAGGGGGATGGGTTCACTCGATGGTGGGAGACTGCACGCCATGATCCGAGGGTTGCAGGGCAGGTTTGGAGATGAGGAAGAGGAGGAGGAGGAGGAAGGGGAGGAGGGGACCCTGGAGGAGAAAAGCTGGGGGCGCGACAGGGACAGAGATGACAGTGGAGGCAGGGTGCAGGTGACGCTCAGGAGCTTCCCAGGTGGTGTCGTGGAGAGGGAGGAGAGGACGTGGGGGGACGGGGACAGGGAGAGGGGAGGGATGCAGAGGAGCAGGGTGACCACCATAGTGCGAGGATTCTCAGGGGGGTTTGGAGAGGGGGAAGGAGACAGGGAGAAGGAGGGAGGCTGGGAGATAGAGAAGCTTGGGGACAGGCTGGATGACAGAGGGATGGAGGGAAGTCTGGAGGGAGGGAGGCTCCCAACCATGTTCAAGGGTCTCCATGATAGTTTGGGGGGGCTGGGGGACATGCTGTCCCTGGACATGAACGACATCGGGGACATAGAGAGGATAGGAGACATAGACATGGACATGGGCGACCTGGGAGTCATGAAGGTGGTGGGTCAAGGAGTGAGGAGCGAGGTGGGGGTCAGGGGTCGCAGGAGTGACATGGGAGTCATGGTTCAGGGAGTCAGAGGTGATCGCAGCGAGGCCATCAGCCAAAAGATCAGGGGTGAGGTGGGGGTCATTGGGCACTCAGGGGTGCAGGTGAGCATGCGTGCGTCATCCAATCAGAACTCTCTGAAGAGCTGCAGCGTGCGGCACGGAACCAAGATCAACATGGCGTCTGCAGCCATGGACATGATGGAGCTCGACTGGTCTGACAGTGACTAGAACACAGAGAAACACACACACACACACGCACACACACACACAGACCCACATAGAGGCCCAACTAGACAGGTTTGTTCAGTTTGTTAGCATGTACGTCGTCTGAGCTCCAGTACGTGCGTTAGAGTCTACAGCTGAGACCGAGGCGGCATACACACATTTCTTTTGTTAATTTTTTTATTGAATGAACACTTTACCCATGTGTACTGTGAAGTATGAAGGAGCATCAAAACGACTTCACCTGTGTAATTTAATGTGCTATTAAAACTGCTGCGTAACACACTGTAAGAGGTACAAGTGTTAGAAGAATAACACACTTGAACGGCGCTCTAATGACGCAACATCGTCTGATATTTTTTCCTGCTTGTAGAGTATCTTCTAGTTTATAGATTTGATTCGTTCAAACAAGCTTTGAGTCTATCAGTTCTAACTGTGATGTAGTGTGTGAATTTTTGGCATTTCTTTCTGTATATTTTATCATTTTTCAATAAAAAGAAAAGAAACTTGTCCCATGTCTGTGTTTTCTCCTTAAAGTATATGTCATACTGAAGCCGGGGCGCAAAGGATGAAAATTTATGATAAATTTCAGAAAAATTTCTTGAATATTTCCACTGGATTTTTAGCTCAGGAATTTTAGAAAATTTCAAAGTTTTGTTGCTGTCAACTTAAGCGAATATTTCTAACATTTCCAGGGAAAATTTGTCTCAGAAATTTAAGTTTTTTTTTCTTGTTGTCAGCTTGATTTAAAAAATATCATATTTGACATGTTTGCATATCTACTTATAACAAACCAAAATGTTACATTTTTAAACATGTTTATGACCAGGTAAATGCAGTTCATATAAATTCCCCCAAATTCCTGAAAAATTCCTATTACTTTCCAAAAATTTCCCAAGAAAGTTTCCAACATAAAAAATTCCTGTAACCCTGTACTGATCTGAATAAAAATGAGACATTTCATTTCTTTAAAGGCCAAAATCGTAACCCATGGCTGTTTTCCAAACCGCCTACTACATACTACATACTGCATACTACGTATGAATGTAGTATGTAGAAGGCCCTGCATACTACCTACTGCTTTTGCTTGTATTATGTAGTATGACCGATCTGTTGGGTCTGTTTTGTAGTATACTACTCTGGTTTTAAGTTTTGGAATTTGATTTTTTTTTTTACCTATATTTAAAATGTAGAAAACAAACTCTAGGTAGATTGTGACATTTTAGTTGTTTTGTTAATCATCACAGCTGGCAGGCTTTAATGAATTTGTAGAAGTAAAATACTCTTTCACAGCCAAAAGCATCAAGATTTACAGGTGTTTCTTTCTCATCACCACTTCTGTCTCACAGGTTGTCTAACGTTAGTGTTGTTGTACTGTAGTCGTAATGCCAATTCATTTCCAGTAGATGGCGGTAATTCACCAAAATCTGCCACCCACATAGACAAAAAGTGTTAGCGCTGTGCATTGTGGGAAACAGTATGCCAGGTAGGCTGGTCCGTTGCATACTGAGAAATTTTCCTGGATCAGTAGGACATTCGGGGATCTGGAAGTTTTTGCATACTGCCTACTACAAACTGAATTTCTGCCAAAACAGTCAGCACTATTAGTGTAGTGGGCAGTTTGGAAAACAGTCCATGTTTCTCACACACTAAGCAGCAGGGCGACTCCTGCCAGCACCCACTTGGCTGGCCTCTCCCTGGTTTTAAGGCTTAAAGTCCAGACATATGTTGGTCCTCTGATCTTGGTCTTGTAGAGCGGACACTCGTAAATATTCCTGGTCTCCTGGCGGTCGTTGGGCACAGCTCTCACAGAGATGACAGGCATGGCCGGGGTCAGCTCCTTTAACCGGGCCTCTGTGATCACACCTGCCTGAGCGTCCCACCTCGCTCCTTTGTATGAACAGAGTGAACAGGGGAATGAAAACAGGAATATTCGCTCATTTAAAAAAGAAAGAGCTGAAACATGAATAGTTTGATTCAAAGATCACTTGTAAAAAAGATTTTACTACCTTCCATGTAGAGCCCATAAACGTACGCTCCTTCCCTGGCAGGCTGGTTGAACTCTTCCTTGAACTTCTTCGTCACATCGACCGTCAGGTTCACTTTGTCCAGGGGCCACTCGTTCTTACGAGCCAGAGACTGCATCACAGCTGGAAAATCAGGATGACATGATTAAAAACAAACAACAGATGGTGTGAGAGGAGGTCCACAAACATTATAATGAAGATTTTTTTTTTCATTAAGCAAGAAACCGTGTTACCGGTGAGGAAGGACTGCGGGTTGAAAAGTCCAGACAGCCAGACGACACTGGGCAGGGAGAGGTCCTGAGTCCAGCTGTCCAGCTCCTTACAACGCTGCAACACATCATTATACCTGACACAAAACACACACGAACACGCTTTTTCAGGTCACGTTTGTGGGACACAAGAAAAATCCCTGTTCATTAGACATCATCAATAGGTCTTCAGTCAGAAAAGTCTCCTCAAAAGTGGGCCAAGTCAGACCTACGAGGGAGTTGATGATCTGCAGATACGTGTCCTCACACTTCACAAATCTCTGCTCTCCAGATCATTTAACTTACAATGTAACAAACCACTTGAAGCTAGAGGAAATTAAAGTTAGCCTGAAAGACTGATATGCTTTACTCAATATGGCAGCCATTTATAAGATATATGAATAAAATAACCCCATACAAAATGACAAAATGATAATAATATTAAATATGTAAAAAAATTAGAGCACGTAACATCCTCCAAGTCATATTATTAATATTCAAGTCTTAATTTTTCTTAGTCTTATTACATAAAGTTATTTTTTTTTGTCAATTCAAAAGTTAATGTGTATGTTTGTAAATATATGTACCTATGTATGCATATGTATAAGTGTATACAGGTATATGTGTATAAAAGTGAATATGTGTATGTGTGAAAATGTAAATAAATAAATGAAAAAGATATAGATATCATTATGTAGGTATATGTGTGTGAATATCTATATCATAACATGGGTATGTTTATGTATGTATATAAATATAAATATAAATATAAATATATATATATATATATATGAGTTTTTTAACTGCAAAAACATTAATTAAATTAAGTTTGTTTGTCTTTTTTTCAGTAGAAAATGTCTTATTAGGTTTAATATAAGCCACAGTTACCTGACCAGTCCAGTAAAATGCCTCCTTGCAAGTTATTTAAAGACAAAAATTAGGTCTGAAATTCTTGTAACAAGTAAAAAAAATCTGCCAAAAACAAGAACAAGAAAAAACAATGGAACAAGAGAAATGTTACTTGATATAAGAAATTATTCTAGTTGTAAGCAAATTAGATCAAATTTTTCCTGTTCCTTTGGTATGTTTTTTTTTTAATTTCACAGGCAACTTAGACCCCATTTTTTTTTGCTTAGAAAACTTAAAAAAAGAATTTTATGGCTTCATGAGCTGAATGTGGCTCATATCAAGTATAACAGACAATTTTTTCTTAAAATGTGACAAAAACCCTTGATAAAATGTCAGTTTTTTGCAGTGTAAGTGTATGTATATTTTAAGTTTGGATTAAATTGCCTTTGACTTTTATTTGATATTTTATTATAATTTTTGTATTTGAAAAAGGACATAAACACCCAATAAAGAGAAGTTAAAAAAAAAATCACACCCACCATATAGCCAGGCTGTATGTGGATGGGTAGGCCAGCTTAGTCCAGGTGTCGGGGACGTTGTCAAAGAACAAAGCAGACTGCAGCTTCTCCATCTCAGAGGAGATGGCCAGTTCACCCTTTGACAAACACATTCAGCTTTAACATCACTTTAACTACACACGGCAAAGCTGCTTTATCTGACAAATTAACATCAAATAATTCTTAATGTGTCAAATTTTAAGATCTCAGTTTAATTACAGTAAATAGCAGCTGCTGACACTTTTGCACGACGGCTCACACCACCTGATCAGAAGCAGGAAATCTGCAACCTGCCATGGATTAATTTGGCACTATGAAGACTCCCTTGTGGCAAAACAGGAAGAGGCTTTTTATTCTTTAAGTGCACACATAGCTAATGGTAAGGATAATGGGAGTACTGGGAGATGCAGTTTTTATTTTGATGAGCACTAATACTAACACCACCACTGCTGTGGGACAAGAAAGCTAATTATCCGCTCGACTACGCTCTTTTGTCAGCAGACACATCAAAGTGAAAGGATACATTTTGGACTGAGATGTTCAGGGCTGCACTTTATACAAACATCATTATAAAAACAGCTGAGCTTGAGTCTACCTTCAGTCCCAGGTCAAGCTCCTTGAGCGAACGGCGGATTTCGAAGATGAGCATGTTCATGCGCTCACACTCCTGGAAGCAGACCAGGATGTACGGGGAGCGCTCTGCGGTCTTAGAGGTGATGTCAGACATATTGTACTCTTCTGGAAGCTTCTCAATCACCTCATCTAAAATAGTTTTCACCTGAAGGGAGATGAAGTCATAAAAAGAAGGAATTTAAGCTGAGCGATTCTCAGTTACCAGATAAAAAGATACAGATCAATAAATCTTTTTTTCTTTGAGATTGAAAAAATAAAAAAAGTGATTGTGTAGCCACCTTCTCCTCCAGCGTCTGTGAAGCTCCCTCCCCCATCACAGCATCAGGAGACTGCAGCTCCAGCAGGGTGTGGAAAAGGTTATCTGACGTTACTGTCAAGAACTCAATCTCTGCGTTGGGGTGCAACCCATAATGCACTGGGCTCTCGTGAGGCAGCATCTCATCTATGAAATCATGGTAACCCTGGAGACGGAGGCAGAGATCCATTTATTAATGCCATTTTTTCCTGACAGTTATACTCTCAATCATGATGCACTATTTAAAGTTACACATTATCTTTGGAGGTGGAGGTGTTTTGTGCTGCTTCACACACATATACTTCCTCTAAACTGCAAAAAACTGAAATCTTATCAAGTGTTTTTGTCTCATTTTAAGTAAAAGCTGTCTTGTTCTACTTGGTTTCAGATATCAGAACCAAACATGGAGAGGCAGCATTCAGCTGCAAATATCTGAAACAAACTGCTAGAAAATATCAGGTCCACTGAAATGCTTGCCTTTTAACAGCTGCCTTTTATAAAAGCATTTTAATATTTCATTTCTACAACTTTTTTAATTGCAAGATTTTGCAACTGCACTGTGACTTTTATCTTAAAATCTTTTTTTAAATCTCTTTTAACTTTTTCTAAAATTTATTTTTTTGTTTAATTGTATCTTATTATTTTAAAACTGCTTTTTAATCAAAATATTTTTTTTCTTTTGATATGTTTTTATGTAAATCTCTTTGAACTGTGTTGCTGAAATATGCTATAAGTAAACTTGCCTTGATATAAACTACATTCAACTGGTCAGTCAAAAAAATGGTTAAATTTCAAGTCATTTAAAGAAAAAAACGAGGTCTGAATTGTTTGTAACAAGTAAAAAAAAACCTGCCAATGGAACAAGAATTAAAAACAAGAACAAAAATTACTTGTATTAAAGCCATGGTCTATGATTTGAATGCTTTGGAAATTATTAATAACACAGTTTATGAGGCCATTATGGTCCAATGGGCCAATCTACACTTTAAAAAAAGCAAAATGAATGAAAAAAAATCCATCCAGTACATCAGCTGTAAATCAGCATAATAATTTACCAATGAACCGCCGTTCCCTTCATTTCGGGTTTGTGCGTGAGTCCATCAAATCCCCTGTCTCCCCTGCTCTGCACCGTACTGCCCATGGTCCCATCTCGTCCTTCCCCACTACCCCTCTCACGTCAGCTAGCTGCTCAGCTACTGAAGCTTCATGGAGCCAGAGAAGACCGAAACCAGGAAGCTGTTACTATTACCCTCTACAGCGAAGGGAAGAAAACCAAAAAGTTTCAAGCAAAAGGTTGAAGCAAGGAAGAATTATGAGCGATACAGGTGCCAACAGAGACTGAATACTGGAAAAAGCTGCAGAGGGATTTGGAACTGAAGACTGATGCTGAGACAGCTGAGTTTCTGTTGAACAGGTAATGACTTTGTTTACCACAGTGGGAGATGTCAGCTGTATAACTCTGGTTAGTCTGTGCCTATACTTGCTAATGACTGAACGCTGCTGGTCAGAACGGCTTGGCTCTGTCAATAGATTTTAGCATAAGTTAGCCACACATTTTTAGCTTTGTAAACTGGGCTGGTGAAGACACGCCCACAGCTGGCTCTGCTCTGATCAGCTGACAGTGGCAACACCAGACCCACTTCTCCCAGTTAATTTATGGTTTTGATCACACCGGTCCAATTGAAGAAGCTACCACCGCGTGTTACAAGGAGGATGACTGTCTTGTTTGTCACATTTTCTGCCGGTGGGCTTCTTGCTCTGTCGGAGGGGGCGTGTTGTTAGGAGGCGAGGAAGGGGGAGAAGAGCTGGGGGATCTTGGAACACCGGGGGGGACGGACTGCATTTTGTTACAAGGGATTCAGACCTCATTTGTCTTTAAATGACTTGAAATAAGACATTTTTTTTGACTGACCAGTTGAATGTGGCTCATATAAATTTAAAAAGGGCTTTCTAATGAAAATAAGACAAGAATACTTGTTAAGATTTCATTTTTTCCAGTGTAACTTGAGTTACCTTGTAGTCCAAGTTCGAGGGAACAACAAACCCTGGCGTCAAAGCAAGCTTACGGTCAAACTGGGAAATAAAAACAGGAGAAAGAAGAAGTTTTAGAGTTTTACCACAGAACAAACCACAAAATTATCCAATCTGGATGGCAGAAATTGCAGTCTCTAGGCCAAAACTGATCCAAATTACAGTTTATTGGAGCTGCCTCATTCCCAAATGCCCAAAGTCTGTTTCCAAAATAAGCCCCTACTTAACTCTGGCAGCAACTTGCAGAGCAGCAAAACAAAACTTCATCCAGACAGACCACATTAAAACTTAACGTCCCACTTTCTCTGTCTGCGTTTGGACAAACCTGGTTGGGCTGCATGAATTCCTCCAGGTACGTTCTGCAGAGCCGTCTGTCCCAGTCATTAGTGATGTGTCCTCCGTACATGATCTCCCCAAACAGATACCTCAGATCCTCCCAGGGCACCTTCATCACAAAGTCATTATGAAAATCAGTGCAGGTGCAATCATCATCATCATCATCATCATCATCATCATCATCATCATATCTCTCCTCTTCCTGCTGTGATACACTGCTCACAAACAGCCTCTAAATGCAGCTCTATCTCAGACCATCAGCTATGAAGAATCTCATTACCTACCCCTTCACAGCAACAGAGTCCCACCTGTGCGTTTGCCTCCAGGTAATTGTAGAGGACGTTAACTGATATTGTCAGGTCTCCAGTGTTGAAGGGATACTTCCTGTTCCAACCCTGCGGTCCAAACTTTCTCCGCTCAGCCACACAGGCGTGAAAGTAGCAGAGAGAGAAGAGGATGGTCTTAAACTCCTGCTCACGGCTGCACTGGTCCAGGATATCCTGCAAAGATAACAAAACATAATTTTTTGGGGGCCAGTAAGGAAAGCGTTTCAGTCATAATCCCAGTGGTTCAACCTTTTTGATGGGTTGGCCAAAAAAAGCCTGAAAAACACCCACCTGATCAAAGTTATCCAGAGCTGCATGCAAATTGGCGTGCATGCCTGTAGGTGGTTCATTTGTGATCTTGATTGCATTCTCCAGGATGCCCTGAGGGAAATCACCACAGCAGAGATGCAATATGAGAGCAGGAGTTATACCCGGGAGCCTGCTGTGTCTATCACTGATGCGCTGAGATGAACAGACTGTGTGTGAGTTTCGTCTCTACCTGCGGGATGATGTGTTCCTGGGGTGTTGGTGCTGGCTCAGCGCTCATAAACACTCTGTAGTCTGGATGGCTACCTTCACAGCAGCGCTCCAGGAGCTTCTCCAGTGAACCCAGCCAGCGGCCGACCAGGTGGATGTTCTACAGGGAGGGGAAGAAAAACGTAATCTGAATCTGGTTCAGTACGAGGAGACTGTACAAGGTGTGAACTGTGTTTTGAATTTTAAACAGACAAATTTCACAAAGAAATTTTCTGGTTTTCTATGAGAAATAATAAAATAATACCAGAATATGACTTAAAATAAGGGCTGTCAATTTAAGGTGTTAATTAGATAAACTACTCACACTGGAAATTAACGCATTATTAAAATTAAAGGGTTATAAAAATTAACTTAATATTAACTTATTGGCTGCCAGCCTTTTTCAGGGCATCTTGAACAATCTTTAAGATCCAAATAATATAGTTTTCTATGTCTATGTAAACACCAAAACAACCAAAGAAGAGTGGACTCTCATCTTTTATGTCTCTCTTACTGTTTTTGATCTGAAAACATATATTTATTTATCCCGTTCGTCTCAGACGCTCCATCCTTTGATCGTCTTCATGATCTCTGTTGACTCTTCTCACGATCCCGCTGCTCTTTCTCTCTAAAGTACCGCGGCACATCCTCAGTTTGAGCGTGAGCAGCCTAAACTTTTCTGACTTTCTCTGTCATCTCACATCTTCTCCTCATATCCATGCTGAGCTCTCATCCAAAGAGCGCAACGCTCTCACCCTCAGTAGTTTACGAGTGAACTGTTGAGTGACAAGCTCCACTAGACCCCGCCTCCCCCCGCTGAAAAACATCATTTACTTCCATAGATACAGTAATTGGCTGTGATCGAGTTGATGTCTATAGACATCAATGGCAGCGAACACAGATATTTAAATATTTAACCAGTTGAAAAAAAATGTGGATTTAAAAATCTTCTCTTCTTCGTGTATTCATATGATTAGTCATGCACTACAACTTTGTAATGTCCAGGAATTCAAATTCTTTATTTGGGGACCTAAGCAGATATGAGATTAAAATGTGATTAACTAGATTAATCAATTAAAAATCCTGTAATTAATAAAAAAAATTTTAATCGCCTGAAAGCACTAGTATAAATCATTCTCTAAATCTTTAATTGACAGGTGATCACTGAGGATAATGACATAACATTATCTTGCGCAGGGTTTGGCCGGGGGGAAGTTGGTGTTAGCTGACTGGCGTTAGCAAGCTACAAGCCTGACGTGGGTTCTATGGTAAATATGCTTTTCTTAAAGACCTACTATAACTGCACTTTCATCTGATGACAAAAGAAGCTTATTATAATAGCCAGCGTGATATTTTCTTTGCATTTATCCTCATTTGTGTTAACAAAGGTATTTTTAAGATGCTATCTAGCTACTGAAATAGCTCATCAGCTGTGCTAATCTAAAAAAATAACTACTTAATGAATTTATTTGTACGGTTTAAAGTACACAGAGTTTAAAAAGAGTTGTGAATGTTGGCTTATATTAACAACATGATTAGTTATTTCCATCAACTCTCACGTTAAGAGAAATTAAATTAAATACACTATAAGAGGGTGCTCTAATAGTTTTTTCACTCACTGGAGACCTTTGTTTTAATATTTTGATAAACTTTTGCCTCATGAGATAGTATGATAGTACACCATCATCTCCTGATACTGGTGCTTTCCTCTCGTGCCTGTCCTGTTCTATGCTGTAAACTGTGAACATGCTTTTTTTCCCCACTTACTTTTCATTCACTTTTTGACATATCAACCTGCTTTAATAAAAATATGTGGGGAAAAAATTTCTCCTGTTAATAGTGAACATGTCCTCTTCTCTGACCTGCAGTATGACCCAGTGACCCTCCTTTGAAGCCTTCTCCATGGCAACCTCAGCCACAGCTTCCTGGCCCTGGCCCAGGGACACGTTGTGGAGTTTTCCAAGGTCTATTGTGAAACCCAGCTTCCTTCCTGTGAACACAAAGAAACGAATTACAGGTCCTTCTCCTGCCGTAAAACATCCTTTACCCACTAATCATCATAAGGACAGAAGGGTTTTTTTTTCTTTCAATTTATGCCATAACGCCATAATTCATTATGTGAGTTTCTTTCAAGCAGCTTCTGTGAGTAGGTGCAGCTTCTATGTTTACAGCGGCTCTGTTTGAGTACCCAGTGATTCAACATCCTTTAGTGGATCCACTCCAGGCGAGAGGATGAAGAAAACAGGAGAGGCTGGACCACTTTCTCTGAAGGACTTTGCAAATTCAGTCTTTCGACCCTCCGTGTATTTCACCCCAAGTTTCTCCTCCACAAAGTTCCTGTGTTTGCCGAGGAGACGGACAGAAAAAGTCAGGGTTTACAAAAGAAGCTACAAGTAGAAACAGTATGAGGGAGATAATTCTAAAATGGAAAATGAAACAACAGTCACCTCAGGGCATAGGTCATACGGTCAGGTCTCAGGGCTCTCATCATGATGAGTTTCTGCAGGGAGCTCTTCCCTTTCCACTCCTGGGGAAACTTCTCCTTCTCTGGACACTCTGACTCCACCATCTTCTTCCAGCGTTTAGGAGAGCCTTCAATGTCCCGGTCCAGACCCCGAAACTCATCGGTGAAACTCATCACCTGGGTTAAGATAACACAGCAGGTGATGAAGTTTTAACCTTTTCTCTTACTCAGGTGAGCCAGCAAAGAGTGAATATGTGTGCCATCACCTTTATGGCGCTCCACGCTGAGTTAGAGAGGAAGTCCAGGGGGCAGACGTAGTTGTGGTCAATGTTGAAACGCAGCAAAAAGTCCAGCTCCCGCACATCAATCTCCTTACTCATCAGGAGCAGCTGGAAGACAAAGAGCTCAGTAAGAGAAGCAACTTTCTGTCATTTATTCTCAAACTGACGCAGACTTCTACACACCTGAAAGGTTAGCTGTGCCGTGAAGGTGAGCTTGTCCCTCTCAAACAGTCCCCTGCTGATGTAGTTAAAGGTGGAGTAGGTGACACAGTCTATGAGCGTGTTAACTCTGCTCTTCACATCGTCACAAGCCTCTGCCTGTGCCACGGCTTTGTGGAAAACCACATTAAAGGCCTGATAAAAAGAGGAAAAAGGGTTCAGATCAATTTCACTGCATTTATTTCCTCTGATTTTTCATGAAAAACTCCTTTATTTATCATCTGTTTTTTGGTTACACGACATATCTGTGTTTGTTTACCTTGAGGCTGAACTGGTACATGGGGTTGATCTTGTTCAGATCGTTCATGATGAAGTAGAGCAGAGAAGCCCTGACAGCTACAGGACGATAATGTTCCCTGGCTTCATTTATCTTCACCTCATTCACTTTAGCTTCAAGGACCTAAAAGACAAGGGGCAAAGAAGAAAAGGGGAGAAAAGCTTAAGTTAAGTATGGTAAAAGGGAAAATATGGAGGTTTTTTATCGTTTACTTTCCACTTATTTAGTTTAGGCCAATACAACAAACACACTAACAGAGTCACCTTCATCTCGATCTCAGCAGCCGTGTGTTTGGTGGTCTCAAGCTTCTCCACCAGCACGTTGTCGCCCAGGAAGTTACTCTCTGCTGCAGACAGCCTGGTCAGCAGCTCGTCCTCCAGAAGCTTCAGCTCAATCTTGAACATGTTTTGTTGTTTGGTGAGTTCACTCTGCAGGAAGTTCACACAAACAGCCGGGATCGTTTGGGAGTGAATTCCTATACACAGCTGTATCCTCTAATTCATGAAACTGAAGTTTCCACAGTTTGGAACAGAAATAAACCTTCTCTCTTCTTACCCCATGTCATTTTTCTCACTTCATGTCATTTTATCTCACTTTTTCTGGTGTGTAATAAAAAACCCTACAAGCTCAATACACATCTACAAGCCCGATACTCTAACTTAATGATTTCCTATCCTGACAAATTCAACATTTCCCTACCCTATGTATATATTGTTACTACTTTGTGTATATACTGCAAAAAACTAACTGAGATCATATCAAGTGGTTTTGTCTTATATTAAGTAAAAATTGTCTAAATATACTTGATATGAGCCACATTCATCTGACCAGTCCAGAAAAGTGTCTTGTTTCAAGCATTTAAAGACAAAAATGAGGTCTGAATAATTATTACAAGTAAAAAAAATCTGCCAATGGAACAAGAAAATTTGCTGGAAAATTTGCTTGAAACTCAAAAAATGTCTGAATACAAGTAACTTTTCTCTAGTTCCATTGACAGATTTTTCTTTCAAGCAAATCAGACCTAAATTTTGTCTTTAGATAACTTGAAACAGGACATTTTTCTGGACTGGTAAGGTGAATTTGGCTCATATTAAGTGTAAAGAGGCATTTTCTACTGAAAATAAGACAAAAGAAATTGGTAAGATTTCAGTTTTTTCCAGTGTATTGTTATATTTTATTTTATCCTCTTTGTACATTATTGTTGTTATTTGGAAAGAGATGCCAAACTGTCTTTAATTGTTCAATTGTTCACAACACTGAACATAAAGTGTTTTTTTTTTATTTTATTCTTTCTACATCTTGTCTTGTTGGTTCTCTTCTCATCTAGTCTCATCCAATGTGTTTCATCATGTATTTTTCATACCATCTCATTCCAAATTGTCTATACCTATATATTTTTTATCTCCTCTTATCCCATCTTGACTTAATTTTTCTCATCTCATCCAATTCTATCTCCTCTCATCATGTCCTGTCATTTTCTAACTCCATCTATTTTTTTTCTCATCTTGTTTTTCCTCATCTAATCTTTTTATCTCTGATCTCATCTTATTTTTATCTAATTTTATGTCTTTCTTATCTCATCTCACCCGAACCCCTGATGCCTCTTGTCTTGTAATTTGCGGTATACCCTGTCAGGTACTGATGCAGCTGAAATGACCTTTGTATCCCAGTGATGCCTATTGATTCATATTCTACACAGACCAAAGATCGCATCAAATGCACCTTGTCCCAATATATTGGTCGTGGGGTAAAGTTATTGTATATATATGTGTGTATATATATATATATATATATATATATATATATATATATATATATATATATATATATATATATATATATATATATATATATATATATATATATATATATATATATATATATATATATATATATATATATATATATAATATAACGTATTCATAACCATTTTGTGCCAAAATCAAATTTACAACCTCCCCTCAGTCTAGCAGGAATAAAACTGCAAAGAAAAACCCACAAACATTTATTTCATATAAATGTAAATTAATTCAGGAAGTAAGGGGTTAAGTTCTTTAATCAGTTGTAAAAGTTGTAAAAGTAAAAAAATCCAATGTTTTCAAGTCTATGAGTGAAGCAGCTTTATGTTATATTGCAGGTTAAGTTAAGCATTAACTCGTCAGTTTGTGAAGAAAATGAGATACTCATCACTCTTTTCACCCACCTTCAAGTGCTCCAGGTCTGGTCTTTCTTGATTCACCACTTGAGCCAGCAGCTGGTCCTCCAGACCATCCCTGGTTACGGTGAAATTGATGAGGGTTGTCTGAGCTTGAATCTCCGGCTTATAGTGAGGATTGGCCAATTTAGTGTGGAGGATCAGTCTGAAGCCAGGGTGGAAGAAACACTCCTTATCCCCGACTTTAATACAGCTGTCCAAAAGCAGAGCAGAGAGGAGAAAAGCACGGCTTAAGAGGAGAAGACAGAAAGCTGAGAGCTTTATATGGACGTGTTTTTCATTGCTTCATGTTTCACCTGCCCTTCTTGATGGTGTGTCGTCCCAGCAGAGGATCAATAACAGGGTCAATGGTTTCTTCCAGATTCTCTATGAGGACGGTTTCTCCTGCTACAACAGCCTGCTCGATCACATCCACATACCTGGAACAAGGTTTATTGTTTACAAGATGAAACACAAACACTAAAAGTAATAAAAGACATAACTGATGAAAAAACTACAGCAGCAGCTTGTGGTAACCTATGAGTGTTATGATCTAATAATAAAATCTCAATTCTTGAGAGTAAAATGTCTGAAAAATACAATTTGATACACATTCACTGGCCACTTTATTAGCTACACCTTGCTAGTACCGGGTTAGACCCCCTTTTGCCTTCAGAACTGCCTCAATCCTTTGTGGCATAGATTCAACAAGGTACTGGAAACATTCCTCAGAGAGTTTGGTCCATGTTGACATGATAGCATCACACAGTTGCTGCAGATTTGTCGGCTGAACATCCATGATGAGAATCTCTCGTTCCACCACATCCCAAAGGTGCTCTATTGGATTGAGATCTGGGGACTGTGGAGGACATTTGAGTACAGGGAACTCATTGTCATGTTGAAGAAACCAGTCTGAGATGATTCCAGCTTTATGACATGGAGCGTTATCCTGCTGGAAGTAGCCATCAGAAGATGGGTACACTGTGCTCATAAAGGGATGGACATGGTCAGCAACAATACTCAGGTAGGCTGTGGACTTTAAACCATGCTCAGTTGGTACTAAGGGGCCCAAAGTGAGCCAAGAAAATATCCCCCACACCATTACACCAGCAGCAGTCTGAACTGTGATACAAGGCAGGATGGATCCATGCTTTCATGTTGTTGACGACAAATTCTGACCCTACCATCTGAATGTGGAGAAGAAATCCAGACTCATCAGACCAGGCAACGTTTTTCCAATCTTCTATTGACCAGTTTTGGTGTTGCTGTGTGAATTGTAGCCTCAGTTTCCTGTTCTTAGCTGACAGGAGGGTCACCCGGTGTGGTCTTCTGCTGCTGTAGTTCATCTGCCTCAAGGTTGGACGTGTTGTATGTTCAGAGATGCTCTTCTGCAGACCTCGGTTGTAACCAGTGGTTATTTGAGTTACTGTTGTCTTTCTATCAGCTCCAACCAGTCTGTCCATTCTCCTCTGACCTCTGGCATCAACAAGACATTTTGTCCCACAGAACTGCTGCTCACTGGATATTTTCTCTTTTTGGGACCATTCTCTGTAAACCCTAGAGATGGTTGTGGGTTAAAATCCCAGTAGATCAGCAGTTTCTGAAATACTCAGACCAGCCCGTCTGACACCAACAACCATGACACGTTTAAAGTCTCTTAAATCACCTTTCTTCCCCATTCTGATGCTCTGTTTGAACTGCAGCAGATCATCTTGATCATGTCTACATGCCTAAATGCATTGAGTTACTGCCATGTGATTGGCTGATTAGAAATTTGCGTTCATGAGCAGTTGGACAGGTGCGCCTAATAAAGTGGCCAGTGAGTGCATGTTTCAGTAGATTCATTTGTGTGGATGCATCAGAAATAAAGCACCATGTCAGGTCTAGAGCAGGTTTGTATAAAAAGCTGTCCTTGAGATTTCTGAACAGTCGAAGAGAAACACTCACCCTCTCTGCCCTAAACTGACAACCTTGAGGCTGTTTCCACAGCGACTCTTGATCCACTTGATTCCTTGTAGCTGGGGGTCAATGAGAAGAGGCCAGCGCTCACCTGTAGTAAAGCATTCATGACCCACATGAAAAGATCTTTAAACAAAACTGGCAGTCTACTCTCACTCAGTGCTGCTACGACTATCTTGATGAAAACAGCATCTTTAACTCGGGTACTCACAGTTTGTGAGGATGGTTGCATTCTGAGTGGACATTTTGTCTCCAGGTAAGCCTTCATTGTTCCACTGAGCCACCATTGCATCATCAGTCAGCATGGACACAGGATCTAAACCTCCTGTCATGGGGATGGGGTCCTGAGGAGAGTGGGAATGAGTGGGTGAGCAGCTGTAAGGATCACAGAGTGTGTTGGAGTCAGTTGAATAAGGAAAAACAGACAAAGAAGCTAGGTTTGACCTTCTGGCATCGTAGGAAAGGCATCCAGAGGTTGTCCAGCAGCTCCTTCCTGTACTTCTTGGAGAAAGAGCCAGCGTAGGAGATGAAGGCTGCTGTGAGGAGGACGTCCCCACTGAGAGTCTCTTCCTGCTCATGGTACTGAGCCACCGAGTGGGCCCAGCGCACATTCTCACTCTGAAACATCCAGATTTATACACAATCAGTGAGACTCTGGAGAGGTACATAAATCCTACAGAAACTATGTGAAACCTCAGCAAACTACACCCAAACATCATGACTTAAAAGAACTATATGTCTGAAATTAGTTCCTCATTAGTTGCTGCTGTGCAGACCTCCAGTCCTTTGACCAGACGATTTGCTAGCTCTATTGTCTTGTTGGTGCGGTTGACTTCTTCTTGGAAACGTAGTTTCTCTGATGTGGCTTTCTCAAATGCTGTTGTTAAAAGTTCCAGGCTACCGTCCAGCTCCTGGAAGACGGAGAGAAAAGGAGATCAGCTAAAGATATGACCTCTCTCCTTTGATGTTATTAAATACAATTTATCTCTGAAATGTATGAGCATTATTTTAATTTACATACAGAAAAAAAATTCTCTGAGCATCAATAGAATACAAAAAACATGACATTAGTTCAGAGACACTGAGCAAAATCTGCCCCAAAATCTTCCTTAGAGGCACAGAGGCTGACAAAATAGAGAAGTAGGAAGCATTAAAAATACATTCCCTTCAGGCTCATAGCAGTGTTGTGGACCCTGCTCCTCTTTGACAAAATGAAAAAAGGAGACACAGTCTTACAGCAAGTTTCTTCCTGATTGCCTCGAGCTTCTCTGCAGCCTCAGCCAGATCAGCGTTGGCCTGAGACAGACACATCCTCTTCATCTCCACCTCACAGAACACCTGTGCAAGAGATGTGGAGACAACAAACACACATAGACAGGATATCACAACAGAGATATCTCATATTCTAGCAGGTTCACTCCTTAATAAGTATCTTTCACTCAATGTCTGAGTGTATGTACAGTGAGGAAAATAAGAATTAAACGCGTCAACTTTTTTCTCATCACATTTATTTCCAAAGATGCAATTCAAACAAAATTTCTACCAGACGTTAATATTAACTCAAATTATCCACACATGAAAAGAAATCATGACATTCAAGTCCATAAATAATGATTATGTGGAATGAAGTGTGATAACACAGGAAAAAAGTATTGAACACGCTAACTGAGACTCATCTAACACTTAGTGGAGAGGCTTTTGTTTGCAATGTCAGCTTCCAGACGCTTCTTGTATGTTTTAACTACTGGAGTCTTGTGGGCTGAGCATCCATAGAGGCCATAGGGGTGGAGTGCATTGCCTATTGTTTTCTCTGTAACAATTGTACCTGCTGCCTCCAAGTCTTTCTGGAGCACTTTCAGGGTGGTCCTTGGCTGGTTGAGTCCTCTTCTGACTATCTTTCTGACTCCCTGTTCAGAAATCTTACAAGGAGCTCCTGTGCGTGGCCTGTTGATGGTAAGATGGTGCTTCTTCCACTTCCAAATAATGGCCCCAACAGTGCTGACTGGAATATTCAGGTGCTTTAATATAAGTCTGTAACCAGTTCCATTCTGATTCTGAGCAACAATCAGGTTGTGAATGTCTTCAGAGAGCTCTTTGCCTTGAAATTGAAAGTTCAAGTAAAAATTACTGACAGATTTCAGGTGATATGGTGCATTTCCTTGCCAGAGTATACAGCCTTTCCATGGTGTGTTCAATACTTTTTTCCTGTGTTATCGTACTTAAATCCACATAATCATTATTTATGGACCTGAACGTTGTGATTTCTTTTCATGTGTGGATTGTTTGAGTTAATACCAATGTCTGGTAGAAATTGGATTTGAATTGCAGCTTTGGAAATAAATTTAAAGACAAAAAAAGCTGGAGCTTCAATACGTATTTTCCCCCACTGTATGTTAATGCATTTGTTTTCTAACACTGAATGCATTCAGAGCATCATTCTGCGAGTGTGACATACAAGTAAACATACACATGAATAAAAATACAACAGTAAAAAGAGTAATACTCACAAAAATCTACCCGGGGCAGCATAAAAGTGGAGGAAACAGAAAATAACCTGTTGAACAATACACTGAAAAGCACTATACACTGAAAAACCCCACACTGTTTGATCTTTGATGACATTTAATGAGAGTGAGAGCTGGTGTCTCTATCTGTGTGTGTGTGTGTGTGTGTGTGTGTGTGTGTGTGTGTGTGTGTGTGTGTGTGTGTGTGTGTGTGTGTGTGTGTGTGTGTGTGTGTGTGTGTGTGTGTACCTCGTGGAAGCGGATGATGTTGATCACCCAGGCACAGAGCCCTGCGGCAGCAGAGGATTTCTGTCGCACAAACTCAGGGTTGAACTCGGGGTCACTGAGGTGCTCGTCCCTCACACACTTCACGATGGCCTCTGGGATGTGTTCTTTGTCAAAGTTCACCAGAGCCTGCAGGAAGTCGTCCACCTGGACAAGCATTTAGTGTGAAGAGATGAGATCAGATGAGATTATATGACATCAATCTAGAATTGCTGATCGATACAGAAAAAAAAAAAAAAAAAAAGTCATTTTGGTATTGGTATAGTTTATTATGATATTATCTTCTTTCCACTTTTTTCTGAAAGCATATTTTCTTTTAGGGCCAAACTGACACTGAAATTTCTTTTCCTAGATGGGAGTATTAGCAGCAGCACACAGCGCTTTATTTAAATTCAAAGAGTTAAAAATGATTAGGAAACAAAATATGAACTGATGGAAAAAAACAGATCAATCCAGCAAAATAAAAATCCCAAAAACAAAACTAAGAAAAAAACAGGAGCTCAGACACAATAATAAACCGTCAATATGTCACTTTAATACGACACACTGTTATTTCTCTAGTTTCAGGAATTTATTTGTGATGCGCTTTCTGGCTTTGCAGCCGACAGCTATTAATCTGAGAAACACTCAGAGTTGTGGCAGTAAAATATCACCTTGCTCATAACCATCTTGGAGGCCTTCCAGCTGCGGTCTTTGGGGATCCGGCCTTGGGGAGACAGAAGCACCAGGACAGCTGCTGAGACGTTGGTGACAATAGCTGGGGGGTTGGGGAACGTCCTCAGCTCTGTTAGGTTTAACTGAACAAACAGACACAGAGAGAAAAATATAAAGCATTTGATGAGTTTGGATGGAGCCAACTTTAGAGGAGTTTCTGAATTTTTATATGTTTGTTCTGCCTGCAGATATAAAACAAACAGAAACAAACAGAAGCGTAAATGGAGGTGACAGGATTCTGTATTTATGTGCATGATTAAAATACCCTGTTTAGTGTGTTTAGGGCTGTGTTGGCGGCCTGCAGGGCAGGTTCAGCCTTGGCCAGGTCCTCCTCAGTCTCCTGCTGCTGTTTGGTCACTTCAGCTTGGATTGCTGCCACCTGAGGAGAGAAACAAACACACCTTAGTGGAAGCACTGCAGGTCTTTCCCACCTCTTAATTACGCCATCTTCATCCTCAACATATTTTACCTTCTGCTCCTCTGCATCTGCCACGGCTCTCTCTTGGTTGAGCTTGTCTGTCTGTTGTCCAATTTTAGCGATAAGAGCCTCTATTTCTGTGTTCCTCTGCAGCAGCTCCACCTCCTGCACTGCCAGCTTGGCTTTTAAATCTTCTACCTGAGGAAGACAGACCAGCTGAGCTCAGACTAGGTTTTTTCTTCTATTGAGCGTTTACAGCATTGACTGGTCTGACCTGGGAGGCAGTGGATTGCAGTTTTTGGAGGCCGTTCTCTAAGCGCTCCATCTTCTGGGACAGCTCGGTGCGTTTTTTCCCCAGCAGGTTGCCGTACAGCTTCATGAACTCCAGGAAACTCTTTGGGGTGGTGTAGTTAAAGTGTTTCTCGTTCTGTTGGTATTTGACACTCACCTGCACAGAGTGGACACCAAAGGAGATGAGTTTTGATGTTAGAAAAGGTGCCAAGAGTTTTGTTTAAAGGGCTGATATTATGCAAAAATCACTTTATTAAGTCTTTTAGTGAAATTTGTGGGTCTTTGTCTTTCCTCCCAGCCCACAAAATGTGATATTTAATGACAAAACCTGCACTTAGTAGTGCTTGTGAATTTAAAATACTGACCTAAAACGAGCTGTTTGGATTTTGGGGATTTGCTGACGTCAGTGATTCCCTTTTTTGACCAATCAGGAGCAAGTCTGACCTGATTGGTCCACCAGAGCAGATACCCTGAACCCCCTCCCCGCCCACTTCCGTCTCCGCTGCTGGAGAGATTTCTCTGCAGCAGCGGGAGCCATCACTGCTTTATTTTTGGCTGTAAACAGCCACATAGTTCCATGCACAAGCTTCCCATCTTGGAAGAAGACAAGACTAAGTGGCTAGAGTTCATTTATCAAGGAAATGTTCCAGCTACACTCAGTAAAACTGTGCATGTGTGTGCTAGTCACTTCACGGCCGACTGCTTTACCAACTTTGAACAGAACAACAGAGGGCTAGCGAATAGACTGGTCCTGGATCCAGGCACATTACCAACCATCCACCAACAAACCTGGGACCCTGGAAATGTGAGTATTTTAAATGCTGTGTGCTGTGGAGCAGATGTAAGAGCTTTTCCTCAGTGTCCCTCCTGTCTCTGTGTTAGCTTCAGGATGCTAACTTTAGCTGCGGTTAGCCTGTTGTTTTAGCCTGTAATGTTACGGTAAACGAGCTTTGCTGTTTTCTAAACATTGTGCACTCGGAGCTAATGGCACCGCTCTCAGTGACGTGGAAGAGCAGGGCGGTATCAGCGGTGGCTCATTTACATGTGAAGGCCACGCCCACTAAATCAGAGCGTTCTGAACAGAGGGGCTATGAGAGCCTGGAAACAATGCTGCTGTGCTTGATTTATTGGCTTTTTGGACCAAAACATGTTACTACCATTTCATGAAAACATCAATGATCCATATCAAACTGCAGAAAAGGAGCACAATATGGGACTTTTAGTGCAAAGCCTTATAAATAAACTCACCTCGTTGACACAGGTGTGGGCGAAGGAGATGAACTCACTGATAGATGCTCTCACTTTGGGCTGCATGGGAGAAAGATGAACAAGGATTTCAGGAACTGTTTCACTGCAAAGCATCGGCCAAAGTTGATTAATTCTCTTTAATATATTTTGAGTGATTGTGCTAATAAAGATAATAAGATTGATTCAGGCAGTGCAACTTTTTTTAACTCGAGTTCAAGATAAGAGTTCCTGTTTCTGTTAATGTAAAATGAAGAGAAAATAAATGGAAGCTGAGTGCGCTGTCACCTCCAGTCCAGGTATTTTCTCTATAAAAGTGGAGCTGACAGACTGCAGGGCGTGCTGAGGCCAGGGGTGGAACCAGTCTATAGCTGTGCAATTCACCAGAGCCGGAAACTTCCGAGCACGTGTCCTCAATGTGAACCCGACTGGAGAGAAACACAAGACAACCTGGAGAGAAAAGACAAAAAATTGAGTTTCATCAAATCAGGTTTCATATCAGGAAGCGTTTCATTACACAAGTGACTTCATGACCTTGAGCTGGCGTCTGATCCTCTCAATGAAGAAGCTCCAGCAGTTGTCTCGGCTATCTATGAGTCCCAGTCCTCTCAGCTCCATCCGGATTGACGTCACAATCATGTCCACTTCTTCATCACTAAACAGGTCTGGAATGTCCCCTAAACAACACAAACAGCAGCAAACTGATGAAACTTCTTCATTCACCGGCAGCTGTTTCTGCACCAAAAGTCTTTGACAATAAAATCAAGCACAAAGTTCACTGATCTTCCCTCAGACACAACACGCTCATTGGGATGGGTAACCTTCAGTGCTGGGAGTAACAGTGTTAATGCCGCTGGTTTTTCCAGTGACGGGTGATCTAATTAATTACTCTTTCAAAAGTTATAACCCCATTACTGTTACTGACAGTGAAATGTGGTGCGTTACTACTTATTAATAAAAAGCGTCAAGAAATGATGAGAACAATCATGTTGACATGTCTTTAACAAAGAGCTGATGCTAAAGTCAACTTTTCAGCAACAAATATCACACAGCTACCTGTGTGCGTCTGTGTGACCTGCAGTCAGAGAGGACCTCCTGCAGCATCTTTGGTTCAAACCAACTAGAGGGAGAGGGGTGGATGCTTTTTTAGGTTTGAATGTAAGGCAAAAGTAGTCAACTTCCTTTCCCTTGAAAAAATATTAGAGTTATTAGAACCATAGCTAAAAATGAGGGGGTTATGAGAAGAAATTAAGAGACAAGAGTGGAGTGTGAGACAGGGTTAAACAGTGAGAGAATCCCTCCTAAATCAGGAGTGTTGGTAGGTCATTCCACCCTGGCTCGCTCAGCCAGACACAGGACTTCTGATTTAATGTGCCCACGTCTGTAGCAGTCAGTGGGGTTACAACTAGCGTTTTCAGGATAGAAGTACTGGCAATACATTAAAGTTATTTTCAGGATGGAAATGTATAGACACTTCTTCAATGTCATTGATGTAAAAGGCAAAAACATACATGTGAACATTATGACCCTGAGAAAAACCTGCTCAAAAACACAAGAATTACTTTTCCTAGTAATTTACACCTACTAAGAAGTAATTCTGTTACTAATTCAATTACTTTTTGGGGAAAGTAACGGGCAACTATAACTAATCACTTTTTTAAAAGTTATTTGCACAACACCCGTAACCTTTCACGTTTGAAACGATCCGCATCAGTACTCAACAGTACCACGTTTTGGTACTTTTGTGCGTGTTAAAATGGTAATAAATATTAATTTGTTTAGTAATAAAGTCTCAATTTTTTTCCAATTGTACATTTTTATTTCACAATCAGTAAACCTACAATGCTGTGTTCTTGTCCAGCATGGAAAATCATCTACTCTTTCACTTCCTCACAGTCACAAAGATGTGTTTAGAAACCAAAACATGGTTCCTTTTGATTTTACGAGAATTGGTACTTGGTAATTGTTAGTCCAGTTCTTTAATATTGGTACCCCTTGAAAGAAAACTGGAGAATCTTCAGGTCTCAGCCTAACCATTTATTGGTCTTCACATGTAAAAGGTCAGCACTGGATTCTTTCTGGCAGAAGCTCACTATGGAGTCCCCGGACAGAAAGAGTGGCTCACAAAGGATAGGTTTCACACCTATACCTTTGGGATACACACTAAATATCCAATACACACAGTGTTGGTCTTCTACACAACCATCTGCTATTGGCCAAATAATGAACATGTGAGGGCCAACAGACACACATGTTCCGTTCTAGGTGTGTATTAATATATGTTATGTTCGTGTATGTATGGCAGACGTGCACCTAAATTATCAGAAGAAAGGAAAAGGAGGATAGAGGAAAGGAGGGGGAAGAGGGAAGTTGAGGCCAGGGGTGCCCAACCATAGCTGTGAGGAGCCTTGCACTTCTGATCAGTAAGCTGGCCTTGGCTACCCAGAGGAAACTTACTCACAGAACTGTAGTTAAGGAACAACTATTAAACTTTTGTGAGGCAAACATTATAAATTCAGTGAAGCTAATAAAGTATAATATGCAAACAATAAATTCATTATGGTTACACAAAAACATAAAATGAAATATACGGGCTAAAAATCTAACATACTACAGACAGAATTTGGTCGGTACCTATTAAAGTACATGATTCGGCATCCATCCCTAACGCTCATTCTTTAGGTGGGTGGATCAACAGTAGCTTTTAGGATCAGTTTAAAACTGTGGTGATTCTTTGTGGGTGTGATGGTGCAGCCTAACCTGAAGCCAACATGTCGTTGATAAGCACCAGGAAACGTTCATCTGGAATCTGTGCATCTGTATGAAGAAACACCGTCCCAATGTTTTTCACCCCGACCTTTATATACAAAGCTGCTATGTCGCTCTGCGAATGAGGAGATGCGGAAAAGAAGCCAAGAATGTGTTGAATGTTACGTCTGGGTCATCTGACATTGAGCTGCATTAAAAAGTGCAACAACACTTTGCATCTGCTGTGCGCGCTGTTGTACATGCATGTTCACCTTGAGGTCACTGATACCGTAGCCTTTCCGCAGAGTGATCTGGAAAACCTCCAGCATGCTGAGGAAGGCAGCCAGCCGGCACAGACTCTGCTTCCCGCTGCCTCCCACTCCCACCAGCAGAGCGTTACCATAGGGGGCCTCCAGGATGCGGCTGATGCGGCATCTGAACACAAACAGCAGAGTGAACAATGTGTGTATGGACAGAGGTTTACCTTTGTGCTCATCAGTGTAAATCCCACAGCAGATGGTATATGTTCACTCCATGTGTGTCTGTATGCCTTACACATGCTGGATAGCTTCTTCAAACAGCACCAGGTCCATGACGGCGTGCAGCTCGTTATAATGCTCCAGAGCATCAGCCAGCGTCTTCTGGAGCTTCTCCCAGTCTGAGGCCTGAAAGGACGGGCAAATACATCAGCTCCCTCCTCCTGTGTGTACGACCGTTATTATCAAAGTAACTAACCAGAAATGTAATGAAATTAAGTTTTTATCCAGACTTGAGTCCATTAACTTCAATTCAAACTCCATACAGATCAAAAAGGTAATTAGCTGAGCTAACGACAGTACATTCATCCTCATTTATTTTCTGACAGATTAGACATGACAGTGCCATAGAGTCCTTGAATAAGGGAGCTGCAGATAATTCACAGACTAATATGATTTCAGTCAAAAACAATCAAACTCATTCTTTCTTATTACCACATTTAATAAAGAATAAATGGATGCTTGAAAGGAGCAACGCTGAGTCGGATCCAAACAGCTATGAATAAATGTGTGTGTATGAATGTGTCAAACCTGGTGATAGCGAGGCTCTCCCACTCCCAGGGCAAAGTGACAGTACACCAGAGGCTGGTGGATGAAGATGGACTCATCTATTCCCTGGAGAAAGTTGACAGACACGGAGATATAAAAATCTGCAGGAAAATACTGAACAGCCATAAAAACATTTTCTATAAGTAGTCAAAAAAGGACATTTTCTGACTTTTTTCAGTGAATTTGTATGAAAAACTAAAGCCCAACAAATCTTAAATCTCTTGGATTTGCCACAAGGGGTTGCTGTGTTCCTTAAATCAGAATCAGGGACACATAAGTTAGAGTACACCTGTTCAGCCTTACCTCAAAGTATCTCTTGCCAGTGTCCAGGAGGATCTTGTTGAAGAGCTCGACATCTTTCTCCTCCATCAGTTTGTCTGAGTAGACTCGAGAGCTCTCATGCAGCCAGAGGTGAACCAGGTCCATGGGGTAACGGATAGACTCTGGCAGGGCAAACAGGATACCCTACACACAACGACAAAAAATATAATGTGGTTGATTAAGAAGAAATTTGATGATCCAGAGTTCAGCAGTTCGTCTGGACTTTAACCAGCCCAAAACAGCACATCATCCCACTCTTAATTTCTCTTCACTGGCTTCCAGTAGCAGCTCCAATCAAATTCAAAGCTCTTCTTCTGGCTTACAAAACACTGACAGGACCAGTTCCTGCCTACATGGGGTCCCTCATCCAGGTCTACACTCCTTCTTCACCCTCATACACTCTGCTTGAAAGATGCCTGATGCTCCCAGCTCAGCGTGGCTCCGAATCTCTAGCCAGACTCTTCTCCTCTGTTGTTCCCAAATGGTGGAATGAGTTATATAACTCTATACAATCCACAGAGTCCTTCAGAGATGTCTGAAAACTCATCTGTTCAGGGAACACTGAAACCTTAATCTGACCCTTCTCCTCTTTGTCCTCAGGGGTAGAATGAGTCAGAAGGTCTCAGATCCAGCTCTTGGTGAATTTTCAGCACTTATTAATGAATGTTGTTGAAAGTTGAAGTATACTGTTGCAGCAATTAATTGTGGTTAGTTGGATAGATTATTCTACACTACTTTAAAAAAATCTTCTTGCACTTAATGGCAGCACCTGCAGCCAAACAACTTGTAGCACTTTGGTGGACCAAGATTTTCCCTTCTGTCCAAACTCTCGCTTGTGTTGTACGTTGCTTTTGACAAAAGTGTCTGCTAGATGAAACTGTAGAACTGTAGATACATTATCTCCATCCACACAAAACAGATATGAGTGGTCATTAATAGTTGACCAATGCCTCTTCTCATCTTAAAGCCAGCCAGCATAACTCATGAATTTATGTTTGTGTGGGCGTGTGTGTGTGTGTTACCTGGAAAATGTTTGAGAGGTCTCGCAGGTTGAAGATATAGTGGAAGCGTATCGCTGTGGGGAGAAAGTTCTGACTGATTTTTTGGTGCAGACAGATAGCCGCCTGTATTAAAGAAAAAAACAGAGACAGTGAAATTAGTGGAAAAAAAAAACAATGTCAGAGGATTAAAATGGACAGAGATACAAACAATAACATATTATAAGCAAAGGGTGCTTTAATTAGAATAGAGCTGACATCGGACGCCGCGACACATCGGAGGAGCTTCGCCTGCTGTGAGCAGACAGGATCCAGGAGACAGAGACTGAACAGACTGCTGGGAAGGCTCAGTCCTGGACCCTGTGGAGGTGGAGACTGGCTGGGCTGGAGAGTGGTGGACGAGAGGTGGACGGGATGTCGTCATCTAATTTCTTCTGGACATTTTTGCACTTTCTATATTCTTTCTTACTTTTGTTTTCTTAAATGCTGCTGTGACTCCTGAATTTCCCCTCGGGGATAAATAAAGTATTTTCTATTCTATTCTATAAGCTGAGAGTTCAGGTTTGCTATGATGTGTGTTGTAAAGTCTTATCTCATACAGGAGGAATGACCTGTGGTAGCGCTTCATCTGGCAGGGTGCGAGTCTGAGTCTGCTGCTGAAGGAGCCACTTAAGTCCATTAAATACCCACTGTAAACACACACTGCACTGACACTGATGGTGTACCTGAACAAGAGTCCCAACCGACCGGGAGACCCCGTAGCTGAATCCTCCCTGGAGGAAATGAGCCGACAGGATGCTGGAGAAGATTGTGGCCAAAGCATCGGCACAGGGGAAGTGGACCGAGAACACCGAGAAATGCCTCTAAAAGAAGTTTAGAGGTGAGAAAAATCTCTACAAGGACTCAAAAATAACCACACACACTGCTTTTTAAACCTAAACCTAAACAGTTAGCTTTCCAAGAGCAGCATCTCCCTTTTGTTTCTACTTCAGACATTTAATTGCTTCATTTTCTCCAGCTGATAAAATCCATTCTGTGTTAATTTGCACCTTGATAATGAGTTAGTAAATATGCTTAAACATTAATTAACTAAAGTAATTGAAGAACAGAGAAGGATGTTGCTCACGGCGTGTTTTACCTGTAGTCTGGGGTTGATAGAGAAGCTTCCAGCTGTTGGGTTCATGCAGGTGATGTACTGGCAGTTGTGGATTTCCTTCAGCACCAGCCGTTGTCGGTCGTACCTGTGAATGCACAGAGAAAGCTTGTAGCTGTAAATAAAACAATGTTGTGTTCAGTGTGTCTCGCTCTAACCAGTGGTTGTAGTCGAGGTGCTGGCGAATGAGTGTGTGCGGCTGGACCGTCCCATAAACGTCCACCTCAGGCATGTTGAGGTCGTCTATGAAGTAGATGAGTCTCTTTGCTGTAGGGGGAGCAAATTTACGACCAGCTTTCTTCTCCAGGGGTTTCTCCAGGACACCTGCAATAAATACAGGGCAGAATAAATATAATATGTGGGGAAAAAATCATTTAATGTATTCTTTGGTGGGAGAGCAGTGCCCAGATATGGATTATAAAATGCAATACACGGCAAGCAGAAGGAAAGGAATCAAAAACAGCCATAAATCCATTTCAAACAGAGCAAAGACATTAAACATGAAGAAGAAGGATAACATATAAATTTAGATTGGAAGTGCATATTCCCCAACACACATCACGGTTGATGACACTTTTTTCAACATTAAGAGTCTCTTTAAACAAACAAACAGGGCCTGTATGCATTACAAGCCATTAGTGAGGAAAACAGATAGTTTGTACAGATGGCACCAATTAGTGGATTAGTGGTATACATGAGCCAGGTTATTGGGCCAAAAGAGCGTTTGCTTTAATGGAGGTAGATCCCACCACTACAGGCACTAATGACAGGATAACAGTGCCTGTTTGGCTGTTTAAAGGTGGACATCACGCAATCCGTTATGGTTTGAGACGAAATATACACAGACAGTGGACAATCCTTTGGAAAGGTGATGACGTGTAGCCATACAGCAACTTTAGAATTAGGAGACACATTTTTCAGTGAACAGATGAGATAAGGGAGACAAACAAAGTCTCGAACCTGCGAGACTTGCTGCCATCAGTTTTACAAGTTTGACTCTCTAATTGCTTTTATACATCTGGGTCCTTCAAAGATGTATGTGTTGAAATGGTGGAGTTCATAAATTTCTTTAAGAGATATTCTTCAAGGTACTGGGGCATTGCAGCAGCTTTCATATTACTGATTTTATTTCTGAGGTTTTCTACTGTGCGCTCGGAAACACCACACACATTTACTCTGTTCAAGATCACCAAACTTTCTCTTTCTCTTTGTTTACCTGATTGACTCACTCATAAAAGCTGTTTGTGTATTCCCCAATGGTATCACTCCTCTTTCACCTTATTCTTATTACTTAGTATTTTATTATATATATTTTTTTTATCTCTTTATCTTATTTTATTTTATTTCTAGTTCTTATTTTATTTTACTTAGCATATGTTTGCATCATACTTTATTTCATTTGTCTCACACTGTTTTGCACTGACTGAAGGGCTTTTGCAATTTCATTGTACTTGTTGCAATGACAAATAAAGTTCTATTCTATTCTATTCTATTCTATTCTATTCTATTCTATTCTATTCTATTCTATTCTATTCTATTCTTTTCTAGTCTATTCTTGTGATAAAATCTTCATTTCTCCTACTGAAGAATGTTCTTCTTGATCATCTCTCGGTCACAGGTTTACTGCTGTTAATGAGTGGTAGACATGCACAGTTCAAGTTTGTTTGATGGGATTTTTCAGGATGTTTCCCTTATTATGACGTAATCTGCACCTGCGTCTTTTTCATGGAGTAATTAGTTAACTGGACGATTATTTGCAGTCGTGAAAGCGGCTAAAGCTGGAGCCAAACGAGCCGTTGCATAACAGAACGTTAGGACTAATGGTCCCCTTTGTTTAATGACCGGACGTGCATGCAGGCCCTGAACTTTAAAGTCAGGAACAACTTATTTGGATTAAAACATACTACACTATCGCTTTCAAATAAATGGTTTTATTTCAACAATTTCATGTTCAGCTTATTCTTACGCTGCAGCATGGCTGAGGTGGTGTAGTAGTTGAAGGGGACTTTAGCCACCATGTAGTCCTCCTTCAGTTTGGCCACTTTATCAGACACCAGAATGGTTTTACCCACTCCAGCGTTACCCACCAACATGATGGGTTTGCCTCTCTGGAGCAGCAGGTCGATGAAGTACGTCAAACAAATGGTTTCTGAAGTGTGCACCAACACTGTCTGAAACACACAGAACATGACCTGACTGAACAGGCTTGTCCAAAAGCGTGGTCAGTAAAGAGTGTTGACATGAAACAGAACACACTTGTAACGGTATATCGGGCTCCAGCTCAAACGGCACCATTTTCTCACTCCAGGGAGTGAACTTTTTGGTCTCAGAGTCGATGAAATAGTCGAAGACAGTGCCCTGGGAGGGAAACTTCACCGCTCTCATCTCTTTTGACCACCAACGGCTAAATTCAGCACGGTAATCATTCAGCTAAAAATAAGAAATAATATCACGTTATATTTCAGTCTGCATGTCTGAATTGTATACAGGAACAAAGGAGTTATTTCTTATTATTTCTTATTCATAACACACATGATCCTGGAAGAGAGCTCCTCCAAAGGCCCAGACGCAGGCGAAGACAAAGTAGATCTCATAAAGTTCTCTGGGGGAGTCAGGAGGGGTGTTCTCCTCTGTCAGCAGGCAGTCCAACAAGGAACACAGCGTCTGTTTGGTCAAAAGACAAAACAAACTGAGACAATTCTCATCAACTGGTGAAAAACTCCAGACATGAGCGGATGTGAAGGTTTGCGATGCTTGTTGTGTGTTCTCACCTGCACCATGCTGTTTTCCGGGATGGGAGTGATGGTTTTCAGGTTGCAGCGGACCTGTTCCAGGCAGTACGGTACATACTTATCAAACAGAATGGTGAGATTGGCTCTCTCTGACTGGGCCTGCCTTGTGTCGATCCAACTCGTCACATATCTGGGAAAACAACAGGAGGAAATAGTTTCAGGAGAGGAAAAGTGTCTGATTTCAAACATGAATGTGTGAGAGACCTACGAGCTCCAGCCGAGGTCTTGAGGATTGACGTAAAGTATTCCTGCTCTGGATACAGTCGCTGGAGTTGCAGCTTTCAGATGGGAAATCTCAAAGAGCAGACGCATCGAGGAGGACAAGCTGATCCTCTCATTGCTGGCAAGAGTCAGAACCTGAACAGAGAGCAGGAAAAAGACACAAGCGATATCAGAAAATGGAAATATAAGCCCTCATCACAGCGCAAGAATGTACGCTGACCTTGTTGTCATCCATTACAGTGTTGAGTGATTCAATCCACATGGGATCAATATCCCCGTCCAGAACGATCCATTTGGGTCCATCATGACTCACTGAGGTCAGCTCTCTCATGGTGGAGGAGAAGAGGCCTGAAACCAATCACAAAACAGAGAGAGCAGAGAATCAGCAGTGTTTTCTTCATACATCAGTCCAATACAGGGTGGGAATCAAACTCAGTGCTGCCTGATGCAGTGAGGCTAAGACATCATTTAACATTCAATCTATTTAGACAGGAGCTTCCTCTCAAATGGTAAAAGTACTTTGACTGTCCATTATTAATTTTGATCAAAGGCTAGAGAATAAATTTTATCTTGACACCAAAGTTAAATGTCGACAGTGAATCTGGAGAAAACAACACTTCCTATGATTCTCATTTACAGCTTGTCCAGCTCCCCTCACCATCTTTCCACTCTCTGGTCGCAGGGTGCAGATATCCAAACAACTCATCTGTGGTCACAGCTTTGGGGTTAATATCGTTCCACACAGTCTTCATCTTCATGTTGGCATATGTTCTGTGGAGAGTCTTCAGGATCTAATGATTAAAAAACAGAAATATGTGACACACTGTGCACCTTTTCTTCACAAATCCTTCATTATCTGATCGACTATAGATATGACTCTTGTCAAACTTGATTGTGTCTACACTAAAATGATGGGAAACTTTGCGGTGTAGCCAGAATGTCATCAGAAGATGGATTTCTTAAAGATGCTATGAGGGGGATCTGTTTTGAATGCACTCCCTCGCCACCTTGTGGCCTGGAGTCTCCTCACACTGTCCTACATTACTTTTAGTGAGGCGTGTTTGCTTTGGAATTAAATGGAGATCAGATTGAAACAAATTTTCTTTGTTCAAGACAACTTTTTACTGGATACAACACGCTGAGGTAAGGTATTTATCAGTACAGTTACGTAGCTCTACAGTTTGAAACGTGACATCAAGCAAACGTAGCAGCCGGCTCTATGTCATGTCTGTAATGTGTTATGTTAGTGAATCCTGGTTATGTCCTGCCAGTCATCTACCAAGCAGAGCTTACGTAACCTCACTCTTCATTTTATTGATAGACTCTCAAGTTTGAACAGACCACTGCAGAATAACTGCTGACTGTGGGTTGGAATCAACATTATCACAAACAGTTTAGCCCCTGTGTTAAAGAGTGATACAGCCCGAGCTAAAGGCGAATTAGCCTTTAGCTTGGGCTGAATCACTCTCCTGTTTAGCCTCCTTCTGCTTTTCTGTCCTTTTTCTGTCTGACAGTTAGGCTCCAGTGTCCACCATCACTACAAAATTAATCACAAAAAAACATTTTCAGCAGAGAAAAACACAGATCTCTGTGTTTTATCTCTTCTCACTACTAAAGTTCGTCAACTGGCGTGGTGTTGTCACAGGGACCTAGATGTGCTGCAGATAAATCTGGTCCTGGTCGACCTGACCTGGAAGCGAGGAAGTCGCAACTTATGATAACCTGTAACCAGTAATATTGGTGCTGATAATCTCATTTTAAAGTGTGGTTTATGATCAGGCAGATATCTAGAAGGGAGACTTTTTAAAGATCACTTTCAAACTCCTCACAGCCCCTTTAAGTATCTTTAGATTCATCAAAGAATGGTGAAAAAAAAAAGCCCTGTATCCTAAACATGAAGGTTTTTGTGTGTTGTAGCATTAATTCTAAACCATCTCATATGAAAGAAAAACTTTGACAATCAAAATTAGTATTTCTTTTGCACAATAAATTAAACTGTAAAACCTGAGTTCTAAGCAAGTGCTTATGCCTTATTTTTGCTAAACGTTAGCTATTAGACTTTATATTCCACATTCCCCAAAATCTGCCAATAAGGACAGAAAAAGTTGTGATTGATTCGTTTCTCATACAAAGACATTATTCTCATTTCAAAAAACTTATCAATTTCATTTTTCTTACCCCATGAGCAGATTTGTTTTTACTCTTTACATGAATTCCAGGTGTCACATTTGTCTTTTAACATCTCAAAATAAGGCATTTTTGGACATATCAGTTAAATCGGGTTCATATAGAGTCATAATAAGACAAGCTTTTACTTAAAAAAAAAGACATTTGCTTTCATTTTAGTTTTTGCAGAGTCTAACCTGACTCTTTCCAGTTCCTGGTCCGCCAACAACAAACACAGAGTGCCTAACAGCCAGCAGCTCCTCCAGCTGGGTCACCTGCAGACAAACAGAGTTTTCATCATACTGGAGTTATGATTATAAATGCAACAGCAAGTCATTTTTATATTGTTAAAAAAAAAAGAAAAGGAAAAAAAGGAAAAAAAAAACATAAAAAAAGTAGCTAGTACATACAAGTATTTTTTTTTGTACCAAAAGTGTATCCTCTGCGGTCAACATTCAGCAACTTTGAACTTTTCACACAAAGCTAGAAACATATAAAACACTTTTGTTTAATTCTCATATGAAATAACAGCAGGCCTTGGTCGCACATCTGAGCGCATGCTTAGGGCCATTTATATTAACTCCCCACAAAGAAAAAGAGTTTTTTCATTTTCTAAATAATGTTAAATCGAGGAACCTTTAGTATGAAGTTCTCCTCAGGCTGCAGTCGCAGCTCACTGACTGACTGACGAACAGCGTTTTCCAGCTCAGGGTCTCTTTTTCTGGGCACATCCAGCTGCGGAAACAGGTCACTGATCAGCCCGAGGAATATTGGCACGTCACTCGTTACTATCTTTGGCAGATTGAAGTCCCTCAGGGCCCGCATCAGCACCTGGACAGAAAGTGACAGTATGGGGTTGTCACACTGCTGCAGTTAGAAACTCAAGTTTGTGGAAAATAAGAGACGTTAGTTGAACACATTTCCCCTCATATTCATTAAATACGAAACACTTCCTGCCAATAACATTAGAGTGATGGGTACCTGTTCCTCAGGTCTGCTTCGGTCCTCCCTCTTCAGTGATCCAGCCACAACAAGGACTGATTTAATAGCTCTCAACCCCCAGTCATAATGATCCTAACACATAAAAGGAGAGCCATAAACAAGGAGATATTGTCTTCTTTTATAATACTTTAATACTTTTTAAGCTTGTCAGAAGGCCAACATGAGGGGGATGAGCCCCACTCTTGTATGGCATAAAGTAAGGTAGGTCTTTTAAACTACAGGTGTAACATTGCTGATCATGTTCACGCCCTTTGACAGCAGAAGAAATACCCTTGGGCCTGTTGTGACAGTGGTCTGATGTACCTGTTTTGACAGCAGCTCCTTACAAAGAGTGTAGAGGCTGATGAACTTGCGTGCCAGCAGACGAGCGTCTATGAAACCTTCTGCCACCAGCATGATCTCACAGATCAGCTCAAAGTCAGGGATCACCATGGCACAGGGTCTGCAGAGTGAGCAAACCATCTACTAATTAACCTCCCTTGGTTCTTGTAAAGCCTCGCACTGAAGAGTCTTCTCTTTATCTCTGTCTTTAGTGTATCTCAAACCTGAAGAGAGCTTTGAGGTTCTCTGGGAGCTCGGCCCTGCCTGCGTAGCCTGGGTTCAGAGTGATGAAGATCCCCACTGTTTGCTTCAGCTCGATCTCCTCTCCCAGGAAGTGGAACCTGCACACACATCAAACCAATTAGAGATAACTACAAATGAGTCCACGAGGACTCTCAGACAGGATTAGCAGACTAATTACAGAGGAGGGGGAAGGATATATTATGTGTGCCATAAATTTTACATTAACCTCTGCTTTTTTTTCTTACTGAATATTTATTGTTATATAACAATTGTATAACAGACAACTTAAAACAGACAAGGTCCTCATGAGTAAGTTAAAGATTTTTTTTTGACATGATTTTATGTCATACTGTGAAAGAAGAAGAAGCCAGAGCAGTCAGATAATAAACATTATACATATACATACCCATACCCATGCATACACACAAGCATTTATACCCGTATACATACACAAACAGACACATGTACACACACACATGAACACATTCACGTAGCTAAAGTGAGAAAAGCAAAACACACACATAAGCACAAACTAAAGGCAGAATAAGGGGAGTTGTGCTTTGCAATGGTGCAAATGTTTAACTGTTTAGTGTCCAAGAATGATTTTAAAAGCCTCAAGGGTGATACCAGCCCAGGGATTTACAGGGTGGGAAGAAAGATGGTTGTTTGCTACAATGAAAGGCTTGAAACAAGCAAACAAAACAATATTGGGTAAAACAAGAGGAAGAAATTTTACAAAGTTTTTTCTTATTTCTTTGAAATTACCCCTGAAATTTAATGAGAATTTGGTAAAAATGAGCACATAACTTCTGATCAGATTCTGTTTTGCAGTGCGCCTGTACTCACAGTGTCTATCACAATCAGGTAAGGCCAATTTCCAACCCCACTCTTAGTGAATATCACATCTGAAGCCTTCAGTTGTATCATGTAAAACATTATAGGCCTAATCATAAAGGTTTATCATTTTACATGTGATCTCAATTATGCATATCAACACACTGGGTACTAAACAACTTGGTGAAATTAAATAACAAATAGCTAACTATCAACTGCTTATTGGGAAACTGAATTATTCATTAACATTTCAAAGGTAATTATCAAAGGAAACAATAAACCTAACTTCTGTTTTCAAGAACTAAGCAGCTATTTATCACCTGCTTTTCTGGAAACAGAAGAAACTTCTAAAAACATTTTGTGGTGGGTTATGATTTAATTTTAAATAAATTATTTGCTAATCGTCACCTTCAAACCTTACAATTTGAAGTAAAATTCAAAGAAACTGGAAAAAACAGTAACCTACCAATTGTGACTTGCAGCAATAAAATTGGACATTATTTTAAAGAAATTATGTGCTAATTTAAAAGAAATAAGAAAAAACTTTGTCTAATTATTACCTAAGTGTGATGAAATTTGTGGACCTCTAAAGTAAAGTGTTACCCAATATTGTTACATACTGATTAAGGTTTTCCTATTTTTCCAATACAATTCACCTCTTCCAGTTGCTTGTCTTGGAAAGGAACGTTATTTGTTCCAAACTGTGAATTTCTCGGACAATTTCTTTCCATTCAGTGAGAGTTGGGGGTTCTTCATTTAGCCACTTCCTAGTAATGGCTTTTTTTTTACTACTAGTTAGTATTTGTGATAAATATCTGTCTTGTTTATTAAGCCCTGCTGGAAGGTTACCCAAGAATAAGCACAAAAGCTGAAGTTGAGCTCTAAGCTTATTATTGATCTGTTTGCATTGGTGACATCAATCCAATAAGCAGAAATTTTGGGACATCTCTAAAATATGTGAAAATGAATAGCTAAAACACAACCACTCATTCTCTAGCACTGAGCGTGCTCAAGGTTGTTACTCTGCGACTCTTTAATCCTAGGAGTTATAAAAAATCTCAGGATGTTCTTCCAGGTGAATTTTCTCCCAAGATTTGAGCTGGAGGTGGTGGTTTGTGTTTTCAATCTGTTAAGCCAGTCCTCCTCTGTTGATTTTATGTTTGCATCTTTCTTCCATCTCAGTTTGGCATGCATTGTGGAAAGACCCTGCTCAACTTGTAAAGATGAGTAGATGTTGGAAATCAATCACCTTTGCTTTTTGTTGCGTACAGCATCCTGTATCGTTTTGACCTGTACTGCGACCACGGACAGCACTTCCACTGAGATCCTGTTGAACTCATCAAAGCAGCCCCACACTCCTGTCTGAGCCAGACCCTTATAGATGTTTCCTATGGACTGTAGACAGACAGAGGAACTGAAGGGTGGAATAAATAATATTATGGACACAGTAGGAAACATTTATCCTTTGTAATACCTTGTAGTCCATTTGTTCAGAGCAGTTGAACACATACACCATGATGCCCAGGGAGCGTCCAAGGTCCTTGGTAGTCTCTGTCTTACCGGTCCCAGCTGGGCCAGAGGGGGCTCCACTCATAGTCAGATGGAGGGACTGGGTCAGGGTAATGTAGCACCTGACTCAGGTAGGTTTGACAAAACAGAGTCATAAAGAAACATCAGTAAGTTAGGTGGTAGGAACGATGATATTCTGGACTAAGTGGATCTACACTAGGTGTATAATGGGATCCATCGGGGCATAGACAGCGCCGCTCCTAAAATTGCATTAATCGAACATAAACTCATGTTTTTTTACCCATATTCCATCATGGTCCGCTCCAGGTTAGTCCTCTGCTGCAGTCTGTGTCACTCCAGACAGCGCTGTGTGGCTGTACTGACCTCTGAACTGACAAAGACTTTGTTTACGTTTGACCCTCCGCGCATGTGCAGTACTCTCTGGAGAGCTGACTCCACTTCCTCCTTTCTTTGAGGGGCAAACGTAAACAAAGTCTTCGTCAGTTCAGAGGTCAGTGACACAGACTGCAGCAGAGGACTAACCTGGAGCGGACCATGATGGAATATGGGTAAAAGAAAGTTTTTGGACGATTAATGCAGTTTTAGGAGCGGCGCTGTCTATGCCCCGATGGATCCCATTATAGGGACGTCCGCTGCATGATTTTGGATGTAAATATCTCTCGAAGCGCTGCTTGGATCAGGAAAGCCTTCTTGGTGAGTATTTTGTTCTACTTCATTCTATATACAATGTAAAAGCTGTATAAACCGAACCTATCCTTTAAAGGCTACTAGTACCTTGATCATAGCTGCTCAAGAAATGGATCTGTCACTAAAATCCTTCTTTGCTGAGATTAAAAAAGTAGATATCTTATAAAAGTTGAAGGATGTGCACCTGTCAGTGAGTGGAGTAATGACCAGTCTGTTTGTGTTCCCCAGGTATTCATAGCTGAACTGGAACTGAGCGTCACAGATGTTTACATAACAGTGGCTGGTTTCATCATCCCAGCGGTGGCGTAGCTGAGACAGCCACGCAAACGCCTGGCCCGTTGTCACCTAAGAGACACATACAGTAACATCAACAGGAGCCTCCTCTGGCCTGTCAAATGCCACATTATACAAATGTATGTCTCACCCAAGCATTACCTTCTGACTTATGAGGTTAGCAACCACATCTCGAGCATGCACATCGATAGTGCAGACAGTCATAATTTTCTGCCTGTCTCCTGGAGTTAAATCTCCCAGCAGCATGTGTATGAGGGAGTTCAGCTGTGTGATCTACAAAAGAAAAACTAAACACTCATCTCTGAACAATTCAACCATCACTACGATAATATCTCTCACTGGATTAGCAGCGCTACCTGTTTTCTGTTGTAGTCCTTGAGCGCTGTCTCAAATCCTTCTTCCACCCTCTCAAAAGCGATGCCCACATCTGTGGCCCACCACACCTGGCTACCAGTCAACCCCACCTGAAAATGAGACAAGGAACAGTTCATTTGTTTGTTTGTTATAAAGTTAAAGTGGTGGTCCTGCAACAGCACAGCATGAGACCTGTGCAGGATAGTCAAACAGCCACTGGTCTCGTGGTTTGTCTTCGTACGCAGCGACAGCCTCCTGGATCTCCCTTCGGACTGTGCAGCGCATGGTGTTCTCTAAGTCACTCAACCAACACTCTGCCTGAAAAAATACATTAAAAATACATTTTCAATACAAAGACAAGAGTATTCATATCATATTCATAAAATGAATGAAATGATATATACACCTTTACATTTTATACACATAGATTTAAGAAAAACTAATTTCAGGACACCTCATTTATAACAGCAGAAAGAGCAGAGACATCACAAACTATAACATTTGTAATTACTGAGGAGAAAAAAAAAATTCAGTACCTGTCCTTCACAGACACATGGCTCAGAGAAAGGTACATATTCTCCCTCTCTGCTGTACATCCCAATGCCCACTGCCTCCCCATTCTCCTCCTCTCCTCCTCCTCCTCTATCTGAGTCACTGAAGCGAAGATCTGCTATGTTGTCAAACAGCTTCAGCAAGTGTCTGGTCACCTGGAGAGCACACACAAACACTGATAGATATTTTTCAGAGAAGAGAAATCAGCGGCAATCATTAATTAATTGACACTTTTCTAAAGAGGGATTATCAGTCTACGTCATCATAAAGATGTGCACGCACCTTGACCTCAGAAGCAGCGTTTAGCTCCATTCATTCAGACCAGTTAGCGTTTTTTAAACACTAAATTCAACCTGTTATCAGCATAGAAGTGTACGGTTGTTCTGTGGTCAGTTTTAAGAAACAATACTATACAACAGAGGCAACATCTAACAAGTTTGGACCGTCACAGAGCAACTGGTGTTTTGGGGTTAATAGCGACAATGCTAACTGGTGACTCTCAGCCGACAGTATCAGTGATTAACAGCCGAGAGTCACCAGTTAACAGGGTCACACTTTACAGTGAAACACCAGCAACCTCTGTGAGTCAATAATTAACTCTGGACGTAGTTTTCTGTTTCTTTTATTATGAACCAGCTCTCAGTCTCATGCTTTTTGTTGGTCCGGGAGGGTTTCTGATTTATTGACCCATGTTTATGTCCTGGTCTGTCACAGTCTGGTTAGTGTCCATGGATAATGCAGTCATTAGCATCGAGTGACAGTTGTGTGTTTAAATTACTCTCTGGGTACACGCCGGATTTCTCCTCTAAAAACGTCTGTCCACCTTATTTCTGTCCACTTGCTGATCTCTTCTGTTCACTCACTGCTATTTCACAAACCTGGAAGCTGTTTTCCATCTATATAAGTGATATTTAGTTTAAAAATAAGTGTTTTGGTGGTTAACTCCTCCATGTCGGTTGACAAACAATGATACTCCGCAGTACTTCTGCACCCAAGTAGCGCGCGCATCCGGTGTTGTTGATAAACAGATAACCCCTCTATAACATTGACCACTTTTTATGCAATTATCTACCCAATAACACAGGCTTTGAGAAAGTATTCTTGTCCTCAAATCACGTCTCACACTCTTGCTTGCATTGTACTTCACTTTGGACAAAACCATCTGCTAAATTAAATGGTAGAATTGTAGAAGTGTGGGCAACACCCTCTGATACCTGTTTGGGCTGTGTTCCTTTAGAAACAATCTCCAACAGGTCTGAGGCAGAGACAAAGTAGAACCTGGGGAATGTGAGTCTCTTGGTCTCCAGGTACTCTGCCAGGGCCTTCTCACATATAGACAGCCTCTGCTGCAAGGTCTCCAGGTTCTCCAGGAAGCCAGGGTGGTTAGTCACCTCCACCACGTTACTGTTCTTCACCACCTCAGTCATCAAGCTCTGGGTGAAGTGGTGAAGAAAATCAGACATGTAGAAAAGGACACACAATAAGGTATTTCATTACACCCTACCAGAAATCTCATTATTTCAGGAACTCTCCAACCTGGTGGAAGAAACGTGGTCATTTGAATGCAAACCACTACCATGTGTTCTGGGACCGTCCTGTTATTCTGGACTTTTGGAAAGCTGGGAAAATTGGGTTAACTATATAAAGCCTCTCAGGCCAGACTTAATTGTTTTTTTTATAAATTTTTTATTTTCCTATTAAAGACATGATCTTTCCCCACCTTAGTCTCCTTTTTCTATCTATTTTTCTTGTGTCCTTTATGTTTAAAATAAGGAAAAATAATGTGACATGTAAGACAAATAAAAAGGTGAAGTTTTTAAGTGTTTGTTACAAGTCTCAATAAAAACTAAAGAAAGAAAGAAAAAAGCTGGGTACAGTCCAGTGGCAGCTGCTGGTCAGTCAAGGAGGGGAAGCTAATTTTTTTACCGGCCTACATCATAAATTTGTTTATCTAATCAAACGTAAATTGTACCCTCCGTCCCTTTCAAGAAAATAATCTGTGACCCTGTCTTACCAACCAGGTGTTTTTAAGAAAGGTAAACTCACTGGGGATCAATAAAGCCTCCAGATCAGTCCAGAACAACTGAGTTGATGCTCTGGTGGAGGGTTATACTTCAAGATCGCTGACTGGCTCATTTCACTGTCAATCAAAAAGTGATTCGGCCTCAGACAGATCATCCATCATCATGCAAAAGCCCAGCGTCCAGGCCAGCCCACTGCCTCATAGACCCCCAGAGACGCTGAGCGTCCGATGGGCGGGCCAAAGCCCAGCGTTTATCCAATGACCGTCCAGTTCCCACAGTGGAACAACCCACTCTACGCTTCCCTGCTGAAGTCAGAAGACACTCAGCGTCCGACTGTGTTAAAGCCATGAGACGCTGCGGGCATGAATGAGAAGGAGGTGGAGCCAGTTACCTGTGATAGATAGCTGATTCTGAACAAAAGATGAAGGAATTCATATTTTGTCAATGAAATTGCTGAGCTTCCCTTGCAGTCTTAGGGCAATCACCACTTGTACAGTATATTACCTGGAAGTCGGAGTGAATTCCCTGGAAGCGCTCAGCGTCATTAGCTAGCTGGCAGCGGATGTCCTGGCTGTTGGTGAAGATGCTGTTGAGGTGAGCCCACGTCCTCTGCACAGACATCCAGGAGGAGATGACCAAATCTGCCACCATCAGCTTCCTCTGCCATCCGCTCACCTCGGCCTGGAAATACTCAACGTACTTACTCATGAGAATGTTCTGGAGCTGCACCTGTAGACCAACAGCAGGAGCTTAATGACCTTTAAGCACCTTCTTCAGTGCAGAGTCTGTCCAACGGTGAGACTTCAGGCAAAACTAGCAAATTAAATATTTAACCTAACCTGACATAGTATGGCAATCAAAATTCTGTTTAAACAGATAACTTATCAAATCATTAAAGTATCAGTGTGGGTATCAGCCCTACCTGGTTGTCCTCAAGTGTTTCTATCAGATTCTCATCTGCTTTGAGCAGCGGGGTTCCTGTGCTTGTGTGAGTCTCGTATGACATCGACATTACACTCCACGTCTGAGTGATTTCTGCCAAAACCTGCACAAGTAAACAAAGGAAAACTCAACATCTGTCAATGAAAAATTGTGATAATTCATTGACAAACCATAAGTCTTTAAAATAAGGATAAAATTTGTTGATAAGAAATGAATCTACTGTATTTTGACTTTTATATTTGAATGAGTAACTGTTTCTTTCTGGTAATCTGATCCACTAAAAAGGAATAATTTTTGTTGAACTGAGTAAAAACCTAAAATCACTAAACTGAAACATGAGTCATGGTTTATGTGTGATTCTTACTTTCTCTATGGCCATTTCTTTCACAGCCTTGTCCACTATGTTTTTGACCTCATCCTCCACACGGTGAAGCTGTAATTCCAGGAGGTCCCCCAGGGTGGTGCCTTCTCCCATCACAAACCTGACCTGAGGGCCAAGAGGAAAACCAAGAACCCTGAGTGAGATCAGGTTTCAGATCAGGATGATTGGGTTCAGTGAACTGTGCTGGACATTTCAGGCAGAGAACATGAAGACAAGATTAAAAAAAGAGCTGAGCTCGATAGATTGGCTGGAGTCAAACACAAAGCAGAACGTGGTGACTGGAGAAATATTATCGGATCAGATGGTATGACACAGTGTGGAGCAGCAGCTGAGATAATCTCATACCCCGGTGGTGTTCATGAGCTGTTGCCAGTGTCTCTCTCTGACAGCAGAGTTTTGCAGCTCGTTGACGGCTCTCAGAGAGGTCAACAGGTTCTTCACAGTCGACTCCAGACCCATGTACACATCCCACACTCTCACCTCCTTGTCTAGCATCTTCATCTCCTTCAAAAAGCAACAAAAAAGCTATGAGTGATGACAAAAATCAAGATTTTCTTCAGCTAAAATAGATTTTGATATTTGACCGAGGAAGCTTGTCATACTTTGGCAAATCGTCGAAGCTCCATGTCCATCTGCTCAACGTTGATTTCTTTCCAAGGAGTCTTCGTCCAATCCTCTATACTGGTCTGGCATAAAGAGGAAGATAGAAACTTTTAATTTGTGGTTCTATAATAAGGCTCACAAAAATAACTCAGTGAAATAAAAAAAAAACAAGCATGTTTTTTATAGAGCTATACAGTACATTTCATACAGTAATTTGGGGGTATTAAAGGAACTCCTTTCTGGTGTGAAAGCTTTACAAATGAGACTTTAACACATCTGAATTTTAGAATACAACTGTTTTTTTTTTACTTTGATTACCTTTACAAAGATGACCATGTCCCACACGGCTTTGACCAGTATGATGTCAGAGCGACACTGGCGTAGTTGCTTGTACTCTGGGAAGCTGACTTCAAACAGATCTGCTGTGTCCTGCAGCTTTTTCATTTCTGCCTCCATCACTGCTACTGCACGATTACACTGGAGGCAGAGACAGATTGAAATAATGTCACTTATTCTTTTTTGACAGTGAGGTGTTACTTTCTTTATAAAAAAGTTGTTTCCTGCTGCTCACCTTATCAGTCAGTTTATATGGCTCCTCCACATTGATCCTAAAGATTGCTTCAGTCCGAAACTGTTCCCTGAACTCATGCTGCTTCACCTGAAATGTGAAAAAAAAAAAGAAATTAAGCATGTCCACCTCTCCCTCTATAGCTGGTCACACTCAGGGGGGTGGTGTAAGTCATATATAATGCAGGAATGGAACAGAGATGGTCTATGTGTCACACATTGAGCTCTTTGTATGGGGTCTCTTCGCTGACATCCAACCCTGCTCGCACACAGCCTCACCTCAAAACGGACACACTTCCTGCGTATGACTGAAACTTCATTCGACTGCAGAGGAGCAACTTCATGTTTGACTGTGAAAGCAATTTTCTTCAGACTCTTCCACTTCTCTGGTAACTCCTGGATGTCACAGTAGTAAAGTGATGAAGATTATACATAATGACTGTATGTTACGGAAAGAAATGTGTGTTAGTTCTTGTGCGTTTGTACACACTTCTAGCTGGTCGTAGACACTCTCTGGCAGCTGCTGCCCGTACGTCTTAAGGAGTTCAGAAGTAGACTTGAGAGGCTTGAAGTGCTGCTCGTTGCTGATCTGTCTGTCTCTTATAGCCATGAGGTGTCCCATGATGGCCACAAGACCTGCGTAGTCTCCATCAGATACCTTGTTAGACAGACCATGGGCTGTGTCCTGGAGAAAAGACGACAAATCTCTCACGCTGCAGAACAAAGAGAAGAGACAACAATGAGAGGTCATCAGAGATCAGATTTAATAAAAGTATCACCTGTATTATTGGATATAAAAATGTGCTCTTTGGTGTTGTGATGGCTAGATTTTGGCTTTGGGTAACCACCTGCATAATCAATCCAGGGCTCTCAAGTGTCACTCATTGAGCGTGACAGTCACTCTTTTGGGTCTTTTTCATTTCTTATGCTGAAAAAATGTAGCCTACATTTCCTAGCGTGCCGCTCTCAACTGCAGGAGTCAAGCACAGTCTGATTGGCTATGGCAGTCCAGCACATTAGTACATCTGATGCTGCCACGATCTGCTCTAGGCCGGATATCTTCCATTTAAAGTGTGGCTGTCACCGTTGTTGTCTGTTAGTAATGTCACTTAACAGTGAAGCCGATGTATGTGTGAATATCTGACCCAAATACCTCCGGAAACGCTCAGTGTCTTTGAGGACGCGCCCTGTGATGGTGAGAGTAAAGACGCAGACGGATAACTCAACACCGAGCTGCTGTTTTTAGTCACTCACTGAAATGTTAAATTCAACCTGAGGTATCCTACATCACGTATTATTTATACCGGGGTGAAGACGGTTTCGTATTTAACGTTTGCCTTTTTTCTGTAGAAGTTGTGAAAGGATGTCCAGGACACATCAGAGGTGATTTCTAGTCAATAAATTAAAAAAAGACAAAGCTACTGAAATTCCAAGTTAAAAAAAAGCACATTTACAGCAATTGGCCCCTGATTATGGTCTCAGTGGGTTTTTATGACCTTTTATTAACAAACTAAGAGGTGTGAAAGTTGTGAGAGGATGTGTCAATCAATTAAAAATGACAGCGCTATTGAAATTTTAAACTAAAAATGTGTCTTTCTAAGGTAAAATGTTGTCGATGAAGATTTGCTGATTTTCTTTTTATTATTATGTAGTATTTATTGTTGTGATATTTTAAGGGCTGTCACCTCCTTAAAGGGGACATATCATGCTGATCCCTGATTTAATACTTACATATAATATAATAAATTTGAAAACGAGACCTTTCACCCCCTGAATTAAAAAAAAAATGGAATAAAAATCCTAGAACGAGATTTGATGCCTCTGAAAATAGGTCATTGCCAGATGGCCGCGAGATTTCAAACGTTGTGACGTCACGAGGATCCTTTCTTTTTATTGGAGTAATCTGATAAAGCAGCTCCTCCTCTGTGATGTCAGTCAGTCACACAACCACCACCGAGGGATACACCCACCAAGAGCCGAGTATAAACGTATAAACTATACATGTTACAGTACCGGTTTGACTCACCACACTGAAGCGCCCTGAGATGATCTGTGTCGAGGTGGATTTTCTTCCTCCTGAGCTGCAGAACCATCCGGGTCTGAATCGGGGTCCAATACAAAAGGACGTATCCTACACTCTGCCATTTTATTAGTGCTATCAATGCCTTACGGTGAAGTTTTGGCAAACAGCAAACTCGCTCAGTTTGCTCCATTCAAAGTGTCGATTTTGTAAATACTGCCATGCTGCAAAAACCGCCCCCTGGCTCTACCCCCTCCGCCCCTCTGATAGAACTGACCAATCAGAGCACAAAGGGCTGCGACGTTGCGAGGTTACTGGAGGTCATTCTTGAAACAGAGCGTTTCAATGAGATCTTCAGAATGGCCTAAACTGAGGATAGCGTTGAGAACGCTATTGTGGGGCAATGAAGGAACTAAATGACTTGTACTGAGGGCAGAAATGCTTTACAGGCATCCTAGTCTGGCATAGTGAAAAGGAGAAACAAGCATGATATGTCTCCTTTAAGTAGCAGTAGATTGAGGCGTCTATGTAGAAAAACAAAAAAGTTATTGAATGTTGAAATGAGCCGTATTGCACGATGGTCTCTACTCTGCCTATAGCCAACAGCACATTCAAATAAACAGATATTCAATAAAGATGTTCTTCTTGGTTTAATTTTCCTTGTCCTTGGTTTAAATAACCTGTTGGGGGTGGGGTGTAACTCTAGTCTGCATTCAAAACTTGAGAGCCCTGTATACACACTGAAACATGTGATGTTTGAAAGCTCATAGTTTGTTTGGTTTTTAATCTGTTTTGTGTATTTTGTTTCACCAGAGTAGCCAACAGATAGTGAATTTGTTTTTACCCGTGTGTGTTTGGGGCATTACTAACCTTTGGTTAACATGGTTAAGCAGGTGCTCTTTGAACATCCAGCTCCACTTCTTGATGACGTTCATAAGTGTGTGCTTGAAAGGTCGGATATCAAGCTGCAGCCAGCCACAAAACACCCTCTTGTCCTCCATCTTGCTCACTCGAACATACAAAGACTCAAACAGATTGATCTGAAACACGGGATGAATCAAACAGTTGATAAATATTTTGGGTATGGTGGGTCAAAAGTAAATCTGAATGTTAAGCAGACCTGCTCTTTGAAATTGTCCAGAGTGGGTGGGTTCTTTTTCAGCTCATAGTCCGCGTACAGCTCGGCTTCTTCTGTACTCAACACATGGCCGTACAGAAGGAACTGCCTCATAAATTCAGACCTGTGAATGTTTCAAAAACAAAGACCAGCCTTAAAATGTTTCCATCATTTATTTATGACAATAAAACCTTAACAAGATATAAAAGACATCAAACATTTATCAAAATGTTGCTCTGACCTGTCATCAGTCCAGAGGTAGCGATAGCTTGCAAATGATCCTTGGTATTCCCTGACCTGAAGATAAACACATTTTGTTCAAATTCAGAGGTGATGTTTGTGAGTGTGTGTGAGTGTGATATGTGTTTAGCCGATATACTTACTTTCAAGATAGCTGCACGTGCCCGTGAACGGATCATATGACACATCTCTGACAAATCCTCAAATTCATTTATATCCGTCTACAAGAAAAAAAGGAGCTCATGTCACGGAGGATGTGAAATATATTTCTGAACAGATGTGAGTAAACACTCTGTGAATGTACCTGATAGTTGTCCAGCTGTTTATGCTTTGCCACTCTGGGAATGAAGGAGGCCAACTTAGCGATGTTAGCCACCATCTTATCCACGATGTCATAGAAGTTACCAGTGTGGGTGAAGTCCAGCGGGGGTTCAAAGGTCATTTCGTTGCTGTTGAGTACCAGCTTCACCTCAAACAGCGGTGTGATTCGCTGTGTGGCATCTGTGTTGTCAATGAAGTACTGCAGCGAGCAGCGCACTGCACTGGAGAAGCCCGTCAAGATCATGCGGTCCACGTAGTCTGTGTAGGCCGACCACTCATGGCTGTGCAGGTTTGTAACACCGAGCAGGGACTGGTTCTCCTGGAGCATCATGGGAGACAAATTATTGGAGGAAGAGACCCAGTGATTATTAAGATTACTGAGAGCAAAGTCTGCAGGTTTTATTCATCATCTCCAACATTAAGAGTGAAATGAGCTCTGTATACCTGAAGCAGCTTGTGTATTCGCTCCCCTGTGCTGGAGATGAGAGAGTGCTGTTTGGAAACGCTCTCATCAATGTCAGAGAAAATAAGGAGAGTGGATCCTCGGCTCTTTCTAGTGATGAAAGCACGGTGGCTGAATTTCCCCATGAGGTCCTGGATTGCCTCCACGTTTGCTTTACTTTTCTGAACATGACTGGAAATGCTCTGTTGAAAGCAAAAGAGGCCAACTATTGAAAACGGAAATTAAATTATCTTTTGTAACAGTTGTATGTTACTAATGGCAAGAACTGGAAGCTAGAGCTAGCTTGTATTAGAAAATAAGAGAAGAAGAATAAGGTCTTTCACCGGAGGTTTTTGGTACAAACTTGTGTTTATTACCTTGACCAGGTCTCGTGTGCTTTTGATGTAGTCCCATAAGTCATCCTGAGCCCAGGTCAGCTCCTGCAGTGCAGGATCCAGCTGTCGTCTGGTCCCATCCATCTCATCCTTGACCAGTCCCAGCTCTACAGCAAGGATGGTGCTGTGCAGCTGGTTGTACCACTGGGTCACCAAAGTCAGCGTCTGTGTGTACTACAGGACACAACAGAGTGTTAGCCCTTCGACTCCAACTGTTTCTATTTAAGTGTGGTTCACAAAAATCTTATGCTACGACTGATGCAACACTAGAAACTTTGAGGCCCACCATGTAGAGACGGTCTCGTTTGGAGTAGAGTTGAAGAGCTGCTTCAGGAATGTTCTGGCTCTTTAATGTGCCAAGATACTTCACCTCTCGAAGCACTGACGTGAGCTGGTGACAGAGTGAAGGAGAAGAAAATTTGAAGAAACATCATGATTTTGTTTCATTTTACCCTCAACACCATAAATCTGGACAGGGTTAGGCTAAGAGGATCATAAAGTGAAGGTTTCATTGTGTTTGTAAACAGAAGGCCAGTCATTCTATGATGTAAATACAAAGTGCAAACACAATAGATCATTGTTAAAAAGGACTAATTTTTACATTTGTATACATTCAAATTTGCACAGAGGACTAATTACTTTTCATTTGATTCATTTTTGTTACATGTTGTAATTTTCTTGCCTGTTCACATCCTGAGGTCCCTACTGCTCATCCAAAAAGCTCACTTTATTTCTACAAAACAAACCATTTCTGCCTCTTTTAAAAGTTTTAGACAAAACACCACCAGACCACTAAAGGCTTAAGAAACAAAGATGACACCATTTAAAGAGAAGTCAAACTTCTTAAACATAGGTTACACTAAAATATTCAAACTTCTCCCTCGTACGTCAAATGATTATGTCGTCTTGTGTACTCACTGCGGGACTGAAGTTGACCTGGAACAGGCCTGTATCAGTGTCCAGTGTGAGCAGTGGCTCTTTCAGGTGGATCTGACAGATCTCCTCCAGTCCCTCAGTCCACTCTGAGAACATCTCCTCGTCATGCTGGTGCAGAGCCTCCAGAAGGCGCTCACACCTCTGGAGGACGTCATCTGCCTCAGCACAACCCAGAGGCCTTAAAGGAAACGCAGAAGAAAAATACGTTTCAAAGTTTGAGACAAAATGTTTTCTGTGTAATCTACCCTCACCAAATCACAGTATTTCATGACATACATGTGTACATACATATGAGCCAGTTGGCAGAGGTTGCTCCTGTTGATCAGGATTCGGTTTCGAAGTTCCTGGGACCATTTGAGGTTGCCTGCGACAGGTGGCATATTTTTCCCCAGCATAACACATCCTGACTGCAGCTGAAAAACATAGTGACTCTATTTTAAATGATGAATGAGATTCGTTACACCTGTTGTCAGTTTTGAGATTTCCCTCCCACATATTAAACTTACTGTGTGACCTTTAATGCCACATGTTTTCCTGGTATTCATAATATATAAACTGGCTTACACATTGTGCTGAGCTTTTCTCACCCCATCTCTGTGTTGGTCAAGTAAAAGTTGACAGTGGTCCACATCCTGGCTGAACATGCCCAACAGCACATTGTAGTTTGGAGCAAAAAGCTGGTGGATCCTTGGTCTCTCGAGCAGGGTGCTGAAAATCTTCAGTAACTAGACGTAACAAATGGAAGAGAATGTTAGACATTAAAGACAGCTGAAAAATATTTCTTTGATCCTTTTTTTAGATATCCTCTTAAATCAAAGCCACCAATTAGCTGGAACTCTCTTTGATGACATGATTCATGCATGTGGACATTTCTAACTTGATGTTTCACTAAACAGATAAAGCAACATAGAACAGTTAGAGGAAACCTACAGAGGTAAAGGTGTAAGCGACAAACCTTAAAGGCTGACTTCAGGTTTTTGGAGTGCTGGAAGGCCAGATTGAGAACAGTTCCCAGCCTCTGGTCAAAATCTTGATTCTGATCCATGAAATTCCAGTAATAATGAACAAAATCCTGAGAAATAGATAACATCAGTCAGGATATGTGGATACTGTCGGTCCTTTCTTGAGTAATATGCTTTTAGTTTACTTCCATTTCAGGGAAATCTTATCATAATACTATTTCAATACACTTTTTTAAATACAATTTCTGATAAGAGTGAACCATAGTCTGTAAAAAAAAATTGGACATCATCTTGCTCAGCCACCAAGTGAGGACTTCCAAGTGAAGTTGCCACAAAAACTGCTCCCCCTGGTGGCTGGCTGCAGTATAGGTCAAAGAATCCGGCTCTCCACCTATTCCAGATGGGCTGTGGTCAAACTTAAGAAAATAAATACACCTCATAAAAATGTTTCCCACGTCTGATTGTTGTGGTGATTTGAAAAAATTATTTGGCTGTCTTGTATTCAGGTGCTCTTTTTTCTGAAGAGTTTCAGTTTCATTAGTTGTACAAGGTTAAAAATGAGGTTTTATGTCATGTTTAACGATGATTGACAGCTGCTGTTCTTGTAGTTTTTTCAGAGATTGTAAACTTTGTTGGAAGGTAAAGTCAAGAACTGATTAGACTCTCGACAGAAAAAAAATATATATTATTTTTGTCACCCCGGCTCCACTCAGATTCTCCCAGAATCCCACACAGTCGTTACTGTGCCAATGGCTGCGCCTGTGACGGGGGCTTCAAAACCATACAACGGTAAATGACGGAGCCACGCTGTCCATTCTATGCACTTTTTTTTGATAACTTTTCTGACACCTCCTGCTTAAAACCCCAAAAGTCAGAAGGATCATGAGGCCCCACTTTCACAGCCCATATTCATACTGAAAATCAAGATCTAGCGAGCTTTTGCCCTTCCCAGCATGTTCAGTCCAAAATACTATCTAAAAAAAAGAAAAAAAAATAGTATCTTGTAGTGTATAAACTCCAGTCTCACTCTGTCAGTGTAGTCCAGGGGGTCATATTTGCTCTCTCTGAGAGTCCGCCAGCGGTCATGGAACTCCTCATTCATGCTGAAGACCATCCCACTGAGGACTTTACCTCTGGACCCACCCAGTTCAACCTTCTCCAGTTTGAGAAAGTCCAGCGCTGTTGCAAAGATGTCCTGTGGATGAGAGGAAACAGGCTCAATGAATCCTTTGTCTTCTTGACTGCCAACCTTGCAGACAGGTTAGTTTCTTATCTTTTTTTAACTGAACACATGACAGCTTTTGTTTTTAACTCCTGCACCTCAACCATAAGCAGTCTTTCCATGATGCAGTCTGAGCGCCCAAACACGAGTGTAGCAGGAAAATCCCACAGCTTTACAGTCTGGCTGTGTTTGTAGTACTTGGGGATCTGCTGACGGTGACTGTGAAAGAGTTGCTTAAAGGTCCGCAGCACAGAGATTGTTATCTGGACTCTCTCCACTCCTTCTTCCAGCTCCATCTTAAACAGTTCCTCAGGGATGAGATAGGCGATGGCCTGAAAACAAACACAATCATTACAAAGATCAGCTGTATAAGTTATTTTATTCTCTTATGTTGTGACAGAGAGATGCTTCACTGTACCTTTTCGATGATTAGGTTGCAGAACTCCTGCAGGAGGACCACCATACGTTTTGGAGTGCCATAGTATTGGGAGTGACTCCAGATGAGGCAGAGTGTGTGGAAAAGAGGAGGCAGTACAGTGTCTACCTGTGGGAAACTTTTCTCCTCTAAGCTACTGATGAGTCTCCTCAGAGGGCGCAGATACAGATCTATGTCCGAAGCTTCCAGCACAGCTACGATAATCATAAAGAGAAATGTTCCTGATGAGGGCTCATTAAACAGAATTAAGAAACAGTCTTTTGTTGAAGAATGTGATTGCTGCATTGCCTACCAAGAGGAAAAAGATCATACAGGGACAACACACTTAATTCAAATTACGTTTTTTTCTTTAACCTTAGAATTAAGGAAAATCCTGAATAAACCCTGTTTAAAATTCAGTTCAGTAAACTCTGGATGTGCTATCTGAAGAAAATATATCAGGACTGAGTCTACCCAATTTGTTTCTGAGTTAAACAGATTGAAAAGCTGAGCTGTGAGAGATGAAATGATTGAAAGAGGAAATTAGTTTATCAGCACTGATAATGATGAGCACAGGAGACCTACCCTCATCTACTAGGAGACAGACGTCCTGGAAGGAGGAGTAGTAGCTGCTTTTGACCCTTCTTAGGATCTCCATGATGTTTTGTATTTTGTGGCTCAGAATCTGATAACAAGGATATCATGACAGGATTTAAAATCAGTGACCAGGATCTTGGGTAGACTTGTACAGGATATCGTATTGATATGTGTCCCTGTGTTGGATTCAACTTCATGTTAGTAAGGGCAGAATATTAAAACATTTTAGTACAGTGAAAGACCAACACTGACAATACGACTGCATGCAACTGACAAAGACAAATGTTAAAAAGATGAATAACAAAGATGATACAGACTTTTAAAATAAGCTAAAACAAGCTATGGGCTAAAAACTGGAAACTGAATATCTCTTACAAAGTCAACAAAATAAAAAAAAATCCTCTACTGTTGGTCCATTATAACCTGTAACTTTAGACAACTGTTCAAAAACTCTGACTTGTACAGATCCTCTGTCATACTTGTGACTGGATGCCCAGCAGGTTTTCCCTCTGAGCAGTCCAAAACTGGAGCTCCACGTTGGGGCCTGGGTGGTCTCCCCTGAGCAGCAGTGTGCCAGAGTCTTTTTTCAGAACATCCCATATCTGTCCAGACCACTGAACTATCAGAGTTTCTATAGAGTATAACAAGCCATGGTCCAGTGGCCAGCCAGCTGGGCTGAAGGAGACAGAGAAGGAGGCAATGAGCATGGGGGGATATAGGCCTCATAAGATCTGAGCAAAGTTCACAATATACAACTCCAAAGACTTGGAATGTGGAGTTAAATGTTGATAAAACAGAAGTAGACCGCTTGCAAATCATTTAGTCAAATTTAATTAAAAGTTTAACAAATTTTAGACATTTCAAAAAGAACCAAAGCAAAGTGGAAAATTTCTTTTGGTGAAAAAAATCAGAAAAATCTAAAATCTGAGGTTCTTTATCAAAATCAATAATGTGGTATCCTCCACTCTAAAGAGGAAATGGACCATCCACCCAGTTATGGAACTGGGGCTGTATATTTAAGATTTTAATAATGTTGTTCATTGATTTGTTGTCAGTTCTGTTACGTTTTTTTTTTTTTTTTTTTCTTAGTAAGTCAAACTTTGGAATATGTTAATCTCTTATTTATAAATTACTTGAACAACATAACCTTTAATGACCTTTTCAATAACACCCCAACAGTTTCAACAAGTGTAAGATTATTGCCATGTTTTTCTAAGAATTTATGTGTACTTTACTAAACTTGGGCTGTGTATCACTGTGCATTTTATTTACTCAGCTAGCACACTCAAAATGGTCAAAAAGTTATGTGCGGAAGGTTGGACACTGCTCACTCTCAATGGTCACCATCCTGGCTACACTGCAGATGGAGTGGGAACATATAAAACTAAGTTGATGAATAGCAGAAAAAAAAAAACTGTTCATAGGTTTTGAAATAGGATCATCATTTCCGGGAAGTGAAAGGCGTTGATTAAGTGTACTCCATTTGAGTGTTATAATTGAGTTATCCAATGTGAGACGCAACATTAAGTTATAAGTCCAGTAAGTTAAGTCAAGCAAGTTATTTAAAGTAAACAAAGATGGTGCCGGATGTTGCCCCTAATTCATTTTTCATTGTCAAAATCCTTACAAGTTTTGTCGTTTATGTATTTCTTTATAACTAGTAATTAAACTTTGATTGATATGAACACATGTGCATTTATCTAAAATATATTTTTACGGAAAATATTAGTCAAAGGGTATCAACAGGTAAGACGTCACTTCCTGCTACTATTATAACTGCTGCTGGTTTGAAACTGGAGTCTTAATCGTAATGTGTTCCAAAGCTCTAAATGACAATATTTATGGTAGTGATGGTGAGATGAAGCCTCATGTGGCATAGAACCACTTGAGCCTCGTGGTTTGAGAAAGGGTTCATCTCTTGACGCTTCATTTGCACACGAAACCACCTTCTGGTCAGGCACATAATCACAGGCAGTTATAGCTTAACCACGTGGGATTCATTGAACTTCTGTGCCTGTTTTCGCTCTTGGGAAGGACTGTTGATTACAAAAATAAAAGTAAAAAAATGTTCAACCAAATAATTTCTCTACATAAATGATCACATATTCACATAAAACAGCATTTTCGAATATTCTGTGTGTAAATTTCCCATCAGTGGAAGTATCAATGATAAGGCAGGTTGTTTTATAATGTTTTTTTTGTTGCTTTAGGAAAATTGCATGAGCTTAGACAGGCAGAGCACAGTGAAAGTGTGGGGAGCGCTGAATATGCTTACATGGGCAATATAATATAATATAATATACAGTACTGGGGAGATTTTACTCATTTTCATTTTGTACTAACGGTTCTTCCACTGTTTCGAACTATTTTCAAACTATAAACGCTATCCCAACTCTAGTATCAACACTATCAGTGACTGATCAACTCTCTATCAAAAGCCTACATTTTCAATGGAGCTGATGCTGCTGTCAAACCTAGCGGTAAGCTCTGAACCACTTTCCGAAGCAGTCACGTGGTACAGTCGGGCAACGAGGCTTCGGACGTCATCATTTTTGGCTACGCGCTTCGTGGTAACGCCCCCTTCATTACTCGATACACGCTTCGAAGCCTCGGCACATCTTGTAACGTCACTAATTTAAGGAAACTTCGGAGAGGTGAGTGTGGCCAAACGTACATTGGTGTTGAGTGGGGACATTTAGAGTGGGTAACAAAGACACGCTTTGATTTCACCGATGATTTGACGCCTTTCCTTGACGAAATTGAACGGTATCCCCATTACGTTACTGACAGGTGTACGTGTACACTTATTAGCTTAATGAAAAAAATGTCAGGCTTCAGGCCTTATTTGGATGTGCACATTTTCTTACGTAAAGGGAGTAAAAATGGGCCTCTAATATTCATACCTGAGTACAATATCTTGCGGTCGTGCCCTCTCCACACTCAGTGGAAGCGGCAGCAAAGTTCTCCCTTCGGCCTGGCCTTTCAGAGTGACCACCCGGGTCCTCAGCCTCTCCAGGTGCCTGTGGATGTCATCGGACACCACCCGCGGCCAGTCCTCGTGGTTCAGCCCGTTGTACAGCACACACACCAGCACCTGTGTGCAGCACGGCGCACGCCAACATGTCATGTGGACACATACAGTATGGAAACTACATCATACACTGTTTTAATCATACCCATACCTTCCTTATACATGTCACCTGCTCTCTCACACACATGAGCCCACCTCAGAGATGACAACAGGGAGGTGCTCCATGGGGTATCCAGGCATCTCTCCCAGCCGGAGTTGGTGTTTGAACTCTTGGCGGGCGATTCTCTTGACGCCCCTCTTTAGCACACACAGCAGCTTGGTCTTCCATGGTGGGGACGTCTTCACAGAGGCAAAAACAGTGGGAATGCTTTCAACAGCATTGAAAGCACTAGAAATAAGTAATGACTTATTTCACAATTGTGCGTGTTAGACGGCGTGATGAAGATAATGTACATAACTGATGAAAAAAGACTTACATGGGCGCATGTCTGCTAATAGTCCTGTGTAATCCCTGAATGCATATTAAATGTACACTTGTGTGGACACAACGTTTATAGTTATTAACATATCTGATACCCCTGACTGGCTGTTTATTACCTTTCAGTATTAACTGTTTCTTTATGACAGCAGAGAAGACTATAGTGACATGTCATAATTTTGAACTAAGTAGATAAAATATTTTTGATTGAAAACAAAAAATTGGCGACACTGTTATATATTTCCTGAAGGCTATATCTTTAATTGAATTTCCAAGCAAAACACACTGAAGCAGACTCATGGAAATGAAAAAACTGGACACTAACATTTATGAAAGAGCATTTTTTATTAAGAAATGTATGCCTGTGGATTTTTCACTGCTTGTGTGTATTTCTTACTTGAGCATCCCCCGCATGCAGGGTCCCTCCAGGTCCAGTGAAAAGCAACAGTCTGTTGGTCCAAATGTGGTCCAGGAAGTCCAGTATAATCTTCTGGTTCTCCTCTGCTCCAATGAAGCGGTTCCATTTATCTGTCTTCACTCGCAGCACACAGAAAGCCTGCTCCCGAAGGAAGTCCACCCTCTCATCCGACAGCACCACCCCGCTTTTGAGTGAGGGCTCCTGGGGGACGCGCACTCCTCCACTACCTAAACCTCCACTGTTACTGCTTTTACTGGTGGCCTCAGCCATGAAGAGTATGAGCTAGCAAGAAAAAAAGATAAAGAAATGCTTGATTTGAAGCAAAGTGGAGGAGAAGCAGAGTGAGGTAAAATGTACAAACTCACCTCAGTCCTTGTTAAGATCTGAACCTTTAGATTGACATTTCTCCTGTCACAACAACAATCCACTCATTAAATGTCTTTTCTCTTCCCAAGCTCTGAAAGGCTGTATGCTGGAAAAGTGATACACACCTTGGATAGGTTAACTTATCACTGAGGCTTGTGGAGGCTGTTTGGTATCCTGAAAGACCTGCAACCTAATCCTGTAACCTGAGCATTCTGAGGCCCGGCTAAAAGGACACCCCCACAGCAGGTAAGGCATGATATTACAGCCATAATACATTTATGGAAGGATGAGCTTTTTGTCGGGAAATAATAAATATAACACTGGGGAACACAATGTTTGTTTAGTTAGGTCTGACAGCTGTTTTTGACTAATTTTTGGGTGCAGAATCCAAAACACGTCAAATTTTTGAACTATAGGATCACTGTTTTCTTAAAAAATATGAAAAAATCTTCAATAATGACATATAATGAAAGAAACAGGCATGACTGGGATGTTTATTTAACACTATCAGGTTTTTACGAAGGATATGGCTCATGGAGGACCTACATACCTTTGTAAATAAATCACTAAAATTGAATAGTTCCAAGTAGGCCTGTCACGACAACAAATTTTGCAAGACAATAACTTTCCAAAACATTATTGCCGATAAACTATATTATTGTCAATATTATTTTAATTTTTTTTTGATGTAATTATGATAAATGGGATAATAAAGTGAGTACACCATATCAAAAGCAATAAACTTTAATTTCTTAAGAGTATTTAACTGTAAGTAAAAGGTCAGGATCTTTTAAATAAAATAAATTAAACAAAAAATATAATAAATTTAACAATCAAGAAAGAGAAAAAAATACAATGGAAATGAAAATAATTGATACTAATCAAAAACAATAAAACACAGACCCTGTCTCTAAAGAAAAAACGAACCCCCCCCCAAAATAAAAAAACAATAAAAACTATAGCCTGAATAAAAGGAAGTTTATACAGTTGCTGAATTGTTTGTAACATGTACTTTTTCCCAGTCAATCCGTACTGTCTGTCAAACATTTTAACATTTCTGGCTTTCAAGCGTATGCATTTCTGCTGCATTTCTTTGGCAGTGTAGCTGTCTTTGAGCGCCCACCATTTGGCGTTTTTGTTTCTATTTACTTTGCTGACCAAAAGCCTCAGTAAGAGCGGATTGTCAAAGAACAAGGCTCCGCTGCACCTCCCCTTCTTCTTCTTTGTCGCCACTATTTTCAAACAAATGCGACATATCAGGCTGCATGGTGGTGCAACGGTTAGCGCTGCAGCCTCACAGCAAGAAGGTCACCGGTTCAAATCCCCACCTTGGCCGGTGGGTCTTTCTGTGTGGAGTTTGCATGTTCTCCCCGTGCAAGCGTGGGTTCTCTCCGGGTACTCCGGCTTCCTCCCACAGTCCAAAAACATGCTTACCAGGTTAATTGGTCACACCAAATTGTCCCTAGGTGTGAGTGTGTGCGTGCATGGTTGTCTGTCCATGTGTCACCCCTGCAATTGACTGGCGACCAGTCCAGGGTGTACCCTGCCTCTCGCCCAATGACAGCTGGGATAGGCTCCAGCCACCCACGACCCTAAAAACAGGATAAGCGGTATAGAAAATGGATGGATGCGACATATCAGCTTGTTGGTGTTCATGAGCTCACACTTTGTTCATTCTGATAAAAAAATAAAAAATATTCCCACACTGGGACTGTGGCAGGCAGCTTAAGAACCGTATCTTTCATGCCATCACTCATATTAGTGTTTCCTCCTTACTCCTCAGGACGCTCGCTTCAGCGCTCTCCGTGTGTACCCGTGGCAGCCCTGTCTTCACCCCAAAGATCGCATTTTTGACAGATGCTCACTCTGCTATAAATCAGCTATATTCGCTATAGAACCTATGCACCCTGATGTTAGGAAAGATAGACGTAGTGAGCCATCTTCTCATTCAGCCTCTTTGGTCGAAAGAGAGGAGGAAAACAAACATGCATTCACGTGTCAGTTTATCGAGGCTGGCAAACTTATCGAGGACGTTTTTATTTACCGCTCGGTTAATTGATTTATTGATTATAGTGACAGGCCTAGTTCCAAGCTTTGAAAAACAAAAAACAGCATAAAACAAAATAGCAATTTCAATGGTATGCCCATGGTTACAAGGCTAAAAGAAAAGCAGCACAAATCCCCTTAATTCCTCCTATGCTAGCTTTCTCTTAGCAGATATTGATAGTACTGATCTATTGGGAGCTGCACACACCTCTCACTGCACTGTCTCAACTGTGGCTGCACAAACAAGCTGCTATGTAGCTGTAGATGAGTCCAGTTGTACTCAGCTGGCAAGTCTTACTACAGTGGAAATTTGCATATCTAGCGGAGAAGCTGTGGAGAAAACACTTGACATGCTAAAAAAAAAACTGATTGTGCTCTTGGAATCAGCATGACAGTTTTAGTTGAAATCAGCATCAAAATCTAACTCGACTGATTTTTTTTTTTTCAAATGCTCCCCAGTGTGATACCCAATGTATGTTTGGATATATGTTCCAGACAGATGACACAGTTTGGGGTAATTTTGGGGATTTCTTATCTTTTATTAGAGGAACAGCATGTTGACGCTGTTGCAATGACTGGTCAAATTCACACTCTTAAAACACAAGAAGTCTTTTTGGTTTCCTCAGTGTGTAGTATTGCCACATGGGGGCAGTGTGGTACAGCGTTTCTTAGTGCATCATTCAACTGAAATCCAAAGTGACCTGAGCCATGACATCCCATTACACATGATACGCCATTTATATAAAAGCATAGAAAAATGGGACATTTTTTCTAAGTGTGTTACTGAAAATACCAGCGCAATGATTACCCTTTTAAGATCCTTCACTTCCTGAGTTTAACCTTAATTCAGACATAATCTGAAATGGGCTGAATGGGGAAGGCAGAGCTTTCTTGGATGTCAGACATTAGAGTGCCTTTTAAACCTCCTGACCATGCATTTGTACTGTTGGGTTATTTGTAAGGTTATGCAACACAGTCCAAAGATACATACTCCTTCAACAGAGGGCTTGTTAAGGCTCAGTTTATGACTACAAATCTATTGTGCTCTAACATGGACTATAAATACAGTTTAGCCAATCCCCATTATGTTTTACAAGATTTCTTTTTTCTTAAAACCGCTTCTCAATCTCTATTATTCTTTCTTTTAGCATTATGTTGGACTTAAAACACTTGATAAAGTAGAAAGAACCTTTTTTGTGACATATAAATGCCCAAAGAATTGAGCTCTGAAGCTTTATGTTTATCTTTAAGTGTTTAGTGTTCAGCAGTTAAGATCAGCAGTTAACATTTTCTAGTATTCACAACCCAGATTATACCACTCTGTAATCTCTAATTCCACCTAATTTGTTTGTTTCACATATTTTGAACTGTCATCTTATGGTGGGTAATGAAACAGTTTTTCAGGATGAATCAACTCCTGTTTGTTCTCTGATACGGTTACGAATGCGTGTGATTGAGTGTGCGGGGCTTTTGTGTGCATGTCTGTCCAGAGCCCAAGGCAAGTGAGGGTGTCCCTTGGGTGCCTCCACATTCACACTGTATCTAAGCCTGTTTGAGCCAGCTGACAGCAGGAGCATGACTGTCCGTCTCTCTGACCTCATGCCCAATGTCAGCTCAGCTCTGCAAGGATGAAGGGATGAAGGCCAGAAAAAGAGATCTTAGGACAATGGGGGGAAAAGAGGGGAAGGGCAGGGAGCAAACGGAGGGAGAGAAAGAGGGGGGAGAAAAAAGAGAGGGTGGGGAACGAGGAGGGGCAGAGAGCTCACAGAATACAAATGAGGCAGAGAATAGAGTGATGAAGGAGCAGAGGAGCAACAGCTCAATAGAGATATTGCACTTGGCCAGCTTTGGATGGTAAATATTCAAGAGTAGTTCTGAGCAGAGTCATTGCTGAGTAATGTAAACAGGAGGAGCAGGAGGGCAAATGGGAAAATGTATCCTGAGGCAATATTTAAACTCCCAGCTCTTGACTGTTACTGAAATATCACCTGTAAGAGGCTGTAATATCCTGCTCCAGTGTAGCAGAGCAGAGCAACAGCTCAACTCCTTTCTCTCTTCATCTCCCAGCAATGTAGTTTTAACCTGAAGCGTCTTCCTCTTCTCTTTTTCTCCTCCTCTCTTCCTCCATCTCTCCTACTCTCTCCATTTTGCCGTTGCCATGGCTACGTGTTGCTTGACGATCAGTCTGCTGCTCTTGAGTCCAAAGCTTTGGCCTGGCTCCTTTTGCCTCTCAACCTCTCCGCTCTTCATCAACCTTTTCCTGTCCTCAGTCACAGGAGGAAATTACATGGAGATGAGCTTGAGGTCTCAGCTGCACACTCACACGCTCACACGCACACACACACACACACGCACACATACACGTACATCGTGATGACCGTCATTTCTTCAGGCACTGGGTGTTTCGAACAAGTCCCCACTTTGGTGCTACTCCCCACAGCCTTTTAACATTTTGTCTTGTGGTCTCTGAGGAAAAAAACGCAGCTTTTCTGAGGCGGGTGGACTCAGGGGAGCTGGAGAAAAGGAGGAAAAAGGAGGAAAAGACGAGGGCTGAAACCGCCAGAAGAGAGGAGCAGAGAGGAAAATGTCACCAGGGAAAAAGAGAGAAATTGAGACACTGACAAAGATGGCACATATACTCTCTCTCAGTCACACACACATACACACACACACACACACACAAAATGATCATTTCAAAGCTTTCCTCCTGTTGCTGGCTGGCTACCCAGGAGATCCTACCATGGCTGGTGATTGCCATGTATGTGCCTGTGTGCATGTGTCCAGATGGCGCTGACCAGCCGTCCCTCCCAGGGTAGATGAAGTAAATGGAGCGATTACAGTAATGACCGACACACACATCTGTTTCATACCTCTGCATGGCTGCCAGCTCTTTAGGACACACACATGCAAACACGAACACACTAACACATGAATAAAGCTGTTTAGTGCTTCTCTCTGACTTTGTAACACCAAACAATCTGGATTATGCTGTTCATTTTGTGTAATGCTAATGTGCTGTGCATTGTGGAGTTTGCTTATTGATGATAATAAGGGCAAATGTGGAAATAATAGTAGTGATACGACTCCTTCAACACTTTACAGAGAGAAACAGTTTGGACAAACTGTGACCCCTCTGGTCAAGGTTACTCACTCCATCCCCCTGTTACTTATCCGTTTTTTTTTTTTCACTCCCGTCTACAACCTCATGCTTTAATCTCTTTGATCTAACCCACCTGAAATGTCCCCTCTTCTTTTTCCAACTTGTTTTTTTTGGCCAACCAGAAATGAGTGAAAGGAGAGGAACAATTGGGATGAGCCACAGGAGGCAGAGGTCTTCTTTGTAGTTTGGAGAAAAGGCTGAGTGTCACCAGCAAGCTCTTCCTTATCAGACCTCCCCTTTGTTCTGGAAAGGTCTTTCTCCTCTGTCTGGACTCAGTGATATTTGAGAGGCAGGTCCATGTACACAGGAAGGGGTTAGAGAGCATGTCCAATCTCCCAGGATGAGCGTGTTTGAGTATTTTAGACCTAAGCGTGCTCCATGTGCTTGATTGTGCTGCCCCGCTGAAAGGACCCCCCCTCCCTCAGCTTGACTTCAGAAACGCTGAGTCCATGCTGACCACTTCCAGGATGTTCTTCACTAAGTCCTCACTCTGTGTAAGAGGACACCCTCATTTCCCTGGCAAAGTACTGCAGTGTCTCTTCCAAAATGTGCAGATACAGTATTTTTATTGGAAAAAAAGGACAGCATTGTTTTGTGCTGTGGTAGACACAGGTAGTTTCCTCTTACAGCAAGTTCACCTGGGCGGGATTCTCTCAGGAGGCTCATTAAGCTTTGCTGAGACAAAGAGGTACACTGGAATTTAAAGTAAGGTACAAAACCTTTTCCTTATAGGGAAGGATTTTTTTGTTTCACATAAATCCTGTAGATGGGGCTGTTTCTCTGTCAAGCTCTAGAGAGTTTCCCGTAGATGGTCCAATTCAACGTTTCTCTCCCACCTCATCTTCTTGTTACTTATATGCTTACCCAACCAACTCTGGAGGATTGGCTTTTTGTCAATAGCTGAATTGGTTTAGGCGTAACTTCTTTTTGGATGTAGTACATAGAGTGCATCATTCACTGGGACATAGGTACACACAAACCAGTAGAAGTGTGTTTGCAGATCCAGGTTCAGACACACGCCAAACGTTCCCCTGGTCTTTCACACAGCGAGAAAGTATTATTTCTATTGATTTATCATCATGTGCCCACCTCCGAGATATTAAGACCATAAAACAATAAAAGAGGAGTGAAATACTCCCTGGCAACCTCTGAACAAATATAAATTACACCGTTTGTGGATAGGATTTTGAGAGCACTGGAGCTAAAGAAAATGAAAAACACTTTTCTCACTCAGTTCCTGAAACTCAGCGCCTTACCTTGATACCTGAACCTGATAGAATCAACCAGGTCTCAACCCAGTCTCCCCAGTCTCCCCCAAAAACTTTCGAGCATGTGTAAAATAGGGGAGGCTCCATTAATGCTGAACAATATGTACAGACTTTTAGTTGAACACATTCCGCCATCCACACCATTGTCATTTTTCCTGAAAGGCTTTGATTATTTCACAATGTGTATTAAAACATCATTGCCCTGAAATTTATTGGCTTATCTGCAGCACAACACATCACAGATTGAAAACATTTGGTGCACCACAAAGGAAACAAACCTGACTAAGGACACCCTAAACCAGGGGTCACCAATGCAGTGCCCATGGGCACCTAGGCCCCCCAAGAACCACTTCAGGTGCCCGCCAGGCATGTCCAAAAACAGCACAGGTCACAATTTAGCACCTTCCAGAAATGTTTCCCACCATCATTGTTGTTAAAATCATTATTTATAATTGTGGAACAATTAATACTGACATGTGAGCAGTGTCTTCCCATAGTATTACTTCTACTACTATTAACATTTCTTTTAAAAAGTGATCCATGCAATTTTGTTCAGGAAGTTTGTATCAAACAAGTATCCCTCTGTACCACTCATCTCACTTGAGGTAGCCCTCAGTCTCATAAAGGTTGGTGACCTTTGCCCTAAACTGTTAGCATTCAATATAAGTCAATTCTGTAGATGTTGTCTTTGCACTGTTATCAATTAGGCATAGATTTTTTTAAGAGCAGGGCTTATTTATGATTTTTATAGCACATTACAATACAACATATTAGACTCCCCTGACTTCCACCCCCCACCCACAGTAACATTGAGGAAACCACATAATATCAAAGGACACATAAGAAGAGACAATGAGAAAAAATCACAACAACAATAGTAATAATACATTTACATAAAAATTACAATTACTTTACAAACTTTACAAATGTACAAATAAATCTACAAAAAAAAAATCACAATGGACAAATTGAGTACAGTATGACAAGCCAACAAACCATTGGGGTCTAATGTAACACTCCATCACCTTGGTCGCAACCAGTTACCTAACAGCACAAAAAGGAGGTGCAACAATACATGAACCAATGGATAGAGAGTATAACAATGTTTAAAGGTCAAACATTAAAGGTCACTCGTTTGTAAAATGATCAGAGCTTAAACTCTCAACATGATTTAAAAACGGCTGCCATATCAGTTAAAACTTGTGACCTGACTCCTTACAGTGAACCCTATCTTCTCCAGTTCAATAAAATAGAGCATGCCTTATATCCACTGTGTTTATGATGGCGGGTTACAGTCTTTCCATCTCATTAAAATTTGTCTTCTGGTGATAAGTGTGGCAAAAAACAGACAGCTTTGGTTAAAGCTTCCCGAACTTAGATTCTGTGTCATCACACCAATAAGAGCCAGGAAGGCAGAAAGCCCCAAATCTCCACCTATGATTTCCAAGAGTGTATCAAAAATTAACAGCCAAAAGTTAGACGACCTAGGACACTCTCAAAGCATATCAGAATCAGAGTACTTTATTGATCCCTGAGGGGAAATTTGTTTTTAGTTACATCCCTTTAAAGACATATAAGAAAACAAACATGGGGATACAGAGAAATGGGATGAACCCAGGAGCACACCAGCTACCCAGCGCCCCCTTGCAATAGATATGAAAGAACAACATTGGGAGAAGGGAGGGGAAAAAATGTCAATTCCAGACTATTCCCAACAGGGTGTATAGTTTGAGATCAAGAAAAAAAAACACCTCAGCATATAAGCACATGATAACAACAAACATAAATTCAAAGACTTGCACAAATGTCACGGCTCAGCCATGGAGGGGCGTGCACGCAGCCTTACTGTGGCACACGCGCATCAACCCTCTGTAGCTCAATTGTAACGGAGCCAAAGAAGGCGTTGAGTCCATGGTTGTGTGTGCCATGTGACCTTATGTGTGTGTGTGAGCCCATGGACATCATCCCCTCCGGACTCAACAATGTCTGCCGTCTGATGATGACAAGGCCATGGCTATTGCTGTTGAGACGACCTCGAAGAGGTCTGATCCAGAGACAAGTTCATTGGAGGAAGGTGCGGGATGGGAGGGGGTAGAGCATCTTGTCTGCATACCATCCAGGAGAGTAGAGCTCTATCAGCCGAAAGACAGATAAAGATTGTTTAGGTCAGGCAGACACACTGCAATTTTTTTCATGTGCCTTAAAGTTCAAACTGGTCATCTCTGTGGCATGCCAAATGACCTAATTTGGTGGCCCATTACAGCCGAGCTGAGCTGACAACTTCTCCAAGTTGTTGTCCATCTTGCGAAGAAGTCCTGGAATCACATCCCGCCTGCAATTAAGTTCGCATATCGCTTGAGCCTGAGTGTTGCACAAACCCTCAGTGATGGGCAGCTTATAACCCAAAAGTGCTGCTTGCGTCTTCAGACGTTTGCAATAAATCAGTAAACCGCCAACTCCTAACAGGAGAAAGCCTGTTATCGTAATTTTAATAATATAAGAATTTTCAACAGCCACAACGGATCAGATCGACAGGAATATGGTCCTCCAGGTATCTCAGGAGTCGATCATATATCTGGCTGCAACCATTCCGCCAGGGCAAGCGAGCTCCTCTTTGCCCAGTTTCCTCGTTGAGAAAATTTGATCAATTGCGTCGAGAGAATAGCCAATCAAAACCATGGTTTTAGGTTTTGGATAGGATACAAAGAGAGGCTCAGATAGTACAGACAGAGACAGAAAAAGAGCAATGAATAAAAGAGGCTTGGGATTGTTTGCAACGATCACACATGGGGTTTACATTGGATAAAAATTAAGACGATTTAACTTGTTCCAGTGAAGTCAGTGGAAGATTTTAAACTGTGCACCAAGGGTCTCTGAAATGCTCATGTTAAGGTCCCCCTCCCCCTTGCTTTTGAGGGGATTTAGATCAGTTAAATTTTCTTCCATTAATGGAGTAGAAATCACCTGTCTTCCCTTTTCTGGATGAGTTGAGATTTGTTATGTCCAGGAGTGTGCTTTGATGCTCTAAAAAAAACTGAGTGAGGTTAGAGGATATAAAGCTGCAGATCTGTAAGTATCGAAAGAAATGGGGTCTTAGGATTCCAAACTTTAGGAAAGCATAGATTTTAAAACATTTTTAAACCATAAAATTCTGTTTTAATCAACATTTAACCCAGTCAACTATTTTTGGACTTGTGGATCTAAATCTTTAGTGCGTAGTTACCCTTCATCAAAAGTCTTTACATTGCTTTGAGCACCCTCTTCATTATTTGATGAGAACAAAAATAAAAGATATTCTACATCTTTTTCATGCTCAGTGGTTTAACTAAATGAAGATGAAAATAACTCAAAATAACCACTTTCCTTTCAATAATAAATGAGGAAAAGCAGGAACAAGTGTGAAATGACACTAGCTACATCACTACTCCTCTATTTATGTGACTACACAGTTTGTCCAATTAGCTTCTACAGTGCTAGCCCATCACTCGAACAAAGATGTGTCATGACGTTAGACAGACTGGAGATGATGAACTGAGGTTACACTGTTGAATGAGATCGTAAGGTACGGAGTCTGATTATCTTCTGTTTTGGTTCATTCAGTCACACTTCCTGCTGTGGCAATCGATTAGTTTAATGTTGCATTCAGGTTAATAGTGTTGCTGCCTGATGTCCTTATTAGCAGAAAGTTATTCCTTTTGTTCTGTTGTGTGGGAGACAGGCAGTTTTGCCCTGTAATGCTTTTGCAGACTGAGTAATTGTTAACTGAAAGCAGAGTTTAGACCTCAGGCAGCGTTGGCTGATCAGGAGAACTGAGCTTCAAGTTGCCCTCCACACACACAGTTATCATGTAGTGTGTGAAGTCTGCTGCAGGGGCCACTTGATTGTTACTGTTTTTATGCTTGACTGCCAAAGAGGGAGTTTTCGGTGGGGATTAAATGCTTTGCTTCAATATTGTGTGATTTTAAAGTGAGAGACTGAGAGTGCACAGTGGTGGTCAATCAGCCAGCCATAAAGAGAGACGGAGAGCTAGAAAGGAAAACGAAGCATTAACGCTGGAAAATAAGAGGATGTTTTTTTTTGTTTTGTTTTCCAAAGCGGTCATGCTCTGAGAAAGAATAATTCTCACACCTCTCAGAAGGAACACACAGGAGGGGGCTGGATTTGGTTTGCACAGCCATCACTCTGCTCATTCCCAGGTTGGCAAATACAGATGAATTAAATGTTACTTTCCTTTGGCGTGTCAGAAAGATAAAAACAATACGCTTAAGTCTGTTGCAGATAGCCTGAGAACAGAGGAGAGCGACTATAATGTCACCTGGTCCCTCAGTGTTCTTCATTAAGGCTGATTTTATGCTTGAAGCGTCTGCGGGGTCCGTGCAGCTTTGTGCGGACAAATGACATTATTTTTGTACCTACGCCCCCTGGCATGGCCCTTTTCAAAAAAATTCTGAGCCGCACGCATTCGAAAAATTTCTAGCCTGCCGGACAGAGACATGTGGACAAGATGGCGGAAGAACAGGATCTCCTAGTGGTCGAAGTGCAGAATTACAGTCATCTGTATGACTCTTCACACTGAGACCACTGTGATAACCAGGTGGTAAATAATTCATGGTGTAAAATTGTGGCCACTCTCGGCAGAGATAAGAAATCGGTTAAAGGAACCTGGAAAAATCTCTGTGACAGATATGTGAATGTGTTGAGGGTAAAGGCAAACTTCTTCAACTTTCATTTAGTACTCTGGTAAACGTACGTTGTGTACATTGTATATCACGTTGTGATACACTGCCCCCTGCAGTTTGGGAATGGACACCAATAGACGCCACGTGGGGTGGTAAAAAACAAAAAACCCTCACTTATTTTCTTGTGCGGATCTTGTGCGTCTCATTTCTGTGCGTCACATTTGTGCCCCCAATTCACACATAGAGCATGAGCGCTGTGCTGTGCGCTGTGCTGTGCGCTGTGCTGTGCGCTGTGCTGTGCGCTGCGCTGTGCGCTGCGCTGTGCGCTACGCTGCGCGCTACGCTGTGCGCTACGCCATACTTAGAAACCACTCTAGTCAATCATTGCATTCACACAGCACACCCTGTGATCTGCCGGCACCGCGGTCACCAACGGCTGAGCTCGGCTGTTTTGCTACAAGTCTATTTTTGCCAGAGTGCGGTCCAGAAATGCGTCAATCTCTGCAGAGCAGACTGGCCAAACAGGAAATCAGACACAAAAACGATCAGAGTATCCAGTCATTTCAAAATAAAGCACCATGTTCTGGCTCCCGTTCGTACATCTCATCCTTGTTGATCAAAACTACGTCTCTGGCACGGGGCAAGAGGTCATCAGTAGGTCAGATCCAGATTAAATCTGACTGTCTGGTCAAGGAAAGTTAATCTTGGAGGTGAAAAACTTTCATTTTACACGACACAACGCACCTTTTCGATAAAGACACAAACAGAAAGGAGAAGGCGTGGACTGAAGTTTTGGGAGGGCCAGGTGAGTTTAACCTACTAGTCAGTACGTTGTCATGGGTGGATTCCTGCAGGAGCATGTGGTTCTCCTGTGATCTTGTGACCCAGGGTATCCAGCTGCTCTGGGCGCTGCACGGCGTCGCGCTCCAGAGACGAATCCAGTGTGAATTGGCGCCCGCCCCAAAACTGCTGCACTGCACAGCATGGCATTCATGCTTTATGTGTGGATTAACGGTATCACAGCCTTTAGTTTCTGACCTGCGGCCTCTTGAGAGGAAACTCCATACCAGTGCACAGTTATAGCCCATATAGATCAAAAAGTTAGAGTGAAGATTAGATTATATATAATATTGCTGAAAACCTCCTCAGTGGATGAGTGATTGGGTTAGACTTCCTCAAAAATAGCTAAATGATGTGACAGAACCAGCCCTGTCTGTAAAGAACTGTAGACAAGCTTCTTATTGTTTTTCATGGCAGTTTCTCATCAACGGGGCTGAGCTTATTGACATCTGTTGATGCTAATACAAGTGATTTATAACTCATACAAACCTCCTTCAAAAATTGAAATTTCCCTTCAATGATGAAGAAAGAGTCGGAGAATAAAAAAGTCAGTGTTAATGCAGCTCTCTAAAAATGATGGAAACTGTCATGATGCATAAAAACACATCAAGCACACACAAACAAACAAATGCCATCGATCAGGGCTAAGCTTTGATCTCTGTGTGAGAGCATGCCACAGCCGATCGATCACTTTAATTCGGCCACCAGTGTGTGTTCGCACGATTCTTTCTCCCACGCCTCGCACTGCTTTACACTTTGTAACTGTGCACTCACACACACACAGTCATATTCTCTCTTTTTTCAACCCCTTGCGGACAAAATTAAACACACGCACACACACACAAAAAGGAGCACATACACAGCAGCCTGATTAGGTGAGCCACAGGGGTTAGGCCTAATGACAAACAAACTCAGCGTGTGCACAAACACCTCTGCTTCTCAGATGAAATATAGATTTTCCTCTCTTCCAAAAGCTGATGGGTATTAGGTGAAGGCATGTGTGTGTGTGTGTGTGATGGAGTTGTGTATGTATCCTTTTGTGTTTGTGTGTGTGTAATCTTATTCTCCAGATTGTTTCTATGGAAAGAGGAGGCACTGGGGGGAGCATGTAAGTGATTGGACACTGCTTTGTTACTGTTAAAGACCTTCTCTCTGGGGAAATAGTGGGTTAAATAACTATGAGTCTTCTACTTGTGAATGTGTGTGTATGTGTGTGTGCTCAAAGGTGTACTGGTCTGATAAATTAATAGGCCTGCTACCTTACCCCAGGGGAAATGCATTGCTTTTGTTTTTACTTATGACAGGTCTGTCAAGATTACTCGAAAAGAGCCCAACTGTTTATGTGTATTTGTAAGTGAGTCTCTTAATTCATCTCATTATAAATAAATTAAAACCAAGTGGGCCCTTAAAAGCATTGCAGACACACAAAGCGGAGTGGCTTATTTATTTGTGAAAGAAGCTTTTATTTCATCCAGCATAATACACATGGAGTTAATCAAAAAGGTGATGTTTATAGTAAGCTTATTTCAACTAAATCTTAACTGTAAAACAAAAAAAACAAACATTTTTCATAAAAGCAAAAGATTCTTCATTCTAGCAGTAAATACACAAAAAGCTGTTTGATCTGATGTGAATGAATACAGCCCACCAAAAGTTCAAGGCACACTGCTTATTTCATAAGTTAGAGCTCTGCTCAGCTTTATTTTGATGATAAAATTGGATTATAGCTGTAAGATGAGATGTGTCACTCCTACCTAGTGGTAAACTCAGAGGATAACCAAATGCAGCAGTTCTCCCCAGCTCCACAGAGCGGTCTAAGCATTATTCAGTTTTTGTTTTTCCAGCCAACACATTACTGTCTTTGCCCTCAGTCTTACCCTCCTTATCAAAAGTCCACAAAAGACTTTTGTCTCAGGCAATGAAAGCCCTGTGGGCTACACCACAAAATAACAAGCTCAAAGTTACTCTATTTAATCTGAATCAACTAAACCTGATGCTTCAATTAACGGCACCAAATAACACAGCTGCATATGAGCTTAAATCTTTCTTCTTAATTCTTGTTCATGCCTTCATAACATAATAACAGTAATAATAATAATTATACTACTTCTACTACTACTACTACTACTACTACTACTACTACTACTACTACTAATAATAATAATAATTGGAAATAAATATAAAATTACCAATAATGATAATAATACATTTCATTTATGGTCCCTCTTCACTACACTCAAGGTCGCCTTACATTAAGTATAAAAACAAAAACACAATGAAAGGAGACATATTGTGTGTCATTTGAAGCTTCTTTCACACTAACAGAAAAGATCACAGGCTGACCTCTTCAGCCGACTGATCTGACTAGAAAAGAGAAAAGAGAAAAGAGATCAAATAAATTCCTTGTTTAAATTTGATATGTGGTAAATTCCAATTGAACAATCAGTTTTATAATCTGTGGTTTTGTGTCAACATCAGCTGTGTCAAGAGAAAATACAAAAAAGGAATGAAATGCTGGAGGCTGTTCCTTTGTTGGTCGTGTATTTGTTACCGTATGAATAATCTGTAGAAAGTTAGAGTGTGAAATTGACAAGAGGTGTGAAAAAAATACCGGTACAGCAATATGCGGGGAAACTTTGACCTGTTATAAAATATAGATATTTAATCTCTTAATTTCTATATTTTTGTTTCATTTTATTTTTCACAGTGTAGTGGGCTGATAAATTAAAAATCAGTGTCATGTTTTGTGCAGTTTCAGATTTTTTACGAGTAACACTGGTCACACCAAGTGACATTTATCAGTTTCACCAACTGACCACGTCTCAGTGGTTGAAGTGAGAAACTTGACGCACTTTGTTTTCAAGTTAAGTGTTTGTATGAAACACTGCATCTTACCTTCATCATTTCAACCACAAGAAAATAGAAAAGTTGTTTTCACTCAAACAGTTAGCTGAGTTGGCTGCACGGTGGCATCAAGAAGGTCACTGGTTTGATTCCCAGCTTGGCCGGTGGGTCTTTCTGTGTGGAGTTTGCATGTTCTCCCTGTACATGTGTGGGTCCTCTCCAGGTACTCAAGCTTCCTTCCACAGTCAAAAAACATGCTCATCAGGTTAATTGGTCACTCTAACTTGTCTGTAGGCGTGAGTGTGTGCGTGAATGGTTGTCGGTCTGTCTGTCTCTGTGTCAGCCCTGTGATTGACTGGCGACCAGTCCAGGGTGTACCCTGCCTCTCGCCCAATGACAGCTGGGATAGGCTCCAGCCACCTGTGACCCTGAACAGGATAAGCTGTTCAGAAAATGAATGAATCAATAGTTAACTGTGAAGAATATTGCAATATAGCACAATATTGTGATATCGTGATGTGCATCATATCCTGAGGTTCTTGCCGATACTCACCCCTAAAAATGACCAGAAGCAAACTGAGAAACAAGGACGGGAAACTTTGGTAAGTGGAAAAGATCATTTTCATGACTAACAAAAAAGTTTCAAATACATCAAATGCATTAAGGATCCTGTGATGTGGCCGATTTCAAACTTAAACCACAAATCAAGCCTTGATTAGGTCGTGAATCAATTGACTTGATGATACTCTTTGTGTACTTTGAAGGTAAAAAGCTGTAACTGTTGACCCTGCATAAACAGCAGACAACAGGATGGAAACCAGCTGTTTTCTGCAGAGCAGCATTTAGCATCTGAACAAGGATTTTCTTAGAGATGTAGAGAAAAACAAGAGCTCTAAGAATTGTGTACATGATCTCACAATTGGGACAACAGTAGACCCTAAATTAAAGCCAGTTAATATTATTCACAACCAACTATTTTAGTACAAGTGCCTTATTTTCTTGATGTGGTGAAATCTTAATGTTGTGCCTCTGAGTGCTTAGAGATATAAATGAATGTAGCTTTATAAACGCCTTTGTTAGTAGACTGTTAAGTGCAATTTGAACACCACAATTTGCAGCAATCGTACACTTTTCCTCCTTGAGTCAAACCATTAGTCACAGAGGATACAAAAACAGATGTATGCAAACCTGTGCACTGATAGCAGGCATGAATGTATGTTACTTTCCATAAACTGAACTGAAAAAAATGAGGTAGGTATGTCGTTATATTCTGCTCTAACTTTAAATGACTCTGCCCTCTATTTCATCTCGATTTCTGCTCTCAAAACTTCATAGTTAACATGTCAGCCACACAGAAGATTGTATCATCAAAACGAAAAAGATTATTTAGCAGCAAAAAGATTAAGATAATCTTTTGTATTAATCCATAATCTGCTCTACTTTCGTGCCGCCAATCATGTTGTAGGAGTCAATTTTGGCTCTCCCTAATGTTGTTTTTTTTAAATTTGGATTTGACTCTTCAGACTGCTCTAAAGCGTCCAGTATCAGTGTTGTGATGTGTGTAATGTCTTTTGTGTAATTGTGCGCTTGTGTTTGAACACGCTCAGCTAACTGTAGGTTAAGCTAAGTGGCTGTCTGGCACAAGCATTCTTGATTATCCTTATTTATCCCTCCCTCCCACTGTTACACACACACACACACACACACACACACACACACACACACACACACACACACACACACACACACACACACACACACACACACACACACACACACACACACACACACACACACACACACACTTCCTGCTAAAAAGCTAATCTTTTTGTGCTAATGAAAGGTATTGGGTTTCCTAACAGGCTTTTAAAGGAAGGTGATGGATTGAGGGATGGATGGAAAGTGGGTGGGGAGAAGGGACACGGGGAGGGGAGGGGGGTGAGTGAGGTGTCAATAAGTACATCAACCTGATCCCTTTCAGACTGCGAGGTGTGCATATGCTGCTAATGTGCTAATGTCGGCATACATACACACATACACACACACACTCATAAATCTCTGGGCAAAGCATAAAAGCAGGTCTTTTGGTGCCAATAAGCTGAGAGATGGATTGCATGAGATGTCTCCACCTTGACCAGTGCTGTGATAAATGCCTGCGGTTGGATATGCACACAAGCCAGTGTATTACATCAGTTTAGAGCCGTTTCTATGTGCAGAGTGGTGCAGAAGCACTTTAATCTAATATTTTTTGTTGTGTGGAGAGGAATTCATTATTTGATGCTTAAAATTTTCAGCACATTTACAGAAAAAAACTATGTGCTGTAGAACAAACTCAAACTATAAAAACACTGTTAAATATATCAATAAATTATGGCTTTTTAAAAACTATGTTGTTGTGGGCTACATTTAAAGAGTGTGGAAATATTGTTAATCTTACAAATGATAAATAACAGAATTATTCCAGGACCTTGGACTGTATCCAAAGTCCTTAATTAGTTTTAGTTTTTAGACCTTGGAGCATTTCCAAAGTTGGAAATCATCCCTTTTCCTCAGTTTCTAGATTTTAATGTTATGTTTGTGATGTACTCTTTAAGGTAAGGGGGTTATCCTGGGATCCGGAGCCCCTGCCCTCTCCTGATCTTTCCCCTCCCCTAATAAAGCAGATAATCATTAGTTTCCCAATCATATTAGCATGCCAGTAATGAGAGGGGTAAGTCAACCATTAGAATATGATCCATAATTCATTGTTGACTCTCGTTCATTACCCCAAACTCGCTTGGGTGAATGTTTAATAAGTCTGAGTTTGTGCGAGTATGTGCATGTGTGACTTAGCATCTCTGTTTATCGTCAGGGGTACGGAGCAGCGTCAGACCGAGATGGATTGTTTGTGTCGGTGGAAATTTACATGATGGACTGTGTAATCTCCCTTTTTTTGCTTATGCGTTACGTAACTTCTGGATGATGCAAGCAACATCTTTAATTGGAAATATATGCCAGGGTGTGTTATTGTGCATCTGTGTGTCTGTGTGTCTCACCCACTGTCTGTCTCTCTCATGAGTGAAGCAGACAGCTGTTATCGTTTGCTGACAGGATCCTCCCATCAGCCCCTTCCACTTTGTGTCAATCACAGCGCACTGCCACAATCGTAATTTAAACAGCCTCTTTTCCCTCTCTTTGCTCAGAGAATATGCATGTGTGCATGTGAAGAAAGCTCTGCTCTGACTCCTTTCCTTGCTCTCCAAACACAGCAGGTTGATTACTCCCAAAAATTCCCCAAACGCCTTCATCAGATCCCCCGTGCAGCAAAATTACTCCCTCAGTAAATAAATAGTTGTTAAAACCAGCTGGAACATCATTAATGTCCGGCTCTTGGCCAGAGGAAAAGTTGCTTCAAGTGAGTGTTGTTGTGTGTGTTTGCATGTGTGTGTGTCTTTTGGCAGCCTCCTAATGAGATGCCTGTGTTTCCCTCCATTAGTAGTTTATTAGATAGCCTGGGTCGCTGAGGTTTGTAAAATACTGTAAGCTTAATTTAGCACGTTTGGCACTACAGGGGCAAAGGGGATTTAAGGGAGTATCAAGGGCACGAACAACTGTGTTGCTTAGGAAGTAAATTAGAGCTGCTAGCAATAATAGGTGAGCCTTCATGCTGTTTAACAAAGCTTTTACTTAATAAACTGCCTTATGTGCTAATTATTGAGGATCTGATTGTGTAACAACTAACAAATGCAGCTTAATTTACAGTGCTGTGTTTTAAACTCTGCTGTGGTCAGTGATGAATTACTGATGAGCAGTCCTTGTGTAGGTGGTTCTTTTTTACTCTGAGCAATGCACTAATACTGCTTAGCTAATACATAATTTTTAGCATGATTTATGAACAAAGTGTGACTCCTTTTAGATAAAACGACCTGACACTGGATTTTAATACAGCAAACGCACCAAAAGACATTTATGTAATCAGGGAAGGTTGAACCACTGTTGTTTTTTATCTTTTAGAGAAGGCAAAGTGAATACTTCTTTTTGAAAATACAGTGGGGAAAATAAGTATTGAACGCGTCAACTTTTTTCTCATAACATTTATCCATAAATAATGATTATGTGGAATTTAGTGCGATAACACAGGAAAAAAGTATTGAACACCCTAACTGAGACTCATCTAATACTTAGTGGAGAAGCCTTTGTTTGCGATGACAGCTTCCAGAAGCTTCTTGTATCTTTGAACTAATGGCCCACACTGCTCAGGTGTGATTTTGGCCCATTCCTCTGCACAGATTGTCTTTAAATCTTGAATATTCTTTGGTGCCCTCTGGTGAACCCTTTCTTTAGTTCTTTCCACAAATGTTCAATTGGATTTAAGTACGGTGATTGACTAGGCCATTCTAACAGATTGATTTTCTTTTTTTGAAACCATTTGAGAGTCAACTTTGCCGTGTGCTTTGGATCGTTGTCCTGCTGGAAGGTCCAGCCACTTCTCATCTTCATCATCCTGGTGGATGGCAGCAGATTCATGTCAAGAATTCCCCCATACATGGCTCCATTCATTGCTCCGTCAATTATATGAAGTTTGCCAATACCATGAGATGAGCAACAACCCCATGCCATGATGCTTCCACCTCCAGACTTCACTGTTGGTTTAGTGTTTTTGGGTGATGTGCAGTGCCATTTCTCCTCCAAACATGGTATGTAGTATGACAGCCCAAAAGTTCAATTTTGGTCTCATCTGACCAGACAACATTCTCCCAGTATTCTACAGGCTTGTCAAGATGCTGTTTAGCAAACTTTAAACCAGCTTCAACATGCCTTTTCTTGAGGAATGGAGTCTTATGGGCTGAGAGTCCATAGAGGCCATGGCGGCGGAGTGCATTGCCTATTGTTTTCTCTGTAACAATTGTACCTGCTGCCTCCAAGTCTTTCTGGAGCACTTTCAGGGTGGTCCTTGGCTCGTTGAGTACTCTTCTGACTATCTTTCTGACTCCCTGGTCAGAAATCTTGCAAGGAGCTCCTGTGCGTGGCCTGTTGATGGTAAGGTGGTGCTTCTTCCACTTGTGAATAATGGCCCAACAGTGCTGACTGGAATATTCAGGTGCTTTGATATAAGTCTACAGACTTATATCAAAGCACCTGAATATTCCAGTTCCATTCTGATGCTGAGCAACAATCAGGTTGTGAATGTCTTCAGAGAGTTCTTTGCCTTTACCCATCATGAGGTGTGTGGTATTTAACTGCTTGGTGAAAAAAACACCTTTTTTATAGGACCATCAATTTGCTCTAGCCCAGCTGATGTTGGTTTGCACTAATTAGAAGTTCAAGTAATAATTACTGACAGATTTCAGGTGGTATGGTGCATTTCCTTGCCAAAGTATACAGCCTTTCCATGGTGTGTTCAATACTTTTTTCCTGTGTTATCGTACTTAATTCCACATAATCATTATTTATGGACCTGAACATTGTGATTTCTTTCCATGTGTGGATTATTTGAGTTAATACCAATGTCTGGGAGAAATTTTGTTTTAACTGCAGCTTTGGAAATAAATGTGATGAGAAAAAAGGTGACGTGTTCAGTACTTATTTTCCCCACTGTATTTTGCTGTTTCATCGAGTATCCTAACTGTACATCCAATATGCTTATTTCACCGTCCTGGTGAAAAACAAATCAGTTAAACATTTCAGTTTTTACACTGGAAGATCTGCAGCAAACCAGTGCTCAAGAGCAGCAACACAGAAAACAAACTCTGTATCCTTCAGCAGAGTAGGAGGAGGAGAACGTACAAAAGTGATTTTTATAGGTTACAATTTATTGTTGATGTTCTGGGGATGAAAGAAAGATACACTTGCTTTTCTTTGTTCGTTTGACCCCCAACCAGATACATTCATACACACACACACAGGCACGCAGCATCATTTATAGCTATCTTGTAAGTGACTGATGGACCCATTTTCTCCACCGTTCATATAACCTTTACTGTCTGGGGCTATCAAAGGTCACTCCGTCAGGTCTGATTTACCGCAGGAGCACAGCGCGCCCCCCTCTCTTCGACTCTCCGCTCCCCTTTACATTAGTCTGTCCCTCTGTCTACAGCCTCTATTAGACATGCACTGTGTGTAATTCATAAATGCTCTGTCAATTTAATATGCTGGTGTCAAGTTTAAAAAGGGCCTGCTGCCTTTGTTATGTAAAAGTCACTTTGGCAGCCTGCCTACTTAGGATGTATTTCTCTAGCATTTGCTCCTCAGCTCAGATGACAGTAATGGGTCACATTGCTTGTAAAGGTAAGCCCAGGATTACACTGTTCTGAGAGACTTTATGTAGGCCCGTTTCTTTCATCATTTCACTGGTTCACTGCAGAACATAGGCTGTACAATATATGGATGTAGTGTCTGTGATGTCACCAATTTGTTTCTGATACAGAGTTTTAAAAGGGCTGCAAGGAGTTTTAAAGTGATCTTGGAAAAGTCTCCCTTCGAGATTAACGCCTGATTGTAATCCACACTTTAAAATGAGATTATCAGCCCCAATGTACGTTATTTCTGCATCACCTTGAGTGAGTCTCTATGACAACACCGCGCTGACTAATGAAGTTTAAAAGTGAAAAGAGAGATCTGTGTTTTTCTATGCTTAAAAAAAAGTTTTGTGATTATTTTTGTAGTGATGGTGGACACAGGAGCCTAACTGTCAGACAGAAAAAGGACAGAAGAGCAGAAGATAGATAAATGGGAGAGTGATACAGCCCGAGCTAAAGGCTAATTAGCCTTTAGCTTGGGCTGTATCAGTTTATAACACGGGGCTAATCTGTGTGTGCTAATGTTCAGTCCAACCCACAGTCAGCAGTTATTCTGCAGTGGTCTGTTCAAACTTGAGAGTCTATCAATAAAATGAAGAGTGAGGTTATGTTAGCTCTGCTTGGTAGATGACTGGCAGGACATAACCAGGATTTACTGATGTTACACATTACTGACACGTCTCAGAGCACTGGGCTGTCAGCTGGGCTAAATATAGACTGCTACTAAACTACTGTACAAGCTAACAGTTTTCTTGTTGTCACATTAACCTAGAGATGCATCGTAGAACCAGGCTGGTATTAGTGCCACATATATCCAGCTTCTGATACATTGTACAACCTTACGTTTGCTTGATGTCACACTTCAAATAACAGCGCTATGTAACTGTAATGATAGATACCTTGCCTTGTTGCGTTGTATTCACTTAAAAGTTGTCTTAAACAAAGAAAATAAGTTCCAAAACAAACTTGCACCTGGTTAAAAGTCACATTTTTTAGACAGTGTAACTGAGACTACGGGCCAGAAGGTGGCGGTTCAGTCCAATTAAAACAGATCCTCCTCACAGCATCTTCAAAGCCAATTGTCGATGTTGGCTAAATAGAAATATTGAACTCAACACAGCTGCATGGGCTTCATTTGGCACCACCATTAGTTTTCCTTTTGTAGTTGTTTTTTTATCAAATGTTGATGGGTAATCAGAAACTGTACCATCAGGTCAAAGTTTTATGTAGTCCAAGACAAATGCGAATCTCAACATACCTGCTAAACATTTCACTCAGCATTGGCTCTACTTGAGCACGGATTGTCAATGCAAAAGCTAACACTTAATGATTGACACAGAGAACAACAAGAATCATGCTACATGTAAAGGTCTAAAGAAATTAATTTCCTAGTCACTTCAGATCACTTGATCAGAGAATTAAGTTCTAGCTTATTAAAGAAAATAGTGAGCATCACTAGCCTTCAAATTACAAATTAATCTCTGATCCACATTCTGCCTAACAATGCTGCTACAGGATTTAATTTGTGCTTGTTTACATACAGGTTGTATAGCATCAGGACAGTACTGCAGTTGCCTGAGATACAGACCTGCTGATGTGGCTTTAGCGAAACATTTTGGGCCCAAGATAATAAGAAAAAGAGCTTCAAGATTGTGATTATGTAGGAATGCTGGTATTAGCTAATTTAACTTTAGCGTATTAGCTTAGTTATTAAGCAGCTTTAAAAAGTAAGGAGCCACTGGGACTTTTCAATTTATCTTTTTCTTGACTCTACTTTATTCTTACTTCCTTTTCTCCTCACTCCACATCATTTTTCTTTCTCTACACATTTTTCATTTCAGCTATCCTCTCTCTCATTTTTTCCTTCTCTCTGCCATGTGGCGAACTTGTTTTTTGGGAGAAAACGAGTGAAGGTGTACTCATCACTTTTTCTGACAGAAGGAATGATGGGTACAGTGCTGAACAGTTTGAGGAGCAGAGGGGAAACAGTCGAGGCAGAAAGAGGCAGGATTTAGAGCCAAACCTTTTCATCACTGTAATATAGCGTGTCTGTGTTGTGTAAGCTGGTTTGATGAATGCCACCAGGACACAATAACACAATCGACGCGTCATTTTGTGGTTAAAGAGAAGAATTATGCTCAAGCCAAAGAAGAAGTAAAGCTCATTCATGTAAAAAGCTTGACAGTGCTTTCTATCACTCGTGATGTCTGGGAATGCTCAGCAGCAGTTAGTCTAAAAATATGTTGAAAGTACATTTTGGGTGAGAAAGAATTTTTTTTTTTTTTCTTTCAAAGCACATGATATTACTCTATTTTATCCTAAGTGCCTGTGAGTGTTGTAACTATCCTTCAATATGAAATTATCCTGGTTGGACTAAACAGCAAAAAATCCTGAAAAGAAGGTTTCAGAGTCGACAAGCCTGAAGCTAAACAAATCTTCTAAAACTGAAAAGAGCAATGTGTCTGAGTGTGTGTGTGTGTGCGCTCTTGTTTGTGTTACAACAGAAAAATGATTTGTTGCCTTAAACGATCTCAGTACTGTTTGCCATTGACAAAGCTATAACAGTACATCTGTTTTAGGTGACACGAGGAAATGCAAAAGTCTCATCTCGTTTTGATGGAGAGCTGTTTGCACTCTCCGAGAATGGAGCCAAGTAAGATGGAGTTGATGGAGGAGTGGAATAATTTTGGCATTACTCATCCTTTGATGCCTCCGTCTCTCATGGTTGCATCGCCTCCTCTGATGTCATGCTTCTTTGCATCTCATCTGCATCCATTCATGTCTCATTTGTCTCTTTTGACTCCTGTCTCAGGTTCAGAGGCATATGTGTCCTTGGATTTTCTTCTGTATTACCTCCTTGCATCATATTTTGTCTCCTGGCTGTCCCTACTTTTTTTGGTATTGCAGATCTTTCAATATTCAGGAGAGGTTGCCAAGGTCTTTGGAGCTTTAATCTCCTTAATAATGTGCTACACTCTTTCTCATAATGCGTGTGTGTGTGAGACAGTCAGAGGACCGTTCCTTTGTTTTGGGCATATGTGCCACATTAAAAACACTGTATTTGGAGTGTTCTCCTCACTTGGCGTATTGAATCATCAGTCAGATCTTTGCCTAGTGTGTGGCGTTGGGATAGCACAATCAGAGAGCTGTGACATTCTCTTGTTCAGTCTTCCTTGGAGCAAACAAACGCAGTAAAGCATTTGTTGAGTTGTTTCCTTCCTCAGAGCTTCAGCACAGACTCTATTGTGGTGTGCAAGGCTGAATTGTGCATGTTAATATGTTAGCGTGTTTGTTAGTGTGTGCGTGTACATGTGCTCTGCCTCTAACCACTGTTCATTAAAGAGGAAGCATGTGACATTTCTAAAGAGCCCAGCTACTTAACAAGCAGCTGTACTCAGAGTCTCTCGCTGGTCCTGTGTATGAATTATTACCCCTTATGGGTCAGAGTAAGTCTTTGAAAAGGCAATATTGCAGAAACGCTATATTACACCATTTAGCCTTGATACATTTACACGTAATCTATGAGACTGTTTAATGCGAGACCTGTCCCATAAATAACTATCAATACTTCTGTTCATTGGAATTACCGCAGCGAGTGTTTTGCGTCAGCAGGCAACGGCTGCCAAAGCAATCTGTGGAGCAAAGAGGGACAATCTGTCACTCTCCCTCACAGCTCGGTCTCCTGAGATGGGAAACAAGCTCAGTGTCCTCAAATGCTAAAACATACTGCACACACACAAAGAGGGTAGAAATTCAATTTACCTGTAGAAGTAGATGAGACAGGTTTATTCAAACAGAGGTACAGTATGACTTTGAAAAATGGTCGTGGAAGGTTAGTTTACAAACTTGACACCTCAGCTGGCTGATGTTAGTTCTAATCTCAAACCAGGGTTTCCTCCAGGATTTTTTGAAACTGTGGGGCAGCCCCCCCCCCCCAACACCACAAAAAGAATAAAACCCAAAACATTAGAAACTTAAACTTTAAACACAAAAAATATTTTGCCTTATCTACTGACAAAGTTTGCAGCCATGCTGAGATCAGTCCTTTCTATTAAAAACTTCTTTAGATTTATTAGACTGGCTGATGTATATACTAAATTTTATACAAGAATCATGTTTATAATATAATAGGTAAACAACCGTCATTGGCTTGTTTAAGTAGAGAGTGAAGCTAAAAGAGATAATGGTGATAGTTTGTACATATGCACACCCTGGCCACCCCTACTTATGTTACACCCCATGACACCCCATTCTGAAAGTCTGGACACGCCCCTGTACAGAGGCACGTAGTAACAGTGGTCACAGTAGTATAAAAGCTGACAGGTTTTCAGGTTTGTTCAACAAAAGCTGGAGTAAATCTCCGCTGTAGATTTTAAAGAATGCAGGGGAAGCTAGAAAAACTGCAACTTCTGTCCCAAAGAGACAGCAGAAAGGTGACTCCTGTATGAGTGCGAGAAGGATTAATGATCAACTGGTATGATTGGCAACTGGATTCACAGAACCGATCATCATTACAGTCTCCAAAAACTGATCAGGATAGAGTTTAAAGTAAATACAAACAACACAGACTGACAGGGGGATTTCTGCTTGTGCTGACTTTATAATCGGATAGAAACACTGGGATGCAGCATAGAAAACAAAAGTTAACTGCAACACAGGGGATACTTGTGATGTGACTTGCATCATTACAGCATAAAAAGCATAGAGCTAGATGATAACACGTATCTGTAAACACTGATTAATGATCAAAGTAAGGGCAGGATCGATTTTCTCCCATACGTGTTGCGTGCGGGTATCGGTGCAGAATTCTGCCGTGCCCGATAAAGACAGCCTAGAATCATAACCTACAAAGACCTGCCCGTGTTCTGTCTCCATTGGTTTTGACTAGGATGTGACCCTACCAGGAGTCTAAGTTTTAAGCTGCATTTCCACCAAGCAGTCCAGTCGGAAGCGAATACGAAAATATTGAATAGCTCTGTTGCTTGAAATGCACATCCCTAGGGACTAGTAGAAACAGTAGAAAACTGTGTCCTTACAACAAAATAATTACTCACGGTCAATTTCCTCTGGCAGGTAAAGTTTTAGTAAGAAGATACTCAGAATTACAATTAGATTTAGGGACAAAAAACGTATTAGATTACCAGCTAATAACTGGTGAATAATTTTATTTTGGACGGCACAAAAGGAAAGTTTTGATCACATTTAGACCGTGCCACCACTGTCTACAAAAGAGTTTGTCTGTTTGTTTGTCTGTGAACAACATAACTCAAAAAGTAACAAACAGATCTTGATGACATTTTCAGGAAATGTTCAAAATGTGAAAAAGAAGAAGTGATTAAATTTTGGAGGTGATCTGGATCACCGTCTGGATCCAGGACTTTTTTAAAGGATTCTTTATCATTGTGAGGTAGGGCTGTTTTCACCATATGTGTATATAACTCCACCATAAATGGTCAGATTACTTTGCAAAACAATACAAGACAAGGTCACCATAATTTCTGACAGATGTTAAAGTACGATCCAGATCCTGGCAATATTCTGGATACTAAGATCTGGAATATGAAATATGTACTGGGTCATCATGGTTTTCAACATTGTCAGGTAACAGATCATCGTACAAACTTGCAACTAACACCAAATTGTAGCAGACAGTCTGCTGAAAGGGAGTATAACATTAAAGTAGGACTAAAGTGTTGATGACAATTAAAGTAGGACTAAAGTGTTGATGACAATCACAATATGCTTGGTTGAGGTCTGCGCTCTCTGAGTGCTTTTCTAGTTTGAAAAGGTGACTGACAGATTTGGGTCAATATGGCAAAACAGCATGAGAACATAAAAGGTCAAAGGTAAGTTTCATCCCAGACTTACACACACACACACACACACACACACACACACACACACACACACACACACACACACACACACACACACACACACACACACACACCCATGGTCTTACATAAGTCAAAGGTTTAGAGTCAGTAGTCTATGGAGTAAAGATTCAAGCTGTTTTTAAATTTCAGTTCAGAGTGTCTGTGGGTCTTCAAAGAGAGATTTTTTTTTCAGTTAAAGGCTTCATGTTTTAAAAGAACTTCACAATTTTATGTAATCTTTTTATTCATCTTGTTATGCTTTACTTATTTAAGTCATTTCTATAAATCCAATGTTTAGTGGGATCATTTTTTTTTAAGTTCACATAACAAGTAGAAGTTTTGTTGACCTCCGAGTTCCTGTTTCTGAAAAGAAGCATTGATGAGCATCTGTAGCCTGAATATTACTCTTCAGGAGCCTGGGAGGGAGATCCAATCAGAGTATTGTCCAACAGAGCCTGAGGTGACTTTACCCTCGCCACCTTATGCTCACTCTGTTGTTTCAAGGTCAGTCTTTATGTCAAGACATCTCTGTTTGTCTCTGCTTTCTCTGAGCAGCTCTCCCTCCATCCCTTCTCCCTCCTCCTGCCTCAGATCAATGAGCTGGATGACTTGAGTAAATCTTAATGGTCATGGTGTGTGTGACAAAGTTTAGGTGTGTGTGTGTGTGTGTGTGTGTGTGTGTGTGTGTGTGTGTGTGTGTGTGTGTGTGTGTGTGTGTGTGTGTGTGTGTGTGTGTGTGTGTCTTCAGTGCAGGTGAAGTATTGCTCACTCAGCACTGTCCTGCCCCTTGGGCTCCACCACACGCCTGCCTGCCTGCCTCCTGTCCAGCCACAATCAATTTTACAGTCCCACACACACACACACACACACACACACACACACACACACACACACACACACATTAGACAATACACACACTCACATTATGTGAATGTTTCTACAAATACAAACGGATGTTGACATAAGAGTAGTTTTAAAAATACATACAACATGACGAACACTAAACTGTTCATAAACAAACTTCTGTTTCACTCTCTGCCTGTTTTAATTAATGTGACGTTACTGGATCGATTTCATTTGACGGAAAATTACCTTCTGGCTGTCAGTGATTTCAAAATTAATGATTACTACAAGCATGCAGTGCACACATTAAAATGTATCGATTCAATTAACTTATTTAATAAATGCAAAATAAAAGATTCAATGTTTTTAATTTGAAGTGTTTCTCATGATACCCAAAGGTGTGAACTTTATGACTTAAAACCACAAACTGATTGAGCAACTGGACTCAAATCCTGATTTGATGTCCACATAAGTTTCTACAAACATTTTAATGTAAACATTACAACATTTTGAAGCTATAAAACACTTCAATTTGAGATTTTCCTTAAGATCTGAATTCCAAAGAGGCTGTTGTTAGTTTTACAATACGGTAATATGCATTAATTTATTAATTATGCCATAAAAGGCATTGTGTTCTCTGTTTGTGATCACCTTTATAAGCTAGGATGACACTTCTAATCATGTATAGAATAGAATAGAATAGAATAGAATAGAATAGAATATACTTTATCCCTGAGGGGAAATTCAGGAGGAGTCACAGCAACAATCAAGAAAACAAAAGTAAGAAAGTGTATAGAAAGTGCAAAAAGGTCCATAAGAAAATAGATGATGACAGCTTGTCCATCATTGTCCAGTTCAGCCAGCCTCCACCTCCACAGGGTCCAGGACTGAGCTTCTTCAGCAGTCTGTTCAGTCTCTGTCTCCTGGATCCTGTCTGCTCAGAGCAGGTGAAGCTCTTCCAATGTGGCGTTGGTGTCTGGTGTTAGCTCTGTTAGCCATGTCTGTTAATAGCATGATGCTACTCTGCCCTCTTGTATTCCCTCTGATGCTGGGTTAGCACAGCTAGCTCGCCCATCTTATTGGAGACAGATCTTACGTTCCCAATAACGATGGATGGAAGCACAGGTCCATGTTGTCACTTCTTAGCTCACACCTGAGAACCAGCACGCTGTCCTCACCTCCTTCTCCTCACCTTGTGGGAAACATCAGGCCTTGCACCAGTTAGCATTGACATGCTACAGGCTGCTAACAGCTGATTTCACATGTAAACAATGCAGCCATGGTTACATGTAGGATCTCCAGACAAACACAGGAGAAAAAGTAGTAAAAATATCACTGAAGCCACAAAAAGTTTGGTGTCCTTGACCAACAAATGAGCCATACAAAGTAATGAACCACTCCAAACACAAAGATGTTGAACAAGAGAAATCTTTTTTTTTTTTTTTCAAATTCAAATTCTTCATTTTAGCCTTTCTTTATAAACTGGATTGGAAAAAAGTTTCCACTTTTATTCAGCAGAAGATGAAATGTTTCTCTCTGACTCACGTGATGTGCATTTTATGGGAAAATATAGACATCATCATCATCATCATCATCAAACTTTTTCACATGGTCTGGTGTTAAATAAAAGCAAAATAGAAATTGTAAATATCTAAAATATTTGAATCGAATCGACACCCCAAGAATTGTAATAGAATCGAATCGTGATAATAGCACATCGTCCCAGCCCTATTACCTCGTTGGTAACAAGATGATGCTGGTCATAGAGAAGTGGAAAACATTCCCGCGTTGTATTTCCAAAAACATGTTTGAAAACTTTTCGTAGCAGTTTCTCATTTGGTCTGAGAGTCATACAGTTCATACCAGTGTCTTTGAACAAAGCACTTCCTGCGTTAATTTGATTCTTTGCATGAATTTTGCGCCATGACACCTCCAGAGTCAGCTCCATCTTAAATATGCTTATATATTCAAAGGCACAGACTGTTTGGAGTTCCAAATGAAAGGTTAGATACACAATTAATATCCAGCACATACTGACAAATCCTGAGAGTTAACATCTGATTTTAGTGTTTGTTCATGTGCACGTAGGCAGCGAGGCAGCTGCAGCTTCTCGCCTCTGATTTTATGATTACCCCATTTCAAGGTTTCCGGCCTTTAATTGTAGACTAAGTCTTTGCATGACTATATTGGTCTGTGAGTGCACTCAGCGTGGGTCCTCGCTCCAATCAGTCGGAGATTTCCCTGTCGACAGATCTTCATCACATGTAAGTGAAAAAGAGCCTGATGAGCTGCAAATCTGCCTCATCCTGAGGAAGAGAGATGTAGAGAGATGGAGAAATGGAGAGGTAGAGACCCCACTGTGCTAAAGATGGCATGGGCCAGGTGGTGTGAGAGCAAAGTGAGATGAGTCATAAGATGTGTGTTTAGGGTGGGGTGGGGAGTGGTATTCAGCGGCACCTGGTGCTGACAGGCTCTCATTGAAACTCTGAGATCCAATTCAGATTCGGCCCCCCCATGTTGCTTTGAAGGGCCTCGTGACAGCTAATTCCCTCTCCTCTCTCCTCCCCTCTACCCTCATCTCCTGCCCTCTCCTCTCCTCTCCACCACTCTCCCCCTCTATGGGGGGCTCATCATTGCCTGCTGATTACAGAGCTGTCACTCCTCCAGTCTGACAAGCTTGCTGATTGGCATGAGCGTGTGTGTGTGTTTGAATGTGGGTGGGAGTCAGTGTGTGCTAATGTATTTGCTCCTGCCCACGTACGATGCCCCTTCCTGCATGTTCGCTTTCTTGAGTTAAATTCAAGTGTGTTTACCCATCTGTGTGGGCACCTGTGTGTGTGTGCACAGAAGTGTACCTGTTCCTTCCTCTGATTGTGATTGCACTGTGAAGACGTGTTGGAGCTGTGCTGGAGGATGGCAGAGACGGGCAAACTGAAGCTTTTGTTCTCAGGAGAGCGTCTTTTGGGGATAGTGTTGCGACTGAGCACTTGCACCGAAGTGTCAAGTTTTTCTGTCGACAGAAGTGTTTCACATCAGTTTCACATCATAAATTATGAATGCACTGCTTTGATTTTTAATTACAGAACATGTGTTGCTCATGTTTTGACAGATTACTGGCTGCTTATAGAGCCAGTTACACAAGCAATACATAGAAGGTAGGGAACGGTTTATGACAAAAATCTGAACCAGTCGGTTTTCCTCACTTGGTGAGCTTTGTATGGTTTGTGTTTTTCTTTTTTCTTCATTTTACTACTCAGTTTGAAGCGAATATGTAGCTCTGATCATACGCATGCACAGCTCGAGGTAAAGGAGCACAGCAGGACACTTTGTGGGGAACAAGCGGCAACCTCCGGTCTAAGAATTTGAGACAGTGCAGAAGTGCTAAAATCTGCTGTTTCTCAAGTGTCTGCTTGAGGCTGGCTCTGGAAGTACCAGAAGTCACGTACACACCAAGCCAAAAAAAGCTGTGTTCAAAGTAGAAATTAAGCAATATACAGCCTGGTTCAAAAAACGTCTCCTGTCTGAGTCACTAATTTTACTATTGGCACACTGTACGGGGGGGGTCAATTTTTTTCTAACTCGGCCGTTCAGAGGATATTTAGATGCTTCTACCAATATGGTCGCGATAGCCGATGTGCTTCATTTTCCTTTTCAGAAACAGAGGGGTGATGTCGTGGAGACTGCGTCCATGTTTTATACAGTCTATGGTGGGGAAGCGTGTGTGTTGTTTACATGACGAGCAGAGAAGACAGACTTAGAGGGTGTACCTGTGGCGTTGTGTCGTTCTGCTGTCTGGGAGCTCTTTAGATTCAGTGTGAGCTCTGATGACAGCTGTAAGAAAGTGGAGGATAAAACTGCGGCTGAGTGTTGCCAACTTAGAGACTTTGTCGCTACGTTTAATGACTTTTCCCCCAGCGAGTTTTGAAAGACGACAACTCTTGCGACTTTTCAGGAGTTTGGAGAATTTGATGTTAAAGTGTCTTTTGATCTCCTCAGTGGTCAGCGTGTGTGAGTCCCTCCTCTATCCAAAACACAGACAGACAGTCCTCCTCACTCACAGTGAAATCACGAAGGTGTGTCTCTCATTATGATCCCTTCTCCCGGTCCCCAGCCCAGATAAAGGAGGAGGGTTAAAATATATTTTAAAAAAAACAAGAATAGACAGGAAAAAGTCAATTTATAGTTCTAAACATATTAATGATGTTGTGTTTTACCTGTTTCCTGTCTCTCCTACAGAGTCCATGACAATTACATGCAAATGGGTTATTCTGCAAATTAGACAGCTGCGTCGTTCAGTGGCTTTAAGGGACTTCTGGGACAGCCAATAGAAACTTTCCTTACTGAAGGGTTGTCATGTTAAAACTAGCAATGTTTCCTTCAGCTTTACTGATGTTTGAAATGGGAAACAGCCTCATTCTTTCAGGTCTTTTATGACTATATATAACAGAATTGATTAAAACTAATCTGTTAATAGTGGATTATTAGGGTAAATGGTAAAAATAAAGGTGTTAAAAACAACAACAATGTATGCTGAACTGAACCGAAAACCGTGACCACAAAACTGTGGTAAAAACCGTTCCATCCTTGATAACAGGGGGAAAAAACTTAGAGGAAACTTTTGAACCTGCACTGATATCTCATCTTAGTGACAAAACTGAAACAGAAAAATGTGCAACGTGTGAACCACAAATTGACATACATGAGTACGCAACATTAAGTATCTCTCCCAGGGATCCCACTGATACCAGCTCATTAATGTGAGCCACAGCCAGGTCATTAAAAAGTGCCAGTGAAGGGAAGTGGCCTGATTGGCTGTTTGACCTTTAAAGGGTAATTGCCACTTTTAAAAACTAATAAAGAGTCTGAGAGGCTGAAAGGAAGCCAAAGCCATTTTACTGGACACAATAACCCCAAACAATAAAGGTATGTTTCTCAATAAAGAACATGGAGCAAGTCGCTGGAAAATGGCTCTTAAATGGAATCAAAGTGAAAACTCTTCATTTTTTATCCCCTCTGTGTTCCCTTACCTTTAGCTCTTAAATATTTCAATCACATAAAGTCAAACTCCTGTATGTTGTAATGTGCACTGCTCTTATAAATAGCAGAGGTTGCTGCATTTTAACTCCTAAATACCTTCCCCGGTCTTAAAAAGATTCCTTCTTCAAAGCATAATATCTCATTTTCCTGTCTTCTAAAGTGAATGGAAGATTTAAGTAAAAAAATTTATGACAGTTTTAATAGCTCTGACTTAAAAGGTGCCCTCTATTCAGCGAGCCTGAAAGTCCGGCTTTGAAAAGCAGTATTTGGGAATATAGATTGCTTTCAGCACCGAGACCATTGTCGCTTCAAAGCCGCCGAGTTCCTCTTTGGCTCCCCAGCCTTGGAAATGGGTTCTTGTAAAAAAAGGATAAAAATGGAATGATATCAGACTGGAACCAGGGATGATAATGGCCTGAAACCAGAAGACAGGAAGAGAGGGAGAAAGAAAAAAGTTTAGAGGAGAGAGGCTGGAGAAATTAATGATGGGAGATAGATGACTCAAAGGCTCCTGAACTGCAGTATACCACAGGGTCTTTGAGAAAAACAGTCATGTTTTCAGAGCATCCTAACACATAATAGAGAAGAAGATTTAGACAGGTGAAAAGATACACTGAGAGGAGCAGACAAGGTTAGAGTGAACCTGTAAGGCTTTAGTGAGTGAGAATAGACAAGAGTAAAAGGGCCGGAGATGAAAATGTCTACAGCAGAAAAACATCAGAGACACAAAGGAGGGAAACAGGATGGATACCTCGGCAGCAGTTTCCAGCGTTGAAAAATGAAGTTAATGCAGAGGTCTGATCACCAGGCCAGAAACTCAGGAGTACTGACAGCGGCAGAGTAGACAAATCTGGCAAGCCTGGAAGTTGTGTTTACATGTTAAGATTAGACATGCACCCATCGATCGGTGCTAATTTCCTTAATTTTGGGGGATCGGTGATCGGCCCATCCTTACATATGAAACTAAACTGAAATGCGTCCAGGAAGGTCTGACCCAGCCATTGTTGCTTTTTACTCTGAGACCTAAAACTCAGGACACTTCATTGTTTGATTAAGTTTAAACATAAAGATTTTGAAGTTTCACATTGTTCAATGATTTTCAATAAAATAAGATTGGAACATTAAAGGTATAGGCTGTCAGTTATAAAAAATAAAATTCAGTATCGGCCCAAATCAGTATCAGCAGGTCAGGCTTTTTAAAGATTGGTGATCGGCCAGAAAATTGTGATCGGTGCACCCCTAGTTAAGATCCGTTCCAATATGGCATCTGCCATTTCCACTGCTAGGTAAATGAGTAACAATTACTTGTTACTACCAACTGAAGGTAAATTAAGTCACCAGCTGAGTCACAATTCCAAGCTGTCTTGCAGCTGGCTGAATAGAAACATGTTGAACACTTGTTGTGGTGGTCTACAAAGCTGTACTCGTATCACTTAGAGGACAGATCTGTTCAACTCGACGATGCTTTTTTGGTATTTACAACAACCTCAGTGTTTGGAGCTCTATGCAGTTTTGCAAGGCTGAGCTAAAATAACATGAAGCAAGATAATTACAGCAGCTCAACAGTTTGGATGAATTTCACGATTGTTTCACCATCAACAAGTTAAATTCCCCACTGAACCCCTGCTGAGGTTTACAGCTAAAATGTAGTTCGTGTCAACGTAGTCTACCCAAGATATTTCACATATTTAAGCCCATAAATGATGATACAGTCAGTTTACACACACACACACATATATATATATATATATATATATATATATATATATATATATATATATATATATATATATATATATATATATATATGTATATATGTATATATATATATATATATATATATATGTATATATATATATATATATATGTATATATATATATATATATATATATATATATATATATATATATATATATATATATATATATATATATATATATATGTATATATATATATATATATGTATATATATATATATATGTGGGGGTGCCGATCACAATTTATTGGCCGATCACCGATCTTTAAAAAGCCTGACCTGCCGATACCGATTTTTTTTTTTTTTTTTTATAACTGACAGCATATACATTCAATGTTCTAGTCTTATTTTATTGAAAACCATTGAACAATACCTTTGAAACAATAAAATCTTTATGTTTTAACTTAAACAACTAATAAAGTTTCCTGAGTTTTAGGTCTCAGAGCAAAAATCAACAATGTCTGGCTGTCAGACCTTCCTAGAGGAATATAAGATCAGTTTCAGATTGTAAGGATGGGCTGATCACCGATCTCTGATCACTGATCCCCCAAAATTAAGGAAATCAGCACCGATCGATTGGTGCATGTCTAATATACATGTATACATATATGGCCACGCATGTTCATGGTAACGGCATTCTAGCCGACCTAAATCACAAACTTTTGAAAACGGCCTCCAGAGTGGAACTTTTCTGAAACCCTGCTACAACCAACATTGCCGTGTAAACAGCAAGCCGGCGTTTTCAGTGGAAACGCTGACGTCATGCTAAGCTTCGCGCAAGTGCATACAACAGTACTGTTGTTACGACCATTGGGGACTACTGTGTTGTGCCTTCACTGCAGAATCTGCTGATTGTCTTTCAACAAAATGTTCATCTGTTGCTCCACTTTTGCACTTATTTTTCTCCAATACACCAGATGATCGGCTCAACTGTACTTCAGTGGAAAGACAGTTATAGCGCCAACTACAGGCCTGGCATGCTTACTACAGCGTTTTCAGTCCCTCAGTATTTCTGTGTAAATGCAGTTTTTTTTCAGTGTGTTTAGCCGTTTTTGGATGAAACGTTGTTGTGTAAACTGGGCCTAATACTGGTTGGTCGATACCAAAACAGTATCAGTATCGGTATTGGGATTGGGTCATAAAAGGTTAATTCAGTGCATCCCTAATGTAGTCCACCATGAGAGAAACAAGATGCAGTTATTTCTATGACAGTAAGTTTTCACCTGAGTTATTATTGGCCATTGTGTGCACTTATTGCAAAAGCTACTTATTCTCCAAGAACACTAATATACTTACAGTCATCACACTACAGAGTCAGATGATTAGTCATGGGTTGTCAAGTATTTGACAAAAAAAAAAACAAGCTGTAAAATTTCTTACTAACTTCCTTATTTAATTTCAAAAAAGTAACCAACCTACACAATTAATATCTGCAGCATAAAGTGAAGTTACACTCAGGCATTGCTCAGTAATGAGTTACTTGTAACCATAACCTCTCTTCAGGTAGAAGTGAGGTGATTTCACTGAGACAGCGACCATGTTTTTTTACAGTCAGTGCATGAATCTGAAAGGACCACTGCTTTTACAGACTTGCGGTCGGCTGGTGTAACCCCTCAACGCGTTGTGCCTGTGCCACTTCAATAATTACAATCTAAGTGTTTCTCCTTAACTGTGCCCATGACAAACATCATCACCACTGACACTGCCATCACTAGAGTGACTAGCACGCACCCCGTGGTGGTGATTCAACATCATTAGTGAACATGACTGGCTATGGGCATTAGAGACGCAACATTACACTGCACCATGCCGGTTACTAATGTTCTGGAAAACTAGATACCATCTCCTGACTTTCCGATACCATTCTTCACTTACTGAATCCTGTTAGGAAAAAAAAAGTTGAAGACTGGCAGAAAGGAGAAGGCAGAGGAAACAAAGAGGGTTTAATATAGATGCTCAGGTTTGTTTAAAATGTGTACACACACAAGAACAGATTGAAAAACAACAACCAACACATGCTTGGGGTTTGAAGTAATCCAGAGATGCATCCAGTCTTCGGTGTTTCCGTTTTGCTGAATGTTTGCTCACATTTCTCCATCTTATCCTTTATCTTCCTCAATCATAATGGATCACACACAGGTAGCCTCCCATAGAGCCAGCCTGCTGTCTGATAGATCTGCCTTTAATGTTGCTCCTCCCTGCCACTAGATGCAACATCTGTGAAATAGACGAAATGGTGGAAAATCCCATTTTCAAAAAGACATCACAGCTTGGGCTCACTTATCTGTAAGGACTGATACAGCAAAGGCATTTAAGCGTGCACGTTCGTGTGCTCGTGTGTGTCTGTGAGAGTCTGTGGGCACTTCGTACTGTTCATTTTCGCCAAACCCAGCTTGTTTGCATGTGTGCTCGCGGGTCCGTCTGTGTGTGCATGCATGTGTGCACAGGAGCACGCCTCAGCAGCTCACAGTAAGCACTCTCACGTCAAAGCTATCATCATCTCACCTCCTGCTATTATCACCACTTCTGACAGCCCACTCCCAGCTAAATTAATTTCCCCTCGTCCAAGTGTTCGGCCCCTTTCCCTTAAATCTCTCCCTCTTTCCATCAGCACCCTGACCAACGCATTTCTCTGGTATTTGTCCCCGTTTTCTTTCCTCTTTGTAGTTTCCTCTGTGTCTGACAATTCAAAAAAAGTCAGTTTTCCACTCTGTTTTTCCTGCGTTTGCACCCCGCCTAAGAGGTTGCTACGCTTTATTGAGATGTGTCAGTATCGGGAGTCAAACAGTACCTGCTGGACACGCTCCTCACCAACAGACACCGAGGGAAAAAAGAAAGCAGAGACAGAGATTGGAATGGTGACAGGGATTGTTTGGGAATCATTTGGTTGTCTTGGCTATGCTGAAAGCCATTTGCACATCATTTCCATTAAAAAGCCGTAGACAAAGACACGGATGGTGGCTACACAGTTGCTTGAGCTTTTATAATTTACATGTTTTCAAGGACTCTGCGGAATAGCTTTTCATTTCTGTCACATGCATATTCTACTGGAAAACCCACTTATGACCGCTACACGTGCAATTTCTAAGTAAAAATTAAGTCAGAGATGGCTAAGAAATGGGATCCAGCTCAGACAATTAGATGCACCATCTGCCTCGTCTTCCACAAGTCCCCCATGTGATACCAGTAAATACCAGCCAAGTTATTTAAGTAAATGCCACAGACTCACTGGTTTATGCTCAGAATGATCAGCTGAATATGAATAAGGCTCTATTTGTTGGTATGTTTATATGAAGCAAGAGTGTGTTTGGTTGTATTTAACGAGATGGGGCGGAGGAGATCGTTAGCTTGATTAAGCCGAGCCATATGTTCCAGTCATGACGGAGGATCCAAAAAACAACCAAAACCAAACAACAGCCTTGAATCATAATGAGGATGCACTCAGTCCATGTCTGCTCACAGTGGATTCACTGTACCCGTCCAGGTCTCATTGCTTTTCTGTACACTTCTATTCGTGGGGTTTATTTTTGAGCTTGTACGTAGCTCAGATGTAGCTTTGTTCCAACAGAGTAACATTTTCCTGAGGCTGCCCAGTGTTGCTCCTTAGTGTTCTTGTGACTTTACTCCTGTCCACCAATTTGGGGGATGAAGCACTGTGGGGACTGTGCCAGAGGCTCACTGTGGTCTTATGCCATGGTGAATCAATGTTTCTGCTAACTGTAGCCCTGCTGCCCGGGGTGAGTCAGCAGGACAAAGCACATTGTGAATTCTTGTATTAAACTGCTGTCGTGGAGTTAAAGATTTGTTTGGTAAAAATAAAATAATGATAGCAGCAATTACTATGAGACACATGGCAAAAGAGTAACTATAACTCCTGTTGTCTGGTTAAGTTTACAACTGTGGCTCCACTTTCTCTGAATACTGTTCTGTTTAAGCCTCTTTACAAACTGCAGCGATTTTCCGATCTTTTTCGTTGGGAGGGACAAGGCTTTTGTTTAACTGGAAAAGAATGCCCTTAAAGTGAAGTTGCCTGTCACCGATTAATGAACATCGGCCAAAATTTAGCCGATTATTAAAAATTTTGCTCCGCAGAGATTCTGACACTCCTGTTCCTGTGTGTCTGTGTGTTGGGCTGCAAACTGCCCGAGTGCCCGCCCCCTCCGTCCACCATTATCTAATGTAAGACTATAGAATGGCGTTTCAACGTTGTGCTAGTTGCTTTTTTTGAGAGATAAACAGAGATAAATAGTACTGTTATTTCACACGTCCACCATTATCTAATGTATCTAGTGTAGTGTGGACCATGAGTCTGGAATAAAGTTTATCTATCTATCTATCTATCTATCTAATGTAAGACTATAATACCGCGTTTTAACGTCGTGTAAATTGCTCATTGTGTGTTAACAGTTTGACTTTTTTTTCTACTTTGTTTAAAGTTTGACTTATTTATTTATTATTGTGTTTACAGCTTGTTCTTATTTGTCATTGGTTAACACTACAGTTCTTATGTTGACAGTTTTAGTTCATTGTTTTAATTTAATAGTGTTCTCTCTGTCTTAAATCATATGGGTATTATAATGATTTGTGTTCATATACAGTATATATCCTGTGTATATCAATGAATTCATTATATATACCGGTCGATATATCGAATATCGGTCGACATATCAGATATCGGCTGATATATTGGATATCGGCTTCTTTTTGCCCCCAGTATCGGTATCAGCATCGGCCCCAAAAATCCCATATCGGTTGGGCTCTATTCAGAATGTTCAAAAGGATCAGTGTAAGGGCTGTTTATGCAACAGTTTAGGATGAAATGCGAAAGTATTGCTGTGTTTTGTCTGCCCGTTTGCACAGAAACAGGCTGTTTTCTAAACTGCCTACTACACTAGTAGTACCTACTATTTAGGCCAAAATTCACTATGTAGTAAGCAGTATGTGAAAACTTGCAAAATCTGGCATACTGTTTCCCACAATACACGGTGCTGACATTGTTTGTCAATGCGGGTGGCAGGTTTCGGTGAATTACTGCCATCTACTGGAATGAATCAGCACCATAACTACAACACAACAGCACTAACATTACACGGTTCGTGAGATAAAAGTGAAGTGATAAGAAAGAAACACCTGTAAAACTTGTCACTTCTAGTTTTAAAGCGGTGTTTCCTTCTACAAATTCATTAAAGCCCATATAAACCAGTATTTACCTTTTTTTTAACCATACTTGGATTATATGGAAGTGGTTTTTCCATCAGCTGTAACAATAAAAAGTGAATGCCTTCCAGATTTATCTAAATAAATGATCTAAATTTTGCTGAAAGATTAAAAATATAATATGATGTTTCTGTTGTGATATGATTAACAAAATAACTAAAATGTCACGCTCTACCCAGAGTTTGTTTTGTGCATTTTTAATCAAGGTGAAAAAAATAAAATAAAAAAAATCATCAGCTGTAGTTTAACCTTCTGAAACTGAAAACCAGAGTAGTATACTACAAAACAGACCCAACAGAACAGTCATACTACATACTACATGCAAAAGCAGTGGGCAGTATACAGTGCCTGCTACATACTACATTCACATGTAGTATGTAGTAACAGCACTTGGGCAGGGACTGATGATGTGGATGCCTGCCCACGCCCACATCAGACCAAGGCAAGGCAAGGTACCTGGGCTTTGGGAAACAGCCCAGATAATCAGCTCAACTGAACTTCAGTGGAGATCTATCAAAAATCGAAACAATTATAGCGCCAACTACAGGCTTGGCATGCTTATTGCAGCGTTTTCAGTCCCTCACTGTGTAAAAAGATTTTTTTCACTGGGTTTTAGTGTTTTTGGATGAAGTGTTGTCGTTCACACAAGTCTAAGTAATGACGTACAGTGAGAAGGTGGTTTAGTGAATTAAAATCCTGAGAGGTTAAACATGACCCCAAATCAAGCTGCTTACAGACTGCTTTTGGTGGTAGGTACGGGTTAAATGTGCAAGACTTTTCTCTGTGGGTAGATTTGAGCTGACTTGTGTGATGATGCTGTCCCTGGCATAGCTTTGGCTGTGGAGAATTAATTTATCGTGTAACATGCTTATGACCAATTAAGATGAAGTATCTAACACAGCCAGGTAATGAGACATGATCAACACACAGCCAACATGTAGTGTGTAAGAGATAAACTAAAAAACATGTGCACAGCTCATCATCTCATTTCCTAGCAAAATAGAGACATTTGAAAAAAAAAACAACAACCACGTTCAATTAAGGTGGAGAAAATGTTAAGATATTTATAGAACCATCTTGCCTGAAGCCATTCAGGCGCTGGGCAAAGACTCGGGAGATATGTAGTTCTTGGAATAACAAGGCGGCCTGACTCCTCAGATCTTTTTCAAGTTTCTGAAAAATCAGATAATGTTTTTTTGAGTCAGAAGCTTTGCTGTAGGATGTTACCCAGCATACACATCTCTCTCCATTATAGATCCATCAGCACATCATAATGTTCATTGCTCTAAATGTATAAAATATCTGATCCTAAATGGGAGGTGAAATATCTGATTTATTATTCTCAGATGACATATTCCTCCCTATCCAGCTCACGCTGCAGGCAGGATTTTCAGCAGCTATGAAAATGTCAAAAATAGATTCCCCAGTGCACTGCTCTGTGTGCTATTGTATTTGCCTGATGTAGTATGTGCCTTGATTTATGTAAATAAGGAAAGCGTCTCCCTCTTGTCATGTGGTTTTAGTCATGTTGTGTGCTTGTTAGAGAGAATACATTTTTTCTTTTACAACCTGAATGTAAAACCTGAGTTGTGGCATCAGTTGATACACAACACTGAAATGGTGCCACTGGGAGACCCAAAAAAATACCTCATGCATACTGTTGTCTGAAATATATTATAGGGGCAACAGAAAACTAAAAAGTTGAGAGATACTGACAGGGAAAAAATACCTGGAGGGCAATCTCCAGACTAATCAGCTGGATCAGTAACAGGTTCTTTACATTACTGAGGATTGAAATATGACCTCAGAGAGGCTCTCCCAGAACTAAAGATGGGAAGCTGTTCATCACTGTGAGAAACTGTGGGGTAGGGTTGCCACCTTTGAGGCTGAAAAATAAGGGACACCCTTAGCAGTGGGAGGGGGATAGTGGTGGGGTATTAGTAATGTAAATTTAAAAATATTTTTGCAATCATGAATGCTACTGGTTATCCATATTGTATTGAACATTTTTCATGTACCAATGAAATGTCTGTTTTTTTGATGGATTGATAAGAAATAACCAATCTGAGAAAATATATTCAGTAAAACACTGTGACAGCTTAAAAATAATTTATACCTTTTTAAATTCTCATTCTGTTGATTTTTTAGTAGGATTAACTTTTCCAAATTTATCATATTTTCTTAGTAAGATTACTGTATCTGGAGGTGCTTCAGGTATGAAAAACTGTGAGACTGACATTTCTTTGTCCTGATGTTGCAGTATTATTGCTCTGTAGCTACATGCTGCCCCATGTCCGACAGGCCACCATGTAGCACAGAAAGCAGATTTCAGCTTGTCCTTTGAAACCGTCTCACTCACACTCAAGTCTGTGTTTCAGCATCTTTTGCTTTTTGATGGGGCATGGGGCGGAGTACCAGATGCAGCCACAGACTGTTTACTTCTGACTTCCCGTGACTTTCTCTCACCCAATTAAATATGATCACTCGTTCCGCGATTAAAATCAACCAACCAGCTGCCGTTTTTAGTAGTGCTGCACGATTTGGGGAAAAGGTGCAATTTGCGATTTGGTGGACAATATTGCGATTGCGATTGTGCTTGTGATTTAATAAAAAAAGTTGTGTCATGATGAGTCTACAGACTTGCTTGGTTATCATGGAGAAAAATCTGATAATCGTGCAGCCCTAGTTTTTAGTGGGCGAACGTTTGTTAAATTTAGGCAGAGTGGTGCTGCCTTCAAAGCAAACTGGAAATACCGGACAAATTGCGTCACGTATTGATTTAAAACGGGACACAGCGTTTAAGTGCGAAATACGGGACGATTCCATATTTTACGGGACGGGTGGCAACCCTAGTGGGGTAGTTCTGTAATTTCAGAATAATGTCCCTCAAACTGTAAGAGATTTCCAGGTATTCATCCTTTATAGTACACAATGTTATCAAAAGATTCACAGGATATAGAGAAATCTGTGTATAGAAGGTACAAAACCGATAATGGATGGCACTGCCCCTCAGCGCCCAGCTTGCATTGTGGTAAAACCAGACAATGTTTGGGAGTGGTTGCATGGATTCAGAATCAAGTCTAAAAGTCAATGTGTATAAACACAGTTGAATGCTGCACCCTCAGGTATAGGTTAGAACTAGGGATGGGTGAGTACTGGTATCGGTGTCAGGTGTCAGGCCGACACCAGCATTTTTTCAAGGTATCAGTAATAGGGAAGGCTGCAGATACCAGCACTTAAGGCAAAAAAATGTACGTCCAGTAAGTCCGACCCACCAGTAGCTGCTGCTACATTGCTGTGGTTTGACACCATGGGGTACATGCGTCAGATCCTGTTCAGACAACATGAATGAACCAGGGAGAGTTGACAGTTGAACTGTTTTATTTTGCTCTTCAGTTTATTTTAAAAATACTAAAACTCTGGCAGTTGCTGATTTTATTTTGCATTTTTACTAATTTATGAAAACAAATTGTAAACTCAGAGAGTTTTTTATGTTTTACTTTGGACTTAATGTCAGAATGACTGTGCTGTCTATGTTCAAGATGACCGGTCACTGTTAATTAAAATTTTAAGTATCAAAAGTACTAGTAGTATTGGCACTTGGTATTGGTGAGTACTCGCACTGGTATTGGTCTGAATAAAAGTGGTATCGAGCACCCCTTGTTAAAACCAGTAACCATTATGAACGTTATCCAGAAAAGAAACTCTTGACTTTGTGATTGTGATTGTGATGATCTTATTTAAGGAGGACTCAGGTGAAGTAGGAAACTGTCCTGCAGTCTGTTAACCAAAATCTTAAGGGTAAAGTTTTTGGTGTACCACTCTAAGCCTTCATCCATCTTAGTATATGGATGAATTAGAGCCCATGGCTGGTCGTCTTTGAATGCACTAAAACACATGGTCATTGATTGAATCCCCTCGTTGAAAGCGAGATCCAACTGCCAGATATTGAACTAACAGCATGTTGAGTTATTACTGTGTTTCTGAATTTTCATAGCTCTAATCTGGATTGGGATTTTCTTGGCCCTTAAACTCAATATCTGTGTTTGATTGCACAGAAAAAGAGTACCTCACTTAGTCTAACGTCAGTGATTGAAGGGCTAGGGGTAAAACATTGTTGCTTGCATCAATATCAAAAAGTCAATGAGCATGTAATTTTCATAAAACAACAAAAATAATCTCAACATTTGATTTCTCGTATATTTGCACTTTTTCCAATTGAGTCGCCTTAAATAGGTTGCAGTCCACCTACACCTGTCTTTGCTTTTTTTTTTTACATCTTAAACAGGATCCTAAACTGTTTGCTGTAGATGATTATATTGTAAATAATTTTCACAAGATTACTGTATTCCTTTTTGCTATTGTGGGAAATATTGGAATACGAGCTAGCCTACCCCTTCCTCTCATAGCTATGGTAGCATAATGACAGTGGCATACTGCAATCTGATGCAGTCAGCTCTATTCTTTTTCTTTCCATTGAATGTTTACCCTCTGCTTTGTCTCACTGTTTTTTGTGCATTCATATGGTTCACTGTTTTCGTTTTTCTACAGCGATACGTTCTCTTTCCTCATTTTCTGTCTTTTTCTGTAGCTCTACCTTGACCTTCCTTTTGTCCATCACTTTATGCTGATCAGGAACGTATGATCCTCCTGTGGAACAGTCTCATTGTTTCGTCCCACTATATGTTTGCTTATGCTCTGGCTTGTGTGTAAATGCCACAGTGTGACTGTGGGCGTGCAGTCACACAGACTTACCAGGGGGAAAACATGGTTCAAGCCCTTTGTTTTTGCTCTTGTTTCAGATTACAGTTTTCTTTATTAATGTTATGGTAATCTGTTTTCTCCTCCTCCTTTTGTCCCTGCTCCTTTCAAAATGGGGGAAAGCTCAAAGGACGCCCATTGATCTAAGCTGCTCCAGAGACCCAGTGCCACTCAGCCAGATTCTACCGTGTCAGTCTTTCATGAATGCTGCTGGAGGAAAGTGGCCGCTGGGGAACGGCAGCATACAATACGCTCAAAACAAAGAGGCGGGGATGCAGAAAATCCACCTTTGGAATGGTGAGGCTTCTGCATACCTGCTTTGCCAGCTTGTTTCTAATTATATGCTTATTTTACACTGCAAGCTTCACTTGAATGGCTGGTTTACAAAAGCTAAAAATGAGATGTACAAGGTTTTTAGGAAAATGACCTGCTTGTGCTTCTTTCCTCATCATGGAGATAAACCCTCTGAGAATCAGTTATTCGACATTATGGATGAAGGAAAAAGTAACCTCGAGAGAGAGCTGTATTTGACTTTTAAACTTACTTGTCTCCGTGGGTTTTAGCACGAGTCGTCTTCATTAATTATGGAGAGGGCGTTAGAGAAAGGATCCCCATTTAACCTCCTGAATATTCACACACACACACCCACACACAGCTGTATGAAAAGAAAGAAACACCTGGAGAACACAAGAGGACATAAAGATGTGCACGTGCACACATAAAACCACCTCTGCGTATTTGTCCCTCTTTATCTACTTATCTGTTGCACTAAAGCATCTCTCCATCTTGTTTTCATTTCCCCTCACCTGCAGAGGAGGGCCGATGAAATATTAATTACGATGCACTATCAAGATGATGTGCTTCGCCTGCTGAGGAGCCCTGTGTGTGCGTTTGCATATGTGCCTTCTCGGGGGCTTGTGTTCTGCCTGCTAATGACCACTGTTTTCAAGACCTCTTGCCCTTTCTTTCCCTCCTCTTGTCTGTCTTTCCCTTTTTTCTGCTCCTCTCACCTCCAATCGTGTACCTCGGCCTCCTGTTTCTCCCACCACTCCCCCCGTCTCCCCACTCCCCCACCATCTCCACCCTCGACTCAAGTTTAAACAACTCGCTTTGAGCTCTGCTGACACCTCGTCAATGCAAATTGAATCTCCTCCAACTCCCCGTCTCTCTCATTTCTGTCCTGTCTCACGCTCTTGCGTTCGCTCTCTTTCAGAGATTATGTGGTAATGAGGGTGTCGTGCTTGTACAGCAGGACCTTGCTAACCTCCCTTTCTTTTGCTCTCACACTTGTTTCTCTGGCTCGGTCTCTTGCACTTGTCCTTGTTGTCACTCTTCTGCTCTCCTCTCCATCTTTCTCCTTATTGTTACATTAATTAGGAGTGAATGTGGCCCACACATGACCTCGTGCTCCTGTGAGGAGGGAGGCCATGAGATTGACTAAAAATTTTTATGTAAAGGGAACTGACAAATAAGCTCGTAACTATAAAAAATAAAAGGTTGTAATATGTTTGCTGTGTTTAAAAAAGCTTTACGATTGGGCGGAAGAAAAAAAAAGCATTGAAAGAAAATACTGTGCTGCTCTAAATATGAGACAACCCTGAATTTGATTTTTTATTTTTTAATTAAAAGAGAAAAAGAAAAAAAAACTTTTAAGTGAACTAAATAAAACAAGTAATGTTATTTTAAGTGTTTTTTTCTTCAATAAAACTATATTTTCAGTTTCATGAAAAGGGACCCACAATTTGAGATGTTCGCTGATATCCCATCGGCTGGGGCTGTTTTCTAAATGAGTACCACTGAGTGACTAAACTCAAGGCTGTCAGGTTCCCACCAGGTGGTGAGAGCAGACAGCTAAACCTCTTCACTGCTGACCCTTTCCACAGGAGCACCACAGGGATGTGTCCTCGCCCCTCTTCTGTTTTCACTGTACACCTTTGACTGCGTGGCCACACAAGCTTCTGACACCATTTGCAGGCACGCACCACCTGCCACCTCTCGCTGAATGTCTAAGGGTACGGTCACACTGGCCATCCAAACCGGGCTGTACCTAAGCATGATTGTTCCCCCCAGCACCTTTCCCCTGCTGGTTCCCCCGTACAGTCAGCAGTCACACAACTCCAGTATGAACTAAACTTCAGCAAGTATCACACACATACGCATGGCCTGCCTACGTCATTGTGAAGCATCTGTTTGCAAGGAGCACGATCTCATCAGAGGTAGATATAGCACAGTGGCTACGTTTACATGTGGGTGAAGGTCACTATTACGGTTTCTAAAACATTAGGAACAACCCGTTTACATGTGTGAACACTCTAAGTAATTTAATTTTACATAGTATGCCGATCAAAACAGCATCGCACGGACAGCATCTCGATGCACAGAGAACGTAATGACACAATCGGCATCATCTCCACTTTGTCTTGCTGTATTCATAGCAAAAACAACAACAGCAGCAGCAGCAGCACGGCGGACTTCCTGTGCTCCAAAGACTAAGATTCCAATCATATGTCATGAATCATACACGCTGTTGTGTGCTTGTGCATGAAGTGAGCCGTGCAGAAGCCCACCTCTTCAAACGTGCCAAAGCAGAGAAGTGACACACTAGCCAAACAAACTGGGCTTTAGAGTTGAAGAGTGCTTAGCATGGTATGGTTTGCCAGTGAGACCACGTCCGTAAAGAGCAAGGTCATTGTGCAGAGACAGTGATACAACAATACAAAGATTTAGCATGGACCAACCTCCCACTGTGGTTGTCATAAAAGCCCAGAAAAAACTATTTGCCCTCAGATGTCTTAAGAAATTTGGCTTTAGATCCAAAACCTTCAAGAACTTCTGTCAGTGCACCACAGAGAGCCCCTAGGTAGACTTCTGCACCACCCAGCACAACAGCTGCAGCAGCATTTTGTTTTCAGTGAAATGTATTGAAAATATAATCAGATGTGTACATGAGGTGATTTGGGTCACAGCATTTTCCCATGATACCATAAAAATGAAATTAACATGAAGTTTATTTATGAATGGGCCATCACTTCTTGTGGTGAGCTCCAAGTCTTTCCGCTTAGTGACAGCTCTGGTAGTGAGCATAACCTTCGTTGAATAAATGTAATTGAATAATTTGCTGGTGTTTGCACCACTTTGCTCTGAACTATCACTGTGTCTCTCCATCTTTTGTCCTTCTTGCACTGTGGTTGTAAGTGATGGCTGGCCACAGTCTTGAGGGGTATAATACTTCACAGATGGATGTGGCCATGTACAATGGTAATAAAAGTTGCCCCTCAACTGTGTAGACCAGAGGTCGCCAACCTGTCGATCGCGATCCACTGGTCGATCTTTGAAGCTCCCCCGGTAGATCTTGAAAATTATAGAAAAATGAATCACTCCTCATCATGCATGATGAAATTCCGCCATGTAGCTCGCACATTATAGACAAATGCAGACCATGGCTGGAACAGTTGCTTGAGGAAGTCAAATCCACACTTCTTATGATCATTTACCAGTGTTTACAGACGTGCTTTCACGTGCCTCTGTGTTTTCTATGCTGTAACGATTCAAGTCACAACCTAAATATCCCGTGAGTTGTAGAGAAAACTTCCGTTCTATGCTGTCCAGATTTCTCAGATTTAAAAGCATAATGCTGAGTGCTGTGCTCCGGCACTTGGGTGTATTTCGCATCAGCTGATCGTTAATCCTTCTGGCGCTCATACAGCAGACACCTTTCTGCTCCCTTTGGGACAGAAGTTTTAGTTTGGCTATCTTTACGCTCATTCTTTAAAAATCAACAGAGGAGTTTTCGTCCAGCCTTTGGTTATCAAACCTGAAAGCCTGTCAGCTTTCATATCACACTGTTACTGTTTTTCTCTGTGCAGGGGCGTGTCCAGACTTTCAGACTGGGGTGTCTCAAAGAGGGCAGGATGTGCACACTTACAAATTGTCACCATTTCTCTTATTTAACTTCACTCTCTACTGTAAGAACTAAGAATCAATTGTAGAAATTAAATCCCAGTTTGTGGTTTTTGTATAAAACAGTTTTATACAAAATGTGCGTCAACCAGTCTGTTATTTCAAAGCAGTACTTTTGAGACAAAATTGATAAGATAAACGTTTGAATTATTACAAAAGGGGCATTTAAAGCAGTAATGACTAGAACATATTTATGAAAAATCCTGTATGTGCAAAATTCCTTATTACTCAATTAATCATCATATTAATTTGATAGACACAGAGTCACATGCAGACAAATCAAAGTACAGGAGTCATCTTATTGTCAGCCACCCTACTGAGTGTCTCAGACTGGCTGTAAGTAGCTATTAGCCAGACTACAACACATGTTAAAGTTCCATTTATTCATAAAAGAGTTTCAGCAGGTAAGCAAAACAGCTTCTAACACTTAAATACGAGGGGCTTGAGTATAATTCATACATCTGGGTTTACTAAAACTGGAAGTACATAATGTGTTTTCCAGTTTTCCTTCAATACGTAGATCTTGCATTCACGCTGGTTGGGTTTAGAGATCTTGGGCTCAAAAAGGTTGGTGACCACTGGTGTAGACCCTACAATACAAGACAGTCTCACTCCTTCAGGTTTAAGGAACTTAAAACTTTCATCTAATTTTCACACCAGGATGATCTTCAGTTTTGAGTTGTGAGTTTCAAGGTACTTCTGGTATGTTTGAACACTGCCTTGTATTGGTTTTGTATTGCTTGTATAAATGTGTTGTTAGGTTATGAAGTGCTTGCCTCTTTGGTAAGGAAGTGATTTTCACTGGCTAATCTTCCTTTTTGTTAAAGTTCTTTTTGGCCTGTTTTTGAAGGCTCTCTTCTCCTTCTAAACTCAAGGTTTCTTTGCAAAGAGACATTTTCTTCTCATTTCAACCTGTGTGAAACTATGTCCCAATAAAAAGCCCATTACCAGCCTCCTATTTACATCTAAACACACTCTGCATGATATTCACCAAAGCTCTGAAACGATAACCAGCAGATTTTTGAGTGCCGACTGGAGTAAATGTTTTTTTTTCGCTTTCTCTATTATCATGCATTTGAATCCTAAACAAGAGGCTGGCTCAGTGTAGTAGAAAATGTCACCTGTCACGTTAGATGATAATTGTACAAAGATGAAGGCAGCAGAGGCAGAGGCCCCGCTAAGCATTTCAGCTCTTATCTCCAGCGGGGCGTCATTAGAAATGTAGGGTGAAGGATTTGAAAATTGCTCCCCTTGTAGAAAATGAAACTATAAGATGATGATGATGGTGGTATGGAGGGGTTTGGTGCTGTGCGTCTGAAAGAGATGAGACTGAATGGGGGCCATGTTTTGAGGTTATCTCATGTCATACAGCCTCTGAGTGTTCAGGCCAAGCCATGCTGCCCTCTCACTGCAGAGCAGAGGATTCCCATCATGATCAGGGTCACCCAACGGTCACTGTCGTCAGCTGACGTATGGCTCTCAAATGTGTGAATATGTGTGTGTGAGATATGTTGGATTAATTTAGGTCATAACCATCTGCAGAGGAGCTGTCACAACATGAGCTGACAAGAGAAGAAGGATTTGTTACGTATGCATCTTTGGGTGTTTAATATACTGCATGTCATTTAATAGCCATACCTTCTTTCCTTTAAATACATCCCAGTGATTCAGCACACGCTGCTAACATGCAGCATTAGATCAGAGTCCTGTCTTACTCTACTTGACGTCATTATTCATTTGTTAATGTATGTTTCCTGCTAATTCAGCAAGCTATCCTCTGACTGATTCTCTCAGGGTTTTGTGTATGAGTAAAGAGCTCGAGTCAAATGGGTTCACAACTTGTGAGACCACAGTGAGCATTTTTCCACGAAAACAAGTTTAAAAGACGTCTATTGATACATTTACAAAGATTTTAAAATAGGTTGAAAGGTTTTTTTTTTCTCCTAGAATTTATATTTATGTTTTATCCGAGGGAAATCTGCTCCTTTGTCAAGAAACTATGGAAACTAACTAACCTATCCATATAATGGTCCTCAGGGTTATAACTATGAGCCTGTTAGGAATGATGGAGACCAGGAACAGGGCAGGTATAGGAGGAATCAAGGCTGTAGGAGAGCAGTTGAGTTGTGGTGTGAGGAGAACCAGAGGAGAACGGAGCAGGTGTCCCAGTGAGTGAGCGCTGTTAGCTAGTGATATGTAGCCTAATGTTGTGTTCACATCAGCGTGTTTAAAGTTTGAAATCAGAGACACCAATTTAAAAAAATAAGTAGTATGTGTAAGAGCTGATCGTAAAGCAACAGGCTTTGAGCCGTCATGATAAAGCCCATAGAGAGAAAGACAGAGGGGTCTATCCACTGATCTATAGTCCGAAAACCAAGACTTGGCAACGGTGCTCAGCTCACGTTTCAGCCGGGTTGAATCCCATCCCATTCCGGTATCCCATCCTGAACTTCATCCATAGACTTTATAAAATAGACTCCATCATATCAATGTCTAGAAATGGGCACCATGGACGACTGCGTTTTTTTGTGACCAATGCAGAAATAAAGTCCCGTCTTGTCAGCTGCACAAAACGAAACTAAGCACGAAAGCTAATGAAAGCTAGTGGACTGGATGTGCTGTTGAGCTAGTATTTCTGCATCCGTCCATCCAAACACATTTTGATCATCTTGAAGAGCGGTCAAATTACAGTAAATAATACTTTGGAAGAAACACAATAAACACGACCCAAAATGCCCGATCTCACTTATGACAACCTGTTATTTACATTGACTCAAAGCGAGGCAAAAGAATGCAAGTCCCTTTTGTTACGTAAATAACGCAATGCTGAAAAAAGAGAAAAAAAGAGCTACACTGAAAACAGCCACTTCTTCCTCTTCCTCTAAGTTTGTGCTTTTTTTGTTGAATAACATATAAAATTAGTGAATGACTTATTCTACTTCCATTAACAGATATTAATAAAAATAATTACTACTTGCAATATGCCCGTTAAATCCAGTTTTATATAACTTACATGTTTAGTTTACAATGTGAACTGTAATTTTGCTTACAGATAAAATAATAACACATAGCACATCTGAATGAAAACAAAATATAGCTTTCCAAATAGACTCTCATGGGACACTGTAACTTTCCCTGTTTGTTTGCAGCAGTGCTCTAATCAATCAGTATGTAATCTGTTTCTCTGGGTGCATGTATGTATGAACAGACAGGGTACTCTCCTTTACAGATGGAAAAAAAAACAATGTTTATTTATCTTCTGACTTATCTATTCATTCAGTACAAGGCAACCATACATCCTTTTTACATTATTACTGGCAGAATCACCTTTATTCATAGAACCTTGAAAATCTAGTGTTGTATTTATGTATTCAGTGGTTGTGAATGAATAAAGCATGCTGAAAAAAAATGCAGTGTGTGCACACACGTCTGCAGCCATTCTCTATTCATATTTAACATATACCCAGTGGTGTTGAAAACCTGAGTTTACCCATAAGCCCTGTGAGCACCGCCTGGCCTTAGGGCAATCTAAAATACATCTCAGTAAGAAATTGACTTTTCCAGATGATACCAAACACAGTTTGTTTGACACAGATGCATGTGTAGTGATTTTGCTTACCATCGGAAAATACTGTCATGAGAGCATTGCACAGAGATTGTGTTAATGGTGTAAGGGATACATTATTATTGACAGTAAATTAAGACTTAAATGATGTTTCATCTTTTAAGCAGCTTAACTTCTCAGGGCAGTTGAGGGACAATGACCCATACATCACTGCCATTAATCAAAGTGTTCTTCAGTTATGACCTCGTGCTTGCATTGCGTCCCATGTTTGGTACTTGTACTCTCATGAGTATTTTTTCAAGTGTCTAGTTTTACTCATACTCAAGTACAATTTAAACCACGTTATCTACTTTGATACTTTTAGAATCACAGGTGGCCACTTAGAACGCCCACCATTTGAACCAATGTTCAGATCTTTCATCTGTACATTGTGGTCAATAAGGCCGTCCAATCACAACCACGCCAGTGACTTAAGGAAAGGAAAATTCAGCCACTGCAAACGCAGGTGTATGGAGATAATATACAAACACAACAAAATATCTGAAACACTGGTGGAAATGCAGCATGTCCACATGTGTGCATACATTATCAATACTTTTTTGTACAGAATTTAGAGTGTGTACGGAAATAGATTATTTGCAATGATCCAAAATTTGTTTACAGTTGTGACTTAATACAGTATTATATCTGCAAAGTTTAACCAGATTTACTAATCATTCACACTATACTAAACAATCAAACGTTATCTCAAATTGTTTCTCTGGCTGAATGAGTTTTTAAAAATATGTTTTCTTTTGCTGGTAATGGCAGTGATGTGATGAAGTAATGTTTGAACATGTGCGATAGTATACTTCTCTTGTTAGAGGAAACATCCATCAAAGATTGAGCGGTACCATGACATCACAGCAACATCTCGTCAAATCCATTTGAATGTCTGTTGCTGACAACACAATAAACATACCTAGTTAAAAGTAACTAATACCTTGAGTGGATTTCGAGTTATTTGTAATTTTACTTGTGTTTTATTTTAACACTAGTACTTTTACCTGCATTAAGTACAATTTAAGCAATGTATCAGTACTTGTACTTGAGTATAAATATCTAGTACTCTTTCTACCTCTGCTTATAAATAGTAATAAGTAGTATGCACTATGAACTGTATACTGCCTTTGAATGTAGCATATCGTTTGACAATTCTGCTGTCCATAGCTTCAATGTATGGTTAGAAATAAAGTTAACGAGTACTCAATATGGACTTTCATAACTCTCAAAGAAATGAACAGTTAGGAGCGCAGATGGCCTGAGGTTTAGGTCACGCCCCATGGGGTTCACCCTCAAACAGGTGGTCCAGGTTCAAATCCACGCTCAGCGCCTCTGGGGGTCTATGAGGCAGTGGGCTGGCCTGGACGCTGGGCTTCTGCATGATGATTGGATGATCTGTCTGAGGCCAAATCCCCTTTTGATTGACAGTGAAATGAGCCAATGAGCGATCTTGAAGTATAACTCTCCATCTGAGCATCTTCTCAGTTGTACATTTAGTTGTTCTGGACTGATCCAGAGGCTTTATCGATCCCCAGCGAGTTTACTTTTCTTAAAGCGTTGTGTTTAAAGTTTCTCTCTCTTTTCACCAATAAGCAGCTACAGCTACAGCTGCGGAGCTTCTTCCCCTGTCACTCACACTTACAGCGTGTTGTAGTCTCACATAACAGCTCCAGATGCTAGCAAGGGCAAAAATTACGTGTAAAGAAATAAATGAACAAATGAAATAAACAAATTTATGATGTAGGCCGGAAAAAAAATGAGCTTCCCGTCCTTGACTGACCAGCAGCCGCCACTGTCTACAAACCATCTATTGTCTCAATAAATTATCTAAAGCTCAAAAAATAAGAACTGATATCAATGAGCAGAAAAAATGCCAGCAGGACGGCCGGACTAGGTGTAGGAATCATGAGGTAACATGTGGTATCTAAAATATTTCCTGTAATCACAAAAATATTACAAACCAATGATTTTGAAATAATATAAGCATATCGAACAAACCAAAGACTGCACAAGGTTGTGTGGGATTTTTATCAAAAAAGCTGCCATAGGGAATAATGAAGTTGTAATATTTCAAAACATTTTTGGCATTGGTATTGGTATTCTTTTGGCACCAGCGCTACAGCAATGAACTGCATGAATCAAGAAGACAATTTCAATCAATAACTCTTCAATAACTTGTTTCACCTTGACTGTAGACCTTAAACAGTATATTTTTAAAACCCTGTTCATGTGCTCCGTGTCCTCTGATCTAATCCTCTGTTTTCAACAGACAGTACGAGACAAGAACAAATGGACGCTTGAAAAGCAGGAATGGCTGAAACATTTTAAACAAACTTGGAAGAAGCTCCTGTAGCATAATGAGCATTTAACTCTGATCTGTTCACATCAAATGGCCTGTTGCTGCGTTTGCTTGTCAGGTGTCAGGACCACAATCAGACTTTTTATCATGCTGCCAAAGAGTCACAATAAGGCTTTTTTATTGAGCCTGAAAAGAGCATGAGAGGCACTGATGGTCACATTATGCAGACATAGCTCTGTATAAAGTTATCAGACAAACCAATCACAGAAACAAACGTGAAGAGGAGCATCAGCTAATCACTTAGACTGCAGGAATAATTGGCCAACATTGATTGTTCTTATCTGGCCTTCACTAAACTCAGCTACAAAGTGTTTTCTGTGTGTGTGTGTGTCTTTGTGTGTGTGTGTGTCAGAGAGTGTGTGTTATTTCCCTTGAGTTTCAGCTTATTTGCATGATTAATCTGTTTGTTGTTCCACATTGAGGCAAAAGGTCAGAACACAAGGAGGATATTTCAATTTCAATTCACTTTTACTAGATTCCCACACTTAATATGGAGCAGTATTAAACTCAAAGAATAATTTCAGTTTATTACAAAGTTAGTTTCCTTATTAGAGTTTTCCTTTTGGAAATAATAGTAATGCAGTCTCTAAATTAACTGCTGAGAGCTGAGAAAATGACAACACTCATTGTTCTTGACGCATAATTTGACAGAGATGAAAAATATAATGCATATTTTAATTGTAATGGAACACATGTATACTTTCAGTTAGGGCTGCACGATTATCGCAATCGCAATCGCAATCGCAATGTCAGCACACGCAATTATGTAATCGCAAAAGAGGATATCGCAATCGCAATCGCAGTGTCAGCACATGCAATTCAGATTTTTCTCAACGATAACCAAGCAAGCGTGTAGACTCATCATGACACAACTTTTTTTATTAAATCGCAAGCACAATCGCAATCGCAATATTGTCCACCTAATCGCAAATCGCACCTTTTCCCCAAATCGTGCAGCTCTACTTTCAGTATGTCTTAAAGGTAACAATCTGAGTTGCTATGATCTCTTTTACAGCTCCTTTTTTTCTGTGTCACTGAATCATCTTCATTAAGAGTTAAACCAGGTAAATATGGTTGTCCTGTGTCATGTGATACAACTACCTTTTACTGACTCTAAATGTTTAAATTAAAAGAAATATTCATTGTTTTACCAGCCATATCAAGCACTGTTGTGGAATTTACCAAGACAGTGCAATTTTTCATCACAGGAGTTATTCTTCCTTATCTGAATGGTTATTGAAAAATGTGGCTTTTCATTTTGCATTTCTTCCTGGAAACAGAGAGAAACAGAAACTGAATAAGAAGCAACAGAATAAATACGTCATGGTCATCCTGCTTTTACTCCCGTTGCTCGGGTGATTCATGAGCTGGTTTCACCCCGAACCCAGGCTCCGTATTTGCACCCCTTGAAGACATCTTGTGGTTGCCTGCGTCCACTCCCTGTAATGTGCAGTGAATAACTGCATTGATGGCTGGTTCAGGTGTGCTGATAGAGTGTAGGAGGTTGAGGCGGCTGGACCAGGAGGCCAGAGGATGCAGGCAGGAGGAAGACTCATGAATAATGGATGGAGACAGAGAGCCTGTGTTGGGCTTGAATATGAATGGCCTTCCCTGCAGTCACCTGGCTTCATCGTAGCTCATACTTAACCTGAGAGATGTGCTTTGAATGTTAACTCCCTCTTTGTTAAAGACCATTACACTGAATGTGATGATGTATTGGTCCCTGGCTGAGGGTAGCAGTAGTCACAGTCGGTCTTACTCTGTAAGTGGACCCTTCAAATGGTAAATTACTTCTTTGGAGTTGGAAGAATGCTAGAATATTCTTGTATGTTAAATTACAGTTACTTTGATTACAATTTTTACTACTACAAGTCTGTTAATCTACTAGGCAAGCTCAAGCCAGTGGCTTACTTTGAAAGAGCCGACAGGGTTTGTAAAGTCAGTTATGACCCATCAAGAATAATCTCAGGGGCTGTTTACGTGACAGCGGTTTTAGAATGAAACGCCAGAGTATTGTTGTATTTCAGCTTCTCGTACGAGGGAGCCGTACGGCACAACAGAAAGAATCCACAAGAAGTCAATTTTTCTCAGACGCCGGAGAGGGTCTGCGCATACTTGCCAATCTTGAGACCTCAGAATTAGGGAGATTTTCAAAAGGGGGGGTCATATACAAACAAACAAAATGTGCACGTAGCATATCCCGTCCCCTTCATGCTGTCCCGGATAAACAGGAATTCTCTTTTCCACTCATTCTGGAATTTACACGAGTACTTTCTCTTCTTACTCATTTCTTCTTCTTGTGTTCTGTTTGCTGCTCTTGACTTCGAGCCGAGGTGTAACCGTTATAAATGTCCAGCCGGAAACGGCGCCCAGTCAGAAGAGGTGGTGTAACAATATTGTTGTCCGGGTGGAAATTGGGGGAAATTCATGAGAATTGTGGGCCCGGGAGATTTTCGGGAGGGGCACTGAAATTCGGGACTCTCCCAGGAAAATTGGGAGGGTTGGAAACCTTGGGTCTGCGTCAAGCTGAATGAAATATGATGAGCTATACTGGAAGTGAATTCCCATCTGGCATGGAGATCTGTTGTTTTTCCAAATGACACCAGTGTACAAATAAATGTAACTTGGCTCTTCTTTGACAGCACAGTCAGTCAGCTAGTAGTAAATGTAAACATGACATCACACCTGGTGACACGAGGTCGCAAAAGTGAGCAGCACAGCATCCCCTCACTCATTTTGACGACAACAATGGACCACGAAAGACTCATCCTTGAAGTGGAAAGTCATTCCATCTTATCTAACACATCCCATCCTTATTATGAGGATAATACAAGAAAATAAAAAAGTAACATTGTTTAAAATGATAAACATTAGGAGGAATAAAGTTTTGTGTATTTACTCATTGTGGAAGGAAATAAAAATTCCAAAAGCACTAGACAACATGAGCATGCAGTGTTACAGGCAAATACGTTTGACTTGTTCTTGCGTACAAGAACGTGAACTCACGTGAGCTTCTACTCTCGTGAGTGCCCTTTCCGCACCCAGCACCGGGGCCAGCCCCAGCCTCTATCTGGAGCTGATGTGAGAGGCAGCTTGCGGAAAATCAACACGGAATCTAGACTGCAATAGTCCAATGTGAGCGCTGCGTAACAGTACTGCTTTTATGATCATCACAGACTGCCGTGTTGTGGTTGTGCTGCTGAATCTGTTTAATCTGCTGACGTTCTTTAAAAAAAAAAGGGGATCTGCAGCACCACTTCTGGAATTAGCATTTGCCAGTTATCCAGATGATTGGCCCAATAGGCTCTATGCACAGATTGCTTCCACTTGGCGTGCGGTGGCATGGTCTGGTTACCAAAAGAAGCAGTAGAAAGTGACAGTAGACTGTGTTATGATGGCAGAGCTTAAGAAAATACAGTGTTTGCTGGAGTTGCCTAAAGTTTCTGTTAATGACATACAGAGAATTGTCTGGATATCTCATACAACACTTAGCAAGTCATATAAAATAGGCTTTAAAATTTCTGTTTTTATTTGTTTGGAGCTTTGAAAGTAATTTGCTAACAGTGCTAAAAGACTTGCTTTTGTGTGTAAAGTTGAGAGCTTCAGGTCAATCATACTTTAAAGTAAGTTAAATATGTGTGCATATCTCTTACTGCTTGTGTTTGTACTTTCATTAACGCATAAGGTAAAAACGGGGCTACAAGAGATCTCCCTGAGAGCTCACTGATACATAACTCTCTTACAAGATATATGCTAGTTGGTGGCATACGCCGATAAAACTTTTTCCAGCAGAATATCAACTTTCATCACTGAACACACAATTAAATGCACATAACTTCCTCACAAGAAATTAATTTTCTGTCCATTCATCATGTTATATCTCTCCTACAGCAAACAGCAGTGGTTTAGAGATGGCTGAAACAGCTGTTATCCCGTCTTGAAAAGGACACCTATGTACAATCACACGTAATCTCCTTGAGTGCGTAAAAAATTGTGCCACAACTAAGAACATGAACATAGATATTCATATTTACCATACAGCAACGACAATAATACACTGTTTTGCATTATTTGACAACAATATTTGATATTATCATTTGGTAGCATGGCATTTCCATGTCAACAAAGATTTTTATTCATTGCATTTTTTGTGTGTTTTGGATTGAAACATGTGAATGAGACCTCAAATTAATGCTTACAGAATTACCAACAGAAGACACTTACTGCATGTAGGAATCTCATAGAAACTTCTTAAATCCTTGGACATTCAAATATTTTTGTAGAATGTTTTCTGTATGGCACTTTTTGACTTTACCTCTGCCCTCAAGTCTGGCCATGCTGTGTGTATCAGCCAATGATAAGTCAGGCTATGGCTGTTTGACGAGAGGTACTCCCTTTACATAAATGTAGTTAAAATGTTTATTATAATATAAACAATATTATAATAATTATAATAAAATGTTTAATTGGGAATAATCTATGGATTAAAGTTAAAAGTGAAAACATTTTAGAAACCCACCGTTTATCCATTCCAGTGTGTTTGGTAAAAAACCTCCTCTTTGCTGTAACTTTACCGTTCTCCAAACCACATGAACGTGTTGTCTCCTTCTTTAAGTTCTCTGTTCACACTGTGTGCTCGTCTTGAAGTGTCGCTGCAAGAATAGTTTCAAAAACCTGAGTGTTTGCAGTTTGAAAGTCGAGTATGTATAGCAATAGGTCTTCTGAAGATTTATTATTTGAACAGTGCAGTGTTCCAGACAGTCACCAGGTTGTGAGTCACGGTATAAAAGAAATAAAAGAAGATATGCAGACGAGTTAAGTGGTTCAAGCACCGTCAAAGTGAATCTTAAAACCCAGCAGTGTTACATTGACATTCCTCTACCCAACGCTGTCTCACGAAGAAGAATAAAGGGGAGACAAAACATATATATGAAATAGATGTTAAGTTAAACTTTATCAAGAAAGAAGTTGCGGAGAAAGAAGTCTTTGTGAGATATTAGGTAAAGTTAAACTTTAGTTTATCTTTAATAAACAGGTCTTGACTTGTAGTGCACGGACTGAAAGAAAAAAACGGAAGTGGTTAAGGGACTAAACTGAGGAGAAACCCAAGAGGCCTGGGGTGTCAGAGTTTTTTTTTTTCTCTCTGAGGAGCAGATCTTAAGCCAAGAAAAATAAATTTTTGTTTTGTGTCACAAGATTAAAAAAAAATGTGTACTCTCCATTTAATCACCTTTCTAAATTCTTGATTAAAAGTTGCCAGAATTATTGATAATTACATACTTAACTATTCCACATGCTTCGAAACAGTACAACTTCTGTTATTCTTTATGTCTGATGGTTTTAAAAGCATTGAAGGTCACAAAAAATGGAATCTACAGTATTTTTTTCACTTATAGCTCATGAAAGAGAGAAAAAGAAAGCAGTGGTGGTTGAATAAGAGAAGAACTTCAGAGAGGATTCTGGTAAAGAAGCAAAGCAGTCAGATAAAAGATAAAGATGTAACTTGAGTCACGACAACCCTACCTCTAGCTGCGTTTTCTTTTTTCTTTTCTTTTCCTTTTTTTATTGTTCACAAGTTTTTATTTTGTGAAATTATACTTGGTAATGCTGCATAACGAGATGAAGCGGCTAGTTGATTCCTCTTTTCCCAGAAGGTGCACATGCAAGTACACAAACAGCAGAGACACAGGGATTAGTTTTTTTCGGTCAGAGGCCCCTGATTACAATATGTTTATTACACTGCAAGCCCACTGCAGAGCCCTTATCAAACACACACACACACGCACACACACACTCACGGTTTTTCCGCTGCTTGTGAACTGCAGAGTTCTTATTAAAAATTGATCTGCAAGCTGTTGTGTGTTGCCGCTCTGCTGAGGAATTCATTACCACTTTGCTGTGCACTGCTGTGTCTCGCATACACGCGTGCACACACACATAAACACACACCGTCCACACGCACAGAATGCCTGCAAGCAATCCCGACCTGTCGAATAAAACAACACCTCACGTTTAGAATATTTGAGATGCAAACAAACAAATGCTCCGGTGGGAGAGAGGTAGATAAGAGACTACAACAGAGTTTGGCTGCAGAGAGGGGAACAAACAGGCAGACAGGTAGTGATGATGAAGAGGCTGCTGGAAAATTGGTGAAGGAGAGAAGGTGTTGAAAGCATCTCTTAGTGTCATATAATTGTTGAATGTGTCTGTTTTAAAGGTAAGATTGGTCAGAGTGTGAGAGCATACACCTTTCTCTTTGCATTTCACCCCCTCATCATTCTCCCATAGCCTCTATACCTCACTTTCATCTTCTAAACCCTCTACTCCTAAATCACTGCTCTATCTTCTTCAATCATGTTCTTCTCTCTAACACTCTCCCTGTGTCAGTCTACTCTCTGTCTCTGCCTGGACTGCCGTCACTCTCTTTGCCTTCCTTGCCTGTTTACTTTAGCTTTATTTTCCAGCCTCCAAGCTGCGATCGTGTATAAACAAGATGGAGCTATAGAAATTGAATTCTGCTTGAATGATTCCCTCCATCTTTTGCCTCAGTTCTTGTGCATTAACTAAGACAGCACTGATTGAAATTCAGCCCCATGCCTGGGAACCTGCCAAGTGTCCCTGAAAACCTTGTTCAGAGTGGAGTGCAGATGAAGACACAGAAAGAGAGAGATAAGGGAAACGGAGAAAATGAGGAGAGAGACCAGCCGGTTTGTCTGCCTGTCTGCTCCTCTGTCTTTGAGTCTGCCTCCTTTGGCTGGTGTGACCTTTCCCTCTGATCAACGCACCTCAAAGACTAGCCGTTCACCTTCTTGTGGCGCTGTCATTTTCTCTCTGTCCTACACTTCGAAGTCACTCCACTGTTTCTAGTTGCTCTGCAACCGTTCTGCTGTTTTTCTCTTATCCTCTGTCCTTTCCCTCAGTGAGCCCCTTGTCCCTTTACAACCAAGAAAGCCACATTATATCTCAGAATCTACCTGCTTCTCTGTAGTCTAACAATTCTGATTGTAAATTCATTTATTTTTTTTCTATAAACTTTTCTGAATTGATAAGAAATAATTTCACATATTGATGCTGATTTGATTATTTGATGAAGCTGTATGAGGAGACATGAACCTTGTTGTCCCTGCTACAGCCAGGGGCACTAAATCAAGCACAGCTTCAAGTTTGCAAACAGGACTACCAATATGAAAAACCTTGGATCTAACTACAAGGATAAAGAAAACTGACCCAGATGGTGTCTGGATTTTGGTGTTGGAGATTCAAGTCTTTGTTACCTTTGCCAAGGAGCAAGGAGGTTACATTTCTGGGAGAGTTTATCTGGATGTCTGAAAACAACATAACTCAAAAAGTAACAAACGGATCTCGATGAAATTTTCCAGAAATGTTCAAAACGGGATAAAGAAGAGGTGATTAAATTTTGGAGGTGATCCAGATCAACGTTTGGATCCAGGATACTTTTTAAAGGATTCTTTATCGTTATGAGATAGGGCTGTTTTCACAGTATGTGTATATAACTCCACCATAAATGGTCGGATCGCTTTGCAAAACAATACAAGACAAGGTCACCATTATTTCTGACAGATGTAAAAGTACGATCCAGATCCTGCCAATATTCTGGATACTAAGATCCAGAATATGATATATGTACTGGGTTATCATAATTTTCAACACTGTCAGGAAACAAATTATCGTACAAACCTGTAGCTAACACCAAATTGTAGCAGACAGTCTGCTGAAAGGGAGTATAACATTAAAGTAGGACTAAACTGTTGGTGACAATCACAATATGCTTGGTGGAGGTTTCGTGGTACTTTTACTTATTGTATAGACTGGGTGATTTGACCTTAAATCTGTACCTCTGTGTAAGATTCTGTGTTACCCTTGTACAGGAGGTACAGTTGAGGAGAACTCTACTGAAGCTCAAGGTTGGAGACAATGCTGAGTGTCTGATTATCCACATCTACAGCATGGCACCTGACAAAACGGCCTTGGTTAATACCTTCAATGATAATTTTTAGTCCACAACAAAAGGGGAAAATGGCAAGACCAATTCAACTCTTTAGGCTTCAGCTCAAAAGTCTTTCAGTTGTAGAGAGTATTCAATTCCATTTCACAAAGTGGACTCTTCAGTGCCCTCCTGTTAGGCCATCAATTTGTAGCTCAGTTATTGGGGTGCGAAGCTGGATCGACAATGCATTTGGTGAATCTAGGCCGTAAAGACTAACACCTTTATCGACACACTGATGGGCTCCAGCACTTTCACTTAACTGGCGCAAGTGAGCCAAAATTATAGCTGTGTGGTAAGAAATCAGCAAGTTCGGTCACTCTGGACTGTGAGCTGTGTTTCAGATCAAGGTTCCAAGTGTTAAAATGACATTGTTTGCGGTTGAGGACTTTGTTATGTCTTTGATCAAAGCAGAACTTACTCTGATTTTGTCTGTGGTGAGCAGTTGCAGAGTTGCAGTGAGAAGTTTAGCTTGGGAAGTTTCAGATTATTCTGAATTGTTTTTGTTAGAACTTAATCGACTTTATGTTGTCCTCAGCTGGTGCCTTTAATGATCTTGTGCTGTGGGTATCATGCAGTGTATGTAGGGAGTGTGGTCTCAGTCGCCTTGCAGTCAGCAAAGTGCTGCTATGTGGTCAAGGAATAACATAGATGTTCAAGTGAAATTGCTTTAATGTAGTTGTTTTAGTCAACATGATGCTACGATATACATCCCTTAGCTGTGTTTAAAGGTAGGGTCTGCAGTAGGGATGTCTGGATACAGATTCTTTGACTGAAAAATCAGATTCCAATTTTTTCACGATATGTTTTGCTGATACTGATCTGATACTGATACCTTTCTCTGATAAATCCTGTACTCTGTTGAGTGATTCCATTGTAAATGATCAATCATATTTGTTGTATTAAAGTGAGCCCTGTTGGTACCTCCTTGAGGAACACTCACTTTACAAATGTTTTACGATCATTGCTTCCCAAAGAGAAGTAGTCCCACACAGCGGACATGTTTGCAATGTGGTTTGATTTTCAGCAGCCGTACAGCGTGATCGGTGCTAAAAACACATGAAAACTGTCAGTAAACACAACATTTAAACTAAGCTCCTCCTCCTCGGCTCAGTGCCAGCAGCATCACACACCCACTGCCTCTGACTGTGACAATACGTTAACAGCACATCCCAACAACCACCTGTACCAACACGTTTCTAAGTGGGAGAGACTCCAGAGCGATGCACCTGACTTGACATGTTAGTGCAAGCTAATCACGGGTGTTTGACGCGTTATTATGGAACCCACATCAGTTCTAGGTAAACCCCACCCCCGCTGCTCTCCAGCCCTGGTGACGCATTCAAACCACGCCTGCAACACGCTCACGCGCGGGCGCAACAAAACAAACTGAGATGTCAAATGCTAAATTTGTCATGCAAGACGCAACGCACGGAAAATACACTAGTAAAGAGCTCCGGGGGACTCTGCTCAACCATCTGTGGTTCAAGTGGTTAAATAAATAAGCTGATATTAGTCAAAATTAACTTGATATTTGTGTTAAAATTGCCTGTTTGTCTGAATTTACTTGCATATGCAATAGTGTTGATTCCCGCGCAATAATGTTGATTCTCGCTCACTCATATTGATGTCTTGGCTTTGCAATGGAGTGGAATAATGTACATTTATGTGATAAGCATTCTGTTGGGATGCTTGCATAAATATATCCCACTTCTCTGCCTTGAAGGTAGGCTACTCATACTAGCAAAGCCAAAACATTTGACACAAAACTGTTCATTCAATCACACACACACACAAACACATCATCTTAACTTTAAATTTGTAATAAAAATACAAAAGTCAATGTAACGTTCAGAATGGAGGTGTGTTCTGCTACGGTCATGCAGTGTGAAAAATTTCCTTTCAGAAAAGATAAAAGTCCTAACAAATGTATCAGATGCTGAAGTCTGTATGAGCGTCGGTCATAACCATAGACTGTAAAAAAATAAAAAACACACATAAAACATAACACATAACATAACACACGAGTGGAGTTAGGCTGCGCCAGTCACAGCGTGGGCGGGGTTTGGCTGCGTCACTAGGCCTTTCGGCGCAGTGGGGGCGGGGTTTACCTAGAACTGATGTTGGTTCCATAATAACGCGTGTTTGACACATACCTGGTTAGCAGAAAGCCAACACGCACACACATACACACACACACACACGCACGCATACACACACGCACACACACCCCTACGCCCCTCCCTCCTGCTGCTCTCTGACTCTGACAGGCTCACAGCGGTCCTGATCCCTTCACAAGTGACATTAAAAAACACAGACAACCCTAAAATAAATCTAGAAATAAGAGCAGAGCTGATAAAATATGAATCTGGGGCAGTGGACATGTACGAGGAGGTAAAGGAGGAGCACTGTTAAGACAACATTCTGAAAAAGGTGTTTCCATTGCACTTGTGCGACAAAGTCTAGTATCGAAATGTCTGAAAAGAGAGTGTAAGAACTTTTTATCAAAATTTGAGAGGTTTTCCGAAAATGTGGTGTTTCCGTTTCCGTTTCTCTATTGCAATATTTAGGTTTTGCACAATTCTAGGTGTAATAGAAACCCAGCTACTGACACACTTGTGGTATAGAGGCCCAGAAGTGACAATTGAGCAGGATTATTCCTGTTGAAGTTGGCGTTTTATTTTGCAGGATAATCCCGCAGAGTCTGCCTTTAAGTTACTCATTGAAAACACTCAGTCTACTCCCATAAATTCCTGTGCTAAGTGCCCGACTGCAACTGTTTGTGTTCCAGAGGGGTTTGTCCCTGAATGCACAACCAGTAGAAACAATGACAACTTGACTCCTGCGTTCACTGGCTCCATTGTTCACACAGTTACACAGCTGTGACTGAAAATCAACACTCAGATCTCCTTTTGCAATAAACCAGCTTTGTAAATGCATTTTCTACAAAATAAGCAAAATAATCTTGATCACATGCATATTCCACACTCCCACTGGATTTCCACAGCATGCTTTGATTTGGAGCTGATTAGGAGCTTATGAAATGGATGTTGACGCTCTTTGGTATGTATTCTTGTTACACATTGATCTGTAGTGCTGGCTGCATGCTGCATTAGAGCCGCTGCTTATCTACAAAGCCAAGGGCATGGGAAAATCAGTGAAGTCAACCTCCAGCTGACTTCCAGTGAGAGTGGAGAGGCCTCGCCGTGCCATAGCGCTCTGCAGTTTAGAAGTCTGTCTGTAACAGAGTTGTTGAATCCTAAGTGACTTCTTCAGGGTATGATTTTTATGGATGATGAGTCATCATGCAGAATTTTAAAAAACTAAATTTGAGTTGTTTTGGATCATCAGTATTCCAAACAACTGAGTTGCTGTGCACTTTTTAAACTCCTTTCAAAAAGAAGCAAAACTTCAATTTTTCTCTACAGTTTCCTATCTGTGTGCCAGAAGTCTGATTCCTACCTTCCTGGCAATGAATATTCCCAAATTTTGAAGCAGTGGCCTCATAAATATTCCACACTGTCATTGATTTTAATTTCACAGAGTGTGAGGTGCCATTTAGCGTCTTTGTACACAGATGAAGGAGCACACATTCTCAAGTTTGGAGACTTTCTTTCTCCAGTAAACAAAACAGCTTTTCTGTCTCTTAAAGAAAGATGGAAATCACCCAAAGGAGAGGCCCTGGCATGCTAAGATAATAGGATCTCTACTCGCCTATGTGCTGGTCTTTGGTCTTCACATGAGCCAAACCTGCCACACTAAACACTTCTGCCTTCCCCCTCATGAAATATGGATTTGTGTACAGCCAGGCACAAATGCTAATCGTCCTGTGAGGATGTGCGCGTTTCTTTGTGTGTGCCGCTTAAATACGTGGGACTTTGTGTTAAGTAGATGCATGCGTACGTAGATGCACGTGTATGTGTGTGTTTCGCCGGGCCGAATTAGATTTGGGTTCCGAGGCGAGAAAGGAAAGAGACGCATGGAGGAATTTAGCTGTGAGGCTCATAAATAGTTTAGCCACCCAGAGCAGATTCATCAAGTAGCGTGAGGGATAAATCATATTCCTCCCCTCCTCCTTCACCCCTCCTCCTCCATCCTTCGCCTTCCTCTCACCCTGAGAGAGGGAATGAAGGATGCTGGATGGTAATCCTGAGAATTGAGTGAATCTAATACCTACCGACACTCCTGCTGTTGTGATCTGAGATATATGTCTAATTGCATACTTCGATCAGCTCAAGTGCACATGTAAAGCGCGTATATGTTGAAGGCTATGCATCCACAACTACACATGTATCGCTCAGAAGGATTAGTGCACCTTCTGGCCGTGTAAAGCCGTATCAGGGAATAAGATCAGGCAAGATTGGGAGTAATGAAAAAGCATCATCATCAGCATATAGGTTAATATACTCCCACTGCTGCTCCTGCACACATTAGAGCTGACACACAGACTTCACACAGCAACTCCTTCCTTTGAGACGTGCCACATTAAACCAAAGCAGACCAATCGATTGTGATCTGTTGCTCTGCATCATCCTGTGACGTGACAAATATCCTCGTAGGCTGCCGCAAGCAACAATTTCCCCCAAATTGAAAGGCCCTGAGGCCGTTTGGGCTCTGGTGTTATTTGGCTGCTGTTTTCCCCCTCATGGCCATCCATGAAGGATGAACCTCTCTATATATCATCTCTGTCTCTTTGGGTAGAGCCCAAGCTCCATCACCATAGCAATGGGCGCTTAGCCTACGCCCCAAGAGACACAGTCATTCCACAGATTGCCTGAAAGAAAGAGATTGTACGTGTGGCAGTGGATTTTGAGGCTTTCAAAGAAAGTGTGTGTGTGTGTGTGTGTGTGTGGACGCGGCTCTTTGTTTCTTCTGATGTTGTCTCCATTTGTTGGTATGAATTATGGATCAGACTGGGTCTAGATTTATAGTGGAACTTAAAGAGTGTGCCGGGCACACACCTGAGCCTTCGCCTCTCTTTTGAAGCAGAAACAACTTTAATGCAAACACTTCCAAGAGAATAACGTCCATGTGGCTGCATGCTTTAGCTTTCTGCGACTCTTCAGCTCTCCTGCTCCACCCTAAATGTGTAATACATGCAAATGTCTTTACATCCATCACGGCACCTGTCTTCCCTCTATCTCCCTCCTCTCCTCTCCTCCCTTCTGCACTTTGTTCTTGCAGTATCCCTCTTTCCTTAGTCCTCCAGAGTCACCTCCTTTTCTCCCTCCAAAGCGTGAGCCTCTGAGCTGTTTGCTCCTTCTTTACTTCATTACTCCACTCCCTCGCTCCTCTCCCTGGCTCTGTCTCTCTGAGGACGGCTGCAGTGGGTTTTCATTACCCAACGAGTCAATCTTCATCACGGTGTCCTCTGTGTGCTCGCGTTGACTCAAACACACAGTCACTCACCTCTCCATACAGGTGCACACACCCTGCATTCCCTATACCCAGGGCCTGACATTAACTTTTCTGCTCACCAGCCACTGTGGCTAGTGGTTTCCCAGAGTTAGTAGCCACTCAGCATTTTCACTTGCCACAATTTTGTTAGATAATTATGTTTAATGAGATTGAAGCAAATGACGACATCATTAATGTACTTGAACTAAATTTAAAACCTTTTTAAATGTAAATGACCCCTGTGCACACTCAAAGATTACATAAATGTTTAAAGCCACAGGTCATTATCAGGCAGGCATGCAAACAATTAATGGATTATTGATTAATTGCTGATAAGAAATTACTCGATTAAAATAAATAAATTGTAATTAATTGCGTTTTTAACCCCGTAATTCCCTGCCAGCCTGCATGAGGGCGCACTTTTTGCCAGACGTCCTTGACGCACATGTGAGAACACAAGAGAAGCAGACCTCTGACCACAACAAGACAAACGAAAAGAAGTGGATGACTTTCTTAAAGATCCACCACCACTTCTTGACTCAATGGTGGAAGGTAAATGAAGGCATGGTTCCAAGAGTAGCAAACCTTGCACAGAAATACCTGGCCATACTTGGCACGTCTGTCCCTGCTGAGGGAGTGTTTTCAGCAGCTGGCCCAACTGTGAACTGGTTGCGCACAAGGCTCACTGACCAGTGTTTCCCCTACCACTGTATAGGGGGGTGGCCTGATCTCTGGAAGCCGAGTTAATTTTATTTTCCATAGAGTGCCAGATCACAGCAGAAGTGATTCAGAGTGTCCTCTCTCATAAATCAGGTCAATACCTTGTTGTTTCTAATTTGACAGACTAAAGAGCCATATTCATCCAATTTACATGACGTGATGTCATTTGTACATCGTTGCGTTCACATTTCTCCTCGTGCTGTTTCCAACACTCCCAACGTGTTGACAGACACACAAACACGTGCGCATATCTACACACACAGACAAGCTCATTCTTTAAAGTAAAACCACCACAAGAAACATCAGCCAGCGCCTTCTCTGTGAAGATCTGACACTGGCTCTCCTGCCCCCAGCTGTTGACAATGTCACCCCCTCGAAGGCCGTACATCATTACAGCTCAACTGTTTTTGTATTTGTTTTTTTCGCCATCTCCTTACTCAGTTTACTGCTTCTTCTTCCTGTTTTTGACTGTGCATGCTCATTACGTTCTTCTTTTATGGTTTTTCACATTTTGCTAACCCGCCACCTATCGGCCAGGCATGGCATTGCATGCTTCAGAGACAATCGTTTTGAGTTTTGCTTCTTGATATGGACTGTGATATTTCTGTTGTGTGGACAGAAATTTTTTTCAAACACAGACAAAAATATACAGTCAAGCAAATATTCATATACATGTGGTCCAGGCCTGAATGAACTCCATCTAATAGATATCCTCACTCTTAAAAAGGAACAGGAGTTTTGACACTAGTTTGTGACTCAAATCCCGGAATCTGTTTACAATAGAGAGCCTAAAAGATGCGGGTGAACTTTTAAAATCATGTTATCAGGCGCTGAACACAGGGAGTTGTCTCAGTGTCCGAGCCGGAGGCTGGAGATGAAGTCTGTCAGCAGTTACATCCGCAAAAGACTTGGTGAATGGACCAATGAGTGAACACTGTGTGCAGGCAGTGCTCATGGGAGTTGTAGTGTCTTAGTCTCATAGCTTTAGCTATAGCTTTAGTATTTCAGATGCCGTTTCAGAAAACTACAATTAAATAATTCAAACCGCTAAAGTGGCGAGTAGGAGTGGCAGTGTTACCAGCCACAGCTGGAATTCACCCGCATTTGGTGGGTTGGCGGGCGTCAATGTCAAGCCCTGCCTTTACCTGAATGTAAAGTCTGACCTGCTGACTTTGTTTCATCTCTTGGTTTAGATTCTGTGCACAGGGGATCCAATCAAAGCAGGCAAATAGGTGAGAAAATGAAAACAACACGCAGGTGTGTGTCAAACCTCACACCCTAAGAGCGGATAGTATGCTAATACTGAGCTTGATACCTTCTCCCTGAAATATATTGTGCTGCTGTTGCAGGTTTGCTTATCTGTGGTCCTGTGAGTTGTAGCCGTGGGTCTGTGGGAAGGTAAAGATGCCACATAGAATATCAATGCAGACTCAACCTCATGTAAACACTCAGTCCTTTTCTCTGCCTGCACCCCAGCTTTGTCATGTGGGCTTAGTGTGGAATCTGGGAGCTGATTTCAGGAGCTGTATTATCATCTTTTTTTATATTTGTGTGTATATCTGTGAGTTCTTCCTACAAACACACACACACACATAAACACAGAGACACTGTGCTTATTTAAAATCTGTGGTATATTTCTTTTCTCCGACCAGAAATGACTGGAAAGAGAATAAAATCTCTTCTAGCCTGCACCAGAGAATCTTCTGACAAAGAGCCTGAGGTTTGAAAATGGGGACAAAATCCGGCTACACACACACACACACACACACACACACTGACACACGCGCAGGCATCAATTGTATGTCCCCTTGTTGAGTGGCTCTGCAGAGGAGACAGTCTGCAGCCAGTGGTTTACTCCTGAGACAGATTCTTGTTTAGCATTTAGATTGGCTTGATCAACCACCAGTTAGCCCATACACTGTGTGTGTGTGTGCATGTGTGTGTGTGAAGGAATTCAGTTCGCACATGTGATTGCACATGTTGCCTTCTTGTGTGTGTGTGTGTGTGTGTGTCCTTGTGGCACATATTTTTTTGTCCATTATGCCATTTCTGCATTAATGGCTACTTCTTTGTGTATTTGTGTGTGTTTGTGTGTGTGTGTGCTTACATGTGTGTGGCGAGCCATGGCTAACAGCTCTCAGTGAACACTGGGGACCTACTGTACTTTGCCAATGAGACTTAGTGAGGCAGTGAGCTGGGGTCACACAAAGTTACACATTAATCTTTGATGGGGAGCCCCACTACCATCATTACCTACACTAACACCACACTGTACCACAGATTCCCCACACAGCAGTCTTTGTTTTTCTAGAAACACGTCATGTTTTTGTCTGGTAATACTTTGTTGTGGTAAATGTTTTTATTTTTGCCGTGTGTCCTTGAATCTGCTTGACGTATCATGCGTCGGATGTGTCGGCTGAAGGAACCCCGCTGTCTTGTTCTACTCAATAATTAAAAGGGGATTTCAGACACACTCAATCAGTCAAACTGTATTTGAGCAGGGGGTGCTCTGAAAAGGTTAATGGAATTCTGACTGTGAGCTCTGACGTCACGTGTGTGTGCAAACACACTCATGCGGGGTCAAACTGAGGGGCCGTTTCCGGCCTCACCGGGTGTATTTTCAAATCAGTATCACATCATTTGAGATCAAATTGTCCAACACCATCTGCATTTTGTCTCCAGGAACCTTTGTGCTTAGTGTGTGTCACTGTTTTTGTGGTACTGCTCTGTGGTGTGTGTCTGTGTGTCCGCTCGTGCACTGTCTCTCACCTCTCTTTTACCCCGAGTTCAACCAGAGTTCAGCGTCTCCCCTTCACCAGCGCTTAATGTGTGTTAGAGAAGAGAGGAAGACACACACATACAAAGTGTGTGTGTGTGTGTGTGTGTACACTTCATTGCCTGGAGTCTCCCCAAAAGCCACTTATGGCCTCACAAAGTTATGACTGTGCGGAGAGAGACAATTAGCGTGTGAGTGTGTGTGTGTGTGTGTTCACATGTGTATTTATGTCCTGCATGGTGTGAAATTGTGACAGATGTCCAGTCTCTTATGACTCGGGGTTGTGTGATCTGTGGTGCCTAGCAGTGTGTGTGTTTTATGGCCCAATGTGACATTAAGGTTTCAGCTCTATTTCCTGAATGATGTGTGGTGTTGTGACAAACTACATTAGCTTTTATCCTGTACAACTACAGCAGCATTGAACCCGCTAACTACATCAGAATCAGCCACCCTTCCTCCTTCCTGATCGTGTAATGTTCTGCCACAGGGTACGTCGTGTGTGTGTCTGTGTGTGTGTGATAGCACTTTGTAGCAGAGCGACACAGAGAGGTGAGGATAAATTCATTTATTGTGTGTGCACGTTTGTCTGTTTGGGTCTAAATAATTCAGCCCAGAGGTGTTGTGCTGATAATGGTGCCCTGAAAAGATACCTGCCTTTCAGAAAAACACACAGTCACACTGATGCACACCTGTTGTTGCCTGTGGGGAGACAGACAGCTTGTGTTGATGTGTGTGTGTGAATGTGTGTGTGTGATGACAGTAGTGTGCAGACAGGACGGAGAGCCAAAGCAGATTTGACAGGCTGTCCTAGGCACTAACTCTACAAATGGCTGCCTGGATGGAAATATCTTCATCATCCCCAACAAATAGGATGTCTGTCAACGCTCCAAAGCTGCCATTTCTTTTCAGTCTCTGCGTCTCAGGCCCTTCTGCACATGCACTTTTTAGTGATGTCATCACTTCTGCTATTTTTTTACTCTAATGTCATTTTTCTCCTCTGTCCTCTGTAGCGGGAGCAATCCCCCTTTCTGTGTCTGTGCATGTGTGTGTGTGTGAGGGAGAGCATAAATGAGGCTGATGCTTGGCCTTTGTTTGAAATATGAAACTGCTTTCAGCAGTACAATATAACAGCAATAGAACGGCAATCAGACGTTAATTGAATCTGGGTTATGGCTTTTCTGTGTTCTCCCTCAGCTGAGTATCTCCCCCGCGTTCCCCACTTTGTCTTCCTCTCCCCCTTTCTATCCGCGTGACTTTCATTTTCTTATTAATACTGTAACCCAACTAACCCACTATTCATGAATGTACCATAACTCTCGTGACACATCTCACCAAACGCTGCCTGTCGACGCCTCCCTTCCTCTTTCTCAGCGGAGGCCAAAGCTTGCAGCAACACCCCCCCCGCTTCACATACGCCATTCACGTCTCATTAAAAAGCCCTCTGGTGAAATGCCACCATCGTAACACTGCTTCGACATGGGACACTGACCTTCAGATCTAGAAAAGTGATGTGTGTCTGTGTGTGCATGTAAGGGTCAGCATGTGTCACTGCCACATTTCTGTTACTGTGCCAGCACCAAAAGTAAGATCATTAGTGTTTGGTAGTTTATTTCTTCATTGGAACAAAAGCCCCATTTTAATTAAGAAGTCCGGCTTCGATCAGTACGGTTTGACTCGGTTAAGCCTGGTCTTGTTTGAGTTTCCACAACCAACCATGCCCCCTCGTGATAGATGGCGTGTAAGCAGGATGCCAATAGCTGCATCAGTTAGATGATAGCATGACCCCATAGAAGCGAGATACAGTGTACCCTGCTAAATCCAATAGAGAAAAATGCGACACAGGAAAAAAGAGTAATGATGGGAAACATCCCGAAATTTGTCTTCTTTGTGATTTCCATGTAGCTCTTTGTTACAAAAGCACAATCAAGTTTTGTTTCAGAGAAGGCTGTGTGCCACGAGGACAAATACAGCTGCTGTGGCATGGTGACGACTAGGGATGGGTACCTTTTGCATTTGAAACAATACAGTACCGGTACCTGGCAATCGGTATTGGTACTCAGCAGTACCAATTTTTGGTACATTTTGTGTATTTGTGCTTTAATAAATATTATTTGTTTAATATTGAATTATAATAGTTTTTCAATTTAACACATACATTCTTCAATATACAACCCTGCAATGCTGTGTGCATGTCCAGCATGATAAATTGCCTACTCCTCCTCTCTCTAACAATCACAAGGGTGTTCAAGTACCTAAACATGGTACCCTTTGATTTTACGTGAATCGGTACTCGGTACTACAGATGGAATTAAATCAGTACCAATAAAAGTGCACAATTCACAATAGTGACAACCAATCAATGGTCTGCAGTGTTGTACCTCAACCTTCCGGGATCAGATCAGTTTATGGCTTTGTGCGGATGAATGACATCATTTTTACACCTACGCCCCCTGGCGCCGTCCCTTTCATTTGTAAAATGTACGCACCTCCCCCACTCGAAAATTTCTAACCTGCTGGATGGAGACGCGCAGACAAGATGGCAAAGAACGGGATCCTCTAATAGTCCAAGTGCAGAAATACAGGCATCTGTATTCTTCACTGAGAGATCACCACGATAACAGTGTGGTAAATAAATCATGGCATAAAATTGCAGCCCCTCTTTGCAGAGAACAGGAATCCGTTAAAATAAGCTGGAAAAATCCCCGGGACAGATATGTCATGTTGTAAACCAAAGGCAAGCTTCTTCAACTTTTGTTCAGTTCTCTGGTAGATGTACCTTTGTGATACACCGCCCCCTGCAGTTTGGGATTGGACACCAGTGGACGCCATGCGGGGTGATAAAAGCATAAAAGCCCCATGCGTTCTTTCGCTAAATCTCGTGTGTCTGATTTCCGTCACGTTCGTGCGGAAAGCATAACATAGCCTTTAGCCTGGAACCTGTATGGAAGGGTCCCAAAAAGTGGGACAGCTCAGGTCAGGTATCTGTCCCTGGATTAGTCAGTGGAAATGTCACAAAATTTGTGCAGCACTGAGATGAACCGAACTGAACCCCTTGACGGAAACAGGGCTAAAGCTCCTTGGCAACTCTTATGCTGTTAATAAATATTCCTGATCAGTTCTCTCTAAAATGGTGTCACATTTGTGAGGAACATGCATTGGTGTGATGAGTATGTGGGATGTGCCCATGAAAAATTAGCCAAATCTTCTCTGCCAAACAGCTTATTCTGTTGTTGCTATGGACTCTTGTTTTGAGCATCTGGTACCCCCAGGTGCTGCCAATCAGGTGCCTGGTTTGAACCTAGGATAGGGCCCATGCGATGGGGCAACTTCAAGCTGGTGTTACATGGACACAAAACCAAGTTGCAGCATTATTTGTTGGTATTTGATGGAGTTGGCAGCATCTTCCACAACAGAGAAACCAGGCTTGTCATCATTGAAGGCGATCTCAGTGCAGGGAGATACAGAGATGGAATTTTCTGCAACCAGGAGGAATCCTGTTTCTCCACAGTCCAGGACCAAACTCTATCCTCAAAGATTTCAACTTTTGCCCCCACAGGCCAGGGTTTCTCAAAGACTACATCCAGAATTTGGATGAGACAGGATGCCCTGCCAGCAGTCATGACCTCAAACCCAGTGAACACTAGTAGGATAAGCCTGGGTGTGCTGTTCATGCCAGAGTGACCATCACTACCAGGTTGGCTGACTTGTGTCAAATGCTGGTTGGAAAATGGGAAACAAGCATGAGGAGGAGGAGCCGGGCTGTTGTGGCTGTGTTTAGTTCTACCACACACACTTCTTAGTCTCCTGTTTGATAAATGAACAGCTTATTAAATCATCAATGTTTTGTGTCTTCTGACTTCAATCATCCAATTCACCAGACAACACAAAACTAGAGTCAGTGATAGAATAAGCTGTTTGGCATCAGCAGAGAAGATTTAGCACATTTTTCCTTGGTTCAACACACACACACACTCAGCTCTGCTACTCATCACACAAATGCATGTTCCTTACAAATGTGGCTTTTAATCCGGAAATAAACGGGCTTTTCAACAGTATAATTATTGCCAAGAAGATTTTTTACAACAAAGAAATGACAAAATGATCTACATTACTATTGTTATAAAATGATATGAGTCAATATAGAGTATCTACAGCTAATTTGTTCCCCATGAACCATGCTGGTGAGAAAAACATTGAAATAAAGCTTAAAGTACTTATTTTCTGATGATGATATACGCCTCTGGGAGGGAAAGCTAACTCTTTTCAGCACTCTGCTGCAGCACATTAACAGCTTATAGGAAAGACTTCTGGCTTTGTTTGTCGTTCATAGTTTAGTGAACAGCTTGAGCAGCCAGTGTGTTTGGACCAGAAACAACTTGAATCTCCTCCTCTTGTCTGTTTCTGTCTCTGTCTGCAAAATAAACACTATAACTTCTCAGTTCATAGCATCTTTCTGTTGAGTCTCAGTTTCACCCATAGACTGCTTATAGAGTGGACAGCGTGTCTCCACCATTTAGGTTTTGAAGCCAAAATACCCTCATCACAGATGTAGCCATTGTAGCAGTTGTGCAGCCAGAGTCTGTGCAGTAGAGACTGTGAGGGATTCTGGGAGGATCTAAGTGGAGCTTGGTGACAAAAATAATATATATATTTTTTTTCTTTCAAGAGTCTAATCACTTCTTGACTTTACCTCCCAACATATTTTACAATCCCTGAAAAAATACACAAGAACGGCAGCTGTCAATCATCGATAAACATGACGTAAAACCTCATTTTAACCTCGTATTACTAATGTAAACAAAGTTTTTCTAAAAAAAAAAGATGACTTGAATACAAAGCATCCAAATGATATCTTCAAACCACCACAACACAAGGTGTATAAATTCTTTAAAGTTTGACAACAGCCCATCTGGAATGACTGGAGAGACAATTTTTTTTGACCTATACTTCAGCCAGCCACCAGGGGGAGCAGCTTTTGTGGCGACCTCACTTTGAACTGAGTAAGATGACATTCATTTTTGTTTACAGTCTATGGTTTCACCATAGACTGTAAGTCATGCTTTCACCTCAATCTGAATGAGAAAACATTTTTCTTTTGGTTTCCTTGCATTACTTGGTTCCTAAGCTTGCTGAAAGAACATCATGATGGTAAAGATTCCTGCATATAAAGGATATGAAATCACTGTGCACTGTTATCTTTACGTACATCAAAGATTGTTGCTATTTAAATGGCCAAAGCACTTCAACTTCAAATCCACCAAATCAGAAACAAAGAGACTTCTCAAGATACAATTATGAGTCCTATAAGGTATGTTATATATATATTTATATTTATAACCTTTAAATAGAGATCATATAAATGGTAAGATTTAGGCTAAAATTGCTGTGTAAGATTTTAAAGTCAAACTTCTTCGTAAAAGAAGTCAATGTATTCACTGACCCTCCTGGTACGTCTTGTAATGCCTCTCATTACAGTATATGCTGAAGTGTGTGTGTGTGTTCCCTCACTTTCTTGAAATGCGAGGCTATCTATCCAGCCTGACCTTTTCCTTAATTGCTTGGTTTGGGTTCTGTCTCTGCTCTTTCAGGAACAGCGGTCCCCCCTGAAACGACTGCTGACTCCAAATTGTCTCTGGCGAAAACCTCACTTTACCTGTCGCAGCTGACAACCCACAGACCCACTTCTAAAATTGCACACATTTTGCCAGAGGTGCAGAGACACTTCTGCATCAGCTGTTGCCTGGGAAACTAGGAAGTAAGGCAATTTTGTTGTCAATGTCACTCAAGGTCAAAGAGAAGAAGGAAGCACAGCACATTGCTTTATGTAAGGAGGGATCGATGTTTTCCCTCCTTCCTGCTCATCAAAGACCTGTCCTTGTCATTAGAGCGTCTTTATCTTTGTCATGTCACACACTCAAGTCTCTTAGACTAAAATACAGATTCAACATTTACTGCTGTGGGAAAAATCTGTGATGAGATAACGTTCATCGAAGCACTGCTCTACATTAGCCATTAATCTGATACAGTTTCTTTGTTACAAAACCTTCTTAAAGAGCCCAACAAAACTCTCAGTTGTTGGCTGTGCTGCATGCTGGGAGGGGGAGTAAGGGTCATTTGATTACTCCTGCCAAGCCACAGGGTTACCATCTGAAAACTTGGCTCAGCATCGTCAGAGGCAGAGCCGTGGAGAGATCCCTGACATTATTTTTCATACCAGAATATTTCTAAATTCAAGCCCATCCTCAGAAAGGAAAGGTTTGAACTGTTTTAAAATATGAAGCACTTTTAATAGAGGGTATGGATGTGATGTCACAGAAAGGGGAAGTCACTATAGATATGCCCATTAAGTGGCAGGAAAGAGGGAGATGAGTGGCAGCATTGGCTAAAAACAGTCTAAACTTAAAAATGATACCAAAAAATGGAGAAGGGCTGTTGTGTGATTGTTGAACAAATGAGTCTGAAAAGCAATTTGAGCTATCCTTTGACAGGCTACTACAAGACTAACAAAAGAGAAACTGATGGATCGTTGAAATTTACAGAAACAATCTGCGATAGCTAGATGTGTGGTTCCTATTTTGTGTCAATTAATGTTAATTTATTGTGTTTTTGGGTTAAATCATTCCTTAATTTACAAAATCTCTAAATTGTGGCACATTTCATTCTGCTATATTTTTTATAACTGATTTTTTTTTCTTCCTTAGTGTGATTGTGAATGTTGTATAAAGTATATGATATTAACTACTCTTCAATACTGTTGGAGAGACAGTCTGCGTTAAATACCAAAAGTACAAGTAGATAATGTATTCCCTTGGGTCAATGCTGTTAACTGTAAAGTGAATCAAATAAGCTGTGTTTCCATAACACTTTTTTGCTAAATCAAAACGATATTTCTGAAGTTTCGATAAAGAACAATTTGGCCTCGCTGATGTTTCCATTATGACTAGAATTGTCTGGAGGCTGCACTCATGATGATGCAGATTCACAAACATTAGTGTTTTTATTGACTGGTCAAACTGTCGGCCGTGATCGCGCTAACTCAAAACCGTGCAGGAACAAAACACTGAATGAAAATCATCATGTCCAGCTCACATACTCTCCTACTCACGCACACACACATACACACACACACCTCAGCCTCTCCTTTCTGCTGCTCTCTGACTCTGACCCACTCTCAGCTGTCCTGATACCTCCACAAATGTCAGTCAAAAACACAAACTTCTGAACTGAACATATAAATAAAAGCAGATAAAAGCTGGTAAATGTGAACGCTGGAGTCTGTATATGTGGCAGTGAACACGTACAAGGAGTTAAGGGAGGTGCGTTGTTGTGATAATGTGACATGTATTCGCTAAAAAGGTGTTTCTTTTGCACTTTTCTGACAAACTCCGGAATTGAAACTTTTAAAAAACCATCTCATGAGATCGTAAGACACTTTTAATTGAAATTTGAGAGGTTTTTCAAAAATGTGGTGTTTCCATTACCATTTTTTATTCCGGTATTTATGGTTTGCGCAATTCTAAGTATAGTGGAAACGCAGCTAGTGAGGCTCTCGTAGCTTTTTACTGTGTGTTTTCCTGGCGTTAGAATCAGCTACAATTAAATGTCAGGATACGATTTCTGGCCACAAGGGGATGTCCATGGACTGCTTATTCTTTTGCGGCTATTAAAAATCAATGTTCAGCCCAACAGTCCTTAATTTAACGTCATATTCCACATATTTCCTGGTCTCGCTGTGTTACTGCCTTTGCCGCAATGCTAGGTGAAGTTTGTTTTGCTGCTCTGTTCGACTGAGGGGAAACACGTAAACACATCTCTGTAGACAGAGTGAGATAAGACGAGTGATAGCAATGTTTTCAGGAAAACTGTTAACTCTTTTATAACTTCAAGTCCTTTCTTCTCCATGGATGCTGACTAAGTGTTTTTAAATAACCTCTAAATACCAGTACTGCACAAAAGCTAAGCTATAAAGGGCTAATGTAAGCTAAATGTATTTTTTTCTGGGGGTGAATAACAGATTACAGTTTTTTATTATGTATTTTTTTAAATAAATGGTATAGAGATTTGCTGAATCCTGGAAAACATTTTCTTGAAGGAGTAAAAATAAATGTCTTTGTCAGCTGCTCTACTGGAAGAATATGTGCCGAACTGAAACCAAATCTGCAGGCTCCCAGAAGACGTCACTAAAAGGTACTGAGATTCTGTGAAAACTGGAGCAGCCTGAAAGCAGCAAGGTCAGCTCAGCTGGCTGTAGACGAGAGAAAAAAGCTGTGACTTTACTGACCGTGCTTCATCCTCTGCTCATATAATCATTATCCCCTCCCTTTAGCTCTGATCAGTTATTACTTGGAGAGGATCTTTCCTGTCCTCTTCTGAAGTGAGCCTTAAACCTTTCACTCCTCTCTGAGTCCACACAGGAGCCGCTCTCTAATCGGCTCTCTCTTTATGAACCATATTAGCTGCACCTGTAGCCTGCTGCCTCCAGCTTTTGGCATTGATGCCAACTTTTAAGCTGCAGAAACCCGAACCAAGTCGGGGTGCAGTGTGTCTGCTGATTATGAGGTTCATCTGAGATTATTAGCATTAATCACAGACTGAGCATGTGCCAGAAAAAGTAATCCAACCAACATCAACCATGTTTTACTTGTTGAAATCGATCTTTCCAGACCTTCAACGCGCAATGAAAGTAATCCAGTTTATGTACTGTGGATCTGACTTGATTACCTGTAACGATGTGTTTGATTTCTTTAATGTAATCCTGAATAAGTCTATTTTAAGTCTGAGCTGAATGTTTTCTGGAAAGACTACACTGAACTGAGTAAAGGGGAATTGTCTGGGCTTGTGTTCACCTCCCTAAATGAGCATTTCAGCACTGCCACCTTACCTGAGCTGTGTGTTCACTATCTCGTCTTCCCCTCTTCCTCTGTCTGGCTGACAGTCTAATTGTCATGTGGGCAGCCTCCGCCGCATGGATTTAGTGTCGCGCTTGCCTTAATTTAATTGAAAACCCGCGGAAAGGGAGGAGGAGGGAAAGGAGGGAGGGGATGAAAAACAGATAAATAAAAAGTGGAACCAATCTTTGCCGGGTGCGTTGGGCGGTAAAATGGCTGTGTGCGGTGAATAATGCATAGGGGAGATGGATAGGTCTGCGTGCTTAGAGCCCAGGACTGCTGGCGCTTCATTACCGAGGTGTTTGTATGCTGATGCTGTGATGCTGGCTCCCTCGCTCCCCAGAAGTGGCTGCAGAGGTGGCACCTCCCTGAGCTATCTCTCACTTTTTTATCCACTTTTTCTTTTCGGGCTCTTTCTCCCTCTCTCCTCTTTTAACACTCCGGCCCCAAACACACTTTCCTCTTATCTTTTTGTGTTTGTGTGTGTGTGTGTGTGTTTGAGTCATCCCTCTTGTGTTAGGATAGCAGAGCACAGAGGCAGATGGTATTTAAGCCTCCCTCTTGTTGCCAGTGGAACCCACACGCACACACAAACACACACACACACACACACACACACACACACACACACACACACACACACACACACACACACACAACCGCACACACGCACGCACGCACGCACGCACGCACGCACGCACGCACGCACGCACGCACGCACGCACACACACACACACACACACACACACACACACACACACACACACACACACACACACTGCTAGTTTACTAGAGAGATAACCTCTGAGACAAGACACAACTTCTGTGTTTGACCTTTGGCCCATGCACCTGTCCTGTCCTCCCTCCAGCTGTCATATCAATATTAATCTCTGCTCACTATAATTGTTGTTCATTCTCTTGTAGAAGACAGATAAAAAAGGGTTGTTGAGTTTGTACAGGGCTTAAATCTTTTGATAGCGCTGCACACAGAATCAAATTACAGAAACATTTAGAGTCTGTGTTAAGAAATCTCTTCAAACTTAAATTTAACTACCCTCTGATTAACTTATTGGTAGTTCTGATTTATTTATAGTAATTTCTTTTATGATGTTTTTAGATTTTCCCAGTTTTACTCTTCTAACTTCTGTGGCAATAGCTAGCTAGCTAGATAGCTAGCTAAATGAATAGATAGATAGATAGAAAGACAGATAGACCTTTATTGTCCTTAACAGGAAATCTGTTGCCACTGTCTGTACAAAGCTCCTGCTGAAATGTGCCTGTTTCTAGGTTATGGACTTGTTTCTGCGTCCTGATGGGAGCAGTGTGAAGAATGAGTGGAGGTGGTGGCTGAGGTTAAAGTGTTACGGTGCGTGCTCTGTGTGTGATGGCTTTGTTGGTGTTGTTGAGTCCAGAAAGAAGAGGTAGTTTGGTTTCTAAGTCTTTTGTGCAACAAAGTTTCTGCCATTGTCATAGAAAAACTGTGTAATTCAATGGAATATCTCTCTAAACTTTAGATTGGCTTTTAGATAACAGAAACTTATTGCATTTTGATTTCCAATAGAATAGAACAGAATAGAAGAGAATAGAAAATATTTTATTTATCCCCAAGGGGAAATTCAGGAGGAGTCACAGCAGCTATCAAGAAAACAAAAGTAAGAAAGTGTAAAGAAAGTGGAAAGGTCCATAAGAAAATAGACGATGACAGCTTGTCCATCATTGTCCAGTTCAGCCAGTCTCCACCTCCACAGGGTCCAGGACTGAGCTTCTTCAGCAGTCTGTTCAGTCTCTGTCTCCTGGATCCTGTCTGCTCACAGCAGGTGAAGCTCTTCCAACGTGGTGTTGGTGTCTGATGTTAGCTCTGTTAGCCATGTCTGTGAATAGCATGATGCTACTCTGCACTCTGGTATTCCCTCCGTTGCTGGGTTAGCACAGCTAGCTCATCCATCTTATTGGATAGATCTTACGTTCCCAATAACGATGGATGGAAGGGCAGGTGCAGGAAATTAGGCCTGCATGTAAACAATGCAGCCATGGTTACATGTAGGATCTCCAGACAAACACAGGCGCAAAAATAGTTACGAAAAATGATGAAATGATGAAAAAAATTTGCAAGAAACAAACAAAGAAGAGAGAGCTGTTATAACAGGCAGCCATAACACAACAGTGCCTAAGTGTTCTCTAAACAGATGGGTCTCCAGAACCTTTGATTTTTCACCTCTTTTGATTAGGGGTGGGCGATATAGCATCAAAATTATGTCACGATATTTTAAGAAAATATTTTTGTTGTTATGTTGTTACGACATGAGGGGAAAAAGTTAATCTTGCAGGTGAAAAACTTCATAATTCTCTACGACACAACACATTATGGTGCAAGTACTTTGTCATGAGTGGATTCCAGCAGGAACATGTAGTTCTCCTGGAATCTCGGGTATCCAGCTGCTATGGGCGCTTCCCTGCACTGTGCCAAAAACCGTGGAATTGGTGGGGCCCCATCGATGATAACATAGTTTTCACGTCCTCCTGACGTGTCTTCATAGCCTGTTTGTATTCGGCCGTGTGTTTCAGCTTAAGTTGGAGGAACATGTTTGTGGTGTTGCTACCCTTCACAGTAATAGTTCTCCTGCACATTTTTCATTCAATGTGTTTTGCTGCGTGTCTGATCTTTGATCAGCCAAACCACCTCAACATCACTGAGGTAGCTCCTCTTTTAGGCTCTAAATCCTCATGTGAGGATGAAGTTGATGCTGCAGTGCTTCTTTCACTCTTATCCATTGTTGTTTTGTACACAGCAGGAAGCATCAAACGTCATTGCATCTCTGCGCTGTACATAACGCGAAATGACAAATTTATATTGTAGTAGAAAATAGCATGGAACCTGGTACCTTTTTGGTGCTCTGTTAATGTTAATCCCCAAGAAAAAATCATTAAAACACAACTGGCATTTTTCCCACCACATTTCTCTTTGGAGCAAACAAGAGGGGATGTGATCACCCAAAGCACAACATCAACATCACCGACCGACGTTAGCTTGCTGCTGAAGCCTTGAAGAATGATAAAGAAATGTACTCTCTTGGTGTGAAATGCTGCAGCAGCAGGTCTCTGGAAGGCCCGGCCTATGGCGCGCCGGCATCCTGTGTAATGTATTCAGTTTCATTATATTCAACCTCCCAGCCTGCTCTCATCAGTGGATCAGGAGTGTGCCGTCTCACAGGCAAACTGAGATATAATTACTTTCTAACACATGAAGAGCAAAGAGAGGGAGAGGCAGGATGAAGGAATGAACAATGAAGTTTAATTATGCTTTATGGCAACAATTATGGAACGAAAACAGAAAGTCAATAGGCAGAAACATCATCTCATTTTCTCTGCTGAGGTGGACCGGGTTTTGCACGAGGCCTGAGGCAAACAAAAATAAGAAACAGTGAAGAGGAAACAAAGAAAAGAGGGAGAATACGCCTGATTATATTTACTGAAGCACGAAGGGATCTGGTGCAACTCCAAATCCTCCAGTGATTTTCCTCCTCTCATATTTCCTCGTGCAAACCCATCACACCACTTCACTAATTGCAACCTTTGCAAGTAATTAGGAGACTATAATGGATTCCACTTGTACTCCCTCCACCTTGATAATTGCAGATGCCTGGTTTTAGCCTGCTCTGCATTCAGAGGTCAGAGAAAAGAGGAGTGAGGAATTCAAGGAGCTCCACGTGTGCAGCGTCAAACTCAGCCTGACAGTTTTGTTTTTCGCTCACTCACTCAGACTATCAGGATCAGTGGGATTAGCAGTCTGATTACTATGCCTCATTGGCACTGAACACACACATCACACACACACATCACACAAACACCCGCTCAATCAAGAAGAGATTGATTAAAAGGAACAGTCTAATTAGTGTCATTAAGGAAGGAATAATAAAAAGGCTTGAACATAGAGACAAGAACTGAGGCAGGCTGTCTCAGTGTTTACACAAATACACACATATATACACACACACTCCTACAAGAACACAATGAGGACGTCATCAGGGTCCTTAAGAGAGAAAGAAGCCTGTATCGACTTGTTTAATGGCGTTGAATCATATTTGGTCACTGAACCGTTACATCGAGCACAAAAAGCCTCCTCTTCTCTCTTTGTGTGTAATCACGTCTTTTCAAGTCAGAAAAGAGCAGACAAAAGTGGACACAGCTGAGTTGCCATGAGCAACAAGCCCTCATTGGAAACCCAGAGTTACTCAATCGCCAAAAAAAAAAAAAAAATGCCTTGGGTGGCTTTTTGAAGAGAGGAGCTACAGGAACCAATCGTTAATAGATTAAAATTCACAAGGACACAAACAGGGAGACGTTACTGCACAAAATACAAAGGAACATGCACACACACACACGCACACACACACACTGGGGTTACAAGAGCCAAACCAGAGCCAGTGTTGAGATGCCCTGTAGCTTTGTACCTTGAACACTCTTACCTTCTTTTCTTCCCTACTTGTACTCCCTCTTAGGCAGCCAGGAGCAGGTACACACACATGCACACTCATGCACACACACACACACTCACACACCTGATTTTATGCTAGAGGCTGCATAAATATGAATCAGGGGTGACAATGACGTGCAGAGTAGAGCCCTGTGCATCCTATTTTCATCATTTACCCAAGGCTAAATGGATTTGGAACACTGTTGGATAGCTCACCTCTCACACTGGTTTGCCTACTTAACTGTGAAAAATGGTACATCTACAACCTCACCTCTATGTTCTTCCATTTTTCCCCCAGCACTCTCACTCACCTCTGCTCCACAGCTCCCTGCTTGTGACTCGAGGACTTTTTGTAAAAAGAGAACCAAAAAATTACAGTGATGTTACACAACCTAAGGACGTGTTCCTAGAGAGTAAAATCGTTTCTTTCAACAAGATTTCTCTATTCAAAATGAAAGTTTACGATGAGAAGTTGAAGAAATGAAAAAAAAAAATTGTATATTTTCTGTTTGACCCCTACGCTTCCTCCCAATGCTGCATAGCTTGACTTTATTTGCCCTTATGTCTTAGTATCTGTCCTTGGATGTACTTCTTTACGCCAGTGCAGTCGAGGTGTGGTCATTTTAATTTGCTTGAAAGAAAGACTTTGGACAGTGTGCTGGGACGAATGTACCGTACTAAACACCACCACCAACTAAATTGTATAAATGTATGGAAGTTATTACATTTAGTCCGGCTTAACAGGAGAAAAAAATTACAGTGTGGGATTACACTGTTGAAAACAGAGATTAAAACATGGAGGGCCAGCCTGAACTTAAGATAAACCATAGACTGTATAAAACATAGCTGTAATCTCCCCGACGTCACCCGTCTGTTTTTGAAACAAAAAATTAAGCACATCAGCTATAGCGACCATATTGGTATTAGCAAGGGCTTCGCGTACAGCTACAGGGCACCCCATACAGTGTGCTGATAGTAAAGTTAGCGACTCAGACAGGAGACGTTTTTTGAACCAGACTGTAAATATGTTAATTCTGCTTTGAAAACAGCTTTTTTTAACAACTCAATTAAAACTCAACCCAGTCAGTATCGTCACATTCATGTATATGTGAGCTCTGTGTAGTGACAAGTCGCATGGGTCGAAAAAGGCATGAAGTTAGCGCTTACAACTCGGCAAAGATTACTTTTATATTGCTTGTTTCTGACTGTCTGCTACACAGAGTGTGCTCGCCTTTCTCTTTCTCTTTCTGTGTCTGTGTATGTGTGTATGTGTGTGCATGTGCACATGTGTTCGTATGTCGGATCTCTGGCACGTGCAATCCGGAGCAGGGGAGGAATATAAACGCACTAACATGAAGCAAAAGTGACATCCCGTCATGTAAATAAGATTAATAACATGAGACTGTTTAGTCTGTTGAATAAAATATATAAGGCATAGACCTGACCGACAAGGGACAATGCACTGCTGCTTCGATTTCACCTCCAGTTAAAGTTATGAATGAGTAAACGCCAACAAAGGACAACTCACTCAGCAACTTTCGATTATAAGAATGATAAAAAAACATGAGACTGTTTAGCCCCTTTTAAACGACAAAGTTTCATCTGAAAACGCTGAGACGCAGTGAAAACAATCTGTGTTTATATGGAAACGCAGAGGGACTGAAAACACTGTAGTAAGCATGCCAGGCCTGGAGGTGGTGCTATAACTGTTTTCTCCAGAAGCCGCTTTTGGGAAATCTCCACTGAAGTAGAATTGAGACGGTCATCTGGTGTATTGGTTAATACTAAGTGCAAAAGTGGAGCAACAGATGCACATTTTGTATGAAGACAGTCAGCAGATTCAGTAGATTGAGCAGCACAAGCACAAGACTGTAGTTCGCAACAATTGTAACAACGGTACTGTTGTCCTGTTGTATGCGCTCGCCCAAGGTGGAGTGTGACGTCAGCGTTTCCACTAAAAACACCGGGTCACTGTTTACACAGAAACAGTGTCGGCAGCGTTTCAGAAAAATCCCACCCTGGAGGCCATTTTCAAAAGTTTGTGTTTTTGGTCGGCTGAAATGCTGCTTCCATATAAACATGAGGCTGAAACGCAAGAAAACGTTTGCATTTCACCCTAAAACCGATGTCGTGTAAACAGCCCCTTAGTCTGTTTCAAAAATGGGGATAGACCTGATCTTTGAGAGGGGAAAAGTATTAGTCCTCTAACTTTGCCTCCATTCAAATCATGAATGAGGAAACTAACAAAACAATGGACGACTCGCCAGTTTTCCTTTCTAACAATGACTGTTTTTCTCACTGATGGTTGGTCACTGTGGCCCCGCCCCTGGCCCCCCACGTAGTCAGTGCTTAGCCAGTGCTCAGCTCTGGCCCAGCAAAGAGTTGATGCTTCCCAAGCACCAGTTTTAAAAACCTGGAGCCAGTTCTTGGTTGGTGGAAACACAAAGAACCAATGCTTAGCCAGGCATTGGCCTGGAACTAGCACCAGCACCAGTTAGGTGGAAAAGGGGTAACAGTGGTGGGATGTCACTTCGTGGGTAATATAATCGGTAGGTCTTATAGGGAACAAAGTTAATGGTCAATGCACCTTTTGACTCATGCATTATAAGACAATCAGACCTCTTGAGCTCTTGCAGGCTACATAAAATGGCCCTTGAGTTTGACACAAGTGATTAAGTGGTCAAAGTTAGTGGTTTTGGATTCAAGAGGAGAATGATGTCATAGTGGGTATTTATAACATGAAGAACAGCAAATAGACATAAAACGTCTTTTGTTGCATCAAGTCAGTGGTCAAGGGTAAAAATCCAGAGTCAGCTTTAAAAGGTGATAATGCAGAAGTATAAGCTTGCATGGATGTTTTTTTTTTGAGTCATTGGAGTCATTCAGAAACCGCAGAAACAGATATATCCTGGGCAGATAAAATTCAACCTCTCTGCATGCAAAGATACCACTGAAAATAAGAATGTTTCCCTAATTTGGGTAAACTGATCCTTTAAAAGCAGATGCCCTTGACGCTGTGCACGTCTCCTCTCACTCCTCCGTGGCTCTGAGTGTAACTGTTTTTCTCATCCCTCCTGTTCCCATCAGCCTCTCTCCTCCCCTCTCCTCGTGTCCTCAGTCCTCCCTGTTTACCCTCTCTTTCAGGTCCTCTCTTTCGCTCTGTCTCCCTCCACGTCTCTTTCTCCTTCAGCTCCTCCTGATGGCAACATGTTTATCTATTATTGATATTCTGACTGGGCTCACTTCCCGCCCCCCTGTCGCCCCACTTTCCTGCAGCCTGCCCTACTTCACTGGAGCCCTCATGAGACACACTCACACACACGTAGATGCAAATGTGTGTGCGTGGAAGACAAAAGTTGTGTGTGTTTATTGAGATATGTGTGTGAGAGAGTGTCTTAGTGAGAGTCCACACACAGCAAGAAGAGCAACTCTATATTTAGCTTCATATAAGAGACTGTTCCCAGAAACTACCTCTGCATGTACGTTACACACTCCCTGGTGTTCACTCACCATCCATACAGCTTTATGATGCTGGATGTGTGTGTGCACCTTCTGTCCTCCACACTGCACTAAAGAAAAGCAGCTTTTAAACAAGTCTTTGCTAAGTTTTAATTACCCTCATACCACTGATCTCCTCAGCGTCTTTTACTTTGAAAGGAATTAGAGTTAAGTGCAGTTCACAGAGTGTCCTTCATTTGACTCAGTGTTCTTTGGAAAGCTTTCCCAACATCAAGTGTTTGCTCGTTTTCTGTTTTCCAGCCAATTAGCATTCCCAACTTTTTTTTCCCTATTACATCCAAGTCCCCTGATATCTTTTATACTACAATATGTGTGTTTTTTTTCTGTGTGTGTGTGTGTGTGTGTGTGTGTGTGTGTGTGTGTGTGTGTGTGTGTGTGTGTGTGTGTGTGTGTGGTGCTCAAGAAGCAAAACCTGCAGAAAAACACTTACACATGTGCAGAGACACATGAACACGCTGCACACACACACAGACACACATAGTGACTCACACGCGCACACACTCACGCAGAGTTTCCTAGCTTTGATATGGCAGACTGTGGAGTGTATTAGTGTGTGATCCTTTGAAGAGAAAACATGAAAACGTTAGTTGTGCTTGGAGCAAAGGTTTGTTTGGTGTGTCGCTCGACTCGGCTCCATGGGGCCCTCGCAGTAGTAGCGTTTTTTTTGAAGCAGTTATCAAATGAGATTTCTCATCTGCCGCCTTCCTTCAGCACCAGATTGGCTCAGAGCTCTGCTGAGTCCTCTTCCACATTATTATGTGTTAACGCTTTGTTTGCATGTGGGCAATGCAAAGCCGTGGTCTGTCTCCTTGTGTGTTATTGTGCATGCATGTTTGCTCATCATATTCATTAGTGTGATCTACATGCCTGTGCACTCATGTCAGTGTTGCATGCCTTGGCCGTTTCAGGTGTGTATGTGTGTGTTTCCATGTGTGTGTGTGCAGAGTTTTCCCCTGTGTTGCTCTGTAATTGTTTAGTGCTTCTGGGAGTGTGTGTTCAGTTTAGTCTCCAGCAATTGATCCTGAGAATAGTGGTCAGAGGATGGCCCCGGGTCTTCAGAACCACTGTCTAAAACCCCTTGTAATTACCTCTGAGACCACCTGCGAGGATGAAGACGGGGGAAGAGAAAGGTAAGATGATTGACAGGGAGACGAAGGAACCAAACAAATAGATATTCAGCAGCAGTATAAGAGCAATCCAGTGAACGCGTTTGACTCGTTACTTGGCTGGGCAAATTTAACATGGTTTAAAAAACAGCAGATGGTCTTCAACAGACTTTTGCCCAGATTTGAGGACACTTTATTATTTTATTATTTTGTCCTAAAAGAACACACTTATTACTACAGTCCATGACTAATAAGGTCTCAGTGTGACAAGAAATGCCCATAAAAGGTTCCTGGTATTAAAAATTAACATAAAATTGCAGAGAAAAGGGCAAGTAGTGAAATCACTTGAAAAAAGAATTAAAAGAGCAAAATGGTTTGACTGCAGATTTGTTGCTCTCCTAAAACTTTTAAAGAGGACATATCATGCTTATGCCTTATTAAATACTTACATATAATATAATGAATTTGAAAACAAGACCTTTCACCCCCTGAATTTTCAAAAAATAAGATATTGTATTTTTTCTGATATCCTTGAACGAGATCTGATGCCTCTGAAAATAGGTCATTGCCAGTTGGCTGCGAGATTTCGACCTTCGTGACGACATGGGGATCCTTTCTTTTTATTGGAGTAATCTGATAAAGCAGCTCCTCCTCTGTGATGTCAGTTAGTCACACAACCGCCACCGAGGGATACACCCACCAAGAGCTGACTGACTGAATGCTGGACGCAGGGACTCTGCTCTGCTGAGCAGCTCGGCTTTACATGGTGAATTAGCAGTTAAAACACTGTAGTTTTAGCAGACGCCGTAATACTTGTGAGACTGTGATATTTGCATGCTTGTTCCGACATGCACTGTGAACCTGGACCACAATAATGCGACGGTAATAACATAGTAACGAACTGACGGTAGAGGCGATCTTTAGACTACACTTTCAGCATGATGGATAAAACAGACAGAGAAAAGTGAAGGAGCAGGATGGAGCCCTGTTATAGAAATAGTTTATTGGTGAAGTCTGCCTATATTTCCATGTGTAAATTATACATGTTACAGTACCGGTTTGACTCACCACACTGGAGCATCCTGAGATGATCTGTGTCGAGGTGGATTTTCTTCCTCCTGAGCTGCAGAACCGTCCGGGTCTGACTCGGGGTCCAATACAAAAGGACGTATCCTACACTCTGCCATTTTATTACTGCTATCAATACCTTACGGTGAAGTTTTGGCAAACAGCAAACTCGCTTGGTCTGCCCAACAAATATGGCGATTTTGTAAATACTGCCACAAACTCCCTTCAGTGAAGGGATCTGATTGGCTACTTCAGGTCAAGAAGTGATCCTGACCAGAGCTGAGAGAAGTGCATTCCCCTGGAACGTTGAATCAACCTTGTTTAGAAAACAACAAATTTAATTTCTTCATTCATGCATTTCTAAAGACAAGAAATCTTCCTCAGTGTTGTAATCATGACTCAAAGTCAAATTTGTGTGGGCAAAGAATCCTAAATCACAATACAAACACACACACACACACACACACACACACACACACACACACACACACACACACACACACACATACATTATCATACACATCTTTATACAAAACAATCCACCAAGATGAGGGAAAATAGAAAATTCAATAGAAACAGTTCAAAGATCAACAAGTTAAAAGTATTTGTAACATTATGCACTCTGTAATGTGAAAAATAACATCTTATTAAAAGCACAATTATTGTTTTTTTTTTATTTGCTCAACACAGTAAACAACATTTGAGGAACATGGACATATGGGAAATAATGTGTTGTCGTTGTCTCATCAAAGGTTATAAAGAGACACAGACCACACAACAACAGACATGGAGGTCAGTTAAAGAGGGAGGAAAGGGGGGGTTTCATGTTTTAAGAGTCAGAGTGGGAAAGGTTTGAAGCATCTGAAGTGAAGAGGTCACTCCTGATCACTTGGTGTTCTGTTCCACCAGAAAAGACCCAGGAGCCTCTCACTCAGTGACACCTCTGGACTTTTAGGTGTTTCAAATGCTGCTGCTGCTTCTTCAGCCATCGGCCCATCAAGGGTCTCCACAGCATCCTCCTTGGAGGTTGTTGTTATCAACTCCTCTTCCTCCTCCTCTTTCACAGCAGCCTGCTGCATGTCACTGATGGTCTCCAGGAGAGTGGCCTTCTCCTGCTGCCACTGGGCCTGTTGTTTATCCAGGTCTTCCTGGGCGAGTTTCAGAGAGGCCTTCAGCTTGTAGGCTTCTCTCTGCTCTGAGAGGAGCTGTGACCTGTTGACCTCCTGCTGACTTTTGAGGAGCATCAGCTCCATTTTGGCCTGTTGCAGCTCATCTGCCACCCTGTTGTTGTCTTGTTTTTGTTTTTCCAGGAGTTGAGCTCTTTCCTCCTGCCACTGGAGTCGAGAGTTCTCCATGTCTTCTCTGGCGTGGCAGAGAGCAGCCTCCATCCTGTGAGCGTCCCTCTCTTTAAGAGCCAGGATGTGGGACCTTTCCTCATCCCACGTGTGTTGGAGTTTCTCCATTTTGTCTTGGATCTGCTTCTGGGCTGCCTGCATGATGTTTCTCTCCTCTGTCTGTTTTTCTAGGAGAAGAAACCTCTCTCTCTGCCACTCAGCCTTGATGTTATTTGTGGCTTCTTGGGCTTGTTTTTGAGCAACCTCCATCATCAGGGTGGTCTTCCTCTGATGTTCCAGGAGACAGGACCTTTCCTCCTCCCTCTGCTGCCTCTGAGTCCTCAGCTCCTCTTGAGCCTGGGACAGAGAAGCTTTAAGTCTGGAGGTCTCCTCTTGCCCCGACAGACGAAGAGATCTCTCCTCCTCCAGTTTCTGTTCAAAGCTTTTCAGGTCCTCTTTGGCCTGGCTCAGGGCAGCCTTCAATCTGCTGGATGTCTCTTTTTCTGAATGATGGTTAGATCTTTCCTGCTCCAGCTGCTGCCTCTGGGTCCTCAGGTCCTCTTTGGCCTGGGACAGAGAAGCGTTAAGCCTGTAGGTCTCCTTTTGCTCTGACAGGCGAAGAGACCTTTCCAGCTCCAGGTGCTGCCTCATGGTCTTCAGGTCCTCTTTGGCCTGGGACAGAGAAGCTCCGAGCCTGGAGGTCTCCTTTTGCTCTGACAGGCGAAGAGACCTTTCCAGCTCCAGGTGCTGCCTCTGGGTCTCCAGGTCCTCTTTGGCCTGGGACAGAGAAGCTCCGAGCCTGGAGGTCTCCTTTTGCTCTGATAGGCGAAGAGACCTTTCCAGCTCCAGGTGCTGCCTCTGGGTCTCCAGGTCCTCCTGGGCCTGGGACAGAGAAGCTCTGAGCTTGCAGGTCTCTTCTGTTCTTAAGGCCAGGCTCTTTTCTGTTTCGTCATGCCTCTGCTTCTCAGTATCAAGGCTGGCTTTCACTTTGTCCAACTCACATACTGCGTCCCTTGCTTTGGCCTCATGAGTTTGAATCTGACCCTTTAGGTGCTCTACCTCATGAAGTAAAGCCATTTTCTCTTCCTCAAGTCTTGAGACTTGTTCCCCTTTCTTCCACTCTGCAGGCTGTGAAGTTGGAGGTGCAGCAGAGTGCTCTTCCTCTTTTTGGCAGCCCTCTGCATTCAGCTCTGACGTCAGATCTGATGTCAGGGTAGGAGAGGATTGTGCAGAGCTGTCCTCCGCCTGAATTTTGTTCTTCCTCTTCTTCTTTTTTTTCCCGAGGTAATAGTTGACAACCTCCTGGTCAATGAGCTCGATAGTTCTCTCCTCAGGTTGAGGTTCAGGCTGAGGTTCAGGCTGAGGTTCAGGCTGAGGTTCAGGCTGAGGTTCAGGCTGAGGTTCAGGCTGAGGTTCAGGCTCATCTTGGGGCAGAAGCTGTGGTGACTCTGCAGGCTGTGATGTTGGAGGCGCCGCAGAGTGCTCTTCCTCTTTTCTGCAAACATTTGCATTCAGCTCCTCCTGAGTGAAATCTGACACCAGGAGAGGAGAGGATTGTGTAGAGTTGTCCTCAGCCTGAATTTTGCTCTTCCTCTTCTTCTTTTTTTTTCCAAGGTAATAGTTGATAACCTCCTGGTCAATGACCTCGGTAGTTCTCTCCTCAGGTTGAGGTTCAGGCTCAACTTGGGGCAGAGGTTTTTGTGACTCTGCAGGCATTGATGTTTGAAGCACTGCAGAGTTCTCTGTTGGTTTTCTGCACCCCTCTGCATCGAGTTCCTCCTGGGTGTAATCATTTATCAGGAGAGGAAAAGACGATGCTAAGTTGACCTGGGCATGCCTCTTGTTCTTTTTCTTCCTGTAACTTCTCTCATTGTAGAAGTTATCCAGCTCCTCCTCAACAACCTCGATGGGTCTTGCCTCAAACCGAGGTGCCTGTGCTTGGGGGTATGTGGGAAACCTTTGGAAGGTCTGATTTCTGCCTTTTCTGTCAGACCTCCTTGTCCATTGAGGTTTTCCTTCCATTGAGGCTGGTTGAGGTCCAGGCTGAGTTTCAGGCTCAACTTTGGGCAGAGGTTTTTGTAACTCTGCAGGCATTGATGTTTTAGGCACTGCAAAGTACTCTCTTGGTCTTCTGCACCCCTCTGCATCAAGTTCCTCCTGGGTGTAATCATTTATCAGGAGAGGAAAAGACGATGCCAAGTTGACCTGGGCAGTCCTCTTGTTCTTTTTCTTCCTGTAACTTCTCTCATTGTAGAAAATATCCAGCTCCTCCTCAACAACCTCGATGGGTCTTGCCTCAAACCGAGGTGCCTGAGCTTGGGGGTATGTGGGAAACCTTTGGAAGGTCTGATTTCTGCCTTTTCTGTCAGACCTCCTTGTCCATTGAGGTTTTCCTTCCATTGAGGCTGGTTGAGGTTCAGGCTGAGGTTCAGGCTCAACTCGGGGCAGAGGTATTTGTAACTCTGCAGGCGTTGATGTTTTAGGCACTGCAGAGTTCTCTGTTGGTTTTCTGCACCCCTCTGCATCGAGTTCCTCCTGGGTGTAATCATTTATCAGGAGAGGAAAAGACGATGCTAAGTTGACCTGGGCACTCCTCTTGTTCTTTTTCTTCCTGTAACTTCTCTCATTGTAGAAGTTATCCAGCTCCTCCTCAACAACCTCGATGGGTCTTGCCTCAAACCGAGGTGCCTGTGCTTGGGGGTATGTGGGAAACCTTTGGAAGGTCTGATTTCTGCCTTTTCTGTCAGACCTCCTTGTCCATTGAGGTTTTCCTTCCATTGAGGCTGGTTGAGGTCCAGGCTGAGTTTCAGGCTCAACTTTGGGCAGAGGTTTTTGTAACTCTGCAGGCATTGATGTTTTAGGCACTGCAAAGTACTCTCTTGGTCTTCTGCACCCCTCTGCATCAAGTTCCTCCTGGGTGTAATCATTTATCAGGAGAGGAAAAGACGATGCCAAGTTGACCTGGGCAGTCCTCTTGTTCTTTTTCTTCCTGTAACTTCTCTCATTGTAGAAAATATCCAGCTCCTCCTCAACAACCTCGATGGGTCTTGCCTCAAACCGAGGTGCCTGAGCTTGGGGGTATGTGGGAAACCTTTGGAAGGTCTGATTTCTGCCTTTTCTGTCAGACCTCCTTGTCCATTGAGGTTTTCCTTCCATTGAGGCTGGTTGAGGTTCAGGCTGAGGTTCAGGCTCAACTCGGGGCAGAGGTATTTGTAACTCTGCAGGCGTTGATGTTTTAGGCACTGCAGAGTTCTCTGTTGGTTTTCTGCACCCCTCTGCATCGAGTTCCTCCTGGGTGTAATCATTTATCAGGAGAGGAAAAGACGATGCTAAGTTGACCTGGGCACTCCTCTTGTTCTTTTTCTTCCTGTAACTTCTCTCATTGTAGAAGTTATCCAGCTCCTCCTCAACAACCTCGATGGGTCTTGCCTCAAACCGAGGTGCCTGAGCCTGGGAGTACATGGGAACCTTTTGGAAGGTCTGATTTCTGCCTTTTCTGGCAGACCTCCATGTTCCTTGCGCGTTTCCTTCCATTGAGGCTGGTTGAGGTCCAGGCTGAGGCTCAGGCTCAACTTGGGGCAGAGGTTTTTGTGACTTTGCAGGCGTTGATGTTTGAACCACTGCGAAGTCCTGTCTTACTTTTCTGCACCCCTCTGCATCGAGTTCCTCCTGGGTGTAATCATTTATCAGGAGAGGAAAAGACGATGCCAAGTTGACCTGGGCACTCCTCTTGTTCTTTTTCTTCCTGTAACTTCTCTCATTGTAGAAGTTATCCAGCTCCTCCTCAACAACCTCGATGGGTCTTGCCTCAAACCGAGGTGCCTGAGCTTGGGGGTATGTGGGAACACTTTTGTAGGTCTTGTTTCTGCCTTTTCTGGCAGACCTCCATGTTCCTTGCGCGTTTCCTTCCATTGTGAAAGTAACAAGTTTGCTCGGATTCACCAAGTGTGTCTCTGCGTCTTGCTCTGCTGGCTTGACTGAAGATACTGAGCTTCTGGTTCTGATACACTTATACCCCTCAGCCAAGGCCCTCTGTGACATCACAATGTACTGTGATGTCACAGGGGAAAGGGCTCATAGAGGAATTTCAAATTTGAATCAAAACAGTCAGTGGACTCTGTTTTGTATAGATTGTTTTTATTTAAATTCAAGACCCATGATGGCCTGATAGCTGAGAATAGAATAGAATAGAATAGAATTGAATAGAATTGAATAGAATAGAAAATACTTTATTTATCCCCGAGGGGAAATTCAGGAGTCACTGCAGCATTTAAGAAAAACAAAAGTAAGAAAGTGTATAGAAAGTGCAAAAAGGTCCACAAGAAAATAGATGGTGACATCCCGTCCACCACTTTCCAGCCCAGCCAGTCTCCACCTCCACAGGGTCCAGGACTGAGCCTCCCCAGCAGTCTGTTCAGTCTCTGTCTCCTGGATCCTGTCTGCTCACAGCAGGTGAAGCTCCTCCAATGTGGCGCCGGCGTCCGATTTCAGCTCCGTCAGCCACGTCCGTGAACAGCACGATGCCACTCTGCCGCTGGGCTAGCACAGCTAGCTCGTCCATCCATGTGAGACAGATCCCACGTTCCCAACAACAACGATGGATGGAAGGACAGGTCCACGTCGTCACCTCCCTGCTCACACCTGCGAACCAGCACGTCGTCCTCACCTCCTCTTCCTCACCTTGAGGGAAGTCATCAAGCCTTACACCTGTTAGCATTGACATGCTACAAGCTGCTAACAGCTAATTTCACATGTAAACAATGCAGCCATGGTTACATGTAGGATCTCCAGACAAACACAGGAGAAAAAGTAGTAAAAATATCACTGAAGCCACAAAAAGTTTGGTGTCATGACCAACAAATGAACCATACAAAGTAATGATCCACTCCAAATACAAAGATTACAAAAAAGAGACAAAAAAATTAAGAGAAACGGACAAAGAAGAGAGAGATGCTGCAACAGGCAGCGACTTGGGCAGCGCCTAGCAAAGAAACGAAAGGAAGCAGAAGCAGCAGATGATACACCAAAAAGACTGAAATATAATTTTTTTCACATCAAAGGGTGCATAAAGGTACAAATACTTTTGAACTTGTTGATCTTTGAACTGTTTCTATTGTATTTTCTATTTTCCCTCATCTTGGTGGATTGTTTTGTACAAAGATTTGTGTGTTAATGTGTGTATGTGTTTGTTTGTAATGTGGTTTAGGATGCTTTGCCCACATAAATTTGACTTTGAATCAGGATTACAACATTAAAGGATTCCTTGTTTTTAGAAATGCATGGATGGAGAAATTAAATTTGTCTTTTTTTCCTAAACAAGGTTCATTATAAAAGTTATTCAGTAACAGAAAGTTTACAAATGCCAAGGGTTCTTTTTTTGTTTGTTTCTGTCTTTTTTTTTCTTTTCACATTTGTGAATCCTTCAAGTGCATTTGTAAATATTTTACATGTTACCATTTTTTTTTAACATTTATGGTTCAGTCAATGAAGTTGCCAATCAATAAGAAATGTTTCAATCCATCGCTAGCGTTAGCCTTTATGCTAAACGATTCTCTTATCAACTCTTTACATGTGAGTAGTCTGCTGCAGCTACCTTAGCTTAGCAGTTAGATAACATTTCTCAAGAAAACTCTGGTTCAGGATTTCAGTTTGAAGTTTTAATGAAGAACTCAACATACAGAGAAATGTTCATTTTTATCTCACCAGAGATTCCCGTCAGCAAATTAAATGACTGTGTGAAGGAAAGTAAGAAATGTAGCCCAATATTTCATGAAGAGTGTGAGGAAAAATACAATGGCAAACATTGTAATTCCCTGAGATGCACATTATTCCTGTTTTCTGTTTGACGAGTTAGGGGTTCGATCCAAAAGGAGGGCCGTCCTTCAGTACAAAAAACCTGCGGCCTTGCTGTGTTGTTCTGTCTGTCAAGATTCACTTCACAACAGTCTTAGCCGTTTGTCTTGGAAACTGGGAACAAATCAAACAAGCCTTCTCACATCATGCCTTTGCTATGTGTTTGATATAGAATTGTGGAGTTGTGGATATAAGTGTGGTGTATGAGTGGAGGAGGTGGTTGACAAATAGCTTCAGTATCTGCTGTACAAACTTTATTCCTACTGGCCTAAGTGTGTTTTTTTATCGTTTGTTTATTGTGGTCAACTGGCCACACCACTTGGTGAGAGGCTGTATGAGAAAATAGTCAATTTCATCTCAAATGAAACTATCTCGAAAGAAATTGGCAAAAAAAAAACTAGGTTTCATCATTTACCATACATGAGTTAAATTTTTTTTAAAAAAGACCTGTTCTCTGAGAAATCTGACAAAACTTTTCACCTTCAGAAAATCACAGACTCCACATCCTTGGTTTTAATGAGGACAGAGACCACAAGTCCTCATCTAAGTGTACAGTTAAAAAGTAAGCGTCCCTGGTGGTATTGGTGGCTGGTTCAGCTCAGTTGGTAGAGCAGACGCCCCATGCACAGTGAACGGTTTACAAAATCCACGGTTCGATTCACATCACGGTTTTGTGGTCACAACTTCGGTACGGCGTACATTGTTGTTGTTTTAACACCTTTATTTTTACCATATACCCCAATAATCCACCAATAACAGATTATTTTTAATCAATTCTGTCATATATAGTCATACAAAACCTGAAAGAATGAGGCTGTTTCCCGTTTCAAACATCATTAAAGCTGAGTGAAACATGCTAATTTCAACATGCCAACTCCTCAGTAAGGAAAGTCACTGCTCCCAGACAGCAGAACGTCACTCAACCCCACAGGTTCACCCTCTAACTCTGTCTTCTCCACTCGTAATGTCCACAACACACACACACCTCCCCACAACTGTTCTGATGTATCCTTAGCCTCGCATTGCACATGTGTATGATCGGAGCCACTCACTTGCTTCAAACTGAGCTGTAAAACGAAGAAAAAAGAAAAACACGAACCAAAAATTTTTCATAAACCGTTCCATGCCTAACGGAAACTACAGACTTCACCGCATTGGCCAAAAGGTTGTCATTGAAACACAGAGCAGCAATAGTCAGCAGCGAAGCATTTAAAGCAGGGGTCACCAACGTGGTGCCTGTGGGCACCTGGGTGCCTTCAAGAACCACTTAAGGTGCCCGTGAGGCACGTTTCAAAAAAGCACTGGTCACAATGGAGTTACAATGAAGCTCATTGTTCTGCAAATCATTGATGATAACTGTGAAATAATAACATTGACCTGTGAGCAGCTTCTTCACGTAGTATTACCACTGCTGTAATGATTTATGTAATTAAAATGTGATGCAGTTCTGTTCAGAAAGTTTTAATCAGACAAGTAGCCCTTTGTGCCACTCATTTGCTGTGAGGTCACCCTTGGTCTCAAAAAGGTTGATGACCCCTGATTTAAAGCAATCCTTTCTTTGCTTTTTTTTATTCTAACAACAGTGGTTTTAGTTAAAAATGGTACAGTAAGAAGTCCCAGCGTGTCTGAGCCTTTCTTAACCTTAAGAGTGCAGAAACTACACGTTGTTAAAGATGCTATGAGGAGGATCTATTTTAAATAGACTGCCTTGCCACCTCCTGGCCTGGAGTCTCACGCACACTGTTGTAAAGATGTGACTTTTAACGAGTTGTGTGTTTGTTCTGTAATTTATTTTCTTTGTTCACAACAACTTTTGACTGGATACAACGTGACAAGGTAAGGTTTTTATCAGTACAGTTATGTTGTGCCACGGTTTGAAACACGACAACAAGCAAATTTAACTTTGTACATCAGTAGCCAGCTAAATGTAGCCCTACAAGCAGCCCCAGTTCCAAGACGTTTATGTAGGCTAACATGTTAATAAGCAAACTGTCAGATCTCTCTTCTCTCTTCTTAACTTTGTCAGTCGGCGGGTAGTTGTCAAAGAGACTTGGACATGCCACTAATCAATCTGATCTTGCTCGACCCGATCGGGAAGCTACAAAGAAGCTATAAAGCAGCAATTCTAAATAATCTATATTTGCGCTGATAACCTCATTTGACTGCTAAATTATGAAAATTTTAAAGCTATCCTTATCAAACATCAAAAACAAGCTATTAGTCATAATCAATACAGACTCACAAAAATAATATTGTGTATCATCTGTGTGTGTGTGTGTAAGTGTAACACACTTGTTTGTAAAGGCAGCGCTAGCTTATCAATCTGTTAGCGCCATTAAAGTCAGAGTCAGGGTACCAGGAAGTCCATTTAAAGATTCTCCTCGTCTTCAGTACATTGGTCTGTTCCTCAGGCTGTTGCGTGTGTGTGTGTGTGTGTGTGTGTGTGTGGTGATCCAAGCAACAGGAGACATGCTTTTTGCAGGCAGAGGCTGGACACAAAAACACAGGATTGGTGTTATCAGTGCTAACAAGAGAGCGGCTGTAGCCAGCTCCCAGCAGAGTTGCAGCCTTTGGAAAAATCGTTTAAGGTCATTGTTATTTCTTTGTCTGCCTGAACATGCTGTTTTCATCCTGCAGCACAACATTCAAATCTGGGCTGATTCGAATCTAACAAGAAAAGGAGGGAATTGATTCAGTGTCTCTCGCAGAGTAGTGATGCTTGTTTCAGGAGTATAAAAATAGACACAAACACCAGCACGCACAAGGACGCACAAATGAAGTTTTCACCTGCTAAAATGAACATCATCAGTAAGTACAGCTGCACAGCAAACAGCTTTGTGCTGTTTTTGAGGTTTCATCATTTCTCTTTCTCTTTCACTCCGCAGCCACAAAAAGATTACATCTGAGAGAAAATGCGGAGGGAACAGGGGAACAGGGTGGCAGAGGGATGGAGCCAGCGACGGTGCTGAAATGAAAACAGGAGATTACTGATCAATGCATAACTCAGGAAGAATATTTAATTTGGCTTTATGTGATGTTTTCTTATCTAAAAAACACATAATGCAGTTATATTGGTGTGCTCAGAGCACGCAGGTCCAGGGTTCAACGCAGACAAAAAAAGGATTACTGTCGGACGGGACATAAAAGCTGGCAATTCTCAGAGTTACTACGGGTGAGGCTGCTCTGGAGGCATCATAGGGAAATTGCATTTCATACCATAGAGATGTATCAGTTAGTGCTTTAGCTCCCCTCTGAATAAAGAAAGCCTTCTGGGTCTTTGAGTCACTTAACGCTGAATCTCCTCAACCAGCAGAATGCAGCTGAAATCACTCGCGCCAATGTGAGAAATATTCACTAGATTGGTCTAATAAAGGAGACTGTGCTGTTTTGGGGAGGTTTTATCACACTTAATATGTGTGTGAGAGTGTGTGGATTGCATTAGATGGATCAGGATTATGTCCTTGTACAGGAGATCATCAGTAAGCAGCGGTGCATGTCCTCGGGCTGATAGCGTTTTAAACATTGATGCGACTTTGAAAATACCGCATTAGAAGTTTATTGGCTTTGAGAGGTAAATGCTGGCAGGTGTGTGCGTACCTACACACACACACAAACACACACACACACTCAGTAGATAGCAGCGTCCTTGTAATTGCTCCTCTCATTGCCGGGAGGCAGCGTGAGCTGGCATATAAGCTATATAATAAAGCATATTATCCCGGCTGGTAATGCATTTCTGCCTCCTCCAGCCTGATGACAGCTGGAATTGAGCTCTGCATGTTGCAGAAGGTGATCCATACTAAATTCCTCCAGGCAGCATGGAGCTTTGTGTCACAGCCTTGACCTTCTGCTGACAACTAGCATAATGAGTTTTGAAACAGCAACGTCTTCCATGAATGAGGGGCGTTGATGTTTAGGTTTACTTCGATGTTTATGCATTCAGGACTAGAGTGTAACCCGGCAACAGCTCCAGGAGGTATTTACATTTAACAGCTGATGTGAAGCTTTACCTCTTCTTTTGGTTTACTCTCAATAAAGAGAAATCAGAGCTTTTCCCCCATCTGCGTTTAGTGCTGCTAATATTTACAGGCAGCAGCAAGCAGATGAACAAAGTTAGATATCCCGCTCTGCTCTTGTCTATTTGTTGCATCAGGATCAGCGCCAATCCACCTGCCAAGGTGTGAAGGGAGTAGAAAATAATGTTCTCCTGCCACTCACTCTGAAATCAGCTGTACCAACCAGATGTGCTCTGACACACTACAATACTTTTCCAGGGAATAAAAAAGCCTGCAGCTTGGCGTGTCTTTGATCTGAGTGAAGAAAACTGTCAGATGTGCCAGGATGACGTGTTTGGGAGTGATACAACCGTGAGACAGGGGGAATCAGCTGGAGATGGTTAGAATAATGGCACAAAGAAACCAGTGAAAGCTCCTCTTTAACCAAGACAAATTGTACAAATTATCTTTGCAAACATTGAGTGTGTGAATCTTTCCTCTAATGCAGGGGTCTGCAACCTTTACTGTCAAAGGAGCCATTTTGCTCCATCTCGCTTGGATTCATGTCATTCTGAAGCCATAAAATCTACTTTGTCTTCCCCAAAAGCTATTGGTGTTTAAAAATTTTAAACACATTTTAAATATATTGCATTTTTTTAACAATATTTTTATTAAAGTTTTAGATACATATCAAACTTTGTATCAAATGTACAAACATTTTCATTTTCATTTATGTCCCCTCAAACAAGTGCTCACTCACACATACACACACACACACACACACACACACACACACACACACACACACACACACACACACACAAATAAATTAAAAATGAATAAATAAATAATAATAAAAAAAATAATAAAATTATTATTATTACTATTATTATTATTATTATTATTATTATTATTATTACTATTATTATTATTATTATTATTATTATTATTATTATTATTATTATTATTATTGTTGTTATTAATAATAATGATAATAAGAATAATAATAATAATAACAAATATATTGCATAATTACTTAAACAAGAAGTTTTTGAAATTTTGAAATTGTTAAACTACAAAAAGAAGACCTGAATTTGATGGCATAGCCTATATTGATAATGTTGTTCTACTCATTATTTTTTATTTTCTGCTAATTTCTTGCCATCAGGCATGTATAAGCTGGCAAGTTGACAGTTAAATTAATCCATTCACACAGAATCTAAATCTGTATTTTTTTCCAGCTTTGTCTTTTTGTAGATTTAGTTATCTTGCCAGGGCTGTAAAACTTGAGGTTAGCCACAGGTACAAGGGAAGTTGGTGGGATGTTGATGATGTAGGACATAAAGTAGAGAGGTGGTAGGGTTTATTGCGAGACATGATGCATATTGAGTTCATTAGTAGTGGTAATGTGTTTTAGGGTTAGGGTCTGTGTGCTCAAGGATAAGTTTAGGGTTATCACGATTTTGTTCAGTGTCCGGGCATCATAAAAGGAGCTGTCTCCCGTCTAGATATACACCTGGTCATAATCCACACTTTAAAATGAGATTATCAGCACCAATATTACTGGTTACAGGTTATTTCAAATCTCTACTTGGGTTGACCAGGACTGGGTTGATTTACAGCATATCTGGGTCTCTATGACAACACTATGCCGGCTGATGAAGTTTAGTGGTAAGAAGAGATAAAACACAGAGATCTGTGTTTGTCTCTGCTGAAAACGATTTATGTGATTAATTTTGTAGTGATGGTGGACACAGGAGCCTAACAGACAGAAAAAGAGCAGAAGAAAGCTTAATAAGAGAGTGACACAGCCCGAGCTAAAGGCTAATTAGCCTTTAGCTCGGGCTATATCATTCTATAACACAGGGGCTAAACTGTTTGTGATAATGATCATTCCAACCCACAGTCAGCAGTTATTCTGCAGTGGTCTGTTCAAACTTGAGAGTCTATCAATAAAATGAAGAGTGAGGTTACGTTAGCTCTGCTTGGTAGATGACTGGCAGGACATAACCAGGATTCACTAACGTTACACATTACAGACATGTCTTAGAGCACCGGACTGCCAGCTGCAATAAATATAATCAAACTGACAGTGTTTACTTTACTTCGTGTCATATTAGCCTACAGATACGTCTGCGCAAAAGTAATTTATGACAGTGTGTGGAGACTCCAGGCCACAAGGTGATGAGGAAGTGCAAGTAAAACAGATCCTCCTCATAGCATCTTTAATATCCTTTGTAATAAAAATAAAAATTCCTCTCATCAATTATATTTATTCAAAGCTACAGGGAGCAACTGCCAAAGAGTCAAAGAGCTGCATGAGGCTCCAGAGCCACAGGTTGCAGACCCCTGCTCTAATGTCTCACTATTTTCAGGGAGGGGATTTCTGAGGGGAACTCAGGATGTAATACAGCAGTATTTAATAGACTGGAAGACAGTTTAAAACAAAGCATCCTTACAATCTGATTAGCTGAAGAACAAAAAATACCCCTGAAAAAGCAAAGTGCAGGATTGATGGAATTATTTACTGCACTTTGGTAAAGCTTCACTAAATGATCTATGGATTAAAATCATGCAACCTTAGAATAACTGCAAAAATACACATTTCTTAAAAAATAAGGCACATTAAAAAACACACATTAGAGCTTCACAGACATCATCTTATTATGGAGACGCAACAATTTGTACTTACTTACTTACTTACTTGATGTCAATCCAGCTGAGTCTCTTTACTCTGTTTCTTTTAGAAAACTTTCACTGTGTGCATTATGTCAGTTTGATGCATGTTGTAGTGCATTTCCTACTTGTTGTCAGTAAAATGACAGTAATTATTACAGAGCACTCCAAAGTCCACCCATCTCAGGTGATGACACTCTCTCTGCAGACTTAAGTGCATCCTCCACCTCTCCTCTTATCAGAATAAAGGGCTGGAGGACTTTTTCCCTCCTGCCTTTTGGATCTGCACACCTCTTGGCTTCTTTCACTGCTGTCATTCACCCTGTGGTCTGCTTTCTCCACATCACCCTTATTCACACCTTTGGAGTCACAAAGAAGTAATGCTGAGAGTCCAGTTGGCAGGAAAATGTTATTAAAATGATTTTTTTCCTTAAACAAAAGGGTCAGAATTTGGTACTTGCACATATATTTGTTCCACATAAGTTGGGGAGTTGCCATCTCGACTTGTCTCACTTCTGTTTCAAGCCACTGTACATTTTGTGATTAGTGGCTCATCATTATATCAGTTTAACAGATTTTATAAATCCCCAGTTATTGATATGAATACATTTTGCTTACCTACCTTTATTTCTCTTATGTATCTACCCTGTATCGCTGCTTAACCTATCAAAAGACAGATAAATCAACAAAAAGAAAACAACATTTGCTTGGTTTGCTTGTTTTTCCTGTGAGTATGTGAGTCTACTCAGCGTATTATAGCTTCCAGTCATGCTCAAAAAGTTGATTGGAATCTTAATTGCCTGTAGGTGTGAGTGAGTGTTGATCGAGGGGCAACCTCAGGTCTAAGAATATGACGATGATGTGGAAGGGCTAAAATCTGCAGTTCATTGAGTGTCTGCTTCAACTGGCTTTGGAAGTACCGTAAACCACACTCACACAAGCCAAAATAATTTTAAAAAAGCCATTTTCACAGCAGGAATAAACATGTTTACAGCCTGGTACGAAAAAGATGACAGCAACCTGAATATCAAAATTCTCTAAAGGCTCACTCAATACAGGGGTTAGTTTTTTCTAACACAGCAGTTTAGAAGATGTTAAGATGACGAGTTTACCCAATCAGAGGCCCAGCTCAGCTGATTGACAGGCAGGTGCCCTGTAGCTGTTAATGTGAAGCTCAAAGCCTGCCCCATTTCCAATGTGGCTTCTGTCGATGTTTCGCTTTAAAACTCAGTTTCAGAAACAGACAGGTGACATCATATAGACTACGTTAAATCATTACACAGTCTATGGTGTTGATTAGCTGTCTGTCTCTATGTATTGGCCCTGTGATAGACTGTCGATCTGTCCAAAGTGTACTCTGCCTTACACCAGATGTCAATTGGGACAGACCCCTGCTATCTGTGACCCCTAAAAAGGAAAGCTACACAGATAATGGACGGATAGATTTGATCATGGTTTCCCTCATTTTTCTCAGCTGACAAAGCAACAGTTAAAAACCATTACTTTCTTTGTCTTGAACTTCCTCCCATAAGTAAGGTGTTGTCTTAAAAGCTGAATTTATAAATTTATTCCAGCAAATACGTAATTTTTATAGAGATGTCCTGTGTATCTGATCCGTATTGTCACCCAATATGGCTATTTTTGGAGGATTGGATAGTATAAGATTTCGTTACGCGATCATGACCGATCCAGTTTTCCCGTGTTTTTAGCACCGTCACTCTTTACAACTGCTGTAACTCAGACCATGTTGCAAACGTCCGCTGTGTGGGACTACTTCTCTTTGGGAAGCAACTATAGTGAAGCAGCTTCTTGCAATATTTGTAAAGTGAGTGTTCCTTGAGGAGGTACCAACAGAGATAGCATTAATACATAAATATGATTTGTCATTTAGAACAGAATCACTAAACAGAGTATGGGATTTATCAGATAAAGGTTTCAGTATCGGATTGGTATCAGCGAAACACATCATGAAAAAATTCGATCAGATCAGACGTCAAAAAATCTGTATAGGGACATTCCTGGTTTCTATCTTGGTCAATTACTTGTTGAAGTTTTGAACAAATTACTTAGCAACACAACTGAACTTCACTCACCAGCCACTTTATTAGATCCACCTTGCTGGTGCTGGGTTGGACCCCCTTTTGCCTTCAGAACTGCCTTCATCCATGGTGGCATAGATTCAACAAGGTACTGGAAACATTCCTCAGAGAGTTTGGTTCATATTTACATGATAGCATCACAAAGTTGCTGCAGATTTGTCGGCTGAACATCCATGATGAGAATCTCCCGTTCCACCACATCCCAAAGCTGCTCTATTGGATTGAGATCTGGGGACTGTGGAGGACATTTGAGTACAGGGAACTCATTGTCATGTTGAAGAAACCAGTCTGAGATGATTCCAGCTTTATGACATGGAGCGTTATCCTGCTGGAAGTAGCCATCAGAGGATGGGTACACTGTGCTCATAAAGGGATGGACATGGTCAGCAACAATACTCAGGTAGGCTGTGGACTTTAAACCAGACTCAGTTGGTACTAAGGGGCCCAAAGTGAGCCAAGAAAATATCCCCCACACCATTACACCAGCAGCAGCAGCCTGAACCGTTGATACAAGGCAGGATGGATCCATGCTTTCATGTTGTTGACGCCAAATTCTGACCCTACCATCTGAATGTGGAGCAGAAATCCAGACTCATCAGACCAGGCAACGTTTTTCCAATCTTCTATTGTCCAGTTTTGGTGTTGCTGTGTGAATTGTAGCCTCAGTTTCCTGTTCTTAGCTGACAGGAGGGTCACCCGGTGTCGTCTTCTGCTGCTGTAGCCCATCTGCCTCAAGGTTGGACGTGTTGTGTGTTCAGAGATGCTCTTCTGCAGACCTCGGTTGTAACCAGTGGTTATTTGAGTTACTGTTGCCTTTCTATCAGCTCCAACCAGTCTGTCCATTCTCCTCTGACCTCTGGCATCAACAAGGCATTTTGTCCCACAGAACTGCTGCTCACTGGATATTTTCTCTTTTTGGGACCATTCTCTGTAAACCCTAGAGATGGTTGTTGGTTAAAATCCCAGTAGATCAGCCGTTTCTGAAATACTCAGACCAACAACCATGCCACATTCAAAGTCTCTCAAATCAGATTTTACATCCTGTTCATGTTTTTGGTGGTTTAACTTGTATTACTCAGTTATATCTAACAGCCTACAGATCATTTAAGCAAAAATTGTGTGATAAAACTGTTGAAGAAGTTTCCCCATTTGACCTTTAGAATAAATCCATTCCCTGAGTAAATTTGTCTCGTATGTCTCAGAGTGTTATCTGTTGCTCTGAGCCTTTCTGGTTCTCCAGACGTGTTAAAAGCAAAGTGAAGATAGTAATACAGAAGGTGTGGGAGGAAAAAAAAAATCCCAGTATGAGAAGAAGTGTGGCTGACACCAAGTGTGCTAAATTTTCATAAAGTGTGGAGGGGTGTGAATCAGTGTGGGCTCGTTTTAACGGAGCAAACTGATACTAGAGTAAACTTCGAGAGCGTGTTTTTGTGTGCGGGAACTCTACGGCGCATTTTAAGTGTGTGTCATATGAAAGAGATACAAAGACAGCGAGATGAAGGCATGAGGGGGAGTGTGTGTCTCTATCTGTGTGTGTGTGTGTGTGTGAGAGGGGGAGAAGGAACAGGGGTTATTTAATGATCAGAGCAGTGTAATTACCTCCCAGTGAGGTTCAGCCTTTTAGACAGATGATTATTCAAGGGGAGAAATCTCATTTGCATCTTGTACAGTAATATGTAAAAGTGTTCACTCTACACTAAATTAAAATGCCACATTTCTTTTTTTCATCCTCACTAAAAGTACATTTTTGTCCTCTTTCAGCAGAATTATGGTTTTACACGCAAATGAATTTATCTGCGAGACATAAAAGAGAAGATAGTCTATCTCTGTCCCGGAGTTCCTCTATCCAGCCGTGTCTCTGCGGCTCATGCAGATCATTAACAAGGTGTTAAACACTCTGCGCTCTGTAATAAGAAGGCAGGAGGCCAAGCAGTGAACAGTGTCTTCTTTAGCCGTAGAGGGAAGTATCACTCTGAACGCGCGTTTGCTTGATGTAATTATCCAAACTATTGCAACACTTAAATCTGCATTTCGTCCTCTTTAATCTCTTTTTTTTTTGACACACACAGTGCACACACACTCCTCTCTCGTCGAACACACCGCTGGCTATCGCTGTCTTCAAAGTATGAAATCAAGAATCGTGCTTTCAGACTTTGCACCTCCAATTACAGTGGGAGTAAAATAGCAGAGGGAGGATAATGACAGCAATCTACGGTGTGTGAGGAGGGGAGACGAACACCTGACTGAGCTCCTGTCACATCCAGTGCTGTACACATGGAGGGTAACCACGGGAGATAGGAGATATACAGTGGGAGACAAAGGAATGAGATTGTCATGATGGGATAAGAGAGTAAATAGAGATGGAGAACAGAGACAAACTCCAAAAGATGATTGACAGGGAGCCATCTGTTGATCTTCATGCTTATTTGTGTTGCTTTGTGCCTTTACCCTACCCAAATAGTCCCTCGCATAGCTGACTGGGGGTCAGCTGTGACTGATAGTCCCCGCTCCTGTTTTCGGCTGACAGATGGGCGCAGGGACCGACTCTGGTGCGGCTTGAAAAAAGGATTCTCCATGCCTCTGTGTGCTGCCACAGCCATTTTACTCAGCTGTCAGTCACAGACGGCACGGTTGACGTTATCAGTTGTACCCCGCTTAGCGGTGGAGGTCTGCTTCTGCTGCGGCTGGGAAGGAGCCGGCGGGAGAGGAGAGGAGAGTGAGGAAGGAAAGATGGAGACAGGGAGTAAATTGGTGGAGGCATAAAAATAAAGAAGGGAAAATGGAATCTGCTGAGGTTAGGAGCAAGAGGCAGGGAAATAAGGCAAGGAATAATGAAGAGGAGGGAGGAGAGGTATGGCATGCTAGGGTAATTAAAATGACATTGGTTGAAGGGCCCCTAACACCTTCTCAGCCTGTGGAGGGACACTTAATGAAGATGGCTTCCACGGCCCTTGGCTCGGCACCAAGAGCAAGAGCAGAGAGGCTAAAGATGAAGTGCAACAAGAGAATCAATCCTCTCCTCCCGCCTCTCCTCTTCCACTCAGGGAGAGATTTACGGGCCAAGTTATGACAGCGCACAATAACGACAGCCATATTTTACTCCGGCAGTCTGACAACAGCATCCGCAGCCAATCAAATCTAGTGCAGAACAAAGTTGTTATCTCCTCTGTGCGTGTTGAAAACTGCTTGTCATCGCTAAATGTGATTGTGCTACATTGAGTTGATCCGCTCAATTTATTGCTCTCAGAGATAAGGGATTCTGAGGATAGCTAAGATAGACTTTTATGGGAACTACATTAGGAAAATAAACAACCATAAAAGCAACAGTTTCAGTCACTCAGAGATAAACAGCTTAGAAACATAATCAGGAAATACTGCATGCTCTTAAGAGTTCACCTAACTCCTAAAATAGGGGCCTGGGGAAATGGAGAAAGTAAGAAATATGAGAGTGAGAGATGGAGTAATGGATGGTTTAAGCTTAGGCAGCCACGGCAGAGTGATGAGAAAACAAAAAAGGAGAAGTGTAGAAGCTGGAAAAAAAGGAATAAGGAAACCAGAGAGTTACTTAAAGCTGGATTAAAGTATGCACGGATCAATAGATATGGATGAGAACAGGGAGACTTTTAAATAAGGCTCTGGCTCGTGTCCTCTGATCTTGTTTCACAAAGAAACTCTAACTCTACAGATCAATACTCGGCTCGTCTCCCTGGCCTGTGTCCTGTACAGCCTGTAGGCACCGACTCCTCTTGTTGCCACTGTCTGTGTGTCTTTGTGTGTGTGTCTGTTAACAGCACTGAAAACCCACTCAAACAGCCTTTTTACCCCCGAGGCCCAGGCTTCCCTCAGCCTCTACACTACCTTTGCCACCACTTGGAAACCTGCTTGTTTATCTTTTTTTAAATCCTCCAAATCACTGCCAAGTTACAGTCTGCCAAATTTCCCTTCCAAATACATAACAATCCTGCTGCTCTATATTTGTGCTGCATTATAACAGAAGCAATAGGAAGTCATTCTGGGCCAATCAAACAAACAGCTAGCATTTACTGGCTCAGACATGTCTTCAAAGGTCATTTGACCGTTTCTTTCTACATTTCCGACAGAAGTGTAAACTGAAAGTGGAGGAGCTAAAAATGTTCTTTTACAAGAAATGCTTTGTTTTAAAAGAGAGCTTCCACTCACTTTGTCTGTGTACACAGATGTAGATGAGACATCATTAGCTAGCTGTGTTAATCTTTGTCAAGAAATATTGAAGTTATAAGTCACAGCTGCATCATTGCAAAGTTTGTCGCACCCACTGGAGTTGTCCTTTTGTAGGTTTTTAGATTGTAAAGGAAGCCAAGCTTGCTGCTAAGTCACATACTTTGAGCTGGGCTAAAGCCTGGTTTACACTTTTGGGTTGACTCTACGCCATAATGGCCAATTCGCTTGTGAGCTCTAATTACTTTTTTAAAAGATTTTTTTTGGAGCTTTTATACCTTTAATTGGATAGTAGAGAGGGTAGTGTATAGAGTAGAAACAGGGCAAGAGTGGGGAGTGTCATGCAGGAAAGAGGCCACGGGTAGTCGCTACCGTACAGTCGCTACACAGTACAGCGCGCACGCACTGGGACTGGGCCACACGACCGTTAGCACGGCCATGGCAGGCAGCCAGACACACAATGCATGGCGCACAGAGAGAAAAAATATATGCATCTTGCCTTCACCTCTGCGGCCTGGACAAACAACGTCCCGTACGGGATGCGCCTCTTTTGGCCAGTTGGCAACCCTCGCTGGATCCAAACCTGGGCCACCTGTGCAAGGCGACCCTCATGAAGCGCGTCCTTAACTAGGGCTGCAACTAACGATTATTTTTAGTGTCGACTAATCTATCAATTATTTTTTCGATTAGTCGATTAATCACGATTATTTTGAGTTTCAACCTAATTTGGCCTTTAAAAGGTGCAGACCTTTATAATTCAACCTGTGTTTTGCATTTTTACTGCATTTACCCAGAGTTAGGTTCTCACCTCTGATTGGTCAGCACACTGTCACGTTTGTTTGTTTGTTTGTCTTTATTTCATTCATGATGACGTGAAAAAATATAAGTACTAGGCTATACAAAAAATAAATAGGCTAAATCTCAAACTGAATGAAGCAGGTAACAGGGAAATTAAGTTGTTGTAGGCAGTGTTGGACAGACCGCTTATTAGTGACTTTGGGCTCGTTTTCTAATGTTTATTTGCTCATTGGGGCTTGCTTTGCTCTCTGTGCGATCCCGTCTGACTCTCTCCCAGCTCTCCATAACAACGCGTTAAGTTTCGTTTCTCTACATGCGCTACTTCCACTTCGCTCATGCGCACTCCGCCCCTCCTCCTCCACGCTGAGTGTTACCGCTGCAGTGTGAGCTTGAGAGTAATAAATGTCCTCTCTTTTCTAAAGTTAGGGGAGTTTTGACACTAGTTTGTCGCTTAGATCCTGAAAAACTGTCTGTAACAGAGAGTGAAGGGGACCCTCTAGATCACGTTATCAGACGCTAAACTCCGGGAGCTGACAGGCTCCGTCAGAGCCTCTGTCAGCTCTCTGGAAGTGGAGATTTTTCCTCATCAATATTCCTCACGTATGAACTTAGTGATCTTTTCCCTTAAAAGTATCCAATAACACAGCACCTCATGGTGTGAACTGAAGTTACAAATGAGTATTACCCCCTGGTATTTGATTTCACCATGCGACAACAACAATAAAAACAATAATACGACGCGTCGACTATTAAAATTTGCGTCGATGAATTTTTTTCGTCGACGTAGTCGATTATGTCGACTAATCGTTGCAGCCCTATCCTTAACCACTAGACCATCTGTGCTCCAGCTCTACATACTTGATAGTTATTGTGTCCGATTGTGTCCACTTGAAAATGTATGTTGTCCATAGCCCCCATTTGTACCAAGCAGCTCGGTTTATACAATAAATTGAATTTAGAACAACATCACAATGTAATAGAGTGCAATTTTCAAATCGCAAAGGCTGCAATTGAAAAAAAGAATAAAAAAATTACAGTGCATTTACTTAAGTTTGTGTTTTGTAACTGATGAGAGATCGGCAAGATTTTTATACAATTTATAATTATATTTATGTTCATACAGTGTTTCTTTTTCATTTTATAAAAACGTGCACCCCACATGTTGACACATTTCCGTGGTTGAGCCAGAGATTTTGTCTTATTTACATTCCTACTCTCTATTTGATGTGATATTCATAGAAGAGAGGATTCATATTCATTTTTTATATCATTGTTCCCACCAGGCCTCTTGTTCTGTAGAGCTTTGTTCCTTTCTCTGATTTTATTTTAGGTAATTAATGATAATTTTATTGCACATCAACAAGGCTTGAAGTTAAATCAGTCAATATTCCATTGAGATTTTAATAGTTAAAGATATGTTATTTATATTAATTCATGCATCAGTTCATCTCATTTCATCATAACATGTAGGCCTGGCCTCCAGGAAAAAAAAAATGTTTGTAGTTTATTAGCATTCTTTGTTGTGTTGGTCATATTATAGAACAGGTTATTGCCATGCTAAATCGCTTGCTAAATTGCAATCACAATATAGGTCCAAAAAAAAAAAAAAAAAAACTATTAAATTGGTTCAGCCCTAGTTTGGTTCATCTTGGTATGGCTAACTAATTCTTGGATAGATTCGCTAATGAACTGTTCCGTCGCTCTTTTTGGGAGCCTTCACCAGAAGTTGGGGCTACAACACTGCACACGGTTGATTGGATCGTCACTTACTGTGCAACAGCTGCTGTATTTCTCCTCACGGTGCACAGCCTTATCTGAAACAAAGCTTGTTTGTGTTTTGTAACAAAGAGCCACATGCCAATAATGAAGAAGACAGATTCCTGGATGTGTCCCATCGTTGTTTTTTGTTTACTGTGCCGTGTTTTTCATCCTTGTTGGATTTATTAGATTGGTACACTGTGTTAGGCTGCTATGGCGTCACACTATTACGCAACTGTTGCAGCTATTGGCATCCTGCTTACACGCCACCTACCATGAGGGGGCACGGTTGGCTGTGGGAACACAAACAGGATCAGTCTTAACCGATCTAGCAGGTGCTGAATTGTACTGATCTAGACCGGACTGCTTGGTGGAAACGGGGCTAATGTCACCCAGTGCTTAGCCTAAACTTATGTAAGTCAAGTGGTTTCCCATTACCAGGTTTTGGTCCTGCTACATTTTCTGTTTCCTTCTTTCAATTTTGATTCTGATTCTGATTTCTGACAAGAAGGAAAAGGTGGAGCTTTGATGACTGAGTGTACCACGTTAAACACCAGTTGATAAATGTTATTGTTGATCATACACCAGTTATTACAAGGGAGAACAGAGTAGACATCTGAAGAGATTGAATTTAAAGTGGATCTATAGAAATGCAGTTCCCATTGTTTCAGTTTGTTGTTACATTTTGGTTGTCACCTTTAATGCTACCTGTAAGGCCTCTGCATAAGAAACCAGTGAACACAGACGTACAGCAAAGGCTATAGTGTTGATTCAGTGCAGAAGTATTTCAAAGTGCCAACAAGCTCCTCAAACGTAAGTGTCTTCACAGTACTTTCAATTCCCTCACTTCTTTCTTCATAAACACAATGTAAAACCTTTTTTTTCCCTAAATACCTGAACTGATTTTGTTGAGTGAAAAGGACTTACATGAAGGACACTTTATTTGCAAAAGCCTTTATAACAGAGTCTCACTGTGATCTGATCCTTATTCTAATTCTATAAAAAATGTAAACTCCAAAGTAGATTCTGCTTCTGTTATAACAAATCACAAGTTAATAAAAATAAAAACGCGTTTTTCACTCCTTAAAAGCCAGTGTGAGTAATGGGCAGCCGTGGGACATGTGTCACTGAGCTAATGACACAATGCCAGTGGCTGGTTTAAACAGAGACTGCGCTTCATTGCCTCACACCAGCCTCTGGTTAAGAGTGTGTTAATGTGCAACATCAGTGTTTTGTTTGATCAGGGAGGCTTTGAATTTGTATCTGCATAAACTACAGTAGTTTGTGAACACTGTGAGCATCCAGTGCAGGATATGAGCGACTCAGTCAGACTCTCAACCATAGCCATGTGAACGGCAGGCTGCCCCACAGTTCTCACCTTTTCTTCTATTTCTCTTGTTAGAGAAATAAGACTTTTACTGAAGACCCCCCACTGAGAAAATGTCACTGTAGTCCTCTCCCCATGTCACCTCTGTCTGCTCCCTGCCGGCCCCTTTAACACCCTCCCTGACCTTTTCCTTGACAAGGAGCTCTGTTGGTAACACTCTCACACTCGCAGACACGCACCCATACCGGCAGACACACACACACATGTTAAAAATCACACACACAGGTGCGCACAGGAAATAAACTGAGAAAAACATCTGCAGAAAGAGAAACATACATCACCACAACAGACACGTAAAAGACAGGTCATGTTATGCTTCTGTGTAGGGATGCAACGACGAATCGATAAAATAATTGGAAATGGATTAGTAAAAGTGTTGACGTTTTTCCTTAATCGATGCACTGTGCTGCGTCATTACTGTATTAGTTTCTCTTCAGTTTATTTGTCTTCTTCCTTTTTTATCAGATTGTTTAGCGGTTGGCAACTAGCTGAAGATGTATTACCGCCACCTACTGGACTGGAGTGTAGATGACCTGGGCTGTGGGGCTGTATGTGTCACATGTGAACAGATCGGCGTGGCGGGGGAGAAGCAGAGCCGGCAGGTAAGGGAAACAAGTAGAGCCGTTCGTCCAAGAGATGCCAGAGTTTGGGAATATTTCACAAAACTGACCTCAGATAGCACAGCAGTACGACTGCAATGATCCAGCACTTAAACACAAACATGTTGGGCTCATCGATGATGAGCTCAACAGCGAGACGAGTAGCTACGAAATCCCACATACACTCCTTTTATATGTTGTGAAATGCATGGTATATCTTTGAGGACTCGTTTTGTCTTTTTATTAAATCGTCACCCCCTTTGAAAACCACAAGGGGTTCATTAAACCAACATTAGCATTAGCATTAGCTGCTACAGATCGTGGTAGGGCAGAGGGGATGTACTGTTTGACCTGCAGGTGAAAAGATTGAGGACACATTTTTATTTGCCTTTTTGGCCCCTAAGTTCTTAATCTGATGACATAACAATATATTTTCTGTTATTTTGCCCAAACCGTTGATTCTTTAGGTCAAAATACATTCATATCACTTTTTATAATTTATAAATGTAGCATCTGGTCAGTTTAATAGTGTTTAAATATGATGTTTCTTTGTTTATATCATCTAGCACAACGGTCCCCAGCCTTTTTTGTGCCATGGACCAGTTTAATGTAAGTCAATATTTTTAGGACAGGCTATTCTTCTGTCTCCTCACTGGCTCTTTTACCCTGCCTTAAGAAACTTTCCAAAGATGTTTGTTTTTTGTCCATTTTGCAAGCTCGGGGATTTGGCATCAAGAATGAGTCATAGACGGGTATGACTGAGAGAATCTGGTAATTTTTCAAAATAAAACATTCAGAATCAGAAAATAAATCAAACTGAAATAATGTAAGTTGATTATTTTTTTAAAGTTTGGCCCGGTACCATTTGATCCACTGGTACCAGTCCACGCTCCGGGGGGAGGGGACCACTGATTTAGCAAACAATCATCATCAACTAAAATAACAACACGTTTGGTTTCGCAAATTTTACTATTATGCGTTCTCATCCTTTTTTTTCCGATTCACTTATTAATCGTACATATAAGCCTGAGAGTAATCGATAACTAAAAGAATCATTAGTTGCAGCCCTAAATTTAAGACACTGTATGATGACAGGAGCTGCTGCTCCTCTATTCCCAGATTTGTGATATAACTCTGATGTCCTTTTCCCTGAAAAACCTTGTGTTAAAATATGTAGAGAGCAGCATCTTCATACCATGTGGTAATCAGTTGATTGCAGCCGAGCTGGATAAGTGTAGTATGGGCATGGATTTACAAATGGTCTTTCAATTACACGGCAATACAGCACTGAAGCACGTTGTACTGTGCATGGGATAATGTGAAAGCCACCGTTTATGTAACATGCTAGTTTATACAAAATGCAGGATTAAGATATTCATAGAAAAACACCAGACTTTCTCTAAATGTCAAGTTTATTTCTGTAACTCTTCCCACACTCACAGGCTCCAAGAGCTCTTCATGGACGCTCACAGTCTGATGGCAGTAAATGAAAATGCTTCTACTAATGTTACACCGGCAATGACAACAAGAGAACAAACACTCCCACGATATTCTCAGCTCGAAACAAACCTTACCTTCTGATTTTTCTTTTTACAAGAAGGCACAGAGAGCTATTCTTATTGTACAACTGGTGTTTACATTCAAAGCATGAAAAGCTTTTTAAAACCAGTGTAAACATTTAACCCACATACTTTGTTTCAACAGACAAACATCACAGCGAGTCGTTTCATTAATGCTCATCCATTATAAACTCATTTTCCTCATTAAATTTGATCACAGAATTAGATCTGGGAGATTTACTTTTATTATATCATATTGTTTTCCTCATGGTGTTGTTTGTAATGCAGCAGGCGTTTGCTGCTGCGGGTAAGGAGTGAGAAGGAGGAGATACACCTGGGTCGTCTCCCACTGGTTGCTAAAGGGAGATAAGTGTGTTTGACTCAGACAGCTGATCAAAGCCTGGCTGCTGGGTAGCATGCCCTTGCAGTAGTCTGGAGTCTTTCCTTCCATCTTGTTCATCTCGGCAGTGAAGCAGCTGCTCAGAGCAGAGTACTGAAGACAAGAGAGCTGTGGGGGGAAATCTTGCTTAGAGCGTTTGGAGCTGTGGGAGAGCGGAGTTGGACGAGAGTGAAGATTTAGATATGTGTGGTGAAGAGTTCATTGACGGAAGAAGGATCAGAGTTTTAACGTGAATGAATGGGGTGCTTCTTTCAATGTGATCTCTTAGTTTCTGGTAAAATCAGTCTGTCGTCTCTAAAGCCCTGTTTCCACCAAGCAGTCCAGTCCAGATCAGTACTGATTGGTACAGGTTGGCTCGGTTAAGCCAGGGGCCTGTACTACGAAGCTGGATTAAGGCATCCAGGATAACTCTGCGACACCTCGCTTAGCTCCACCGGATCTCCGTCATCTAGATCTGCTGTACTACGAAGCTCGTTATCAACTCAATCAGTGAATCCGGCTGGGATCTGTACGCGCACACATAAAATGGGTGTGGTTAGCGGCCCCAGAGCATTTTCCACAATGGAGAAGAGAGCAGCCGGCTTTACGGCGGAGAAGCAGCAAATAATACTGTAAAAGTACGAAGAGTACCGCAGTATTATCCAGGCCAGGAGCAACACGACTGCAGCCGCGAAAGGCCGGAGGGATTGCTGGCAAAAAATCGCCGACTCTGTGAATGCGTAAATTTCCAAAATGCTGATATTAATAGACCTATCTCATCATGTGACGACACGGGCAGTCAGGTCCTTATTCATTCATGTTGTCAGTCAGTGAGTGTGTGATCAGCATCATATCCGAATTCATAATTAGAAAGAGTCCACTCTCCTATAAATCCCAAGGAAAACGCTCATTATAGGCAGTTTGTATTGCAGATGCAATAGCAGTGGGGAAAAAAGGACGTGGGAGCAAATAAAAAATAAATACAAAAACATCCTTCAAAGTGGTCAGTATGAAAGATTCCATTAGCACACATTTCTACTTTTCCCTGACAATGTCTCAGTTATGATGATCAGTAAGATATTGTTTATTCACAGCCCATAAGAAACAATGTTGGGCCAAAAAGACGGGGTGGTCCCACAACGGAGGACTTCACTCCGGCTGAGCAAACTGGTGACTGAGTGGTTTTTTATGCCAGCCAAAGAGAAATGATTGGTCAGCGGGCGGTCTGTCACATCCGATGAGCTCTTATCCTGGAACTTAACCTGCTCCGGACCAGGTTTGGCGTTCAGCATCAGTTACCGGGGCAACGTGTCTGGATAAAAAGAGATCCACATTTGTAGCGCGGAAATCCCAAAACTTATCCAGGAAGTTATCCCTCTAAGAGCTAATCCAGCTTCGTAGTACAGGCCCCTGGTCCTGTTTGCGTCTCCACAGCCAACCGTGTCCCCTCATGGTAGGCGGCGTGTAAGCCGGATGCCGACAGTATCAGTGTATCATTGGTTCATTCCATATCCGTTTTAGAATCCAAAATAGGAAAACAAATAACAGCCTATTTTTCGCAGTTTTGATTTTGTTTCCTGAGAAAAAAGTCAACAACTTCCAGGTCACAACACATGAAAAATGATACAAACTAAAAACGAATAGAACAAAAATCCCATGATAATTCCATTCTCTCATATTTTATTTTTACTTTCAAAACAAAATCAAAACTGCAAAAAAATAGGCTATTTGTTTTTCAATTTTTGATTTCAAAACGAGAAATGAAATAACAAGTCAATACCTGTTTTCCTATTTTGGATTCTAAAATGGATATGGAATGAACAAATGATTCACTGATACTGTCCGCATCAGTAACATAATAGCATGACACCATAGCAGCACTACACAGTGTACCCTGCAAATGAATCCAACGAAGAAGAAAACGCGACACAGTAAACAAAGAGCAATGATGGCAGACATCCAGCATTTCGTCCACTCTGTGATTGACATGTGGCTCTTTGATAAAAAGTGCAATCAAGTTTCGTTCAGAAAAGTCTGTGTGCCGTCAGGAGAAATACAGCCGCTGTTGCGGTAAGTGACGATTCTTCCGACCAATCAACAGTCTGCAGTGATGTAGCTGTAGAAAAAAATATCACAGAAAAATCCACCAACAACAGCAGGTGATCATGGAATAAACAAAAGTTAAAGTGAGAGAAGAATCGACACCAAGGTAGTGATAGATTCCTTTCAGAAGAATGGCTAACTGTTTCTTTTTTTAGCTTCCCATTGTCTTCTCGTACCAAGTCAATACTGTTTGTTATCTGTGACAATAACAGCCAAATGATGTCTGTACTTACAGTGATGAGTGCTACAGAAACTGTTGCCCTCAACTAAAAAGGATAAAAAGAAAGAACGCAGTAATTGCTGGTGGTCTGCTGGGGGTCAATTATCCCTCATAGAGTGAGCATGAAGAGGAAACAACAAAGGAGTGATTCCTCGTCCTGTTTAATGGCGTATTAACCTTTCACCTCCAGGCAATTATGAATTTCCTTGCCATGTTTAATCAATGTTATCGATCGCTGTCGTTAGGTCTGTATTAATTGGACTTGTCAAAACGTATAATCCTGGTCACCGTCTGCCCAGGAGAGGTTATCAGCAGGAATCAGACTGAATGGTAATGAGGGTGTATGGGAGCGGGAGATAATGCCAGAGAAGTGTGTGTGTGAGTGTGGAGAGGTAATCTGCGTGTGTCTGGAATTCAAATGAAGTCACCAACTAATGAAGACGGCACTATTATTATTATTCACAAACACCAAGTTTCCCCTGGACTTTTTCCATTTTCTCATTTTCAGTGAGCGTGTTGCACTTTTTTTTCTTATTCTTCTTCTTTCATCTGGGAAGGGCTGCTATCTTTAACTTACTGAAAATATTATCCCTTAAATGTTAACTAGTCTGTTACAGCTTCCAAGGCACGCAGGAGAGAAAAAAAATGGTATAGTGAGATGATGGTGTACTACCATCTGATAAATATTTTTTATTAAAACAAACAAGTGTGACTGAGGGTGAACTTACGAAGTATTTCCCCCACCATTCCATAACCATCAGTGGCCTACACATCTTAGCTTTCAGTGTCAGTGTTATTCTGTTGGCTTATGTCTTTTTATTGTTGCCTCCGCCAAAAAGGTTATGTGTTTGGGAGTTTTTGTCTTTTTGTCTGTAAACAACATAACTCAAAAAGTAACAAACAAATCTTGATGAAATTTTCAGGAAATGTTTAAAATAAGATAAGGAAAAAGTGATTACATTTTGGTGGTGATCTGGATCACCATCTGGATCCAGGACTTTTTCTATAGGATTCTTTATCATTGTGAGATAGGGCCGTTTTCACCATATGTGTATATAACTCCATGATAAATGCTCAGATTGCTTTGCAAAACAATACAAGACAAGGCCACCATCATTTCTGACTGATGTAAAAGTACGATCCTGATCCTAGAAATATTCTGGATACTATAATCTAGAACATGAAATATGTACTGGGTCATCATAATTTTCAACACTGCCAGGTAACAAATTATCATATAAACCTGCAACTAACACCAAACTTTAGCAGACATTCTGCTGAAAGGGAGTATAACATTAAAGTAGGACTTAAGTGTTTGTTACAATCACAATATGCTTGTTGGAGGTCTGTGCTCTCTGACTGCTTTTCTAGTTACTATTATTATTATTGATATTATTATTATTATTGTTATTATTATTATTATTATTATCATCAGTAGTAGTAGTAGTAGTAGTAGTAGTAGTATTTTCTTTAACCAGTTGGAGAGTCTTTGAGATTAATATCGCTTTTCTAAAGGGCCATTTACACAACAACAGTTTTAGGGTGAAACACAAAAGTTTTGTTGTGTTTCAGCCTCACGTTCACACGGAAACGGCGTTTCAGCCGACCTTAAACGCAAACTTTTGAAAACGGCCTCCAGGGATTTTTATGAAACACTGCCGACACTGTTGCTGTGTAAACAGTAAGCCGGTGTTTTTAGCGGGAAACGTTGATGTCATGTTCTGCTTCGCAAGAGCACATACAACAGTACAACAGTACCGTTGTTACAATCGTCCCGAACTACCATGTTGTGCTTGTGCTGCTTAATCTACTGAATCTGCTGACTGTCTTCATACAAAATGTGTATCTGTTGCTCCACTTTTGAACTGATTATTCCCCAATACACCAGACTCAACTCGGCTAAGCTCTTCTTTGGTTGAGATCTCCAAGGCCTGGTATGCTTACTACAGCGTTTTCAGTCCCTCGGCGTTTCCGTGTAAATAGATTTTTTTACACTACGTTTTAGCGTTTTCAGTTGAAGAGATGTCGTGTAAACAGGGCCTAAAAGTGTCCTGGCTAAGACAGGGAGCAACACAGCTAAGACACAAATATACATCACATTCAAATTAACAAGTACAAAAAGTACACAGTAACCACCTTCAGGATTCAAAACATCATGAATTAGACAAAACATCTACAGACATTATTGATGAACCAATACGTTTGTTATCCATTTCAAAAGTTGTATCTGGTCTGTTGAGCCTTATACAGTGTTTAATTTATTTCCTACTCTCTACACGGCGTTAAATATGAACGTGTTGAACAAAGCTGTACAAAAAATAGCTTAATACCACTGAACTAGAGTTGTCTGAAATGTATGAGACCTTGATACCAGCAGTGAGGTTGTATTGACAGCATTTAAACACAATAAGGTGTGAAAAAGGAAGAAGGGGAGGGAGAAACATGTACACACATTGATTTTCCTTTTCAGCTGGTGGTATATATGGATTGATGCTACTTAATGCACAACGCTCCCTCTTGCTGTTCTCATATTGGCTCAAAATTATGATTCAATGCCTTGTGGGAAATAATATCCCTGGTGTTTTGTAGATTTAGTGTTAAGAAGCTGATATTCATACTTCTGTGTTTGTCATTTATTGAAGGGAGTAACTGCAGAGAAGTTTATCTTCAGGCTTTGGGGCCTGTAAAAGTCTCCTTCTCCCTCATTCTTCAACACTTCTTGACTCATTCACACACAAAGACGTAGGTACATAAAATCATGCTTAATTATACTGATGCTTACACACCAAACACACAACAGTGTGTGCATGACTGAAACTGGATCAGGTGTCTTTAAACTCCAGCTCCAGCTGCAGGGCCCTAAACTCAGCTCGGACCATCCATCATGCTTTACAGCACATCACTCGTTACGTCATGAGCGCAGCCTGAGAGAAGGAGGCAAGTTGTGAAGCAGCTACAGAAGGAGGCCTGTGTTACAAAGAGCCGAACAGCAAGGGAGAGATGGAAAAAAAAGGAGTGTGGAAGAGAAAAAAAAGAAGCATCAACCTTTTCTAATCAATATCCATTTCCCAGGGCTGTCATGTTGTTGCGAGAGTGGCTGTTGCATTACCAAACAGCAGGCGTCTGATCCTAAATAAAATATCACCTTCAATCCAAACGATCCCATTCATCTTCATTTAACAAACGCTCAGCTTTTGGCAATACCTTTTATGCACCCTCTTTGCCATAGTCAGGATGAATATGTCAGAATGACAGAGCTGGCACCTGCACACAGGCACTTTCCCCCCAGCAGACGCTCTACTGTTGCAGGCATTGTTGCACTGCACAATTCAGAAAGGTGATTCCACTGCAGCGGGAAGCAAAATGCAATTAAATTCACAGTTTATGGCTCATTAGTTGAGGACAAAAGAAATTCCAAGAGGGTGATTTTTAGACGACATGACGACGAAAATAAAACCAATAGAAAAGACAGAAGAGCATTTAGTAAAAGTATGTATTCAGGGCCTGTTTGGAGGAGGAGTGTGCTGCGGTTGTGTAAAATGAAATGTGTGCAAGATTAAATCAGCTTCAAAATCAGTTTCTGCATATTGCAGCGAATGTGTCTGTTTTTGCGTATCTGCTCCTTTAAATAAGCGGAGACTGACAGCTGACCTTATCAGCAGAAAGCAGGACCTAATTTGTGTGATGATAAGTCTGAGGAAAACATGTGAATGCACAAATTGGCTTCCCTCTCCTTTTCTCCCTATCTCTCCTCAACCCTCCTGCTTTTCTCCCCCGCGCTATTCTTCCTCCTCTCGCTGGCTGTCATGAGTCTGCATTAAGTAAATCATCTGACTGTGTACCAAATGATAAAAGAACAGTGTAATGTCATTACTGACAGTCAGTACTGCTCCTTCTCCTGATTCCCACGGCTCTCTATCAATAGACACTTTTCTACATAAGGGAGAAAGGCTGGAGACTGACTCCTCTGAGACTCATCATATTTCCTGCTTGTTTTGGACAAACGTCAATTCTCTGGGAAACAATGATTCTGTTTTGTTGTCCTCAAATGTCTCTGATCACTCATTTTGTCTGTGTACCACGCCAAACCCAGCTGTTTTCATCACATACATCCATACTCTTTGACAGACTCTATCTTAATGGAGCCATAGACATAATTTAATTGTTCTTCTTTCCATTTTTTCCATATTCTGCTGTCAAACCATTCAATGAGCATCAAAAATTGATTCAATTTCGGCTCCACTTGCTACCTTTGAAGCTGTGTTGTACTTAATGCACTGTAGCAAAGACATATCAATGGTATCCTGACTGAATCAGTGTTTTAGGCTTGTTTAGTTGCCTGACAACAGAAGCAGAAGCATCCATCAAAGAGCACAAATAGGATTAGAGCCAGTGTTTAACATTGCGTAAGAGGTGAAATGGAGTTTTAATCAGCTGAGACTCACTAAAGTAACAGCACCATGTCTGTTCCTCTATTTACCAGATGTTCTCTGTGATTTGTCAGTCGTAAGGAGAGAGGGTTTGTCTGTTTTCCTCTTGGGTGGGTGTCCTTGGTTTGTCTTAGCTGTGGTGTTTCCAAAGAGGATTATGCCAAATGTGGTAGAGATGTGAAAAAATATTGATATGGCAATACATTGCTAACCTTTGACCTGTAATAAAATATCAATATTTCAACTCTTAATATCAATATTTTAGTTTAAAATAAAAATTGGAAGTACAACATGTCTTCTGCACCTCTGTTGCGGTGGATGGCGCCAAAGAGCAACTCCACTGTATGTTTCCCATAAACCGTATAGAAAATAAATTCTCTAAGTATATTCAAAAATTTCATAACTAAACTTGATGATGTGGGTTTTGATGCTGTAAACATCAATGTTTTCTCTCTATTTTTGGGTCATGTAGTTTAAAGATGCGATAAAGAGGACCTGATTTAATTGCACTCCCTCGCCACCTTGTGGCCAGGAGTCTCCACACACTGTCATAAATTGCTTTCAGTGAGGCGTGTGTTTGTTTTGGAATTAAATGGAGATCTGATAAAAACAAATTTTCTCTGTTCAAGACAACTTTAACTGTATTCAACACGCTGAGGAAAGGTATTTATCCGTACAGTTACGTAGCGTTAAGGTATGAAATGTGACATCGCAACCGGCTATATGTTAGCCCGGTGCTCCGACATATCTGTAGGCTAATGTGACAACAAGCTAACACTGTCAGTTTGTAAGAAGTTTAGTAGCGGTTTGTATTTAGCTCAGCTGGCAGCCTGGTGCTCTAAGACACGTCTGTAATGTGTAACGTAGTGAATCCTGGTTAGCTATGTCCTGCCAGTCATCTGCCAAGCAGAGCTAACGTAACCTCACTCTTCATTTTATTGATAGACTCTCAAGTTTGAACAGACCACTGCAGAATAACTGCTGACTGTGGGTTGGAATGAAAGTTATCACAAACAGTTTAGCCCCTGTGTCATAGAGTGATACAGCCTGAGCTAAAGGCTAATTAGCCTTTAGCTTTGGCTGTATCGCTCTCCTGTTTAGCTTTCTTCTGCTCTTCTGTCCTTTTTCTGTCTGACAGTTTGGCTGCTGTGTCCACCATCACTACAAAATTAGTCACAGAAATCTCTACTAAACTTTGTCAGCTGCTGTGGTGTTGTCATAGAGACCCAGATGTGCCGTTGATCAAACTGGTCCTGGACGACCCGAACTGGAAGCTAAAAAGTAGCAATTTAAAATAACCTGTAACCAGTAATATTGGCGCTGATAATCTCATTTTAAAGTGTGGATTATAATCAGGAATATATCTAGAAGGGAGACTTTTTCAAGATCACTTTCAAAATCCTCACAGCCCCTTTAATGATCATTTTAAGTTTACTTTTTACAGTGTAGTCAACTGATAGAATAACCATATTCATGTTTTGTGCAATATTAGAAGCTGTTTTCAATCGAATAGTTAACTGTGTAGAAAAGGGCAATAAGTCACAATATTGTGATATTGTGATATTATTGTATCATGACCTGAGTATCATGATAGTATCATATTGTGTGGTTCTTGCCAATACTCAGCCCTAAAAAGTGTCTGAACAAACACTTTGCTGACTCATGTCATTTTTCACAGAAAGAGGGAGAAAAAAAGGAGAACTTGTGGGGAAAGGTCTCATGTCATCGCATTTGTCTGTCTTAACCCTCTTCTCCTCCTCCTCCACCTCCTCCCCCTTCTCCTCCTCTCCCATGGCATCCTGTTGCTCTGTGCTCTGATCTGTGCAGCCGTGACAGGAGCCTGATCCTTAGAGCTGCTCCTCCACTTCAAACACCGAGGCAAATGACCCGCCGCAGCACGGGAGGGTGGCACACAGGATTATATGCAGGCAGGCAGACACACACACACACACACACACACACACACACACACACAGGCGCACTCACACACCTTCACACAGATATATATGAGTGCTTGGGATGTCTTAACTCGTCCTTCGGGGGTCCGCCTGAGATGTCATCTCCTCCAGCAGCTGCTAACAGTCCATTTCAGCCTCTAACCCTGCCCGGGGCCACAGCCTTACAGCAGACTGCTAATGATCTCTCTGCTGCAGTCTGTCCCGCCTCCTCCATCCGTTTATCTCTCACACTTTTCTCACTGCCTCTATCACCATACAGTATCTCCCTCATTTACTGCCCCATCTCCTCATTTGTGCCCGCCAGTACCTGCACTTATTTAGTATTCCTGCTCGGGAACATGCCTGTAATTGCACACACGGCTTTTTTGGCAGCTTAGCACGTCTTTGTTAAGCCTGTCCATTAACGCGCTGTTTACTGTCTGTGTATCATTAAGATCCAGGGACGTGTGTCCTCGTGGAAAGACGAGGACATAAACTGAAGTGATGTAGCCACAGTCAGAGTCACATTATTCTCTGTTCTATTTCCAATGCTGCCTGTGAGCCTAAAAGCCTTCATAAATTACTCTGTTATTTGGGTCAAACCTCTGTTAGTGGGCACGTGGCTGATTTAGAGCCTGCCAGTGTTTGTGCACACAACCACACATGCACACACACACCTTCATATAAAAACTCCTCTTTTGTATCATCATATAAACCATTCTTTTTCCTTCCTATCACACAGAGTATGGCACTGCTATCTATGGGAAAACGTCTTAGACTCTTTTTCTGCACAGACCACAAGATAAGTTGAAGCCTGCTGGAGCAGGAGCACGTCTTGTGTGGTCAAACATCAACTATCCCAGTGTGTGTGTGTCTTCACTGCGTGTGGTTAGGGATAGTGTTTGCTCATGTGTGTGTCTCTGAAGTTACTGTTAGGTTTCTATGACATCTCACAAACCATGTGATTGTGGTTTTACACGACAGAAACCGACCAGCTGGTTTCTCTCTTGTGACTGTAATTTAACTGTGCTGCTGGTTTTCTCTGTTTATCTTCACCACTTCTCCCCAAGAAAGTCAGACTACTGCTTTTATGTTAAGTGTCTTTATGACAGGTTTGGTTTGTGTTATTCAGTTCCTTCAAATTTACTTTACAGTTTCCAGCATTTGAACATTTTGTTTAGTAACTGTTATTTCCCCAAAACAAAATGCAATCTTAAGACTTACTTAAGGAATTTTGATGAGTTTCTACATGATCTTGACAAAGTCTAACTTCTTTATATGCCTGATAGTGATCTACAGTTCAAAATGAAATTATAAGTGCCAAATGCTCTTTCTCGGGCTGGGTATCCATTAAAAATGTTCAATTCTGCTACCAATAACAGTACCCTTACAATTATACCTTGACTTTAATACCTTCACTTTGATACTCTTACTCTAATACTCTTACTTTGATACCCTTACTTTGATACCTTCACTTTAATACCTTCACTTTGGTACCCTTACTTTGATACCTTCACTTTAATACCCTTCCTTAAATACCCTTACTTTGATACCTTCACTTTAATACCTTCACTTTGGTACCCTTACTTTGATACCTTCACTTTAATACCTTCACTTTGATACCCTTCCTTAAATACCCTTACTTTGATACCTTCACTCTAATACCCTTACTTTGATACCTTCACTTTAATACCCTTCCTTTAATACCCTTACTGTGATACCTTCACTTTAATACCCTACTTTGATACCTTCACTTTAATACCCTTACTTTGATACCCTTACTTTGATACCTTCACTTCAATACCCTTACTTTGGTACCCTTACTTTAATACCTTCACTTTGATACCCTTACTTTGGTACCCTTACTTTAATACCTTCACTTTGATACCCTTACTTTGGTACCCTTACTTTGATATCTTCCCTTTAATAATTTTCCTTTGATTTTTTTCGCTGTGATACCTTTACTTTGATACCCTTCCTTTGATACTCATACCTTGATTCCTTCCTTTGATACCTTCACTTTGGTATCATTACTTTGTATCCTTACTTTGATACCTCTACTTTGATCATTTTACTTTGATACCCTTCCTTTGATACCTTTTTACTTTGTACCTTTACGCTTTACCTTCACTTTGGTACCCTTACTTTTATTCCTTCACATGTAAACCCTTTCTTTCATACCTGCTTTTGATACTCTTACTTTTATACTTTACTTTGGTACTGGCTCCTGAGTAAGACTTTTTTTTTCGAAACCAATTTTTTAATGTAAATTTAACAAAAAGAAAATGTCATCACACATTACTAGAGCTGGGATGATCTTCTATTCTTGTGAGTTGAGTCTGTAATGATTTTTGAGGTGCTGATTTGATTTGAATTGAATTGCGATTCTTCAATATTTATGATTTTTGTGATTTTTAGTTTGCTTTTTTGACACCATACCATGTGAAATAGTTAAATGATGACGATTAAGTCTACAGACTATATCTGGAGCCACATTTTCCCATGAAATACACATCACGTGAGTCAGAGAAAAACATTTCACCCTCTGCTGGAGAAAAGTGGTCACTTTCTCACAATCCAGTTTATAAACAAAGACTTTGACTTTGAAAGATTCTGGTATTGCTAAACAAAAACAAATCTCAATATATTGAATTTCTTTTTTTCCCACCCCTACACATTAAGATACAGATCTTGAGTCTTATTTTCTCTGAGCAGTTTTCTTATGAAAAATAAACAACAAATAATTCCTCTCTGCAAAGATTAGTTGCAAACAAGTGACAAGTCAGTCACTGAGTGCACCTTAAATGCATTTATAACTGTAAATCTTAGAGGTCTTAGCAATAAGAGGGAAAGGGGGTTTTGACGGGGGAAGCCTGAAAGAGACAAGAGGCTAAAAAAAAGCACTTCAACAAGAGGCTGAAATAAAAGTTTTCTTCTACACAAAATTGAAAAGGGGAATTAAAAAACTGTAAATCATGTAAAGTTATTACAGGGAAGCCAGAGGGACAGTTTAATAATGAAAGAACGATAGCCCCTCTTTGATTAGAACAGTCATGCCATTGTAAATTTTTCGCCCATTATACATTCCAAATGCAAAGATCCTGGACTAAATAAAATGGGTTCTTCAGTTTGATTCCAGTATTTATTTCCATCTTCATCTTTAATAAGTCTATTTTACATGAATCATATCATAAAAATATGCAAATAATTTCTAACTACCATTCAATAATCAGCATTGCCTCAGAAGTGGCAATTTAAATGCAGATGAAAAGTCAAATGACTCAGTTAGGTCATTGACCCTTGACGACCAAAATCCTTCTCATCAACTTTAACTCATCGACCTGCCCGTCACACACTGATTGATCCTTCGCTGTACCCGCCTCTTAATTCACCACTTCTTCTGAGAAGAGTCAGCGCTGGCTACTTGTTTACAAAACTAGATGTCACAACACAAGGTCCGACAATACACCAGTTCAAAACGTTCAATTTTCCCTTTTTTTCCCTTCATGTGAAATTTCCTCCCTGGCACCCTGTAATTTTCCAAACACACCCACACATATTCAGAACAGCTCTGCTCAACCATGCTCTGTTTCCTCTTGTGTCACAAGTCCAATCCCCTGTGACCACCAACTAATCAATGCCAAGTAGACATGCCCACTAGTCAATGGCAACCATTACCTAGATGACAAACAGGCGGGAGGACGTCGAGGAGTTAAAGCAGATGAGATGAGTTGATTGAATAGGAAGAGATGGAAAACCAGGAGATGAGTGTTTGCAACCATTTTTAGCTATTCTCCAAACTGATTTATGAGGGTTTTAGCATTGGTGACACAGCTTTCCTAAACTTTCCTTCAAAATATGTTGCCTTGAGGCATTTCTAAAAGCCTCTCCAGCTGTGGAAAGAAAAAGAAATCCTCCCCACTAGTGTTTTTGAATAATCTTATCACAGAAAAACAAAAAGTCCTCTCTGAGGCATCAAAGCTGTGATTGAAAACAGATCAGATTCTTATTGGAGGAAAGTTGTGAGGAAATAATCTTTTGAATTTGCATTTTTAATCCTTGGTACACATGTATGGCCTTTTTTCAGAATGAAGAAAATGAATTTTAGAAGTTAAGTGCTTGATTTTAGGAAGATTGGTTTGATTTTTTTTCCCAGAGTAAATTTTCATTAAAATGGGAGATCCCTTAAGAGTTTGTTCTGAAACTTTTGGTTTGGGTTTTTTCCATTTACTCTAACTATGGCTAAATAGATGAAGTGGGTTTTCCTTAAAATGAGAAATGACATTCAAAGCTTCTCTTTTGTCACTTAATGAAGAAGGGGACCTGAACAACAGTTTGTTATAGTGCTACAGCCGGTTTCTGTCACCTTCACCTTGATATTTATTTTGGTATTTGTGGTACAGGTAGTTTTGTCCATGAGCATTGGCTGCCAGGTCCATGTGAGTTGCTGAAGGGGGGAAACACTATTCATCAAGCCTTCAGCTGATGACTGATAAAGATTTAGATTTAGATTTAAATTCAAATTCATATCCCTAGACCATAGACTGTACAAAGAGTGGATAGCGTGGCTCCACCATTTACCATTGTATGGTTTTGAAGCCAACATTCCCCCGTCACAGGCGCAGCCATTGAAGCAGTTGTGCAGCCAGAGTCTGCGAAGTAAAGACTTTGAGGGATTCTGGGAGAATCTGAGTGGAGCTGGGGGACAAAAATAATAATTATTCTTTTTCTTTCAATTCTTGACTCTACCTCCCGACATATTTTTACAATCCCTGAATAAAATACGCAAGATGGCAGCTGTCAATTATCATTAGACGTAACATAAAACCTCGTTTTCAACCTTGTATAACTCAGAATAAAGAAAACCTGAATACAAGGCAGCCAAACAATATTCTTAAACCGCGGACGTGAGAAACATTTCTAAGAGGTGTATTACTTTTCTAAAGTTTGGCCACAGCCCATCTGGAATGACTGGAGCACCAGATTTTTGACCTAGACTGCAGCCAGCCACCAGGGGGAGCAGTTTTTGTGGCGACCTCACTTTGAGCTAAACAAGATGACGCCTATTTTTTTTTTTTTTTTTTTTTTTTTACAGTCTATGCTCTAAACAGATATCTGCATGTCAGTACAGTCAACAATTGGCTCCTGATGTGATTCCTTAACATCAGCTCCACTCCAGTAGTTTACAGTTTGGTGGATAAACTACAAATAATTGCAACCCACAGAAAAAAATGCAAAAAATGCAAAAAAAAAACTCCAAAAACGTCACCGCCTTATTAGACTCAGTACAAGTAACATTCATCAGACAAGTTCAGAAAAATGACTTCGTACAAAATGACACATAAATTATTGCCTGAATAGTTAGTGTCGAGTAAAAAAAATCTGACAATGGTGTAAGAGAAATTCAATGAGGACATTTTTCTTGTTTCAAGTATGGACAAGTGAATTCTTCTTTCACACATGTATTATGTGTAATGAAACTTTTTAATCTCCACTTTTAAGACACTTGCTTGGCCTTTTTAGCTTTACAGTGCACTTTGTGTTTGTGTGTGCTTCGGTTGTCCTACTTTCAAAGTGCTAAACTAAACCAGACCATTAAGCATTTGTAACTTTAAAACCTCCCTTTAAAATGTAAATAGTGTTCTTTGTAATAATGGCACCATTATCCTTCAGTACTCGATCAGTATGAGGTGAACGCCTCTGTCTTTACAGTGAAACTTCACTGTTTTATATTCTTTCTCCTCAAATAAAAAACAAAGCAAGACAAAAGTCGTTGATGATGAAGAGTAAGAAACGATGATGAAAGGATCCTGAGTATGCGGGCTGAAGCTCACATTGAAACCATACCGCTTTAATTCTTTGATGTTATAGCAGACTGTCTCAATAGAGGCCTGTTGTTCCAGCAGCCCAGACATTAAACAGTGCTGTGCAGTAACACATACCTGCTGGGCCACATAGCACAGACAGTTAACAGCAGAGACCTGTTTTTACACTTCTGTTCAGTTAAGAAAGGAAAAATCTTTTGCATCCACCAACAGAAGACCGGCCCACCCCGCTTGTTCAGTCTCAGCTCAGAGCGTCGAGCAGTTTCTAGGCTCTTCCTTCAAACATCAAAGCTTGATTGATGGCACTTGAGGAGCTGCGTTTGATTATAGAGGACACGAAGCACACGTAAACACATGGTGTGTACAGAGGAACACCCATGTTTCTCCTTGGCACATAGACATGCACACAACGAGGCAACATATGCAGGAAATCATGCAACGTTCTGCAATCATTTGTGGCACAATGGGATTATAATGGGGTATCACAGAGAGGCTGAATACACTTTTCAGCGTTTGTGAGTCAGAAGACAACAGCATGGTGTTTACTCTGAAGTAATCAGGGCTTCTATTCACACCATCACCTTGTTTCTTTAGTTAATACTGGAAATATAGAAAGGCCGTGTGTGTGTGTAATTTAGACACTTAAAGATCAAGCCTCGCCACATTTGCTCTAAATTTAAATTTTTCATAGGCTTACCGCCGTCAGTGAAGAGCGCAGTCTGAATGAGAGGGGGTTTGTTTTTGCTCAGAGACCCTCTTCAGTCATCCAATAGCAGTTCAGCATGTCTGCCAGGCATTAAACAGTGATTTTCACATCACATCTGCGAGGGATTATGTGGTCAATATTATCTCAGTCCCTCGAAGCCCTTCCAAGTTTTTCTTCACCTTTTTTTTCAAACACTGTTTTCTCTCTTCTCTTCGTATTCAGCTCATCCTTTGTCTGCTTCCACTCCAATTCAGAGTCTGTAGCTTGTTTTGGGTGCTGACAGCTGCCCAACACAGACACAGTTCTGGCTTATTGTCTTTTTTTTTATTTTCAGCCGACTGAATTAATATTGATATGATGCAGTTTTCAGAATAGGTGAAACTGACAGTTGTGGGTGACACTGAGCCTTTGTGCTGATTTTTTTTTCCTTTTTTCTTTCTTTCAATGTTCAAACTTAATACATCTTTTTTATACTACAGTCAGTGTTTTATCTCTTTTGCTGTTCGTGTCTCTTTGCTGCCTTGCTTGTTTCACATCTTTTTGTTGCAGTAAAATGTGTTTTTGTTCTTGTTGTGCAAGTTTTATGCCTCTTTAAGGTTGTTATGCATCTCTTTGTCGCTGTTTTTTGTCTTTTTTGCTGCTGTTTTGCATCTTTGAAGCTTTTTGTTGTTCAACATTTTGTCTTACAAGCTTGCTTTTGATTTTCTTACTTGTCTCTGTGGTACTTGTTTGCTCCTCTTTGCAGAAATTTTGACAACTTAGAGTTTGATAAAGACAAAGTGAACTTAACATCACCTATTTTTTTAAACAGGGTTTTGAAGCACAGACATGGCAGCCATGCCCTTGGAAAATCTTGAGTTTAAAACTTTGAAAAACAAGGTGTTCATCCCTGTCGAACATGTGCCAATAGAGAAAATAGTTGGGGTTTTTTTTTTAACTTTAACACTGTGTATTTTTTATGTCAAAATCAGCTCTTTTAGCTTCAAGGTTCAGTTTGTAGAGTTTGGCAGCAACAGAAATGGTGGAAATGAGATATACACCATATTACCAAAAGTATTCGCTTACCTGCCTTGACTCACATATGAACTTAAGTGCCATCCCAATCAGTCCACCTTTTGCAGCTATTACAGCTTCAACTCGTCTAGGGAGGCTGTTCACAAGGTTGAAGACTGTGTTTATAGGAATTTTTGACCATTCTTCCAAAAGCCCATTGGTGAGGTCACTGATGTTGGTCGAGAAGGCCTGGCTCTCAGTCTCTGCTCTAATTCATCCCAAAGGTGTTTTATCGAGCTCAGGTCAGGACTCTGTGCAGGCCAGTCAAGTTCATCCACACCAGACTCTGTCATCCATGTCTGTATGGACCTTGCTTTGTGCTCTGGTGCACAGTCATGATGGAAGAGGAGGGGGCCACTCCAAACTGTTTCCACAAGGTTGGGAGCTTGGAATTGTCCAAAATGTTTTGGTATCCTGAAAGTTCCTTTTACTGGAACTAAAGGGCCAAGCCCAGCTCCTGAGAAACAACCCCACACAATAATTCCTCCTCCACCAGATTTCACACTTGGCACAAAGCAGTCTGAAATGTACCTTTCTCCTGGAAACCTCCAAACCCAGGCTTGTCCATCAGATTGCCAGATGGAAACGCGTGATTCATCGCTCCAGAGAACTCGTCTCCACTGCTCTAGAGTCCAGTGGCGGCTTGCTTTACACTACTGCACCTGATGCTTTGCTTTGCACTTGGTGATGTACGGTTTGGATGCAGCTGCTTGGCCATGGAAATCCATTCCATGAAGCTCTCTGTGTACTGGACTTGGGCTAATCTGTAGGTCACATGAAGTTTGGAGCTCTGTAGCACTTGAGTGTGCAGAGAGTCGGCGACCTCTTTGCACTATGTGCCTCAGCATCCGCTGACCCCTCTTTGTCAGTTTACATGGCCTACCACTTTGTGGCTGAGTTGCTGTTGTTCCCAGACTCTTCCATTTTCTTATCATAAAGCTGACAGGTGACTGTGGAATATTTAGGAGTGAGGAAATTTCATGACTGGGTTTGTTGCACAGATGGCATCCTATGACAGTTCCACGCTCGAATTCACTGAGCTCCTGAAAGCGGTCCATTCTTTCACAAATGTTTGTAAAAACAGTCTGCATGCATAGGTGATTGATTTATACACCTGTGGCCAGGCCAAGTGATTAGGACACCTGATTCTGACCATTTGGATGGATGAGCGAATACTTTTGGTAATATGGTGTAATGTCTGAATATGAATGTGAAGTATCTTAAAATAAGTGAACAATTACCCCATAAAACTTCTGTTCTCTTTTTATTAAGTTAGAAAAAAAGCTTTGTTTATATTTTAGTTACTGCTGGTCTTGTTTATGGTACAGCCATGTTTGTCTATCGCAGATTTTTCATTTTTTTTCAAATTTCTAATTTAAGACTGTTCCTTAGTGAATAGTTAACACAGAAGGCAAAGAGCAACAACAGAGCCTGCTGGTATAAAAGAACTAATGACTTTCCTCTGTAAAGTTAGTACAACGTTATAAAAAACACCAAATAAAGTCAGATTTGAAGGTTCTGTTTTATTAGAGCAAAGCTAGTCTGTGGTAAAAACAATATCTTGAATACATTTTTTCTCCATGTTTATATTTTAGTAAAATGTTACTTTTACTTCTACTAGCAGTGTAGCTTTAGAGTAAAATCCCTCTAACAACCAATCTACCAGAGACCTCCCACTTCTGCTGCCTCTTTTTCTTTTATTGAATTAAGGAGTCTTTCCAATAAAACTGGCTCCCTGTGATGTTTATTAGCTTAACAGCACATCATTGATTTCTTTGTGCAGATTTTTCTATAATGAGGCTAAAAACTCTCAAAAATGTGATGGAACCAGCTTTGCATGTGTGTCATCGCTGGGTATCCCAGAATGCTTTGCGCAGGCAGGCAGACAGTTGTGTTGCATGATAAATGCGGATGAATTTTCAGAGTTGCCATTCTATACCATAAGTTAGGTTATATACTGGATTTGACTTGGCTGGGTTCTCCTGAACCCTTATGCTGCGGCCACACCGGACGTAAATTGGAGAATTTAAACGAGCGTCACGCCCGAGGCTGGACGCTGGACTATTCTGACAAGCTGAGGGGCGATGTACGTCACTGCAAAGGCGGAGTAGAGAGCCTACTCTTTATAGATTGATACAGATATCTTTAGAATAAGTTGGCAATACTTTATGTGTGTGCATATTCATCTCTCATCAAACCTCTTCACTCAGTCCCTGAGGGGCCTGCTGCCTCTCCCTGGTAATCCACCTCCACTGGCCCTACCTGGCTGTTCCCTGTGACCTCATCCTCGACCCCCCCCGACCCATGTTCCCGGAGGTCTCCCTTGGGATAACGAAGGGGTCGAGGAAAGAGAGGACCGCAGAGAACTTCCATCTTTTCCCTGGTTCTGCTCCTGCCCTGCTCCTTCCTCCTCTCTATCAGGCTCTTACAACTTCCAAAACTCCACTGAGGAAAACACAGTCAGACTCAGTGATGACCCGTGCAGGCAAATCCAGCTGGAAACGAATGTTTACAGAGCTTACCTTCAAAACCCGTCTCCTCAGCGACTTTCACCCAAGCCTGCTCCTATTTTTCCGGTCTCTGTAGAGTACACACGTCGTATCGTATAACTCTGGATGATGACACCTCGCACAGATTATTTCCTCCTCCATCTTTCGGAGCAGGTGGGGTCATCAATTTAATGATGTCGTGGAGGAATGTCATCGCTGATTGGCTGCCGCGGCACAGCCTCACACAAATTTGTGTCGGAAGTTCAATATTTTCAACTCGAGCATAGAGGCGTCTGACGCCCCAAACGCGCCAACGCTCCAAATGCGCTCACGCCCCAAGCACGCTGTCCCGAGCAAATCTACATCCAAACACGTCTTTACATTGATTTTATATGTAATCTTGACGCCAATTTGTGTCCGTCGTGGCCGTACCATTTGACAACTATCCATAACAATAAGAGTCACATCATATTCACCTCCTCTGACTGTATCATAGCTTTGAGATGTAAAGATGGAACAACATCAATCTGGTATCTACTTTAAGAAGAGAAATGCAAAGAGTCATTTCTAAAAGAAAAATTCAGAAAAAGCAACAACCCCTGGTCTAAATATATGAGACAGTACAGAAGTGTTAAAATCTGCTGTTTCTCTAGTGTCTGCTGGAGGCTGACTCTGGATGTACCAGGAGTCACATCAAAAAAAGCAGTTTTCACAGCAGAAATAAAAATATTTACAGCCTGGTACAAAAAAGTACACAAAAGGCTCATTTTGCACTCAGCACACACTGTGCGGGGTTGACTTAACCTAACTCACCGGTTTAAAAGTTATCAAGTTTGCATGTTCGCCCAATCAGAGGCTTAGCTCAGCTCAGGTGGCTGATGGGCGATGTATTGCTGTTAGTGTGGAGACTCACTTCCACTTCCACAATGTCCACACCAAATTGGCTTCAAAAATTTGTTTCAACATTTCAGGATTTAACATCCAGTCTATGTTAAGATTCTGTGTATTATCTCTACCATCCTTTCAACGTTCATCTCTCCTTTTTTGGATCATCTGTCCCAACAAAAACAATGATTGCATGGATCAAATCTCAGCTCTGTCAACATCCATTTCTCCGTCCCACTGTACGCACAGGAACACACTCACACACACACAGAGACCACGCAGCAGACGCACACCCGGGGTGGCGTCTTGTTCCTGTGGCTGATGAGAGCAGGCATGATGGGAGTGAGGCATGTAATGTGATTTATAGAGCCGGGCTCACTTTTCAAATTCAATCAGGAACTTTGATTACTGATGAAAATTTGAAACAGGAAATCACTTTGATAGCAAACTAAAACCTCATGAGACTGAAAAGCACTGATGTGTGCATTTGTGTGGTTGTGTTTTTGCCAACCAATACTGAGCATGTCTGAAGTCAGCCATGCTTGATTAGAGAGGACGCATGCAATGCAATCAAGAGGGACAAAGTGGGACCATTTAGCCAACAGCTGATAAAATCGCTCCTCTGCTTTGGATCCTATCTCTTCTTTTGCCTCCATTTTTGATACCTGAACCCTCACCCACACACAGGCACACACACACGAGCATCTGCTTTGGGCTCACGATGCATTAGGATCCACACATCTACGAACACACACACATGTGCACACATATGGCTGACCCTGCAGAGGTCACAGTGGATCTATGGCTGTTTGGTCTCCTGTGTTATTTCAATGTCTGCTGTTGCACACGAGGGGACACTCAAGCCATCACCTGACAGCATGACAGAGGGGCCCAATTACCATTCCCACGGGACTGTGTGAGCATGTGTGTGTCATAAAGAGCGTGTATAGAAAAGAGGAAGACGGAGGGAGCAGACACATACAGAGCGTTTGTGCATGTATGTGATACAAACATGACAGCCTCATCAGTCACCAGTGGCCTTTTTAAGAGCTCTCCGTAGGGACACCTGACCTTTTCACATGATGCCAATAGCAGCTGCATGATGAATCAATCGCCTAAGCCTTTGGCTCCTGCCTGCCTCCATGTTAGCCAAAGCAAATACGTGAGGAGACAATCTTCCAATGGTGACACCCGGGGATAAAAGCCTCCTTATAGATCTGCGTTTAATAGCAGAAGAAAAGGATGAGACGACTTGGACCTCAAGGAGACACTGCATGTGTGATATATCTGTCTGGATGCACTGATGGATGGATGTAGGGAGGAAATTAGACAAGGGGAAAAAATAATGGTGCATTCAAGGTCAGGGGGCTAGCCACAACCTTTTTTTTTGTCAACGGATGGATAGAAGAGGAGAGAAAAAATGGGGATGCACAATACGGGTGAGCCACATCAAACCGTCTATGATAATACGGGTATAATTTTTTTTGAAGATACTAATTTGTAATTTCGCGATATTTACAGTGCAGACACTCCATGCTTTGTACAAAACATAGCCGAGAGCAAAAGTAGCACTGCTGGATCAACTTCGTCCTCACATGAGGATTTAGAGCCTAAAAGAGAAGCTACCTCAGTGATGTGGAGGTGGTTTGGCTGATCAAAGATCAGACACACAGCAAAACACATTAAATGCATAATGTGCAGGAGAACTATTACAACGAAGGGTGGCAACACCACAAACATGTTCCACCACCTAAAGCTGAAACACAGGGCCGAATACAACCAGGCTATGAAGACACGTGAGGAGGATGTGAAAGCTACGTTATTATCTGTGGAGTTTTTGCCACTACAACGGACATGTGGTCGAGCCGAACGTCCTAACCCGATATCAGCATTACCCCTAATTCACAGATAAAGTGTGAGCACTGCGCAGCGCAGTTCCACAGATTTGAGGCGCGTGCCAATACAGTCTCTGGAGCGCCGTGTAGCACAGCTCTGTGCATCACAGCGCAGGGGATAGCAGCTGGATACCTGAGATCGCAAGATCATAGGAGAATCACGCGTACCTGCAGGAATCCCACCCATGACAACGTACTTTCATGGTAATTAATTAGCATGCTAAGCTAAACTTCAGCAGCTTCAGTCCATGCCTTCTCCTTTCTGTTGGTGTCCTCATAGAAAGAATGTGTCGTATAGAATTATTCAGTTTTTACCCTCCAAGATTAACTTTTCCTCCTCCAAAACGTCAGATTTCCTCTGGATCTGACCTACTTACTATGTTTACATTTCAAGCTTGTGTAGTCGTAGTAAATGATTGGAAAAGTGGCTTCATACTGTGTGCGCAATAAAAATGCTGTCATTAAGAAGCAGCAACCACTATTAATAAGTTGTTTGTTTTTTTGCCATATCTTGAAAATATCGTGATATAAGTTTGAGGCTATATCACCCGCCCCTAATGCACAAGGCCACCGGAAAGGATAAGGAGGAGGAGATAAACACTGAAGAAATGGAGAACCTTGAATATTCCATGTCTGGCAGTGTGTGTGTGTGTGTGTGTGTGTGTGTGTGTGTGTGTGTGTGTGTGTGTGTGTGTGTGTGTGTGTGTGTGTGTGTGTGTGTGTGTGTGTGTGTGTGTGTGGAAAGACGAAGTGAGCAAGCGATATGGGAATATGGACCCTAATATGATGGGCTAAATGAGGTGTAATGGCAGTAACATAGAGTGACAGCAACTGGGCCAGTGCATTAAGGGGTTAACCAAGGCCAGGAGTCACTGACCTGCCCCCTCCCCCGAGACAGAATTATCCCTCTGTGAGGAGCAAACACACACACACACACAACACACACACACACACACACACACACACACACACACACACACACACACACACACACACACACACACACACACACACACACACACACACACACACACACAATCCATATGCTGATAATGAAGATGTGGTTGCAGGAATGGCCATTTTTTATCATTGAAGAATGTTATGATGAGAATTTCACCACCACTATCACCATCAGAGCAGAGCTGGAGACAAATGAGACTCCCCTCAAATTTCCCAGTCATGCACTGATTTCCTGCAACACTAGTCAGACGCTCACCAAAACAAAATTTGATACCCTCAGGCTTTGTTACCAAAAAAAATAAAAGGTTAAAAAAAAATTAGCGAGGGGCTTCATAACACTTTTTTTAGACAGACACTTTGAATTGGTATGCCGGCCTATTCTGCCCGTACCAAAGTAATTTTACCGTGGAACCTGTGAAAATGAACAAGCGTGATTTCTTGTGTGTCTGTGTGTGTAAGAGAGAAAAAAACAGCAGAGCATGTGTGAAAGAAAAATACACTGCAGGCTTCAGGTGAGAAATTAGAAATATTAGCATATTTATTACAGCAACATGAAAGACATTAGAATGCCTACACTCTTTACAACAAACAACGCAGAGGAAACTGGCATGGGGACAAAAAAGCATTGTACGGTGGCCAAAGAAAGACAGCGAGCGAAAGGAGAGAGGAAGAGAAAGGGAGCTGAAAGCCTCGAATGAGAATCACTCATGAACACTTACAATACAGATCTGTGGGAGATGGAGGACAAACACTGTATTTTGGATCAAGCAACCCACATAGCTGACCTTGAAAATGGTGATTAGTGACACACATCGTTGAGAGTGTGGGTAGGACTTCACTTTTTTGAAGTGGAGGTGTTAAATAAATGTTTCATAGAAAAGATCTTGAAAATCTTGCACATTAAAATAATCCTGCAACCAAATGCAAACCACATCCCCTATCTGCATTTCCTTCAGATCAACAAATTTCTTCAACGACAAATAAATAAGAACAGGTTCATCAATCTCTCTGTCAGCTTTTACAGGTCATCAGATTTTTTTTCAGTTTTTATTTTTTAAGAGAAATTAAAGTGAAAGTGCTGTTGGAGGGGGTCTCTGGGATGTACAAAACCAGGGTGCTGATGTGAGGTCATCTTTAAGAACACATAAATACTACCTGTACATACACTTTACTCTTAATATCCCCTCTAATGGGCAACAGAAAAGAACAATAGCTCAGTAAATAAGGCATCTAAAAGGCCAGCGGAGAAGGTAGTCCGCTAGAGTGAAAACATAGAGTTAGCATAAGTAGAACGTACCAACACTCTCTGACTCTTAATTTGTAGTTCTGTGTGGGAATGATCAGATAAAACAGCAGCCATGTACACTTTTCATTCAGTTTCTTCTATATTTGCTTTTTTTCAAAGAACTGTGGAGCATCAGGGCAGAAAAATCATTTCCCAAAGCTTTTTGCTGCTTTTTTCCCAGTCTGACATTACACTAAACCAGGCAGTTTCTAATATAAAACATAAGCTTTATACCCCTGAAAGATACTCTTAGCTTGATTGTAGAGAGATTGAGGCATAGACCAAAGAGAAGATGCAAAAATCTTTTGGTTTAAGGAAGCATACAAAAAAACAAGGTTTTTCAAACATTAAAGAGCAAGACAGCTCTGAGTCCTCCAAGCTGTATCTGTGTCAAGCTTTAAGGCTTGACAGCAATTTTTTTTTTTAATTCATCTTAGCATTAGCTAAAAGACAGATGCTTTGATTTCTTAAGAGCAGTGCTAATATTGATGGTGGTAATGTTTAAGGTCTGAGGATTGTGTTGAATTTTTTTAATAGGTGGTAAGATGTTGCTGGGTAGAAAAGGTTTAGTACAGAAGCTAGCAAAGCAACACAAAACGAGCACAGCAGGCATGTCACGTGCTAGCTGATGTTTTCACTGTAGCACTGGAATGTTACAGCTAAAAACAAAGACATTAGCATTAGCATTGTCTGGGAAATCACTGTTGTTAGTTCAACACAGGAAACTAGTACATTACCAGTAATAATAGTGGAAGATTGGCAATCTTTTAATTCTTAAAAAAATTATACCACCTCGATTTGTTTGCCTCAAATCTTTGACAACTTTGTTTTTTAACCTGTACTTTACCAACAAATAAGATGTTAAACTCCTTTAAGTGATGCCTTATTAATACCAATGGGGTTTAGCTAGTTAGCCAAACAAGCTGACAAATACAGAAAACAACTTGCTAGCTAAGTTCTTTTGATTTTATGACACAGAGCAAGATAAACATCCAAACACGTGCTAGCCAAACATGTGCTTATTACTTTGTTTGGTTTTAAAATTGTAAAACATGACACGTTGGCTGCACCTCATTGGAGTTGTTTAGCTATGATTCCACTGGATGTAAATTTTGGGGAAGGGTTAGTGTAATATAAACTTCCTTTTTCCATCTTTTCTAAACAGGGGTTATTGAAGGTGTGTTGTGTGACACATCTTAAAAAAAAGCGTGTCTAACTCATTGAGAAAAGTTTGCAGATGAAGCCAGGAATGAAGGTCCATTTCACTCATTCTAACACTGTGTTAAAACTGCAGTCACTGCCACCTGTCAATCATAGCCGAAGCTTTGCACCATGCTACATTCCTTTGTTCGGACCGACCAATCACCTCTCTTCACTTTTTCCTGTATGACCCACCCCTCCAGAAATCTCTTTTTCACAATAAAAGTACATCATAGTCATCATCATTGTTATCATTACAAACATTCTAACATTGGAAATCAACACTGTACATATTTTACACTATGATACAATCATATATACTGTACTTTATGCCACTGTTGGTCCTATAGAGTACCACATATATTAAAACGGAGCTCAGGATCACACTAAAGCAGGTTCAGTGCCATCGATGCAGTGCACACAGAGAGGGTACCATCATTTTAAACCCTGTTTTTAAAGTGAAAAAGCAGCAAGTGAAGACCAACCAATGTGTTTGCTTTTGCTGTAAACATCGTTTTCTAAAACACCTCATGGGTGTCTGTCTGAAAGTAGGGATGCTTGAATAAGGTGTGCATGGCTGATAACAAGAAAGTGAGACATAAAATTCATCATTCTCAGTGAAATTGACCCTCTTTTAGTAGCACATCTGAAAATCAACACACCATATTTCATCTTGGCAAAAAAGAGTCTATTTGGAAAAACCACTGTTATCACAACCTCTGGCCTTGTGTTCACCATCCAGGCTTGGGAATGGATTAAAGGAAAGTGTAGTAAGACTTCTCACATGTTGCCCAGATGAACATGTCAAGGTAAGTGTACATTGGTACAACACTGGAAAAACGTTTCACACGGAAAAGTGTCACCTCTATCACGACCATGGCACAACCTTTGCTTCATACGAAAACACCTGAACTTTTCTTTAAACACCTGAAACACAGAAAGGCAAACTCTTGGGCTGCAGTATCCACAACAACATCATTCTGCACCAGCTGATTAAAAATATGTTGTTTGGAATAGACAGTCACTTATGGAAGATTATGCTAAGCGAGCTGTTTTTGTGCACTGTTACAACTTAAGTAGAAGCAGACGAGCAAACATACGCTGGAGCTGCTATGGAAGAGTGACTGACTGTAGTGACTAGGGCAGCCCTTGACCTGGTCAAATTTCAAACAAAACGGATTATATTCCCGTCCTACATGAGCTAGCAATATCTACATCCCTGCCTATCTCTAAAGGTCCATTTCCTGTTCCCCTCACCTCACACATTCATGTCATTCCAACTCTTGGCTCGTTCATTGTATGCCTACAGCAAAGGAAGGGGCCAAACATGGATAATGACTCGTATTAAGGTTAGGCAATAATAAAACCTCACCAACAATACAAACGTTAGGTCCATCTCTACGGTTGTGGGACGCACAGCCCATATAAACATATATCTACACATATACATATCTTTCAACCCTTTTTTAACTCTCAAAGTGAGAACGGAAACTAAATGACAGTAGAAACCAACTGTACACCTCACAGACAGTGATGATAATTGTACTCTAATTACTTTTTTTCATTTCATCAGGTAAAAATCTTTTTTTTCTTCTTTTCTTGAACTGATATGATGTGAAATGTTCAGGTTTGTTTGTCTAGATGTGGCCTTGTTGTCGGACATGTGTGTCTCTGTTGCTGTGTGGTGCTGAAGCAGGTAGTGCCCATCGAATCAAGGATGGAAGGAATAGTGAAACTGCATGAAAGTAGTGAAGGAGTCAAGCGTCCGTGTTGTCTCCATCTCAGTGTGTCTCAGAAGCAATGGGAGGGCCTGAGCACAGAGTATCTGTTGCAACTCCATTTCAGTGGGGAAACTCTTCACAGGAGCATCCATTTTGGCTCTGTCCCACTGTGTGTGTTTAAGTGGAAACTGTTATACTTGGATGTGCGTCCCCTGGGTCTGCAGGCTCTGCACGCTGGACAAAATCTTCTTCTGGTGGCCGGCCAGATTTACACCCATCTTAGCCAACTCACTGCAATGAAAACAGAAAAAAATAAGTTTATTAATGCCACTGCTGGAGAAATAGAATCTCTTCTTTAAATGTCAAGCAGCGTCTGAGTTCTTTTGTCCATGATACTGAAAATCCCCTCCTTTAATTTCAAATGACACTCAAGTAGAACAAAATCCTTTCCTCACTGACAGTGGTGATGCTTTGAGTGTTTAATTTTTGGATGAGTCACCAGCCGCCCGTACCTGACACTGATGTAGAGGATTGAGTCCAAGCTAACATATCCAGCGCTGGCGAAGTTCTCCTTGTACTGGCCCATCTTGATGTTCTCCAACCACTCATCTACTGTGCTCACGCTGAACTCCGGGGTGGACGGGTCCTCCCTGCTGAGATACAAAACACACTCACATCTCAGTGAAATGTTGCTTTGCTAAGTGGCTAAAAAACTGCTAAAGTCATGTGTTCTGTATGTCCTCAAAAAGTCCTGTAATGTCTCACTCTTGTTAGGGCATTCAGAATGATAAAAACAGTAAGCAGCACTTAAAGCGCTACTTAATACTTATTCATGGTGATGGTTCTGCATTCAGACAGAAAAGCTTTAATTATGCAAAAAACCCTGCCTGGCATCTCAAATCTACTGTGACCATAAAGCCTTAGCTTAAAGTAGCCATTAGTGTGTAAGTATGATTAATGACTGATTCACCCGTTTGTCCCCTTCATACACAGACTTCCAGCAGCACTAGGGAAACCCTTTGACTTGTGTGTGTGTGTGTGTGTGTGTGTGTGTGTGTGTGTGTGTGTGTGTGTGTGTGTGTGTGTGTACTTTCTATTATCATCAGTTGTTGCATGTTTATTAATTTGCTTGCTCAAACTCACTAAAACCCTGCATATGCTGCCTGGTTAATTAAATGTGCACTTACAAATGATCTACACAAACACTGGGCTGTACTCATCCATTAAAGCTATGGTCAATGCTCAACATATTCCTGACCCCTCTTTTAGTTTACAGTGTGCAGGAATTCATCAGTAATGTTTGTGTGGATCTGATGAGCTCTAAAGAAAACAAACATATTGCTTCATAATGTGAGCGTATGCTAGTCTTAAGTGCTGATAGTAGATGGCTGGCTTTGGCAAATGTAAAAAAAAAAAAGTTCATGCTAATAAAGCTCATTTTGAATTCAAATTTGTAGGTGTCAAAATTTTGTATTCTTTGGCTACTTTTAGTGCCACCTAAAACCTTATAGTCACAGACAAAAGTCATTTGATTGAGGAAAGACAAGAATGTGGCTGTTTTCCAAACCGCATACTACACTAGCAGTGCCTCTCATTTTGGCCCAAATTCAGTATGTAGTAGTCAGTATGCGAAAAACTGGCAAAATCTGCAGTATGCCAAAAATCCATATATGTCCTACTGATCCAGGAGGATATCTTAAGCCCAAGTGGTGTTTCCACCGACTTATTGCGGGACAGATCCCAATTAACCGAGACGAGCCGTCCCACTTTTTGGGACCCTATCGTATGGGTGCCAGACTGAGCCGATCTGCTCTTGGAAGGTGGAGCTACAACACTGCAGACCATTGCGACAGCCGCTGTATTTCTCCTGGCAGCACACAGTCTTCTATGAAACAAAGCTTGATTGCACTTTGTATCAAAGAGCTACATGTCAATCACAAAGAGGACGAAATGCTGCATATCTTCCAACCATGCTCTGTGTTTACTGTGTTGCGTTTTTCTTCTTTGATGGATTTGTTGGCGCTGTAAACTGTGTCGCGCTGTAAACTGTGTAGCGCTGCTACGATGTCACACATCCAGCATCCCTCTTACACACTGCCTACCACGAGAGGGCACAGTTTGCTGTGAAAACGCAAACGTGATCAGGCTTAACTGTACCAAATTGTGCCAAACCTTACTGAACCGAACCGGACTGCTTGGTGGAAATGCGGCTTTAGTATGCAAACGACCAGTCTACCCGGCATACTGTCTCTCACAATGCATGGTGCTAACACTGTTTCCCTATGCGGGTTGCAGGTTGATGATGATTATACTTTTATTTGTCATTGCACATGTTTCAGAGCAACAAAATTACATTTCAGTTATGTCCCATCTCAAAACATGCAGTAGCCACGTTTACATGAGGAGTTTTTCGTCTTTCCAAATGGAATTTTTTGGAATGACTTTTCCGGAAACAATAGTATGCATGGACAGGAATATTCCAATCTCTGGTCTACATGCACCACTATAATCAAACAGAATAGTCAATGGGGCATGCGCAAAAAACGTAAACATCGCATGATTTATCAAAGACGGAGGACAACAGTTTTTTTTATCACTGTATTGCAATACTCCGTGTTGCGAGTGTCCGTCCAGTCTTGAAATTATGTTCAGTTCTTCAAAGCTTGGATCAAAAACAAACTTTCCTCCGGTGCTGATTGCTGGCTGCCATTTTTAAAATTGAGGAACGTCTCTGGTTCCGTCTTTCGTCATATCTGAGCATGCGCTGAAAGAACGCACCTTGACAACTTTCCGTTTGAATGAATACATGATTCCTCTATCGGTTTGGGGAAAGGAATATTCCACCCCTGTGAAACCAATTAAATGTCCATTCGGATTGGCACTTTTCTTTTGGAATGAGGTGTGTACAAAGGTTAAATTCTTTCCGTTTGAGCAAATAAATCGAATGCAAGCGGAATGTTTGGGTCCATGTATACGTGGCTAGTGACAGACTGGGGGGAAGGACAAGAGTGGGAGAACTGGGGGGCAGCAGCGCGTGCAATGCCCCCAATCAGGTGAGAAAAGGGTATACAAGAGGCGAGCAGAGGAGAAAAACAACAGAGCCAGCCAATCCCAGACTATGCTCTCTAAGATGAGGGCATAGTTTGAGATTAGGAACAAAACACCTCAGCATATAAGCACATAAACAACAAACAAAAAATTTAAGGACCTGCACATATGTCACTGCACAGACACCGCAGCCTCACTTGGGCGCGTGCGCATCAACCCTCAGCAACCAAACTGTTTTGGTGAATAACCCCCATCTACAGGAAGGAGTCGGCATTATAACTACAATACAACAACACTAAGATCTGAAGTGAAGTGAAGTGAAAGAAACGCAAGTAAATCTTGTTACCTCCAGTTAAAAAAGAGGCGTTTAGGTCTACAAATTCATTAAAGCCCAAATAACCACTAAATTACAGTAAACAATATAACCTATGGTGTAAGATTTAAAGTCAAACAGGGTGATTCTGCTATGATATGATTAACAAAGTGACTAAAATGCCAAAATCCACCCAAAATTTGTGTTGAACATTCAGAACAAAGACAAAATAAAATCCTTCACCTGTAGCTCTGCTTTCTGAAACTGAAAACTAGAGTAGTATACTACAAAACAGACCCAACAGAACAGTCATACTACATACTTTATACAAAAGCAGCAGGTAGTGTGCAGTGCCTACCTCATACTACATTGTCATGTAATATGAAGTAGGCGGTTTGGAAAACAGCCTCTTACTGGTGGAAAAAAGACATTTTCTACTTTCCAAATTTTCAAAACTAAGAAACCTCTTTATAAAAGTAAATCTGTCTTAAAACATCCAGTGACCAATAATCTTGCTAAAGTGACTTCATGATGTGTCAGTAAAAGAGTTTCATGCACAGCATTAGTCCCTAACTTTCTCCCACTGACCATGCTGAGCTGTTGGCCAGCTCTCTCAGGCTGGCTGGGTTTCTGATGAGCTTGTCCAGGATTGTGACAATCTGTCCAAACTTTGGCCTCTCACTGCGACCCTTCTCCCAGCAGTCCAGCATGAGCTGGTGCAACACCACAGGACAGTCCATCGGAGCGGGCAGACGGTAGCCCTCGTCTATTGCTTTGATCACCTGCAGGGAGAAAAAGAGAAAGAGAGAAATATTAAACAGGGAAACATTGATTTCACTCTGAGAGCTGAGATGAAAATGGCAAAATAAGAATCATTTATGGTGTTGGTTGCAGGAGATGGATGGTGATGTATGTGTTTGTGACTCACATCCTGGTTGGACATCTCCCAGTAGGGTCTCTCTCCATATGAGATCACCTCCCACATGACGATACCGTAGCTCCACACATCGCTGGCTGAGGTGAACTTCCTGTAGGCTATTGCCTCTGGAGCTGTCCATCTGATGGGGATCTTTCCTCCCTGGAGAAGGTTCACAACACAGTCAACACATCTGAGATATACTGAACATATCATCCTTAACTCCTCGCTCGAGCTTGTCTGCTCTAGTGTAAATATTTAAAGTCTTTATTAATACATCTGTGGCTAAATACTCCAAGAAATCACGCTGATAAAATAGATTACAGGCTGGTGCTTGCGGGGATCTTGGTGCAGAGCTGCCTGAAGACCAGCAGTGGAGATTACAGAGCTACATCAGAAAACAGCACTCCTCTCTAATGTGCTCACAACACACTCTGGCTCCAGTGTTTGTTCTTACATCGACTTTCTTTTGCTGTCAGTTTCATCTTCCATGCTGCTCCTGCCTTTGTTGTGATGCACAGATCAAAAGGATTCAATAAAGCTCACTGTATGGGTGCAAAGGGAAGTGAGACACCTCTACTCTCCCTCCCTCCCTTTCTTTCTTTTTCTCTCCGTCTGCTGCACACACACACAGTTGCACACAGACACACTGTACCTCTATATGGCTCGGTTCAGCTTTTTAACATGCGGCAGCTGCCTCTGCACCACCTAGCATTCCCCCTCTCTGCTTGGTCAAAGTCAAATAAAAGACAAAGCTGCCAAGTCACTCGGCACTGTACTTTTGTTCTCACCGCCCCCTGTCCACCCCATCCCCGTCTCTTTTTTTTCTTTCTCTTAACTGCTCTCACTGGATCCTCCCCCTGCCTTCCCTTATTCTCTCTCCCACTCTCCCTGCCTCCCTCGATCTCAGTCTTATTTGATACCCACTCCTCCCTGCCATCTCTGCCTCGGCCTCCTGCCCCCCCCCTTTCTCCCCAATGCCTGCAGCTCTCCATCTAGGTCTCCTGACATCAGTGGGAGTGTGTGTGTGTGTGTGTGTGATTGCAATAGAGCAGTCAGTGGCTGATACACTCCTCCCAGGGCAATGCTAATGCCATATTAAAAATAACATCCCCAACACTTCCTATGAATATGAATAATGCCATCTCCTTGTGGGCATTTTAGATGAGTTACTCCATAGTGGTTTAACTCACTGACGTTTGAGTTTCCTCAGTTTCTCTGAGCTCTGTGAGAAGATGGGCATGTTTACAAAGACTGGGAGTGCAATAAATACATTTTCTGTGGGATAAAGACTCGTCCTATAAATGAAGGTGTACCAATGTATCAGTCTACAGATTGCAAGGGATGGCGATCCAATCTGGGAGTATGACTTTAAAATGAATCAAAACACTCTGTGGTTCAGTTTTAAAGGTGTATGTCCTCAACTTTAGCAAAGCATTTCAATATCAAGAGAGGAGGCAGCTAGGAATGGATACTGTTCACATTTGAAATTCCACATAAGGTATCAATGCTTGGTACCTGGCAATCAGTGCCAATTTTCAGTACTTTTTGTGTCTATGTGGTAAGAAGTATCAATTTGTTCAATATTAAAATATATATTTTTTTCAATTCAACATATTTATTCTCCAGTGTATAATGTTGTAATGCAGAATTCATGTCCAGCACGGAAAATCCCCTACTCTTCCTCTCCCTCACAGTCACAAGGATGCAAACCAAAAGGTACCTTAACCTTTTGGTTTTACGTGAATCGGTACCCAGTACTTTTGACAGAATTCAGTCGGTACCTATAAAAGTACCTGATGCTGTACCTATCCCCAGAGGCAGCACCTTCTTACTTTTGGTGGAGTGATCCTAACTAGACACACATTCCCTCGGGCCACTGATTGCAGTTCTTTCCATTTTGATCACTTCACTTGAAATGTGCTTTCACGCATCAGTTTTGATTCCAGGTAGTTTGGTTTAAGCTGTGGGAAGCACTTAAACCACATGATCATCTTTATCCCACTGTTGGTTCAAGAGCACTTTAGCCTTGGAAAAGCAAATAAGCACACTCGATATATCCATCCCTGCATTAATCCGTAATCCGAATCACATTTTCTCAGTTGGGGTCCCGAGGACTGGAGCCAACCCCAGCCTCCAAAAGGCAAGAGGCAGGGTACAGACTGAACAGGTTTCCAGCCAGTTACAGGCCAGTCTTGGTGTACCCTGAAGACATTTGCATAAACTTCTCAAAATTAAACCTTTATTTTAGTGCATTTTTAACCTCTGAATTAGGGCTGCAGATGTTGTAAATTTTAGTATTCGAGTATTCCACTGTATTCCATTGATTAATCGAGTAATCGGATAAAACAAAATTTTGATTAGTTAAAAGCATTTTTTTTTTAATGAAAATTTGATACTAACAAGTGGAAAAACAAGTGAATGAATTTGAAGATATGAGACATTTTAACTGGGAATAAGACATTCCCGACAAGAATTTGAGTCTCTGCAGCGTTCTGACTAAAATGATGATCCCTGCTGTATTGGCGCACATTAGGCAGTAGGCACCAGTGTTACTTGATGTTTTTATCCATCATTGACCTGTTAGCTCAATTTTACAACTGCCCAGTTAGCTATATCATGTTTTTGATCTTCTTCACTCTACAGCGCAGTTTTACAGATTTAATAAGTCGCTAAATGACACAATCACCTAGTTTGTATAACAAGTCCTTTGCAGGACACTGAAGGGGAGAGGAATAACATCGTAGGAGAGACAGAAAGCGTATAATGACACACTGTTAATGTGTTTAGAACTACATATGAACTTTAACTCTTTTTTTAATGTTAAAATATCAATCCTCCTCCACTTTTCATTTATACAGTCTCCTGCGCAGTCATACTGACTATTCAAACCTGCTATACTCTGGCATGAATGCCTACTACAACTGCTACAACTTTAGTGACTTTTAGGCTCATTTTAAGTTGTTCTGGTCCCAACCAGCCCTCTAACACCCCCATTTTTGTAATCAAATTACTTGAATTATTCGAGGAATTGTTTCAGCCATACTTTGAATGGCCGAGCTAGTCCCAAAATGCTATTTAAAGCCGTCGTTTTTTATTTCATCTGCTTGTTGTGTCTGTACTGTCAGGTTCATGTGGTGAGTGCTTTGGATTGATCAAAACTTAGTTTTAATCCTTTTGGAAAAATTTTCAAGGTCTTTTAAGGTTGTTTTAGCTGGTTAAGAAATAGACCGTGATGAATGCTGACACCTTTTTCTGACCTGCAGGACACAGTGAGGAAGTGTCTTTGTTTACATTTTGTCACAGATAAAGATCCAGGTCTAAAGACACGTCTGATTGTTGGAGTAATGTGGATGGGTTGAAATATGTTACAGGATTGAAAGTTTCTCACAGAACCTTTAAGTTTTGGCTCAACAGTTAGATTAGATCTGATATCTTTAGGTAGGTTAAGGTCAGGTTGAGATCAGCCCTCCTCATCCTCAGGCCTTCTTAAATCAGCTTTCTTCAAAAATGATGTGAAGTCTGTTGATTTTGCTGTTGGACTTAATTCAGCCACGTGGAGAGGTCAGTGGGTGAACAACTTGACTGAGAGTAACATTTATGTAAGACAGCTGCAGCCACTGAGAGCGTGTCTTACCCTGGTGGTGTAAGCAGCTTCAGGGTCGTCCTCCAGAACTCGACTCAGGCCAAAGTCCGACACCTTGCACACCAGGTTGCTGTTGACCAGGATGTTCCGAGCTGCCAGGTCTCTGTGAACGTAGCTCATGTCTGACAGGTACTTCATACCTGAGGCGATGCCACGCAGCATGCCGACCAGCTGGATCACTGTGAACTGGCCGTCGTGTTTCTGAGGGGAGGAAGGGAGAAAAAGAGGGAGGAGGATGATTAACACACAGTAGAGAGTTGAAATGCTGCAGCAGGGATGCAGAGTGATTACAGCAGGTTTGTTCAACAGCCTTAGCTGGAAGTAAAGGTTCAATCCAGGATCCAAGGATGTGTGGTGTCAGCAATCTGCACATCCGACGTGTCCCTGATCAAGACTGAATCCCTGCCAGCTCCTGCTAACCCTGTGTCTTGACCTCCCTCTCGAGGGCCGGCTAAAAGATGAATTTCTCCACCTGGGGATCAATGAAGGCTCACAAAAAACCCTACTCACAGAGGATTGGATCTGACAGAGAAGACAAAACTTTCCTCTCTAACGCTGACCGTGTGCCCAGGCTGAGCTCACTGGATTCCAGATTTGAGCTGCGTCTGGCACAGACAGAGCCTGTTGATCGATGACGGTCCAGCTCACCTTCCTCTGCCAATTATTTCTGCCCTGGGCCAATGGTCCCCGTTAAAAAGCCATCCATGTTATCAGTCACCCTCTCCCTTTATATCATCTCTCCTTGCCTCTGCCTTTTTTTCCTGTCCATCCATCTCAGCCTCTGTCTCAGAGAGGGGGAGAGACAGAACTCTGTGTTACTTTGTTCCAGTCTCCCTCCATCTATCTATCTTACTTCATCTTTCTGCATCTGCGAGCCTTTTCTCTGTCGTTGCTCCCCGCTCCCCCTCGGCAGCTGTGGAGTAAGTTAATTAGCCGGTGGTTTTGTGAGATGCTGATTGATTGGACTGTCTAACAAACCTACAGACTTCCTCTATCAATCTGCCCACCACAACGCACTGCCAGGAAGAGGGGAGGAAGGCTGGGCAGGGCAGGGAAGGAGAGGGGAGACAAATGCAGGGCAGGGAGGATCGACAAGGAGGTGAAGGAGACAGACGAGGGAGGTGGAGGTGAAAAAATGGGACTTTTTTTTTCTTTTTTTCAAAACTTGGCATATTACTCAAGTTTTCATTCAGAAGTAGGGCTGGGCGATGTGAGAAAAAGAGTTTGGTAGAGCAAAGTAGCTGATAGAGGTGTGCCATATCATACCGTCTACGATAATAGCCGTATAATTGTTTGAACCATATTAATTTGTCATTTCGTGTTATTTACAGTGCAGAGATGCAGTGACGTATGACGCTCCCTGCTGTGGATAAAACAATAATGGCTGAGAGCGAAAGTAGCACGACAGCATCAACTTTGTCCTCGCATGAGGATTTAGAGCCTAAAACAGGAGCTTCCTCAGTGATGTTGAGGTGGTTTGGCTGACCAAAGATCAGACATGCAGACAAGCAAGGACTTGAAAGCTACGTTAGTATTGATGGAATTTTTTTGCCTCTGCAGCGGACGTGTGATCAAGCTGAGCGTTCTATACCTATATCAGCATTATCCCTAATTTACACATATAGCTCCGCGCAGCGCAGTTCTGCAGATTTCAGGCGCTTGCCGATTCATACTAGATGCGTCTCTGAAGAACCGCGCAGGGTAGCACCTATAGCAGCTAGATACCAAGACCACAGAAGAACCACATGTTCCTGCAGGAATCCCACCCATGACAACGTACTTTCATGGTGATTAATTAGTATGTCAAGGTCATCTAGTCCTCCCAAAACTTCAGCACCTTCAGTCCATACCTTCTCCTTTCTGTTAGTGTCCTTATAGAAAGAATGAGTTGTGTCTTGTAGAAATATTAAGTTTTTCACCTCCAAGATTAACTTTTCCTCCTCCAAAATGTCAGATTTCCTCTGGATCTGACCTACTTACTATGTTTACATTTCAAGCTTTAGAAGTCGTTGTAAATGTTTCGAAAAGTGGCTTCCATACTGTGTGTGCAATAAAAATGCTGTTTGCTGTTATTAAGAAGCAACAACCACTAATAATAAGTTGTTCCTTTTTGCCCCCGTATCGCCATAAATATTGTTAGCGCAAATTTCCTTAAAATATTGTGGTTTAATTTTGAGGCTATATTGCCCACACCTAGTAACCATAAACGAAAAAATAAAGGTTGAAGCCATGAAGTTGGAGAAATCAGACGTATGGGTTCAAGGCTGCTGCACAGGAGGTGAGAGCTGTGTCAAATGTGGTGCACGCCCTCTGCCGTGACACTCAGCCATCGTTGTGCACGCAAAGCAGCTGGCCGGTGCTGTGTCTGGGCTGACATTGATAGTAAATGCCTTGTCTATAGTCCAGAGGTCATTCAGTGACAATGGTCCTTCAACTGAGTCGCCGGCAGATGAAGGGGAGGTTCATCTCCTGTGCTCTCCAGCGAATTGCAGGAGATGAATGTCCATTATGCACAGGTGGAGACCATAGACTGTATTAAACATGGACATAGTCTCCCTGACAACGCCCATGTGTTTCTGAAACGGAAAATGAGCCATATCGGCCATAGCGGCCATATTCGTAGAGGCAAGGGCTTCAGGTACAGCTATAGGGCACCTGTCAGTCATGTGACCCTGAGCTGTGCCTCTGATTGGGTGAGCTCAGGATCTTAATATCCTCTGAACTGCCGAGTTAGAAAATAATTCACCCCTTATTCAGTGTGTGCTGATAGTAAAATTAGCGACTCAGACAGGAGATGTTTTTGAACCAGGCTGTAAATAGGTTAATTTCTGCTTTGAAAACGTCTTTTTTGACTTGGTGTGTATGTTACTTCCGGTGCTTCAATAGGCCAGCTTCAAGTGGACACTCGAGAAACAGCAGATTTCAACACTTCCACATTGTCGGCCGTTTGTGTGTAACACTGGGGGAGTTTGCATCTGCCTTTATAATGTGCTACATATAGGGGGCGACTGTGGCTCAGTGGTAGAGTAGTCGCCTCTTGATCGGACAATCGGGGGTTCGATTCCAGCTCCTGAAGTCACATGCCGAAGTGTCCTTGAGCAAGACACTGAACCCTGTCTGTCAAGGTATGAATGAATGAATGACTTCCATCGAAATTCTATCAGCCATGACTCATATTTCTATTGAAGATAAGTTGTTTTGCGACTTATATCTATTCTATTCAGAAGCTAACAGAAAATGTAGCACAGGAAAAGCTCGACTGACTGAATAGAGGTTTTGTTATTTCTGAGGGACGGCTGCTTAATAAACGGTGAGCATAATTAAAGACACATATGGATGCAAGGAGCACGGCTGAGCTGTAAAAAGCCATAAAACTGATCCTGTAATTATATTGAGCCACTGTGGACACTCTTTACGAGCCTCATTACAACACATACTGTAACACACAACATGTAGGAGTGTGTCTTTGTGTGTTTCAGGACTTAATGCCATTTTTTATCTGTCGGATTTCATTTCATTTTGTGTCTGCGTCGCTGATGGGATTGGTGTCTATTCAGCGACGGGCCTATCATCACAGGCTTAATGGCTTTAGAGCAGAGCAGTGATTTTACTGGCTGACAAACAACTCTGAATATGAATCAGGGGGACTTTAAATGTGAGGCACACCAGCACTGCAACCAGCTATTCATCTGGCTGTACACATAAAACCCGGCTCAGTACAGCACATTTGCTACCTCTGGCATATGCTTTGAGTGTAGAAGAATCACAAATCTTACATTTGTCAAAAAGCACATTATCATTGGCTGGATAAAGAAAGATTTGTACTTTTGACTGACACTTTGAAATTGCTTCAAACCTTTCTGTCAATTTTGAGCACAGACATTCAAATTTCCTCAATAAGCGTAATATGGGGTCCAAAGGTCCAATTTTTTAAAACATCAATTCCTGTAATTACATATTGAGTGACGGGCTGGCCCTTCAGCACGGAGGAAAATCCTCCACAGCCTTGCATGGATTTTTAAAATCCGTTCACTGATGAGAGATTCTGCTAAAATCTTAAGTATAATCTGCTTTTCAGGAATTACTTTTGTAATAATTAGTCATAGGTGTTAACTCTTTCTTCCATTACTCACTCCACAAATGGTGTTTTGTCAAACCAGCCTCTGTCTTTGTAAAGGTCTCCCTGAATCTCACTGCTGACTGTGTATTAATGGCATTATAGAGGCAATTTTTTGTATTTTATTTCTTTGCCATCTGGAATTTTGACAACCTTTTATCTTTTAAACTATTCATCACATTTACCAGGAAGGTTTACCTTTGTATACCCTAGAAAGCAAAGTTACAGAAAAGCAGTTTGTATTGTTCTGTCAGCAGACTGCTGCTGTTTCAGCTCTGGGTTACAGAGACACTAAGTGCATTTCATCAACCTGGCATCATTCATCATACAATGAAACTCTGCATGCGTTCATACTTGGATAATCATCACAAGGACAGTAAATCAAATTGAATTTGTTTGTTTTGATATGAAACTTTGACGAGCCAGTCATTTTTTTATTCTTTATAGATGCTCACCAGCCGTCTGCAGCTCATTTAAGCATTTAAGCTGGCCAGCTATATCAGCAAACAAGATCTTTGTTTTGTCGTCCAGTGAAGTAAAAGTAGCTGCAGCTCAGCTCATGTAGTGCTATAAACCAGAAAACAGTACAACTTTGTTGGTGTTTCTCAACCATGTTTAACTATTGGATCCATTTGTTCTGGAAAGACAAAAGCATCTGGTAATAAACCTCTCAGGCCATGTCCACACATATTTTTACATGTTTACACCTGTCATTCACATAGACTGTATATAAGGTGGACAGTGTGGCTCCACCATTTACCATTGTACAGTTTTGAAGCCAAAGTAACCCCGTCACAGGCGCCGCCACTGGCAGCTGTTGGGCAGCCACACAAAAAGTGATTTTCTTTTCTTTCGAGAGTCTAATCTCTTCTTGACTCTACCTCCCGACATATTTTACTTACAACAGCCCACTTGGAATGGCTAGGGAGATAGATTTTCTGACCAATACTGCAGCCAGCCACCAGGGGAGCAGTTTCTGTGGCGATCACACTTCAAGCCAAGCAAGATGAAGTCCATTTTTTTTTTAACAGTCTATGATCGTCCATATGAAACTACAGCTTCATGTCACTACAACAATGCTTGCAAAAAACTCCAGCTAAATTGAAGATTTTGGGAAAACTCTGGTTCCATGATTCATGTAAATGTCAGTAAACTGAGTATTTGGTTCTCAACATCACATTCTGATTGGCTGGCATGGGTTTCATGTCTGGAAAACACTGCCAAATATGGGTTTGATATGCCTAGAGCCGCACTTATCAGTAGATTTGCCTGCTGCAAGTAGACAAAAGTATTTTTAAAGACGAATGGGGGGAGATATTCCTTTTTAAATATGCCCGGCAACGTGTATATGAGGCCTTAAATGGCCAAGACCGAGGAAATCATATCAATCTTGTGCACCTTGAAACCTTAACAAAGCAGCTAAACTGAACCTCTTTTTCTCATGTATAAACCTAAAATTTGAAGCCTGAAATGTTTTACTCTGTGAAAGATAAAACCAAGACCATTTCAGCAGAAAAAAAAATAGTTTGTCAGTTAGGCCCATATGTTGATTTTTAGGGGCTATGTCAGATGATGGGTTCAACACACAGATACAAATATTTACCTACCATCATTACATCCAGCTATGCAGTAAATTGAAAGCCTAAATCTTGCTGTTCCGTTTTAGAAAGTTTAATTTCTAAACACTGCAAATCACCCTGTGACGTACTCATATCTTTTATTCAAAGATTTACTCCTCCATGAAGTAAACATGCCCCTGACACAAAGAAGGTTGGCCACCGCAGCTATAGACATTAGTGTGTAAAGATATCAGTGTGAAATGTGATCATTTGACTCTCCTTTGGAATGAGTTAAAGCATCTTTTATACTGTTAATGAGGTTAACGTGGTGACATTATGCCGCTCAAAGCTCATACATTAAGTCTAATCAGCTGATTTAAAGGAAAGCTTGAACCTCAGCCTCTGATTGAGTCCTTTGTCGGCTTTGTTAAACTTCCATAAATCAATTTCCCCAGCTTCAAAAGATGAAGGACAATTTCAGTGAGGTAGCTTTTATATATTTTTTTTACTGAATGTGCCTTCTAGAGCATCACTTTTGGGGGGATAAAGTCCTTAATTTCAAACAGTTTACAGCTGGGACATCATTTCCCACATGGCCTTCGTAAAGATTTGTAGCCCTGACCTTGGGAGGAAATGTGAGCGCTGTGTTCCTTCAAAATGTGACTCACCTTGAGGAAAGTGTCCAGAGATCCGTTTTCCATGAACTCGGTTATGATCATCACCGGCTTACCTACGGGGCAGATAACAAGGCTGCTGTTAGTGGGTCAGAATTACAGGGAAGGAAGACACAATCTATAAAAGAGCGGTGGACAGAGGAGAGGCAGCAAAGTCCACAGCTGTGACCGGCCTTCTTCTCTGTCTGCCCGTCCCTCTCAGGGGGATAACACGGCATGTCGTCATCAGTCACACTGACAGCTTCTAATCAGCCCTCTCCATAAACGCCAGGAGATAATTAGAATGGACCAATCCACCACAATACGTGTGTGTGTGTGTGTGTGTGTGTGAGTAACAGGGCCTCCTGAGAGCTCATGAATACTAATCAGCCTCAGGGAGGGAGGGATGGGGACTTGTGGTGTGTCGCTGAGCACCTGTACCTGCAGGAGTGTGTTTACGGGCTCAATTGTGGGATGAAGGAGTGGTCGACTGACAGGCCCAGTGCATTCTGGGCCCCTGCATGGCATCTGGTCAGGCTTACAAATGACTGACTAAGTATCTACACACACACACACACACACACACACACACACACACACACACACACACACACACACACACACACACACACACACACACACACACACACACACACACACACACACGCACACTAACAGTTGTTGTGTCTGTTTCACTGGGGCATCTTTAGAGGTATCCACCAACAACAGAGCTCTGCCAATCACAACCAAACAGCGTGCAGTACAAATGATGAGGATGTGTGTGTGTGCGTGTGTGTGTGTGTGTGTGTTTGTGTTTGTGCATGGCTTGTAAACACAGAGCCCATGTCAGCTGTGATGAATAGGTCACATTTTTCCAATCAGACCTCAGAGACGCTGGAAAAACCCGGGGGAGAGATAAAAAGAGAGAACAGGAGAAACTGAAGAGTGAGAGATGGATGAAGTCCCTGAGATTTTTTTCTCACACTGAACCAGGAAAAACAACAAAGAACAATTTACTTAAATCCAGTAAACAACAATTTATTCTTCTTCCATTTGCTTTTTATCCTTTGTTTGTTTCTCTCTGTCTTCTCTTTCTTTACGGTCGATTTTTTTGTCGTTTGCTTTGTTTCCTTCCATCGCTTCCTTTCTTTTTTCCCATCATTCACTCTTTTTCATCTTTTCTCCTAATTTGTTGTACTTTCTTTTTCTTTCTTTCTTTCTTTCTGTCTTTCTTTCCATCTTTCTTTCTTTCTTTCTTTCTTTCTTTCTTTCCTTCCTTCCTTCCTACCATCCTGTCTTCCGCCTTTCCTTCTTTCTTTCTTCTGTCCTTCTTTCTTCCTTCCTTTCTTCCCTTCTCTCTTTCCTTCCTTCCTTCTTTCTTTCCTGTCTTTTTTCCTTCCTTCATTCTTTCTTTCTTTCTTTCATTTTTCTTTCTTTCTTTCTTTCATATTTTCTTGTTTTTCCTTCCTGGCTTCCTTACTTCCTTTCTTTCTTTCTTTCTTTTTGTCTTTCCTTCCTTCCTTCCTTCCTTCCTTCCTTCCTTCCTACCTACCTTCCTTCTTTCCTTCTTTCTTCTCTTCTTTTTTACCTTGTTTCTTTCTTTCATTTTTCTTTCTTTCTTTCTTTCTTTCATTCTTTCCATCCTTCCTTCCTTTCATTCCTTCCTTCCTTTCTTTCTTTCATTCTTTCTTTTTGTCTTACCACCCTTGTTTCCTTCCATCCTTCTTTCTTTCCTGTCTTCCTGTCTCCCTTACTGACTGCTTCTTTCTTTCTTTCTTTCTTTCTTTCTTTCTTTCTTTCTTTCTTTCTTTCTTTCTGCCTTATTCCTTTCTTTATTCCTTTGTTTTTTCTTTCTTTCTTTTCAATTTGTCCATTTTATTTCTATCTTTCCTTTCTTTTCCCTTGTTGTCTTTTATCTTTCCTCCCTTTGATCTGTCTTTCTTGTATTTCTTTTTCTGTTATCCTATCCAGGTATTTTATGTCTTTCTTACAGTTGTTTGTTTGATCTTATTTCCTTTCTTATTTCTGCCTTTTGTATCTTTTTTTCCATTTTATTTTTCATGTCTCTGTTATCCCTCCACTGTTTTCTTTCATTTTGTTTCTTTTTCCAGTTATTGCTCTGGGACTAAATCACAACTTTCTCAATTATTGTGTCTGTGCTGCTGAATTCCGTGGAAGAATTGATTCATCAAATTGATTGAAGCTGTAAAGCAATAAACAACAAATTGAAATCAAATGAAAAGTCAAACGAGGTTTAAAGACGGGAAAACAATTTCAGAAGATTTGGGGCTGTGGAGGAAAACATCAATGTAACAAAGAAATCATCTCTGTGAGATAAATGAGGGAGAAAAAAGATGTTAGAAAATGAATACTGTGAAGGAGGAAGACAAGGAAGAAGAAAGGAAACAAAAGTTAAGGGAAAGAAGAGGAGGAGGTGGAGGGAGGAGAGGAGACAAGGGGTCAAAAGCTTGTCTGGAAAGGCAGGAACAACACCGAGGAGGCCTACAGTGAGATTGTAGGTAAAGACAGCAATACATCACCTTAAATGAATTCACTATCTCACTGCAGCATACACACACACACACACACACACACACACACACACACACACACACACACACACACACACACACACACACACACACACACACACACACACACACACACACACAAACAGAGTGGCCTGGTCTCTGGTGGTGGTGTCTTCTTTGACAGTAACATTAGTCTCAGGGATAAAAGTGAAAGAGAATTGGATTTTCTTCTGCTGGGGGTGAGGACTGCTGGTCACATTTATCTCCACACGGGGCCTGGCTTGCGTGTGTGTGTGTGTGTGTGTGTTTGTGTGTGTGTGTGTGTGTGTGTGTGTAAAGGGAGAAACAGAGACGGAGAGAGCTGGTTTCAGGGCACAGCAGGTTGAAGCGATGGCAGGACGATGACCTCCTGATTTAAGCTGTGATTAGAAGGGTTGACGTACGTGTGTGTTTGAGTGTGTGTGTTTCACAGCGAAGGGATAAACCAGTTGATGGGATTGATGCTGACTGAAGGGGGGTCTCACTCTTTACAGCTTAGAGATGTGTGTGTTTGTGTGTGAGCTTGAATTTTAATGCTTGGTTGTTAATTTGTGTACAGGCAGACATCGTCCATCTAAACGTCATATTCTACAAAGTACTGACCGCGTCAAGTAAAGGATCTTTAAACCTAACCATCTAAAACAATTATGTGTTTCAGCTTCATGTGTGTGTGTGTGTGTGTGTTAGACCATCAATGAAAGCGGTGAAGGAGTGTGTTACCCACAGCCTCACGATGTTAGAGGAACACACAATACAAAACATTTATCCTGTTGTGTCAGCTTAGAGCACCCAGTGAGCCCGGCACGAGTTCACACACACACACACACACACACACACACACACACACAAACACACACATTCTCTGATATCTCTAGCAATCATCTGGACACCTGCCATCAATCATTTGGACACCTGCCATACAGATTTATCAGCCCGGCTCTGAAAGACAACAGAGGTAACCAATAAAGCCCAACCACATGCACTCGTGCTGCACATTAGCTCATTTAGCCTCTTTTTGTCAGTGCTCACACACACACACACATACACACACATTCATGCATGCCCTCAAAGAACCATTGAGTCCTTTTCACTTCTTGTTGCGATATCATCAAATCCAAACACACACACGCACACATGAACACACTAGCAGGACGGTTCCTCTCCAACCGCGTCGTGCAGCTCCTCTTCGCCAAACAGTCAGTAGCTCGCCACAATTTGCTCCTGAAAGCACATAATTAACTAATCACATTCACATTCATTGAAATCTATTTCCTTTCATCGCCTTTCAGAAAATAACACAGCCCTCAGCAGAGAGTATGGCTCTGTGTGTGTGTGTGTGTGTGTGTGTGAGTGTGTGAGTGTAGATTGGGTATTGATGTTCTGCCAGGTGGAGTGTGTTATGGAATGGATCAGAGAGGATTTTGCTCTTTTTGCAGCTCTTCATTAAGAAAAAGCAGAAAATGTGGTCTCGGATCTGACGTTATAAAGCGAGGATACTTCAGGCCTTGCTTGTGTGTGTGGTGTGTGTGTTGGAAGTGAGCAATATAAAGTGTGTACAGTATATCTGGTAGATTTCATTAAGAGGGACTGTCTGTGTGTGTGTGTGCAGGTGAGCGTAAACACATGTGATAAGAGTCTGTATACATCTCCACAATTGCGTTGTGAGCGCCTATCTGTGTGTGCGCGACTCGGCTGCATTACCGCGTTATTGAATGAGATGACCCAAGGTACCAACAGGAAAATGAAATAACCGCTCTATTGATTAATGTTAAGGCTCTGAACTAAGTGATACAATGCTTTTAACACACAGGACGGATCTGTGTTCTGGGAAGCGCCTGGATGTGAGGATGCAGAGGGGGCGGAGACAAAAACTCAATAACCTTATCTCCACTCCTCTCCTCGCTTTCTCATCTCCTCTCATTTCCTCACGTTTGTCTCCTCTCTGTCTTCTTCCACCCCTCTCCTCTTCAAATCTCCTCACACATCTTCCCCCCTGTTGCCCTCATTTGTTTTCAAGCCCCATGTTCTCCTGTTTCTGTTATTTCCTATCTCCTCCATCCATCCTCTCCTCCTCACTCCCTTTGTCACCTTTCCTCTACACTCCCCTCTGGTTAGATGCTCTTCCTCGTTTGTCTCGTGAGTCAATCTCCCAAATCTGCATACATATTCAAAACCCAGAATAATTTCAAACTGTCAGACAGGAAACATTGAAACACTTATTGTTCGGCGCACAAAGACACGTTGTTAAAACTAATCACCAGTTTCTTCAAACAGAAGACGGCTGGAAAATACGTGTGGCTCTTTCCACTTCCAACAGCACCTTTGTAGAGCTGCTTTCCACATATGTGTGTGTTGGCGTGTGTGTGGACTGATGAGATGGAGCTAGGTAATTGAGGGTTTTCCAAATGAGCCGATTGTTGCGGCGATTGTAAAACACATAAAAGACGGATGGATAAAATGAGGGACTGGGGAGATGAAGGGGAGATAAGGAGATGGAGGATGGAAGGGAGTGGGAGGAGGTGAGAGTGGGAGGAGATGGGGGACAGATTGCTGCACTTTCCTGATGTGTAGGGAGACAGATAGAGGGGGAAAAAAAGATCTATTTTTTCCTCTTTTCAGCATGTGGTGCTCTAATTAGCATGACAAAAGCAACAATCAGGTGACAGACAGCAGTGTAGGTTATTAGAGTGGCACACGGCAGGGGCTGGGGGCTTATGAGGTTTTAAACGGAGTGAACACACACACACACACACACACACACACACACACACACACACACACACACACACACACACACACACACACACACACACACACACACACACACACTCACACACAAAGGAGGAAATGAAAAAGGAAAATGCAAACAGAGCACAAAGTAGATGCTTATGCACATACATGTCACAAAACACAACTATGCAGAATCAAAATGAATTTCTATACAGACTCATGTGCTATCACTACCATCACAGCCACACAGAGGAAAAACTACTGTGTCGTCGTTGTCGCCTAAATATACAGCAACTGAAGGCAAGACTGATATGCTAACAATGTTCCCTGTGTAACTGTCAATTATTCTCTGAGCCACAACAAAGACTGAGATTATCCTGTTCCTGCTTAATAAATAAAAACACTCAAACCTCTTTAAAGCAGTATCACTACAATCTGTACTGATCAAGCCTAAGGCTAAAACACTGAGCCTATTTGATGGCAACAGTTCATTAAAAAAAAGTCAAATACTGTATACATCTATAGCTATAGCCTTTTTTAAATATTATATATTTTTAATTTATTTTGCTTTTATTTGGAGAGACTATGACAATGAATAGGGCAGAAATCAGGTAGAGAGTAAGAGCAGCGCTATGGACAGACCTTGGTGTTTAAGGCCCGCCCCTTCAATGTGTCAATGAGCAAGTTAGGGGATCCTAATCCAATGAGCTCAATCATTTCAGTCTCACGTGGTTAAAACAAATCTGCACTCATTCAGAAGGTCATCCAGCATTGTTACTTTGTAATGGGAAAGCACAATACCCTCTCTTTAACTGCTGTGGTACTAATTTATGGAAACCACTTTTAATGGTTAGCTTAAAGCTAAAGGCTAACTAGGTAAAATGTTTCATTATGTTAATTCAATTTGAACATAACAGTGCTGAAACCACACACAAGTTTTAATTAGTGTGTCTTCATGCTAATTTAAGCTAACAGTTTCCTGATTGAAGAGGCATGTTTAAAAGAGGTGTGCAAAAATATTGATACAGGAATATAATATAATACTTTGAACTGTAATACATTATCAATATTTTAACTCTTAACATCAATTTTTTTGTTAAAATAAAACTTCATATTTCGGTGTGTTGGAGGTAGGGATGGGCACCGAATTAGGTACTTTTATGGGTACTGATTCATGTATCAAAAGGTCAAATCAAAAGGTACTATGTTTAGGTACCTAAATGAATCTTTGTGACTATGAGGGAGTGGCAGGGTAGGTGATTTTCATGCTGGACATGGACAAAGCATGTAGCAAGGTTATATAATGAGGAATAAAAATGTTAAATTGAAATTTTATTATTAAACAAATTGACATTTTTTACCACATAAACACCAAAAAAGTACCAAAAATTGGTACAGTTGAGTACCGGTACCAATTGCCAGGTACTGGGCATCTAATAAATGTGAAAGATACCCATCCCTAGTTAAAAGTACAATACGTCTTCCACACCTCCACTGTGGTAGATGGCGCCGAAGAGCTTCTCCACTGTATGTTGCCCATAAACTGTTTAATAAATATAATCTCAAAATATATTTAAAATGTTTTATTTCTTAACTTGTTGGTGTGGATTTTGATACCATAAACATTAATGTTTTCTCTCTAGTTTTAGGTCATTAGTTTAAAAACATTTTATGTTTAATTTTTACAGTGTAGTACTGATAAAAAATAATAATCAGTCATGTTTGTGTAATATTAGATTTTTTGAGTAACACTGGTTACACCAAGTGGCTTTTATCAGTTTTACCTACTGACCACATCTTGACAAACTTGACACACTTTATGTTTTCAGTGTATTTATGAAACACTGCATCTGACTTTCATTATTTCAAACACAACAAAATAGAAAAGCTGTAGAATATAGCAATATATCACAATATTGTGATATTATCGTATTGTGACCAAAGTATCATGATGTGCATGGTATCCTGAGGTTTTTGCCAGCACTTTTTACAAACAGATGTGAGGTTGTAGATTTTAAGGAGAGTTTTTCAAAGTATTGTCAGTTAGATTAGCTTTTTTAGTTTAAGGCTTATAATATAACATACACAAAATAAGCATGTTTCAATGAAAGGACTTATTGTCTGATAACGTCACCCTCAAACTTTTACTTTGATGCTGGGAGTATTATCACTAGTTCAACTTAAAGTTCACACCAACACATCGACTTTAACTACTGCTGACATCTTTCCCACATCAGACCCATGACAAAGGCAATTATTACTAGCACTCCAACTAATATCATCTCCAGCTGCCCATTCTGCTTCTTCATACACCTACACAAACCAATCCAACACACCTGAGCCCTGAGCAGTCAGGGTCAGCCTGCCTGATTACACTGAGGCTGGTGTGAAGGGACCAGCTGGTGCTTGAGAAAAAGGCCTGGAGGAATTATTGACCCATCTCAACTCTCACCCCCTCGCACCCACACACACGCGCACCCGGGGCTGTGACCTGTGAAATTACTGCTCTGCTGGTGTGATTTGTTTCTGAGGGGCTCTATCAGCTCCTCAATGTGCCGTGAAGGCAGGTGAGAAGAGAGACACAGAGACACGCATGTAGAAGTAGGCAGTCATTACAGGCATGCAACAGAAAAACAAAACACACAAGCAAAATCTCATAGAGCCTGCGAAATAAACAGCTCCTTATTACGTTTAAATAAGATGCTTGTCAAGCTGATTTTCTGCCACTTTGCCATTTTTCTGTCAGTCCTGTTGTCCTCTGAAACAAAATTTCAAGGATTTGGCACTAACTTCTGAATTTATAACAGTATTTTAAACTGAAATAACGTGTGCTGCCAAAAAGAAAGTGCCATAATTACACATCAGTCTGTCAGATGGCAGAAAAAAAACACTGCTTATTCAGTTTGCTGCTGTAGCACTTCTACAAACTGTCGCAATCCCACTAACCAAAGGTCACAGCTCACATCCAGCGTTTACAGACAATGAGAGAAAAAGAGACGGAGAGAATGGGAGTGACGATGAATAAGAAATGCAGTGCAGTTTAGAGCTGCAACTATCGAGTATTTTTGGAATCGAGTACTCTGTAGATTATTTCTTCGAGTACTCGAGTACTCTAACGAGTTATACTATTTTGTTTTTTAAACAAATTAATCAATTATATAGAATAAAACATGTTAAGGCTTTTAAAATGAGCAACCAAATACTGTTTTTTCCTCAGAAAAGTTTTTTTTAATGAACAACTTTCAAAGTTTTAACCAGTTCTGGCCTAAAATCAAAGCCAATTCAATACTGCTTTACAAAACAGTAATATAATTCTGCAATCCCAAGCAGCTTAAAACACAAGGCATAAGAATGTAGTGTATTAGTATGAATTTTTCAAACATGTTTAAGGAAGGCTAGGAAGAGAGAGAGATTAACTCTCAAGTCCCTGTAGAAAAAGAAAAAATCACAACACTACATCAAAACATAGTTAAGATATGTGATATGAGAGAGGGGGGCTGCAAAGTGCTGCTCCTCCCCTACAAAAGCGCACCCTGTAAGGCAGGGGTGTCAAACTCAATTGCACATGGGTCCAAAACTCAAAACACACACTTTAGGTCAAGGGCAGAAAAAGAAAAGTTGATTGAACACATTAAATCTAAAATGTTTTGTTAATAAATATGAATAAATGGACACAAATACTATCATTATAGAAAAAAAGAAAAATATGGATAACTATGGATAACTTAAAAAGCTTTTGCTCTTCCTAAAAGTGTCTCCTGTCAAAATAAAAAGTTGAAAATATGAACATGAAAAAAAAAAGAAAAGAAAATATTATATAAAATTGTGCTTTTGTTTTCCATTTGTCTATTGTTCAGAAAGGCAGCTGTTCCACTGCATTATGGGATCTGTATTTTGTGTGTTATCAGCACTTCATAGGGCTAGACCATTAGTAAAAACAAACAACAAAAACAAAACAAAAAAACAATATAAAACTATCGCGTGGGCCAGATATAATTGTCCCTCGTGCCCCCTGGTCTTGAGTTTAACACATAAACTGTGAGAAGTGGTTACAGCTGTATTTACGTGAGTGAGTAAAACTTGTCATGCTTCGTACTATTCCGCAGAGTCCTGCGCGGGTCCAATTTTCAAGATCCGACCCGCCCGCCCCGACCTGGGACCTGGGGACGTACAAACCCGCACCGCAAACTCGCGCATCAGCCTGATCAGTACCGCAACCCGACCCGACCCGTTGAAACACGACCCGCAGCCCGACCCTTAACCTTATTTAGAGTAATCATTTTGGGTCATATTGTCTGAAAATTGAACGGTATATCGCCATAGTTCAGATGCCAGTGAGTAAACAACGCACCTGAATGAAGCAACTCATCCAATAAAAGCCTGACTTCAGCTCCATCATCAACCGTCTGTGATCTTCTCACATACAACTTTAAAATCACTCGTTTATTACGTTTAATGCTTTTAAACTTTTAATCTCTAAAAGGACCTTTACATGTGTAATAGTAGACTTACTTTCTGTCCAGACTTAAGCGACGCTCAGCAGGTACGAGCCGTGATCATGTCACAACCATGGATGTATTATAAGAACTGGATCGCGTGGCTATATGGTCACAGCCCTACAACCAGCTTACAACTTACGTTTTTATTTTATTGTATTTATTATTATTTTATATTAATTTTGATGTGTCAACGAAAATAAAACCCGCGACCCGATCCGCATGTTATTTTTTCCACCCAGATCCGAACCCCGAAAAAGAAAAGTTTTTAAAAACCACCCGCAAATCAGCTGTTTCTGCGGGTACCCGACCCAGCGCAGGACTCTGCTATATAATGTGCAGGCGCTAGGGTTAGCAATGTTAGGTAAGTTACCCGGTAGAACCTCCTCCACTTGGAGTGGTGTAGTGAGGGTGTTTGCGTTTAAGGTGCTGCAGTATCGCCGACGTGGTGTGATGGTATGCAAGTTCGGCTTTGCAGTATACACACTGAACGATATTTTCGGCACTTCGAAGTGTGAAGTGGTCCCACACACCAGACGTTTTCGGTCTTTTTCGTCCACCTTCCGCCATTGTTCAAGTCCGGCATCACTGAGATATGTCCGTCAATTAAGACAGTCCGGGTGACACACGTACACATACACACACACACCTCCTCTCTCTCTTTCCCTCTCTGTCCGTCAATCACAACAGTCCGGTGACACACACACCTCATCTCTCTTTCTCTCTCTCCTTTTCTCACACCATCTCTCTCTCACGCACACATACATACACAAACGCGCGCGCACCTGATAGCTCTCATCGCCATGTGATGTTAATTAAACGAAGCCTCGAGGTAAAGAATTTGCCTCGATCATTTTTTGTACTCGAGGTACTCGAGTTACTCGAGTAATAGTTGCAGCCCTAGTGCAGTTTCATTCTTAATATGCAAGTCACTGAATATTCATGAAGCTAAAAAACACATCCAATTAACTTTATGAATTATTAATATTCATGGTAAAAGCCTATGCATATGCATTTGCTCTTTTATTGTTGGCCTAAGTGCCACTGAGCGCTGGTGTGTGATGGACTGAAGATCTTTGTGTGACTGTGTGACAGAAATGGGAAGGGGGGGGGCAAGATCAGGAGGAAGTGGGGTTTATTTGTCTGTCTGCATGTTTACAACTCGGTTTCTTTGAAGCAAGTGTCTCCTCTTCCCTTTTCTTTGTCTGTGGATCTTTAACAAACATCGGCATAACAAGGGAAGAAACAGAACAGCGGGATGGAGGATCAGAAACAGCAGGAGAAAGAGGAAACCGTTCTTAGACTGAATTCACCAGCGTGTTTTCAAATTTAAGACTTGAGAAGAAACTGTGTTCACTAACTGGTAACTAAAGGTTTTCTTTATACCCGAACAACTGCAAATGTTGTACATTTCTGCTTCCCGTGATCAACTGACCTGTTTTTTTTATGTATCAGCTCTGGAAGCTTTAACTGAATCAGTGTCGAGATAAGGAACTCGTTGCCACATTTGGGAATCAAGCATTGCCACACGGCACAAAATCAAAATAATGACAACACCTAAAGTCAATAATCATTGGAGTTGCCAAAGAGCTTTCCAATTTAACCTTATTGGTAGGGATGAGTATCGAAAACTGGTTCCAAACAAACAAAATAGCGCTAGCTTGATGCTGTCGTATTTGGGAAATCACAGTGACATGCTAGCTGTTAGCTTCTATTGGTATAACTTGGGCTACTAAATCCAACATGGGTCATGGCTGGCTTCATAACTATGGCAAGGTTCCAAACAACTTAGAGTAATGCTATAATCACTTCAAGACACTGGATGGCCTACCAAAGTCAAAGTATACCAAAGTCACATGACGTGCAATTTTTACTTCTTTCTGTGCATTAACGCCCAGAGATATCTAGATCCAGAGACCAGTTACATATTTATTCTCTTATCAACTTAATTTAATGGTGCTGACCCAGAAAACATGAGAAGCTACTTTTTTTACCGTGAAAATTCACAGAAGAAATTGATAAGGGAATCGATAAAGAATTGAATTGACAAAGATAAGCGAACACTTTAAAGAACAAAAGTCTTAAATTAACAAGAATCAGGTTATACATTTACAATAATTTAAGTTTGGATAATATTAGTCAAAATGTTGTGAAAATAAAGTTGTAGATTTAGACAATAAACTTTTCATTAAGGCTATGATTAGCCTTAATGATATGTTCTTTTAATGTATCTTTGAGTACATCAGTATCAGTACTCTGGTTAGACTGTAAAGGTAACAGTCCATCTAGAAGAGTGATGAGCTTGTTGGCAGCCTGTGCACTTCTGTTACCATTGTTTATCCTCAGCTGTTGATTATAAATATTGTGAATCTTCACTGATTCGGTCTGTGTTCTTCATTTTAGTTTGTCAGGCTTCTCTTTAGATATTCCTGTTATTTCCTCAGCAGTTAAACTACGGCTTGTTAGGTCAACTTCTTACTCATAAATTTACAGTTTTATAGGGCTCTGGTTTACCTTGCAGTTTGCCCATGCGCCCCATGTACAGTTCAACTCCAAGCCGTGACCCTCTACTGCTCCCCCATACACTACTTCCCACATTTTCTCTCTTCAGCTTTACTGTTCTGCTCCTTTTTTTTTTGTTGGAATGCAGATGGCCTTGTGGTTTAGGTTGCGCTCCATGAGGTCCACCCTGCACAGGTGGCCCAGGTTTGAATCCAGTCTGTTGCCTCTTTCCTTCATGTCACCCCACGCTCTCGCCCTGTTTGCTCCTCTGTCCACTGTCCTCTCTACTGTCCAATTCAAGGCATAAAAGCACAAAAAATAACTTAAATAAATCCTTTAATTTTTCGGTGCCTCTTTTGGCCCTCGTCTTTCACTGTACTTTTCATGATTCATACACCTACAGACAACCAAAAGCTTCTGAGTAGATAAACAATACAGGCTTACATGTTCAATATCATTGGGTCTTAGATCAGCTGTGGTCTTAAGACATTTATTCCAAATGAGGCTGTCTCAAGCTAATCAGCTAAAAGACAAGAAGTTTTGGAAGAACTCAGTTTGAATTCTTTTTTTTCTGTTTTTGGTAAAAGCAAACTTTTTCACTCCTTTTTTATCTTAAAGTCAAGTTATACTGCATTACCACAAATAAATGTAAGTTAAATTGTGGCTTTGTGGGTCAGAACCACAAATAAAGATATAAAGATCAATTGATTACCATCATGTTACACAAGACTAAGTGTTGGAGTCATGAGGGCAGACATTCCCAGCTTACAACAAAGTCTGCTCTTTCTTTTAGATGTTTCTGTTGCTTATAACTGTGATGGTAGGACCACAACTGAAAGAGGAAACTTCTCTGTGTTACTGAGAAAGATAGAGATAGAGAGTACTGGAGGGACAGGTGGAGGGCCCGGGTCTGCCATCAGCGCTGACACAGAGCATGTAGAAATAAGAGAAATGTGGAGTGATTGAATGAAAAGATTAGACAGACCCTGACAGAGGGAGAGAGCAGGAGCGTGAGATAAGACACAGAGAGGAGAGGGGGATGGATTGACTGAGAGACAGCGAGGCCATGTGATAACAAATCAGCCATCTTGTTAAACCAGACCTGTGTCCATGAACACACACACACACACAGGCAAACACAAGCACACATACACACTAATTGCTAACACAATCACATGAAGAAAACAAGTGGCTGTTTGAGAGGCTGACGGTCGTCGCTTACATGTTCACCGCACTGCGTCATCTGTGTGTTACCATGGTGCCAGAGCTTTTATCTGATTCAACTCCTGTCCACATCAGCAACACATCTGCTATGTGACACACACACACGTTATCAGCCTAGACACACACGATGTAGTCAGCACTCACATCTCGTGACGACTCCCTCCAGACGGATGATGTTGGGATGATCGAACTGTCCCATGATGGAGGCTTCAGACAGGAAGTCCCGCCTCTGTTTGTCTGAGTATCCCGCCTTCAGACTCTTGATGGCCACGTAGATCTCTCTCTTTCCCTGCACGCGTAGCCGACCACTGCACACCTCCCCAAACTCTCCTACACACACACACACACACACACACACACAAATCATACAGAGCAAATGAGATTCATTGACATTCTACGACAGATAAATCAACATCCATCTATCCATGGAGTGCACTGAAAGTATCCTTAAAAGTCCAGCTAGAGTTGAAATACTTGGAGTGTCTTTGAGTTTGAAGGTTTTTCTTAACTTCTGTCCAACTCACCGGCCCCTATGACTCTCTCTATGCGAATATTGGACGCATCAATCTCTTTGGCAAAGTCCCTGACAGCTTGGTTCGGGTCTTCGTAGGTGTGAGGGTGGATGTAGGTCCTGCTGCCTGGAAGCTTCACTGGAATGAGAGAAAAAATGGCAGAAAATGAGGAGAGATAAATAAAAAAAGACAAGTGCGAGATGTACTGACAAACAGCCAGCTTCTCCAGAGAGAAGAGTTTTACATTTCTTTTATAAATCTTCAAAGTTGTTTCCTCTGTGCAAATGGTTTCCTGGTTTAAACCTGGACATTTGAGTGTAGATCTGTGTCGAGATGAAAGCTTCAGCGTGGTACACTGTGTTTGAGTGACATTACCAGTGATTACATAACTGCACACATATCGACTTGTTGTGAGGCATGGTGTTAAAATGAGTCATAATTTTAACAGGGGCCCATAAGGAGCTTTACTCTGCCAGCAAATATTTATGCAAGAAAGTGTCAAACAATGTGATTTTCTTTATTACTGGAGGATGCTAGAAAGACTGAGACGTACAGTGTGTATAAGCTCCATTTTCTCTTTATTGAGCCTCATTCAGCTCGGTTTAAGCTACATTTGTTCAGTTGTGATGTTTGATTTAATAATATTAATGTTGTTTGTGAACCAGTAGTCATTTTTTAAGATCTAGAGATGAGATTCTAGATCCAACATTAACTTTCTTTTGGTATCAGTGCAGGGCCAGATCCAGAGGGTGACTGTGACCACCCACAAAATTTGATTGGACACCACAGAATTCCTAAAACTATGAGCAATACCTTTGTTATATATATTTAAATTGTTACTGTTCTCCTTCAACTTTATTTAGTCAGTGCCCTGCCTTATTTATTGTTGTGATTTGTTATTTATTGCCTTAAACTTTAACATGCACTTGCATAGTTATGACCTGTGCTGCTGACCTCTTGGCCAGGTCACCCTTGTAAATGAGATCCTGATCTCAATGGGTTTTTATCTGGTTAAATAAAGGTATAATAATAATAAATAGGAACATCAGACTGTATATAGAGTGGACAGCATGGATCCGCCATTTACCACGGAACGGTTTTGAAGCCAAAATTCCCCCGTCACAGACGCAGCCATTGGCAGCCATTGTGCAGCCAAAGTCTGAGCAGTAGAGACTGTGAGGGACTCAGAGAGAAGCCAGGTGACAGAATAATATTTTTTTTACTTCTGAGAGTCTAATCTCTTTTTAGCTATCCATCCCAACATACTTTACAATCCCTGAAAAAAATACACAGGAATGGCTGCTGTCTATTGTCCTTAACATGACATAAAGCCTTGTTTTTAACCTCTAATAACTTATGAAAGCGAAACTTCTCAAAAAAGAGGATGTGAATACAAGGCAGCCCCATGATATCTTCAAATCACCACAACAATCCTGTGTGAGAAACATTTCTACGAGGTGTATTAATTTTTTAAAGTTTGACCACAGCTCATCTGGAATGACTGGGGAGATGGATTTTTTGACTTATACTGCAGCCAGCCACCAGGGGGAGCAGCTTTTGTGGCAACCTCACTTCGAGCTGAGCAAGTTGACGTCCATTTTTTTTTTTTAAGCCTATGGTTATACCTCATGGTCAGATTCCAGATTGAAACTCCGTAAGTTAAGCAATGGTAGCCTTTGAGGACAAGAAGCTCCTGACATGCACAACATGAATGATCCTCTATATCAGAAGTTTTCACCATAAATAATGACATCAAAACAAGTTGTCTTGCACCCAACAACCACTCTCTTACACGTTGTCTTCCAATTGGTGCATTTCATTCTGCCACTAATGAAATACAAAAACATCTGTGTTACTCATGCATAAGCCATTGTAACCTAAACAAACCATCTGCATGCTACAGAATGTTCTAAAGCAGACCTCCGTGAGGCTGAAATAACGCACTGTGTTGCTGCGGTAGATTCGCTTCAGGGCCAAGTTTCAAGAGAGCACCAACTGAGAACCTTTACCTCCAATAAGACATGAAATCAGCCTGTGCTGCAGATGTGTTTTAAAGTAGCCTTACTTAAACTGAAGCCAATTATAGTCATTTTCGCCAGAACTTTCAAAAGTGACTTTTGCTAATTGTTTGTTGTTGCCTCCCCATTCAAAGAAAAACAACAAAAAACTGACACCCTTGGCATCACCAGTTAACCTGTTTGTACTGTGATAAAAACCGTAAAAGCTGGCAGCCTCCTTCTTACTTAACGTAATATAACTGATTATTATTTACTGGTGATTAATCACTGATATAAACATACTCACAAATGTTGTGGTTCTGCAAAATGCTGCTAATTACTTCTCACTGCATCACTAAGAAGGTTAAAGTGCTACCTCTGTGTGAGTTTTCAAAGTAAAAACAAAAAGTACACAGGAGTTTCAGATCTTTTGGATATTTTACAGTTAGCAGCTTCAGTATAGTAGGTGGTGAATAAAAGCTGTTTATCGTGTGTGTACACACACTAATTACCACTCCAGTATGGTACAGCTCGACCTGAGTGTGTTGGTGAAGTTTTCTTTAAAGAAAAGTTCTTCTTTGATAAAAACCTTCATTAAAATACATCATTAACTTTAAAGATAAAAAACTTAAGATGTGATGTTTTAGTTTTGTGATGATGTAAGGTAAATTACACGTAAAAGTGAAAAAGTCACATTTTTGAAGGCAACTAACACAAAGATATCTGCATGTGTGTGTGTGGTGCTGTTCTTACCTCTTCCATGTTGGAACTGCATCTTCTCCTCATCAGGGTCCTGCTTGGCTTTGATATAACCACAGTGCCTGAGAAAAGAAAGCACAGCTGAGTTATGATGTGTGTGTACACACACCTGTATATTTTCCACCACTCTGATAGTAATATAGTTTTATAGCACTTCAGAGGTAGATCACATATCCTACATTTCTCAAGTGTGTATGTGAAACTGCACTCAGGTGTTTCTGTGTTATATTAAATCTGCATTTCCAGGACATACTGTGCTACTCTTCAGCGCAGCCCTGAGGTGTGTGTACGAACAACCAGATATTTCCTTCAGTCTCCTCACACCCTTTGTATCAGATGAGCCTGAAGGAGAGAAAAGACTTCTTTTCCTCTTTCTCTGATTCAAGCTTCCAGCTCCCCACAAGACGCCGCGTCTGAGACTGAGGGAGAGGATGTGTCACAGATGTTCCTACAGAAGCAGATCTATACAGAGAGTATTCCCTCTTTACGCATAATGCCCCTCTGGCTGTCAGCCTCTACTTTCAGCACCACTGTGAGGCTCACACACATGCAGCTATGCCCTTTTCACGCCCCCTGCACACACACACACACACACACACACACACACACACACACACACACACACTGGGGCGAGGGTCAGTCCAACAATCAAGAGGCAATATTGACAAATTGATCAACTTCATCCTGCCGTCCAGCTGTGAGGAAGTGTTAACTTATTCTGGTTCAGAGACATCACAGGGGACTGTGGAGCTCCGTGTGTGTCTGTGTTTTTGTTTGATGTTGGAAGGTTGTAAGCTGGAAACACCACAGTGTTTACTCGCCGTAACGCTGTCTGCGACATTTAGTGCACCAATATTTTAGGACAATAACATAAAACTGTTCTAGTAAAAACTCTTAAGTCGAACGAGAAACCAGACACAGCATAAATGCTTCACAGCCTTTTCTCTTTTCCTCTTCTTATCCTGCTCCACTCAGAGGTAAAGAAGCTACAATCCAGTTTGTCCATCCATCATGAGGAGGCATTGATTAGGGCTTGGAGCCAAGACTAACTAGGAACGAGCAGCTCAGACTGATTTAAAACCAGAGCAGGGCATGAAAGGAACTGAAAGCAGACATTTTATCTCATCAACCAATCAATTTTTATTTACTTTGCTCTAAATTTCAAATTACTTTTCCTCATGACACTTTTTATTCAGAGCAAGTCTAGACTGTGGGTTTTATAAAATTCTTAAAGGCAAACATTAATCCACTGCCAGCACCTTGCAACAGTAACAACAAAAACTTCCTTAAAAAGGGTAGAAACCTCAAGCAGATCTCTGCAACAACCTGATAGACTGAGGTAAGGGTCTGCAACCTGCATCTCAGGAGCCTCGTGCAGCTCTTTGACTCCTGTGCAGTGGCTCCTCATGGCTTTAATTAAAAAAATGTTGAAATAATAAATTTTTATCAGATATTGTCAACATTTGTTATCAAATTCAAATATTCTTCCACATTTTTTGGCAAATTTTTGAATTTTGAAATATTTTTGAAATTTACAAGTTTTAATTTATAAATCTGAAAATTTTGCTACTTTTTTTAATGATAAAATTTCAAAATTGTTTGACATTTTTGACATTTAAGAAATGTAAAAAAAAAAGGTGAAATTGAGTTAATTTTGTGAAATTTCTTTTTTCCATTTTTGTTATTTCAAAATATTGTGAAATGTTTGAAAGTGTATAAATCTGAAAACTCTGCACATTATTTAAAATGTTTAATAATTTTTAAATTTCAAAATTGTTTGAAATTTTCGCAAATTTTTCACCTTTGAAAAATGTAGCTCAGTTTATTTTCGGAATATAATTTTTCTTCCATTTTTGTGCGTTTCTTTAAATTTTGGTATAATTTGGAATTCTCACAATTTAAAAAAAAAAATCTTTTTTTTTTTCAAAAAATGTCAAAAATAAAAAAAAACAAACAAAAACAAGACAAGACACCATATTTTCAATTTATTAAATTAAAAAAAACACTTCTCGTTTAAATAATTTTTTCTCAGATTTCAGCTTAATTTAGAATATCATGAACCATAAAGTCTTTATTGGTGACTCTTTATTTTGAAGATACAGTAGATTTTGTGTCTTCAGAAAGACTTAATTCTAGGTGAGCTGAGGCAAAATGGCTCCAATAAAGGTAGAGGTTGCAGACCCCTGGGCTGAGAAATAGGTTGCTACACACCTATAGGATTTTTATGGACACTAATCAGGCTGTTGAGCATGTTTTTGGACTGTGGGTAGAAGCCTAAGTACCTGGGGAGAACATGCAAACCCGAAAAGTCCAACCTGGAGCCATCCTACTATGAGGCGACAGCGCTAACCATGGCTATAGTAGCAACAAAAGCATCCTTTGAAATGCAGAAACTTGCGCAGAATCTGACACATTGGTGGTGAGATGGACCCAAAAATCAACAGATAATTCAGACTTAGCGTAGCAACGGCAATAATAGAAGAAGAAATATGAATATAAGAGCATTGAAAGGAGAATAATCTGAACAAAGGTGTTAATAATGATCATAATTACACAGAACAAAAAATATTGGCAAGGGAGAAGTTAGAAAAAGAGAGAGCAGACTAAGAAATGGGACTGAAGAGTAAAGAGTGAAAGAGAAACTCAGTAAATCCTTTCTGAGGGTGAATAAGAGAGAAAGGTTGGGTCTCTGTGGGCTCGGTAAATCTAAGTCATTTGGTGTTTAATCCTTGTGTTGATTTTACACAGCTGAATGCATGGCAAAACCCAGACATCAATAGGCTGTCTTGGGAATACACACAGACACACACACACACATAGACACACACAGGGGGATAGAGACTGTTTGCTGGTTTTTGGGGATCAAGAGGAGGGGGTTTAATGTTCCTATGAAGAGGGGAGTTACGTGGGCCCCACCTGGTTATCAGCTGGGCTCAAGCCAGTCAAACACCAAGGGACTATCATTACCCCCTTGACACACTCTCTCACACACACACAGTGCTCTGGGGCATGTGTTTAGAGCATATGGGGAATGGGGACATGGGTCACACCTCTGCTCCAACTGTGATAATCCCACGGGAGCAGACGCCCACACACAACACACACACACACACACACACACACACACACACACACACACACACACACACACACACACACACACACACACACACACACACACACACACACACACACACACACACACATGTTCTGCACAACACCAAAACCTTCATTTGAATCACTTCCCCATCAGTGCTGGTGTGTATCCCCATCAGTGTGTGTGTGTGTGTGAATGTGTGTCTATGGGTGGATGGCTTCATATGAAAGTGTGTGTCTGATGGGAAATGAACACATTTCCATAGTAATTACAGAGCGACTCATTTCTCCTCTCCAGTTAGAAGTGTCATGAATCATTAGCGCTGCAGTCTTAAACACGGCCCAAACCCTGACATGACTGTGGCTTTTCTTTCGCCCCGCAGCTGTGTCCATGTGTGTGTGTTTGTATGAAACAGATACTTCGTTAAAAAACACAACACTGACCCGTAGCTCTTCCAAAAACTCAGCAACTGGAATTTTTAAATCTCTTTTCTTTTGTTTTGAATATTAAACTCTTGTTGATTTTTCCCTGTTAAGTGTGGTAACAAGTGGCACTTGAGCAAAACAACAGATTCCAATAAATAGTCATGGGGTAATCCTGCATTTACATGTGTTATTCCAATTTGCAAGTATCCCATGTTTGACAATTAGGCTGCTGTTTTCAAGAAACATTACACAACAAATGTCGAGAGTCAAGCTTGTTTTCAAAAAATGTTAATTAAAAACTAATGTGCATGAGCAGAAATGATGCCTCCCTTATTGTTAGCATCTGCAAAACATGCTCTTTTCCTGCAAAAGCTGAGCTGTCAGACAGAGCATGAGCTATATTTTACAGTTAGCTGGAATATTTACACAAACAAACAAACAAATGAGGGTCATCTCTAACTCGTTCTTCTTTTTACTTCCCACTCATGCAAGTGTGTGTTTTTTGAGGGGGATTCTAAATCTAAGACCAATGGGATGAGAAACACATTGTGGCCTGAAGCGTACATCTTTTCTTCTTTTTCCCCAGCTCTCTGAATGTTTGTTTTTGGGGTATTTTTATGAAGATAAGTGTTTCCTCAAGTTTAAGGTTTTAGCATGTTTAATTCTATAATTTCAGTCAGTCCATGCTTTTGTATCACCTGTCTTGCATCCATTGTAAATTCAAACATTTGAGACTGCAATAGCCAAAGGACAGTCTGCAAAATCCTAGATGAGCTGATATTTACCCCCGCCAAGGAGGCTAGTGTTTGTTTGTCTGTAAGCAATGCAACTCAAAAAGTAACAAACCAACTCAGATGAAATTTTCAGTAAATGTTCAAAATGAGATAAGGAAGAGGTGATTTAATTTTGGAGGTGATCTGAATCACCGTCTGGATCCAGGATATTTTTAAAGGATTATTTATCATTGTGAGATAGGGCTGTTTTCACCATATGTGTAAAGAACTGCACGATAAATGGTCGGATTGCTCTGTAAAACAATACAAGACAAGGTCACCATAATTTTTGACAGATGTAAAGGAATTGAGAAAAGGGCTTTTTGGTGCTTAGCGTTTTAGCCTTAGCTTGGAACCGGTTGCACAATGACCCAAAGCTCAAGGAGCTGGTGTCCTCAAAGGTTTTTAAATCTAAACTGAAAGACATGAAGGCAGATTCTATAATATATCTGCCAAGGAGGTTATGTGTGTGGGAGAGTTTTATTTAACCTTTATCTAACCAGGTTGGTCCCATTGAGATTAAAAACCTCTGTTTCAAGAAAGACCTGGGCAAGACAAGCAGCAGCAAAAATATAGAGTTACAGACACGATTCACAAAAAGAGACAAAGTACAGTCAGTAAAAACACATGATAATGGATTAAAACCACGTTCTGGGAAACAACTGTTCAAACAACCAAGCTAAAACACTGGCATCTTATAGATCCTGCCTCCAAGTCTTTTATTTGAGATTTAAAAACATTCAGACACAAGCTCCTTGAGATTCGAGTCATTTTGCAGCTGGTCTCAACATGAGGGTGCAGAGCACCCAAAAGCCCTTTTCCTGATTTCAGTCCGAGCATTTGGAAGAGAGAGCGCAATGAGGTCCTGAGAACGCAGAAAGTACTGTCTGATACTTTTCTGCATGATAAGAGTTTTTCTGTCTGTTTGTCTGTGAACAATGTAACTCAAAAAGTAACAAACCAACTCCGATTAAATTTTCAGGAAATCTTCAAAATGGGCTAAGGAAAAGGTGATTGAATTTTGGAGGTGATCTGGATCACCGTACGGATCCAGGATTGTTTTAGAGGATTCTTTATCATTGTTAGATAGGGCTGTTGTCACCATATGTGTAAAGAACTGCACATTAAATGGTCAGATTGCTTTGCAAAACAAAAGAAGACAAGGTCACCATAATTTCTGACAGATGTAAAAGTACGATCCAGATCCTGCAAATATTCTGGATACTAAGATCTGGAATATGAAAATATGTAGTGGGTCATCATCATTTACAACACTGTCAGGAAACAAATTATCGTACAAACCTGCAACTAACACCAAATTGTAGCAGACAGTCTGCTGAAAGGAAGTATAACATTAAAGTAGGACTTAAGTGTAGTCAGCGCTCTCTGAGTGCTCTTCTAGTTCAAACACGTTTTTTTTTTTTATCAATGCTTTTATGATATTATTGATATTTACCAAACAAAGACTTGAGTTCTGTGTAACCAGTCACTACACAGAGTTGTTGAGTTGTTATTTAAGCTATTGATTCAGCCCCCACATGAGCATTCAGAGCCTCCTGAGCTGGATCAGACTCTCTAATGAGATACGCTCGTCCTCCTGCATCGCTGCCGGCTGCTTCTTTATGCCGCCGTGCTGCAGTGTGAAGTTAGCACTATCTGTCACTGAGGGAGGAATCATTGTTCCATTTAGCTGCCGTCAAATCGCACTATACTCTGCACTTTCATCCCACACACACAGACAGAGGTACAGTCATGCAGATTTAAAGCACACACACCTACACCAATCACGCAAAAACACACATCCTAATGGAGTGCAATATCACTATCACACCAGGGCTCTCACCTTTCCCTCTGCCTCTCTCTGTTCCACTTCAGCGAGGACAACAGGCTATCCCTGTCCTCCAAAGCCACACACTCCACATTTGCATATCAATTTACTTTTTAATATAATACTCTGTCACTCGAGACCCATTTTTCATTCTGCTAGCGAGCTTCCACCTTCACAGAACTCCATCCATATATTACTGTTGCTGTAGCCCCTCCTCCATTCTCCCCTCTTTTGCTGCCCTTTATCTCTCCAGGGTGTTATATTCCTCTTTAATTCTTCCTTTAAGTAAAAACATTCCCTTGTCAAATAACCCATATCCTTTTCTCTATTCCTCATGTTTCCATCCGTTTTAATCTCACCCAACAGGCTCCGTCCTCTGCTCTTTATGCTTTGCACTGTTTTCGATAGAAGGAGTGGACACCAAGAGGTGGAAAGAAAGCAGGGAGAGCAAGGTGGAGAGGGAAATGGAAAAAGAGAGTGCTGACAGGCAAGAACACACAATGGGGGTCCTAGCCTGCATACCAACTAACAAGCAATCAGATGGAGCGGGGGTGAAGGGGGAGGCTGCCATAGGGAGAGAAACTCAGAGGTTGACGTAAAGAAAAGGGGAGAGGGAGAAAAAGACGTGTTAGGAGGAGAAAGAGCCAAATAGAAAGGGAGTAACTGGGAATGCAAACAACATGTCAGTTCTTTACAACAGGAACGGCAGCTGGCTTCATGTGCAGACAAAAAGAAACAAAGAGGGATGGAGACATCGACTGCAGGCTGCATGGAGCCAGGAGTACAAAAAAAGTTAATCAGTGTGTGAAGAAACCTAAAAATGTCAGAATTCTAGATTAATGTAGCCAAAACTAAAATGTGACCAGAAAGAAAAATATCTTTCTCATTTTGGTAACTATGGTGTACAGCTCAAACATAGAAAAGAAAATATCTATTGTTTCAGAATAGTTTTTCAATAGTGTTTCATTTTGAGTTGTGTGCGTCTCTTAGTGTAGTTAGTGCAAACAACCACAATCAAGACCGCAAACAACCACAATCAAGACCGCTGACTTGACAGTTGTCTGGAAGAGGATCATACAGACTCTTATAAAGAGGGTCAGCCCTCCTAACAGGGAGCAGTATAGAAGCATTTTAGGCCCCGTTTACATGGCAACGTTTCACCCGAAAACGCTAAAATGTAGAGAAAATGCAGTGAAAAAAATCTGTGATTACACAGGAATGCTGAGGGACGGAAAACACTGCAGTGAGCATGCCAGGCCTGTAGGTGGCGCTACAACTGTATGGTCCAAAAGCTGCTTTTTGGGGATCTCGACCCAAGAAGAGTGGGGCCGATCATCTGGTGTATTGGCAAATACTAAGAGCAGAAGTGGAACAACACAAGCACCCAGTAGTCCATGACGATCATAACAATGATACTGATGTATGCCCTGGCGCGAAGCAGAATGTGACATCAGCGTTTCCACTAAAACCGACTTGTTTGCACAAGTTGTTGGCACCAAGTTTGTATTTTAGGTCCGCTAAAATGCCATTTTTGTGTTAACACAAGGCCAAAACACAACAAACCTTTTGCGATTCACCCTAAAACCGTTGTCATGTGAACGGCCCCTTAATGGAGAATAGACAGGAGGAGGAAGTGTGGTAGGAAAAGGTATACAAGCAACAGGGATAACCACATACTGTCAAAAAAAGTTGATTCAAGAGTTCTGGAAAACTTCACAAGGAGTGGGCTACAGCTGATGTCAAAACAACCAGAGCCATCACACAGATGTCTTCAGGAAAGAGACTACTCTGTGTCTTTAAGCAGCTCCTGAACCAGAGGCAACATAATAAGCATCTTACTTGAGAAAAGAAAGCTCCAAAGAAGTTTTGAGTTTAAGAGATATTTTACAAATGCTGGACATTTCTGTATTGTTTTTAATTAATTCTTGATTCATATTAAATGTAAAGGATTTATTTCTGAATATCAAAAACTGTAATCTTTTAAACGAAAGCAAATAAAAAAATTCAAATAGTCCACTTAACATGTTAATGTTAATGAATAAATGACCATAAGAACAGATGATAGTATACCATTTTTAAAAATAAGTCACAAAAAAAGAACTTTTTCAAGATGCTTTAATTTGTTGAGCTGCACGAACGATTCAAGATGATGCAACAAAGTGTTCAGAGAAATCAGATCGCAGCTCCCCCCTGAAGCAGGGTAAGAAGAAGGATAAGGGAGCTGATGGACAGATTTAGAGCAGATGACAAAGAGGAGAGTGTCAGTCAGCCGTGTGGCTGCAGGACTTGTCCTGATTAGGACAGAAAGAAGAGGAGCAGACTAAACCTCTGAGTAAAGGAGGGGGAGTGCAGCAGGAGTGAGAGGAACTACTTGATAGAAAGCATTTATAAACTTCAAGTTCTCCTACAGAGTTTTTCCACTGATAGAAAAAATCAAGAAAGCTGGATTCTCTCCCAGGGGGTAGAATGAAGAAACCAACTCAGACTGGTTGTCAGTCCATCACAAGGTAAACACAAGACAAATAAACACAATCAGATCAGAGCAGTTTTCAGTCCACATGATGCGGCAGAGTACTCTGAAGTCATGGGTTCTGAAGTCAGCTGGACAAGAAACTACAGACTGCGTTCCTCTCAGGTCAGAGCCTCAACCATAAATATGGAGCTAGCATTAACCTCACTAACAGCGTGTTAAGAAAAAAAACGTCCACCATAATATCATTATTGTTGTTTCAGTGAAAACTGAATGATAAAGAGGTTTATTACAGTGGACATATTTCCCCTCAGGTCAGCAGAATGATTCACTCTGTCCTCTGTTCTCCTCAGCTTTAGCTTACACATTGTGCGCCCTTTGCACTCGCCTTCACATTTCACATCACATCCTTCACATCACATTTGACTTGCATGTCAATGCTTCTGCTCGAGACTGTTATATTTTACACTTTGCTCTGCTCAGAAAATGATCAGACGTCTTAGTGCTGCAAACATTACATTACACACTGAGGCCATTGTTATTAGGAAGAGAATCCTGAGTATGCTGTACTGTATGTTTACCTCAAATGAAACTTTAAACTCTAAAATCTAAAGATTGTGACTGAAATCAGATTCCAAGCACTCTATGAAAATACACTGAGAATACACCAAAATGTGTTATAAAAGTTTAAGTCTACCCAGCAACAAAAAAATGATATCTAATTGAGTGTTTTTGTCTTATTTTCAGTAGAAAATGTCTTTTTATACTTAATATGAGCCACATTCACCTGACTAGCCCAGAAAAAAATGTCTTGTTTCAAGTAATTTAAAGAAAAAAATGAGGTCTGAATTGCTTGTTACAAGTTGAAAAAAATCTGCCAATAATACAAGAGAAAAAAAAATACTTGTGTTAAGACATTAATCTAGCTTCAAACAATTCTATTAGTAACTTTTTTCTTGTTCCATTGGCAGATTTTTTTTACTTATTACAAGCAACTCAGACCTCGTTTTGGTCTTTAAAAAACTGGTAACAAGACATTTTTCCGGACTTTGAAGTTAGATGTAGCTCATATCAAGTGTAATAAGACATTTTCTCCTTAAAGTAAGACTTCAGTTTTTTTGCAGTGTAGTCATCCACATGAGAATAAACATAGCTAAATGATAGGATGAAATGATATCTCAGACGGGTAAAGTTTCAAAATGTGAGGTAAAAGTGTGTTTAGGTAATACCAGGATAAGACTGCAGACTGTTCAACAAACAAAGTGTTATAGACCAAAAATAAAAAAAATCTCCTTAATTTATCTAGTTATCCATCCATACAATTATTCATACATTTCTATGAATTATATATATATATATATATATATATATATATATATATATATATATATATATATATATATATATATATATATATATATAATTATTAAAATTATTATTATATAAAATTAGCCAGGGAGATTTTGTTTTATTTCTTTTTGTCTTTAATACTTTGTTTGTTGAGCGTTTCGATAAATGGATCTATGGGGACCGACTTTGCGATCTCTCCAGCCTCCAGTGGCCATTCTTGGAACTGCAGCACCAAGTGGCACTTCTTTGTTGGCTTCACTGTTTCGGCCCTGGAGGTTGTCACTTCATCTAACACCACAACAGCCCACAGCTCCCAAAATTTCTCAAACAAAAAGTGAAAACAAGGGGAGGAATTGAGAGAGTGTGGTCGACTGAGGCAAATAAAAAAACACAGGGAAGGAAAACGACTGCGAACAGGCAGTGACAGAAAAGAGGACGAGTGTTAAGAGAAGATCAAACGAGAGGAAACTTTGGCAGGACAGGTTGAAAAATGATTATGCACACCAGGAAAGAGAAGGGAGTCGAGTAAATATTGATGGAGGAATAACCTTGAAACAAAGAAGGAATAAGAAAGTGACCAAACAAAGCTGTTTGTGAATCATGATGTGCTGGTGACGAGGGGAGGTATGATGGAGCGATGGGAAGAATAACCTTGGATGTTTACCTGAGACGTGGAGGGGGCTAATAAAGTGTGAGTAGCTTTCTTAGCGGCATGGTTTGTTTTCTTTGACTGACCACTTTTTATTGGATTAGAGGCTGGGTGCTGGCTGCGAACAGACATTGATACACTTAGAGACAAGAAAAGGGCATCATCACAGGGCATCATTCACACACAAACACACTACGCTGTCTCCCATCTTTTCTTTTCACTTCCTCTCCGTCCTCTCCTCTTTCATTTCCTGGCTGCCTACATTATTTTCCCACTGCTAATCAGAAAAATGAAATCAGTAAATCATTAGTCACCCCTGTGGCATGACACAAAGAAATGACACATCTATCTTTTTTTCCCCTCTCCTCCTTACCCACCTTTGTCACACATGCACACACACACATACACAACCCCCACTGCTCCTGTCATTACTCATGATAATGGTGATTCCATTTAATATCAAGCTATTAAATAAAAAATAATTACCCGGAGAACAAAATCAATGGATTAAATTCAGTCTCATTATTTCACTGCAAAATTAGGCCTTGTTCACCAACCTGAAACTGAAAACACATTCACTGATAATCTGTGAGGGTCACATAAACTGATTTTAGGTAATTAATTAAGAGGCGAAACAGCATGACAACAACAACAACAACAAAAAAGCTCTGGGTGGTGTTGTGGAGGGCGATCAGGAGCACAAATGGCTAAGATTTTGTCTCCTTCCCTTTAGTCTTGGCAGCGTCTGGCACCGGCTCAGCACTCTCTGACCGCACTGCAGAAAGATTTACTCAGCTCGAGCTAATTATTAGGAAAGGGAAATGATTAGCCGAGGAGTTATGACTAATAAATCTGTCTATGTTTCATTAACACCCTGTTTGGAAACATTTCATTTAGCTCCTGCTCATTAAAGAAAGTGGTAATGAAAGGAGAGAAGAGGGGAGGAGAGGAAAGGAAGAAGGTGGTGAGCAGTAATTGGTATAATGTTGCAGCTTTTTTCAACAACCTGGTGAGAAGGTCAGATACGTGAGGGTGAAAGGAGAAGAGGAGAAGCACAGGAGCAGGAGCGTGTCATCTGAATGATTACATGAAGTGTATCTTTAAATCTGCTAACGGATCAGTGTGAAGCTAATTCCCTTAATGATGCAACAGCAGTGACACAACTTGATTAGGTCAGGGTCGTAAACGGCCGCACCTGAGCTCAAGTGTGCGCATCATCCCACAAATCTATTTTAACGTGCTAAAAACTTTAAAACCCTGAATTAGTCTAATGTTTATGGGACACTTTTGATCAATCCCACTGCAACATCTGCTCATTTGCATAAAGCCTGTGTGAAATCGCTCTGCACCTGCGGCAGCGCGCTGCTGTTATTGCACTTGTTTGCGAGCTTCTTTTTGAGGTTTTTCTGCAGACAGGGCTGGATTCAGCTACACCCTTCAGCTTTGCCGCATTAATTGAAAGCACAGGCATCCGAGGAACACATACAAATCTGTCTAATGACATTAAACACACTTCATTTGGTGGCACACACACCTTCTCATTCAGGCAGATTGGTGAATACAGAATCTCCTTGCAGCCAAATCATTATGAGCACCATTACTGAGCAAACAGACCAACACCACCCACAGGGACGAGGCTGCATTGGCCACTCTCTACCTCCACAAAATCCAAGTAAGAACCAACTGGCAAACGCTGATATTTTTGTGCTTATGCTCATGTTTTCTCTCTTTTTTTTGTTATTCGGCGGCTCAAAACAAAGCTTTAAAGCCCTTACTTTTTGTGTTCTTTTGCGCTTCTTATTTCGACTTCTCACATCTCCTTTGAAACAAAAACAAGCTCGCACAAACACCCAAATATTTTTCAGCTTTTTCCCCCTCAATTAGTGCTTTTCAGTTTCTCACAAGCCTCTTTCTTCTCTGCTCTATCCTCTGAGCAGTGTGTTTTCATCAGCACGCACTCCCCCCCTCCTGCACCTCTTTCTCCCCCAGCCTTCCTCCTCTCATTTGTGTCATTAAGTTTTTAAGAATAACCCTGGGCTGCGTAACAGATGCTGCGGAGGTAAAAAGAGCTTACGCATACACGCGCACATCAATAGGACATATTGTTGTTAGAAAGGTAGAGCTGTTACCCCTAGCTATTAGCGACACTGAGGAGTCTTTCTGCTAGAATTAGCCAGGTTTTAATGACATCTTACTCTCCTGTGTTGCTTTCTCTTTGCCTTTCACCCTCTATTACTCAACCCTCCTTTGTGAAAATGGTTGTTTTTCTCACTCAGAAAAAAAAAGCACGTCCTCTGGAAACTTTGTTGAAGATAAAAAGTGAACTATCAACAGCTTAATGTCGCTTATCCCGACGCTGTGTGAAGAATAACAATAAATCTTTACATCTTATTTTGCAATAATATGAAATGAAACCCCCCTTTAAGACTTCAGACGTTTTCCTTAACAGATTGTGTCTCTTGACTCCCAGCTGAGTATCTACAGCTCTGACAGCAGATGCACTCTATCAAGGCTGACTTTGTAATACATCACAGACGAGATGGCTTTAAAGAAAAAAAACAAAAAACAAAAACAGGCCTCACACGGATGGAACAACTTCCCGCTGACTCCTCACCAAAACTTCGACATTAAAACCACGAACATAGAAAAACACACGGGGAATCTGGCATGTAACCAAAGCCTGCAGCTACTTGAAGAAGGAGATGGTTGTAAGGCTGAGGAATCATTAGACTGCAGACAAAACAGACACACACACATACATACACACACACACACACACACACACACACACACACACACACACACACAGATGCTGGGAGGCAGAAGCTGTTTAACAAGGAGCGAGAGAAAGTGAAGACCAAAAGGAGAGGATGCGTTTTTTGAGTGAAAGGCCATCTGCTAAATCCACGGCTATGCCAGTCGCTCACTGCCTCCCCATTGCTCGCACCTGCCAGGCTGCCAAAGCACCCTCAGGAGAACAAAAGCACCAACTTCACACACACTAACACACACACACACACTCACATTCATGCACTCACGGAGCAATAATGGCACGCACATGGCAATAACTGGTGTGATTTGTCAGCAGCGCGCTGCGTTGGAGGAGCTTTCTGACATTTTTTCATGTTTCTCCTCCTGCGGTAACAATAGCATAACAGCACTTTATTAAACGAGAACAGGACAGAACAGAATGGCCTGCAAATCAGCTCGTTTATGAGGCGTAGCTGCTCAGTTCCCTGCCAGCAAAGGCTGCTGGGACGGTGTGAGCCACTGCTGCTTTGTGTGAGTAAGGATCAGGGGAACTGTATAGGAGTAAAGTTATTTTAGAGTTAAGTGTAAGGCTGCAGCTATCAAAAATTCCATTGATTAATCAAGTTATTGGATAAAACACATTTTTGCGTAGTTAAAGAGCAATTATTTTTTAAATAAAAAAATGTTTAAAACAAGTGGAAAAACAAGTGACTTTGGGTGATGAATTTAAGTCTTGAGTCTTTGCAGTGCTCAGACAAAAATGATAATCCCTGCAGTTTAAGAGCACATTAAGCTTCAACACTACTTGATATTTTATCCTTCATTGACCTGTGAGCTAAACTTAACAACTGCCTAGTTAGCTCTATTATGTTTTTGTTTTCATCTTCTTCATTCAACAGCGCTGTCTTTTACACGTTTAATAAGTCGCTAAGTGACGTAATTGCCTGATTTGCATAACAAGTCATTTGCATGTAACGGTTGTGGACGCTGGAGGAGAGGACGGAAAGCGTGTAACACTGAATTTTTTTTGGTTGACTTTTATTTCAGATTTTAAAATAACGATGCTCCCCCACAATTCATTCATACGCAGTCTCCTGCGCTGTCACACTGGCCATCATCTGAGCCATGCCATACTCTACCTGCCTGCACAGTGAGACTCAGAGAACACTGCTACAGGTTCAGTGACTTTTAGGGGCCGTTTATACAACAACTGTTTGAGGGTGAAACGAAAAAGTTTTGTTGCGTTTTGGCCTTGGGTTTACACCAGACATGCATTGATTGATTGGTGCCGATTTCCCTTAATTTTGGGAGATAGGTGATCTGTGATCACTGATCGGCCCATCCTTACATATGAAACTGGTCTTATATACCTCCAGGAATATAAGACAACCAGCCATTGTTGCTTTTTGCTGTCAGACCTAAAACTCGGGACACTTTACTGGTTGTTGAAGTTAAAACATAAAGATTTAATGTTTCACAGGTATTGTCCAATGATTTTCAATAAAATAAGATTGGAACATTGAAGGAATATGCTGTAAGTTATAAAAAACAAAAATCGGTATCTGCAGGTCAGGCTTTTTATAGATCGTTGATCAGCCAGAAAATTGTGATTGGTGCACCCCTAGTTTACACGGAAACGACATGTTAGCCCACTTAAAACACTAACTTTTGAAAACGGCCTCCAGAGTGGGATTTTCCTGAAACTCCGCAGACACCACTGCTGTGTAAACAGTAAGACGGCTTTTTTAATGTAGAAATGCTGACGTCACACTCCGCTTTGTGTGAGCACATACAACAGGACAACAGTGCTGTTGTTACAATCATTGCGAACTACCGTATTGTGCTTGTGCTGCATCTGTTGCTCCACTACTGCACTTAGTATTCCCCAATACACCAGATAATTGGCTCAAGTCTACTTCAGTGGAGATCTAACAAAAGCGACTTCTGACCAAGACAGTTATAGCGCCACCTACAGGGCTGGTATGCTTACTACAGCATTTTCAGTCCCTCTGGGTTTCCGTGTCAACACAGATTTTTTTCAATGTGTTTTCACAGCGTTTTCAGATGAAACATTGTCATGTAAACTGGGCCTTAGGCTCATTTTGAGTCATTTTGGTCGGACACAGCCCTCCATCACTGCACTGCTTCTCTCAACACTCAAATGACTGAAGCAGTCGCAGCGATCATATGTTATTGATCATACATGATTTCCGCGTTTGTGCAGGTGCATGAAGTGTACCGCACTGAAGCCCACTCCTCCAAAGGGAGAGGAGAAATGAATCTTGCAGTCACAATGGCCAAACCAACTGGACAATGAAGACTGTTTGAGCAGGTTCAGGTGGCCAGTGTGACCACGCTCTGAGAGACTGCTGCGAGTGGTGTTGGATGAGAAGGGGCAGTTTTTGGAAAGTAAAGTCACTGAATATAGCATCAGCTCTATTTGCAACATCAAAAGTATACCACTTTTTGATCTATCAAATTAAACGATTCCTTTATCCAAGGAATTGTTTCAGTCTTAGTTAAGTGACAAATCTGAGCGCTCAGACTGGTAGATGTAGGGCGTCAGACAAGGAAAAACCTCTCCAGCACTTCTCTCCAGAGATTATTGGTGGAATGGTTTAAACAGCTGGCATTTAGGAAGAAAAAACAGAATCTTACAAATGTCTGGTGGGAATCCATTTCAACCCCAGCCCACACTTAGAGTCAATTTCAATTCCAATTTAATCTTCGTCCACACTGAGCCGCCTGCTCTCAGCAAATACATCACGTTCTCGATACCTCGCACATTTCATCCAGATGTAAATTTAAAGAACGGAACAGGAAATGAAACCCAGAGCGAGTGGAGGACGGGTAAAATGAGGAAGAAAGCAGCAGCAGCAGGGGAGCTGAACAGAATGATTGACAGATAAGATGGATGAAAAGAAAAAGGAGGAGGAGTGGACCAATCCTTATTTCTGTTAGATTTTTCCCAGAGCCGCCAAAACCTCGAGCATGACCCTCTTATTGCACCTCACCTTGCAATCCCCCACCCATCATCTCTCCTTCTAATCTACCTTTTCATCTTTTCCTACCTTCCTCCCTCCTCTTCAACCCTCTTCTTCCTCTCTATCACTTTCTCTTTCACACCATCTCAGCTCTCCAGTGGTGCTACCATATTTCAGATGTATACCTCCCCCTCCTCCTCGCTTCTGTCTGTCATCCTCACTGCCTGCCTAATGTGATCTCATTCAATCCTCCACTTGTGTCTCTCCTTTACCTCGCTTCTGTCCATCGTTCTCCCCCTGAGCTCCCTCTTTCAATCTCCTTCTCCTCCTCTTTTCTCTCTAGTGATGCAGCTTTGATCCTCACTTCATTCCCCAGTTACAAACACACTCCACCTTTACACACACACACAGCGGTGCACAAATTAACAGATGAACACTGTAAACCCCAAAGTTCAATTAATCCATTGGATTAAGCTATGAAAACTTGAAATTTGTTAGTAGCTTCAGTCTACTCAAATGTCTGAGTTTTCAGAGTTGAAACTGATGATTTCTGAGTAGATTTAACTTTTGTTACTGTTTAGGTAAGCACATCTTAAAATCATTAGTTTGTGACTGAATTTTGTCACCGTGAGTGAGGAGGGGACGCAGTCGATATGAGACCCTGCTGTACTTCTTGACGTGCAGCAGTGGCAAAGGTTGTCTGTGCTCCACATTGTACTAACTGTTTGTCTGTGCATCACAGCATGGACCAGCTGTTTGTGCTCTATGTGGTGTGGACTCGCCGTGCCAAAAATAAATATATCTTTTTTACACTTCATTGAATTGGCCAAGATAGCACAATAGTCCAGTCAAAATTTAATCTATTAATAAATAGGGCTGCACGATTATCGCAATCGCAATCGCAATCGCAATCGCAATCGCAATCGCAATGTCAGCACATGCAATTCAGATTTTTCTCCATGATAACCAAGCAAGCCTGTAGACTCATCATGACACAACTTTTTTTATTAAATCGCAAGCACAATCGCAATCGCGATATTGTCTACCTAATCGCAAATCGCACCTTTTCCCCAAATCGTGCAGCTCTATTAATAAATCAACCATAAGGCGCAGGTACAAGACCCCGTGCTATGGAGCACAGACCACCAGTCAGTGCCATGGAGCTCAGACAACCTGTGTCCCCTAAAGAAATCTCTCTTCACTGGCTTCCAGTAGCAGCTCAAATAAAATTCAAAGCTCTTCTTCTGGCTTACAAAACACTGACAAGAATGGCTCCTGCCTACCTGAGGTCCCTCATCCAGGTCTACGCTCCTTCTGGCCCACTAGGCTCTGCTTGTGAAAGACACCTGGTGCTCCCAGCCCAGCGCGGCTCCAAATCATTAGCCAGACTCTTTACATCTGTTGTTCCCAAATGGTGGAATGAATTACCTAACTCTATACAATCCACAGAATTCTTTTCTACTTGATGTCTGAAAAGTCATCTGCTCAGGGAACACTTGAGCATCTGACCCTTCTCCTCTTTGTCCTCAGGGGTAGAATTAGTCAGTAGGTCTAAGACTCAGCTCTGTTTTTTTAGCACTACTACTGAATGTTGTTGAAGATTGATGTATACTGTTGTAGCAATTAATTGTGGTTTGTTGGCTTGTTGGGTATTCTACCCACCCACAACCCCATAAAAAAAAAAAAAAAAAAAAAAAAAAACCTGCACTTGATGGCAGCACCTGCAGCCAAATAACTTGTAGCACTGTTGTTGCACTAACTAGGTTTTCCTTCTGTCTAAATGCTTGCTTGTGTTGTACGACGCTTTGGACAAAAGTGTCTGCTAAATGAAACTGTAAACTGTAAGAACATATTTTTTACAGTGATATGCAGCATTCTTTATCATTACATAGTAATTTAGTTTGTAACAAATAAGCATCAGGTTTATTTGATTAAAGACCTTCAGTAGAATGATTTTCCATAATAGACACAACTACTTAAGATGTTAAATTAACTTATTTCATTACTCAGTTTTTTTAAGGTAACTGGTTTGTGAGCATTTTTCAAGTAAACTCAACTTATCCAGTTTTACAGAGTAAAGATGTTGTTTAATGGAAAGCAGTGATATATGCTGCTTCCTCCTGAGCTTCCCACCTCATGTGGGAGAAAGGATGGATAGATGGGGACAATCTGAGGAGGAAAATAAAGACAGGAAGAGACGTGGAGTTGATGGCAACACATCGACCCCTCAGTAAAACCTAGTTAACACCTCCTCCGCCAGTGAAACCTGATTAGTTGAGTGTGTTTGTGTCAACATGTGTGTTCACAGCGCGCCACATTTAACAGGTTGTTTTGCTTCCACACACAACCTCATAATTCCTCTCTGATTAAAATAAGGTTGATGTTTTCCTGGTGTGTGTGTGTGTGTGTGTGTGTGTGTGTGTGTGTGTGTGTGTGTGTGTGTGTGTGTGTGCTCACAAGGGCCGTCTCAACTGATTACATCCCTCCTAGTCAATAGTGAATAGAGCACTCAGCCTGATAAGCAATCACCTGAATCAATACTAATGTTTTTTAGTGTGTGTAGATTAGTGTGTGCACGTCTGTGTGTGCATATGTGTGTGTCGTTTCCTAACATGTGGCTAATCTAGTCGGAGCTCAAAGACGATAAACATTTAGTTCCAGGCATGGTAAATCACAGATGCCTGTCATCCCTTCCTTCTCTCCTCTCCTCTTTTCCCCCTCCACTCCCTCCTCAGCCCAAAGAGCCTCTCCTAACTCCCGTCCTTTCATCTTCTTGCCCTCTCAGAAATCAGCATTCTTTTATTTTTCCTCCTGCTCTCATCTTCCTCCTCTCCTCTTTGGCCTCCTTTGAGTCGCAGCATTAACAGCAGCCTAACCTTCAAAGCGAGTGATCATGAGGAGTCTGTGCTCTTCACACACAGAGTAACGCAGCCTTTACATCGGCTTTGGCTGCAGTAGAAATGTCAGAGTTAGAGGGCCTGGCTTGTTGTACAATGACACACATGTAGCCCTTCAGAGTGACGTGAAGAGCTTCAGCTGTGTGCTTATGTGTGTTGACTTGTGTGTCAAAGTACAAGCATGTGCTTATCATCAAAGGTTGGCTGGAACCATTCATTTACTGATATTTTTCTGCTGGATCACATGGCTGGGCTCTCTTTTAAGTAACACAGAGGAAGTCTGTGTTTCTGTCTGTGGGCATGATTGTCAGTGACACCAGTAATTTTGTTAAAAATCATTAAAATTGTAACTTTGAGTTGAATGTGAGCATGTGTTTGTCTATTTTTGGATGAAAAAGCCAGAGCTTATTGGTGTTGCAAAATCACAGTGCTTCATTTATTAGCAATATGATATAATGATGGTTTGGTAAAAAGGCACAGGTAGTGTTCTTGTTTTCTAGCTCACACAAAGATCTGCTGTAAACCAAAAGCAGTGTCATGATATAAGGAAGTGAGAGAAGGAAAATCTTTCCATCTGCCATCTGTCTGTTCCATTACACAACTTTATTTGATTGTACACTCCTTGTATTTCATTCACATTTTTTTCATTTTATACGAGTGGATCATAAGCAGGTTGAACTTGTTGAACACTGCACTTTAACTCAGAAAAAAAACAGTCTTTGTTGTTCAGACATGTATTAGTAACACTGCTGAATGTATCTATTCATAACAAGGAGAGGATTGTGCATTTTGAGCTCTCACCACCTTCCTAATATCTCACTAGTGGACCCTCTAAACACCAGAAAAGCAGCATAGACGTTAAACCATAGACTGTATAAAAATGGGCGTAATCTCCCTGTCGTCACCCTTCTGTTTCTGAAACTGAAAATGAAGCACATCGGCTATCGCAGCCATATTGGTAGTGGCAAGGGCTTTGCGTTCAGCTATCGGGCGCCTGTCGGTCACGTGATCCTGAGCTATGCCTCTGTTTGGGCAAGCTCAGGATTTTAATATCCTCTGAAAGGTCCAGTTAGAAAAAAAATCACCCCCCGTAGATTGTGTGGTGGTGTATGTGACTTCCAGTACTACCTGAGCCACCCTGAAGCGGTCACTCCAGAAATGGCAGATTTTAGCACTTCCGCATTTTCTTGTATTCTTAGACTGGAGGTTGCCGCTTGGTTTAAACATCAGACCAGGGTCTTTAATGTTTTCATACCGAGGACCCCCTAACTTATCAAGACACAGCGAAGGGACCCCCTTCTATCTATCTATCTATCTATCTATCTATCTATCTATCTATCTATCTATCTATCTATCCATCTATCTATCTATCTATCTATCCATCTATCATCTATCTATCGATCGATCTATCGCTCTATCTATCGATCGATCTATCGCTCTATCTATCGATCGATCTATCGCTCTATCTATCTATCTATCTATCTATCTATCTATCTATCTATCTATCTATCTATCTATCTATCTATCTATCTATCTATCCATCTATCTATCTATCCATCTATCATCTATCTATCGATCGATCTATCGCTCTATCTATCTGAAAATAGGCTTATGAAGGTCAATGTAAAGGCCATTGTCTATTATATATGTATATATATATAAATATATATATATATATATATATATATATATATATATATATATATATATATATATATATATATATATATATATATATATATATATATAGGCCTATTACTATAAGCGAGCCTTGCTTCTGCATATTCACTATTGACCTACATCTTTAGCCTCTGTGTTGCCATCGATGTGTGTACAAAGATAACAGGACTAAAAATTGCAATATTTGGAAATATTTACATGAAAAAATAAAAAACTGCCTAAGGGACCAAAAATGTCACAGACCCACTGCAGTACTTCTACAACCCCATGGACTCCCTGTTGATGGGCTCTACCGTAGATTATGTTGTAGTTGGTCTATAGAGCACAGTGTCTTTCTGTGTAGTCAAGCAAAGCAGCACTCCACCTGTACCTGAACACACTTTATTTAAAGACAAACATTTACTACTTACACAATATACACAATACATGATACAGTCATCAATATGGACAATGTTAATCTGTAAAGACATTCAAAAACTTCCATCAAAGATTTTTCACCAGTTTGCATTTTTTAACATACATGTCTTCATTCTTTGAGTTATACAATAAAACAAACCAGAAGCCACAAAGCAATACCTCAGTGACCTGTAACGGGTCTGTCCACCATCCTGTTTTTTTCTGAGAGAACCAATCAGAGGTGTTCTTACTGATCTCAGAGGGAAACTGTATAATGTGATAGTAAACCCTCCCATCCCTGACCAATAGCTATTCACCGCAGCTTTATTTGGTTTTTACTCAATTTATTTGGCATTCTGACAGCCATCTGGAGGAATGTCAGAAGCGAACAGCTGGCTCAGCCAATGGATGGCTTTATTTACATGTCCCAGTCTGTCATGGTGGGTGTAAAAAAGAAGTCTGGAAATGTCAGAAGCAGAAGCTGCTTAAAAAATCAGCCATTCAGGGATTCAGGAGACTGAAAAATACCTCATATTGACTGATAACATGGGCCAGACCTTTCCTTTGCACCCATGGGTCTACACAGGGCTGGACTGGGAAATATAGCTCAAAATATCACCACTTTTAAAACACAGCCTATGTGATGCCTTCATTTTATGAATGACTTAATTTCCTGATCTTTTGATTATTAGTGCAAATGAATCAGAAACTAGTAAGTCCATAGAGTTTAATTGGGAGAGAAAACACAGAAAATAATTTCAACATGGTTTATTTAACAACAACAAACAACAAAAGCATAGAATAAGTAATACTGTGGTGGCAGGAGTCAGGAGGGATGGACGGCTGCTGGAGGGTGGGCTCAGTCTTCAACACACTGTGGAAGACACAATATAGGGGTCAGATGTGTTGGTTTATGTATGTACTGGTGCTTCACTTTCACCACTACTACTCTTTCAACTATTACTTTTACTGGTATACACTACATAACCCATTACAACTACACCTGCTCAACAAAAGGTTTCCATGTTTTAAAATGGCCTTCATATAAAGCTAAAATAAAACAGCCTGTTTAGTACCTTTAGTTTGCTCTGTAATAGTGGAAATCTCCATCTCTTGTCCTTCTGCGACATGACCACTGCTGCTCCCTCCACCTGTTCAGAGGAGACACAGAGGAAAGGCTTTTATACTCTTTGGAAAGAGCTCATATCAGCATAAATAAATACATCACTCAGCTGTAAACAAAGCTAATATATCAAGGAAAAGTTTTCAGTTTGAATCCTTCACATGCCCTTAGGCCTTACTACGGCTCAGGTGCAACTTCACACACACCTGCCTCATTAAGGATGCAGACATCAGCTGATCTGCCTGTTAGCCTTCCCACCATCCGCCTGCTTCCCTCACTATATCTTCAACCTCTGCTGTGGTTGTTTGACGTTACTGTAGCTACACATGACGGATAGTGGTGAAGGGATGACTAAGGGTCAGGTGGAGCACTGCGGAAAGCCACATCCCCTTAATTATCTAGTTTGATCAATTTTGTTGTGTTAGTTAACAAAATTGGCCTCCCCTGTGGGGGTGCATCATACTTTGAAAGCCTCTGGTCTGTAGTGTTTATACAGAGAGTGTGTGGTTATATCAACACAACTGACACATTTTCTATGGCTTAAAATAGTCTAAATTATACATTATGTCTCTTTTTCTTACTAGCACTGCTATGTTCTAGCTAGCTGTTCTGTTTAGCTTACTTCATGCTGTATTACTTCACATCACTGACTCACCTGATGGATTGAAAACATCTCATCGGTCTTGGAGCATGTTGCAGCATCCTCTGCCAGAGCCGTCTTTTTTTCTTTCTGTCCCTCTCTGCTCCACCCTTCCTTTTCTTGATCCTCCACAACTGTCCATCTTCACTTGTGAGTCTGAGTCGCGAATGTGTGCAGTGTATTTGCATCACCGAGTTGTGTTCACGTAACCTTGCCGAGCAGGTGGAGCTGCCTGATTCGGTTTCTGAAATCCTGCAGATCCATCTTGCCAGACGCCATTGACCAACGAATTCACTCGGCCAAATTCTTAACGGCCCAATCAGACGGGAGAGTGGCGGGAGCAGCGGAAGTGACGAGCAAACGTGGCATCAGCAGACATTCGTACTTGTTAACCCCATTATCACAGCTGTTTCTCATGTTTCTGTACTTGTTGAAGTGTTGTTTCTCAGCAGCGGCGCAAGCTACGTCATACCTGGGTTTGATGTGGATCGGTCTGAGGTGAGTGTTTCAATCAGAACGGTCGTTCAATCAGCTGCTGATTTTTTGTGAAGGTCGCGCTTCTGAAAACAAATCTGAAGGGCTGCTACCATAGACTGTATAAAACATGGACAAGGCATCCGCGACGTCACCCGTCTGTTCCTGAAACCGTGAAATGAAGCCAATCCTCGGACGCAGCCACATTCGCAATCACGCTGGCCGTTAGTTATTCTTCGAGCAGCTACAGGGCACCAGGCGGTCATGTGACCTGGCAAGTGTATCTGTTTGGAAACTCAAATGATACTAATAGCTTTTAAACCGCAGGGATAGAAAAAAATTCACTCACCGCACAGTGTGCCGATAGCGAAATCAGCATTTTAGACCCAAGCTTTTTGAACCAGATTGTAAATATGTTTTTTAATGCTGTAAAAGTCTGTTTTAATGGCTGGGTGTGTCTGTAACTTCTGGTCTTTCTGCAGCCAGCCTCAAGCGGATTCTCGACGAACAGCAGCTTTTAGCACTTTCGCATAGGCTTCATTTTTACTGACCGGATGTTGCCCCTTGGCTGCTACCCAGATGGACAAGTGAAATATTTCCATGGCGGATATATGAAATTATCCGTATGGCGTGTCAGGTTAGTGTTCACGGACAAACGGAGGAAATCAAAACAAAAAAAAGCAAGCGTGCTGCTTAGCAGGCCAGGCTACCAGGAAAGCTCCCGGTGCACCTGGCGGCTAAAACTGGCTTTGCCTCAAACTGTGGTGCATACACAAAGGTTAGTAACGTATCAAGTGTGTCTTTACCTTCCGCTGACAACGAAGCAGGTCACCAGGAAGATGAGGAGTATGATTCCCCCAGCAATGGACACAGCCAAAATAGTGGACTGGTTCGGGTCCCCAATGGCAAAAACATCTACCGCAGAAAAAAAGGAAAACATTACATTAGCAAACTAAAGAACAGAGGAAGATAAAATCAGTCCAGGTTGTTTTTTTCTCTGCAGTGTGTTAAATGAGATGAGAAGAGTAAATGAGGGAAGCAGTGAAAAAGACAGCAAGGTGAAAGTGGCAGGGGAAAGAGAGCAAGAGAATGAAATATGATGGTAATAGAAAGGGAGATAAAAGATAGAGGGTGAAGGAGAGGGAAAAAGAGGGAGCAACAAATGAGTAAAAGAGGGAGAGAGGTGGATTGAATAGTAAGTAAGGTCCTTGATGAAAAGCGCTCTCCCTCTTTGCATCGTCTATGAGGCTATGAGAGTGGACGTGAAAGCCATTCCCATTCGGCTGCGCTGTCCAAATGGATATGTTAACACTGCGCATAACAAGGCTGCCGCCGAGAACTTTCTGCAAAGATGCATCGATTTTTACGCCACACCAATCGAGCCATTACTCAAAACAAATACCCCATTTATCTGGCTTAGCTAGGCATGAGAAGATGCGTGTGTCGGTGTGTAAGTGTGTGTGTGTGTATGGGTATATGTAAGTATGTGTGTGGCGAGGAGGCAAATGAACGCCGCGAGGCAGTCTCAGATAAGCATTGATCTCCTGTTACATTTACAGGCGCACACATACACACCCATCTTCACCAATCAATGGGATTGATCCGATCAGATAACCTTAATATGATCGCTAAAGGCTCCCACATCTCAGGGCGTTGAACTTGAACATCAGGCTGCTCGGTAGACGCTCTAGACAAGAAGCTGCTTTCCATACGCTTCAAGAATATTCATCCTTTTTTATTTTTGCATATGTTGCGCATAAAAACAAAACCAGCTCTGTAATACTTTTATTGATTATTGAATGATTAGTAGGCTAATGTGTTTCTGCTGTATGCTACTCAGATAATCTATAGCTTAGTGCTATACATCTACTGATTCATCTCCCTCTGCCTGCCTGTTCGGGAATCAATGCTCACTTTTAAGAGCACATTATGGGGCCTCTAAGGCAGAAAATCCTCCAGCACGTAATGAAGCGATAATGAAAGTGGATGACGGCAAACAAAGAAGAGGGTGAGCGACAGGGAGCTTTGACAACATCATGACGGAGATAGAGATCAGTGAAGACTGAAGCTGTCTGAGAGGCAGGGATCAAACAGGAGCTTTCACTTATGTTTCTTCTGCTTCTCTTGTAAAGTTTAAGTAGGAAACATTTTAAAAATGTAATTCCTCTGAGCAGGAAGGGTAGATAAAGTCTGGTAGGAGTCTTACTGGGTTTTCTAAGGTTGAAGTGTTAAGGCTTCACTCTGCAAATATTCAGTTCACTCCTAAAAACTACTCTCTCAGTGTCATTATTTGTAGTAAAACGCGTCCTTTATAAAGCACAAGGACAAAAAGTGAAGTGGGTGAAGCATGAATCAAATCTCTCCCACTCTCATTTGAGTAGTGTTTGTCTAATATTAAAATACTTTTGGATAAAGGGAGTTTTAAAAATGACTGTAGAATACAAACCTTGTGCCAGAGGTTACTTTAATTTACAGTTTTATTCAACTTTCCTACACAAATAAGTGACAACACAATTCAATCATGAAACTGTTCATGAGAATAAACCGGGATACAAGAAACTACGGTTTAGATGATCAAAGTTTCCTGAGAGACCTTTAAATGAATTAAAATAAGCCCTTGTGGTTTCTACATTAATACAACAGAGAGCATGACTTAAAGATTAAATAGTTTCAATGTATGGAAAACACATCTGGACACTAGGGCTGCAACGACAAACCGATAAAATCGATTAGTCAACAGCGTTTTTCCATAATCGATGCACAGTGCTGCGCCATTACTGTATTAGTTTATCTTCGGCTTTTTTAGTCTTCTTCCTTTTTGTTGGAATATTTAGCGATTATTTAGCGAAGGTGCGTTGCCACCACCTACTTGACTGGGGTATGGACGTCAAATGGACGTCATCTTGCACAGCTCGAAGTGAGGTTGCCACAAAAACTGCTCCCCCTGGTGACTGGCTGCAGCATAGGTTTAAAAAAAATCCAGCTCTCCAGTCATTCCAGATGGGCTGTGGTCAAACTTTAAAAAATTAATACACCTCATAGAAAAGTTTCTCACGTCTGATTGTTGTGGTGATTTGAAGATGTGATTTGGCTGCCCAGTATTCAAGTTCTCTTTTTTTGTAGAGTTTTGAAGAGGTTAAAAACAAGGTTTTGCGTTTCGTTTAACGATGATTGACAGCTGCCGTTCTTGTGTATTTTTTGGGGGGTTTGTAAAATATGTCTGGAGGTAGAGCCAAGAAGTGATTAGACTCTTGAAAGAAAAAAAAAATAAAATATTATTTTTGTCACCCAGCTCCACTCAGATTTTCCCAGAATCCCTCACAGTCTTTACTGCACAGATTCTGGCTGCACAACTGCTACAATGGCTGCATATGTGACGGGGGGAATTTTATCCTTCAAAACTGTACAATGATAAATGGTGGAGCCATGCTGTCCACTCTATATACAGTCTTATTGCGTCACATGTAAACAGATCAGCGTGGTGGAGGAGAGGAGCCGGCAGGTGAGGGCAACAAGTAAACACCAAATAATGACAGAGCTGGAGAAGCCGTTGGTATGAAAAATTCCAGAGTTTGGTAGTATTTCATGCTGAGAAAAAGCACACTGCGTGTTGATTGCAACATATGCAAAATTGACGTAAAGTGGCATGGCAGTATGACTGCAGTGATCCAGCACTTAAAACGCAAACATGTTGGGCTCATCGATGACGAGCCAGGAGCTCAACAGCTAAGAAATCCCACATACACTCCTTTTATGTGTGGTGAAACGCATGGTTTGTCTTTTAGGACTCGTTTTGTCTTTTATTAAATCGTCACCCTGTTTGAAAACCACAAAGAGTTCATGAAATCAACGTTAGCATTAGCATTAGCTGCTACAGATAGTGGTATGGCAGAGGGGGTGTACTGTTTGACCTGCAGGTGAAAAGATTGAGGGCACATTTTTATTTATTTGCTTTTCTGGTCCACTAAGTTCTTAATCTGATGACATAACTATATATTTTCTGTTATTTTGCCCAAACTGTTGATTCTTTAAGTGACAATACATCCATATCATTCATGTCCTTTTATTTCCCGATTCATCGATTAATCGTAAATATAATCATCGGAGTAATCATTAGTAGCAGCCCTAGAGGACACTCCATGTTTTCATTGTATATCAGGAATTCATTGCTGACAACATGAGATTTTCAAGGTACAAATATCTATTATCATGCTTTTCACTGGCAGTTGCTTTGAAACAAAAACCTACAGCCCAGTTATTCTGATTCTGACTCTTGTGGCATGTCTTATTTCACCCCACTTATATTCTAGGATCATCATCCTTCATCCTGTGAAGCTACTGAGGTATTTCTGTCTGACAACAGAACTGAGGAAGCCATCAGGAGAAGGAGAGAGCTATTTTATAACCATCCAGTGAATTGATTTACACTGCAGGAGGGATGATTCCAACTCTTTCTATCTGAGAATATAATATCCAAGAGGCCTTTGCTCCAGAGTTTGCCTTTGTGCTTCTTTTAAGCAGGATCCATTCACCTCTAATTTGGATAAGTATTGGCAACACTGGGACTGCAATTCAAGAACTAGCGTGTCACTATTTTCTATGCTGCTGCTGCCAAGCTTTGAGCTGAAAACCACAGGGAAATTTAAAAAACATGGGGAAGAGATAAACAGAAAAAGCAATCCAATTTCACAGAAAGAAAAGAGAATAAATAAACAAAAGCTTAGATTACTCATTCATTACATCAAAACAAATACTCTTTATTCATCCCTTTACCTTCATGGCTGGTTTCCAACTCGATCTCTCCCCCATAGCTCCCGTAGCCCCCGTCAGTGCGGGCTCTGACCCTGAACACGTAGGTGGTTCCTGGCTTCAGCCCATCCACTGTCATCATGTTGGAGCGAGTCTTCAGCACCGTGTAGTTCTGCTCCCGCTGATTCTGGAGAAAGAGTAAGAAGGGAGGTTTAAATGCCAAATTCAGCAGATGATAGAAGGAGTCAGACGGATGAAGTGGTAGAGGAAAGAAAGGGGCTGAAATCCCCCATTTATTCTAAAAGCTACATAAAGAGCAATGGGCTTTAATATCAGGAGAAACTGGATAAAAAGGAAAGTCTGAAAATAATAGAAAGCTCAAATGGTTTAATCTAAATGTCTCCAGGGGCCACGACCGCCGCGCTCCTGTTTCATTTGTTCATCGCCGGACCATTTGCTCGCATTTATACATGAGCATCTGTCAAGGACCAAATCTTATCCCCTTTGCACTTGGGGGCAATATGTGGTTACTTCAGTCTCGCTTTGTTTCTCTTTACAACTACCATGTCAGTGTGTGTGTGTGTGTGTGTGTGGTGTGTGTGTGCTTACAAATAAGTGTGTAGGAGGATGAATAAAGAATAAGTGTTTCTGTCAGTAAGCTGATTCCCTGCAGAGCGGCTGATACTCTACCTAATGGAAGACACTCTACAACACGGATTAACACCAAGTTACTGCTAATGCCCTCCAACACACGCACACACGCCCGTGCACGCACACATGGAGGCTTAATTTCATCACCTTGACCATGTTTTACGAGGTTTGTTAAACAGATGTGTGCTTAATTGGCTTGGTGTGAGCGGTAGGGGAGGCGTAGAGGATACAGGGACAGGGGGGGTGAGATTTGAAGGAGGAGAGAGATGTTAGGGATGAGGAGGTCGTTACAGATGTGCCTCAAGGCGAAACTCCCGTCCTACGAGCCCAGACGACATGTAATTAAAGAAAGAAGAGAAACATTTCGAATGAACCTTACAGAGGGTTTTTACTAAAAGATTAGCATCTCACTTGCAGTAATAGTGACACAGAAATACAAACTCAGCACTTTCTGACAAAGACTTTATATCATAAGATTTATTCCCCTCTCAAACCTGTAGTTAGAGGTCAGAAAATCAGGTGTTTCAAATGTATTCAAAGTCATAACTTTCTGGATCATCTGTGTCGATTCTGATGAAAGCTCATTCTCGTAAACAGGTGCTTCATGATGACGTAGGCAGGAAGGGAGATTGTAATTCGAGCCAATCCCAGTTGTCATTCTTACCCCTTCCCCGTCATCTTACCCCTTCGTCTACCTCTCTGCTTTAAGGTCCAAGGGTAAGGGGTTAAAAAACATCTCTTAGAAATGAAACACTGCTTGATCCCTGCTACGTCATCGCCCCTAATTGTTGTAGGCAGAGTGACTGTTTATTCTAGGGATGTACCAATCTGATTTTGGTATCAGGTATCGGCGCTGATCCAGCCCCTCAGAGCTGGACCGGGTATCGGTGGGAAAGGATCAGTCCTAACTTGACACTTAGGCTAAACTATGATTTAGTCTACAAGGTATAAAATTTTACAACCAAATAGTCATTTCTGTAAACTCTAAAGCATTTTTAACCAAACTGCTGTTAAACATTCAAACATTTATAGTTTAAATAAACATTAACTTTAGTTATTCAATATGTTCTCATTTTTGTGTTTTACTCAAAATATTACCAGTCTTATCCCACAGTAGAGCAGGCAGGTTATTATTTAACACTGGTATCAGATCAGTTTTGGTATCAGTCGATACCCAAAGCCCAGGTATCGGTATCAGAAAAGCTGGATCAGTGCTAGGGCTGAATGATTTTGGAAAATAATGTAATGTTTTTTTTTATTGATAAATTCGAAATGAAAAGAAAAAAAATTGAAAAATTTGTGATTTAGCAAAGGAGAAAGGAATGACAAAGGACTGATTGACTGACTGATTTAACTTCAATTCCTAGAGACCTGTAACATAATTATCAAATGAAAATGAAATACTGAGTAAACATAAATATTAAATGTATAAAAATCTCACTGATCTTTCATCAATAACAAAACACAAACTAAAGTGCAGAACTGTAAATAAAAATAGTTTTGGCTCAACCGCTGAAATATGGCACCTAGAGCTTTTTTTCTTGATTGTAGCCTTTGCAGTTTGAAAATTGCATTCTGTTACATTGTGATGTCTGTTTAAATGTGATTAATTGTTCAGGCCTAATGGGTGCATGGCTAGTTTATTCACTTTCAAACAAAATATATTTTTACAAACCGGTAATAAACTGATGTCAGATTATGGTGACAGACTCACAGCAAACAGACACCACTGGGATGCACCGCATCACATAATTAATGGGGCAGCTAAACCATGAAAAGTCAACTTAAAGCGAATGTTATGGTACTCAGAAGTAGAGGTAGACCGATATGGGTTTTTGGGGGCCGATGCCGATGCCGATGCTTTCCAAATTTGGGCAGCCGATGCCGATATGCATAGCCGATTTTTCCAATTTGATATTCAGGCCGATTGTTAAATAAATATATATTTATCACATTTTTGTGAAACCCAGCAATTTCTGAGCAACTAAAAGAAATCTATTACAACAAGTCGTGTCCAGTCCTCTGAACATTTATTCAGCTTTCAAAACAATGAAATATTTTGTCTGAGTAAACACACAATGTAAAAAGCAGTAGTAAACATTCACACTCTTCTTAAAATGTCAAAAAAGAAATTTAAACTTATTAATATAATTTGAACAAAAGTATGTAATGTATCCAAGTGGTTCCACAAGTTTGAAGTGCTCATCTTTTTTGTGTCTGATTAAAAATTGCATCATTTTATACAACGGATCAAAAATCAGCTTTTTAAAAGAAAATATGGCCGATGGCCGATAGAGACAAATGTCCAAATATCGGCCCGATATATCGGTCTACCTCTACTCAGAAGCTTTATTATGTAGCTTCTATATACTTCAACGTTATTTTTTCATTGCTTATGTAGCTGATGCAGCTCTTGAATGCAGCTTGTCTGTCCAATCACTCATGAAACACAGCCCACTTCAGTGAACTTGGTGTAGCTATTATTAGCTTTGGCTGTAGCTGTCACTATTGTAACGTTAAGTAAATTGTTACAACGAGCGATTTCAAAATAAAACCAACAATTTAAAACATGGCTTATATAAATGTGAAGTAGCTAAGGACTGGATATCTGATGATAAAAAATATTTTTATCGGTATCATACGAAATTTGTCATACCCTTGGTTTCAAGTGAGGTCTTGTTTTGTCTTCGTTTCAAGGACTGTGTAGCATTTCTCCTTGATCTCACAGAGAATTGGAACACCCCTTCATTACATGTGCACATGCAAAACCAATGGCGAAGGGCTAAGACACAGGCTAAGGGGCAGAATTGGGATTGGCCGTAAGTCTGGTTCATATTGGAGTATATTGGTGACCATGTATCAGCGAGCGGTGGGCCAATCGTGCTTGAGTACTTCACAGTACGGAAGGTCAGTGTGACCGCGCCCTAAATCTCTAGAACTTTTCCAAAGATGGTGTACACCAACATCAATGTACACTTCAAGCATTTTGCTAGACTAAGTCAATCAATCAGCTGTGAGAAAACAGCATCATATTTATTTCACAGACACAAGAGTGGTATTGATCATCTCTTTTGTTGAAACATCGTCCTCTAGCTTTTGAGATTCTCTTTTTGGATTCTAAATATTATATCTTAACCGATCTCCTTGTATTAATTTGCTTTAGTTGTCCTTTAAATTGATTGTGTGTGTGTGTATCTCACCTTCTCATAGTAGATGACCTCATACTCCACTATCGCTCCGTTGGGTCTCTCTGGACCCTGCCAGGCCAAAGTCACACTGTCTTTACTCCTCCTCTCCTTCAACACCACACTCACTGCAGCAAAGAAAAAAAAAGTCAAGTTCAACTACGTGTGGAAATGATCAGCAAAAAGGCAACGAGAGGCGGGGGTGGTGTGAGGAAAGAGAATTACAAAGATGCCTACTGTGCTCTGATGAGGACTTCATTACATTTACTAATTATTGAGCCTACAAGGTGTTTTAGACATGTGTGATCACAGAATCTAGTGAGTGCATGTGTGACCTCTGTGTGCACGTGTGAACTGATGGTGATACTCATGTGAAAACCCCAAACCCTCCGACTGATCCCCAGCTCTCTGCATGCTGCTTCACACACTGTGTGTGTGTGTGTGTGTTTCTGTGGGTTCATGTGTGAACGTGACATCAGACGGTAGCCGAGTAGAGCATGTGTGACATCTTAATGAGGTTAACAACCTCCTACACCCTCCTCTCTCCTGTAAGTTCACGCACACATCCGTGGTACCGGCAGTATGAGTCATCAGCACCTTGTCATGCGCCCTCCTTGAACAACTTTCCCACAATCCCACTCTGTGAAAGGTGCACGCCTGGTTTTGTGTGAAGGCAGACGTGCTGAGGTGTCATGAGAGTGATGCAGCACAGAGGTGATAGTTGTCATGCAGAAAAGGGTGTTTTCTACTATTTGTGTTCATACTGTAAAAAGAAGACAGCTTTGGAAAAATACCAAATCCATGTTCCTCGTTATTTCCTCACGTTGAGGGTTTGACAATTTTTAATCCCTGGAGAACTTTGTTTCCTTAGCACTTTTTAAATTTGGCTATTGGTGATATCCTGACGAATCATTTTTGACTGTAATTCAAATCTGACCAGATACTTAAAAATAGTGCCCTATACTCAGAAAGTGTTGTGTATAGATTTTGGAAACCAACATTTCCTAAGTCTGTTTCACATATCAATATTCTGGTGAAATTGAAAAACTATAACCAGCTTTGTATTGAAATAAAACAATAAATCCTTTATAAGTTTGACAGTTATTTATACACAGTGAAAAGAATGAATGACATTTTAATATTGCAAAGATTTTAATGAAAAATCTCTTTTACTTGTCCAAAGCCCTGGAGAGGCTTCAAACGTCTTCTTACTGGTTTTGTTTCCTTTGGTCTTACTGTTTTCGAGAGCAACAGCCCTCTGTAGATAAATCAGCTTTCATTAAAAAAGCCTTGGGGGCATTTAACAGGAAGAACTTAACAAAACAAGCTAAGCTAACGTGACAGCGGCTTTGCTTACCACTTCGCTGATTTGGCTGACGAGTTGTAGAAACACTTCAAACTGCTTCAATGAGAGGACTCGGACTGAATACACACCTGCACTGCGCTCTTGTTGTTGGCTACAGTCCAGAGATACACTGAATAATGAGTCACTTGTGTTTTGATGCTTTTAAACAGTAGTTAGTGGTTGCCTCAACACATAAATGATGGGAGTGCAGCTTTCTGTTAGACAACTGTTGATGAGGTGTGAAGAAGAGTTTTCTGTGAAACAAGCTGATTTTATTCTGGACGAATGAGTTCACTGCTTTCTTAAACATGTTTCAGCTCCATAATTGGTATCTCTTATTTTTTCTATCTTTATATATTCCTTTTTCAATTTCCTGTTGATGATCTTCTCTAATAGTAATCATATCCGTGGCAGGGTTTTGGGATCAAGGTGTTCCTTGGCAAACCCAGGACAGCCCCTCTGCTCTCACCTGTCTGTGATGTCGTGACATTGATGATCACGGTTCCTTTTGGTGTAGGACTTAAGTCAGAGACCCCGTTTTGGCTCTCGATAGTGAAGCTGTAGTTTGAGTCTGGCTGCAGGTCGGTGACCAGAACAGAGGCCGACATGAGACCAAACTGTCTGGGAACGAAATGGACGCTGCTTCCACAAGGGGTGCACTTCCTGCCGTCACCAGAGCACTTCCTGCAGTGGAGGCTGTAGGTTATGTCTCCACGGCCTCCCGCGTCTCTGGGAGGGGACCACTCCAACATGACGCAGGTCTCATTCACAGTGGAGATTGGGTTTTCTGGAGCAGAAGGAGGACCTGAGGGAAGACAGATGGATAGAGTCTTTTACAATATGACACATTTTTATAAACCTTGTTTGTAAAATCAGTTAGATGAACCTACAAGACCAGCATTTTTATGGGTGATGTGGAAATATGTTCACTGGGAGTTTTATTAATCAGAACCAATTCAAGCCACTTTAAGTGGACATCAACCAGCAGTTAGACTCTAAATACAATAGTACGACTTGGGATGGGTACCGAATTAGGTACTTTTATAGGTACAGACCAAATTCTGTCTGTAGTACAGAGTATCGATTCATGTAGAATCAAACGGTACCATGTTTCGGTTCCTAAACACATCCTTGTGACTATAAGGGAGTGGAAGAGTAGGTGATTTTCCATGCTGATCATGTACACAGCAGGTTTATATATTAAGAAATAAAAATAGGGGTGCACCGATCCCAATTTTCTGGCTGATCACTGATCTTTAAAAAGCCTGATCTGCCGATACCAATTAGGGCCGATACTGTTTTTTATTATTTATAACTGTCAGCATATACCTTTAATGTTCCAATCTTATTTGATTAAAAATCATTGAACAATACCTGAGACACAATAACATCTTTATGTTTTAACTTAAACAACCAATAAAGTGTCCTGAGTTTTAGGTCTCAGAGCAAAAAACAACAATGACTGGCTGTCAGACCTTCCCGAACGTATATAAGATTAGTTTCATATGTGAGGATGCGCCGATCAGGGATCCCCCACCCAGCAGATTGATCAGTGCATGTCTAAATAAAATTGTTAAATTGAAAACCTAGGGATTTTATTATTGTAAAAACTATTACTTATTACCACAAGAACACACACAAAAGTACCAAAAATTTAAAACCGATTGCCAGGTACCAGGAGTCGTTTCAGATGTGAAAGGTACAACTTACATCTGAGCCAGTAATTGTTATTCATTGAGGCCCTGTTTACACAACAACATTTCATCCGAAAACGCTAAAGCACCGTGAGAAAAATCGGTGTTTACACAGAAACTCTAAGGGACTGAAAACGCTGTAGTAAGCATGCCAGGCCTGTAGTTGGCGCTACAACTGAAGCAGCTTTTGGTAGATTTCCACTGAAGTAGAGTTGAGCTGATCATCTGGTGAATCGGGGAATACTTAGTGCAAAACTGAAGCAACAGATGGACATTTTGTATAAAGACAATCAGCAGATACAGCGGATTGAGCAGCACAAGAACAACACGGTAGTTTGCGGCGATTGTAACAACGGTACTGTTGTTCTGCTGTATGCGCGCACACAAAGCGGGTTGTGATGTCAGCGTGTCAGCTGAAAACGCTGGATTACTGTTTACACAGCAACGGTGTCGGCAGCATTTCAGAAAAATCCCACTCAGGAGGCTGTTTTCAAAAGTTTGCATTTTGGGTCAGCTGAAACGCCGTTTTACGTGTAAACAGGAGGCTGAAACATAACAAAACTTTTGCGTTTCACCCTAAAACCGTGTAAATGGCCCCGAAGTATATTAGGAGTGTTAAGGCCACATTTATTGAAGCCTGGGTGACATGGTGACTGGTCTGTCAACTAAATAAGTTAGGTACTGTTTACTCTGACTTTCCAAGTCATTCTTCTGACTTCAGGGAGCCTTCGAGAGAAAATACCCCATAAGTCTAAGGTAAGCGTTTCAATCAACCTTCTGGGTAATAATAGGAAGTGAATGAAGCTAGTTTTGTCTCTTAAAAAAAGATTTTTTGCAACCTAGACTGTGAACAGCAAACCTTCAAAATTTTCCTTCCTCGACTTTGTTGGCTTGTTGCTACATTTTTTGCAGGTTATTTACCAGGTGGCAACAGCTCAAAACCATGAAACCAAGGACCATGTAAATCCATAGCAACACGAGTTATTAGTCGTTGTTCCCTCTAAGACATACAGTCCCAGCATACACTGCGGGTGAGCGTGACACAGCCAGAATATGACCAGCTTCTCACCACTCTTATCTAACCCATGAAGACAATTGTCCTTTGTCTGAATATTGGGTCTGTACATTCTTAGTTCAGTTTCTATTAAATAGAATTCATAGAATTTCAATTAAAACTAAATTAACCAACTTCACCCAGCGGTTGGACACTTAATGCTCCATTAATTAATAACTATGGAACAAACTGTGATTGAATAAATGGGCTGATCATTACTGTGATGGTAGGAGAATGTATTATACATTAAAAGTTTGAACCCATCCTTTTAAAAAGGTTTGAACCACATTTAGTCACCTGAACCTCTCGAGGGCTCTACGGCACAGTTTTAATTTAGAGTGGACAATTATCTATAGGAAGTGTCAATTTCTCATGAGTCAGGAACATTTTATGATTTAAAGGATTGGTTTTAATAGCCCTGAGCTTCAGCTGAAATGATGAGTGTCCAGAAAGTGTCACTTATCATTCTCATGAAGTAGAAACACAGTGAAGACCTTCAAAAGGTCTTTAGTGTCCCTTCATTTAAAGACTCACTCTTTTTTATTTATTTAATGTAAATCGTTGTGTTTCTGAACCACGTACTCCTGCAGAAGCCAGACTTAGAGAAAATGTGAGACTCTATATTTGGATGTGTGCGCACATGCATCAAAGAGCCATCGAGGAGCAGAAACAAACAAGGCAGAACAGGCTAAACAGCAGCTCTGGGGCATGAAAATGAACATTTCCTCACACAAATTTGTGTTTAAACTCACTGAACTTTAACTGAAGGCTGAAAAATGCTTATTTTACACAGAGGGTTCATTACCTCGAGCACTTGTTCATCCACCAAACATCCTGTATCACACTCTTCAACGTGATAACAGGATGCATTCAGCTATCACCCTCGTTGCTTTTTATATTCCCAAAGTTTAATTTTTTTCTGAGCTTTGTCTGTTTGTTTAAATGCTTAATCCCTAACTTTTCCCACGGTCATCTTTCCCCAGAACTCTCTGCTCTCTCCCTGCTGTGAAGCAGACTCAGCTGTAGGGATGGGTACCTTTCACATTTGAAACAATACGTTTCCGATTCCCAGTACCTGGCAATCATTATTGGTACTCAACTTTACCAATTTTCGGTACTTTTGTGTGTTTATGTGGTAAAAAATATCAGTTTGTTTAATAATAAAATGTAAATTCTTTTCAATTTAACATATTTATTCTTCAAAATATAACCCCTGTAATGCTGTGTTCATGTCCAGCATGGAAAATCACCTCTTTTTCCAACCCCTCACAGTCACAAGGATGCATTTAGGTACCTAAACATGGTACCTTTTGACAGAATTCGGTGGGTACTAGGGGTGTGCAATATACCCTCAAAATTATGTCACAATATTTTAATGAAATTTGCGATAAAGATATTAATGATGATATTGGGGGAAAAAAACGAACAACTGATTATTAGTGGTTGCTGCCTCTGAATAAAAGCATTTTTATTGCATACACAGTATGAAGCCACTTTTCCAATCATTTATTACCACTACACAAGCTTGAAATGTAAACATAGTAAATAGGTCAGATCCAGAGGAAATCTGACGTTTTGGAGGAGGAAAAGTTAATCTTGGAGGGTAAAAACGGAATAATTCTATACAACACATTCTTTCTATGAGGACACCAACAGAAAGGAGAAGGCATGGACTGAAGGAGCTGAAGTTTTAGGGGGGGGCAGGTAAACTTAACATGCTAATTAGTTAGCATGAAAGTTCATTGTCATGAGTGGGATTCCTGTATGAAGTGGCACATGCCCAAAACTGTGAAACTGTGCTACAATGTGAATTAGGGGTAGGGCTAATACAAGGTTTGGATGTTCGGCTCGACCACACGTCCATCGAGGCAAAAAAACTCCACCAATAATACGTAGCTTTCACGTCCTCCTCATGTGTCTTCATAGCCTGGTTGTATTTGGTCGTGTGTTTCAGCTTTAGGTGGTGGAACATGTTGGTGGTGTTGTCAACCTTCACGGTAATTCTCCTGCACATTTTGCATTTAATGTGTTTTGCTGCGTGTCTGATCTTTGATCAGCCAAACCACCTCCACATCACTGAGGTAGCTCCTCTTTTAGGCTCTAAATCCTCATGTGAGGATGAAGTTGATGCTGCCGTGTTACTATCGCTCTCAGTCATTGATGTTTTATCCACAGCAGGGAGCGTCATACGTCATTGCATCTCTGCACTTTCAATATCCCCTTGCTGGTACCTATAAAAGTATCAAATTTGGTACCCATCCCTAATCAGCAGATCCGAGCTTTGTCAGCAAAGTAAGTAAAACAGCTCAGTTGATCTCCAGTTACGACCCTGTTTAAGCAGTTTGATTTGTTTCTTTGGTGGATCATCTTTAATATCATCAAAGTCAATTTGAGCGAATCACAAACCACGACACATCATCAGGTTAAGGGAGCCGCTCTAATGGAGACCATTGATTACAGCTACCCACAGCAGGATGCAGGTATCTCAACCAGATGGAGATTTGTCAGTTGATGCCCATTAAACCTGACATCTCATCAAGACCTGGCTGTGAGCCCCCAGAGACCGCCTGCAGAGCCTAGGACTTTCCTGATTAGCCTTCCCAGTGGCGAGCCTCTCCGCAGAGCGGCAGGATTGAGGGGGAAGCTGGGTGTTTGAGGGTTGGAGGCCACGCTGGGGATAATTGCAGCTGCCTGTCATATATCTCCTTAAAGGGTGTGCTGACTGAACCTTCTAATTCTGCCTTTGTCAGTTCTCCATCCCCCCTCTTCACGGGCCACACTTCACTGTCCATCCTCATCGTTACTGATCGGCCTTTTATGACATTTAGATTATATGCCTCTGATGGTCTGCAATTTCCTCCTGCTGTTCTATTCTTCGCATGAGTCTTCAAGTGCCATTCTCCACCCCTCTCCATATCTAATTCCTTCTCCTTTTCACCTTATTTCCTCATTTTTTTTGCCCTCTACATCCTCCGCAGGGCTCTTCTCTGGCAAGTGTGTGCGCATACAAATCTGAACTAACCATTTCTCATTTCCCGCTGATAACACCAACCGTTACACATCTCACCTGCTCCAACGATTAATGAGTGTAATCTACCATAACCTGATAATGGCTGTGCGGGTATGTTCGCGTGTACACGTGTGTGTATTTGGTCCTTTTTCCTCTCGTTTAGTTCCTCTACCACCGTGTCACCATCCTTTTCCACCCCCCGTATCCCTGTGTCTATCACAATCAATCTTCCTTCCCCTCCTCTTTCCCTCAATCCTCCCTCTTTATCCTTCCTCTTCTCCTCCATCTCAGCTCATGAGGATGTGGTCTGATCTCCCTGGATCTGTGCGCTTGTGTGTGTGTGTGTGTGTGTGTGTGTGTGTGTGTGTGTGTGTGTGTGTGTGAGAGGGTAAGAGAAGCACACAAAGAATAAGAGACATCATCAAATTTCTACCAGAGTATCACCCGTATCAGTGTTCTCATCGGAGATGTCTGTGGATCATAACCACAGTGAACACACCGAGCTGTGGGTGTGTTTTGTGTCAAGAATGTTGCGTGAACCAACAGCAGCGGAGGCGAAGGAAAATGCAAGGAGGGATTACAGATAGAAAAATGAATAAATGAAAAGCAGCCATGCAGGATAAAGTCTTACAGGAATAAACTGGCACCAAATTAAATCAAACGTAATCCAGTCATTGTCACCTAATACCATTTATGACACAAAACCTGAGGAGCTAAATGTTTGACTGCAGCGAAAACACTCATTATATAACACGTTATGGAATTATCTTTTCACTGAGTCGCTCTGTTCGGAGCTGATGGGATGTGTTTGTGGTGGTTGTTATTCACTCACGTGTGCAGGCCATGGAGCGTGGGTCCGTCTCTGCTCGGTAGAAACCTTTTTCACACACACACTCGACGGCTTGTTCCTGTGGGGACGAGCTGTGAGGAGGACACTTGGTGCAGTATGCATCTGTGGCTGAAGCTTTGTAGGTGCCAGGTCTGCAGGCTGAAGGGAAGAGACACATGAAGACAAGGTTAGAGGCTGGAGGCAAACCAACCAGACAAAAAGAAACTCAGTTTAATGTACTTCATCACATAAACCATAAAATCACAGCAAAGTAATTTGTTGAATTAATGTGACGCATGTAAAACCTTCAGAGACTCAGAACTACAACAAATCTCTTTGTTAGAAGAGATACAACAGGACTCTATTGACTTCATCTCATAAGTATAAAAAAATTGATCCAGTCTTTTTATTACATTCCATAATAATAATCTGAGAGTTATAGATGGAGTTATGACCCTTTTAAAGCCGTTTCCCTGATCAGGCCAAAAATTCCAAATCTCCAGAAACGTTACTAATGAGCAATTTAAGTTGATTATACCCTGGACCTTATTTTGAATCCATATTGGGAGCGTTACACTCTACACAGTGCCTGCTCAGCTCTGGGCCAACTCTAAAATTTGCCAAAAGGCAACAAATCTGTACAGTCTGATGATCAAACGTGTTCAATTACCCTGATCTGAATGGCGTGACTTTGATGACTCAGAGGAAACCTCTGGTCTAAGAATATGAGCCAGAGCTAAAATCTGCTCTAGTGTCCGCTGAAATTAGCTCTGGAAGAATGGGAAGTCACACACATACCAAGCCAAAAAAGACGTTTTGAAAACAGAAATAGACATATTTACAGCCTGGTACAAAAAAATGATTCCCGTTTCATAGGGATGAAACGGTCCACTAAATCCACGGTTCAGTTCCTATCACAGTTTTGTGGTCACGGTTTTCGGTTTGGTTCGGTGTACAGTGTTGTTGTTTTTAACACTTATTTTTACCATATACCCCAATAATCCACTATTAACAGGTTATTTTTAATCAATTCTGTCATATATAGTCATAAAAAACCTGAAAGAATGAGTCTGTTTCCCATTTCAAACATCATTTAAGCTGAGTGAAACGATGCTAGTTTCAGCATGCCAACTCCTCAGTAAGGAAAGTCTCTATTGGTTGTCCCAGAAGTTACTAAAAGTCACTGAATGACGCTGCTGTGTAATTTGCATAATAATCCATTTGAATGTAATATTCATGGACTCTGTAAGAGAGAGAAATAATGTGAGAGAGACAGAAAAAGCAAGTAAAACACAACCTCATAAATATGTTCAGAACTACACATTAACTTTCTTCTGTTCATTCTTGTTTTTCAATGTCTAAATATCAACCCTCCTCCTTTATCTGGGCTGGGGACCGGCAGAAGTGACCAGAACGAGACACACTTGTGTGGTTTCATCTGCTGAGTGAGGACTGTCTGTCTGTGTTTTGTAGGAGAGGGGCTCACGGTAGCACATGCTGCTGATTTAAGCGATCAAAACACACGTCAAAGTCAGACTCCAAAATCCAGAAAAGTCGCTTTTAAGAAAAGCTCGACAGAACGGTCTGAAATTTAATCTAAAGTGCTCCCAGACAGCAGAACAACTCCACTCCACAGGTACACCCTCTAACTCTGTCTTCTCTGCTTGTCATGTAAACAACACACACACCTCCCCACAACTGTTCCACTGTATCCTTCACTTCGCATTGCGCATGCGTTTGATTGAACTGTATGGGGGTGATTTTTTTTCTAACTCAGCAGTTTAGAAGATATTAGGATTGTGAGTTTGCCCAATCAGAGGCACAGCTCAGCTCACATGACTGATGGGCATCCTATAGCTGTTAATGTGGAGACTCAAAGCCCGTTCCACTTCCAACATGGCCGCCAGCCAATATGCTTCAAAAATAAGTTTCAGAAACAAACAGGTGACGTCAGGGAGACTGTCCATTCATCATACAGTTTATGTGATGACTTCAACCAGTATCTTAAACCATTGATGGTAAAGCTCAAGCTGAGTGGATTCAAGCATTTCATCATTCAGGTAGTGGTGGTGATATAGAGGAAGTTTTATTTTCATGGTGAGGAAATTTCTTCAGTGACATGAGGGAAAAGACAGTGAAGTTTTGAAAAGGCAATGTCAATGTGGCCACGGTCTGTTTATGAAGTTTTGATTTTAAGGGTAGAAAGACTTGAGAGGTTGGCTAATTCTCACATTAGGAAAAGTTAAGGCTTCTTCTGTGTTTTAGTAGTGTAGTATTCTAAGAGATGGGCATACCCCACCTACAAATAACTACTTACACAGAGAAGTTTAAGTGTGCAAAGGTCAGGATAGAGATGTTGCTGCCAGGTGCTGCCAAACTTGTGTGGTTTGTAATTGGGCCCTAAATCTTACTAGAGGGAGGAAATGAAACCTGGGAGAGGCAACACGGGGAGCAGAAGCAGCTTTAAGTCACTCAGAGATTGAACAAAGCAGATCCTGAGAAAAGAAGGAAGCTGATAGTGGAGCAGGTCAAGTGTTGCAGGTGTTCAAAGGCAGTGGCTCAATCTAAGCAAGGACAGTGGTTTAATTGGAGAAGAGAAGAAAAGAGGAAGCTTAGCTGGAGGGACTTGGGTCTAAGATAAGCTGCTACCACCCCAGAACCCAAAAGACTGGATAGAGGGACCAGTTGTTCCTGTTGAGTTCAGAGACTGCAAACTAAAAGGCAGCAATGTTGATATACATGGTGACAAATCAGGATTTGACAGCTGGAGACAACAGGTGAGCTCCACCTGAGATCTGACGTAGATCAGTCAGTGTAAACATTACTTCACTGAGTTGACAGTGCCCCAGGTTTTCACAACAGGACTGGGTTGAAAAGACTTGTTGGAGAAAAAGTTTCATTTCATAGAATAAAAGTTAGGCATGCTGGGAGTTTATAGCACAATCAAGCATCACATCACTGGGAGAATTTAGTGGATACAGTTTGCAAAAAGTGGCAGAAGAGATGTCAAACAGAAGAGTAAAAATGAGTCAGTGGATTTGAATGATGAAAAATGCATTCACTTAGGAGCCAAAAAATGGAAAACAGTTTATTTCCTGTCCTCTGTTCTGTTCACCATGCAAATGAAGGAGTAGGCGGAGGTAGATGTGCACAGACTAACCCAGCGAGACTGAGCTCAAGCCCAAACAAGCTTTCCACCCTGACTCTGCATTCCCTGTCCCCTGTCTGCCATTTCTCTAAATGTCTTTCTCTCTGTTTGTTTTCTTCATGTTGGTGGAGGGTGAGAGTTAGCACAGAGGGAGGGTTGGTTTCGTGATGCTGAAGTTAACTGTTGAGCCTCCCTGAGGTGATGGGAGGAGGTTATCATATGGTAAACTATGTAACTTCTCAGAAATGTTGGGGTTTGATTTGTACATTTGTGTTTGTTGGAGATTCAGGAGAGTAAAATGATGCAAGGGAAGTCAGAATCAAGAAGACATCAAGAGTGAGAGTATTACGATGTTGTACTTCCTCTAAAAAAGACAGTATCTAAAAATGAAAAGATCACCAGGTGACTAGATTTAATATGAGTTCGCTGAAAATAACTGCATCCATCGTTGAACCTCTGGGGATGAAGAACTACTCAGCATGAGCCAGCACACAGAAAATATGGCTAAAACCAAATATGGCTGTAATGTGCCAAATGGGTTGTGGGAGAAATCGTAAAAGACTTTAACCCTCTATGGTACACATAGTGATACTAGTTTGAAAGAAAAAAATGTTTTTAGTGTTTTTTTTTGTCAAAAAATAGATCAAATAAATATAATCCAAAGAAATTTTAAAAATATATATATTTTGGGGTGTTTGTTGCCTTGAGGCCACACTGTACCATCATATTCAGCAATGAAAAAAAAGGGTTATTGATTTATATTTGAACACATTTATTTTTTTCCAAAAACACATGGAGGATACTTGATGGTCTCAACAGTTTAAAATGCACACTATAAAAAAGTGTATAAACTTAAGATTTACCGATTGAACGATGCCTGCAGGCAACACTGTAACCTTGAGGAACGCCCCATTGGACTGAATGTACAAAGAAGTCTAAACATGTTTTTTTTCTAAAGTTACATAAACTATTTAATGAAAGGCTTCACTTCTGTGGCTTTTAGGAGACTGACTTTTCATTGTGGGAAAAATATGTGGAGGATCAAAGTATGTGCTCTGTAAAGATAAGGTTCACAAAGTTCACTCAAGTAGACCAGAGCCTAGAGTGTAAGTCTGAACTTTACTAAAACTGACATTAAATTCATCTAAAATGTAATGACCGGTTTGTTTTTGAATAGTTTGTAAACCCAAAGACAGTATACCAACATGTTTTCATGGTGAATCTGTGTTGGTACAGTGTTGCCTCAGGGCAACATATGCAGTAAATTATAACTAGAAGGGATTAGGTTTGCCTTGTCTTTTAATATGTACATATATATATATATATATATATATATATATATATATATATATATATATATATATATATATATATATATATATATATATATATATATATATATATATTAGACTAAAAACACACAGGATAATACCTATTGGACAGTTTTAAGGAGAGAATTGGCCAAGTTGGTGCTTGCAAAAAAGTCAGCAAAAAAGGATTCTTTACAACCTTCAGAGGGTCACATAGCAAATTCAAACACTGTTAATGGTTCCTTAGGGTCTTTCCTCTCTTTTTTTTTCAAAATATTTTTAATTGAAAAGATAATACAAAACAACATCCCCATTCATAAAAATATGAATTACCTTTTCCTTTCCAAGCATGTGCATATACACATAGAGAACAAAAAACTGATAGAAATTTGTAGAAAATAATAACATTAAATCTAAATTACTGAGTATACTGTAATAAACAAACAATGAACCCCCGTCCCCAGCTGATCATGACCAACACACATATAACTGTTTATATGTAGAATACAAAAAAATGCATGAACAAAAGGTACACATTCAATCAGGAAGTACCTCTAAAGTAGTGAAATAAGAAATAAAGGGTTGCCATTTTTGGAAAAATGTCATAGTGCATCCTCTTAATGTATATTTAATTTTTTCAAGTTTTAAGAAAAACATGACATCTTTGAGCCATCGGGAGCTAGAAGGAAATTTAGCAGACTTCCAATGCAACAAAACTTTCCTCTTTTTTTAAAAGAATTTCATGACAACTGGGATGTATTGTGTGAGTGTAAAGGCCAAAAATAGGTATGTTGCCTGGAGGCAATGAGGTACCATAGAGGGTGAAAAAATATTGAATGATTTAAATGAAGTCTAGGTTTAGTCTTGATATTGGTTATGGTCATGTACAAGAGTTCAAGAAATTCTGAAGAGCTGGTCTCTGCCAGATGCTAATGCTACATGAAGCTCCTTAGCTGAGGGAACCCCTGCTCTTAGACACATTTGGAGATGAAGATGAGTCAGAAAACTACAAGAATAAAGGAAAGCTTCAGCAGGGAAACCTGATCTGAACCCAGCCTTTAGAAGGGAAAGAGCTACGAGACCATGAAAGCAAACAGACGTTCTGAAGAAGTTACGCTACAGCGGAGTTACTACAGATCCTGTTAGATCATAAGACGTTTCGTGCAGCACCCATGGTAAGAAATGAGAAAACAAAGTTTGATGTGATACATTGTGACATTAGGTCTACGTGAGATTCTTCTGCATCAGGCAAAGGGCCCGTATAACCACGGGGCCTTACAGAGCAATAACACGGTGCAGCAGCAGATCAACTGTCAGTCCTGTTATGTAAGCTTTAGATCTTCAGGCAACCAGGGGAGCAAAAGCACACAGCCACAGCAATAATCACAATAACATAATATGACTATTGCTACTGCTGTTTCAGTGGCTGCATATTAGTCATTATGTGCAGTCATAAAACTGGGGAGTGAGAACCGTGCTGCCGCTCAACGGGAGCAGCTCGCTGAAATGGATTGGGGACTTGAGTGATTTCCCTTTTGCATCCAAGGCAGTAAAATGAAATTTCTGACTTTCCCTTTGGTAATCTGAATATAGATTACACATGTATTTATTTATACATTCACAGTCCTGGTATCCCCACCCTCATATGCTTTTTCAGCCACTGAGGTAAACAGTATAACACTGTACAAAACCTCATGTCAGGAAAATGAGGGTGCCTTTAATGCCATACGTACATAGATGCACTGTATGTATGCATTTCAATGTGTGTGTACATGTGTGTGTGTGTGAATAGATTGGATCAATGACGGGATAGAGCCCACCAGGTGCTGATTGCATGTTCGTGTGCCGAGCGCAGTGTGGGAGAAGGTGTTAAGTATTCGGCGAGTGTGTGTGAGCGTGTGCGCTTGCTTGCTGATTGCTTGTGCTGGTGGTGAAGGTCATGGATTTAATCAAGCTGCACGTCACTTGTCCCAGAAAGGCTGTAAATTATCACGCTAACATTCACAGGCACACACACACACACACTAATACGTATGTTTGGCGCCATGGTTAACCTGCAGGTAGAGGAATGGAAAAGTGGCCTAAAAGGAGTGCGATTTTTCACTGTGGAGGTAAGTTCTTCCACCTGGACGCTGTGCTTGCTCAGATACAGACAGTATTTTTAGGCAAATCATTCATCATAAGGGAGCAAAGTCCACTAGCACAATCCCCTGAAGACCTGAGAGAACACTGGAGGAGAGATGTGTGTGTTTGTAGCAAAAGAAGGAGAGTACGAAAGAAAGAAAGAAAGTAAAGGGAGTGATAATTCTCAAAGGGTTTCTGCTCCCTTTCCCCCTTCCTGTCAGCTTCCAAGGTAATGGGTGCCTATGCGCCGCATCACAGACTGTGTGTGTGAGCATATTTGTGTGTGTTACGTGTGTTGCATGTGTGTGGCATGTGTGTGTGTTCTCGTTGGCTGGGCTGAAGGAGCAGGGTGGAAAAGCAGCTTTTCTCCAGGGACATTTCATCCGGAGAGTCCTGGCTCCAGGCGCGGGCCAGCTTCAGAGCCACAAAGGACCCCGCTGCTAGAGGACAGACAGGGCGGCCCATGCCAGGCCTGGCGTCCAAACAACGCCTAATCAAAAAACTTTCTGCAAGAATGGCGGCTTGGCTGCTTGAAGAGGCGCTTCCTTCTCCTGATCTGCTGTTTTCTTCCCTGCTTTTCCACCTCTCTCACTCTTTTGTTGCCTCTTTTTTTTCAACCTAAGCTACTCGCTGTATCTGCCCCATGGGAAACGTGTGACTTGACTTGGTTCCCTTATGATTAATGATTTAGCATGAATATGAAAAAGGGACAAGCAGGCTGAGGTAGTAAGACAGTGCTCTTATGAACACAAACTCATCCTCAAAGCAAGCACACAGGAGCACAAAAGTTGAGCCATAAAAACTTTGTTGAACAACTCGAAGCTGACTCTAAATCTGCATCATCGAACAGTAACAGTTGGCGATTGCTGCACAGAATACAGGACATGTGTGTGCTCCTGCTAAAGACACAGAGTGGCCTCAGATCCTGTGTCTTATCAAATATTAATCCAGTCACCAGAGAGACTTAGTGTATTTATGCCAATCGATAGCTCTTAGATATGATATAGTACCTCTACTCGTGACACACCCTCAGTCAACACGTGCTGATTGAGAGGGGAACAGCCCGGCGGTTTCTTATGGGACGTTATGAATTGGTTTGATTCAGCTCATTGCTTTTATATTCTACTTTAAAGTCTAGAATAAGCTTTAATTAAATAAAATAAGATTTCATAGATATGTTACTAAATCTATGAGAGGTTCATCAGAAAACACAACTTAATGGGATCGATCTCTAAAATAGTGACATTCAAGACTTTGAATCTTTTTTCTTTTCACAGGAAAACAAGAAGCAGGTTTTATGGAAATGACTTGTTTTTCTGCAGCAAACATTTTGTGTTTGGCATGTAACGTAACAATAACCCCCGCCCCAGTCCAATAGAGGGTATGCGCTTACATCACCTCCCCTCTGAGACACGCCCACTTCAGTCAGACTGAGTGGCAAAACAAACCTCAGCATTGTGGAGTTCGGCTGTAAACATGACAAAACTGGTAAAATGTCAAATAAGACATAAAATTATGGAGAGTTGGACTCGACATTGATGTGTTAAAGCTTCCAAAAAACCAGGGGTCCACGAACATCGACATGTGGACAGAAATCATATCCTGACATTTATTTGTACCTGATTTTAACGCCAGGAAAACTCACAATGTAAAACCTGGAAGCTACAAAAGCCTCTATATGATTCACTTTACAGTATCAAGTGTATTTGCCCAAGTGAATACACTGATTATCTATTTGTACTTTTGGTATTTAACATAGACTGTATTATTAATGAACATTTAGTCTCTGCGACGGTATTTAAGTAAAGATAATATCAAATACTTTATACAACACAGCTACAGCTGCTCGTGCTGTAGTTCTCCCCCATTTAGAAAACTGAGTTTCAGTTCGAGTTAGTTTACCAATCATGTCAAGCAAGGGTTCATAATCAAACAAGGACAAAAATGTTTCAGTTATGAAAAATATAATGAATGAAAAATGCTAACATTTAGGGATTTCATAATTTGAGGAATGATTTAACCCAAAAATACAGCATAAATTAATGTTAACTGACACAAAATGGGAACCACAAGTCAAGCTTTCCTTGCCTGGATTGTTTCTGTGAAATGCAGCGATCATCAGTTTCTCTTTGTCTTTCAGTGGCCTGTCAAAAGATAGCTCTGACTCCTTTTCAAACATGTTAGTTCAATCAAACGAGCAACAGCTCTTCCCTATTTTTGATTTTGTTTTAGAGTTTAGACGGTATTTAAGCCACTGATGTCACTCATCTGCCTCTTTCTGCCACTCAGTGGGCGTAACCACAGCGACTTCCACTTGCTGTGACATCACGTGCATACCCTCTATTGCAAAGGAAACATGTCATTGACTGGTTCCCAGCGCTAAATGAGTACTCCACCTGTGATAAATTCCCACAATGAACCGTGATCTTGTTAACGCATCATTTTCTGGTTTCACTTTGCATCTTTGCAAATTGAAGCCCAGCTTTCGATCACTTCAGTCTCTGCACCATGTCTTTGGAATTCTGCTACTGACTGACTGACGGGCGTGATTGACGTGTGGCACATCACTTGACATCAACATGAGGTCCAGCCACTCCAGAATAGTGTAAAGAATCGACAAAGGAATCATTAAGCATGAAGGCTAATGATGGATCGATGGATTGAATCATTTTTAATATATATCCTCAACAGGGACCAGTTATCGATACCCAGTCCTACTCTGGCTGCAGGTGAGCAGTCACTGATTAAGGAGTTGAATCAATGAAAGTAAAGTATTTTAGTAATTCTCCATTAACGTAATGTTTGCCTAGTGACTAAAATCACCCCAAAATAATACAAAGTAATTCTGACAGTCAATCAATGCAAAACCTAGCAAGCTAACATGTTAGCTAGCTATGTAACTTTGTAAGAACAACGTGTCAGTGTCAAAAGCTTGTCCTACTGCCTCATAATGGATGAAAAATGCAGTAAAGGGGAAAAAATCAGGTTGAGGTTCTGAATAAAATCACAAAAACAAACCCTTTTTCATATTTCTGAGGCATCAGTGTGTTTAAGCCACAACCAAAAAAAGTATTACTCTGAGAACTTTCCAGGTTTTATTTTTTTGGAGGCTTTTATGTTTTAATGAGAAGACAGGAGAAGTGGATGGAGTAAGAAACAGGGAAAGAGGATTGGAAGTAATGTGGCAGGCTGAAACGCACACACACGCACACACACGCACACACACGCACACACACGCACTCACACGCACACACACGCACACACACGCACACACACAATGGTGAGTAGAAAGACTTGCACATTGGTTGAAAGAAAGCTGCAGTTCCCATTAATAGACTAGCTAGATGCTAGATGACACTTTGGACTGACTTCGCCTTTGAACCTGAGCTGAATTCACGCCTGAATGCTGACACGTCACCAGGCACACAGAAGACTTATTGAGTGACAGAAGCTGCTGACTGCTCAGTGAAAGTTGAGGAAATGTGTTGAAGTGAGGCTGGAAGGGGCCTGTGCTGATTCAAACACACGAACATGAAAAACCTGATAGCTCATAGTCTGAATCAATACATTCTAATTACATTCAACTAGGCCAATTTGTACGTTTTTAAAACCCCATCAGCTGCACTTTTCTGAAACAAACACTTCCTCTGCCTGGCTGGGGGGCCTCCTCCTCCTCTCCCCTCTTTCCTTTCTAAAGCTCTTGCTAGTTTAACTGTTAATTGCTCTCTTCTCTTGCTTTCTCTCACACTTGCTTCAAGTCAAACATTGGCTCCCCGCCGGCCTCGCCATAAAGGGCAGAAAGAGGAGAGAACTCAGTGTGTGCTTGTGGACCGGTTGGGGGGTATAGTGAGAGAGTGTGTGTGTTCTGTGGAGAGGGGAAGTTGTGCAAAGCTCACTGGCCCACGGGAGATGGGCTCCATAATGGTCACCATGGAAACAGGCTTTCAAGATGGAAACCTTCTAGTACCCCTTGAGTGCCACAGCTCCTGGAGCACAGGGCGGCCTGTGTGAGTGAGTGTGTGAGTGAGTGTGTGTGTATGTGTCCAGGCGTTAGCTGAGGCAAGCTACTTAAAAATTGATACATCAAGCGTCAGTGGAGAAATCTGACTTGATTGAATTTGACGTCCTTTACTGCCACTGGGGTCGGGTCTGTGTGAGTGTGTTTGTGTGTGTTTGTGCTCATGTGAACATGCCCGTGAAACATGCTTTTGTTCAGCCTGACGTGTTTTCATGGTAAACTAACTTGGGGGAAAAGAAAAGGAACATATATATAAGTGGGGTTGTATAGCTGAAAAGCATGAAAGCGAGAAGAAAATCATTCAAATCTTTGACTTTTCATGAAAATCTTTTCACCATCATTCTTCTTCTGTGGACGCAGAGCATCTTTAAAAAGCTGTATTACAACATGTTATCAATAATCTGGCCTGTTGATGAGAGGAAGTGCTGTTTTATGTGTTTGTGCATGCAGTTTTGTTATCAAAGATATTTATTTATTTAACCTTAATTTAAACAGGTTGGTCAGAATGAGATTAAAAACCTTTTCTTCCAGAGACAACTGGCCAAAAAGAGACAAATCAGAGTCAACAAAACACAAGATTACAGATTAAAATCTAGGAGTCATTTAAGGAATCAGCTGTACAAACAGCCAAGCTAAAACATTAACAAACTAGAAAAGCACTCAGAGAGCGCAGGCCTCCACCAAGCAAACTGTGATTGTCACCAACACTTTAGTCCTACTTTAATGTTATACTCCCTTTCAGCAGACTGTCTGCTACAATTTGGTGTTAGTTGCAGGTTTGTTCAATAATTTGTTTCCTGACAGTGTTGAAAATGATGATGACCCAGTACATATTTCATATTCTGGATCTTAGTATCCAGAATATTGGCAGGATCTGGATCGTACTTTTACATCTGTCAGAAATTATGGTGACCTTGTCTTGTATTGTTCTGCAAAGCAATCTGACCATTTAATGTGCAGTTCTTTACACATATGGTGAAAACAGCCCTATCTCACAATGATAAAGAATCCTTTTAAAAAATCCTGGATCCAGACGGTGATCCAGATCACCACCAAAATTTAATCACTTCTTTCTTATCCCATTTTGAACATTTCCTGACAATTTTATCAAGATCCGTTTGTTACTTTTTGAGTTATATTATTCACAGACAAACGGATAAACTCTCCCAAACACATAACCTTCTTGGTGGAGGTAATAACTATAGAATCTGCCTTCACATCTTTCATTTTAGTTTGAAAAACCTTTAAGGACACCAGCTCCAGCTCCTTGAGCTTTGAGTCGTTGTGCAACTGATTCCAAGCTAAGGTTGAAAAGCTAAGTTCCCAAAAGCCATTTTCTCGATTTCTGTCCGAGTGTTTGGGATAGAGAGCATAAAGAATTCCTGAGAATGCAGAGGGTACTGCTATAAAAAGTGAAGCAACCTGCATGTGTGTATTTGTGTGGGTGTGGGTGGGTGGAAAGTCTGGTTGAATTGATGTAGAGATGCTAGTGTTAGAGTCCAGCCCTTTACCGCAAACCTGCAATTCACCAAATAGGTTCATATAGCCTTTAACACTAATGTTCATCATTACTGATAATTCTATAAAACACACACACACACACACACACACACGGGCTGGACTATTTACCTGTTATACGATGCATCTGCCTTTTCATCCTCTGTCTCTGATCTTAGGGTTTATTTAATTTACTCTTCACTTCTTCTGCTTTCCCAGTGAAAACAAATCTACACTACATTACAGCCTTTGACTGCCATACTACTTTGCTTTCATAGTGTTAAGATATGAATCATATAAACGCTAAAACCATCTGTCTTTCACTCTCAGACCAGGAGGTTGCTACAACCTCCCAAATAAGCACAAAAAAACTCACAAAATCTACATTTTTACTCAGTGGAACAGATTTATCGGCGATGCCTCATTTGCTGTGATGATGACACAAACGAAAATACCATCAAGCTGTCTCTGTTACATCATTAACGCCACGTCTCCAGAAGCATGAATTATTTTGAGAAACACTACAAGACATCATTATTTCCTAAGCTGTCAGAGAATGAGCGCTCCAAAGATAAAAAGTTGATCTACGGTATATTGGAAGAAACATTGGAGTAGCTTTCCAGGGTTCCCCTCTTTCCTTACGATCATTATCCGGGATATTTTCTGACAATTAAGCCAGTATGACACACAGTACATGACACACCATTAAGTAGAAATTTTGACGCTGCAGTGACACTCAGCCACAGAAGTTACATTCATATACAGTTCATTTTATTTAATAATGCGGCCGTTTCTCCAGGACAGTGCAGCACTGCATTGAGGAGTAGATGCAAACAAAGGTGAAAATAAAGACATCTTCCTGCATTTATCTGTTTTTTTTTTGCTTCTAGTTTATTGTGACTCTCCCAATAGTGCCTGAAAAATACAGTAATTTAAACCAGCACTTTGAATCACAAACTTAAAGAGGGGGTATAATGTGTTCCTATATCTTAAACATGGATATAAAATAACAATGCTGGATGTTCATACTGAACGTGCAGACTTTAAAACATTATTTTTATGTTGTAGATATCGTTGAATCATTCTGTAAACTGCTTAAACTGTTTTTTTCTAAAAATAGCACAAGATATATTGTGCTGTAATGAAAAGAAAATCGCATCAGGATCTCCTTATGATTCATTACATGTAGGAGGTGTGGGCCTCAAACACTAGGGCCTGCCCATGGCTCTACTCTAAACAGGCCTCCAGAGGGCTGGCCTATCAGAGTTAAGGGGGTTTGTGAAGCAAGGAGCCTTAAAGAGACAGCTGTTGAAACAAAACAGGGGCTGATGTGAGGTTTTCTGAAACACCAAATTGGGGGGGGTGAATTTCTTAGCTGTCGACCATTTAAAGGTACTATAGTGATAAGTACCAAATCAGGTTCCTTTATAGGTACCGACTGAATTCTGCCAAAATTACCGGGTACCAATTCACGTAAACCAAAAGGCACCATGTTTAGGTACCTACATGCATCCTTGTGACTGTGAGGGAGTGAAGGAGTAGGTGATTTTCCATGCTGGACACTAACACAGCACTGCAAGGTTATACACTGAAGAATAAATATATTGACTTGAAAAAATGTAATATCTTATTAATGGAGTTAGTGTAAGTTCATACAGGACACAGAGGTCATACGTCCAGCTGTGATCAGCTGACAGGCTGATGTTCAATCTCTAACCCTTCTCAACCAATCACAGCATGTCTCTAACAACAAGGCGGTGTATTTGAATCATGTCTTCACTCTCTCTTATCCCTGCTACCTCTTTGCTACCCAGCTGCTGCTGTCTGAATAGTTCCTCCTCCACCCCAGCCTCCTCCTATTAAGACTCTGTACATATCCTATTGATATGTATGCATCCTTCTGATCTGTGGGGGGTTTTGCTAAGCACTCCCTGGAAAGCTAGAGCAGGCTGCTAAGCTAACCCAGGGAGTACTCTGAAAAGCTGAGCTGTAACGCCAATTCTAACTGTATCCATTTGGCAATAAATGGTTTGATCTACGACAAGAGTGTTCCTGACTGAATTAAACAAATTGATATTCTTTACCACAGAGACACAAAAAAAAGTACAGAAAATTGGTACAGTTGAGTACCGATACCGACTGCCAGGTACGAGGGATGGGTACCATGTTGTTTTCAAATGTGAAGGGTGCCCATCCCTAAGTACAGGGGTACCAAAGAGACACTATGATGCCTAAAAGAAAGCACAGTTTACCCTCTCAAAACCTCTGTATGTGACACAAGCTAGCTAGACTTCAGCAGCTGAGCCATAAGTTACAACTATGAAATCAAAGTCCTCACAAAGATTAAATACAGAGCTGAATACAGCCAGCCTCTCTAACAAAAAAAGAAAATTTGAAAACACAACTCAACAAACCCTTACAAGAGGGGATATTTTCCCAGTAAGGTGAAAGAAAAATAATCTTTCATATTATGTGTCACCAGAATAATTTCAATAACCATGCTTTAGTTCTCCAAACATTGACCTAGTATGTTATCATCTCCTTTTTTATCTTTACTGAACCCTTACAGTTTGTCTTATCAGACTCAAGAAATGTGAAAAGACATAAAACTCTGACGTACGCCTTTAAAGAAAATGTGATTCCTCATAGCAGCAATTAATTCTGCCTGAAAGACTTTTTTAAGAGAAGGAGTCAGAATCACATTCAGAGCTGAGGAGAGAAATGAGGCATGTCTGGGCAAAGTGAGGACACAGACCTCCATGATTGGCACCTGAGGACAGACCCTCACTGTGTTCAGAGCATCTGATTACCTCTGTATCACACACACATACACACACACACACACACACACACACACACACACACACACACACACACACACACACACACACACACACACACACACACACACACACACACACACACACACACACGAGTGCAGTCAGACCGGATATGAGATAGTTTATGTCCAGTACATGGAGTGCAGGAGTGCACTCAGGCTTCTCCCTGATCTGCCCTCTGTCCTCTGGATACCAGCCAAGTAGTCAAGAGAAACTCAGTGATGAAGCAGTTCTTCTTCCTCATTTTCTTAATTGTGTCCATCTTTGTCTTTTCTCTGTCAGTCTCCGTCTTACTCTCTGTTTATCGTCCCATCTGTCTGTTTCCACATCTATTTCTCAATCCTCTCTGTCCTTCCTGGCTTCCTCTCTGGACGTCTCTTTATTTTCTCTACTTGTGTGTGTGTGTGTGTGTGTGTGTGTGTGTGTGTGTGTGTGTGTGTGTGTGTGTGTGTGTGTGTGTGTGTGTGTGTGTGTGTGTGTGTGTGTGTGTGTGTGTGTGTGTGTCTGCCTTTTTTGTGTGTGTGTCTTATTTCCCAGTGGGCTGTCTGTCATGCGTTGACCCTGACCTTCTCCAGAGCTCCTGCACAAATATTTACTCTCTTGCTGACAGGCACACACACACACATGCACACACATGCACACACACACACACACACACACACACACACACACACACACACACACACACACACACACACACACACACACACACACACACACATGCATGCACACACACAAACCCTTAAAAAATCTGAGTGGAGGGGGAGCTCAATTTCATTGCAATTAAAGCAAACACACACGCGCACGCACACACTTTTCTGGTGGTAACCTAAGCTGATAGCTCACTAATTTTGAGCTGGGATGATTATCCTCCAAGTCTAAAAACAGATTAAATAGACACCAGGTGCATGTGTGTGTCTGTCTGCGGAAAAGGAGTCATGGGAGACAGACAGACAGACAGAAACAGAAAACATAACGGGCCTATAAAACAGGTTTGATGGAAGTTTTGTTCACAGTTTTTATAACTTAATCTGTCTGCCTGTTTTCTTATCCAGATGAAAGGACAGAGACACAAACAAAGCTTTCAACATCTAACCTAAAACCAAGGAGACACCTCACAACCACACACACCTTATACTACAGCTGCACTCACACACCTATACACTTCAGCAACAAACGTGCCGCCATCATCTGGCCCCGTGAGCAGCAGAGTGTGTGTAGGAGGAGCGTTTCCTCACCGACGATATTTTCAGTTCATCACTCTCAATAATTCATTCTCTCAGGCGGAGGAGGGAAGAGGAGCCCCGTGCCTTTAATTCTGTGTCACAAACACTCACACACACACACACACACACACGTATAGATGTACCTGTCTTAATCAGTGTGTGGGCAGACGTGCTGTGTTTTTTTTTGAAAGAGGAGTGACAGACACTTCAGAGTCGATTCTTTATAACCAAACAAACACAGCAGAGGAGAAGACAACACTTAATATCAGCCAGTTTGCTGGTGTGTGCTCGTATTGTGTTCCTGAGTACATCCGGACTAATGTATGTCTGTACATTTACGTTTCTGTGTGTGTTCCTAAGTGCTGCCTCCCACCTAACAGAAACTAGGTATGAATGCAGAGCTCCTCTTATGCTCCTCCTTGACTCCTCAGCACCCTTTCAGCACAGTGCAGGAAGTCAAGAGTGTCACACACAAAAGCTTCCCCTTTGGGAAATTACAGCTGTGTATGCCTTTTGAGCTCTTCCCGCAGTCATAAAAATCTGCACTATTCAGAGCTGCAGGAGCTTTTCATCTAACAAATAAATATTGACAAGAGAATCAGATCTATGGGCAGATCTGCTTCAGAGGCAGCCTTGAAAGGTGATGACACTCACGGATATCCAAGATGGCTTCTGCAGAGTGATGAATCAAACCAGGTGGCAAAGGTTTTTAAAGAGATTTGCGTAAACACTTCAGATTTCTTTGTCAGGTGCTTGTGTTTTTTGTGCTGCATGGTAACGTGACTGTGAATACGTTTCCTTGAACCTGCACGCTTTTGTATAAACTGACAAAAGAAGTTACTCTCTACTTTTTTCACAATGAAGCCGAAATCAAGTATTGGAGGGTAGACTGTTTCCACGCCTACGGAGGAAATGTAATGCTTTAGAGTAAGTGTTTGTTAAGTCATTCACAGTTTAAGATCAAGCACAGTGTTCACTTTCACTCTACAGTTAAAGTGAAGCACTTATTCAAAGCATTTAAAGAGAAACTGATGCTAAAACACCAAACACAACAGACTGAAACTGGAAACAGCAAAAGAATAAAACATGAATACTGGAAGTATATTCAAAATGAAAACTGTTTAATGGAGATCACTGGGTAACACAAAGCCCATCCACTGCCCTCAGATACAATCATACAATGACACATCACAGCTCCTGTTTTACTGAAGTTGACAAAATGCCCATAAAAGTGCAGATTGATGGGAAGTGGTGAAAGAATGGTGTGTTGAGTCAGACTAAAGGAGAAATCAGTTTTTTATAAGAGCCCGTTTTCAAACTGATACATTGATATTTGGCATTTGTGATGATGAATGTCCACTTCAAGTCCTCTTTACAAATACATCTAAACATCATGATGTATAGACAAGTTTTGCACTAATATTAGATATATATACATGTTTATATATATACTGCAGTGTATTCCAGTAAAAACATGAAGTAGGTTTTCAAAACCACTGGTAGTATTTGTGGTTTTATAGGTAAAGAAAACCACAAAGTGAAACAGTAATCAGTGGCCTCAGAGAAATTAGCAACCCTAAAAGTTAGCTAAACTAGCTTCTAACAGTTCCTTTTAGCAACAGCTGGGCTTATGATAGCTGGCATAGGACTGAAATTAACATTTTGAAGATGGGCTGTTGTAGTGTACAAGTATTGTTAATAATCATCGATAAAATGTTGATATTGTTCTAAAGAAAACAACCCTTCAATAGTTAGTCCCACGAACTGGTTCTGAGTCAAAGGCCTTAAGCTTATTGCCAACTATCAAAAGCCCTTTGCACATCAGATGCTTATTTTTCATGTGAATATTTTGCATCTTATTTCTTTTTTCGAACCAACTGTTTTTCAATTCAAGCTTTCACACCAGCAAAGTTCATTCACTAAGCGAAATTGGGCCTTTTAATTTTCCGACCACTGTCAGTTTTTCCAGAGTTTCACTTGCCACAAGTTCACATCGGACCAATCAAAACACTCCTTGTTGACAAGTCACATACCAAAACATTCAACATTGATTGTGTTATGTCCCAGCACCTGGTTCTTTACAACAAAAGAAATATAAAAATACAAAGACAACGATTATAAAAACATTATTTGGAAGAGAATAGCTGCGGAGATTGAATATAACACCTCCAAATTTTTCGCAATTTCGTGCCATTTATTCAGGTCACCGTTGGTGAGCAAAGGCCTTTAAAAACAGAGAAAAGAGAACAGCAGCAGAGAAGAAAAGTGAGGTAATCAACATGCACGCAATAGAGCTTGAGTGTTTTTAGATGTTGTATGAAGGATGGGGTGTTTGTGGACAGTAGGGGTGGGTACTGAATTAGGTACTTTCATAGGTACCGACCGAATTCTATCGCTGGGCACCGGGTGGAAGAGTAGGTGATTTTTCACACTGGACATAAAGACAGCATTTCAAGGTTATATATTAAAGAATAAGTATGCTAAATGGATTTTTTTATATTCTATTATTAAACAAATTGATATTTTTTACCACATAAACACAAAAAGTACTAAAAATTGGTACCGTTGAGTACCGGTACCGATTGCCAGGTACCAGGCCTTGGTACCGTATCATTTCAAATGTGAAAGGTACCCATCCCTAGTGGACAGTCAGATACTGAATGTATGTGACTTTTTTTTCTCCTTATCTGTGAGGAATAACCTTAACTGGAAACTTTTCATCCATAAACTTATCAACAGAGTTATTAGTAACATGTAGTGTAAGTAACACTGATCCTAGATTTTGCACACTGTGTGTGTCTGCATTAGACGGGACTATTATTCTTTCTTTTGGAAGTTGTGTCAGTCAAACACCAAGAGTTTTACAGTCTCTTAATTGCCTCCGTGAGCTGAGGCAGCTGCTGCTGCAGCTCAAAATGCTGACAGTGTTGATAAGCGGGCCAAATCAGCAGGCCAAAAATGCAATAACTAACTTCCCGTTGTTTTCAGAGCAGTAGCACACACCTGTCTCTCCCACCCTCTGCAGTAGTTTTCCTCACAAACAAATCATTAGTGTTAAAAACATATACAGAAGGAGTTGCTGGTGTATTTAGCTGCATTTCCATTGGAGGACTGCTGCTTGTACAAATGTTTGTGATCTGTCACTTCTCTCATCAGGCTCTGTCGTCGGGTGGTTGTAGAACAACAGTGCAGCTGGACTCACTGTGTATGAAGGCAGCAACAAATTTGACCACAGCTACATCTGCATGTCGTGTTTCAGGGCTGAGCAATAAAGCCTGAGCAGCGTTCAGCCCAATCAGTGTGACGGGCTGATCGCACATCTGGAAGCCATCCATAAAGTAGAAAGAAAAAGAGGAGGGGGTCAATGGCTGCCTTCCTGTTCCTGTAGTTCCCGTGTTTCCTGTTCTGCAGAGCTGCTGGCTGCCTGTGTGCCCCCTCTGCTCTCACATGTTCCTTTTTTTCCCCCCAAATCTTTAGATCTTAAGTGGAGCCAACTCAACACTCATTCAACACTACAACAATGTGAAAATTATTAACTTTCCCATGAGTGCGCACATGTTTATCCCAGAGCATATTGAACAGAGCCAATTAATGGAGACTGAACCCAAAGGAGACAAACTCTCCCTCTTACACGTCTCCCTCCTCATCCTCGCTGCGTCTGTCTGTGGGGAATCGTGCTATATGAGTACATGAGGAGCTGAAACATGCGTTAACAGTTCCTCAGTCCTTGGCCTGTTTTTTCCTCCGTTTCTCTGGAGGGTTTGTTCACACAGCTCAACCCACTGCACCAGACTCTGGAGTTATACCAGGTCCTTGTTGAAGTCTTCCGATTTCATTGTGGCTAACGTGTCGCAGTGCTAACGTGGCTGTTAGCTGCTCAGCGTACGTCTGGAAAGTGATAGGCCATGGCTGTGCTGCGAGGCTCCATGTGAATAGACATTATCTGGGTCAGTGCCGTGTGGGTATGTAGACGGTGACTATGGCGTGTCGAGGATATAAGCCTTTGTGATTTTGTGTCATTTATTCAAACACAAAAGGAAGGAGATGAGAAAGAGGGAGAGGGAATAGGGATGAAGTTTCAGAGGGACCTTTGAGGGAGAGGAGATAAAGGGGGAAAATGGAGTAAGAAGACGTTAAGCATTATCCGAAAAAAATTAGACACACAGACCTGATCAAAATCTTAAGACCAGCTGAAAAAAATTGCTAGAATTTATCTGTAGAAAACATCTCAGGTGGGATCTCCTCGTCATAACAGTAACGTTGAAGCCATCTGGAAATTTTTTCTCATCAGAGAATCAAACTTTTTTCCACCTTTCAATCTCCCATGATGCTCCCTGGCAAAGTCTAAATGGGCAGTTTTGTGGCATTGATGGAGAGCAGGTCTTTGAATTTGTTTTGGTTTGATGCTGTCTGATGGTTATTGCGCTGCAGTGGGCTCCAGTAAGGGCCTTAATTTGGGGTCAAGGACCGCCCTGATTCTTGACAGACAGCCAATCAGATCCTCTGGCTCAGCGCAGGTGTAAATTTTGGGTCTACCACTTGAATTCTTTGTTCCATAATGCTCAGGATCTTTTTAAAAAAATGTAGGATGACTGTCTTATTGCGTCCAACCTCAGCAGCAATGGCAAGCTGTGAGAGGCTTTGCTTATGCAGCTGGACGATCCAACCACGTTCAAGAAGAGACAGCTTCTTAGCTTTAGCCATCAGGAGGGACTGACCGTGTGAATGCCTGACAGAAAATGAACTTTTTGAGCAGATTTCGGCCTTAATAGCTTGTGGTTTTAAACATTTGATCAGGTGATTAACAACCTATTCCGTTTTTTTTTTTAATTACAAGTTCCAAATGTTTTTTGTCACACTCCCCCTTCTTGCTTTTCCATATTGTAGCTCTACTTAAAACGTCATTAAGGTCCAAATGTGCATATTCTAGCAATTTTTCAGCTGGTTTTAAGATTTTGATCAGATCTGTAAGTGAGTGAGACGGACAAGCAAACGGACAGACAGGTAGAAGGACAGATGATTGGCCTTGTCCAGGCTGTATATCCGTGGCTCTTTGAGAACATCTGGTTAGTAATAACACCCTGCTGCCTGATACTTCAACAGCTTAATGCCCTAATGCCTGCAGCAGTACACAACCCACAGACACACACATGCATGGACCTTACACACTAAAATCTCTTGACTCACTGTCTAAATCCGTCTGTTAGCCACCCACTCCTCATACCCGCACCTTCACGCTCTCAAGCTCCCCGAGCTGCCACTAAGAGAAGGGCAAAGAAATGAAAATGTGTGTGTGTGTGAGAGAACGTATTACATGCAGGAGGGAGCGCTTGACCTTCAAAAGTCTGTGTGATCAACATAAAAATGCTCACTTTACCGACTATACACACATGAACACACACACACACACACACACACATACACACACACACACACACACACACACACACACACACACACACACACACACACACACACACACACACACACACCTCTGCTGTAAGGCTCGAGGCAAAGATCGACCTCAGTGCTGGCGAGGCAAGAAAGAAAGCAGGTTCCCTACTGAGTTTTTAACACACACACACACACACACACACACACACACACACACACACACACACACACACACACACACACACACACATACATGCAGAGCCCTCTGCAAATGAGCTCAATCTCTTTCACAGGTGTGAAGATTAGTCTTTTCCTACATCTGTTCCCGGCTCAAACCTTTCATTATGAACACCGGCTACAATCCTCTTATGAGGTATAAAGTCTATTGTGTGTGTGTCTGCTTGTGCTTCTAGTGGTTTTACATGTGAGCAGTCATAGAGTAGAGTGCACATCCTGATTGAGCCTCGACAGGAGGACATGTACAGAATAACTCTCACGTCTGTGCACGGTGTGTAAGTTCTCTGGCAGAGAACAAACAAGGCTTTTTTAGAAAATCGTCTCCTGCTGTGCTGCGGTCACAGTCAGGTCTGATCGTCTAAGCGGCTGAGCCTTTGATCGCATCGCTGAGCAGACAGAAAGCCAAATTCACCCTCACAGGTTTCCACATATATTTAATTTTTCCCTCTCCTGACTATGATATTGTACAGCGCTCTGTTATCCTGCCCAAATGTTATGATCTCATAGTTGTGGTCAACTGAGGTTTGGGGTGTGTAAGGATCTAAAGCTGTGTGATGTTTTCCTGGCTTTCTGGGTTACATGGCTTTGCCTTAAAGGAATAACTCAACATTCATCATCTGGTCCACACTTATATGAAGTCCCCAGATAGAGTCAGTGAGCACATGTTTTTCTTTTGATTTCTGTGCAGGCACAGAGAGAGAAAACCTGGCAACCAAACTGTGAAAACACAACCTCAGGATGTTACAGCGCTAAGTCATGAAACATTGCACAGCATTTGGTCACTAGGTCACATGGCAGCTGGCTGTTTTACACTCTGACACCAAATGGTGGCAGTGTAATAGGACATGCTGACTTAACCTGGCTTTCAATCAACCAAAAAAAGACAAAAAGGGTGGAAGTGAGGCTGGTTCTGGCAAACAGCGACACTGTGCCTGACTGTTAGTCGACTTAGCCATGCCCCTCATAATGAAAGTCGATGCATTGCTTGTGGTCTTTACGTGTCAAACGATGAGGATTAGAAAAAAATGAGGAGCTTAAAAAAGAATCCCTACCACTAAAGACCTCAGATATAAAAAAGAGTAGATCAGGCCAACAGCATTGCATGAAAAAAGTAGAATTTCGAGCAGTTGTTTTAACTGTGAACTGCTGCTGAAGATCAGATTTACAGAAATGTACAGACAGCACAGACCAACGCTGTGAATTGCACTTACATAGAAGGGTAGTTTCATGAAGGGAACAAAAAATGTAAACAGTCAACCATTTTTTGAACCAGATAGTAGGGCTGAACAACTAATTAATTTTAAACCAACATTGCAATGTAATAGAATGCAATTTTTAAAAAGCAATTGCTGCAATTAGAAAAAAAAAAGTTCAATGGACACAGACCTGGAAGGAATAAAGCAACTTGAACTTGTCCTCCCTTTAAACCAGCAAAAGTCAAAATGCTGTTTTTCTGGCAAAAAAAAACCCCTGTGAGCTACAAAGATCTGTCCAATAGAATGATCGTGGCTGACAGAGCACATACCCCTTGTTTACTTTTTTCTGTATGGTTTGTTACTCTTACCGACAAGAGGTCAGTAAAATTTTACACTGTTCTTTTTTCTTTTTCAATTAAAAAATGCAAAAAAGACTTGTTCAAATGTTAACAGTATCTTCTGTCATGTTAGTCATTTTATAAAATGACTCAAAACTTCTGTTAAGTAAACAATGCAGAAGAAAACCCCCCCTCCATAAAAAAAAAAAAAAAAAAAAAAAAAGGCGAAATCACAATCGCAATATTGGTCTAAAAAAATCACAATTAGATTTTTTTTCAAAGTCGTTCAGCCCTACCAGGTAGTTTAGAAATATGCTTTTCAACATGGGTGTCAATGCCTGTTCCTTGACTTTTGGGGCCAGCCTCAAGTGGACACTGAGGGAACTGCAGTTTATCTGCTTGACTACTCAACACTGCAGATTGCTCCTTGGTAAAATCTGGGGTCGCATAAGTTCAGTCAGAACCACTTTGCCAAAATTATCTTGATTAACTTGCACAGTTTCATTTGGCAGTATGGTTCTGTTCTGGGACTCCCTGCTCTTCCACACGCTTATGTGGAAAGCTTGAGGCAGGTAGAGCACACCTTCCTGCCTATCACGAGCCATCATGAACGGCATAAGCAGGGAGCGCAGCAAAAATAAAAACCAGACAGAGCAGAGCAATCAACATGAATACATTGACAGAAGAAGCTGGGGTGGAGGTAGGTTGCAAAATGCCAGCAGAGGAAGCAGGAAGGAGGCTGGGCTAGAGCTGTTTAAACACCCCGCTCTGAATGCACTTTTCCAATAGGAGGCGGACACGGGGTCAGTCGAGCCATCCGCTGATCTGCACTGATGACGTCCTGGCCTGCTTGAACTAATGCTATGCTTGATTTGTGGCAACAATCAATATGCACAGGGTTCCTTAAAGAAATAAAGGCTGTAATTACAGAAATATGAATGCCAGGAAAGGCCAGTAGCTGGCGCTGTAACTTGACGAAGACCACCACACCCTACACATAAAGACATTCCCCAACAGGGCAGTAAATAAAGTCGTGTCACCTTTTCTGTAGTTTTTCCAAGGTTTTACTGCAACAAAGAGGGCTGGCATTTTCACTCTCAAACTTGATTTGAATAGTCTGTTTTTTTCAGCAGCTCCAGCGTGGAGAAAAGTAAAAACACAGTAGTCGCTGTTTTTTATTGAATACGTTTCAGCCTCTAAAAGCCATTGTATTCATCCTCACACCCTCCAAACAAACACGTAGTCGACCAGACAATTCACACTGGATCTGATGCATGTTGGACTTGTTCCTCAGTGATTCACACTTTGGTTTGAGTCCAATTTAAGAAGTGAAAAGAACAGCAGGAGGGCTGAGAGAAGTCAGTATGACGAATGAAGTGTGACTTTGAAAAGTTCCTCTTGTAAGATAAGATCTCTCTTTAAATTGGCTGCATCAAACAGACAAATGAATACAGAGAGGAAAAACGACGGTCAGAAAGGTAGAGACGGACCAACGGACGTGACGCAGACCAAATGTATTACTTCAGCCTGCTGAGACGGAGAGACGAGGGCCAGGGAGCTCGTGTTGAGGTGACAGGTGTCTGTCCTTCCTCACTCTGTGTCCTCCATCTCCTCGGCATCTGAGGCAGTAATTGGTGCTGTCAGACTCTCTCTTACACACACACACACGCACCCACAGAGGAGGACTGGACACACGCATTCACACACACACACACACTCCTGCCCTTCAACATGTACCTCTTGGGCTTAATGCAGGAGAGGTTTTTGAGAGGAGAATTCGCTACATCCCCTACCAGCTGGGAGACAGAGACACAACAGGAGCAGGTGAGGGAGTGCAAGGTGGAAATGGAGAGGTGCAGAGGGAACAGAGAGGAGAAAGAGAAGGAGAAATTTAAAAAAAGGGAAGAGGGGCAAGGGGCTTTGGCTGAACAGACAGGAGCTTCTACATGGGGCGGAGGAGAACTGACGGGGCTAAGCAAATGTAAGTGACAGGGAGATAGAATAAGAAAGAGGGATTATGTAACTCTATAACTCCAGTAGTGACAGAGCAGATGAGGATGATTTTATATGACTGAGCAGCAGAGCCGGTCGAGAAGCTCTGTCCAGGCTGGAGTTCACAGAAAACAAACGGTGAGAAAAACAAATATGTCTGTTAGCAGAGACTTTAAAGATTAATGACGCTGTCGGTGATATCTCTGGTTTCGTTTTGAACAGTCATCAAACCATATAAAGAGAAACACAGAGCTGTGCTGATGCCACTGATGTCAAATTCAGATGAAGCTTTGTCGGCATCCTAGAGCTCCCTAGCTGTGCGTTTCTCTTAGTAAAAATCATGAGGTTTACCTTTAAATAAACAACTCATTATGTGCTTAACTTAATGGCAAGGACATTTTATGCTATACCAAAGAAACTACAAAACTCTTCATTTTGCTCCATTCGTTCCTTCACAGTGTTGGTAAAAATCACTGACAACATTCGCACGTGTTCAAAACCCCTGAAAAACCCTGACTTTGAGCTGCATGTGTGAACACAGCTGGTAGCGTTTAGGAAAATGAGTTGGAGACCATGGTGACATGTCATGCATCTCTTTTTCTGTTTTCTTTCCTAATTTTTGATGTTCCTCACCAGTCATACGCCGCTTTTTGCCTTTATTCTACAGGATAAATAATAATGGACTTGTAAAGTGGGGAGCAGAGACCACTTGTGACATGTAGCAAAAAGGGAGGCTAGGAGAGGACTCCCATGAGGACTTCAGCACACCTTAACTGCTGAGTGAAACTGACACCCTGTAACACTGGTGTAACAGCAAAACTCTGAAATAGACTCAGAATATGCTGTTGTGTCCACCACTTGGATGAAAAACTGTGATTCCTTTGGAGCACTTTTTACCTCATCATTTTGTCCCCCGAGACCGTCAGCTGTTAAAAAACAAATCGGGGGTTTTCAAGGATTGGCCATGGGGCTATTAGATTAAGGGTATTGAGGAATGATCCGACCATTTTTGATTTTTTTTCACCTGTAAGAAAATCTTGAGTGATGTCTGTTACCCCACAGTCACATGATCTGAGTTGCCTCTGTTAGCTTTGTGTGACGTCAGTGTCAGGATGACTGGGAGCCTCTGTCATAACCTAAACCCACATTTCCCACAAATCACATTAATCTCTCTTCCATAGTCACTGACTACTGAGCAAATGTGAGCGTAAACCACAGACTGTGTAATAAATGGGCATGGTCTTCCTGACGTCACCCGTCTGTTTCTGGAACAGATTTTTACAGCAGATCAGCGGGCGCGGCCATATTGGAAGTGGGACAGGCTTCGAGTAACCACTATAGGGCACCATTCGGTCGCGTAAGCTGAGCTGTGCCTCTGATTGGGCGAACTCAAAATCATAATATCTTCTAGTCTGCTGAGTAGGAAAAAAATCCACCCCCTGTACAGTGTGTGCCGGCAGTGAAATAAGTGATTCAGATGGGAGAGGTTTTTAGTACCAGGCTGTTGTATGTTTATTTCTACTGTGAAAACAGCGTTTTTTGGCTTGGTGTGTATGTGACTTCCGGTACTTGCCGTCAGCCTCAAGCAGTCACTCAAGAAACTGCAGATTTATCACTCCCGCATCGTCTTATATTGTTAGACCAGAGGTTGCTGCTTGTAGTAAGCTCTCATTGTCTAACTTACAAAACTGTATATAAATTTAAATTAAGAACATGATTTCTGATAGGGATGTCCCAGTACAGATTGTTCTACTTCTGATCTGATCTGATTTTTTCATGATATGTTTTGCCGATACCAATCCCATACCGATCTGATACGATTCGGTTCTCTGATAAGTCCAGTAGTCCATTGAGTGATCCAGGGTAAATGACAAATCAGATTTGTTGTATTAAAGTGAGCCCTGTTGGTTCCTCCTCGAGGAACACTCACTTTACAAATGTTGCAAGACACTATTTTACTATCATTGCTTTCCAAAGACAAGTAGTCCTACACATTTGAAACAATACGGTACCGATGCCCTGTACCTGGCAAAAAATAACAGTACTCATTGGTACCAAATTTCAGGACTTTTTTGTGGTTATGTTGTAAAAAAAATATCAATTTGTCAAATAACAAAATATATATTTTTTCACTTTAGCATATTTACTCTTCAATATATAATCTTGCAATGCTATGTTCATGGAAAATCCCCTTCTCTTCCACTCCCTCACAGTCACAAGGATGTGTTTAGGTACTAAAACATGGTACCTTTTGATTTACGTTAATCCGTACCCGATACTTTTGACAGAATTTGGTCGGTACCTATAAAAGTACCAAATTTGTTACTTATCAGCAGTTTGACTTAACAGCAGCTGTAAAGCGTAATGGTGCTGAAAACACATGAAAACTGGATCAGTCCCAATCACGTAATGAAATCTGATATCATCCAATCCTCCAAAAATAGCCATATCGGGAGCAGGTACTGCCCTATACAGTCGAAGAAAAAAAGTTAGAAATGGGTCTAAACTGGTAAATCGTAGTTTGACTTCTTGAGTTCATTTTTTGTGTGTTTGAGTAATATTTTGGGCTTTTATGGTTTAAATTGGACAGGAGAGAGGATAAAGGATAGTGGAGGAGACAGGGTGAGAGTGGGGCGTGACATGTGGGAAAGAGGCCCCAGGCCGGACTCGAACCCAGGCCACCTGGGCAAGGGCGCGACCTAAACCACTAGGCCATCTGCACTCCTACTCAAGTTCATGTGTCTTTGATTTTGTGATCCAAAATTAAAGGTAGTCTGGACACTGTCTTTTTGTGGTCAACTATTTTTGTTCAGCGGACACATCCCTCTTTGTTATAAAACAATTCACAGGATTTGTTGAATTTAGCGCCCCATGCTAACATACAACACACTCAGGCTCTTAACACACTTGGTGAGAATAAGAGCTCGGGGCGGGAAATAGAAAAAGAGAAAGATGAACCCGTGATCTATAAATGTTTAACGAGTACTGGCAGAGAAGATGAGGCTATGAGGAAGAGGAGGAGGGAGTATGGAGGACAGAAAGAAAAATGGAGAGGTGAAAAAGGAAGACAGTATCATAAAGGATGGCAGAGGAGCAGAATGGGGGGCTTGTGGTGGAGAAGAGTCCCATTATAGAAGCAGACACCAGAGCAAGGTTAGAAAATAGCAGACAGGAGGGGAGAAAGAGCCAGAGATTGAGGGGAAAAAAGCCGTAATTGGAGGTGTCTGGTGTTTGTCTAACACAGAGAGGCTAGTAATGATTCCATTAGCGCCTCACATCCAGAGAGACAGACAGGCAGAGGGAGAGACAGACAGAGGGAGACAGAGAAAAGGAGTGACACAGACAGAGGGAGAGGAGGCTAAAGAGGCCACGACAAGACAAGAAGATTCACACAGAACATAAACACACTGAGCAGCAGAGCAGCTAAAAGGAAGAGAAAACCACACACAAAAAGAACAACGCTCGGCTTCCATTAAAGGGCTAGTTCACCTGCACGGTGATGATGATTACAAACCCCTTCCAGCTCCCTCTCCTCACCTCCTCATCTCTTTGTGCGACAGCGAGCAGGAGAGGGAGAGAGACAGGGTGATTTAAATGCATTAGTCGAGTGTGTTTTCCCTATGGAAGACCCACAGTCTATGTCAGGGCAGGAACCTTTTGTTTGGTGCTGACGCCGAGCGCTGAGAGGACTCTTTTAAAAGCCTGGATCCGTTCTCTCAGGGACACATTATGGTGCCATGCCAAGGGTTGTTGTACTTCTCTGTGTCCTCTCATGTCTTTGTTAAGAGCAGGCTGATTAGAGATGCTGAAGGGAACAATGTGAAGAGGCACGTGCAGGAGGAGGAGGACGGGGGGGGGGGGGGGGGGGGGGGGGGGGGGGGGGTACAGGTGTCACATTCATTTACACAAAAAAAGCTGAGAGAAGTTTGCATGGTTTCACAAACACGAGAGATGTTCCCCTGACATACGTGGGACAGCACGTTCGTCTCCTGCATGTGATTGTTATGCAAATCCTCCCAAGATCAAAAATGTTTTTGCTGAAGGTAGGAGGAACAGACGACCCTGCAGGCGAGGAATCTTCAATTTAGCAAGATGGAGTTAAAAGTTATTGGAAAACACGAGTTGATTGTTTTGAAAATAATTGTTCTGCCAAAACTGTAGACTAAAATGAAAGGAAAACAAAACTTTGATTTCCTTTGTGTACTTCTCTTATTAGACACATTTAGCCTTCAAGCACACACACGCATATGCACTCGGGACATGTATATTTGAGAAACTAAATCTGTCAGCACCATAGACTTAAAAAAAAGGACGTCATCTTGCTCAGCTTGAAGTGATGTCGCCATTAAACTGCTCCCCCTGGTGGCAGGCTGCAGTATAGGTAAAAAAATCCATCTCTCCAGTCATTCCAGATGAGCTGTGGTCAAACTTAAAAAAAATAAATACTCCTTGTAGAAATGTTTCTCACGTTGGATTGTTGTGGTGATTTGAAGATATAATTTGTCTGTCTTGTATTCAAGTTCTATTTTTCTCCTAAGAGTTTTGTTTACATTAGTTATTAGAGGTTAAAAACAAGGTTTTGCGTCACGTTTAACGATGATTGACAGCTGCTGTTTCTCAAGTATTTTTTGTGGGAATTGTAAAATGTGTTGGGAGGTAGAGTCAAGAAATGATTAGACTCTCAAAAGAAGAAAGATTTATTTTTTTTTTTGTCACCCAGCTCCACAGAATCTCCCAGAATCCCTCACAGTTATTACTGCGCAGACTCTGGCTGCACAATCACCTCAATGGCTGCGCCTGTGACAGGAGAATTTTGGCTTCAAAGCTGTATAATTGTAAATGGTGGAGCAACACTGTCCACTCTATGTACAGTCAATGGGAAGCACAAGGTGGATCAAGAGCGACAGGAAGTTTGGTTCCAATACAAAATTAAAACATCAAGTTGATTTTCAAAATAAAATTACCTGACACCAGATCGTGTTTCACTTGACCAATGCTCCAAACTGTCATAATGAGAGGAGTCCAGTCTGGAGTCAACAAGTTAGAGGTTGTCAGAGTTGTCTCGGCACAGCATGCATTTTGTGGCGTTTCCACCGACTATTCCTGGGACAGTTTTGCAAGTAACCCTTCCGAATTGCTGGATGTCTACCATAGTTGGTAGTAGTTTCTTCTTCGTCAGATTTATCAGCGGGTCATACTGTGTCGCAGTGCTATGGCGTCACACTGTTATTAAGGATGTCCCGATATTACATTTTCACTTCCGATACGATACCGATACTGCAGCATTGAGTATTGGCCGATACCAATATTAATCTGATACGATATCAGCATTAAACATACATACTTTTATTACTTATTTTGTAGTATGTCTCTCATGTTAGAAAAGGCTTGATTAAGTGATATTATTCAAACAAAGAACAGTAATCAGCAACAGTAGGTATGAGGAAAAACTGACCCATTTATTATTAACCAATGGGTTACAGAAACTGCTTACATCGGAGTGATTATATCGGAGATTTTAGATGCATTCCGATACGATACCGATATTTGTTTTTTTGCTGATATCGGACCAATATCCGATATCAATATCGGACTGGGACACCTTACACGCCCCCTACCACAAGGGGGCACAGTCGGCTGTGGAAACGCAAACAGAATCAGGCTTAACTGAGCCAACCCGTACTGATCTAAACTGGACTGCTTAGTGGAAACAGGGCTATAGATGTCTTGGATAAGGGGAGGCTTATCATACGGGGCTGGAAAACCACTGATACAGTAATAAGCCCGGGAAATCCTTGGTCTCGTGACCCTGACGGTCCTACTCTAAGCCACATTCAGAAAACAGATCCAGTGGGTTTTGATGGAGGAGAGAGCAAAAAAACAAATTAGCCATACGATAGAAATCTAAACATTGTCCACCAACCTGAACTGCAATTCCATGTTTAGCTTTGTTAATAAAATATGTTCAAATTTGGATTTCAGGTTAAACAACTGAAAAATTACCCGCTAAAGAACACCCCTAACACACATATGTAGTGACCATAGGTTATTGGACCAGAGACACATATAAATCCTGACCTCTGACCATTAGTCATTACCTCAAGCACACACACACACTCACACACATGCACACACACACACAAGCTGTCACAGAGTTAAAGGCTTGTTAAAGGTGCTTACACTGTTTTATTTTGTCTCTGTGGAGTGATAAGACTCAGGGAGCAGACTGATGAGGTCACAGGGATCACTGAGGTCAACCTGCTCGGCTGCGTCAGACAGACTGGGAATAACGTTTGAATCTAGATCTAGATGATGACGGCGCCACGTACTGAGAAGTTATTTAAAACCCCGTCAGCAAGTTCCTCTCGAACGTCGCGTTTTACATGAGAGACGAGCAGCTCGACAGTCTGCGCTCTGTGATTGAGATGCACTCTGAGTTCTGCCACAATCTGTGCACATTACCATCCTGCAGACCGCCGAGTACAGCTTCTGTTCCCATTCGCTCGTCTCTGAGGCCCCACAGCCAAGTTTCCTGTGTGTCTTGGCGGCAGATTCTCTAAAACAACTGAGATTGCATTATGTGCACCGATTTCCAAGTTTGCAGTGATGAATATCTTAGATTCCATTTTCTGTTTTGGGACGGGAGTGAGCCCATAGGGACAGGTGACAGGGTGAATCCAATACAGATCGCACACACACACACACACACACACACACACACACACACACACACACACACACACACACACACACACACACACACACACACACACACACACACACACGCACACTGCAGAAACCATCTGCAGAGTTTTATGATTCAATAATCTGCTTCCTAAGGCAAACCTTCTCCCTCTACTACAGAAACACATCACTGAGCATCTTCTCTCTCACACACACACACACACACACAATCATACCACTCTCCCCTTCTCTGCAGAAAGAAATTAGGTATTCATCCCTGACAAACACACACACACACACACACACCAGGAGGAGATGCCTCAAAGCAACTCCTACCTCTGTCTTTGCGAGAATTGTCCTCACAGCTGTTTCAAAGTCACTTAGAGTTTAAAAAAAAAAAAACACCAACGCGTTATCAGTAACCTAAGCACACAGAATCATTGTCATTCTGTCCTGAGATTCACAGTCAAACTCAGAAAGTGCCAAAAAAAAAAAAAACAGCACAAACTTGTGCTGCACAGACACACATGCCCACACAGAAGCACACGCACATGTTTAAAGTCTCCCTCTGCAGAGAGCAGAAGGGATCTGATTGCCGTGCTTTGTTTTTAGGAGTGATTTTGTGAGCTGTTGGAATATCTCACATGCCTCACTGTGGCACTCCAGCTTCTTTCCTTTCACAAGGCCGGCCTTTATGAGATGTGTGCATACAGTGATACACACTGTAAAACATGCTCTCAGGTGTTAATGTGTAACAACAACGTCCCATGTCCTCAGACTCAAACACTATAAAGCAAACACATGAAAGCACTGTGCATGTTTCTCTTTATCTCAGCACTTTTGCCCTTGTGTGGCTCTGTTTTTTGACTTAAAAATGAATCTCACACATGCCCCTCCCCCAAAACCCCCAAACCCCCAGCCTACTCACGCTGGCAGACGTCCTTGTTCTCCTCGAAGCCTGGTTTGCACACACACCTCCCTATAGGGACCAGCCAGCCTCCGTCTGCGCTGCAGTACATCTTTGGAGCCTCGAACTCCTCTGAGGCGTTAACACACACACCGTGTACCTCCACCAGAGCCGTGTCTCCACCTGTGATTGTGTCAGGGAACTGGGCCAAGTTGAGCACAGTGAGGGGACACTTCTTGTAGAAGACCCTGACAGAGACCAGAGCGATGCAGGCACCCAAATCCTGGAAGGCCAGGTAGAAGCCTTTTTTACTCAGGTTGCTGATGTCACGCACTTCAGTGTTCAGCTTCATCACTCGGTCACCAACGTCCACCTGCAGGCCACAGAGAGTCCATTTTAATGGGAGCTTTAAATGAAGCACCTTCCAGTCCAAAAACGTGTAATCTGCATTGATCAGAGCTGCTGATTCATAGAGTACTGAGAAAGTACTGTTAATACTACTTATAACAGATCCAGGTCTTTAAGAATCAGATGATCACGTGTTCAGAAGAGGCGTAAAGGGTGTAAAATCACTGGAGAAGTAAAACTCAACAAGAGATAAAGAATAAGGCTGAGAATGATACAGCCCTTCATAAATCATTGTTCAGGGCAGAAAAAAACGAAGTGAAAGAAAACAGTAACAGATCTATGGAATGTTCACTTTAATGAGTGTTTTTTTTTCCTTAATATAAACTTATGACCAAGCTTTTTTTCAGTATTTGATTCTGATTGGTCAAAAACCAGCCAACAATAAACAAAAGTGATTCATTCTCAAGAGCAAAAGCAAAGTCAGGGACAACTTAATCACAGACATTATATCAGATTAATCTTAGGAAATGAGTCCCTCATATGTTTGTTTATGTTAGCATTCTAAATCAGTAAAAAATGTTCCTATCTCTGATAATGAAAAGAGAAGACAGATCCTGTCCTGCAATCCGGCCAATTATCACAAATAAGCAAGCTCATTTTTATAAAATGACCTTATATTGACACTAACATTGGTTCAAGGATGCAGGATATTGGATTTTTTGCTGACATCTGTTATGCTGGTATTTAACAACTAATTTTAGCCGATACTGATATCTATAGCGATATTTTTCTCTGTGCACATGATTGCGGAGATCATCAACTCTCTTCTGCATTGGAAGTAGCATATTGTATTAGTGCATACTCTTATCACATGTGTTAAGTAATTTTAATTTCTTGTGGAAAATCAGAAAAAAATATATTCTAAAACTGTTTTTTTATTTATGACAACTGCGTTCAAACAAAAAATTCCAGGAAAATAATTACTATTTGAAAGCTGGATGATGCCCTTCCTGAGAGAATCAAAATAATACCCACAACCAGGGAAAATTTGACCTATTTCATAAACTTAACCTCTTTCCACAGGGAACATATGAGAAGTGCAGCTGTTCAGCAATTAAATCTAGGGGTGCACGGATAAAAATTTTCTGGCCAATCACGGATCTTTGAAAAGCCTGACCTGCCAATCCTGATTTTGGCCTATATTGATTTTTATTCGTTATTTTTCATAACTGACAGCAAAAATCTGTAATGTTTCCATCTTATGTTATTGAAAATCATTGAACAATACCTGTGAAACAATAATATCTTTATTTTTTAACTTAAACAACCAATAAAGTGTCCTGAGTTTTAGGTCTCAGAGTAAAAAGCCACAATGGCTGGCTGTCAGACCTTCCCTGAGGTATATAAGATCAGTTTCATATGTAGGGATGGGCCGATCACCAATCACCGATCACCCAAAATTACGGAAATCAGCAACGATCGATTGGCCAGCCGAAGTAGTCAGATGCATGTTCCTCACAGACTGCTGCTTTAATTCAAGTTTAACTTGAAACAGGGACAGCTCAATCTGAACTGTGCAAACAAAACAACAAAAAGTACAAAAAAAACTATCTGGAGCTTCATCTCATTATTTTATCGGTTATTATCTCTGCAAAATTTGGAGTGTGTGCGATATCTGATGTTTCACTTTTAAGCCAATATCAGCCAATAATGCACCAATAATATCCTGCATCCCTAGTTTGGTTATTGTAGCTGTTTATGAGTGTAGTGCTTGTTGGTGCCGTGTGTGTGTCCATACCTGTGTGAAACTCTCATCTGCAGCGATAGTATCGATCTTGACATACTGGCTCTCCTTGATGAACCACAGGTTTGCAGTGTTGGACTCATAGTAGTACATGTTAAACGTCTGCAAAACAAACAGTGTAAGTGATCAGACCCAGGCCATTCACACTGAGTGAATGTCGAGCAGAAAAATAAAGTGAGACAGTCCATTAAATGTGAAAATTTAACAAGATCTCTTTCAGCTCTCCAACTCCTCTTCTGCTTCTCTTCCAATCACAGTCCATCTGTCTGCACGGCCGCACAGAAACACTGTCTGCAGTCACATGAAAGCCAGCTCTACACTGTCTCATACAGTATTATCTGCACTACTCTATTCTGGGGATGTAATGAGAGTGAAAGAGGCGGAGAAGGCCAGGCGAAGTGGAGAGGATTGAATACAGAGGAGCAGTTGTATCGGGCTGATATGGGAGAATGGGGGACAGTAAAAAAAAATTATATTAGAAGTTAAAATATACAGGGAGCCACAAAAGAAGCCTCTGGAGCATCGTCTGTTTCATTGTGCAGCCATCCTCTCATGTCATACTCCTCCCGCCTCGTGTCTATTTATCTATTCATGAGGCATCAAAGGGAACTTCCATCTGCGTGTTTGCGCTGAATGGAAAAGACGGAATAATGAAATTAAAAAAGATGTAAAATGTCCTTTTGCTGCTCTGTGTTGTGATGTCGCACAAAGAGCAGGCAAAGCATTGATTTCATATCAAGCAACAATTACAGCAGAAAGAAACAAATTTTGTCGCTATGACATGGATGCATATGGCAGCATACTTCTACAGTCAATGCATTGTTTGCAGAATTCTGAGTAAAATGAAGAAATGATCCAGATTCTGTGAGACGCTGGGGAAAAAAGTTTGGAAGTCCTTGTGTCAACTGTGTTGTACGCGTTTAAGATATTCACTTGCAGTCCAATCAAGTAAATAACATCTCACATTTTCATTAGATGTAATACAAAGGTCAGGAAAGTTTAAATAAAATGCACAGCAGCATTCTTGAAGTTAATTTGTTGACTCGGTTAAGCTAAGTGCTGTCGACGCTGTGTTAAAGCAAATTTGTTGCATTTAATGAACCCTGGATTGTGCTCTGTAATAGCCCTCCAGTTTTAGGACAAAAATAATGTGCCTGTAAGTAAATAAGTACATACATTTGATGAAGGACGGATTATATTATAGTTGCATTCATTAGATGTGGAAAGGCTGAGAGCACGGCGCAGTCAGAAAACTCCTTTGTTGCTCTGCAGAAATGATTTTCCCTCAGACAAACCCCAGACTTCAAACACCGTCTGCTCCCGACATGTTCCAAGTTAAACTCACTCCTGTGATATTGATCTTCAAAACTGAAATGTGTCTCTTTTTTTCTCACATTTCTTCTGCAGAAATTCACTCAATGCACACAGCAGCACAGGAGCGCCCACAGAGCTGGTCAAAACCTGATGTTGTGCTCACCAGGAAACAAGACGAGCAGCACAGATGGAACAAAAGGACGGTTAGTAAGGACATTTGTTCTTTGCTACTAAACTCTGCGTGTCTGTGTGTGTTTGTGTGTGTGTGTGTTTGTGTGAGCATGTTGTCTGCTATCCCCTGTATGTTCATGTTGTTTGTGTTGTACACACCTCTTTGCAGGTACCAGGGACCCCTGGCAGGCTGTTGCAGTCCCTCAGGGTGAACTTGATCTCGATGTAGACCCTCTGTGCTCCTTCCCGGCTGATGTGGCGCGTCCTCAGCCAGTTGTTTTGGCTGGCCTCCATGACGTTGCACACCTGGTAGGTCCTCATCGGGGTGTTCCTCTCATCCATCACACTGATCTCCTCCCACTGAGGACCAGACAGAGGAAGTGTCAGTTCATCAGGATCAAGGGTCTTTTTCCAGCATATTTAGATGAAAAACTGAAATAACTGATCTGTGTCTGTCAAGTTAGAGTTGGGAGTTTTCAGTTTTACTTAGAGAATGACAGAGTATTTATGGGTGTATGTCCCTTAAGAGTTCATCACCCTTTAATCTAAACAATGCTCTAATGTATGGGTGGGTAAAAATATTGATGAATGGGTGCATCGCAATATTTCCTCGCACAATTCAATGTCAATTCAGCAAATCCTCTGAATGGATTCACCTCCTGGCAAGTGGGGGGCGCTGTGCCTGTTACTCACATTGTATGGACAAGGGTCGCACAAGACAAAACAACAACAAAATGGCAGCCAAAGCAGCAGCAGTGTAAAGCGAGCTCCTTCAGCTTTGAAGTCTGATGTTTGGGTTGTTATTGCTCCACAATGTGAGGTGACATATCACATACCTTCACATGGGCATGGAAATCATAAATCAAAGCATTTCAATCAATATCCAATCGAACAGATATTGAATCAAATCACAACCCAAAGAATCAAAATCCAATCAAAATCCAATCCAATCCAATCAAGTCCAATCAAATCGGAAGGTTCTTAGCAGTACCTTAAGAATAACTCAAATTGCAACCCAAAGAGACATAATCCAATCCAATCCAATCCAATCCAATCTAATCCAATCCAATCTAATCGTATTAAATCTGATCAATTCATTCAAATCAAATTGAATCCAATCCGATGAAATCCAATTCAAGCGATTCAAATCAAATCTAATGAATCCAATCCGATCAAAACCGATTAAATTGAATCTAATCCAATCCAATTGAATCGAATCGGAATGAATCCAGTTGAATCCAATTCCAATCGAATTGAATGGAATCTAATTTAAATGCATCCAATCGAATACAATCAAATCCAATTGGAATGAATCCAATCAAATCAAATCTAATGGAATTGATTCGAATTGAATTGAATCCAATGGGATGGAATCCTATCGAATTAATTCTAATCCAATCGAATCAAATTTAAGTGAATCCAATCTAATCCAATAAAATCCAATCAAATCTGGAGGTTTTTAGCAATACCCAAACAGTTACCTAAGTTGCACCCCAAAGAAATGAAATCAAATCCAATCCAATCCAATCAAATTGAATCAAATCAAACTGTGAGGTTCTTAGTAATACCCAGCCCTACTCTAATGTATGGGTTTCTCAGATTTTGCAGCCTGTGACCCCCAAAATAGTGGGTCAGGAGACTGATGACCCTGCTGTGGGAACACACCAACAGGCCAATCCAAAAACAGAGAAAGCAAAAAAATCTATATCTGTTCAAGCTGATTAGTATAAAACTAGACTACCTATGTGCACATATTACCCAGTTACCAAAATGAATCATGCCACCATATGTTAGTAATCCTGGTTTAGTCAACTGATCAACTAGCTTTAATGGCTTTGGTCTTGGAGGGCATTTTGTGAACCCCCTTCTTGACCTTCACTTTGGGAACAACTTGTCTAATATAAATAAAACTAGAACACCAGATTATGTTCCCCTATCTCTGGTCTCTGCTTCTGCCCAGAGCATATGATTTTCAGTAGAGACCCCTCTGTTTTCACAATAGAGCAGTTTTCTTTGACTTAAAAATCTAAAAGTAAAGGAGACATTTGACCTTTTTGGGTCAAGATATGTCATCATTTAATCCTGTTTGGCCTTCATGTGAAATTTTGCAAAGTTATGTCCAAGCACATTTTCAAAAGGCATCTTCAACTTTAACTACTGAGCATCAAATTCTTTTCAGTTTTGAGTCAAAGTGGACATTTTGCCATTTTTGGAATGTTCCCAACAAGCATACCTTAAATATCTTATTATAAACAGGACAGATGGATGAGCAGACAGCAGAAAGTGGAATTTAACCCAGAAACAAGGAGCCTCATGGCGAAGCTGTGACTGAACTGAGGCATGAAAATGAAAACAGAAAGGGAAGGGAGAGTACAAGGATGAGTGAGAAAGGAAAGAGGACACTAAAGGGAAGGGGAGACAGGAGAGAAGTAAAAAGAAATGCTGAGGAGATTAGCAATGACGTGGAAAATCCTTTAAACTAAATATACTTTGCAAATCTGACGTTAAGTGGCCACGAAACCAAAGAGCAGAGTGACGATCAGGAGCAGCAGCAGCTTGACAACAGATCCACTCTGCTGCGTGATCGTCTCATTTCATCACCGGTCAATGGACAAAGGAGAACTCAGTCCACAGATCGCTCATGGGAAACTGGGCCCAGGTTCAATGAGCTGCGGTTTTCGTGCAAACCAACATTAAACCAGCATGTTCTGTTTTCATGTCTGACTGAGTATGAGTGATGATCTGTGTCAAGATGACTGAAGGGCCGTCTTTGTCTACGCAACACGAGGGCACAGAGCGAGCGTGTTTTCTAAAGTGAATGCAGCATTTAGCGCTCCGAAGGTGGGAGTGTGTTCGAGAGAGACAGACAGAGAGAGTGAGACAGAGAAAGAGAGACAGAGAGCTGGAGTAGGTAGGACAGAGCTACTTTGTCTCCCGTCATCTGCTACCATCTGTTTCCACTTCTGAATAAGGCAGTAATTGAGAACACTTCTCGCATGAGCAGAAAAACATTTCTATCTACATACACACACACACACACACTGACTGACACACACACACACACTGAAAAAAGAACATTTCTATTCCTTAAAGAGAAGAAAAGTAAACGAATGTGGTTTCAGTGTCTCAAGATATCTGATCCATTCAAGGGGAAGCTTACTGGATTTTCTTGGATATACACACATGCTCCGACATATATATATACACACACACACAAACACACACACAAACTGGATAAGTCCTGATTTCTGAAGGATAAGAGGACCACCGTCTTTGTTCAGAGCTACTGTCATTATCCTAAAGAGAGAAGCTGTAAGATCTCAAACGTTGAGCGGGTATCACCTTTCAGAAGTCCAGACCACAGTACACACACATGAACACAAACTGTGCACTGGGAATGCTGGGAACACATCTTGTCCTTTCTGGTACCTGGATTTATTTAACCAGAATCAATCTGGTACAAGTGTAAGACTTAAAATATAGGGATGGGCAAGTACTGATAACAGGTATCAGTATCAGGATGATACCAGCCTTAAATTAAGGTATCAGTACTCATGAAAGCTGCCAATACCAGGAGCTGATACTGAAGTCCTCCTCGCCAGTAGTTGGCGCTACATTGCAGCAGTTTGACACCACGGAAAATGTGCATCAGGTCCAGTTCAGACAATATGAATGAACCAGGGAGAGTTAAATTTTTTATTTCCACTTTTTTGCAATTTTAAAAAATCATTTAAACTTAGACAGTTGTAAGTTTTTTTGTACCCTTGTTAATTTATTCTAAAAAAAATGTAAACAAGTTGTTTGTGTTTTATTTTGGACTCAATGGCAGAGTGGCTGTGCTGTCTTTGTCCTTGATCAGAATGACCTTTATTGCCATTATACAGAATGTTCAACGAGATTGGAGAGCTTCTCCTTTCAGTGCAATAGATATTTAAGTTAGAAAGTATACAATAATAGTACAAGCAAAAAAAGGAAAAAAGTAAGAAGTTGCAAGGAGGCTTTAAATGTACAAGATATATACACAATGAAATGCAGTCCTTGTGCACAGCACAGTTGAGGCTCAGTGTACAATATGGGTTAGAGGACAAATATTAATAGGAAAATAGTCCAATTTCTAGTTCTCAGTGCTTCTAAATTGTTTCTAATTGTATTGCACGGACAATAGAATATTTATAGTGCAAGTGGTGGATAGTACATACAGATGTTTATATGTAACATACAAATGTATTGCACAGAGAATTGTTAAATAAATCAATAATAATAATCCAAACCTAATGTATCAAAACTACTAGTGGTATTGGGAAACTGTGAGTACTCAAGAGGGAGTACTTGTACTGGTATCAGTCTGAAAAAGAGAGGCATCATACATCCCAATTAAAAAATGTACCACAAATCTTATGTGGACAAAACATGATTCTTTAGGTTTTGGGGGACATTTTCAGGCCACAAAAATAACACTGTGATTGAACAGTGGTTTGAGTGGAAATAGGGAGGAGATAGTGGGTCTACTCTATGGCAAAGGCCAGGTTACAGCCAGGGTTTACAGTGAGAACTCTATTGTGATTTATTAATAAGCAACAACCCCCCAGGTCACTTTTTGACAATGGACATAAATCAAAGAACCAAAGTCCTGGAAAATAATAATTATGTAAAGAAAAGAGATTAATGTAAGAAATGAAGAAGACAGGCTGATAAAATCAAAGACAGCAGAAAAAAAAGCAAAAAGAAACTTTTAAACCAGAGGGGTCCAGACTTAGATTGGATCCCTGAGGTTAATCTGATGTGACAGCCCAACAACCCGGCAAAAGCTTGACGCATTTCACCTCCGAGTCCTGAGCGCTAAAACAGACCCATATAAAACACACATTCACACACTGACTCACACTCCTGCTCTTTCTGCTCCTGCATACTCAGCTGTTAATCTCCTTCGCTGAAACATCTACTGCGTACGAACACAAAAAGCCGCTCTCTCTTGATCGTGACCCAACAGTCCTTCAGGAGGAGAGAGGACGGCAGCCGCAGAGACGGGAGAAGAAAGGAGGACAGAAAGGGAAGTAGGCAGAAGATTGTTTAAGCTGTCGACGGCAGCTGACACAAACGTCCCTGACAGCCAGCTTTAGAGTTTCACTCATAAAGGGGGGTATTGCTGGAGTCTTGCTCGACATTGCGAGAGGCTTTGTGATCACCCTCCGCTATTCAATTAAAGGAACAAAACAGAGGATGGAGGGAGAAAAGCGAAAGAAAAGAGGGAGAGGAATGAATGTTGGTAAATTACAGACACGCCTGGCAGCTAAATAGATCCATCTGTGCTGAGCTGAGACCAGTCGGACATCACAGGACGGCTGCGCACACACTTCCACACGCACACATAAACACACAAATCTGCGTCCCCTGGGAGCGGTGATTAAAGCATTTATGGGAATAGTCATTGAGGGATAAAGAGAGCTTTATGATGTCTTTGTTTATTTCTTTGTCGGTAGAGTTCGGAGTGGCTGGATTACTGCCACTTCCTGGTGAGCAACTTATTTCCCTCGCTGGTGACTTTGTTCATCGTCACATTTTCCTGGAGTAAGAGCACAGGTGTGCACGTGAAGACAGAAACAACCTGCTTGCCTCCATCTTTTGCCAACGATCCACCGGCCCCTTGAGAGAAACTGAACCAGAAACTCAGCTGAGACAATGTTTGGATAGGCTGAAGAGTTTAAGCTCTGGCTCCTGAAACAAACACACAGAAAGAACGTGTGTCTGTTCAGTCTGAAGACAAATTAACATTCAGGATGAAACCCTCCTCCTCCCTGAACCCTCAGTCACCTCAGCCAATCAGCAAGGAGCGAGCTTGATTGCTTTGAAGTGAAGCAGAGATGTCGGATCAAGGTTTAAGTTCAGCCATTCACCAGCTTAACATAATATCCCTCCTTCTGCAATCATCTGATGAGTACACCTACGAAGACCACGCAAATGGCCTCCAAACCAGAAAACTGACTGTGGTCTATGAAGGGGGAGGGGGGTCAGACGTGGAAGATGAGGAGGGGGGCTGTGGAGCCCAGGGGGAGATGGAGATGCTGTTTTGGGGGCCTCCTATATTTAAACATCATTAAGACGTATCTGTTTTGTGTCCCTCACAGGGAGCACCCCCGCTATGTGACAGAAGTGGGTCGCTCCCCTCAGTCTCAGGCACATCCGGCCCTGCACGGCTCAGATTAGGTTTGACCTGTGGGGGTCAAGTGTGGTTTGGGACTAATGCAGGTAGACAGTGAGCTCGGCTCGGTGGGAATTGCTTCTTGCTGAGACCAATCTTTGGGTTTAAGGGTTAGAGGTCAACTAGATAATCCCCTTGATATGAAACATTGGATCTGCTCACAGCCTTGGCACTTTTATCCCTCTCAGTCTGACACTTTCCCTGTCTCTCTCTACTCTGACTCATGCTGTCTTGTTTGATGTCATTACACAGTAAAACCTGATTGACTAAGTCTGAACTATTTGCGGGCACTGGTGGCTTTGAACCTTGTAAGTTGATTTGCTTCATTTGAGCTTTTTAATGTAATTGGATTGAGAATAACTAACTCTTGTTTAATTTAAGGAAACCCAGTTCGGTCAGGTAGACGGTACCTGTTTTATCAATCCTGTTTTCTTTAATCCTGTGGTAATCTGAAAACTGTATTGCGCCTATGGGCTCCACCAGAGATTTTTAGTCACATGATTAAACCTAAACACCACAAATGATCAACTATTTACAAGAGACCTTAGTCAAGGGCTTTCCACGAGGGCTGTCACTAATGATTACTTTAGTAATCAATTACTCTGACAATTATATTTACGATTATTCAAAGAATCATGAGGGGGGTTGTAAAATTAGCAAAACCAAACATGCATTGTTATTTTAGTTAATGACTATTGTTTGCTTAATGATATATACAAAGAAACAACATATTTGAACATAATTAAGCTGACCAGATGCTACATTTATAAAATATAACAAATGACATGAATGTATTGTCACTGAAAGAATCAACAGTTTGGGCAAAATAATAGAAAATATATTGTTATATCATCAGATTAAGAACTTAGTGGACCAAAAAGACAAATAAATAACAATGTGTCCTCAATCTTTTCACCTGCAGGTCAAACAGTTCACCCCCTTTTCCCTACCACTATCTGTAGCAGCTAATGCTAATGCTAATGCTAGTTTGATGAACTCCTCCTGGTTTTTTAACGGGGTGACGATTTAATAAAAAGACTAAATGAGTCCTAAAAGACAAACCATACATTTCACAACATATAAAAGGAGTGTATGTGGGATTTTGTAGCTACTCATCTCACCGTTGAGCTCCTGGCTCATCATCCATGAGCAAAACATGTTTGTGTTTTAAGTAGAGGTCGACCGATATAGGTTTTTTGGGGGCCGATGCCGATGCCGATGCCGATGCTTTCCAAATTTGGGCAGCCGATGCCGATATGCATAGCCGATTTTTCCAATTTGATATTCAGGCCGATGTTGAATAAATATATATTTATCACATTTTTGTGAAACGTAGCAATTTCTGAGCAACTAAAAGAAATCTATTACAACAAGTCGTGTCCAGTCCTCTGAACATTTATTCAGCTTTCAAAACAATGACATATTTTGTCTGAGTAAACACACAATGTAACAAGCAGTAGTAAACATTCACACTGTTCTTAAAATGTCAAAAAAGAAATTTAAACTTATTAATATAATTTGAACAAAAGTATGTAATGTATCCAAGTGATTCCACAAGTTTGAGGTGCTCAACTTTTGGGCCTGATCAAAAATTGCGTCATTTTATACAACGGATCAAAAATCGGCTTTTTAAAAGAAAATACGGCCAATGGCCGATAAAGACAAATGTCCAAATATCGGCCCAATATATCGGCCAACCGATATATCGGTCTACCTCTAGTTTTAAGAGCTGGATCATTGCAGTCGCCCTGCCGTGCCATGCAAGTTCATTTTTATCAATTAATACGCTATGTGCTTTCACTCAGAGTGAAATACTCCCAAACTCTGGGATTTTTTGGACTAACAGCTTCTCCGGCTCTGCCATTATTCGCATGTTTACCAAGCAGCTTGGCAACCTCTGGTCTAAGAATATGAGACGATGCAGAAGTGCTAAAATCTGCTGTTTCTCGAGTGTTCGCCTGAGGCTGGCTCCGGAAGTCACATACACACCAAGCCAAAAAAAGACATTTTCAAAGCCAAAATTAACCTATTTACAGCCTGGTTCAATAAACGTCTCCTGTCTGAGTCGCTAATTTTACTATCAGCAAACACTGTACGAGGGGTGAACTTTTTTCTAACTCTACCGTTCCGTGGATATTTCGATCGCAAGCTTGGCCAATCAGAGGCACAACTCTGTACAACTCTCGCACCCTATAGCTGTACACAAAGCCCTTGCCACTACCAACATGGCCGGAATAGCCAATGTGCTTCATTATCCGTTTCAGAAACAGACAGGTGACGGCGGGAAGACTACATCCATATTTTATACAGTCTATGGTCTTTACTTGTTTCCCGACTAAGCTTCTCCTTCGCCACTCTGCCTCTGATCTGTTTACATGTAATGCATACAGCCCCACAGCAAAGGTAATCTACACTCCAGTCAAGTAGGTGGCGGTAATGCACCTTCAGCTCGTTGCCAACCACCAGATAATCCGACAAAAAGGAAGAAGACAAAAAAAATTAAGAGAAACTAATACAGTTATGACGCAGCACAGTGCATCGAATATGGAAAAACATTGTCGACACTTTTGTTAATCGATTTTTATCAATTAGTCATTGCAGCCCTACTTTCCTCTTCTCTTTTTTTCTGGGTTTCAAAAAAATATTTGACTTTTAATGTAAGATAAGTCATCGCTGACGGGAATAAACCGTCCATTTTCAGATGTTTTTCACAGAGACTGGACCGAAACAGAGCAACAACGATCATGTTTATTGAGAAGAAAAGATATCATCGCCAACGCTAACCACAAGACAAAACAGGAACCACAGCGACAGCTTAGACTGCTCCATCTTTAATCAGTTTCATCACTTCTGCGGTCAGATAGAGCGGCTGATAAAGCTTGAGCCTGACCTCAAAGAGAAGAGACACAGGGAAAACACTTTTGTTTAGACAATTTCTCAGTCAGCGCTGTTTTATCAGGGATCTGTTTGTCCTATTTATTTGACAGGGGAGTTGTGTGCATGCCCGTGGAGCCGGTTTCCCATCAATGTCTGTACACATTCATTGAGGAGATGCCAGATCCCTGCTTTGTTGACAGCTCGTGAAAAAAGATATTATACAGGATGGAGTTTATTATATATGTTTGACTCAGAGCCAGGATTTTTCTTTGAGGGTAAACTAACAACACATGTGCTTTTGCAGGCCCTTCTTAATAAAAGTGTGTGTGTGTACTCTTTCTGTCAAAATGAGATTCAACCTTTCCGCCCAGCCACACATGGAACACATCTCTGCAATAAGGACCTTAAAGGAAACATAAACAAACATCCACAACACGGCCGCACAATCAGAGCATTTCAATAAGGTGAACTTGATCCCCTGGTCTGCCTGAGAAAACAGCCCTTGCTCCACTCTGCTCACTCCTCTGCTGAACACAACCATGAAACCATGTGTGGCATCCTGCAATTTAACACACCGACGATGAATAGTGGGAAGGAAGTGTTACTCAAGGGGAAATAGAATTAATTCAGCGCCATTCACCAGCTTCCGACATACAGAGCGCGCTCTTATTTCTGTACGGGATGCTCCTGCTCGTGCTTCCTCCCTCCTCCTCTTCCTCTCACATCTCTGCTGTCATTTTCTGACGCACGCTTGCTGCACACTCCCTCCTGTGTCCCTATACCTGCAAAAAGGGGCAAGTTACGCAAGACCCCACTCACACAAAAACACACCTTCAGATCAAACCAACATGCACACAGAGCATCTCCACTTATGTAAGAAGATCTGCCCCCACGTCCTGTCGCCTCACTTCACCGCAAAAAAATCGCAGCCCGTAATAAATGGAGGCTCCACTGCCACGGAGCTTCAGTGCAGCGGAAATAATTTGTAAATTCCCCCTGCTGACTCCCGATTTAGAAAGAAGCTCTGAAGAACTCAGTGCTCTCTACAACACACACACACACACACACTCCAGTTCAGCAGCCAAAGTCCCCGCTCCATCCCTGAAAATACAACATGTCAACACAACCCACCAGTCGTGATCAGATTTATACTTCTGGTGGCACAAAGAGAAGAGCATTGATTTTCTTTTTGTATCAGTGTGTGTTTTAGTTGTGCTTCAAACACTTACCCCTTCATTTGGATGAGCCTCCCAGCCCAGGTCGGCCAAGGCGGACATAGAGTCCAGTAACGTAACTGCAAAAAAACACAGAGAAAAAAACAAATAAGTCAACAGCTCCTTTGATGCTTTCTCTCCATCTTCAGAGGAAATTTTTCACTTTACAGAATCCTGTGACGTGATTTTGACCTTTAAACATAAAGAACTAAATGTGATGTATTCATCTCTTCTGCGATGCTTTCCTTTGTTGTGTTGCAGTACACTAGCAGAGGAATCACAGCAGCAGTAAACCTATAATTTAAACTATAAGACGACTGCGGTTGTGCTGCAGCTGTTGCTGCTCAAGGAGACACAAAGTCAGTCAGTGAATCAGCAAAACAAAACGTTTATGTCACAACTACATTTACATTTTTTTGACATTAAAGTGAAACCAAACACCTTTCAGCCCTGGCAGATCAAAATAAAAACCAGCCTCTAAACTTTTGACTGTCTTAAACAGGGGAAGAAACTGTGGTTGGGTTGTGTTTATTGTGGTTGTTGGGAAGTTTTCATGCCACTTAAAACGCTCGCTAATCTTCTCCCACCACACACGCAGAACAACCTTCTACTTTTCTTACATCCCTGTATGTTTTGTACATTTTTAGCTGTCCCATTTTGTGACACAGCTGCATAAATATTTTCCTTTTGTGCTAATAACCATCACCCTGAGAAGCCGATAAAGAGCAGGCAGAAAAACGACGTTTAAAGCAAAGTCCAAGCGAAGCTGAGCGAGCTCTGATCCCGTGGGAAAGTTGTGAGGAGTTTACATACGTTTGACTTGTCTCCAAAGCTCAGTTACTTTGTAAGATCAAGAGTTTAGCATTTTGAATCCAAGCTCCAGGCACGATATTCTCCCCTTTTTAGGTTCAATTGATCCAAATAGCTAAAACACCCACACACAAAAAAGAACCTTCAGCAGTAAAACACCCAGCAACAACAGCAAACACCCACGGAGATTTGTATTTCGTATCCTGTGTCTCGACTCAAAAAGTAGTTCCCTTGACAGAGTGCTGACAACACAGTCAGTGAAATATCCACACATGGTTTTTGGAGGTGGTAATCTGAAAGCCAAAACATAAATCCAAACCTCTCTCCAAGGATCAGTGAGAAAATATGTATCCTTTTGTTATTTCGCTGAAGCAAACTTTTTATTTTCTCAACAACTTTCGAGCGTGTGAGTTGATAAAACACAACACAAGAATTGTTGAAGCGAAATAGAAAAATTTTATCAAGGACAAAGTGCATGGGTCGGATGAATGAGGGTTTGACTCTGACTTACGTGTGTTATTTCCTGTGTGTGATCTCTGGGTGACAGGAGGAAGTGAAGGAAGGAAGCGGGGAGGTGAGAATGAAACGTGGACAGAGGAAGGTGACCAGCGGGGCGGCATAATGAAAACCTGCTCCTAAAGTAAGGTCCTCCACCTGTGTCTGTGAGTGTGTGAGTGAGTGCGTGTGTGTGTGTTTGTGTAGCGCTTGCTCAGTTGGTCCCTAATCAAGCCTTCAACACCGCTGACCATCAATATTTAATCAGCATCCATCTGCGGAGGCTGCTGCTTCAGTCTTTCTTCTCACACATGCATTGTGGCGCTCTCAGGTTATCCTCGCGCTGTGGGAATCTTTAAACGTACACTCTCAAACCACAGACCCCAGATCAGACGGGCGAGTCGCTGACCTGAAACAATTTAAAATGACTGCATCACTTTAAAGCAGCACACTTTGTAGCCCTGTCAAATTTTACAGGCAGTGACCTGGAAAAACCATTCCATAGGAAAACGGGAAGAGTGTGTCCTCTGAATGCAAATGAGCCTGATCTCTCCATGAAGTACCCGTTTTACAAGCCCCTCTGTGTTCACATACTGCCTGTAGGTGAAACAAAAGCACTGTAAAATCAATCTGACCTCCTCTTTTTCTCTCCTTCCCTCCTCTTTTTTTTCTTCCTCTTCTGGTCATTAGCTATCCCTGAATCCAAGCATTCACCTTAGCTCAGCACACCGTGACAGCAGGGAGGTATGTCATGCTGTATGGGTGTGCATGGACATGTGACAACAGCGTGTGTGTGTGTGTGTGTAGCCTGAGTCAGAAAGAAACTACATGAAAGCAGTGCATGTGGTATAATGAAGCAGAGAGGGAAAGGTGGATTAAATGAGAGGGACGACACAGTAACAGCCGAGGAGCTGAACACTGAAAGGTTAGAGGCAGCCTCCAGCTTACGAGTGTATTCACACACATAAAAGAGCACTATTAGAGAGCTTTCCTCAGTTCATGGGCATTTCAGTGAGGTACAGAAATAGGACATAATGGTATAATAACCTGATTTCAGGACCACACCCACGGCACACTCACATTATTTCTACTCATAGATAAAAGCCAGTTATCATCAATCTTCTTCAAATTTAGCAAAATTGTTTCACATACAGGTCTGATCATTATACTCTGTCTGACTCACTTACTGTAATACCCCTTTCAAGGGTTGTATAAAGAGCCGAACCGACTAAATCGATGATAAATTATATAATAAGAGTGTGTTTGCTCAAATCATAACATAGAAGATTCACTCCATTACATCCATCACTACATGGGTTCACAAAGAGTTTGATTTCATGTGTTCAGTTGTTGTATAATGTCTGAATGAAATTTTCGGTGCCTAAAACTTTAAATTACTCCCACCCATTCCCCTTCAACAACAGCACAGCTTTTGTTAAAAAATAATAATATCTTGGTTCTTCTGTCTAAATAATAGAGAGGCTGTACTATGATCATTTTTCTTTGAAGCGCTCTCTATGATCACAGTGTCCCTGATAAGGCTGTTAGAAAGTGTTAGATAAAACAGATAAATTCCATGTCCACTTCAGGAAATCAGCTCTACAGTCAGCGCTGCAGCCACACAGAAGATAAAATAACAGATTAAAGACAATAACACAACACACTGATAAAGGAGAAACATCTAAATGTCTTTTGGAATATCATGTTCAGAGAAGAGTTGGATCTGACGGTTAAACTGTCTGTTTTATTCTTTCCAGAAAGCCGATTTATCGCCTTTAGCCAACAGATGTTTGCTGTTAGCAAGCTAGAGTGCACACGCTGACCATGTGTGTGAATGTGTGAGTGTGTGTTTTGATTTCAAAGCTTGTCAAGTTCTGGCTGTCTTTTTTCTTTAAGTCTGTCTACCTACTCCTCTTCTCTGCTTCTGTGCATAGAGGAAGATTTGATAAACCACCAGTGAATTATTTTCAACTGGGGCTGAAAAACTTTCAAGATTGAGTTCATGTTACGAAGGATGTGCTACAACACTGAAAGAAAAGTTTAAGACACTTTCTTGTCAAAAGACAGAGTAAATTTTAAAAAGGCTGAGCTAGCTTAAGAAGAAACTAAGCTTAATAGGAAGTTAAGCTAGCCAAAGAAGAAGCTAGCCTAGCTTGGGCAATGGAAATAGAGCAATCCATTTATTTAGCATTGCTTCAGAGTGAAAATATATCTATATAGGTTAGCTCTCAAACACTTCTGAGCCCTATAGCTGTACAACAAGAAATATTTTGTACTTCTTTGTTAGTTTGCTTTCAATTTAGAAAATAAACAGCAGTAAGTAGCAAAGCTTCTTGTTTCCTTGCTAGCTCATTTCCTGATGTCGAGCTCACTCCATATTTTGAACAATAGCAGTAATCTCAAAACTGGAGGGGATTTCTGACACTTAATCACAGTCTCTGAAGCTAGTTTTGAAAAAACAAACTTTAAAAAAAACTTTAAGCACTTACATGAGCCTTTTTTCAGGGAAAGGATACGAGCTAGCTAAGCTGCAACCTCTGGTCTAAGAAAATGAGACAATGCTGAAGAGCTAAAATCCGCTGGTTTTCTAGTGTCCGCTTGAGGCTGGCTCTGGGAGTACCAGAAGTCACATAGCCAAAATAAGCCATTTCCACAGCAGAAATAAACGTGCTTTTGCTAATTTTACAATGGGCTAACACTGTAAAGGGGGTACATTATTTTTTAACTAATTAATTTTTTTAGCAGTTTAAAGGATAATAAGATCCCGAGCTTGCCCAATCAGAGGCACAGCTTAGCTCACGTGGCTAACAGGCACCCTATAGCTGTACTCGAAGCTCATGTCCCTGCTAATATGGCCGCTATAGCTGATTTCCTCCAAAAATCTGTTCCAGTAACACACGGGTGACGTCTGGCAGACTACGTCCATTAATTACACAGTCTATGGAGCTAACCTACCATTTAAGAGACCCCTACAGTGTCTGGAGTCACTCTTTAAATTCTGTTTAGTAAGCTAATGTAAAAACAGAAAAAGGGCCCATTACATATTCCCGAGCTATTTTGCATCCCCCTGGGAAAACCTTCACATACATAAAGCTACACATCGACACTTTTTGTATCCTCCTCACACCTCCTGTCAATACCACTTATCACTTGTAATCAATGACTGGACTCATCAATTATGTATTAGCTATAGCTTCCTGTCTGCTGACACAGCCAGTGTGCATACACAGCATGTATTGTATGTGTGTAAATACATGTGTGTGTTTGTGTGTTAAATTAAAAAAAAGAAACAGATAAATCAGGACAGTTTATGTTCCCCAAAGAAAACAAAGCCGCTCCTCTATCTGTTTTTATATTAGTCTTTTTTGTTTCTCCTCTGGTCTTTCGCTCTTTCACCAGGGATTTATGTGTGTGTGTGTCGTGTGTGTATGTGTGAGTGAAATCTAAGCCTTGGTTTGGTGTGTTTTGGTCCTGGATAAAAAAAACACCAAGCTCATCACTCGGTCACTCAGACTGGGCTCATGTTCGATCTAATGACCGCTGTCTCCATCTCTTAGACACTCACACACACACACACACACACACACACAAATCTCCAATTTTGTTAGCTGCTAAAATGGTAAATAGGTCCCACAATGGAGCACCTTCTTAATCTAAGCCCCCACTGACAAACGTATCCACCATCACGGCCTCCCCCAGCCTGCATCCCCTCCAAACAAACAAATTCTCCTTCTTTCTCTCTGTCACACACACACACACATGTAGACACACAAGCACACACACATATCTAATTCTACCTAGGCTTTCTTTCACTGGAAATAAATGCACTAATCCATACTCGGGCACATGTGACCTGCTTACTCTGAGAGTTGCTCGCTTACAGAGAGACATGTTGTTTTATTGATTTTCAGCACCAAACTATGAGGTTTACATTGTGAGAGTGAAAGAGGAGGAGGAGGAGCTGAAAGAAGAGGAGGGGGAGTGGTTGATCAGGAATTCATGCAGCAACACAGCAACATGTTAAAAGCCCAGCTCCAGCATGTAAAGAGCCACGAGCAGAAAATACTTTCAGTCTCTTCATCTCCTCATGTCTGTTTCCACCCTCTCCGACTTTGACTCTCACTCCTTCTGTCCACTCTTTTTCTTTCTCCTCCTGTGTTTATGTCTTTTATCGCTCTTTCTTTCGCTCCCTCTTTCTCTTCTCTTTCTTTGGTATCCAGTTCTTCAGCTGGGCAGCAAGAAGCTGTGATCCACCTGCCAAGAATCAAACGGCGCTGCCAACAGCCAGACTGGCACACAAAGACACCAGGATGCTTACACACACTCTTTCACTGGCACACAGAACGGACTCACACACCCTCGCATGGTGCCAGCGCTGCACAGAGAAAGACTGCTCAATAAGACCACCACACAGACCCAATATAGAGCACAATATGTGACTACATAATGAGCTCCTTTCAACCAGAACAAAAATACTACACTGGGAGTGAGAAGTCTATATAAGCATGTTCCTTCATATTCAGCTGCTGATACACACACACACACACACACACACACACACACACACACACAAACACACTACAGGAGTTTTTTTTTATTTTCTTCCGTATTAAAAAAAGATTTTTAAAAAGGCCACATCAGCGCAAATAGATTTCCACAAAGGTTTATGTCCCCACACACCCCAAAGTTATTCTGCTTCACTTTGCAAGAAAATGCTGACAGCCTCAGTTTACAGTCATCAAGGTAATAAAGTGAAGGAGAAATGGAGAGAAAATGCAGATAAGATGCTGATCATTGCTTTAAAGGACAAAATTATTTCTGTGTTGCAGGGGTTGTAGTGGTAAAGCTTTCAAAATGATATTAAGCAAACCACTGCAGGACTCCAGAACTGCAAAAATGAAACAGAAATCTACTGCTGTCAGCTCAAAACAAAAAGAATAATGTTAGTATAAGCTTAACTTGGCTTATGATGATACACAACCAGCAGCAAAGCTCAGTCTAACAATTTAACCGTTCAGAAATGATCCTGCCTGAGGTGAGAGATACTGGTTAGATGCTCAGTGTTTCCCCTAGGTTTACAGCCTTGGGAGGCGGTGACGTTGTTGGCAGCAGGGGGCGCAGTGCACGAGAGCAAATCTTCACAGAGAAGGTGCTGGAACCTGCCGTACGTGATGAAGGCTGTGTTAAGCCTAGTTTATGCTTGACGCAGTCGCATGGTCGCATGGTTCGCGCGCCACAAATGACGTCAACGCGCACCTCGCGACAGTTGGGCGCCCTGGCGCTTCACGTGGTCGTGCATCTCCAAAATTTTTTAACGTGTTGCAAGAGCTGCGAGTGGCGCTTCTAGATTTTCAAAAGGGACGAAATAGAGGGTAGACTTGCTGAGCTGGTACGCTCATACGAGCATTTATTTTAATCCACGTGACTTCACTTATTCGTCTTTTGGTTGCGTTTACTGCTTTCTGTAACATTTTTTTCTTTACCAACCCGTCTTTGCGGCGAATATTACAACGGAGAATGCGCCAAGCATAAATGCCTCTGCGCTCTATTGAGGTGTGCGCGCCACCCGCGAACGGAGCCAGGCGAAAGTCACACATTCTCTCCCCGTGAACGTGACTCGCAGAAATCAGATGCACAAGATCTGTATGAGCGTGTGTGAATGCGCGCGCGTGTTTGTGCGTCTGTGAACGCGTTGGTGCGGAACTTCACAGTGCAAGAATCAGCGCGAGGAGAAATGTGAACGCAACAATGTCCAAATAACATCCCATCATGTAAATTAGGTAAATGACATAAGGCTTTTGGTCTGTTGAATCAAAATACATATAACTTTCAGGGGGGCTGGTGCCCCCGTTGGGGGGCACCCCCCAATACAATGGTAGGGGAAACACTGATTCTGTTTTTTAACACTGTCAGCGGTTTCAAAAGTATTCACATTCATTACTCAAGAACAAGTATAGATACTAGGGTTTAAAAAGACTTTTGTAGAAGTTGAAGGATCAACTCAAGCTTTTTACTTTAGTAAAAGTATAATTGTAAGGGTTTCAAAACTACTTGAAGTATCAAAGTATAAATAACTTAAAGGGGGGGGGGGGGGGGGGGGTGCCTTTAAGGTCGAAAGCTTAGGCTCAGCCATAGGGGCTTTTAGTTCATATAGTTCATCCCCCCTCCTGAGTCTGTGCTACAGACATCTCCATACTATACGTTATACGTCTGTTATGTTGTTGCTGAAGTGTGGCGTGAATTGCGTTACGTCAGGTGTGATGGATCCGTACAAACCAATAGGGTTTTGGAATGGTATTAAGTTCAGTCATCTCATCCATCCACAATCAAAATGACTCTTTGATTTAAACAATATTAGAATGGGTTTGTACTAGGGGTGCCCTGACCACAATTGTCTGGCCGATCACTGATCTTTAAAAAGCCTGACCTGCCGATACCAATTTGGGCCGATATGGATTTTTTTATTTTTCAATCTTTTATAACTGACAGCATTTACCTTCAATGTTCCAATCTTATTATATTGAAAATCATTGAACAATACCTGTGAAAAAAAGAAAATCTTTATGTTTTAACTTAAACAACCAATAAAGTGTCCTGAGTTTTAGGTCTCAAAGCAAAAACCAACAATAGCTTGCTGTCAGACCTTACCTGGAGGTAAAAAATAAAAAAAGATCAGTTTCATGTGTAAGGATGGGCTGATCACTGATCCCCGATCACTAATTAAAATTAAGGAAATGTCTAGCTTTAACGTTTTCAGTGTGTGTTATTTTGGATGATGAAAAGTTGGAATCAAACAGCAGTAGTGAGGCTATTTCTAAAACATGCAGAGTAGGAAGTACAGATATTTGCCTGAACATGTAAGGAGTAGAAGTGAAAAGTTGGCTAAAAAATACACCTCTGATCACTGTTAAATGTTGAGGATGCTGTACCAGTTTTTTTTCATGTTTCCAGGAATATTTTTTTTACCTAGCCTCCAAACTCCAAAATTGAACCATTTTTCATAAAACCCAACGAGTACCAACCAGGATTTCAAAGATGAAATCTGTTTGAAGAAAGGTTGAATATCAGTCTGAGCACAGAAGATGTGATTTCAGCCAATTTTCCACCAGCATAAATACAGTTATGATATCCTCATGTCAGAAAATTTTGATAAACTGTTTGCATCAGGGGTGAAAGAAGGACAAAAATATTTGTTGTGTAATGATTTTCCAAACTCTTTTCCAATTTTCTTTTAAAAATCAGTTTATGCAACAATAAAATGTCAATGCACTTTGTTTTTCTCGGGCTAACACAACAACAGCGCAGCGTGTGCTTTGAGATGTTAACAGGAAAGTTCAGAGACATCATAAGGGAGCAGTTTCAAACATTCCCCACAGATGAGGAAAGAGAAGAGACTGAGCGAGCGCACACTCAGGCAGGAACTACAAAGGCAGAAAGACAACTAGATGCTCACATAACTCATTAATGCACAGGGAAAGCCTGCTGATACACTTTTATGTGTATGAAGTTTGTATGCCTGTATGTAGCGCAAATAATGGGTCAGCTCAGGTCGGAGGGAACAGTGATTTACTGCTCTCTTCAGTCAGTCCAATCACAAAGTGAAGGACTGCCAGTGTGACTGTGCATGCTTGTTGACTTTCACAACACAAAATCTATTCACACACCAGGAGTTGAGAGTTTCGCAAGCACAGACCACGGAGAAAACAATCACATGCTCAGTCCGGTTTCTGCACGTGCTCAAGATGTAGTTTTCTCCTCACAGGCTGCAAAACTGCACTCAAGAGCAGGGAAATGTTGCATGTAGCTGCTGTGAGAGGATGCTACATGTGCACAGTTAGATGTGTGTGCAGGCTCTTTTACGTCCTTGTGCGTAAATCTTGTATGTTCTCTAATTTTATTGGCATCATCAAGGTGCCATAGGAACTTGATTTTTAAATGTCTTTCCAGCCGTAGCCAAAGTCATTTTTTAAACATTATTTAAAAAAAAAAAAACAAAAAAAAAACGCTCTTTATAATCTCTCATCATGCAGGAGGATGAATAAAATTGTTTTGGGCAGGTTGGGCTCAGCTGTTGCTATAGCTAGTGCCCGATGCTCAGAGTCTGTCATTTTGCTGCACGTTGTCCTTACTCTCTCTCATGTTTCTGACTCTGTTCATTGTCATATCCAGAACCACAAAATGTCAAACTGATTCCTTTACTGATCATCTAAGTTCACAAACTAAATAATAATAATTGAAATTGAAATTAGGGCTGTGCCAAATCATATAAATTTGTCATTTCGCGATATTTACAGTGCAGAGACACAATGACGTTTTACGCTCCCTGCTGTGTACAAAACAACAACGGCCGAGAGCAAAAGTAGCACGGCTGCACCAACTTCTTCCTCACATGTAGATTTAGTGCCTAAGAGAGGAGCTACCTCAGTGATGTGGAGGTGGTTTGGCTGAACTAACATCAGACACGCAGCAAAACACATTAAATGCAAAATGTGCAGGAGAACTATTACAACGAAGGGTGGCAACACCACAAACATGTTCCACCACCTAAAGCTGAAACACACGACCGAATACAACCAGGCTATGAAGACACATGAGGACGACGTGAAAGCTACGTTATTATTGGTGGATTTTTTTTGCCTCCATGACGGACGTGTGGTCGAGCCAAACTTCCGTCATGGAGGCATTACCCATACCCATACCCATATCAGCATTACCCCTAATTCACACATAAAACATGAGCACCGCACAGCGCAGCTCCGTGGAATTTGGGCACGTGCCAATTCATACTGGATGTGTCTCTGGAGCGTCGTGCAGTACAGCGCTGTGCAGCATAGCGCCATGCAGCACAGCGCCATGCAGCACAGCGCCATGCAGCACAGCGCCGCCCAGCACAGCGCCGCCCAGCACAGCGCCGCCCAGCAGAGTGCAGGGCAGCGCCCATAGCAGCTGGAGACCCGAAATCACTAGATCACAGGAGCACCACATGTTGCTGCAGGAATCCACCCATGACAACGTACTTTCATGGTAACTAATTAGTATGTTAAGTTTACCTGGCCCTCCCTAAACTTTAGCACCTTCAGCCCATGCCTTCTCCTTTCTGTTGGTGTCCTTATAGAAAGAATGTGTCATAGAGAATTATGAAGTTCGAGATTAACTTTCCTCCTCCAAAACGTCAGATTTCCTCTGGATCTGACCTACTTACTATGTTTACATTTCAAGCTTGTGTGGTCGTAGTAAATGATTGGAAAAGTGGCTTCCATACTGTGCGTGCAATAAAAATGCTGTTATTCAGAAGCAGCAACCACTATTAATAAGTTGTTTGTTTTTTTCCCCCATATCAGCATAAATATCGTTATCGTAAATTTCCTTAAAATATCGTGATATAATTTTGAGGCTATGTCACCCACCCCCTAATGGAAATAGTGCTCAAACAAGTTAACTCTATGCTGTAGTGAAACAAGCTAGAAGCTCCCTCTATACTGAGACACTCGCCGTCCTCAAATATAGAAAAATGCAATAAATAAAACAGCCATACTACTCCACACACTCACACCACACACACTCACACTCGCAGACCTCCCCCTGCTTCCACTCCACTGAGAGTGCAGTTGAACGGCTGAGAGTGTTGTCAGGGCAACAAACGGGCCGACGGAGAGCAGGATGAAGGAGTGGGAAGAGTTGAGCTCTGAACTTTGGGAACAAACTGCCGTGGTAGCGAGTCTTTCCCTCTCGCTGTCTTTTCATCAGTCGTCTCTCCACTCATCCACAAACCACCAGAGGCTCTCAATTTCTCTCCTCTCCTTCAGTTTTCTCTCCTCTTCTGCTCTGTCATCTTCTGTTCGGACTATTTTTATCAAAGCTGTGCGATAGTGTACGTCCTTCCTCTCCTTACCTCAAGTGACTTAAGCTTCCATTATTTTTTTATACACAAGCTTTTTTTTCCCCTCTGTAATGCTTTTATCCAGCTTTCTCCATTAAGACGTAATTCTTTGAGGAGGGAATATTGAACACGTGCGTTACCCCCTCCATCAGGTGAGCTATCAGCTCTCCATCCTTCTACACCCTGAATCTACAGCCTTACTCAAATCCTCCATATAATCCTTTTGAGGTGTTGTGTGCAATTATTCTCACATGAAAACAGGTTGAGTTCATCAAATCCGTGATGATGAGAAGTTTTCACAGCATTTGTATTCACACCTCACATTTTCCAGCTCCATTATGTGCTATTTGTGAGCGTGGGATGTGTTTTGCCTCGAGCAGCCGCAACCCAATTTAAAACATTTTTAATTTCATGTTTCAATAACAGTTTTTGGTGGGAAGCGGGGGGATCTAGCAGGATTTCAGAGTAAAAACATTATTCTCTCTTTGAGTACGATAGCTGTCTGCAAACTAAACGTGTCTATGAATAATTCAGTGGATTTAAATTAAATTCTTATCCTGATTCTTCTTTGATTCAGCTCGATTGCTCCAGCTCTACAACTTTCCTCATCTGCTCTGTGAGATATTATGTTGATCCTCCGCACTTGGACAAACACAGAATTAAAATTTAGGTTGGACTCGTCATAAATTAAAGACAGCCATACATGGAGATACAAATGAGCAACAGACGAGAGCAGATCAATGAAGGTTAATACTGATACTTGAAACCCAACAATAAAATTCAATTAGCCTTTTTTATGCATGGTTGGATACGAACTGGGTGTTTGAATCATGAGTTGATAGAAAAGTGCACCAAAGCTTGCAATTACTTATCTCTTAAATGTTCATTTGTTGTGACATTTACTGTTTAAATATCAACGTTTATTCACTTTTGTAATGAAAATCAAGCGTAATGAACGAGTAGGTTTTAGTAATGAAGGTTTTAATGTCCATCCCCCACATTTAACAGAGACAAACCCAGGGATAGACGTGACATTTACCATCACGGTGTAAAATAAACTCACTCAGTCCCTGAGGAAAGACACTTTCACTCAGAAATACAATAAATACACTTCCGAATAGTTTTTAATTATTTCAACAGCATAACTTATGCCTCACAAAGAGTAAGACAAAAATGGCCAGTGAGGTAGAGTTTCTGGAATTGAAAATAAATCATTCAACAAACTAAATGTAAGTTTTTATGACCAAATTATGGATTTTTTTATGTAACCCAAGCAATTCAGGCTTCATTTTTGTCATTTAACATCTTGAAATAAGGTATTTTTCTGGACTTTCCAGACAAACGTAGCTCACATTCAGTGCAATAAGGCAATTTTCTACTAGAAATAATAATAAAAAAAAACACTTGCTTAGTCTAGGGTTTTTGCAGTTTATCTCTGAGCAGTCAATAGCTACACAGTAATTGAAGCTATCTGTGATATGTTGGGATATTAATGAATCAATCTTTATGTGTGTATTAAGATGACAGCTTAAAAAGTGAAAATACAAAGACGTGAAAATCATAAAAAAATGAAAACAGTAGACAATCACTTTTTAAGATTTTCAGTTTACATGAGTGAAAAAGAGCAGGAAGAAGTACCAACTTATCCAATCCTACCCCTTTGAATTCTTCTATACTAAAATTATAGCAGTGTCTTACTTTTGCCAACAATTTTAGATGTGTACAGTGAATATGCAACCTATCATTTATACAGAGAAATACAATCATACCCATGTCCTCTTCACGATACCCTGTTAAATTCTGTTTTAACAACAATTTGACACCTAGTAATTCTATCCATCAATAAACTTTTGGAGAATCATTTCTTTACGTCTGTTTTTGAACAGACCTGTTTTAGTTCTGCACTCGGTCTGTTCCACAGTTTAAATCCATGAACAGTGATACTGAAACTTTTTAACGTTTTGCTCACCCTATCAGGATTCTTATCTGCATAAACACCTGTTCACAATATATGGCCGTAAACTTAGTAATTCTGCATCAAATACAGCTTTGAATTTCTCTGTTTTCTCAAGTTGTCGGCGTTTGTGTCGCAAAGGAGGGGCAACATCCAGTTCGTAAAAATAAAGCCCATGAGAAAGTGCTAAAAGTTGCTGTTCATTGGGGATCGGCTTGGAGCTGGCTGCAGAAAAACTGGGAGTCACGTACACACTAAGCCAAAAATCAGATTTTTATGGCATTAAAAAGCATATTTACAGCCGGGTAAAAAAAAAAAAAAAAAAAAACCACCTGGGTCTAAAACACTGATTGCACTATCAGCACATGCATGATTGATAGGCGCCCTTTAGCTGTTAGAAAGGAAACACAAAGCCAATGGCTGCGTCTGTGGGATTGGCTTCATGTCATGGTTTCAGGAACAGACAGGTGATGTAACAGAGATTACATCCATGTTTTATGTGGTTGCATGTGATAAACAGCTTGATTGATCCAGTCAGAGTAAAAACTTGGGAAACAACACGGACAGGAGGTTTTGTGACTCACTGCATCCCAAGTTGACTTAATATGCTTAGTAGGTTGTACACTTCAGAAAACAAAAATCTTACAAAGTGTTTTTTATCTTATTTCAGTGAAAATGTCTTTTTTAGACTTAATATGAGCAACATTCACTTCATCAGTCCAGAAAAGTGTCTTATTTCAAGTTATTTAAAGACAAAAATGAAGTCTGAATTTCTTAAAACAAGTTAAAAAAAATCTGCCAATGGGGGAAGAGAAACGTACTTGTGAAGACTAGAATAATGTCTTAAAACTAGTAGATTTTTTTTACTTATTAAAAGCAATTCAGACCAGATTTTTCTGTTCAAGTGAATGTGGCTCATATTTAGTTAGTTAGTTCAATTGGTTTGACTGAAAATAAGACAAAAACACTTGGTAAGATTTCGTTTTTTTGTAGAGTAGTTCACACTTTTACCAGGGGCTTGATGGATCACGTCATTGTCTGTACAATAAACCCCATACTGTGTCCTTCCAATCGTGTCTTTGTAGTAGATGAAATATACTTGTGTTTTCACTGATGAGTCAAGCCTTGTCTTTAAATTTAAAGGCACAAAATATTCAGAAACTTGGATGAATGTGTGACTTCATGCATATGTCCACTAAAATATCAAATATCAAATTAAAATATTGTGTGAAGATTTTTTTGTCACTGACTTTTGTTTCTGTCAAAACCTTTAGAAGAGTTTTGTCACTGTAGAGCAACAAATGTGTTAAGCAACACAGAAAAGTATGTTTAATGTCATTCAGTGCCCTCTTTTGACACAACCGACTTCAGGGCCAGTGTTTAATGGAAAAATACTTTAACTGATAAATGTAAGAGACTTCAGTCACAAAATTGACTTAAAGTCTTATCTTTGTGTCGGAGAGGCAGATTCAACTCTAAAAGCAGAAACTTTTAGTAACAAATATTCTGTTTTTTCTTTGATGGACAAAACAGGAACAAGCGGAGCATATCTTTCCTCAAAGAGTAAACTAGTTAACTAGTTTCAACAGTGAGATTGGATTTTCCTGAAAAACTAAAGCAGCCGAATTGATCACAAAGATGCAGATAAACAACAAACAGCAACTGGTGCAGTGAAATAGTTAGAGGATGTGTGTTGACTGTTCGGCATCACTTTTCAAAGCAGCTGTTTTAGTAAAGTGAGTTTTTTAAGAGCTGCCTGTGGGACATAGAAAACCTCATTCTCCAAAACCTTGAGAGAAAATGTCAATCTGAAAAGCAGATGCTGCACAAAGCACAAAATGTTTATGAAAATATCCCTCTACATGAAGAATTGTGCCCCGTTGATTTTGCATTTTTAGAGCAACCCCTCCCTCGTCACTTTGACAGGAAGTACATTAGCCGAGTCTGCTGTTTCATATACAGTGGCAGCTTTAGCTGAACAGAGGAGATGCCATGCTGACAGGCTGTGACAGGAGCACTGCCCTAGTTTGTCACTTGAAGAGGCTCTGGAGTGTGTGTGGGTGTGTGTGTGTGTTTCTGTGTGTGTGGGTGTGTGTCCATGGTTCAATGGGTACAGTGTTGAGCAGTGGCTCCAAGTCACATCCAGACACTCATTTTCAATCAGCTTCGTCCACCGGCTTCTCGTCTCGGACGAAGAGTAGCAAACACACACACACACACACACACACATGTACAGTACACCAGCACACACAGAGCAGAGACCTTGAACATCCAGAGACGACTTGTAGAGTGAGACGCCTCCATACAGACTCGAGCTGTGACGCATCCCACCATTCATTTAAAGAAGTGAATTAAAGGAGTCTGTCAGGAGTGAATGAGGAGTGAGAGATAAAGCGTTTTCTCTTAATAAGACACAGGAAGGCTTTTTCTTCAGGAGGGTGTGTGTGTGTGTGTGTGTGTGTGTGTGTGTGTGTGTGTGTGTGTGTGTGTGTGTGTGTGTGTGTGTGTGTTTGTGTGTGTCTTTACAGGCTTTCCCTTAACCTTTTTTCTGCTTTGTTAGTTATTTGACATTTCTGCTGATAGAAAAAGCGCACACTCACACTCTCTTTCACACACACATAAACACACACACACACACACTTGGGCCTGTCACACAGTGGCTGGTCACAGGAGGCTAAATTGGCCAGGGATCTCAGGAGTGAGCCGCAACAGTGGAAGCTGTTAGCAAATCACATGTCAGATAAGAGAGTGCTTGGACATGTCTGCTTCTGTGTGTAAACACCGACAGAACATATAGACAAACACGCCAACTATGGCTGTCTGTCTCACAGCTTTTCTGTCTGCCCGGCCGCCTCTGTCAATCAAAGTTAAACCAATTTACACTGACACTGACACCCTGAACAGAGAGGAAAAAATGGCACAACCAGCGTACTGTAGAGCTAAAAGAATACAGGACAGATGTAAGAACAATATGCAAGCAAAACACACCAAACAGAAACATGAGTTAATTTCCTGCATTTCATTGCTGTTGTAGTGTTAGCATAGAGGAAGGGTCAATGCATTGAATAACAATTTTTGATAAAGGATGAATAGATTGGGCTACTAATGTGAATTACTGGAAGTAAACCAACAAAACTCCAAAGAATTCATTCAAAGTTTCAACCACAACCAACATGTAAGTTTGCTTTCACTGTTTCAAAACAACCAGTACGTAGCCAGACTACAATCTACACCAGGGGTTGTACAATCATTTGTTAAACCCTTAAACTGATAAAGATGTTTGGTAGAAAACAAAAATAAAGTTCAACAGTATTTCGCCTACCATTATATCAGGTTAATTTTATTTTCCATATAGTGCTGGATCACAGCAGAAGTAATCTAAAGTTACCTCTCTCATAAATCAGGTCTATACCTTGTTCTTTATTCAACAGACTAAATAGCCCTATGTTATTTATCTTATTTACATGATAGGATGTCATTTCTCTGTGTGTGTTGTCATGTTCACATTCTCCTCTTGCTCACTATTGTGTTCATGGCAAAGTTCTCCCCCAGCTCCCCCCGCCCCTGCTGCCGATGCTACCACACCCGAGGCTCTAAACCTAGGGGAATCACTGCCGCATTTGACTAAGTTAGGGCAACATCAACTATTTTTTTATTTATTTTTACTGATGGCTTGGTAAGACTTTGACAAAGTTTTTTCTTTTTTCTCTTGACATTACCCCCGAAATTTCCTGAAGCCTTCAGTTGTATCATGTAAAACATAATAGGCCTAGTCATAAAGGTTTATCATTTTGCATGAGATCTTAATTATGCATATCAACAAACTGGGTACTAAAGAACTTGGTAAAATTAAATAACAAAAATTTTTTTGTGGTGGGTTGTGATTTAATTTCAAATAAATTATTTGCTAATCGTCACCTTCTTATGTTGCAATTTGGAGTAAATTTCAAAGAAACTGGAAAAAAACAGTAACCTACCAATTATGACTTGGGACAACAAATCTGGAAATTATTTTTAAGAAGTTATGTGCTCATTTCAAAGAAATAAGAAAAAACTGTGTCTCATTGTTTCCTAAGTGCAATGTAATTTGCAGACCTCTAAAGTAAAGTGTTACAGATGGCTTCGAAAATTATTTGGTCACTTAGGCTGTTAACATACACCACTACAGGGCTACAACCTCAAGTTAATGCTGCTTGTGCCTCTATGCAAAGAAAATGTCCAAGTTTGTACCAATATAAGTTAGTACAGCGTTACTGGTGATGAATACCATTTGTACCATGGAGGGATGTTGAAACAAGCAAGCGATTCTATAAAAGCATAAATAAATACTAAAAAAAACTAAATATATCTTCAATTTGTCACTTCATTTGCAACCGTTTGGTTTGCGCAAAAGTATTTTTTGTTTGCTTTCTAGTCATTAAGAATAAAAAAAAAACACCTTGGAGGACACCCTTCAAACCATCAAGAAAAAGTTCAAGACTCTTTTTGCGTGCTTCGCCTTCTGGTTAGGTCTTTCACCCATAAAGGAGGCGGCCCTTGTCTCTGGCTTCTTTCCTCCCCTCACTTTCTCTCCCAGTTCCTATCACTATCTTAGCCTCTCAAAATAAAGGAGTAAACCCCTAAAAATACAACTAAAAACAACCAGAAGAACTGATGTTTATCAATGACCTAACAACAGAAAATTCCAGTCAACAATTTACTAGTCCATCATAACTACCCAACTGGAGGAGAACCCAACAAGCATGATCAACCCAAAAACATAGGAACCCTGCAGAACCCTCCACAGGCACTGTTCCAAAGTCAAAGAGTCCTTATGGAAAAAACAATCGCCTTTAGATTTTAGTCTCCATTTTGAGTTGATCATGTGGTTTCTGTCAGGGGATTCAAGGCTGCTGATTGGCTCTGAGGTGTAAACAGTTCCCATGCGTGACTCTAAGCCAGATCCATACAGACATTAAAAGTGATCGGTGGCTTGTTGCAATAACTCTGAGGAAGGTGTGCCTTAAGTTAGGCCCCACTAAAGCCCCACGAAACCATACGTTGAGCCATCAACCATTGACTTCGCTGAGACAGTCTTTGGAAGTAGCTGTGCTGCTCGGGTCCTCATATCTCAGCAGATGAAATATCTGAGTGTATCTTTGTCATGAGGATGTTTATATATGTAAATAAGGCCAGAGTACAATCGTAAAGAAAGGTAGGCAACGAAGCAAAACAACAACATTAATGCTTTATGTGATTACAAACCAGGCAGATAAATACCACCCCCCCACCCCCCACCCCACCCCCCACCCCCTTTGTCATATGTACTCTGCTGGCATAATTTACCTTCCCACTCATGATGGTCCTTCACAGTTGTTCACAAGCAGAGAAGAGATAGGAACACTGGTCAGCAAACATCCTATTCCTGCTGCTGACCCAAATCCATGGCTGTTTGTTTATAAAGCTGGCTAAATCAGCCTTTCACAGCTGCTGCACGAGCCAAACCCGCAGAGCAAACAACAAGAGAAAAACAGAAGAGAGGCAGAGAGGAAGGAAAACAACCAAATTCAATTTAGCAATATTAAAGGTCAGGAAAAAGGGGTGCAGGCTGGGAATGAGGAGGAGCCGGGGGAGATGGAGAAGTCGAAATGGAGTAAGCCTGTGCGTGTGCATGTGTGTGTGTGTGTGTGTGTGTGTGCATGTGTGTGTGTGTGTGTGTGTGTGTGTGTGTGTGTGTGTGTGTGTGTGTGTGTGTGTGGTGGGCAGAGGGTGGTCAAGGCCCAATGATCAGTGATTTGAGCAGCAGTTAAGGGCTTGTTCAGAGGGGGAAGGGGTCAGCAGGCATACCGAGCTCCATTTATTCTAAAAACCTGACTACAACCATCAGACGTCACACACCGAGGAGCTTCCTTTGACATTAATAGACTTAGAAATCATTCAAGCCTAAAAACATGATGGATGTCCAACTGAAGCTAGTGAAAATACATGCTAACCTTAGTGGTAGTGAATTAAACCGTAAGGTGAGTTTCAGTAGAGTAAATCTGCCTGTGAGTTATCCAGAGTGTTGAATACACAGCTACAAGCTGTCAACTGATGCTTAAGTAGAAGCTTTAGTAAATACTACTATCGAGTACAAAGTAAGTACAAATGAAATCTTTGTAATTGTTCATAAAATAAGTAAGCTTTATCCTGTTTATTATGTTTACACATTAAGCTTTGTTTTTTCACCGTTTATCCATATATTTATATATTGTTTGTGTTTGATTTTTGTTAACCCTGTTTCTGATCATATGTGCCTTTAAACTGAAACGAATGCCTTTATACTTACTGCTCCCCGTGGTAACACTAGCATATCAACACCTGTCTTTGCTAGTGATGATCAAGCTTGGAGCCTTAAAAATTTTATAGTGTTACCATAGCATAGTTTAGCTAATCATAACGGTCTGTGGATATGGTTAAAATACCTGGACTTACATGAATAATTTTGAATTCCTGAAGTTGGTTTGTAAAATACTTAAAACTAGACATGCACCGATAGATTGGTGCAGATTTTCTTAATTATAGGTGATCAGTGACCAGCCCATCCTTACATGTGAAACTGATCTTATGTTCCTCCAGGAAGGTCTGACAGCCAGCCATTGTTGCTTTTTGCTCTGAGATCTAAAACTCATGGTACTTTATTGGTTGTTTAAGTTAAAACATAAAGATTTTATTGTTTAACAGGTATTGTTCAATGATTTTCAATAAAATACAATTGGAAGATTGAAGGTATGTGCTGTCAGTTATAAAAAAATAAAAAATAAAAATTGGTATTGGCCCAAATCGGTATTGCAGGTCAGGCTTTTTAAAGATCAGCAATTGCCCAGAAAATTGTGATCAGTGATCCCCTACTTAAAACAAGATAAAACAGAAGAAAAACCACTTAGCATAGCTTTTTAGTGTAAAATGACAGATAAGGTCTTGGCAAGGGGAAGAGACCTCCTGGAAATATCACTTCTTCACAGGACTTGAGGCAACTCAAAGTCACATTATTAGTTTGATTGGGAATGGGTACCTTTTACATTTGAAATGATTTGGTACCCATGCCCAGTACCTGGCAATCAGTACTGGTACTCAACAGTATCAGTTTCCGGTACTTTTTGTGTTTATGTGGTAAAAAATATGAATTTGTTTAAAAATAAAGCATAACTGTTTTTTAATTTAACAGACTTATTCTTCAATGTATAACATTGCAACACTGTGTTTATGTCCAGCATGGAAAATTGCCTACTCTTCCACTCTCACAGTCAAAAAGATATGTTCAAGTACCTAAATACGGTACCTTTGATTTTTCGTGTGACGATACTCTGTACTTTTGACTGAATTTGGTTTGTACCCATAGAAGTACCTAATTCCATACCCATCCCTAAGTTTTTATTACCTGTGTTAACCGCTGAGCTTTAGGGTTGGCAGCAGGTAGATTTTATTCTATTCTATTGTGAATAATTCTGTCAAGTTTCTTTTATTCAGTGTGGCATAATTTAAAGGTATATTTCCTTTTGGTTAGAAAGGGAAACTAAGTAACCCTAAAACACTTAACCAGTAAAAAATGAATTGAATTCGCGTACAAAACCATCTTAAGCCCATCATTACCACTGTTGGTTTGTGGGCTCTGCTTGGTGGAGCGCGGAGGAAAGGGTGTGTTTCTGTTTAGAACAATGTCTGTTTCTTTGTTCTTTTTACCCCCACACTTTCTCTTTGTCTCACAGATTCTCTCTTGTGGATTCATATTTTCTCCTTTTATCTATAATTCTAGTTTCTCTCTTTGTGTCTCCTCTGAAAACACAGATACACACACACACACACACACACACACACACACACACACACACACACACACACACACACACACACACACACACACTGAGTCCTTGAGGTGAAGCCCTCACAGCAGAATCCTTCTCTGTCACTGAGCTGTATTTATAACCCCATCTATCAGCTAGCACCGGGAATACGTGACACTATTCTCTGGACCAAGACCACCAAACTGCCCCCCAGTCGTACATTACAAGAGCATGAGTGTACACGGAGGCGTGTGTGCATCTGTGCGCACGTACATCTACGTGCTCAGGGGTACTGCAAGAGTTAAAGACATATAGGAGCACAACCTTGTGTTGTGGGTCCTTTCCAACTGTTCCACTGCCACAGGAGACCAGAAATAGAAAGAGACAGGAGACAAACAGAAGAGAAAAAAACTGAAAAACAAGCGGGGAGTGAGAGACAAGGGCTGATAGAAAATTGAGTAGGGGATTAGAGTGGAGGAGGTAGAAAAGAAAAACAGGAGGGTGCCTGCGATTGCTGTCTCTGCCTGATGAGAGCAGAGATCTATATCCTCCGCTGTCCAAGGTCATGGTTGTTACATGGGAGCACGGCAATCTGTAAGACTCGCACACACGTGCACACACACTGACACATACTTAATGAGGTATGGTTCTGCCGATAACTACAAGCAACCATTATAGATTAAAGCAATTAAACCAGGGCTGACCTTTGACCCAACATTATACCACAGTCAGGATCTTGTGTGAATCATAAGAATGAGGGCACGCTTTACATATGCTTGCCTGTGCACTAACTGCTCACCCTCATGATGACCTTACAAAGCACTACAGTAATCCCTCCTCCCAAAGCACCTTGAGGCCAATCCAATGAAAAGTGTGCTGGAGTTCCAGGACCAATTAGAGGATACAGTAAACCTCAGGACTATAATGTAAACCACAGATGAGTCACATCATCAGCTCATTTTGATGTTTTTCTCTGTGTCTGGGCACATTGTCTTTATGAGCAAAAAAGAGAAGCAAACTCTGAATTTTACTTTTGATAGTTTGTATTAAAGGGACAAAAGTTGAGGAGGATACATGTTCCTGTGTGTGTTTTGGCTCTTTGTTTAGAAGAATATGTATGTGACCAACTTACAAACAGGAGACAGTTTCATAACAATTATTCTGTGCAATACTGCTTTCTCTACATTTGTTTTTGTTTTGTTTTTAAGAAAACGCTGTTTAACGCAAAGAAATGAAGGAGTGCATGCTCAAAATTACTACTGAGAAAGTTTTTAAAAGACGCCAACATCCAAAAAACTCAGTTAATTTAGCATTTTCACTTTACAGGAGTTCCAGTGTAGTTGCTCTGTATCATAAAGGCTGTGTATGCACATAACTCATGTGATCCAGCTCACTTTATGCCAATCTGAGGACAACCCCCACAGTATCACACACTCAGAAACAGGGCTCTGCCAGCTTTTGTGATGCACTGCCTGCTGTCACCAATAGGGATGGGTACCTTTTATATTTGAAACGATGCATTTAGGTACCTAAACATGGTACCTTTTGTTTTTTTCGTGAATCGATACTCTGTACTTTTGACCTAATTTGGTTTGTACCTATAAAAGTACCTAATTCAGTACCCATCCCTAGTCACCGGTCAAGTTAGCTGCACCTGTATGCTTAGCTCATAGGTTGCAGTTCATACTCTGAACATTTTGGTAATTTTTCTAATTTAATTTAGCAAAAAGGACAGATTACCCACCAAACATTGCACGTCAGAGAGACATGCAGATCACATCAGTATTGGGTCGGTTCGTTGAAAGCCATACCTAGACGTCAGAGCAATGTGCAATATAGGCACAAATTTTGACACCCAAGTCTGACCTTTTTTGGACGTTGCAATGACGTTCAGCATTTGGACATCATTTGCAGACCAAATCTAGCCATCAATGAAACTTTCAAGATGGATCCAAACATTCAGACATCATTAGGAGACATTAATCTGACCTCCATACGACATGCGAAAAAGACGTAATAAAATCTTTCATTCTGCACCTTAGGAGACCTGATGTGGACGTAAAAAATTACGTTAAATATACGTCATTTCAACGTCACATTATGCAGTGGGTAGGGCCTAACTATGCACTTTAACTTGGGAATTGCACCAACTTCAATTTTTTAAAGTGAAATTTGCCAATTACAAATAAGGAAGTAATGATATTTAACATCATGGTTCCAGCAAATGTAAAATAAAGGTCACATTATCAAATCATTTAGAATACCTTGTTAACTTAATAGTTAAAACTTTATCACTGAACTCCTTCAACCCGCAGGAGTATCTCTGTTGCTGTTTTTGATTTTCTGACATAGTTTTACTTGAGATTTTACACCTTTCCACAGAAAGTTGAAATAATCAGTTTTCTCCTGATGCCTTTGTAGATCCTTACAGGAGCTTTAAGTGCCACACAGACATAAAAACTCAGCCCACTCTTGATTATTATTCGATTATAAATCCATTTCCACACTGCCTTCAGGAAGAATTAAGACTGCAGCATTCATTTACCTCTTAAAGTAAACTCCAATCAACAGACCCTGGCTGCGAGAGGCAGCACAGTGCTCTATTTGTGCTGCTACAGTGTGTTTTCTAGGATTGGGGGGTATATTTAGAGTCAGTGGGAAGACACAGAAATAGAAAGTAGTGATGCTCCTCTCCCCGACTGGGAAAAAAAGAAGAGTAGATGCAAAAGAAAAGAAAAACAACAACAAAATGTGAAAACATGTGCTGTGTTCCTGGGTTAGATGATGGGATGAAGACAGCAGGACAAAAAAAGGTGCCCTGGGAGACCTGTGAGCACCCACCCTGCTGTTACATCAGCGTGCCCTCAGGGTGCAGACAGACGGGGTGTAGGGCGCCCTCTGCTGGTGCAGAAAAACTCATCCACTCCTCTTCCCCACACTGTCTTTAACAAAGACCTTTACCGGCTCTTCATCACAACCACCTCTGAATGAACCTCTTTCAACTCAATCCTGGGTTATTCAGTCTGTAGTTAGCAACAAAGTCAGAGAAATCTGTCATTTCTCCACAAAGGTCCACTTCCACAACTTTTTTCTGCTAAATGCCGTTTCTTTATGAGTATCTCTGGTTGTAAACTAAGCTTGTTGTCAGCTTAACACTGCAAACACTATCAGCTCTATCAAAAGGCCTGAGCTCTTAATTGAGCCTTGAGAGCTGTATCTCTTCTTTTTATGACAGCCTCGCTTCTGCTCCCAGACACACTCAGAGGGAGGATTTCCTGGAATAACTCGACTACAGAGATGCGTGGGTGGAGAATATGTGCACTCATAGACAAACACAAGGTACAGACACACACACTTACACACACACACACACAGGCAGTAAAGAGAGCAATCCCTCTGCTAAGCGGACAGTCACAGCAGGAAAACTGGCAGGCCGAAAGGTAAAAACGCAAAGCAAAGAGTGCAGGGCGGACAAAAATGGCTTCATTGGATTACTGTCCCATCGGGGCACATGCACACACACACACACACACACTCCACACACACAAGCACGAGCTGAGCAGTGGACTTAAAGGTGCCAATTAGGCCAATAGTCTGACACAGCAGGATAAAGAAATAACCAGAGGATGAAAGAACAAGTGAGTCACACACTCACACACCTGCCTGGGAGATTATTTCAAAGAGTGTATTAGTGATGAAAGCCTCTCTAACCTGTAAATCAGTTAGAAAACTCCCAAACTGAAGATGTAAACACACAAACACACACACTTAAGGATGCCCCTCCTGTCCATTTATCTAAATCAACAGGAGTTTCCTTCAGATTCCAGCTGGTTTCATCACTCCTGCTCGTTTTAATGAATATTTCAGCAGTGTGTTAGAGTCACCCTCACATGCGTCGTCTCCCGCTGTTAAAACACTCCTCACTCCTCCGCTCCTGCTCCCTATCTATCCTCAGGAGCCTCCTTTGTTCTGTGTGAACTCCTCTGGGCTGTGACATACATTCAGCGCCATGTATACGCACACATGGGAGATATCCCGTAGAAAGCTTGTGTGGTCTGACAAAGTGTGAGTCTAATTCGTAGAGTTTGAGTATCGAATGTGTGCCTTAAAGGCTGGAGTTGTGGAGTGTGTTGTAGTGTGTGAACAAGAAGATCTCAATGGTAGCTGTCATCCTGATCATTTCATCCAAAGCTTCACTCAGTCCTGCTCTGCAATCAAGTCCCAGCTGTATCATCTGCAATCAGAGAGTCTGACGGACAAAAAAAAAAAAACAAGACAAAACCTTTTTTTTCCTCTTCAAACATCGCTTCAGGAACTCACAGTTTTAACTTTTCTGCTCATTTTAGAGCAACTCTGTCAAATTAACCAAAGCAGCCGTCCATGTTTCAGTCTAGTACACAGTCAGGAGTAGTTAGTGAGTAAATGCATTGGCTCATTTCAGGCCAAGCATCAATGGTAATACAATAAGTGAGAGGGGCTCAGCATTAGCGTGTGACAAAATTGATGTAATTGCTGCTCCTTATTTGCAGACTGAGATAGTCCTCAACATTTGTCAGTGTTTGAATTCAGATATCTCTAACTGAGACAGATTTTGGCAGAGATGTCAATGGTGCTCAGGCGTAATCATTATAAGTTAGGCTAATTTAAAGCAGGAAAAATAGTCCCACAGATTAATTAGACGTCAGAAAGTAAAAATGTCCACACCAGGCTCCTCTATCTTCAGCATGGCAGGACTCCCTCTGTGTATGTCATACAAATTTAATGTCAGCATCCTCGGAATAGAAAAACGTGACCAACAGTGTTTTCCCTCTCTTTTCCCTCCGCTTTTCTTAATGCATGATTCATAACGAGCCGAGCACTTAACGGGAGTCTCCACCGCCTCGCGCGCTCCTTCCCCCGGCGAGAAGAACCGCGGGATGCCCGGGCTCCTCATCCATCCAACCAACCGACCAACCGACCCACCAACCAGCCAAACACCGCGCACACACTGAGCCACCAGGAGACACCACACACACCGACCCCGTCAGGACACCTACCTTCATTCTCCGGGTAATTCCGTAAAGCTCTGCTCGGCGTCAACGCGTGAAAGAGGAGCAGGCAGGTCAGGAGGTAAAAGGATGGATAGATCCACAGGACGCGTGGTGTTGCCATTTTTCAGGCTGCGCTGCGCCCTCGCTGCATCCCTGTCGGCGGTGTCGAGTCGGTGAGCGCAGCCCTGCGATTGAGGAGAGAGAGGGAGCAGAGGAGAGGAGAGGGGAGAGAGCGAGAGGAGGAGGCGTCGGGAAGGAGGGTCCACAGTCAGCCAGCTCCTGTCAATCAGCCGCAGGACTCCGAGGAGCTGAGGCGGCTGCTGGGGACTCCGCTGAGTGTACCAAAAAAAAGTACGTTTAGACTTTCACTGAGTTCAGAAATTTCCATTTCATAAGACTAACAGTTGAGCGGAGATCCTATTTTTTATCTCAAAACAAACAAGTTATCAACACTTATTAAAGCTTTAAAGGAAAGCTGCGCCGCAGTTTACTTTAAAGACTTTCAAACAGAAAAAGCTGCATCTCTGAGCTTCGAGAGTGAAAACGCTAAAGCTGTCCATTCCAGAGAAAACATTTATTAATTTATTTTTCCACAAGATGTCCAGCAAAAAAAAATGAAAAATATCTACTTTAATTAATAAGTTACACATCCAGTAGGTGGCAGTGTGCAATTTGGCATTACATGTGAAGAAGAAAGCAAACAAGCCCAGCCATAGCTAGCTAACGGTAGGAAACAGCTTAACCTGTGAGTCTTTTTTAAACAGTTTTGTCCTTTAAGTTATATCACAAGAAGGTGCGTGTTAAAACTTCAACTTGAAAAAAGTCATAGTTAAAAGTTGTGACCTTTGCATAAAAATGTTTCAGAATTTTAATGTATCATAATTATAGCGTTCTGCACTATTGTCTTGTTGTTTTTAATGAGAGCCTTAAAACTCAAAATTAAAAAAGCTTTTAAATGCATCTTAAATTAAAGTGAATTATGTTTGAAAATTAAAACTATGAATTTAATACAGACATTTAAGTAGAATGTCACAAATATCTGCAGTAGCACACACTTTTCTGCTCAGTTTGGAGAAAGTGCATCATTTTAAAATAGGTGAAAAATAAAGCCAGTAGAGAAAACTTATATTGGTAAATATATTGGTAATTTGGTGAATTTGGTCCAGTAAATGGTTCTGGTTAAGCTATAGCATCTTGTGTTTGTTTAAACCTGAACAAAGTATTTTTACCAAGGATGTATTCACATCTATGGCTCGTTTGTTTTGTTCAGATTCAGGGGCCAAAATGATAACGCTGTTGAAGTTGTCAATTGGTTCGTTTGTGTCCACATGACAAAAGTCTCTTGTGGTCCAGATTTGTGAAGAAATGCCAGGTGGGATCAATTTTTTCTCTAACTGGTGAGAAATCTTACTGAGAAAATGAGGAAGTTTCCTTATCCTCATTCATTCGTCTGTTCAGGTTGTTGACCATGTTCCACGGTGAAGAACAACAGCCATGGAGCATCAGCCACCTGCGTGGGCAGTTTGTGGTATAGCGTTCTTCTGGCTAATGTACCGGTGTTCATTATCATCAAAACATGTGTTTTTTTTTCATTGATTTGTAGGCTACGTCTAGAAAATAAAGACTCACCTGTTAAGGCTCACATGTTAAGAAGGAGACATAGATGGGTTCTTCTTTTCCTTCTTTTTCTATTGTTTTGACTGAACGGTTGGCTGCCTGGTGCATCACTGCCCTCCATTGCTGTATGAACCACAGTTATGAGTCAGTTGTGTTGTTTGCTGAGCTGATTATGTTCTTACTGCAGAGGAACTACTACAGGGCTCAAACAGAAGCGAGCCAGGACTGCCCTATTTTGGCAATCTCAACCTACTTGTTGTGTCCCTCATCTGAGCATGATTGCTGTGTTTACATATGCCCAAACAAACTGGACTTTAGCGGGGAGGGTGAGCTGTTTTGGAACAACTGCTCCAAATGATCCAGGTGTGTGTACACTCAAAGAACTGTACATAATGAGTGACACAACGCTAAACAACAGGATTTAAGAAGTTTGGAGCAGCTGGCATTAGGATAAAACTTTGAGTAGCAAAAGTCACAAACGCACCAAGCCCAAAAAAAAAGCTGTTTTCAAAACAGAAATTAACCTATTTACAGCCTGGTTCAAAAAATCTCTCCTGTCTGAATCACTAATTTTACTATCTGCACACACTGTACAGGGGGCTGAATACTTTCTTAACTCTGCAGTTTAGAGGAAATTAAGATCACGAGCTCACCCAAACAGAGGCACAGCTCAGCTGACGGGCGCCCTATAGCTATAAGTAAAGCCCCATCTCTTCCAATGTGGCCACATAGCCAATTTGCTTCAAAAATCTGTTACAGAAACAGACGGGTGACGTCGGGGAGACTACGTCCATTAATTGTACAGTCTATGGTTTCGGACTGATGTCATCGAAACTGGAGCTAATCTACTGAATCAGCAGCTCGGAAGAGTAATGTAGGTAAAGAGGAAGTAGATTATTGTTCATTCTATTTTAACCTGTCTCACCCTCAGGTGTGCATACTCGAAACACATTTTAAAAATTATCAAGTAATGAGCACTTTGAATCTGCTGAACAGAGGATAAGGAGCAAACTTCACCGTTTACTGTGTTATAAACATTAGTGGACCAGTTTATGAAGATACAAAATATGTGACAATATTTTTTTATGATACAGGAAAATAAAATGCTCTTACATTGATCTGATGGATCTTGCATGAAACACATTTCTGGTCAAAACAAACACAGAAGATGAAACCGTCTCATTACTGATTCAGTTTTTGGGATCCAGAGAAAAGTCTGGTAGCACCAGGATAAACACTTCCATCTGACTGTAGAAAACACTGTCAATTATTTTGATAAGCAACACAGGCACATGGCAATTACTGGATTAGTGTCAGCTCAGGCATGTCTCTGTGTCTCTTCCTCTTGTTGAAATGGTTTCTGGCGTTGCTTCCAGCAGCAGACAACACTGACATGCACAACAGATTCCAATCAAACACTTTATGGAGATTTATTCAGCCTTTACATGGCTTTGACTGCGTTTTGGACGTCAAGAATAACATGTGGGTGTGAGTGTGAGAATCTGAGCATTGGTGTGCCTTAAAGCAGACCGTGTTTAAACATGAATAAATAACGCGTGCAGCCTGTCATGTGAAATGTGCGAGGAGGAGCAGGAGGGTGTGCAAGGTCAGCCTTTCAATCTTCTTCCTCAGCACAGCCTCCTGACAGAGCTCAAACCTCTGCCCCCTGCTGAGGGAGACTGCACTGAAGAAGAAAGTGTTAACTCTCGCTTAACCGCTGGAGTGTGTTGCATGTGTATTGTGGTTCATAGAAAAAAATGGAGGGCTTCTCACCCCTGGAGTGCCTCTCCATCTGTTTTTACCTCTTTGGTTACCTGTTGGTCAGGGAGGCTTTGAAATCAGATTGTAAGATAAAAATATTCAGAGGCTGACAAACCATGAAAAATATATTAAAAAAAAAAACAAAAAACTTTGTCATTGTAAAAACTAGAAAAGCACTCAGAGAGCGCAGACTTCACCAAGCATATTGTGATTGTCACCAACACTTTAGTCCTACTTTAATGTTATACTCCCTTGCTGCAGACTGTCTGCTACAATTTGGTGTTAGTTGCAGGTTTGTACAATAATTTGTTTCCTGACAGTGTTGAAAGTTATGATGACCCAGCACGTTTCATATTCTGGATCTTAGTATCTAGAATATTTCCAGGATCTGGATCGTACTTTTACATCTGTCAGAAATTATGGTGACCTTGTCTTGTATTGTTTTGCAAAGCAATCCCACCATTTATCGTGGAGTTATGTACACATATGGTGAAAACAGCCTTATTTCACAATTATTAAGAATCCTTTTAAAAAAAATCCTGGATCCAGACGGTGATCTAACCGTGCAGAGCAGATGGATCTGTCTTCATTCAGTTTCTGAAATCCTGCAGATCCATCTTGCCAGGCTCCATTGACCAACAAATCCACTTGGCTAAATTCTTAACGGCCCTATTAGGGAGGAGAGGTGGGAGCTGTGTAAGTAAAAGACTTTCATACTTGTCAGCATTCCTTTGATTCTTAATTTAACTTAAAAACAGCAGCAGTTGTCTATTATCGTGCCATTATCACAGCTGTTTCTCTTGTTCCTGTAGTTGTTCGTCTGTTGTTTCTCAGCAGCGGCGCACATAAGCTACGTCATACCATGGCTTGATGTGGATTGGTCTGTGGTGAGTGTCTCAATCAAAACGGTCATCCAATCACCAGCTGCTGATTTTTTTGAAGGTCCCGCCTCTGAAAACAAATCCAAAGAGCTGCTACCCAGATGGACTAGTGAAATATTCTTGTGGCGGATATATGAAACTGTTCATTTGGCGTGTCAGGTTAAAGGTGATCCAGATCGCCTCCTAAATTTAATCACTTCTTCCTTATCCCATTTTCAATATTTCCTGAAATATTTTTTTTATCAAGATCTGTTTGTTACTTTTTAAGTTATGTTGTTCACAGACAAACAAACAGCCCCAAAAACATGACCTCCTTGGTGGAGGTAATAAAGCATGATGTAGTTTGACTACAATACACTACAAAGAATCAAAAGTGGTAGGGATATACAGCAAAAAAAAACAAAGTGGTTTTCATGCAACGTTACTTATAAGTGGAACCAAAAAAGGCTTCCAACTGCTGCATGATACAGAAATGGTTAAAATGGTTAATCTACAGACTGTTTCTCTTGTTTTAAGTCTGAATGCTAAGCTAGCAACTAATGTTGTCACGGACAAAGAAGCACGCAAGCCAATTTACCAAAGTGTCAAACCTCGCTGTGCTATGTTTGAGTTTTCATTTTAGTGTTTGTGTCTGAAGCAGAATGTCATTCTGCTTCCTCTGGTTGTAAATTCTCTTCAAAGCTGATCAAATGAGGTAAAGAGATGTTATAGGTCTCTGAAGCACTGGGATTTCTTCTTCTCTGCAGCGTACCGGTTTGTGATGTAACCATGCTGTGATTTATGTTAGGATCATGACCACAATTATATTTACCACGAGCAGCGTTCTTCTATCACGCTTCTGTCCCAAATGAGGCTCCTGAAAGAGCCATAAAGCTGTCAGACGTACCCTGATTTATGCTGAAATTCTGTTTTAACCACTCGCTGCAATGTGTGAAGCTTTTCACGTGCATGTCGCCTTTTGTGTTTTTTTTTGCGGAGCAGCCACCTCCACAGATTTGTTAAGGCTCCAATTATGGTGATGATTTGTTCCCTGCAATGGCTTTACTTGGATGACCTAATTTCCTCACTGAATGTAGGGGGAAGAAAAATAAAATACTGGTCCCTTTTTCTTCTCCTCCCTTTGCTTCCTTCCCTTTCTTTTCTCTTCTCCCTCTTCTTCTTCTGCTGCCATGACGCTGCATTCATCCGTTCAGTGACAAAACATTGCTGTCATGCATTCCAGCAGTGACAGTGTGACACGGCCCCTTAAACCCTTGTCACTCCCTCTACCACACACGCATGCATGCACCCAAACACACACACACACGCGCGCACACACACACACACACACACACACACACACACACACACATATCCGGCATTCCCTTGTGGAAGAGTGGTCTCGTCTGCGTTTGCCACTGCTTTTACATAATGACATTTCGGGGGCTACACACACACACACACACACACACACACACACACACACACACACACACACACACACACACACACACACACACAGTGACAGTAACCTATAACTAGCATTGGAATTGTATTGTGCACTTTCTTTTCCTCTTTTTCACATTGTTCTGATTTTTTTCCCTTGTGTTGTTTCCACGAGGAAGTCTTGATCCTTTCTCAGATCTTTTTTTGTCATTTCAAAAAGAATTCCTCTTTTATTCACCCTCCCTCCTCCCTCGACCTTTAGACTCTCACCCCTTCACCCCGCTCAGCCTGGATGGGTCAGCTTTTTTTCCTGGGCCAATCCCAATCTCCACTCTAAAGCCTGCACACTATACTGGACTGTTCTTGGGGTTTAGTGCTCTGAGTCTGTGGGTTCATAAGGGCTTGACATGTATAAGGAACAGGACAAGGCATGACACATTATGTGAGCTAATGCAGCTAAAAACAGGAGTTAAAGCCGTGAGTTCGTGGTGTTTGAGACGACAGTTGGACCAACGTTTCCCAAACTTTTTTTCAGGTGACCCACATTTTTGGGGGCAACAGGTCACGGTGACCCAATCCAAAATATGTCTAATCTGTAAACTAATTGACGGGACAACTGTTCAAAGATAAAAAGGAATCTTTAATTATGTTTCTGCATCATCTTAAATCTTTTGTACCAGCCAACAGGCCCAGTATATTTAACAAATGCATTACAGCTTTGTTAGGCTCTGAAAATACTTGCATTTTTACAGTGACAGGTTAGCCTGCTTGCTTTTCAGGATTCTATCCCAGTCATGTGATATTCAGGACAAGATATTAAGATGGGATGTTCATCCAGATACAAAATAACAGCATCCATCCATGCCTCGTTTTCAGCCTGACGTCACTGTACAGCTGTAACAGCTGTAACATACAACAATATCCTTGTTTCTGCAGCTGTTGTCCGTCCAAGATCCAGCAGTGACTTAGGACTTTCAAACTCAAAGGGGTTTTAAATCTGACTTCAAATCTTTCTTTTGGAAACTAACGATCAAAGTAATCAATGGGTCAGCTCTTTCATTTGTGTGATGGTGACACAGTGACAGTGTTTTCCTCTGAGTGCTGTAAAACAGTAGGAAACATAAAGTAGTTTGAGCAGTGCCAGCTCATGGCTTCAGACTTTTGAAAAACAGCTACAGTCAACATTGTGGCGATGACTCTTAACAATGAAAACATAACCAGCCATGACAGTGTGAGGAGCCAATCAACAGCAAACAAATTGAGGAGGAGAGACTCCTTCTGGTGTATTTCCTGTAAACATTTTGAAAATTAATTTGGTGACCCATAAAAAAATCTCTGGCGACCATCCTTTGGCTCAGGACCCAGACTTTGGGAATGATTGAGTTAGAATACACTGTTGCACACAAAGTTTGAAAAAGTAATCTTCTCGTGTAAAGATTGTGATTTGCAAAGGTTAATTTCATGAGAGAAGATAGAAATGAAATATTCCAACTTAACAGGCAACAGTTTATAGTATTTACCTGCAAACTTTTAAAAGTGAGCCCAAAGTGTTAATCAATTAAGCTTACATGACTAAAATGAAAAAAAAAAAATTCTCCTCCCTGCCCAATAACTTTAGAGGAGTTGTCTTGAAAACTTTTTTTAAGGGGCTGTTTGCACAACAAAAATTTTAAGGAGAAACAGAAGTTTTGTTGCATTTCCATTTCCAACATCGGTGCTGTATTAACGGTAAGCCGGCATTTCCAGTTGAAACGCTGACGTCGTGCTCCACATTGCATGAGCACATCCAACAGGACAGCAGTACCGATGCTATAATCGCCGTGAACTACCTGACTGTCTTTATACAAAATGTGCATCTGTTGCTCCACTTTTGCACTTAGTATTCCTCAATAACCCAAATGATTGGCTCTACTCTACTTCAGTGGAGATCTCTCAAAAGCTGCTTCTGGACAAGACAGTTATAGCGCCACCTACAGGCCTGGAATGCTTACTACAGCGTTTTCAGTCCATCAGCGTTTCTGTAAACTCAGATTTTTTTCACTACGTTTGCAGTGCGTTTTAGTGTTTTCAGATGAAACACTGTCGTGTAAACGTGGCTTAAGTCAGCTGACCACAGTTACATACTTGTTAAATGTTACTTTGAGGTTGGTACCAAGAAGTCCAGCTGAGGACAGTGTTCAGTGATGCAGCTCTGTGATACTGTGTTTTTGTAAGTTTTGTGCATGTGTAAATGCAACTATTTAAAGATCACCTTCAAAGCTCTTTTCTCACCGGTCATGTTTCCTCAGCCCCTTCTACACCGCCTGTTATGTCTTTGTATCCATTTGAATTTGCAGCAGCAGAGCATTAGGGCAAAGTTGTTCCACTACTTAGCGTGTGTGTGTGTGTGTACGGGCCAGAGTGTGACACCAGGCACACACAGATTGTTTACATATCATGCCTCTCAAGGTCATAGTGCTGTTTGGAAACACATGTGACACCAGCATTACACTGATGAGCAGTTCAGTTCAGCTTTGTCAAAGCACTGCCGCAGAATCTCAGGGCGCACTCACAATAGGAAATCTGTACCGTGTCTAAGCACGTTTCGCCTCAAAGTCCAGTATGATGGCTAATGTGAGTGCTCTGTGCCATGCTCAGACACGGTTACACCTCCTGGCTCTGGCCCAATTTGAGGAGGTGGGCTTAGAGGAGACTGTGAGGAGTTTCTGATTGATCTTGCATAAGTCTCCCTTTGCTTGATTGTAATCCACACTTGAAGTGCCTAAAAATTGACTTGAACAAAGAAAATGTGTTTCTACCCATTCTACATTTAATTCCAAAATAAAGACACGCCTTATTAAAAGTCATGTCTTCACAACGGTGTGTGTGAGACTCCAGGCCAGAAGGTGGCGTTGCAGTCCAATCAAAATAGATCCTTCCTAACATCTTGTAGCCCCCCATTTATTTTTCTAAATAGATGTAGATGATAAATAATGACTGTACTGGTTCATCCATATGAGGTCTACACTTCTGTTTGCCAGCACAGGCCCACTGTATGTTTATGGTGGTGAAGTGAAGCACTTTCACTTTTTGTAAAGATGGGGGATGACATGGAGGAAGGCCTTATCATGCTCAAGCCTGACTGGGTCTGGAGTGATCTGAATACATGTCAACAAAACAGATATGAGGACAATCGTGCCTGCCTCGGCGTGGTGCAACCTGGCTCGGCCTTGTGAGAACATGCCCTCGATTCAAATTGGGTTCATGTTTATGTTTGTTGTTGTTGTGTTGGACAACCATAGCTGCGATCACAATGCAAAAGCTGTGCTGAAATGAAGCTCAACTGCTGCACTTCTACATTGAGCCACACAGTTCACTGGTGTCCCAGAGTTTAATTCTTCACAGCATATGTGGAAGCAGAAAATGCCATGTGACCATACCAGGCTTCACATATGCACCAAGCATTTCTACATCCTACCAGCTCTGATGTTTACTTGGGGTGGGAGAAAAAAATGTTGTATCGTAGTATCAGGATTTTTTTTTAATGATTTTAAATCAGGATCTTTTTTTTTTCTAATTTAAATTTATCATTCTAGTCATTGTTTATAAGTTGTGTTGGAAAAAAGTTGAAATGTCAGATCCCCTAAATAAATCTTAAAAACTTACTTATATGTGATGTAAAACTTTTTGGGAAAATGTGGCTCCTGATATAGTCCATAGAAATGTTCATCATCATCTAACTTTTTCACATGGTCTGGTGTTAAAGGAGCAAACTAAAAATCACAAATTCGAATCACAATTTAAATCAAATCGGCACACCAAAAATCGAGAGAAGAATCAAATCTGGAGAAAAGTGCATCATCCCAGCCTTAGTGTTTACAGCCAGGGTGCCCAAATTTTTTTCAGTAACGGGCCAAAAATGAATCCGAGTGGAGGGTTGTGGGCCAAAACTAAACATTCATGTTGCAGTGCATGATATTAAATATGCCTATAGCATAATCATGCAAAATAAATACTCATGCAAGTAATTCTGAACATGAAAACACTTTTCTTTACCCTATTTCACAGCATGAAACCACTGAACATCCATATAGCAGAAATACTAGGCCTATGTCTACAAAGACATTTAGTGCAATATAACCATACAACATGGGACACAGCATATGAAACAAAAATACTGCATGTCCCATCCTTTTAAAATGAGATATACTAATAAAACTGGACACCTGCACTAGATTTTTTCCCTATAAATGACCACTTTACTAATTTATATGGATGGGGACCAAATTAGATACTTTTATGGGTACCGACAGAATTCTGTCAAAAGAACCGGGCATCGATTCACGTGAAATCAAAAGGTACCATGTTTAGGTACCTAAACACATTCTTGTGACTGTGAGGGAATGGAAGAGTAGGTGATTTTCCATAGTAGGCATAAACACAGCATTGCAAAGTTATGTACTGAAGAATAAACATGTCAAGTAGAAAAAATTTGAGATTTTATTATTAAACAAATTGGTGTTTTTTTACTACATAAAACACTAAAAGAGCACCGATAATCTGTACTGTTGAGTACAGACACCAACTGCCAGGTACCGGGCATCAGTACTGTATCATTTCAAATGTGAAAGGTACCTATCCCTACTAATTTATGAAGATCATACTCTATTAAAACGGCAACTTTCTGCCAACATATATGGCATACTGCTGTCAAATCCATTTATGTAAAAAAAAAAAAAAAGTACTCATTTTCCCAACTAGTTTTAAACTTCCTCTTGTCAGGGTGCCACTGTCTCATGCACTCCATCCCAGCCATGACCTTGCATCCTTTCTCTCTGGTCATGGACGTCCAGATTTGAGCTGAAAGAACCAGTGCCACGCTACTCCAAAAGCAACACAGTGCAGTGGCGTGGCGTCGAGATTTTTTTTGAGGAAGCCAAGTGAGACAAAGCCTGTTATCTGTATTTTTTTAGGGAGTGGGGTACATAAAAGGCTTTGTTGCAGTTTGTATCGCTATTTCATGTAACGGACCTGTTAGAGTGCCCAGAGAGCGCTCGTTTTACTTACTTCAAACACCGACACACGCCCTTTAGCTCTCCCACCCTCACTCACTCATTCACACACATACATTGTCCTCTTGACTTAGCTTAAACATCGTATTAATTAATTCAACCGCCCACTTAAACACACAGTCGGCCGCTTCATGCACGCTGCTAATGTGCTAACCTCCCTGATTTCATTCTGTGGCTCGAGGATGACAATACTGTGATTTGATTGGTTTGAGGCCAAAGACAGGGTGGCTTCCCTTGGCACAGTCTTGGTCAATCACAGATGAGCAGTGTCATGACCAGGGCCTCATCTGATTGGTTAATCATTCTTGTTTTTTTTTCACCAAGGGATGCCAACTCTGCTTGGCTTCCTTGCGGACAACAGCGTGCAGTATCGTATTTTCACCACTTATTTTCACCACGCATTCGCCACAGAACATTTAGGAGGGCGCTGTTTTACACATTGCAAAATGCTCAATAACTACAGGAGAGGAATAAGGAAGAGATGACGGTGACAAAACACAGAAGAAGTATCGAAACTGTTAAAAAGGAATATTTTCATTAAATCACAGCTACAGTCTAAAAAAAGAGAGGAAGCATGGCTTCCCTTGGCCTCCGGGAAAAAACGCCACTGACACAGTGTTAATTTGTGGTCATGAGAAATAAATAAGGAGTCAGGAGTATGACATGAGAGATTCAGGCTGCTGGCAGTGGGAAAATAATAATGATAGTTTAAAGATATGTATAGATATAATACAAATTCAAACATGGGGCCAACTTTGGCCTGCGTGCCCCAAATGGACAGCCCTGGCTTACAGTAAAACCGTTCCCTTTCTCATCCTGCCTCAGTGACTTCTGCAATGAGAGTCAGGTGTAACAGTCTCATCTTGAACAGGCAACATAAAAGTGGCTAACGCTCCTTATAACCAATTCATAACTCTTGGCAGGTCTTTCAGGAAAGTCTGCAGATTCTCATTGAATCTGGCAGTAAAAGTCAACATGAGCGCTCTCAGATGGATGATACGCAGCAAAAGAGCCCGAGGCTTCAAACGATTAGCTGGAACAAACCTCAAAAGATTGTCACTTTTTGAGTGTTGAGATTGCGACCGGGCCTCTTTATCTGTCCTGGTCAGCTAACCAGCTACCCTATATCTCTGTCCCCCATCCCCGTGTTCCCATCAGAGCTCCTGTCTGCCAAAATAAAAGACTGTAACCAAGCAGAGAGGAAACTCAGATGAGGCAGCACAGCAGGATTGTGCACAAGTGAGAGTGAGCAAGTGTGTGTGTGTTGTGTGCATGTGCCATGGACGTCGCTGGCTTGTTTGACAAGGGGCAGAGGTGATGACAGGGTCGTCTGCCTTGCCAGGAACTCCCCCCACAGCCACCACCCTCTATATACACACACACCCTCAGCCCTATTCAGAGCCACTCACTCATGTGGTAATGTCTCTATTGTGACAGCCTGAACGCTTTATGGGCAACAGCTTGGTGCTGGCATTTGGGCAGAGGCATTAGTGTGCATAAGAGCATGTGCGTGATTATGTGTGGAAGTGTGTGTGTGGCTCATCCGCTGTGGAATCTGCCCATGTAGAGTTTAGAGCATTTAGACTTCAACTCCTCCGCTCGGGAGCGAAGAGAGACACGCCGAGAGTTGTGGGACAGAAATTTGGAAGCAGAGGCAGCTTCAGGATTAAAGGACAAAACTTACACACACAAACAGCTCTGTAAAATCACACACATCATTCTCTTTCCAGCCACTCTTACTTTCCCACTTCCAGCGTCTCAGTTAAGCAGCCGGAGCAATTCGTCATGTCAGAGAGCCTCGGTGCTGCCATACAACAAAAGGTGAAAGGGAGTGTGGGAAAGGGCTGATGCACAAAGCCCTCCCTGCCCCCGTCTGTCTCCCTGTCTCAATTGCATACACGAGGCTGAGAGATCCTCTCAGAAACCCCCAAAACTGTAGTCCTCAAGGCCTTTATCTGCAGAAACACAGCTTATCTCCTCGCTGCTGTACGCATCAAATTCCCTGGTTTTGTTTTTGATTTTGCCGCCAATATGGCACCAAATTTTTAGGCTCTAACTGAGCAAGAAGCAAGGTTAACACTTTTACTGTAGCCACTAATCATAAAACGTATGACTTCACAGATACTGTCCGTAAAATATCTCAACATCAGCTCTCCGGAGACCCTGAAAAATTCCTTCAGCTCAGTCCAGACGGTCATTCATCCGCAGAGATAGAGGGAGGAAGAGACGGAGGCACGGAGGGAGGGAAAACAAGATAGAAACAGCTATTTAGGGAGGAAAATCCTGCCAGCTCCAGCCACAAATAAAGAGAGAGGAAGAGGAGGAAGAGGAGGAGGATCTCCTTGAGAGTGACACCAGCTATGCAGACGGAGCAAAAGAACAAACAGAGAGATAAAAAGGAGGGTATTCACTCTGTTCCAAGTCTATTCTCATCAGGGCTGTTTTTCTGAGGCCTGATTTTTCTCTGGATGCAAGAGAGGAAACATTGGGGGTTCACTCACACACACACACACACACCTAAACACACACAGACAACTGCTGACTTGAAGGCAAAGTGAAAGCTGTCTGGCTTCTAGCTGGGCCCAGAGGAAAGATATTTACCGTCAGTCTGCTGGGGGAGGAAGAGCAGTCAGTGTTTTACCGTCTCAATCGTGTCCTTCTCAAACAGAGGGAATGATTTAACAATCAATGAAAACCGACCTTGCCTTCCTGTATCACATTCCTGTCAGAGCCAATCTATACGCCAACGACAAGACTACATGGAGATAAACCAGGAAAGGTGAGGTGAGCGACAGTAGGAACAAGGGGAGGCGAGGTCGCTGTTGGAGCTTTAAGGCTATTTTTATTCTCCTCTCAAATTGATCTTGAATGTTTCAAAAGGTGAGGGCGCTTGAGGACGTCTGTGTCGTGTGCTTCAGCCAGTGTCACATCATATCAGAGGCGTTAAAAGAGAGAGGGATGGAGGGATGGAGGAAGTATGGACTCATCATGACGAATTGGACTTTGCCCAAGCAGAGACAGTCTGTTGGCAGAGAGAGGAGGGAGAGATGCTCGGCTCAGAGCTCAATCATTTCCTTGCTTGCTTTAGTGCCGCACATCGATAGCTCTTCTGAGATCACAGGGAATATGAATGGGGATTTAGGTTTGACTGTCATACATATGGATCACACAGAACTGCTGTCATTAGGGCTCCAATCTTATTAGGATTTGTGGCTGCTGATGCCGTAGTGACAGTTAATCCGTGGCTGTGTGTAGCGCCAGAAACTATGCAGGGCACGGGTAGAGGAACGAGGGCGCCGCCGAGGGAGGAATCGGCCTTAAATGGTCATTATTTCATTAAATGGGAACATTTGGGATTGGTACACTACAAAAACTGAAATCTTATCAGGTATTTTTATCTTATTTAAAGTAAAAAATGGTCTTTTTATACTTGATTTGAGCAACTTTAAGTAGCCAGTCCAGAAAAATGTCTTATTTCAAGTTATTTATAGACAAAAATGAGGTCTGAAATGCTTTTAACAAGTAAATAAAAAATCTGCCAATGGAACTAGATAAATTTGCGTTAAACTAGAAAATTGTCTTGAAACAAATAACTTTTATCTTGTTCCGTTTGCAGATTTAATTTTACTTGTTACAAGCAATTCAGACCTCATTTTTTTCTTTAAATAACTCAAAATAAGATGTTATTCTGGACTCAACAGGTAACTGTGGCTCATATTAAGTCTAAAAAGGCATTTTCTACTGAAAATAAGACAAAAACACTTCATAAGATTTCATTTTTTTCCAGTGTACATAAGGATTTTTTGAAGAAGAAGAAATTTAAACATGGGCACAAGGGAAATTACCGGTGCGCTTTCATAGATCAGGTGCTTTAATACTTTTATTACTTTTACCTAAGTATAAACTTGATTGGTTGATACTTCAACTAATCAAGCTTAGGGTTAGTTCAGGCAGGCCACAACCATAGACTGTATATAGAGTGGACAGCTTGGCTCCACCATTTACCATATTATAATAATTTTTATTTTTTCTCCAGAGAAAGTCTAATCACTTCTTGACTCTACCTCCTGACATATTCTACAATCCCTGAAAAAAATACACAAGAACGGCAGCTGTCAATCATCGTTAAAAGCTGCGTAAAACCTCGTTTTTAACCTTATAACTCATGAAAAAAAGAGGACTTGAATACAAGGCAGCCAAATGATACCTTCAATTCACCAAAACAATCGGACGTGAGAAACATTTCTACGAGTATACTTTTTTAAAAGTTTTTCCAGTCATTCCATCTGGAATGACTGGAATGCCAGATTGTTTTACCTATACTGCAGCCAGCCACCAGGGAGAGCAGTTTTTGTGGCGACCTCACTTTGAGCTGAGCAAAATGACCTCCATTCTTTTGCAGTCTATGGCCACGACGTCAAGCTCTAACAGCTTAGCTGTCATCATCAGTGCAGATCAGCTGATGGCTCAGCTGACTCCTGTGTCAGCCTCATATTGCAAAATTGAATTCAGAGTGGTCTATTTAAACAGCTTGTATTCATGTTGTTTGCTCTGCTCTGGGTTTTTAGTTTTGCTGCTGTGCTCCCTGCTTATGCCGTTCATGATGGCTCGTGATGGACAAGAAGGTGTGCTCTTCCTGCTTCAGACTTTTCATGCAAGCACGTGGAATAGCAGGGAGTCCCAGAACAGAACCAGACCGCCAAATGAAACTGTGCCAGTTAATAAAGATTATTTTGACAAAGTGGTCCTGACTGAACCACAAAAGTCTTTTAAATCCTAGTATCTATATTCTACTTGAGTAATGAATGTGAATACTTTTGACACCTCTGATCAGGTATAATCTACTTTTAAAAAAGCCCTGACCTGATAAGACATCAGCTCCTCTGGACCTTTGAAGGTGGCACCTAGACATTAGCAGCAGATTCTCTAAGTCCTGTATGTTGTGATCTCTGTGGACCACACTGGGTTGTCCCAATCTGCTTGAATGAGATCTGGTGAGTTTAGAGACCAAGTGGAAAATCAGTTGCTGGCATTTTGACAGAGGAAAGAGGACAGAGGTCACCCTGACTGGTCTCAGTGTGTCACAGTTTGTAGCAGATGTGGCTACACAGCAAATTGCAATGCAGTGAGTGAACTGACTCTACTCTGTCAGAACCAGCACAAACTTTTTAACTGTTGCTGAGCTGCAGTCACTTCATCAATGGATCAGACCACAGGGACCAACCTGCAGTTTTCAGTGGCAGACCAGCTTTTCAAGACAGTTTACCTTTATGGCTTCTGTTTTTGTCTTTGTTTTCCCCAAAGAGACAAGGCCTGAGAATAAACCAAAGGAATGATGGCCTGATCCCACTGAGCAGCCTCAGTTTCAGTCTCCTGATAAAGCACATATTCAGTCATCCTCACACCATAATGACTTCCTGAGGAACTTAAATACCACAACACCATGAGTGAATGAGCAAAATGCTTTAGTTTTTTTTTTTTTTTTTAGGAGGAGTCAAAATATTTTCTGATAAAATAACTCGACTTTCAACCAGCCCAAGCAGCACACGCCATCCGCACACGTCATCCCACTGTTAATCTCCCTTCACTGGCTTCCAGTTGCAGGTTAAATGAAATTCAAAGCTCTTGTCCTGGCTTAAAAAGGGCAAGAATGACTCTTTTCTATCTTGAGCCCCTTATCCCAGTCTACACTTCCCCCCACCTGTGAAAGACGCCCGGTGCTCCCAGCCCAGTGCGGCTCTGAATCTCTAGCCAGACTCTTCTCCTCTGCTGTTTCCAAATGGAGAAATGAATTACCCAACACCACATGATTCGCAGAGTTCCTCTCTACTTTTGAGAGATGTCTGAAGACTCAACTTTTCAGGATTGATAAAACACTTGATTAAACAATCAGAGGACTTCATCCGACCCTTTGTCCTTAGTGGTAGAATGAGCTCTTAGTGAATATTTAGCACTGATAATTAAATTTTGTTGAAGATTGCACAATACTGTTATAGTTGATTTTTAGTTGTGGTTAGCTGTGGCTGCATTATCTTAGTTGGGAGACATTAAATTAAATTAAATTAAATTAAATTAAATTAAATTAAATTAAATTAAATTAATTTAAATTAAATATTAAATTAAATATTAAATTGAATATTAAATTGAATATTAAATTAAATATTAAATAAAATTAAATTAAATTAGTTATTAAATTAAATTATTAAATTAAATTAAATTAAATTAAATTAAATTATTAAATTAAATTATTAAATTAAATTAAATTAAATTAAATTAAATTAAATCAAATTAAAAGAGCACTTTGTCTGGCACTAGATGGCAGCACCAACATGGCAGCCAACAAAACTTTATGCACTTTGTCACACTAAAGGAATTTTTCCCTCTGGTCTAAAGTCCTGCTTGTGTTGTACATTGCTTTGCACAAAAGCGTATGCTAAATGAAATAAGAGATCCAGACCCAGCAACAGTGGCACAACCATTTTTCCAGATGAGTTATCCGTCAAGTTCTCTCTTCTGTTTTTCCTGTTTTATTGATGGTCCCTCAGTAGAGACCTCAAAATTAACAAGACAACCAGATAGATATCACCCATAAAACTACTCTTATGAATATCTGTGGTTTAAAGTTAAGAAGTGAAGCAGATATTCTGATTAGAAAGTTTAAGGTTTTTAAAACAGGGGTTAAAAGTCAATGAGAGATTTTTTTAAACTTTTTTTCTTGAAGTACCAACAAATTGTGATAAACACCTGCAGTTTATTGTGAGAGTAAGATTTATTGGAACTGCACAATCTGTGGTTCTTCAGGCACAAACACCTTAATTTGATGTGCTAATGTGCAAGTTGATGGCAGTAAGTGGAGCCACTATCCTGAGCCGCTACAACTGCAGACATAGCACGGAGGAAGAAAGACACAACCAAAGTGAAACACTGAACAGCCAAAGCTTTTTCCTAAATGAGGGTAAAGCTTTGCTCTACTTTCACTCGCTTTCAGACACTTTGAGTGCAGCACAAGATGAAGAGCAACACAAGTTAGCTTACTGCTAACCAGGTATGTGCCAGATACCCCTGATTAGCTAACATGCCAAGTCAGGTGCACGGCTCTCAAGTCTCTCCTACATAGAAACGCGATGCTTCTGGTGGTTGCTGGGCTAGTGTGTGTGTTCATGTAGTCATGGTCTGAGGCTGTGGATGTGCACTGCTACTGGTACTGGTAATGGCCAAGACCAAGGGGGAGGAGCCCAGTTTGAATGTTGTCTTTAAAAACATTTAACAAAGATTTGTGCAGACCCTACCTTTAAAGTATCAGATACTCAGTGGTATGGTGGCCAGTGGGTGTCAAATGATTAGCAAAAGCCACAATACAAATGCAAACGCCACAACACACCGGAAGTTAACAGTGGTTAGTTATCCCAACAGACTGTAAAAGTTGCAAAAGTGAGTAAATAATTATCTTTCTGAACCTCATCAATGATAAATAAAGCTTTGTAGGGGTCTCACCTTGCAATTTTCTTTATAGAATTTACGTTTTTTTTTATTTACCTGAAAAATTCATCATCTTCTATTTAGCTTCATGAATCTTTAACGTTAGCATTAAAGCCATATTTATCATAGCTGAACGTAAAAAAAACAAAAAATTTAAAAAAACAATCATTACTTACTTTCACAACTTTTCCGTGCCCATTAGGAAAAGTGTCCCCTAAACTTAAGCTGTGGCTGTGCCTCCATTGTGCTGTGGCTTTTGCATTCGTGTTGTTGTTTTTACAAATCGGCTTATACCTACAGGCCACCGTACAGTTGTATGTAAGTTGTATAAATATGAAGGGAAATGCAGCAGAAACAGGCTGTCCCTGGTACACAGTGGAGTGTCTCTGTAAAAATAACGTTTTAAAAATTTGCCCTATGACAGAAAAAAGTCTAATATTGGAAAAAGAAACTGTTGTCAAATAACAAATGGCCTAAAACGTAGCAGAATGAGGACTTTGAACAAAAAAAAAAAACTTATACCAAACTGTTTTAAGTGATTAAAGCTGCATCAGGAGTTGTTTCCATAAAAGTAAAAGCATTTACAGGTATGAGCAATGTAGTAAGGCTTTTAGCTCTGCTTATATAATCAAATAAAATGAAGTGCAGGTGTACTTTAAGTCAGTCTGTTAGGATGGAAAACTGAAAAGAGCAGCTCAAGAAGCCTGAAAGCTGCTTTGATCTTACATACTGTATATATTTTAATAGAATAAGTCCAAAGAAACACGTCTTACATTTAAATAAACACTTTCTCTGCAAGTAAAACCTCTTCATCCACCTTTCCTCCTTACAGTGTAAACACAATGATGTACACAGGGCAGACACACACACACACACATACACGTCGCTGTGATTTGTCACCATCTCTCTTGGCACGAACAGGCCTGTGCTAATGGACAGACACTCTTTGTGTGCTAAACAAATTAGCTCCATTACCCAGAGACAGGCAGCAAGGGTGAGAGGGACAGATAAAGAGAGGGAAGGAGAAGCAAAGGTTCAAAAAAGAGGGGATACGGAGGAAGATAAATGCAGTGAGAGGTGAGTGTATGGAGGAAGAGGAGCAGGGAAGAGATTTATGTTTGGCGCACATGAATAAGAGGGGAAGTCATCTTATCAAACACATTTCAGTGTGAGCGCGTATGTGTGAGCCGAGCTAGACATCTAAGCCCTGTGAGAGGCTAAATGTGCATTATCGTCCATCCATCACTCACTCATTACTCATTCACTTACTTACACTCAGATCCACACACAACTTACTCACGCACACACACACACACACACACACACACACACACACTGCACATACATGGATGCTGATACTCCCTAATACGTGCACTTAACACCAGACTGGATGCGAGCGAGACACATTTATCTCCATGCAAGTGTGTGGAAACGATGCTGAGTGCCTCTCTGAACATGTCTGTGTCAGTGTGTGTGAGTATGTGCGAGTGTGTGTGTGTGTGTGCAGGATGAGAATGTGATCCCCCAAGTTCCAGGTCAAAGCAATCCTCTGTCAAATGATTGGTTCATAATCTGATTGACAGGCAGACTCCCTCCTCTTCACTGTCTTCACCTGGATCTCTTATCGTCCATCATCCATTTTCATCTTCTCTCATTATCCCTCCGTCACTCCTCCTCCTCCTCCTCCTCCTGCTGCTGTAGACATTCCTCCATTTCTTCCACTCGTCTCCTCTCCATCCTTCCTCCCCTTTTAAACGTCATGTTTGCCCTTCCCCTCCCCTTTTTGATTCTCCCCTTCCTGTCTCAGTCTTTATCGTATAAACACATCATTCAGTCTGCTCTATGATCACATTACCTGTGGTGAAACGCCTCTCATAGCCACAGCACCTCTGCTATCTGCACGACTCTGTGTGCGTGTGTGTGTGTGTAAGCTCCTCTTTAGAAACATCGCCTGTGTGGTCAGCGTGAATGGAGGCAGAAGCACAAGGACTCTTGTCTCTGAGTTGGTTGAGCGTAGTAGCCTTGAATGTTTTCTCTGGTGTTACTACAGTCACGTAGAGACGCTTTTCAGAGCTGACTTGCCGTGTGAATGCAGAGATATTATCACGACTGCCCTGTGAAAAACCAATTTTAAGCACTTCTCACACAGTGTTCCTACAAATGCCAAGCTGAAGAAATCTCTGGCTTTTTGAAAGATTATTGTCAGGGCTTTACAAACTTGGAAAAAGGTATTTACAAATCTTTGTGATGAATCAAAAGGTGTGTTTAAATATTTTACCCACGGGTGTCAAGGAGGCAACATCTTCTGAATAAACAAGACACATATCATCTTACCACTCTCAGGTATAGACAGGGAAACACATTAACAGGGCATAGTAATATTAGCTAGCCCACATGTTTTTAGTTATGCTACTTGAAAAGATACTGGGATAAGGAGAGTCAAGTCAAAGTGGAAACCTTGCCCACCTTTGGTTCAGCATCACATACTTATTAGGAACACCTGTCCAGCTTCTCGTTGACACAAATTTCTAATCAGCCAATCACATGGCAGCAACTCAATGCATTTAGGCATGTAGACATGGTCAAGATGATCTGCTGCAGTTCAAACAGAGCATCAGAATGGGGAAGAAAGGTGATTTAAGAGACTTTGAACGTGGCATGGTTGTTGGTGCCAGACGGGCTGGTCTGAGTATTTCAGAAACTGCTGATCTACTGGGATTTTAACCCACAACCATCTCTAGGGTTTACAGAGAATGGTCCCAAAAAGAGAAAATATCCAGTGAGCAGCAGTTCTGTGGGACAAAATGTCTTGTTGGTGCCAGAGGTCAGAGGACAATGGACAGACTGGTTGGAGCTGATAGAAAGGCAACAGTAACTCAAATAACCACTGGTTACAACCGAGGTCTGCAGAAGAGCATCTCTGAACACACAACACGTCCAACCTTGAGGCAGATGGGCTACAGCAGCAGAAGACCACACCGGGTGACCCTCCTGTCAGCTAAGAACAGGAAACTGAGGCTACAATTCACACAGCAACACCAAAACTGGACAATAGAAGATTGGAAAAACGTTGCCTGGTCTGATGAGTCTGGATTTCTGCTCCACATTCAGATGGTAGGGTCAGAATTTGGCCTCAACAACATGAAAGCATGGATCCATCCTGCCTTGTATCAATGGTTCAGGCTGCTGCTGCTGGTGTAATGGTGTGGGGGATATTTTCTTGGCTTACTTTGGGCCCCTTAGTACCACCTGAGCATGGTTTAAAGTCCACAGCCTACCTGAGTATTGTTGCTGACCATGTCCATCCCTTTATGAGCACAGTGTACCCATCTTCTGATGGCTACTTCCAGCAGGATAACGCTCCATGTCATAAAGCTGGAATCATCTCAGACTGGTTTCTTCAACATGACAATGAGTTCCCTGTACTCAAATGTCCTCCACAGTCCCCAGATCTCAATCCAATAGAGCACCTTTGGGATGTGGTGGAACGGGAGATTCTCATCATGGATGTTCAGCTGACTAATCTGCAGCAACTGTGTGATGCTATCATGTCAATATGGACCAAACTCTCCGAGGAATGTTTCCAGTACCTTGTTGAATCTATGCCACGAAGGATTAAGGCAGTTCTGAAGGCAAAAGGGGGTCCAACCTGGTTCTACAGACTCTTTTTCCCATGAGCACCAGCACCCATTGTCATGAGGATGTGACTCTTATGAAGGTGTGCATTTGCATACCTGCAAACTTTTGACTTTGGCAAAGTGTGAGATCCAGCCCCAGCTCCAACATTTTGTCTGCTTCTTTACCTCTGTGTTCTACGCTAAAATCTGCACATGCTCCTTCCTGCCATGTTGGGTTGCCAGGTCTGACGACAGGTATCCTGCACAGTACTTTGTAACCAGTGGTGGTAACTTTGTTGGGACACTGCAACAGGGCTCTCTGGTTCTGGTTCTGACAGAGTGAGATCCAAGCTCCGCCCCATCACTGGCTTTGAAGGCTTAACTAATCAATAACGTGTGGCATTAATCACTCCAGGCCATAGCTCAACAGGTAGATAAACAGCCTGTCTTATTGCTGAATAATAATTCTGTGTGATATGTGTTCTTTTCTGCTGTTTAATGAACTTATTCAAAAGTTCTGTGAAAAAAACTTTTTGCACATCCTGTTAGTTATTTGTGGTCTCAAAGGTTTAAAGTTTGTAAATTTAGTTGATTACTTTGACTGTTTTTCTGGCTGTAAGGAGAAAATGTTTGTTAATCTGAGCCGTTTGTCACGTTGGAGCTGCACGGGCAGACATTGCTTTGCTAAACTTGTGTAATCAGAACTTAGTTTACCAGGTGGATATGACTTCCTGTAGGAGTTTCTTCTGTCCGTTATTGATGCATCAATTTATCAATCATTCATTTCATTAAGCTCAAAGCTGTTGTTGAATGCTGCAAAAGATGCTACAACCTGTACCTCTGCTTTCTGTGCCATGGTTGAAACCCACAAAGGGTGTCCAGCATGTGGACAGATTCAGGTGCATCTCACTCTGCATCAAACATTCCAACAACTAAAACACGAGAGTTGAAATTTACAGATATCTAAGCTCTTAAGACCATGATGTGTTTGTCACTGGTGATCACCTAATCCCTGAGCTTTTAAGGGATTGGTATTAATCATTTTGACAAAAAGGCCTCTATTTGTTTGAAGGATTGCCTTCGAAGTTGGAACAGATATTTATGTCCCCCTCAGGACGAATTGTAAGAACACTCAGACTTCCTTTCACCTTCATTTAGTGCCATCATCTCGTGAAAGTTTCACTTTGATTTATTACCATATATTATTAAAGCTTATGTGAAATTCTCATCAGCCTCAAATGATGAGACCTCAGATGGAGAATATGGTCAGCATCGTCTGATAGATAGATCTATTATTTGATCATTGTTGCTAGTGATGTCAGAATTTAAAACGAACACTGCTATGCTAACGTCACAGCCTCACGGAGACGTTAGCACCACTGCAGACTGAGATCAGAGAAGAAGCTTTAAGCTCAGTTATAAAACAGGCTGGAAAACTGAACCATAACACTGTGATTAAAGATGGTTATAAACAAAGTCGTGATAACCATATTTAATTTCACTTGTCTAAATGGAAACTGTGTGATTTACTAATGCACTTTAATTGTGTTGCCAGATTCATTTACTTGAAATCAATTTGAAAATATTGACATTTAACGCAGATGGGGTTGAAACATTCTGGCTTTTAGTTCCTATAATAGTTCCAGCTTCAGATACTTCATCAGACCTCACAGCCCTCACATTAAAATGGTGGATTGACCTTTTAGGACAAGTTGTCACAGAGCGACACTTTCTAATAGCAAAGATGTTTAAACATCAATGAACGTATTTCTGCATTGAATCATGGTGATACAGAAGTTGCTGCTGAACTTATGTTCAAGCACAAAGTTCCTTTTATTTGCGTTTTGAGAAGATTATGAAAGGAAATGGAAGACACACAGAGCACAAGACTGTAGTATCAGAGTTAATGGCTAAAATATAATGCTGTAGATTTCTTTCTTCTTCATTTTTCTTTTTTTCGTCTTCTTTTTTTTCTTTTGCAAAACACAAAGAAAGTACTTTGGTCTATATTTCACTTTAAGTGTCAACCTCAGGAATGTTAAATACTACTGTTAAATACTTACCCACAATGTTAATACCGAATGCAGTTCAATGAGTTTTTCCATTTCTAATTACATTTCCAAGCAAAAATCTCAAATCAGTGCGCCTGAGTCTGGAGTTGGAGGTGTTCTGGTTTCCGTTCTTAGTACACCTGTAGTCCCAGTAAACTTAACCAATCATGTGTCAGCAGGCCTTAGCGTAATGCAGGTAAAACAGAGGAACAAAAGAAGGCTGCAGGCCGGCATAACCACATGCTTGGTGGTGATGATGGGTACCTTTCACATTTGAAACAATACAGTAATGATGTTCAGTACTGGTACTCAACGGTACCAATTTTTGGTACTTTTTTGTGTTTATGTAGTAAAAAAATATCACTTTGTTTAATAATAAAATATTCAAAAAAATAATTTAACATATTTATCCTTCAAAATTCCTGCCTCCTAAATCTCTAAATTGCCCCTCACTTAAGTTTTACAGAAATAAAGCAGGTAAGACTTAAACAGCTGGTCAAATCCCCCACAAAAGTATGAGGTTAGTTAAATCATCAGTGCAAACGTAGCCTCCACTCAGGTGCTGTAACGCCACACACAACAAACAGTGTTATCCATGGTGCTGGAATAAGCTCCGATAACAAGTGAGGCTCATAAAAACCTCTGTAAAGAAACAGGCACGTTTAAAATCCAAAAATTTTCAGAGCTCCCTGTGAATGTGTCAGGTAATGGTTTTAGGGGAGCGCCTGACCCTGTGCTCCCCCATAAATCAACCCTGGTTGTACGCGAAGCCCTCACCACCACCAATATGGCCACAATAGCCAATGTGATTCATTTTCCGTTCCAGAAACACACGGGTGAAGTTGGGGAGACTACGTCCATGTTGTATACAGTCTATAGATAAGCTAAAATAAAATAAGATAAAATAAAATAAGATAAAATAAGATAAGATAAGATAAGATAAGATAAGATAAGATAAGATAAGATACGATAAGATAAGATAAGATAAGATAAGATAAGATAAGATAAGATAAGATAAGATAAGATAAGACAATGCTTTATTGTCCAGTTATTCAGAAATTTGTTTTGCAACATCCATCTCATCCAACAACACAGTATCACTCACATTTAAAATAAGAGAATCGCATTAAAAACATCCTAAAAGATTAAAAAAGTCCAACTATCCAACTGCAGACCAAATACAAAGTAAGCCTAAAAGTCCTTAGTTTATTTTCCTTGAGAACCTAAGAACCTGATTAAGAACCTGACCACCCGCCAAGGGCTAACCTCACAGGGTCGGTGACCTTAACGGCTTGGCTATACTGGCACCTCTTATAAAAGTTTTTTTAAATTATCTTTATCGACATGTCAGCTAAAGATATTGCACCAAAACATACACCGTTTTCAAACGTAGATGTTTAAAAATATTGTTTTGTTATCTCTTACCTTAACTATCTAAAGAAAGCACCATGTAGAATAAAAAGCCTGTATTTTCTGGACTCCTTTTCATTTTGTGACTTAAATCCTCCATTTCCACACCAGGTGTGAACTGTGTGTAACTTAGAATAGGAACAAGCAGTTTAAGGCTGTAATATCTGTCTTCTTTGAGGCTGATATTCAGCTTTGACTTTTTCCTCGTTTGTGAGGAGATTCACGAGGAATTACTCCAAGGTTCAAGAGGAGCTCGGCCTTTGCACTTCTAAGGTTGATGCCACTGCACCCCAAACAACGCGAGGGTTAATGATCATGGTCCTCTCTTAGTGCGGGCTTACTTACCTCTGGCCTACCACCCTCTAACCTCTGTAGATGCTGCACTGACAGAGCAGGGAGGGAACGATACCGACATTAAAAGGAACACGCAGAGTCTGAAGGGTAAAAAGGGAAAACACTTTAGGAGAGTTTCCCTCGACACTACCACAGAGATTTAATGATACGTTTTAGGCCTCATTTAAACTCTTAGCAGCTGCTTGGAATCTATACTGCCATGTCACTCAACAATCAATACCTCTCTTCCACACAAACACACACACTCTCCTACAAACACATACACACACCCTGGGAGGAATCTCTCTTATCGGGAAACATCAGATCAAGCAGATACACTTGAATGGCTATTGGGGCCAGATTGACTCACAGTGAGGGGACGCAGATCAATGTTTGTGCTCGCAAGCCAAACTCCTTCTGTTGTGTGTAAGTGTGTTTCAGTGTGTGTGTGTTTGCCTGCTCGGCCAGCTGTCTGTTTATTCACGGCGTATTAATGTAAGGATGGTGCTCAAAGAGGGGCCATGAGACCCCAGGACGGGCCGAGTGCGTCCATGGACTTGCCTGACAAGAGAGGCCCCAGATCAAGCTCCCCCACTGGGCTTTGGAGACAAAGACAAGTGCCTGTGTTTCCAAACACGGGCCCCTCTCACCACCCCGAGGTCAGCAACTTAGAATAATCTAGCCAGAGCAGGAGGAACCGTGCTCTCTCCTGCACACACACACAAACACAGTCATTTAGGCATATAGGCTTTAATATGACCCAGCTTAACCCACCAGAGGAGCAAACGGGGGGTGTCATGGGGAGGAGGGGGGCTTCAGGCTGAAGGTTTCCAATGGTGGGAGGTCTACATGAGCAGAAAGACAAAAAAGCAGTTGTGGTAGGGATGAAAAGGAGCTATCATGAGACATGTGCTTGACAGACAGAGAACAGACAGAGCCAGCTAAACGCGCGGATGCTGGAAGACAGAAACATGAAGCAAGAGGTTGCGAAGTGGACTTAATGTCCTGTGAGATCAAAGCAGACAAATAAAAAGAGAGATGAAGGGCGAAGGAGACCTTGCCACGCTGAGTAATGAATGAAATCAGTGGTCTAAAAGGGACACAGGCTCTTTGATCCCTCCTGTAATAATATTCCTCAAGTACGGCCTCTTCTCAAATGCCATCACCAAAGGGAGACAAATGAGTGACGAGCAGACACCGAAATCAATAACAGGCTTCATCACCTGCATGTTAAAAGACACATGTCACGTTTTTCAACACTTCTGAAAGCACAACGTGACACGAGTAGCCCGGTCTGAAATAGAAAGCCTAAATTATTCAGGACCAGCTGACATTTATCTCTTTACCTCACAGTTTACTGTTTTGTCATGGAGAGCAGAATAATGTCTGCTGTAGCCTCGGGGGCTGCAGTGGTTGTATTTTTTCCTCTGTAGACCACAGGGCTAAATTTGGATGACTCTCTCAAAGCCTGTCAAGCTCCTGCTCAGCTCTGCTCAGTGTAGAGGAAGTGTGCCATCTAGTGGACGAGTGTGGAGGAGTGAAAGGAAAGTGACACTACAGAGGAAGACACTGCTGTGTAGAAGCAACATTATGAGGTGTTTTATGAAAACTAAAAAAGATGTTATCTTGTGTATATTTAAAGTAAGACTGTTGTTGACAGTTCGTAGCCCCCGGTCTCCACTTTAAAAACCAAAAATGTAAGAGCCAGATGATCCTCCTGAAGGGCCTCAGACAGCAGAGGAGGGACAGGGACAAACAGATATACACAGCTGTAACTCAGTTCATCATGTTTTGTCATTTTCAAGAGAAGAAAAATGTGAAACTGAGTCGCAGTTAAAGTGGAAACACTGGATAACCAGACTAGACATGATTCAATTGGAAAGGAGCCACAACTGTTGAAAACCACCCGGGCCTCCAAAACTCAACTCTATAGGCAGGACCACAGAGTGTATGGTTTTGTTACACGATCAAGGGCCACGATCACTGTTGACTGTAACGAGTTACAAAGAAACAGGTTGCAGTAAAGAAACTACTTTTTGGGGTAAAAAGTAGTGTAACATGTTAAAACTAAAAATGTAGTAACGAAACGTAGTTCCTCCCTCTGGGACCAGGGCCGGCCCGTGACATAGACAGTAAAGGCAATCATGGGGGCGCCAGTGCGGCTATCTTTTTTGTATGAAAGGATTTCCAGACTTAAATTTAGTAATGTTACAAAAGAATCCAGCAAAACATGACAATAACTTAAAAAGGCTCTATTTTCCTGCACTCGGCTTGACCCTGAAAGGCACATGATCACAACACCAACCCCGCTCCTCCTCACCTTGTCGTTTGTGGACGAGATGGACAGGCAGTTTATGCTGCTTAAATGATAGTGACTGACAGTTTGCTAAAAAACAGGTATCATGAAGAAAAAAAGCCAAAGTCTTCAGGAGCCCAGGGGTGAAAGAGAAGAAGAGAGGAGGAGGAGAAACGCCAAAAAGACAGAGGTATGTGTGTGATGTTATCTCGAATTTTAACTCGCAGTTATGCTAGCTTGTTATTGGTTGAGTCACGTTTGACTGTGTAAGTCCTAACTTATAATAAAGTTAAAGTCAGTGACTTTCACTGCTTTTTAATCAGGTAAACAAACATTTTATACATGTAGATAAAATAACCAGGCATAGAATTACAGTTTTTCTTTTGTGAGGCAGGTATGGTTAGAGTCCTGCTTCTTATTAACATCCATGTGCACTTAGTAAGCTAACATTCAGCTGATTTCAAATATAAATATTGTAATAAATAGTTTGAAGAACACTTGCTCTGCTGCTCTGATGAAGAAAAAACATACCAAGTAACCTCTGGAATTAAGCTTTTTAACCGTATGCTTGATTATCAATAAATATTCACAACTACTAACTTGAATGATATATGTGACTAACATGATTTCTTATTTATTGTATTTCATTATAAGTTCCTTATAACAAAATACATCCTGATAAACACATTTTTAAATCTTCAATTTGTATTTATAGAACTTAGTATTTCAGTTTCTTATATAATATATATATATATGTATATATATATATATATATATATATATATATATATATATATATATATATATATATATATAAGTGTTATTATTTTGTATTATTTAAATTTGATTTAAGTGTTTAATGCAGGTTTTTCTTTTATAAAAAAAAAAGTCACTAAAACATAGAGCTGTATGATCGTAAAAATTGTTATTGGTGTTGGAATACAAGGGGCGCCAGATGAAATTTTGCCTAGGGCATCAAATTGGTTAGGGCCGGATCTGCCAGGGACTCATTTGACAGCAGCTCTGCCTCAGCTGCACTCTCATTCTACACTGAAGCTGGTTTTCACAACAGCATGCAGAGAGCAGTCAGTCATCATGGCATTATTGTTTCTCTTGTCAAGTGCTCTGTGGCAATTTTCAGAACAAAGAGCACAAGAGAATGACCTGTTATGTCCTTCATAGTGGAATTTTATGTAAGCCCATACACATTTAGGAAATGAGATGGGGTTCTGCCCAAAGTTGAGCAGTAACGTAAAAAGTTTCTTTCTATAGAGGGTAACTAAGTTAAGTAAGGGACTACTTTTTCTAGAAGTGACGTGTAACTAGTAAAAACTACGATGAACCCAAATATGTTCCAGCAGAAATTATCCAAGACTGTTTCTGAACAAAACATTGAAGTCTCTATGTAAAAATTATTATATTATTCAGTGTTTACAAAACAGGAAATTAAGACATTGCACGTCTACATTTTTGTCTTCATGTACATATTTTGGTATGTACAAGAAGATGAAGAAGTTAAAGGAAGAGGTTGTTTGGGGTCTTTCAAATGGCAAAGAACATCAACAGCTGATGTAGGTAAAGCTAGGCCCTATCAATTAAACAAAGTGAGTCATTTTCCCGAGTAAGATCAAAGTCGAATGGAATTAAGGAAACAAAAATTGGAGCTAAAGAACAAAAACAATAAAAAACCCAAAAGACTTGAGTTTCAGCATTTAATCCAAATATCAGTATAAAGTAAGTTCAATTGTCATTCCATGACCCTTAAATTATAATTTAAAGCACAACTTTGTCTGCAACATACCATCACTGGCTCAGTTTAACACAAGCAAGAAAAAAAACAGTCATTTTGACTTTTTTATTGTCAACAAATATGAAGGTGATACAAGTTTTACAGTTTTACATGTCACAATAGACTGGAGTGTTTCTGGACAGTAACAAATTATCAAGCAGTCAAGACAGAAATGACACAAAAAACAAACAAATAGTATATTTATATGGGATATATATAAAGGACTGGCTGACAAGAGACCAGAGGAACAGGGGAAAAGAAGAAAAAAATCATTGTTTTCGTACACAATGATTGAAACTTTTCTACAGCTTTAGACAACTTTAATTTCCTCTTTGAGACTTTAACAAGTCTAAACTAGAAGTTAAATGAACTGCGAGCTGAGTGCTGTAGTGCATTTAACAAAAGAAAGCAGCAGCCCTCTCCAGTCTGACAGCACCAAGCAGAAACACAAAAGAAAGAAGTGTCCGCCGCCGCCTTACTAATCGACCCATTTTACCAAAGCTAAGGAGAGGGCTGGACAATTTGCTGTCTATAATAGCCCCAGCCTAAGGAGACGGGTTACTGAGGCGTTGAATCCCCTCTCCATCTGAAATGATCATGCTGGATCAGCTGGGGTATTGCGCACCTCCCAACCATGAAGAACTGCGGCCCAGGCCCCGCCATAATTAAAGCACTTATTGATTGGACTTTACGCACTCCTGCGTCCTCTGGACCGTGAGCCGGAGGCACGGGGCGGGTCACTCCCTCTCACTATGCTAATGTCTATGGTAATGAAGCTGCCTGGTCCCAGTCGATTATTGACGCCTTCCTAAATGGACGGTTGATCCACAATTGAAGCTTTGTGCTGAGGGGTCAATAGCGTGGAGATTGATACCGGGGCAGGAGGTCAGTTTCATTTCTACTCTACCGCTTTCAGAGAATGAATTGAAAATGACTTTGTTAATTGAAATATTAATTGGAAAGTAAATGACATTCCACACCCCCAAGTGGTATTCCTGCTTATCCCCTCATATTGACGAGAAATATATGAGAGCCATCTATGGAGGCCCCTGGGAACAGGTCAGAGACCTTATTGCTGGGGATCAACTCCTCACTGATTTCACTTTGGTGGCCTTTATGTCTATTTATGTTTTCCCAAGCAGTGTGTGCATATACAAAGCATCATCCTGTTGAAATGAAACATTTACCAAAGGGAAAAAGAAAATTGAAATGGCCACTGAGGGCTTGGCCCAAATGTGAGTCAATTTCTGAGTCATTATGTAGGAATGCACGACTTTAAAGCAGAAAACAAAGTGTTTACAGCCAAGAAAAGAGGCTGTTTGCCTCTTTCGTTTGTTGCTCTCTGATAATGTCAGATGTTAAGGGACATATTGAACATTTGTAAGGCCTTGCAAATCTTCCTTACTGTCTGTGTGAGGACGTTGAGTGATACCCAAAAAACGCTGTCTGTCTGTTTAAGGTCAACACGGTGAATTTAGAAAATCTGCAAATGTGTGTTTTTGGTGCATTTCATGTGGTCATGCTATTATTAGAGAAGTAATGTGGCTGGTTGTACTGTTTAGCTTTAGGTAACAGCCACAGTAACCCAGATGTGTCTCCAGTCTGGCTCCGCCCCATCACAGCACTGGCTCAGATAGGTTTCCATTCAAGTCAAAGGCTGTCTTACAAACCACCTACTACATACTACATGTGAATGTAGTATGAAGTAGGAACTACATGAAGCTTAGCGGAAGTTCAATCAGAAAGACTATCTTCCTGGCATGCCGCTTTTCTGTCTCTGTCTTTAACCGCTTCCTCATAACTCCACCTCTCATCTCCTTTTTCTCCCAATCACAGTCAGTCACCTATTCTCTCTCAGCCAATCCGTCGTAGCTGTCATATTTAAATATGCTCTCTCTCTCTGCAGCCGGTCAGCTGTCATTCAGCGAAAAGGTCCTCAAACCCACCTCCACCCCTTCACCACCCCATCAGGTCTCGGTCATCCCTCAAGTCTCAACTCAAGCATCTCACTCCTTCACCACCACCAGTGTCTAGGCTCCGGGGGGAAGTTCACGGGAGCATCAATCATTCCTCATGCTCCCGAAACGATCACTTCCTGCGGGGTCTAAGCGCCAAAGACTTTTTCACTCATCAATTCTTTATCTGTTTCATTAAAATTGGTCACTCATACTATTTGTCTTCTCTTCCTTATTAGTCTTTCCTGATTGAAATACTACCTACTGCTTTTGCTTGTAGTATGTAGTATGACTGTTTTGTTTGGTCTGTTTAGTAGTATACTAAGCTGGTTTCCAGTCTCGAAAGGTGGAGCCACAGATGATGTTTTTTTGTTTTTGCCCTTGATATAAATGTCAGGTCAAGGTTAAATTTTTGAGCCAGGTTCTGAGTAAGGTCTGGAGTTAGATTTAGGTCAGTGTTAGTGTCTGGGGTGGGGTTAAATATTTAGCTAGCTAGCTTCATCAGTCTATGATCTTTCTTAGACGTTTTTAAAAACCTGAAATCTTATCAAGTAATTTTGCTGTATTTGCAGTAGAACAATGTTTTTTTGGACTTAATATGACCTATATAGTGCAGACAAACGTCTTGTTTCAGGATGTTAAAAGACAAAAATTAGGTCTGAATCGCTTGTAAGAAGTAAAAAAAAAAAAAAAGCTTTCGATGGATCAAGAGAAAAGTTACTTGTATTATGACATTATTCTAGTTTCAAGCAAATTTTCTTGCAAATTTTTCTTGTCCCATTGGCAGATTTTTTTACTTGTTACAAGCAATTCAGAGCTCATTTTTGTCTTTAGAGAACTTAAAACAAGACATTTTCAGGACTGATCAGTTGAATGTGGCTCATATCAAGTGTAATAAGACAATTCTTACTTAAAGTCAGACAGAAACACTTGATAAGATTAGTTATACAATTAGTTTTTTGCAGTGTAGTCCACATGCCTGTCACAACATTCTAGTTGCAGCTGTGCAAGACCTGTATCGTGGTCATACATTGATAAAAACTTCACATTCAACCAAGTAATAATTCCAGTGCTGACTAATAAGGATGACATTTTATGATTCTTAAACTGACTGACAAGCACATCCCAAAACAGACATCCAAAAAAAATTGTTAATCTTTTAAAAACTGTGTGTTGCATATTTGTGAGTGTTTGTGAATGAGAGACAGAGTGGAAGGCAAAACAAAATGATTCTCCTGAAATAAAAGAAGAGATCAAAGCACAGGAGAAAAAGTTGTCATTCCTGCTGCTGAAACACAGAACAACACCGCTTGATGTTTGATGGACCTCTGGTGGCTCTGGTGTGAAGGGCAAAGCACAACATCACGCAATCACTCTGACAAAGGTTGGCGTATCGATCAGTGTATATTTCCACTGTTACATATCAAAAACATCTCTGCTCTTCCCTGCGCGTCTACGACCCTTGGGATGACCTGAAGTGCATGCTCTTTACAGCAGCCCATCCCTGGATGGCAGTTTGGCCCGTCACGTGGATGCTCCAGTGCCTCACAGAGTCACACACTAGACACACAGGTCTTTGTTACAGTGCACCTGGCCTTTGTGGAAGTTTCCTGACTGTTTTTTTTTTTTAGTTGGATGAACTTTTCAATGTGTGTACACAGACAGACATGACGTCGTGAGAATAATTCAGGAAGACAGAATCCTATCTTTATCTTTCAAAATTAACCAGTGAAACATGTCAGTATTGGATTAAGGATAAAGTTAAACCTGTCTGGAGCTCACTCTTTATTACACAGCGAGCGCAGACAAAGCCAAACACATCCATCTGATGAGACCCTGCTTTAATTACTGGTCTCAATCGAGACGTGTCACTCATATTGTGTCCCAGCGTTTGAGCTGTGTACCACCAAGTGATGTGTTTCATCTAAGAAACCCATTTTCTTTAACATGATTAGCCTGATCCTTAAAGCCCAGCTTTTAATGTTAGAGGCTGGAGTGGAAGGTTTTGCAGATGATTTGGGGTGTGTGAGCGGTGTGTGAGTTGGTGTGAAAGCGTGGGGTGCGACAGGAAACTTGTGGTTTTCGACAGAAGGTCTGAAGAGATCTTGTTATGTCTTTTCTCACGGTTATTTATATTTCAATCTGACACAGCCTCTGAATAAACATCTATATTAGGGTGACCATATTTTGATTTCCAAAAAAGAGGACAACGGCACTGGCCTCAAGGCACAAATTCAGACAGGCTTCTTATATTCTTAATATTTTCACTGCCCCATGGTTACTCCCGTCTGTGGAAACACCACAGTACTGTTTTTTTTTGAGTGCTTCATGAGTGACTTCAACAGAATGGGGGGCTATTACACCTAGAGATGGGTACTGAATCAGGTACTTCAAAAGGTACCGACCGAATTCTGTCAAAAGTACCGAGTACCGATTCATGTAAAATCAAAAGGTACCACGTTTGGGTACCTGAACACATCCTTGTGACTGTGAGGAAGTGAAAGAATAGTCGATTTTCCATGATGGACATGAACACAGCATTGCAAGGGTATATACTGAAGGACTGTTAAATTGAAAAAAATATATATAACATTGTTAAAGAAATTGATATTATTTACCACATAACTACAATAAAGTACAGAAAATTTGTACCGTTGAGCACTGGTACCGATTGCCAGGTACCAGGTATTGGTGCCAGCACTCCTAAACTTTTTAGCAACGTCAGAGTCAGGAAATGTCTTTTTTTAGCAAGGCACTGGTGCAATCCATGGACCTGTAGCTGTTGTGGTGTTTTACAGTATGAAATGCCAAACATGCCCTGTCATGTCATGTTTTTCGGTGTCCATGTGAGCTTTGAGATCTCCAGCACCTTTATTGGACACTGAGACATATGTGCCAGCTTTGCACACGGTTCACTCCGCCTCCCACTTGTCCCGATCGAGACGGTATGTCGGAAATTTTTTTTTGCAGTTCATCTGTGAAGCTGCACTTACGCTTAGGCATCTTCCGTGCAATACAGCTCCGCTGACTAAACAGCCCCGTCTTCTCCGCTCTCCGTCTATGTCTCTCTCTCTCGCCTTCTCTCTGACCCTCTCACTCTCTATGCGTGTGTGTGCACGCGCTGAGCAGACCTGCCCACAAGGCAGCCTCTCGGTAAGTGATGCGCATGATAGTATTGTTTGCGAGCGCCGGTCAATTAACGGATGTGCGTAATGGTCCTATGAAAATCAGTGAACACCGGACATTTTCGTGAATTTATTAAACCCGCCCGGACACCCCGGACAGGACGTAAAAAGTGGACATGTCCGGGCAAAAGAGGACGCTTGGTCACCCTAATCTATATGGACATGTGTTTTCTAAGTATGCCCTCGTGAGCATGTATAGGGGCTCAACTGTGTGCTCCTCATTGCCATTCCTAATCGATATGGGATGAGGATATGAGAGTCGTATTGATTGTAATTTCCTGTGACGCTGCGTTCCGCTCCCTAGCTTTATCAGGAGACTAATTTCTATCAGCCACGCTGTCGGCCAACCAACAGCCCAGGCTGCTGCCCAGGACAACAACTAATGAATAAGAGAAGGACAAATAATCCAGCAGGGCATTTCTGCTCTGACAAACAGGTTGCCACAGGGATGATAATGAAGAGGCTGGGATACAGACTGTGGAGAAATGTGTGTGTGCGTGTCAGCTTACTGTTGTTGGTTTTGTATAGCATGTTCTGTATTTGTGTGTGTTTTTATCTCTGGTTAAGGCAGCCTGTCACTGGTTTTAATGACCGGACATTTGGGACATCAGGTGTTTGTGTGTCTTGGGATTTTCTGGTGTTGACAGAAGGACTCAAGGGCGAGCCAACATTTGTTTTCCATCCTGGCAGCAGGTGGACAGTCGATCGGGTGTTTATTTTTTTGTTGTCATTGCTGAGTAGGTATAATGATGTAGTACAAGGCTCTTATTAACACTTGTTCCCACAGTGTTATGAATTTGTCCTTTTTAATCCCTGACATATTTCCTTCAGCTTTTTCTTAAATGTATTTTTTGTTGTACCATTTTCTCCCGGTGTCTGTTTCACATCTCACTCTCACAGCCCTCTGTATTTCACAACTTTAAACAGTGTCCATTACATTGTAAGCTTGCTTCAACTTGTGTTAAGTATATAATGAGTTAAAACTCAAAGGTCCTTGCATCCCCTCATCAAAACACAAAATTTATTTTTCCTGACTAGAAAAGCACTCAGAGAGCTCGGACCTCCTCCAAGCATATTGTGATTGTCACCAACACTATAGTCCTACTTTAATGTTATACTCCCTTTCAGCAGACTGTCTGCTACAATTTGGTGTTAGTTGCAGGTTTGTACGATAATTTGTTTCCTGACAGTGTTGAAAATTATGATGAGCCAGTACATATTTCATACTCCATATCTTAGTATCCAGAATATTGTTAGGATCTGGATCATACATTAACATCTGTCAGAAATTATGATGACCTTGTCTTGTATTGTTTTGCAAAGCAATCTGACCATTTATGTTGGAGTTATGTACACATATGGTGAAAACCCATCCCACCCTATCTCACAATTATTTACAGTCCCTGAAAAAAGTCCTGGATCCAGACGGTGATCTGGATCACCTCCAAAATGTATTCAGTTCTTCCTTATCCCACTTTGCACATTTCCTGAAAATTTCATCAAGATCTGTTTGTTACTTTTTGAGTTGTATTGTTCACAGACAAACAGACACACAGACAAACTCTCCTAAAAACATAACCTTCTTGGCGGAGGTATTGCTGGTATTATGGTATTATGCTAGCGCAGCTAAAATCCACTCTCCCCACGCTAGAAAAACAACTATTGTGAAGCAATGCTTCCAAATATACGAGCAAGATAACACTCAATAGTGCACACTCAAGGGGCAACATCCAGTTAGTAAAAATGAAGCCTATGTTGAAGTGCTAAAAGTTGCTATTGGTTGAGAATCTGCTTGAGGCTGGCTAAAGAAAGACCAGAAGTCACGAACACACCCAGCCATAAAACAGACTTTTACTGCATTAAAAAACACATTTACAGCCTGGTTCCATAAATGGCTTGGGTCTAAAATGTTGATTTCACTAACTACACACACTGGATGGTGAGTGTTTTTTTTTTTTTTTTTTTTTTATCTCTGCGGTCTAGAAGCTATTGGGATCGTTTGATTTTCCAATCAGAGACACAATTCAGGTCACATGACTGGCAGGCACCCTGTAGCTGCTTGAAGAAAATCTCACAGCTGCGGAGACTATGTCCATGTGCACACCTTTTTAAATCAATTAACTTTAGGATCAAAATTCAAAAATCGAATTCTTTCATCAGCTAGCTCAACTCAATATTTGCAGTGAGATGTTTCCCGAACCACTGCAAGTCCAAATTATTTCCTTCTAGTCTCAGATATTCCAGACCAGTCATGGTCTTTTATTTGATAATGAGGTAAATCTCAATGAAGAGTGCTTCTTTGGCCTTTTTGTCAACAATCAAGATGGCAGCCCCTACCACAGAGAAGTCTATTAAATATTGCAGCCATATAACTGAACTGGATAAATGTATTTTCATCAAAACAAGAACTTACAGCTGCACTAACCATGTTCATTGTTCAGAATTGTGTGTTATCTTCTCTGAAAGTCGCTGTATGTTTACATTTATTTTCTTATGTTATGTGGCATTTCTTAAAATGTGGATTGTTGTGGAGACACTTACATGCCCTGTTGCTAACTTCCTCTGGAAAAAAGGTCACCAAAATGGAAGTTGTCAGTTTGGATCAGGTTGCAATATAAGTCGTTTAACCAACTTCTGCTGATATAACAGCACACCCCCTCTGACAGAGCAAGAAGCTGGCCGCGGAAAATGTAACAAACATGACAGCCATCCCCCTTGTTGCACACGGTGGTAAATATTTCAATTGGACTGGTGCGATCCAAACCATAAATAAGCGGGACGAAGCAGGTCTGGAGTTGCCACTGCCAGCTGACCAGAGCAGAGCCGACTGTGGGCGGGGCTTTACCTTTCTGTCTTCACCAGCTCAGTTTATAATGCTAAAGATGTGTGGCTAACTTATGCTGAAATTTATTTCAGCCATTCCGACCAGCAGCGTTCAATCATTAGCCAGTATAGGCACAGACTAACCAGAGTTATTCAGCTGACATCTCTCAGTCTCTCAATTCATCTGTCTCAGCATCAGTCTTCAGTCCCAAATCCCTCTGCAGTATTTCCCACCGGTCGTACAGTTCCCCAATATTCAGTCTCTGTTGGCACCTGTTATGCTCATAATTCTTCCTTGCTTCAACCTTTTCCGCGGTTGAACAGCTTCCTGGTTTTGGCCTTGTCTGGCTCCATGACGTTTCAGTCCCTGAGCAGCTAGCTGATGTGAGAGGGGCAGTGGGGAAGGACAAGGCGGGACCATGGGCGGGACAGTGCGATGCAGGGGAGACAGGGGATTGGATGGACTCATGGACCAATCCGAAATGAGGGGAACGGCAGTTTGGATTGGTCAGTTATTATGAACATAACGGCCTCATAAACTATGTTATCAATAATTACCAAGCTACCAAATCGTAGACCATAGCTTTAAGCTAGGATTTCTAGTAGAGAATCTTTACTTTACTGTCGAACTGTTGTGTTGGGATCATCTCTTATAGTCTATAGTATAGCATGACAAACTTTCCAAGTGTGTTAGGTCTTTATTCTCTTGCTACAGGGACCAAACAAAAAAAGAGTGTTGCCCAGTCTGCAGTGAAGCTCAATGAGGGTCAGTTCCTTGCTTGCTTATGTAAAGTAGGAAAGAAACAAGGATGTCATACAATTCATCTAATGCTCAACAGAAAAAACAAGTTTCACTTTAACCACATGTCTCTATTTAATGCTGAGTGCAGTTGAACACTTCCCTTATCAAATTATTGTTTTCAGTCAGATGTCAGAAGACGTCTACTGGCCACTTCCTCCATGACTCAAACTATTTAAACAATGACCTCTAAAATTTCCATTACACTATAAAATTCAGATCAACACGCTCTAATAGAAATTAATTGAATGAGTTTGCTGCACATCAAAATTGTCCAAGGCATCCCAGGTTTACAAAGCCAATAATGTCCTTATCCTGATATCAATCTCTGCTTTATCCATCATAATATTTTATACTAAAACAAATACATTTCCTAAAAGTTAGATTCTTAAAGTTCCACTGGGTGCGTTTCTCGTGTCGGGCTCTGGGGACTTTACTGGGACTTGGGCTAAGGCAGTGAGGACTCAATCTGGACTCAACTCAGATTTTTTATATGGTGACTTGAGACTGGACTCAGACTCAGGCTGTGGTGACTGGGCTCTGTAGTTTGTGTGGGTACACAGAGCAGCTAAACAGAGCGTGGCTAAGAATGTCACTGTCACTGACATTTTCACAAGGTGGTTTTAATCATGTGGTTGTTTTAATTTAGCATAAAATCCCTCTGAGTTCCTCCTCTCAGCTAACACAATTTAAATACTATCAGTGACTCAAAATTAGAACAGTAAACATAAGTGAAAGTGAGGATACCTTTGTGTGTGTGTGTGTGTGTGTGTGTGTGTGTGTGTGTGTGTGTGTGTGTGTGTGTGTGTGTGTGTGTGTGTGTGTGTGTGTGTGTGTGTGTGTGCACTCATACATACACGTATGAACATTTGTTCTTTTGAGTGAAGCTTCACTGTAATGGTTGAGTTGTGGGCTGGCTCTGTGGTGGAAAGACTGTTTCTCATCAAGGTTTGAAATAAGTGAGCTCACTGTTTCCTTTCTACAGCCCTCCATGCTGAGGTGTGAAGGGGGGGGGGGGGGGGTAAGACTTTGTGTTTTATAAGAGACAAGATCACCAGTTGAATCACCAGAGAGGCAGAGGGACTTTGAAAACTGGAAAGGTGAAAAGCTAATACTCTGCACCTGCTGCGTAAAAAAGGCTGGACGATCTAGACAGAAACTCTGAGACTGAAGAATAACAACAAAGTTTGACCTTGAAGATGAGATCCAGTCTGGTATCATTTGCTCTTCTTTGCTTTACCACATGGATGAGCCTGAGCAATGCAAGTAAGTTCTGCAAAAGAAATGGATAAAAAGTATGTAAAGGATGTGATAAAGTTTTTTGCTGGTGTTTAATCTTTATTATGTCTGCCTTGTTTAGCACATGGTCCAGTGATAGGCTGCTGTGAGCAGTGGTCCGAAACCAAAGTCCCCTTGAACCGAGTTAAGAATTACACCATCCAATCTGGAGGCGGCTGTCCGATCAAAGCTATCATGTAAGTGATCTTGAAATGTGGTTAAAATGGTTAAAAATGAAGATACTACTCTTCCTAAAATGGCTATACATTTGTTCCCAGAAAGACCAAATACACATTGTTCAGTTGTATAAATGTTGTGGTGTTGTTGCTGAGCTGACTCACATTGAGCGAGTGACTTGTTTTCAAAACAAAACCAAACACCACTTATTATATGCTCACTGTACAGCTAGATTTCTAACCACAGCTTGAATGCTTAGACTGAAAGTAATGAACATAGATGGAGCAGAATATAAAGTAAAAGTTTCCTCTAAAGAATCTTTAAAACTTCTTCATAAAAACTTAATATTGGTCTCTTTAATTCAATCAAATTTGATCAACTAAGGATGAGTCATGAATTTCTGAGTTATGAATCGTTGCTAGTTTTTTTTTTTTTCAAGTAATATTAATAATAGTTGTACAACATAGTTCACTCAGCTATCAGTAGAAAAACCCTGAAATTAGTGAAGTGGCTCTGCCGTCACTGTGCAAATCCAGCTGATTGACCAAGTCTCTAACATGCCTGCTGGGGCCAGCTTATGAAGTTGTGACATTTTTTGCAGTAGTTTTGGATAACTATACTAATTAATCATACAAATTTTGAGATTCATAGTCTCATTTTGTAGATCTTTTAAATCACCAGCTGCACTGAGCTTAGATATTAATGCACTATCTACAAAGCTTGAAAGCACCCATTGCCTGTATAAACCGCTCCTAACAATTTCCAAATCCATTTTCAGAATTCAGACAACAAAGGGCAAAAGACTTTGCTCAGACCCTGATGATCGCTGGACCATAAGAGCCATGCAGAAGGTGGATGAGGAGACAAAAGCGCTGCTGCAGGAGAGTCAGGGTGAGGAGGACGGATCAGCTGTTATCATCACACCAGCAGAGGCACCAGTCTCAAAGAAGAAAGGCAAGAAGGGAAACAGACGGCAGGGAGGAAAGTTAAAGAGAGGAAAGAAGGGTGGGAGACAACGTGTTTAAAGATTTAGAAAACAAATCACAGACAAATAATACCCTTTCTCCATCCAGACTGGTCCCAGTATAATACATCAACAATAAAGACACTTTTAACAACTTTAACCACAGACTTTATGCATCTTAACATTGATTATTGAATATGTTAGATGTCCTGAATGTATGTATATATGTATGTCACTCAATCTGATAATAAAGTATTTTTGAGTAAACATTGTGTTTTGTTGTGTGTCGTGGAATCTAAAACTGCGCTGTGGCTGTTCAGTATTCTGTAGTTTGATAAACTTCACTAAGTGACTCTGATTGTGTTAAATGTCAGTTAATAAATGAACAGGAGAAAATCAGCATAGAAAAACAGTCAACATAATAAATGCAGCCAAAGCTGATCAAAGGGAGATTCAGGTTTTATGGGCATGAAGTATAAATACACATGAAATTGAAAAACAAGGACACAAACAAATACTGTACAGTCTGTGGTCTGATTAGTTTTAGTAGCTGCTGTAGTTGTTTGGGTTTTTTTTCAGGTATAATACTATACACAGACATGTTCACCACTTGACTAAATATCCATGCAAATTTATGTTTTCTTTCTTCAGTAGTTGAGAAAAAAGGTCAAGTAATTAACTCTGTTGAGATCACATAGCAAAGGTATTTGGTAAGCAGTGGTCCAGTGTCAGGGTCTGCATGCATCTACTGTACTGTTTGATAACAGTGGGTTATACATGCGTCCCAGGAGGTCACCATCTGAGACTATCTTCTCTGAAACAACACTAGAGAAACCCCCGTAGCATGAACACATTATGCTAAAAGGGATATGGAAGAGTCGGCATAAATGCAATGAGTCCTAACAATATTTACCTATGTGACAGAGACAAATATGCAAAACATTGCCTCATAAAGTATATGAAGTCAAAGTCATACACTCAGGTGTCCAGCCATGTGACAAAAGCAAAATCCCCTTCACTCTCAAAACACAAGTATGACTTCTGAAGGGGATTTTTAAGACCATAGCCTTTAAGGGCTTAAATCTGTTGTCTTCTGTTCGGTACTCACTCTGTCATGACCTGATGGCATAGACAAAAGTCTTTCTCTCTTTGAACATGGTCGGATTGTTAAACTGCATAAGCAAGGCCTCTCAACACACCATTGCCATCGCTTCTGAGGTTGGGCGCAGGAAGACAGTCATTTTGAATTTCTTCAAAGATCCTGAGGGTTATGTATCAAAGAAGTCAAGTGGTAGACCCCAAAAAATTTATCAGCGCTGAGCCAGAGGATCCGATTGGCTGTCCATCAAGACACAGGACGATACTCATCCCATTCAAAGCCTGTTATTGGTGCTGACTGCAGCCCACAAAACAATCAGATGGTATCTGCTACAGAATTGCTGTCTTCAAAGGCCTTGTCTCCTTCAACGCCACAAAACTGTCCGTTTGGACTTCGCAAGAGAGCATCAAACATGGGACACTGAAAGGTGGAAGAAAGTTTTATTCTCTGATGAGGAAAAATGTAACCTTGACGATCCTGATGACTTCTCATGTTACTGACATGACAAGGAGATCCCACTGGAGATGTTTTCTGTGCGGCCCAGAGGAGGCACCATCATGATCTGGGGGGCTTTCTCTTTCACTGGATCAATGGAGTTTCAAGTCGTGCAGGGGCATCAAACAGTGGTTGGATATGTGGAGATGTTGCAGGGGGAATCCTTCATGACTGAGGGCCCTGGTCTGTGTGATGACGACTGAGTTTTTTTCAACAGGACAACCCTGCAGTTCTGACAAAAGACTTCCTCCAACCTCTGACCTTAGCCCCATTCAACAAATTAGGGGTAAGTTGTAATATTAACTGGACAGCTCTTGTAAATTCAAAGAAAAGCGTTTGGCTTGAGTTGCAGAAGACATGAGCTCACAGTTGAAGTTTTCAGGAAATAAATTGACACTTTACCAGAGATGTGCTGCTGTAATTGATGCAAAGGGTGGACAAACCAAATATTAAAGTTAAAAGTAGATTAAAACAGTAGGACTCACACAGACTTTTTTGTTGTGCTCAGAGCAACCAGCTGCATGTTTGGAGGAGGGGAAAAAGGTTTGAATATTTTCAGATTTGTTTGGTGTTGTAATAATGTTGACCACCTCTGTGTATGTATATACACTTTGACAAGTTATGTGATGTCTAGTGTTGATAACTAATATTAACATAGGCTTTAAGGTTCAGCACAATATCCTAAATATGATAAGCTATTTTAAATTTTATCAAACACCCACATTTTTTGCCATGAAATAGAATATTGTTTATATTTTTTATAGGCTGGAAATGTACAACAATATGAACGTCTTAGCGATATAGCTTCAAAATGTAAAAAGTTTGATATTTGTGGTATTATTGCCCCTGTTTTGTTACCAACATGTGAAACTGTGAGGCACTATGAAACCACAACCACTGCTTCCTGCATGAGCCGAGTGCATGCTAGCGCTTGCTTGTTTGTGGTCAGTTCAACAGAAGCGCTATAGAAAGAACTGTTTCCTCTCTACTAAGAAATTTCAGTTTAACATGATTATATGTTTAAATATGGACAGAACCTGCAACTGAATACATCCCACATTAAAAACAGAAGATAAAACATTAATGCAACAGAAGCCATGGAAACATTTTATACGAAATCCTCTTTGGACAGGTGTGTTGACTCCACAGCTCCCTTCACTCAGTGGGGCATTACATATTGTCTTTTAACTCCTTGTTAAGGTTCTACTGTCCTGGTTGTTTCTCGACATGGGAAACAACCTTTCTGAAGAAGCAGCAGGCAGCAAACAGCTCTGAGAGAAAACACAAACACTACACACTGCCTGCCCAGCAACCACAGTAGACACGCAGTGAACAAACTGCAGCTTTTAATGACTGAAGGGCCAGTTATTCCCCTCATGACACACAGGGGAAGTCCTCTCATGTTTATCAGGTGAAAGAAGCAGGGACTCCATATAAGTTCTACTCAGTATTTTGAATGTTTGAATGGTGAAGTTATTAAAAATTGAAATTATGTTATGTTTTTGTCAACAATGATGTGCCTGTGGGGTGTTTATTGTTTGTTATACCGGTCTCTCATCTCTAAATAAAAAAATAAAATTATGTAGGATCAGAGGTCTCAGCAGCTGAAGTTAGGAAAGAAATCTACTAACATTTTTAAATGAGCAAATCTTTTAGAATTTCCCGATTCGTCTGTTTAGATAAACAAATGTAAAAATGTCATTCACAAAAAGACGTAACTGTAAGTTGATTGGATACAGCGTTATGAGGCACCCTGAGAGCACTCCATGGAGTGAAACCTGGTTAAATCCGTTCGTAGACTTAGATAAATCTTTTTTTTTCCAATGGGGAAATGTGTAGCTACATATTTTGTAGATCTGTGAGAAGAAACTGACATGTCTTAAGAGGCAAAATGACTTCTGTGTGTGTCTCTGTGCTCGTTTGTGGGGCATACGTGCAGTGGAAAGGTTTTTTGTGGTTAACCCATCAGGAGGAAATGCCGTCTCACTCACCACAGAGCTCCTGACTGAACCTGAACCCATGGCAGAGGGGATGGGATGATATTCAGAGTCATCTTTCCACCACTTGAACTCTGTCTCTCACTTTCACACACACATACAAAAAAAGAACACAAAATTGGAGCCAATGAGGACCCACAATGCTTTGCAAACATGACCAAAACAGTAGTTCACAGCATTCCTTCTAAGAACACACAGGCTGTGTCCAAAATCACTCCCTATTCACTATATAGTGCACTATTGGTGAATACACCATTTTGTAGTGCTGTCCAAAATCTAACTGTGGTCATTCACTATATAGTCCATTCAATGTATCCCATAATGCATTTTAAAAATTAGTGTTTTAGCGATGATCACTATAGCAATAATAGAGCAATATATACCATCATGCATTGTGGTTCAAACAGAAGAAATGGCTGAGTACATGATTAGTGATTACTGATAATATGAAAAAAAAATTAAAAACTGCCAGAGAATAACACTTAGCGCTCTGTTAAACTTTCAGATGAAAGTCGCAACTAGCATAGAAACAAATAACACTGACGTTGGCCACTAGTTGCTAGGCACCGCTCTGTTGGCAATGGCCGCCTTTTGCAGCGGCTCTCTCTTCTTTGTCCGTTTCTTGTAATTTTTTCGTCTCTTTTTTTCTTCACCTCTGTAATTGGAGTGGATCATTGCTTTGTATGGCTCATTTGTTGGTCATGGACACCAAACTTTTTGTGTCTTCAGTGATATTTTTACTACTTTTTCTCCTGTGTTTGTTTTGAGATCCTACATGTAACCATGGCTGCATTGTTTTCATGTGAACTCATCTGTTAGCAGCCTGTAGCGTGTCAATGCTAACTGGTGCAAGGCCTGATGTCTTCTCACAAGGTGAGGAGAAGGAGGTGAGGACGGCGTGCTGGTTCTCAGGTGTTAGCTAAGAAGTGACGAGATTGACCTGTTCTTCCATCCATTGTTATTGGGAATGTAAGATCTATCTTTAATAAGATGGACGAGCTAGCTGTGCTAACCCAGCAACAGAGGATATACCAGAGGGCAGAGTAGCATCATGCTATTCACAGACATGGCGCATGACTTGGTCATGGACCAAGAAAAACCAAGAAATTCTCCACTTTGTTTTTTTATTTTTTTATTTGTTCTATCAAGATGCAAGCATTACATAGGTTAGACATGCAAAGTTCATTATGAAGTGTACAGGCTGCAGGACGGCTTGGAGTGTGACAGGTTGTAGCCAACCTACTTGACTTTGATTGGAAAGAGGTGTTAGCTTTGGAAACCAATGTTTCACTGGTGAGTCATTGACAAACCTGGAAAGGACAAAATTGTGAAAACTTTTGTTGGCATTTCAGAATGAGCAGAGTGTTCTTCTCCTTCTTGGTGTCTTATCTGGAGGATAGATGTCAGCCAGTCGGCTGAAAGTCATACTATTCATGAACAGCTTTTGTCCTTTCTTTTGATTTTTTTGTAACTCAGTAATTTACTCTCAGTTAATCACAGTAACTTGAGTACATGTAATCAGTTACCACCAAGAGCAGGCTGTTGCATCAGGAAGTTGCACATGTTTAGATGAGAGGTGGGAAAAACCATTGCAGTGTGTTAAACAGTCATTGACCTCAAACTCTCTTCTGTCAGAGCCCTAACCCTTCGCTCCACTCTACGGTTTGAGCTGTACTTTCTCTTTCTACCCACGCGTAGTAAGCAACAGTTTGTTTCACACATTTTTTTCTTTTTTTTTTCTTTTTTCAACCACTCATCATTGTGCTTCTGTTGCCTCTTGATGGAAACATGATGACTAGAAGCTTTGACATGGTCAGTGAGTAGCCCACCATCTCACACCATTTCAGGGGGGGGAGATGGAACATACCAGAAAACTCCAAGCGAGAGTGACTCATTCATAAACGTAACAAATAGATTTGACTTTTTTATCAAGGAATGTCAATTTGAAATTTTATTTGTGGTTTAATTGAGTCTTATCTGTATTGCATCACAGTCAAAATCACATTGTTTCAAACGGGTTTTGTAAAGTTTTTTTTTCACTAATGAGACCTTACTGCACTGGTGATAATAACTAAACAAATCCGCAAGCAATAAGTGATAAACGTAAACATTTCTTCCTATCACTTCTGTTGTTGTAACTTACTGTGAAACAGTGCTCTGAGTTGTAGTTTGGAGTTGTAATACCAACTCACCCCAGTAGGTGGCAGTATAATGTGTCTAAAACTGAGTACCACCCACAAGAAATAGAAAATGAAGATAGAACAACATTAGCGCCATGCATTGTGGGAAACAGTGTGTGAGGCAGACTGACCCATTTCATAATGAGAGTTTTTCCCCAATCAGCAGACATCTGGGAATTTCCAACAAACTGCAGATTTTGCTCTTTTTCACTTACTGCATACTACATTTTCATACCAGATCAGTTGACTCTTCTAGAGTAGTTGGTTTAAAAAGAAGCATCTGTGTTTCCTCCCGTGTGTTGGATAAATGTCTTTAGTTCCCAGTGTTTGTGCTGTGCTGTGGTTCCCTTGATTTTGTGTTGTACCTTTTTGAATTTAGATTCTAGGACATTTTAGTTCTGTTGTGTTTGACCTTTTGCTTATTGACTATTCATCAGTCTGCAATCAGGCATCTGTTTCTTAACCATTGTGACCCCCATTTAAGAATTTAATCCTGCGTTGTAGATGATAATTTCCAGCAGTATCCAACTGTTAAAGTCAGCTCCATGAGACACAGAATTTACTATTTGGTGAAAACTAAGTCTCGGGGTTCAGCTGTCCAATAAAAGAAAAATATATGAAAAAAAAGAAGAAGAGAAAAAGAAGGAAAAAAGTGCAAAGTAGAGTGTTATTCATTTTGTACAGTGCATTAATTTGATACCTAGGCACTCCAACTTTTGACTCTTTGCACTGATTCAGTCATTCGCTACAAAACTTTTTTTTCTAAAGTAAAAAGTGCTATTTGACTATTTGATTCAGCTATTTCAGTGTGAGCCCTGAATCCATTCTCCACCTGCTATGAGATACCTTTCTTACCTGATGAAATTCTTTGGATGCATCAACTTGAGAATTTCTCTGATTTTTACTCGACTAACAGAGTTTTTCTCCAACTTAAAGATGTTGTCGCTGTGAGATTCTGTGTTTTGTGGCCTTTGGTGGATATGAAACTCACAAAGAAGTCAGATATAAAGATCTAAAAGCAGATGACACTACCAGTTGCTGAGAAACAGATCTGTTTGTGTTTCTCAAAACACAAACTCAGACACAGCATAGGCTACCACAAGTGAAAATAAGGAACAAAAGCGTTTCATTGAATAAGCTTTTTTTTTTTTTTTTCAGACTTCACTGAGTGTCAAAGTAGAAAATAACACTATTTTCTCAAATATTTACATATAAAGGAAAATACATTTAATTTACATCAGTGGTTAGAAAATTTTTAAAAACAGCTTAAATTAACAAGAACGAGGTAAGAAATTTGTTGGAAGCACAGAAATCATTCAGAGTCTTTGGAAATCAAATGACAGGAAAGCTTTGGTTAAAGAGGAGCTCTTAGTTTAATTAATAGTGCAGTTCTTCAACGTGAAGATAGCAGTGATGGCATGACAAGACAAGTTGTTGAGTTGCCAGTTCTTTCCATCCAGATAGGCCATGCTGGTCTTTGTCCACACTCTGCTGGGGCTGGAGCAGATTCTTTTACCATACACTGTCGTAAATCTGTTCAAAAAAAAAAAGATAGAAAAAAACCAAAGCACTTAAAGAAAATATTTATTATTAAATCACACATTTTTCCAAACCTCATCTTTAAACCTCAAAAATGTTTTGTTGATTCTGAATTGTAGACTTACACCACAGCACGAAGAGGGCACCTGTACTGTATGTAGTAACTTTTCAGCCGGTCTCTGTGGACTTGAGTGGTTGTAAGTGATCGGCAGCATCTGCCAATCTCACCTTTAAAGAAAGAAAGAAAGAAAGAAAGAAAGAAAGAAAGAAAGAAAGAAAGAAAGAAAGAAAGAAAGAAAAGTTATTCTCACTATACATTTACATTTTTTTCATTAAAAAAACGTATAATTTCTGAATGATCATAAAAAATAACAAAACATAGACAGATAGAAATCCTCATTCTGCCCTCACCTTGTCCTGAGGCTGTAGAAACAACGATGGTTACAAGAAACAGCAAAACAGTTAAGTTGAGACTTGGCATTGTGTCTGTAGCTCAAACAGATGCGAACACTTGTCAACTCTGTAGTTCCCTTTGAGCCCAGCGACACTTTTGAGGATCAGTAGTTTGAAGAAAGGGAAGCAGACTCCTCTGATATGTACAAAGATGGTTTGATTTGACTTAGACACACCCATAGCTCACTGAATGCCTGTGGCGCTACATTACGTAATAATGCCCTGTTGTGTAATAATGTAATACATTGTACTTCATTATGTACCAATGCTGCATTTTGCAAAAATCTGCCACATTTGTAAAAAAAAAAAAAAACTTTAATTCAATATGTTCAAAGTAATAATTTAATGTTTTTCCCTGCTATTTATCACTTATAATATTTGCAGAACATAATCCAGATTGCAAGTGTCTATGACTTCCAGTATTTCAGTGCACTGATAATGTTCAACCTGTTGATCCTCCGGCCATTTAGACCCTGCTTTATCAGTCAGTCTCACCAAGAGCACAGCAAGTCTGGATATGTGAATAAACTCTCACATATTTTGGTAAGTGTCTGCCTCTCATTAAACTTGTAGAAACTTGAAGCATGGGTCCCCACCTTTCCTCTGCCTGTTTTCTCTACGCAGCTCAAACACTGACAACAGATCAGAACTCAAGCTGCAGCCAGAAGTGAGAGGTTGAGAGTTTCCAAAGACATTATCTTTGTTACTGTACTATATGTACATTTTTTAGGTACCTTACATCAGTTTCCTGACTTTTTACTTTCACCCTCTAAACTTCTAAACTATCTTTAAGTAGCTCCTAGCTATGTTGTTCAACATGGGTCACCATTTGTTGGGAGTTTCAGACCCTTTTGGTGACTACTGGATATGTTTTTTCCAAAAATCATCAACAGCATCTTCTGCTGTGCTACCCGTCATAGTGCCATAGCATCTGTTCGTCTGAGTGATTAAGGGGGTGGGTTTAGGTCAATTGAGCCAAGGTTTCTAGAAGAGACTCTTTATTTAATTGTCTCACTGTTGTGTAGGAAGTTCCTCTTATAGCCAACACCCTTTGAAGTAAGGGTTCCAAAAGGGTTCTTCTCGAAGGGCACAAGTTCTGCCCAGAATAATTTGCCTCTGAAAAACTCTGAAAAAGGGTTCTTGAAATGTTCTTTGAAAGACCAAGCGGCTGACGTGACAATGTTTTGTATTTTTTAAGTGTAATTGTAATTGTAATTTGTAATTGGGTCCCTCGCTGTACTTAGAGATGATGGGTGGGGGGTAAAGGCTGTCTTTGCTCCACAAGACATGGGTTGACTGTCTGTGCTCTTTGGACTGGCCGTCTGTGCTACACATGGCACAGACCATGTACCTTATGGTTTTATCACTGTGTTTTGTCAATAAATGAGATGTGTTGATGCCATATTAGCCATTTTTTAAATTAGGTGTAAAAAGATGAACTGAGGTATTTGGGGGTGTTTTTGGTCCATGCAGTATAACACAGACAGCCAGTGCCCCCTGTGCAACATCTCAGAATTCAGCAGGGACTGATCCATGCTGTTCCGTCCTTATTCCCGTTTACTAAGTCAGATGGTTCACAGATGGGTATAACCCTCTGGAATGGTTTAAAGGTGGAACCTTTATAAAGGGTTTCAACAGGAATCAAAAACGGGTTATCCATGTGGACAAGCCAAAGGACCTTGTATGGATCTATTCAGCACCTTTACTTTTAAGAGTGTATGGTATAGCATGACAAACTTTCCAAGTGTCTGTGTTTGGTCTTTATTCTCTTGCTATAGGGACAAAATAAAACAGAGTGTTAACCAGTCTGCAGTGAAGCTCAACGAGGGTCAGTTCCTTGCTTGCTTATACAGTAGGACAAAAACAAGGATTTTATACTATTCATCTAACGGTCAACAGAAAAAAAACAAGTTTCACACGTGCATGTCTCCATTTTATGCTCAGTGCAGTTGAACACTTCCCTTATCAAACCATTGTTATCAGTCAAATGTCAGCAGACGTCTACTGGCCACTTCCTCCATGACTCAAACTACTGATACAATGAACTTTGAAATTTCCATTACACTGTAAAATTCAGATCAACACACTCTAATATGAATTAATTGAACAAGTGTCCTTCACATCAAAATTGTCCAACACAGCCAGTCCAGGTTTACAAAGCCAACAATTTGGAATCAAACAGCAGCATTCCTTATCCTGAAATCCATCTTGGCTTTATTCATCATAATATTTTATACCAAAACAAATATATTTCCTTAAATTTGGATTCTCAAAGTTCCACTGGGTGAGTTTCCTGTGTGCGGCTATAGGGACTTTACTAGGACTTGTGCTAAGGTACTGAGGACTCAATCTGGACTAAGTTCAGCTGCTAAGGACTGGACTCAGGGGAAGAGGACTCCACTTTGACTTCACTCAGATTTTTCTTAGGGGATTAACTGTGCGGTTTTGGCCGTTTAATGGTTAAAAGTATGTATAATTTGGCATAGAGTCCCTCTGAATTACTGTGTGTGTGTGTGTGTGTGTGTGTGTGTGTGTGTGTGTGTGTGTGTGTGTGTGTGTGTGTGTGTGTGTGTGTGTGTGTGTGTGTGTGTGTGTGTATGTGTGTGTATGTGTGTATCAGCGTTAGCCTTTGTACTTTTAAGTGAAGCTTCCCTGTAATGGCTGAGTTCTGGGCTGGTCCAAGGTGGAGCCTGTTCTTTATTAATATTATTGTAATAGGTCAGCTCACTGCTCCTTTCTACGTTCCTCCATGCTGAGGTGTAAAGGAGGGGAAAGCCGTATATGCGTTTTTTGAGAGTCAAGATCACCAGTTGAATCACCAGTGAGACAGAGGATAAAAACTTACTTTGAAAAGAAAAAAAGCCAATGCTCAACTTGAAGATGAGATCCAGTCTGGTATTGATTGCTCTTCTCTGCTTTACCACATGGATGAGCCAGAGCGATGCAGGTTAGTTCTGCAAAAATAAATAGATAACAAGTTTGTAAAGGATGTTATTAGGTGGTTTGCGGGTGTTTATTCTTTACTTTTTATGTCTGCCTTGTTTAGCACATGGACCAATGAGAAGCTGTTGTGAGCATTGGTCAAAGACCAAAGTCCCCTTGAACCATGTTAAGAATTACACCATCCAACCTGGAGTCAACTGTTCAATCAGAGCGATCATGTAAGTGATCCTAAAATGTGCCATTATTAGGATTAAGATATTACTCATCCTAAATTGGCTATGCATATGTTCTCAGAAAGACCAAATACACATTGTTGAGTTGTATAAATGTTGTGGTGGTGTTGCTGAGCTCACTCACATTGAGCGAGTGACTTATTTATTTATTCATTTGTTTCAAAACAAAACTAATCACCACTTATTATATCTTCACTGTAAAGCAAGGCTTCTAATAACAACTTGAATGCTTAGACCAAAAGTAATGAATTAGACGGCGCACTGAAAATGTAAAGTAAAAATTTCCTTTAAAAATCTAAGAAACTTCTCCTTATAAAATGTAATTGGCTTCTTTAATTCAATCAAATACATCATTAAATGTGATTTCATAAAGCTTCTACCAAGGATGAGTCATGATGTTGATGTTGTTTTTATCTTTTGTCGTAAGGTGGCCTTGGGTGTCATGAAAGGCGCCCTCAAATAAAATGTATTATTATTATTATTATTATTATTATTATTATTATTACTATGAAATTCTAATTTACGAGTCGTTGCTAGTTTATTAAAAAATGATCGTAACAATAGTAATAATAGCATAGTTCACTCAGCTATCAGTAGAAAGGCCCTGAAATCAGTGAAGTAGCTCTGCCGTCACTGTGCAAATCCAGCTGATTGACCAAGTCTCTAACATGCCTGCTGGGGATCACCTTATGAAGCTGTGATTGACATTTGTCGCAGTCATTGTGGATATTCCTTATACTAAGTTTGAGATTCATAGTCTCTAGGTCTGTAGATGTCTTAAAACACTAAGCCGCATTAAGATTAGATATCAACACACTATCTACATAGCTTGAAAGCACCCATTGCCTGTATAAACCGCTCCTAACGATTTCCAAATCCATTTTCAGATTTCAGACAACCAAGCGCAAATTACTTTGCTCAGACCCTAATGATCGCTGGACCATAAGAGCTATGCGTAAGGTGGACGAGAAGTCAAAAACGCTGCTGCAGGAGAGTCAGGGTGAGGAGGACGGATCAGCTGTTATCATCACACCAGCAGAGGCACCAGTCTCAAAGAAGAAAGGCAAGAGGGGAAACAGACAGCAGGGAGGAAAGTCAAACAGAAGAAACAGATCACAGGGAGGAAAGTCAAACGGAGGAAAGAAGGGTCAGACACAACGTGTTTCAAGATTTAGAAAACAAATCACAGTAAATCAAACAAAATAACACCCACTCTCCATCCAGACTTGTCCTGATATAATACATCAAGAGTTAAGACACTTTTAACAACAACCACAGACTTTATACATCTTTATATTGATTATTGAATATGCTAGATGACCTAAATGTATGTATGCCACTCTGTTTCTGATTAAAAAGTATTTTGTGATTACTCTGTTTTGAGGTTGCTTTTTGTTGATTTCTGGGTTGGGTTTCCTTGTGTTTCAGTCTTCCAGTGTTTCTTTGTAATTGTTCTTTGTTATTCTTGTCGTGTGTTTCTGAGTTACCTGTGTTAATCTTAGGCTATGTCCACATGTAGGCGGGTATTTTCAAAAACGAATATCCCCCTTGTTCGTTTTTAAAAATACCTTCGTCCACATGCAGCAGGCAAATCTGCTGATTAGTGCAGCTCGAGGCATGCCAGCCAATCAGAATGAGCCCTGTCATTCTGCTGTCAAGTTTGAGAGCTGAAAGCCTTTTTTTTCGGGGTCTACACGAAACCACGAAACTTGAATTTTCCAAAATTTTCACTTTGGTTGAGTTTTCAGAAAATGTCATTTTTAGTGACGTAAAATGCAAGCGTATAAAATTAAATATGGTTTCCCAAATACCCGGCTACGTGTGGGCATGACCTTAAGGCGGATACACACTGATTACAGCATAGAAAACACAGCAGCACATGATAGCACATCTGTAAACACTGCCAAATGATCATTAGAAGTGCAGATTTGTTTTCATCAGTCCACATTCGTCTGTAATGTGCGAGCTATGTGCAAGAATCTTAGTTATTTTGCTATTAAATATTGTGCTATTAAAAAGGTTGATTAAGTTGGGCCTATGAGCATGATTTGTGACACCATAGTTTAGAAGAGAATCCTGATCCAAAATTCAGTGTTCAGTGTTCATCAGTGTGATGTGTTAACCTTAAGTGTGCAATACAAATGCCTAAAAGACTGTATAGCGAAGTACATTAGGATCCTTGGCAGGAAGTGATTTTTTACCCATAAAATTGCCAAAGTAAATGCCATATGAATTACCCTCCATTTAATTGCTTTACAGCCTGTGAATCATGCAATAGAAATAATATTTACTTTTAAAAGTACTTTTCAGGTTATTTCAGAGCCTGTACTTTTTACTTTTACTTTTACTTGAGTGAATATTTGGATCAGTACTTCTTACTTTTGGAAAGGACAAAGCTGTGAAAATTTTGTTTAGATTTTAGAATAAGCAGAGTGTCTCTACTCCTTCTTTGTGTTAGCTTATCTGGAGGATAGATGTCAGCCAGTCAGCTGAAAGCCACACTCCTGATGAACAGCTTTTATCCTTTCTGTTGATGTTTTTCTTTTTTCTTTTTTTTTTAACTCAGTAATTTATTCTCAGTTGATCACAGTAACTTGAGTAAATGTAATGAGTTACCACCACCCCTGCTCTTGCATCAGTAAGCTGCATACATAAATAAGTGGCAGGTTGGTGGGCTGCCAGTTTAGATGAGGGGTGGGGAAAAACCATTTCAGTGTGGTGTGTTCAAACAGTCACTGACCTCAAACACTGTCTTCTGTCAGAGCTCTAACCCTTCGCTCCACTCTATGGTTTGAGCTGTACTTTCTCTTTCTACCCACGCGTAGTAAGCAACAGTTTGTTTCACACATTTTTTTCTTTTTTCAACCACTCTTCATTGTGCTCGTACTGTCGCTGCACGGAAACATGATGACTGGAAGCCCCCAGAGCTTCCACATGGTCAGCCTGTAGCCCACCATCTCACATCATTTCAGAGGGGGGAGATGGAACATACCGGAAAATTCAAAGCGACACTGACTCATTCATAAAAGCAACAAATAGATTTGACTCATCCATAAAACTAATAGATAGATTTGACTTTTTATTGAGGAAAGTTGGTTTGACATTTTATTTGTGGCTTTAACTGAGTCTCATCTGTGTCAGTTAAATGGTTTATGTGGTTAAAGAGCTTTTCTGTGACCCCTGGGAAGCATAGGTTGAGTTTAACACTTTGAGGGACGATAACAGATGGTATCATAGCATTTAAAGCCTTCATGAAACAGTGACCTATGCTTGGTTTGGTGTATTGTGTGTGCCACAGTTGGCACCACAGTTGGTAAATCACCTTGTGATTCAAAAAATGACAAGTGGCGCACTCATACACTACACTTACCCAGTAAGGATACAAAAATCATAGACTTAAAAAAAGCTTCAGTCATTGTTTATAGTAATGACTGAATATTAAGAGCTTTGTTATCACATTCCATTGTTTTAAACAGGATATGTAAAGGTTATTTCTTAACTAATGAGACATAGCTGCACTTACAATAATTACGAATAATGGGTCCAAGAAATATACAACAAATAGAATTTTAAATTAGCTTATTTTATAAATATGCATCTTTTTTGCAGCATGACCACAAATTTAAAATATATCTTTATATCTATGACAGCTAAAATTTGATGTGGTAACAAATTGTCATCATTTGCTTCAAGTTAGCGTTGATGCTTCCTTGTTCCTCTATTCCATTTGTCATGTCTTGTCAAATTTGTACTTCTGGCCTTGTCTTTTATGCCTTAATTTTCCTTCCTGCTTTTCCTGGTATGAGTGGATCTTGTTTTAGTTTTCCCAGTGTTGGCATTTAGCTGTCATTTCTTGCATTGTAATATCATTCTTTACCCTTGTGTTCCTGAACGTCTTGTGTTTGAATTGTTTCCTGTTTTGTTTTGTGAGTTATTTACTTCCTGCACACTGATTGCACCTTATTATTTTTATCAGTGTTCACACCAAAGGGCAACGTCCAGTTTCGAAAAATGAAACCTATGCGAAAGTGCTTAAAGGTATACTTGGTAGTTTGATTTAGATACACCTTTTGTTACACTGGTTAAAATAATCTATATGTCCCGATTGGCAAGCAATACATGATGTGTTCTTAAATGAGAGCGAATAATATTTGCTATCTACAGCAGGAGAAAACCCAGGAAAACATCAGCCAATCACATCTATTAGGATCCAATCTGTTAAACCAATCAGATCCCATCCTGCCATTTTAGCATCCTCCTGTGCGTACATTTCACCGGCGGGCACTGCCCCTGACTCAATGTGTGTTCCCGACTATAGCGTTGTACAGGTTCACACTCAGCAGAAGAATGGCAGAGAAACTACCCATACCCTGATTACTGGTAACAGCTCCTCCGGCTAAACAGAGCAAGAAAAGAAAGATGGGGGCTGTCTTTTATTGCTCTGTTTATCTGCCTCTAACTAATGCCCCTCTCGCTCGACCTCGGGCCTGTCCCTTCTGACCCGATGAGGTACGTAGTCCAGATCAGAGTCTAATAAACTCTCCCCACAGGGGCTATGACAAGCAAAAAAATTGTAATATTTAGTAAGTCCTAGAGAAAATGTACATGTACTATTTGTATTATAGCTTTACTTGTGAAAACATGTCACAGGTAAAAGTGGATGATTCTAGCATTACAGTTGCGAGTGCTAACAAAAGTCATGTTTGTTTATTTTTTTCTAGCTTTACATTTTAACATTTTGGTGTTTCCTTACCTCTAAATCAGACATGACTCGACGAAGTGCAAAACATAAAATGTGCTGAGTCTGTCTTTCAGTCATTCACAATCATAGTGAATCAGCGGCACTCGTGCATGTGAGCGGGGCTGTTGCTTTGGAGGGGGAGGAGGGGCAAGTCAGAGTCCTGACGAGATGCTACATTCAAATTTATGCTAGTTTTTCAGGACTGCCAACCCTGCCTTTAAGTTTGCTGTTCATCGAGAATCTGCGTAAGGCTGGCTGCAGAAAGACTGGAAACCAAGTACACTAAGACAAAAATACAGACTTTTACGGCATTAAAAAGCATGTTTACAGCCTGGTTCAAAAACAGCTTGGGTCTGAAATGCTAATTTTGCAGTCAGCATACACTGAGCAGTGGGGTTCCTAACTCGTCAGTTTATTAGAAACATTATTGGGGTCGTCTGACTGTCCAATCACAGACACAGCTCAGCTCATGTGACTGGCGGGCGCCCTATGGAGGACTTTATGTTACTGTATCAGAGAAAGATGGGTGACGTTCCCGAGACTTCATCCATATTGAATACAGTCTATGGTTCACACCTGTTGCTCATCACCAAGTGTGTATGAAGTTGCTGGCTGTTTGCCAAACCTCCTACCACATACGACACATGAATGCAGTATGTGGAAGGAGCTGGAACTGCCTGCTGCTTTTATAACTAGTGTATAACTGACTTCTGTTGGGTCAGTTTTGTAGTATGCTTTGCTGGATTTTGGTTTCGTAGAGACACAAGTAAAGCAGAAGTAAGGCTGATAGAATAAAAAGCTTCTGCAGAATCTATTGAATTGTTTGAAAAAGATAAAAGGGGTTTGAATGCACTTCAATAACTTTTTCGTAAAACAGAGTGCCCCCCAGAAAAAAAAAAAAATTCAAAGCTGAACAACATTAGTGCCATGTATTGTGGGAAACAGTGTGAGGTATTCCCCATTTTATAATGAGACTTTTTTTCCCAAATAAGAACATTTTTAAGAAACTGCAGATTTTGCTCTTTTCACTTACTACATACTACATTTTCATACACACCACATCAGGAGACACTTATAGAGTAGTAGTTGGTTTTGAAGAACAGCCTCTGTGTTTCCTCCAGTGAGTTGAATAATTGTCTTTAATCCCCAGCGTTTGTTATGGTGGCCAGTGAGTGTCAGATGATTTGAAAAAGCTACAACACGAATGCAAGTACAAAAATACAAATGCAAAAAGCAACAACACAGATGTGAACACCACAACACAATGGAAGTACAGCCACAACACAGGTCAAAAAGGTTAGTTATCCTAAAAGACACAGAAAAGTTGCAGAAGTAAGTAAATGATTCTCTTTTTAAACTTAATCTATGAAAACAGCTTTGTGAGGGTCTCACATTGCAATATCCATCATAGTACTTTATTTTTTTATTTACTGGAAAAATACATCATCTTTTATTTAGCTTTATGATTCAATAATGTTAGCGTTAGCTATACTTATAGCTCAACTGTCCTCTTAACTTCTGTTGTGTTGTGGTTCTTGCATTCCCGTTGTGGCTTTTGCGTTTGTGTTTTTGCTCTTGGGTTTTTGTTGTTGCTTTTGCAAATTGTCTGACACCTACTGGCCACCGTAGTTTGTGCTGTGCTGTGGTTCCCTTGTGTTTTGAGTTGTACCTGCTTGGATTTAGATTCTGGGACATTTTGAGTCTGTTTTGTTCGACCTTTTGCTTATTGACTATTCATCAGTCTGCAAGCAGGCATCTGTTTCTTAACTGTTGTGACCCCAAGTACTTAAAAATTTAATCCTGCGCTGTAGATGATAATTTCCAGCAGTATCCAACTGTTTAAGTCAGCTCCATGAGAAACAGAGATTCCTATTTGGTGGAGACTGAGTCTTGGGATTTAGCTGTCCAATAAAATAACGGCACTGCCAAAAGAAAAAATATGAAAAAAAAAGATTGGAAACAGCTCAACCAAGGATAATTGTGCAAAGTAGAGTTTAATTCATTATGTACAATGCATTATTTTGATACTGATGCACTTTCAATTTTTGACTCTCATTCTCTACAGAACTTTTTTTTCTCTAAAGTTAAAGTGAAAAGTGCTATTTGACTATTTGATTCAGCTATTTCAGTGTGAGCCCTGAATCCATTCTCCACCTGCTATGAGATACCTTTCTCACCCAGTGAAATTCTTCGGATGCATCAACTTGAGAATTTCTCTGATTCTTACTCTACTACTCTACAGAGTTTTTCTCCAACTTAAAGATGTTATTATTGTGAGATTCTGTGTTTTGTGGCCTTTGGTGGATATGAAACTCACAAAGAAGTCAGATATAAAGATCTAAAAGCAGATGACACTACCAGTTGCTGAGAAACAGATCTGTTTGTGTTTCTCAAAACACAAACTCAGAAACAGCACAGGCTACTACAAGTAAAAATAAAAACAAAAGCATTTCATCAAAAGGGTTTTTAATTTTCTGACTTCACTGAGTGTCAAAGTATAAAAATAACACTTTTTTTCTCAAATATTCACATATAAAGGAAAATACATTAAATTTACATCAGTGGTGAGAAGATCTTTAAAAACAGCTTAAATTAACAAGAATGAGGTAAGAAATTTGTTGGAAGCACAGAAATCATTCAGAGTCTTTGGAAATCAAACGATAGGAAATCTTTGGTTAAAGAGGAGCTCTTAATTTAATTAATAGTGCAGTTCTTCAACGTGAAGATGGATATTATGCCAGTGATCGCATCATAAGACAAGTTGTTGGAGTTGCCAGTTCTTTCCATCCAGATAGGCCATGCTGGTCTTTGTCCACACTCTGCTGGGGCTGGAGCAGATTCTTTTACCATACACTGTCATAAATCTGTTCAAAAAAAAACAAAGCACAAAAAGAAAACATTCAGTATTTTGTGCAAAATTCTTCAAACCTCAAGTTCAAACCTAAAAATATTTTGGTAAATTGTGAATTGCAGACTTACACCACGGCATGAAGAGGGCATGATGACCTGTACTGTATGTAGTAACTTTTCAGCCGGTCTCTGTGGACTTGAGTCGATGTAAGTGTTCGGCAGCAACTTGCAATCCCACCTTTAAAGAAAGAAATAAGAGTTATTTTCACTATACTTTACATTTTTACATTAAAAAACTATCATAAATTGTGAATGATCATAAAAATCAACAAAATATCAACAGATAGAAATCCTCATTCTGCCCTCACCTTGACCTGAGGCTGTAGAAACCGTGATGGTTACAAGAAACAGCAAAACAGTAAAGTTAAGACTTGGCATTGTGTCTGTAGCTCAAACAGAGTTGAACACTTGTCAGCTCTACAGCCCCCTCTGAGCCCAGCGACACATTTATACATCTTGCAGTGCAGCGTGATGCACCCACAGATAGCACTGATGGAACAAAGCGTACATGTTTCCTCCCATCGTGGTACACTCCCCTCTACTCGCTGGTGGTCTGAGGGTGTTGATATGTTTTCCACTGCAGGAGGATGTGGTCTTTGCAAACTGTGGGCCTAATATATTTACAATTCAAATTAATGCAACAAAATACCCGTAACATGTTAAACTATTTTGGATTCCCGTGTTTTCAAAGAGAAGAAATGAATGCATGTTTTCACACAAACGCTCTGCATATGACTGTGGAGGTCACAGCTTAATCTCTTAGTTCACATCCTTCTACAAGTCTTACTCCTGCAATGAGACGTTTTCTACTATAAGTTTCTGAGGTTTCTCTCTACTACTGATGCTTGATGCGCATCTCTTCAACCACGTAGTGCAGAGGTTGAGACCCCCGTGTGTCAGTGTCATGACATTTGAAAGCACGTGACAGTTTAGTCACCAAGTGGAGACACCACAGCATTGTCTTCTGTTCCACTGAAACACTCATGGTTAGTCGTCGTGTGTTCCTCCATTCTTTAGAGGAAAATCATGGGAGCAAAAATTACTACCTTTATTTATTTATTTATTTATTTATTTATTTATCGTGTGTCTGCTTCTTTTTCATGAGTGCCTTCACAGTTGTGTACATTAGCAATATCACAGTCATTGTAACAGCAGGGTAATCTCAGTGCATCATTTAAGTCAATGTAAAGCAAATTCACATTAAATAAATCGCAAATGTATTTCCTTAAAACATTTAAAAAAAAGTCATTTAACCGTTTAGGGTTTAATAGTGGAGCCAGGCTCAAAATTTCAGTGTTCAGGATTTAATGGGCGGGTCAGAAATCATAGCTGCGTTACGTTGCGGAACCAATATTAGCATAACCCTGCCCCTGCTGTGAATAAGTTCAGTGTTGTAAGCTACGGTGGTTTTCTCGCTAGCTCTCGAGTCTCGCGTTTTTTACTACTAGACTGTGAGGAACGAGACTGAGCACTATCAGTGTCTGATTCAGAGTCAGATTCTGGCTCTGATGGCTCAAACAGGTAGGGATGGGTCCGACCGTTGAGGCTTCTGACGCTAGCTTCTTTTGCTACTGTAGGTTTCGTTTTTGTACAGCACACGGAGGCGGCTCCCCTCGTTCTAGCACCTCGAACTGACACTCCCCCGGTGTTTAGCAGCAGAGAGAAGTGCTTGCTTTTCCAAGCTTGATTTTGAGACTTTAATTTGTATACTTAAGTTTTTTTTTTAATCTTTCAAATTTGGCTTAGTGGTCAATGACACCTGTGTCTGCTGTGTGACAAACTCAGAACACAAATGTATTGCTGCTTTACACAGACTTTAAGTTAATATCAAAATAGAAAACACAAAACTGGAATTCCCATTATGTAAAAGTGTGTAATATTGAACATTTTCAAATAAAGAACAAATAAAAGCCAGTGTATAAGACCAGACCAGTATTACAGCGCTTATAAGAAAGTTAGGGTAAGAACAAGAACTTAAGAACTTTAAGGGGGATAGGTGTCCAGCTGCTGTTCATTAGCCATGTTATTAGCAAAGCCACAGCTAGCTAACGTTAGCATTACTCTGTAAATGTCCAATAGAGGGCGCTAACAAACATGAAGACGTCAGTCTAAGAAACATTCAAAATGTTTTGACTTGGAATAGACCACGGTGTGTGAAACAGTTTATTTTTAGCCTCAAAAAGGAATAATGTGGAGAAACCAGGTGAAATATTTTCTTTTTATGCTTTACTATTATTTTCGGTTAATATTTTATCTTTCTTATCTATGTGGTAGCTCAGTTAATGGCTTATTACTTTACTAGCTAGCTAGTTTGTGTTTTATGACTGAAATGGAGGAAGAGAAACTTGCAAAAGAAGTTTTTATAAGATTACCCCTGCAGTTTGAGGCGTTAAAGAGAGATTTTAATAATGTAGGGATACAAATAAAGGCATGTTACTGTATGCCATGTTTTTGTATATCCTGGTACCTACAGTTGATTTTTTTTCTCTAGTTAACACTAACGGTGTTTTTATGCAGTATTCTGTGTCTCATTGAGGCTTTTTTTGTGGTTAATCTACAGGACAAAAGAAAACAAGGATGATTGAGTCAGCAACTCCAGCATGTCAACTTTTCATTTGGATCTCAGGTATGCCGTAAATTTCTATACTAGCTTCAATAATCTTTAATTAAGTTGCAAACTGGAGCAAAAAGAAAACAGAGGACTATGAAATGCCACGCTCAGGTTGATTTGTTTGTGGCTGTTAATTTTCTGCTGGTGTGAATGAACAAATTTAGGATAACATAGCTATGCCTGAAAGCTTTTGTGTAGTTGGAAGCTTTTCATATTTTTTAAAGATTGTCAAAAGAAAGAATTCTCCATGGTGGCTGTAACAATGATGACTTGTTTTGTGAGGAACACACACAGAGTTGGTGTGATATTTCTCTAGCACTATATTCATGGTTCTTGCAGTCGCAGTCTAAAATGTGGTTACAGGTTTGTCATTTCAGTCAACAAGGTGAGATGCAAGGTGGAATCTATTTTTTTGCCATTACAAGTGAGAAAAAACTGTTATTGCAGCAATGTCTGCAGATTAACCATGAATAAATCCAACACTTTTTAGCAATATATCTACAGTGAGGTGATTAACTTCTTCCAGCTTATGTGTGACTGTAATGTGTTGCTACATGGAATTAGTAGTGGAGTTTCAGGTGATAGAATTATTATCAAACACATTTATTACAAGCACATAAACCTAAATAGTCTTTGTTAACAAATCTGGGTTATCTATGACAGTTTATAAAGCAGGTAAAATATCTGTGACACTTTCATCTACTTTTGTGTGCTTTGGTAAAAAACAATAGACTTAAAACTTGAAGGACAGACACACCTGATTGAGAAGATCACACCATCTTTTACCTTTTCAAGCTCCAAAAACTTTCTTAAATCACAAAGTCAGCTTTCTTTCATTTTTTTCAATGAAGAATTTAAGATTTGAAATTGAAACCAAAAACTTATCTGATGTGTCATGACCTTCACTGAGGTTCAGATTATGGTTGTATTTTAGGGTAAGCATCATGCCATTGGGTGCATCCCCATCATCCTCATTTCTACATTAAGTTCATGATGATTAAGAAATTCCGCAGGACAAAGCTTCATTATTAAAATTTCCACTCCCCGGCCACTTTATTAGGTACACCTGTCCAACTGCTCGTCAACACAAATTTCCAATCAGCCAATCACATGGCAGCAACTTATTGCATTAAGGCATGTAGACAAGGTCAAGACGATCTAATGCAGTTCAAAGCGATTATCAGAATGGGGAAGAAAGGTGATTTAAGGGACTTTGAATGTGGCATGGTTGTTGGTGCCAGATGGGCTGGTCTGAGTATTTCAGAAACTGCTGATCTACTGGGATTTTAACCAACAACCATCTCAAGGGTTTACAGAGAATGGTCCCAAAAAGAGAAAATATCCAGTGAGCAGCAGTTCTGTGGGACAAAATGTCTTGTTGATGCCAGAGGTCAGAGGAGAATGGACAGACTGGTTGGAGCTGATAGAAAGGCAACAGTAACTCAAATAACCACTGGTTACAACCGAGGTCTGCAGAAGAGCATCTCTGAACACACAACACGTCCAACCTTGAGGCAGATGGGCTACAGCAGCAGAAGACCACACCGGGTGACCCTCCTGTCAGCTAAGAACAGGAAACTGAGGCTACAATTCACACAGCAACACCAAAACTGGACAATAGCAGATTGGAAAAACGTTTCCTGGTCTGATGAGTCTGGATTTCTGCTCCACATTCAGATGGTAGGGTCAGAATTTGACGTCAACAACATGAAAGCATGGATCCATCCTGCCTTGTATCAACGGTTCAGGCTGCTGCTGCTGATGTAATGGTGTGGGGCGTACTTTCTTGGCTCACTTTGGGCCCCTTAGAACCAACTGAGCATGGTTTAAAGTCCACAGCCTACCTGAGTATTGTTGCTGACCATGTCCATCCCTTTATGAGCACAGTGTACCCATCTTCTGATGGCTACTTCCAGCAGGATAACGCTCCATGTCATAAAGCTGGAATCATCTCAGACTGGTTTCTTCAACATGACAATGAGTTCCCTGTACTCAAATGTCCTCCACAGTCCCCAGATCTCAATCCAATAGAGCACCTTTGGGATGTGGTGGAACGGGAGATTCTCATCATGGATGTTCAGCCGACAAATCTGCAGCAACTGTGTGATGCTATCATGTCAATATGGACCAAACTCTCTGAGGAATGTTTCCAGCACCTTGTTGAATCTATGCCACCAAGGATTAAGGCAGTTCTGAAGGAAAAAAGGGGTCCAAGCCGGTACTAACAAGGTGTACCTAATAAAGTGGCCGGTGAGTGGAGAAGAAGTTTGCTAAAAGTCACAGGCAAATTGCAGCCCCTCAAAAGATATTTACTTGATGCTTGATTTCAGAAAATAATCATTATGTAAAGGCTTAAAAATACATAGGAGTTAATATCTAATCAAAGCCAGCTGACCTACTGAATGAATCATGTCTTTTGGGACTGACTGGCAGCAAAGAGGCTCATATTTACTGTTTTGGCAGTTCTTTGGTTTTGGCAGCTTCAAAAGAAAATCTGCAAGTGAACTGGTGTTAACAAAATACTCCCAGCTGAATCAAAATATTCTAATGAGAGAAATTTCCACTTATGAGGTAGAAGTTCTTTATTGTTTTTTTTGTTTGTTTGTTTGTTTGCCTTAAAAGCACAGAGACCACCTCTAAAAAGTCAAGAGGTGTCACCAAAAAGATTAAAAAACAACCAAATCTGTGTGGCGGATGCTCAGAAATGTGTGGTTTGCGGTTGGGAGACTAAAGATTTCCTCTCATCCTTTTCCTTTAAATGCCCTTGCACAGATTACAGCAATCAGGAAAGAAGGAATAAGAGGAGTAGGAAGAAAGAAAGATGACACTTTGTGGAGAGGGGCCAGCATATGATGCTTCCTTTGCCTTCCCTGCTGAAATCAGCAGGAACAAAACACATTCAGGTGGAGGTTAAATCTAACTTGGCAGGTTAATAATAAATCTGCAGCACCATTTGAACATTCACTTTTAAATTCAATGAGCTTAAATGATCTTTACTCTAATTTACAATGCAGTGGAAAGGTTAGACCTTAGTCCAAAAGATGAAAGATTATGTTTGGGGTGAACCAAACCCTTTTCAACTATGGTAACCTAACCTATGATTATCTACTCTGTATTTATGACCAAACCTTACCTTACAGGCTATTAGTCATCAAAGACAATGCAACTGCTGTTTGAAACTTGAGGAGACTCCAAATGATTGTGAAAAAGCGTCAGTGTTTGTTTTGCATTATAACGTGTGAAAACTTGCACGTCTTTCAACTACCACGGGGAAAAGAGACAAACTGCATTCAAACATGGTAGAGATGTGCAAGCTCATAGCTGCATACATTTTTTGAATCAAATAGCACATTTAGGTGTTGTTTCAATGAAAGCTGGAAGAAAAGAAAGCTCCTCAGTCTCTCTCTGTAGAAACCAATGATCTCCAAATGTCAGATTCACTCATTTCCTTCAAAGAACCTCAGGCACAACCACAGACTGTGCAGCTGTTCAACACAGGACTAGCAGGCCTCCCTCAGATTTTTGGTCATGGTGTCCTCAGGTTTACTTATTGACAGCACAAACCAATGCTGTAACTCTTATCTCTGCTGTGTTTTTTATGATCCTCGCCTGAAGGACGAGGACACTATTGTAATTGGTCCGTTTCTTTCTTATAATTTTTATTCATATTTTTAAAAGCAGGTTATAAAGAGCACAGTAAATTTTGTTGTTTTGTGTTTAGTGAGTTAGTGTTAGATGCTCTATCTTTGCAAAATGAGCTGTGCTTTTTAGCCTGTTGGAAAAAAAATAGGGACATTCAGCTTCATGTGGGTGGGATCTGAACATTATTCTGGGAAACACTGTAGATTTTAATTATTTTATCTAACCCTGGTTAATGTCCTCGCTCTTCTCATTATAATAAACCGTAGCGGTGCAGCCTCCTGGTGTGTTCGAGCGCCACCTTTTGGTCAGTAGCAGTTGCAGGTAGACACATCTGATGCAGAAAAGGGTCAAAAAATGCAATTAAAGGTGAAAAAAACAAACACATCTGTCATTTTTGTTAATGAGATTAATGATCTACAAACTTTTGTAACTTAAGTAGAAATGTTTCTCACGTCCAATTGTTGTGGTGATTTGAAGATATTATTTGGCTGCCTTGTATTCAAGTCCCCCTTTTTCTGAAAAGTTTCATTTTCATTAGTTATAAGAGGTTAAAAACAAGGCTTTATGTCACGTTTAACGATGATTGACAGCTGCTGTTCTTGTTTATTTTTTCTGGGATTGTAAAATACATCAGGAGGTAGAGTCAAGGAGAGATTAGACTCTGAAAAGATTTTTTTTTAAGTATTTTTGTCACCGAGCTCCACTCAGATTCTCCCAGAATCCTTCACAGTCTCTACTGCGCAGACTCTGGGTGCACAGCTGCTACCAATGGCTGCGCTGGTGGTGGGGAAATTTTGGCTTCAAAACTGCACAATGGTAAATATCCACTCTATATACAGCCAATGCTATCAACCCAGTCCGCTCCAATCAGCTGTTTACACAGAGCATGGAGCGGATTATCAATCGACGTAGACTACCTTTAACAATCAGACCCAAATTACAATTAGATCCGAGTGAATCAGATTGGCTAAGGTGTTTACATGAGACATTTAAAGTCTGATTGACCTTTCAATCTGATTGTAAATAGGATTTTTGGACCCATGTAAACTAGGCTAATGAGACGCAAAAATCATACAGTAGCCACGGTTACACAAGGAGTTTTTCGTCTTTCCGAATGGAATCTTTCTGAATGACTTTTCCGAAAACAATAGTATATGTGGAAAGGAATATTCCAATCTCTGGTCTACATGCGCCGCTATAATCAAACAGAATAGTCAATGGGGCATACGCAGAAAAACGTAAACATCACGTGATTTATCAAAGAACGTCTCTAGTTGCGTCTTATGTCATATCTGAGCATGGGCTGAAAGAACGCACTCTCACAACTTACCATTTGAGTGAATACATGATACCTCAATCGGTTTGGGGAAAGGAATATTCCACCCCTGTGAAACTGATTAAATGTCTGTTTGGATTGGCACTTTTCTTTTAGAATGAGGTGTATACAAAGGTTAAATTCTTTCTGTTTGAGCAAATAAACCAAATGCAAGTGGAATATTTGGGTCCATTTATACTTGGCTAATGACACCCCTGACCTATTTTCAACAGGAAACCAGCTATTTGCCTTTCAGATAAAAATTCCGCCTCATTTTTATTTTATAGGCTGGCAAAACAAGAGAAAAGAAGAATGCATATCCAACTGCATCAACTGTCTATCATGTTTTCTTCTACAACCTCCGGCCCAGCCTCTATACTGAACAGAGGCGTGTGAAACAGTTTTCCCAGGTAAGCTTTCAGTATTGAAATTAATTTGGAATATCATTTTGAGATATGCATTTCTAGCTGTTTTTGTCTTTCCACTTTTTTTGTCAGTCAACAAACATATTTTCATGTATTGGACTGTTTTTCATTGCTAGTAGTTATCAGTAAATCCTTGTCCCCTCCACGTGTTGATGTTGGTTGAGAAGCTTGTTGCTGTAATCTTGTGACACCTAACACCCCATGATGTGTCTGACAGAGGGTTTCTGCAGATCAGTTGTGCCATCTAGTGGTGACATGAAGTCACATCATGCCATGAGGGGAGTGTGTCATTGAGGGAGTCACCTTGTCTGACTGGAGCAGAAAAGCCCCTTGGGGTGCTGATCTGAAATAGCACAAGAGACAGCTTCCCTGTCACTCATGTTGTGCATTTGCATGAGCTCGGGGAAGCGGGACAGCTCATCGAGAAGTTTTCAGGCACCTTCCAGCAGATGTGCTGCCAGCATCTTTTTCTAAGTACACCATGAAAACATGTCACGCCACTAAAACACACAGCATGCGCAGCAGCAGTCAGCTCAATTTGCAGGATCTGTGGGTTTTCTGTCATCTCTTGTTTGGTAAATGAATCTTCTAATTACGTTAGAGCCTGTCCTGTCCATGTCCCAACATGTTAACTAATACAGTTTGTCCAAATTAGCTGTGGATACATTCAGAGTTTCATGCCACACTCACAAGTGAGATGGTGCTGCAGTTTCAACAAATAAATGTAGACAACAATATTCAAGTATTGTGAATAAGATTTATTTGTTCAGGATTATTTTTGACGGCATTTTAACATATATACCAGGTTAACCAGCAGAATGAAAACGAGTAATACAAATATCAAGTAGAAATGTGCACATTCATATCTATTATCAGACGGTGAGTAAAGAGCAAGCTAGCCTCAAATCCTCTTTAAATCATGATTGCTTTGTTATGAGATGCTTGTTTTATATACGGTAGTATAAAGGTTGAAGCTGCGTGTGTGAAAGCAAATATCTGTAACGAGCAATTCTTTCTTTTTCCAAGATAATATTTCTGTTGCCACTGGTCACAGAAGGTCTCATGTTTTCTCTTCTTTTAATCTTAAATTTACCAAAAAAGCTTCAGCCTGGTTTTACCAATAATATCCATCCGTGGTGCTGGAGTAGAATCCACTTCCATCATTGACCACGGTGCTCACACTCGTCTTGCTGTGACTTTTATCTGCATCGGCAGCTGACTTTGACTTCTCCTTCAGTTTTTCACTGTGAGAGACAGTATTGTTTTAACCAACAAGGAAATGTGAACACACTTTACTCTAAAAAGTTCATGTCATAAAATAATAAATAAATAAATAGATAGATAAGCAAGCAGAAGTGTCAAACCTGAGGTACTTGAGGGCATCCATCACCCACTTGTCCCCTGGTCTGACACAAATCTCTTTCCTCAATTTCATGATGAAACTACAGAAATGAGACACATGAGAAGACACACTGAGAGACTGTCGTCATGTACAGTATATTGGCATCTGCCAGTACAGTAATTTAACCTCTTAAGACCCAGCATCCACATACGTAGACATTGCATTTCGCCTCTCAGACCCATGATACTTCTTTTTTTTAAAACTTTGACCCATTAGCTACATTTAGGGATACTGCCCACGCCATCTTTTGGTGACATTACACCAATTTCAGTGAAAAAAACATATTTGAGTTCAACAACACTACTAAGAAACAGTTGATAGAGACCATAACACAAATAATTGAACTTCCCGAACAATGATCAAGTTTAGACACTATACTTATTTGGTCTTACTTATCCCAAATAGCAAGGTGAGTCAAGAAATTGCACACCAGACAAAAGCTCGGGTCTTCAGAGGTTAAACTTTTTTTTAAATCAAAAATATTTTCTTCTCATAGTTTTTCTTTTTTTTCACGGTATATAATCAAATTTCTTCAATGATTTCTATCATTGTCTAGAAATGAGTCAGGGGCATTAAATTTCTGGACCAGGCCTCTCTTATCCTCTCTGATTCTTGACACTGACAAAGCTGCTCCAAAACTGTTGTTGACTGGCACCCAGATTTATTTTGTAATGAAATTTTGTTGGTCATAAAGACTCAACATGTTGGATTAAAAACTTTTTAGAGATTAGGAACAGACCAAATATCTGCCTGTCTGGAGGTGTGAAATTCAAACACTGGTTTTAAGTCAAAGACTTCAGTGTCTAATTTTGAACAAATTCAACCAGCCTTTACCAGCGGTCTCAGAGAAGTTTGTCACTTTGGGAGCATCATGTTTTTATGTTACTGGCTGGCTAACAGTGTTGTAGGTTTGACAGTTTGATTGGACAGAGACTTACACGATGGCCTTCATGCGGCAGTTTTCATCGCCTGATATCTCTCTGTAGCCCCGAATACGATCGAAGGGTATTGGCCCCTTGGTGAATGATGTACAACAGGCCGGGACCTTTCTGGGACCTTTTACACACAAACACACACCAGTTACTGATCACTTCTTAAAATGCCAACAACCTTTTTTTATTCTTCTTTTGTTCAAAGAAATGTAGGAAGTGAATTTGAATGACTAGACAGACTTACGGGTAGCTGAAGCTGGGTTGACCAGTCCCAGTGTGATGCAGAGGAGAACGGCTGTCACTGCGATCAGACTTCTTGGAGCCATGTTGATGCTGGTGGTGCAAAGAGCCTTCTGGAAACTTCACGGAGGTGCAGCATCACATACATTTATACTCTTCGAAGGCCTCCTTTTTGTAACCTGTGGCTCCCAAATTGGGGACAGGAAGCCCACTATTGCATCATGGCAGCGGAAGATTAAGACATTTCACTTTGATCGTAAATTAAGCCCTCACTGTACCACTCTGAAACACCTTGATCTCTTGGTGTGGGCCTGTGAAAGTTTCACTGTGAACTGATGCTTTAGGTTCATACAGTCTCCTTGGGCTATCATCTATATTTATGCTTTCTGGGTTAATAATCAAGCTGTGAAGCTCTTCATATACATCACAGCCAGCTCTAATCCTGACACATCCTTCACTTCGTTTACATTTCTCCTTTGCTGCAGTTTATTACTGCATCTTTGGCTCTCAGTGCACTTGCAGACATAATTACACTTTTATGAAATTTGTTGCTCAAAATATTGCTTTCTCTTTCTTCATATAGTTTTGCGCCCTGACAAAAAGGACTCTAATATCCGTTGTCATAATTTGATGTCATAGCTTAAAGCTAGTGTAAGGGTGTTTTACATAATCAGCAATCTCTGGGTTGTTTTGTGGTGAGGACTGATGGAGTATGAGCGGCTTGTCAAAACCCCCCTCCTCGTTAGCATGACCTATTTAGTCTGCAGAAAGCTGACAACTCCAAATCTAGCTCAGCTGACCTAGATAGACACAACATCTTCAAGATGTGAACACACCGGATCATGAAGCACATGTCAAAGAAAAGTTAGTAAACACGCTGTAAATGACTAGGTGTAAACATCAAACCTGCCTGCATGGTGAAAACTGTGAAAAGCTGCAGTCATGAATGAATGAGTGGAAGATTTATGCCAAGTCACCACAGGTTTTATGAACTCACGTTTACTACTTGTTATCGAAGAAAGTAAGGGATTTCTTTGTATGTTCCTCGGAGATACTGGAGAAATCAGTGTTTTCTGCTTTGCTCTAAGAGACCTGAAGTGTGAAGACCAGCAGCAGACTGGGGTCACTTCAGCTGACAGGGTTTATTCCTCATTGGCTAAAAGGCACTTCAGAAATGTAGGCGCTCACCGTGAAAGCACGGAGGCAGAGCTATTTCTGTGATTAATTTCTGTGTTCATATGCAAGAAATCTGGTTTCTTTGACCTCTTCAAGCATTTACTGAAATATCTTGGCTTCAGAGTGACTGAAGTGAGGAAAAATGTAAGAACAGGTGGATAAAGAAGGGGGGTTTCTGGTAGACAGACTCAAAAATTTAAAAAGGCTATTTGAAGACAAACTGTTTGAACAACCAGTAAATCTAGATGTCCATCTATAACCGAAACCAATCTCTGACATACTTTAGCTTGTCTACTTACCAAAACAATATGCTTCTCTGATAGAAATTGCACATTGCTAGGCAATGTTTACCCCTCTTCACTTTTCAGTTTCTCCAAAATATGAAAAGAGTTGTTTTCATACAACTACACTTTCTTTCTGTCTTTGAAAACATGTTTTATGTCTCCTCAGAAATGCAGAAACTGTTGAAAATGCTCAGCAGGTAGCAGTGATGTGTAATCACTCCATCATTTCGAACGCATTACAAATATGCTGAGTGTTTGTTGATTAAACATCTTCTTTAATGAGAAGAAATTTTAAAAAGTGTTCATTAAACTGTAGACAAAGCTGCACATTTTTATAAAAATAGGAAAAAAAGACCTGATATTTTCATTTGCCACGTATAAAAACAAAAGGAGCAAATTATTTTTGTAAAAATTTAAACATTAGAGTAGCAAACAGATAGAAACCAGTAGCCATGATAGCACATGCTCAGTTCAAAGATGTTTGCTATAACACGAAAAGACAACTCACTTTAAGGCTTCAGTCTCCAATTGTTATGGAAGAGGATTGGAGCAAGTTAATAAAAATCGTTGGAGCTCAGGCAGGTTTAATTTTAAATTAAGTCTTCTGGGTTATTTCTGCTTACAGTTTTTATTTAAAAATTGTGATTTTTTTCAGAGATCTGGGAAAAGGAAAAACCTCAGAAATCTGACTGAAATGAAAAATAATAAGGTTAAAATCAAAATTCTGTTTTTGTTTTTTTGTCTTTGTTTGTTTTAACTCAGAATTTTCCATTGGTACCAAGGTTCCAAACAAGAAGCTCAAAAAATTTAAATTTAGGAAGAGTTTTGACTTCTTCTCAGACTCAGCCTGTGAGGGGAAAAAAAGAGGAATCCTGACCTTTTTTATTTTCCAAATCTGACTCGCTAGAACATTGACTTTAAAGTTGCAATTAAGTAAAAAAAAAAAAAGAAAAGAAAAAAAAAGTCAGAGTTCTACACTTTTTCTAAAAAATTCTGACTTTGAAGTAAGATTTTTTTAAAGAAAATATTTTATTATTTTTATAACTTTCATTATTATTATTATTATTATTATTATTATTATTATTATTATTATTATTATCATCATCATCATCATCATCATCATCATCATCATCATTACTATTATTATTATTATTATTATTATTATTATTATTATTATTATTATTATTATTATTATTGTTGTTGTTGTTGTTGTCAGACTCTGCCTCTGTGGGGGGAAAAAAAGGGAAAAAAGGGGGAATCCTGACTTTTTTTCTCTAAAATCTGACTCACTTGAACATTGACTTTAAAGTTGTGGTTAAGTTAAAAAAAAAAAAAAAAGTCAGAATTCTAAATTTCGTCTAATAAATTCTGACTTTGAAGTTATTATTATTATTATTATTTTTAAAGAAACTACTTTATTTTTATCTATATTGTTGTTGTTGTTGTTGTTAGCTGTGTCCCTGAACTTTTCACATACATTTTGAATCAACTGATTTTAGCATGAACCCAGTCGATGTAGAAACCTGCTGCTGTAATTAAATATACTGGCTGGTATAAGACAGGAAGAGGAAGCTCAATGTCCTCGTTCTGACTGATAGTTTTCCATCTGAGGAAGTGGCCTGGTTTATGTTGCTGTGAAGCTGATATAATTAGACCTATATGTTTTGTTCTTTAAAGCCCTGAAACAAATCCTTGTCTGATCTGGTGAGCTTTAATTAGTCTGGACTGCTCTGGGCTCTGGCATTTCGTGACGACTCCAAAGATCGTGACTCATAATGTTATCGTAATGACTTGCCCAACTTGTGGCCTCCTTGAAACCTCCTCTGTCCTCCTACTTGGCGAGTGCTGCCCACACATCTCAGTTTAGCACATCACACAAACTCTCGCCGCTGTGTTTGATTGTTTCCAAGAGCACTTTCTCCTGCTGCCTGCACCCATAGGGGGGCAGTGTTGGCATGGGCCTCTGTTTACTGAGACAAGCACAGTCATAGAGAGTGTCTCTGTGTTTTCTGTAGAGCAGTGGTTCTAATTCAAGACATTGACTGTGATTGTTGTTGATATTTATGTGAGCTGTTGGGACTACTAATAAAGTCAAAGGTATCCTGATAAAACTGGACAATTGTCCAGTTCCCTGCCTAATCCCTGATAATCCTCAACAAAACTGACTCTTATCATCACCCTGTCCTGCTTGATAAATGACAAAGCCACTGAGGGCCCAAGAGAAAATCTCATTTTGAGAATTATTTTTTTTTTCTTTTTTTTCATATAAAAATATATAACAATGTTTTCGGGAATACGTGTTTACTTAATTTAACTTTTGACCAAAAATAAAAAACAAAAAAAAGAAATTTAAAAAATAGAAAAAAAAGAAAAACATAATGTGGAAAATCTAGTTTCTTGGCCATCATAAAGTTTATTTCCAGGGAATCAGTTTTCTTTGTTTTGTTTTTGTTTGTTTTTGTTTTGTTTTGTTTTTTAACATTTATCTTAATATTTTTGACAATATTTCTTGGACTCCTGAGTAAAAACAGACAAAAATGGAGCACAAGCAGTAAACTTAAATCTACTAAAAAATATTGTATCAATCCAACAAAACCATGTTTGAAAAAAAAAAAAAATGCCAGAAGTTAGCAAGCATCCAATTTGTAAAACAGAGGCCAAACCAAAAATTAGTGATATAAGTTTTGATTATGAGACTGCTTGAAGTTTTTTTTCTACAAAGGCAGACAGGGGGACTTAGAGTGACAGCAACAATGAGAATCATTTCCTTGTTGACTTGATTTGATAACGTGTTGGCAAATGCAGTAAATGGATCCCCAGTATATTTAACTCAACATACATATTGACACACATTTCTAAAATATTTGGCTGTCTTTGTGTGTTATAGTTATTGGTTTTGTCAATACATTCTTTTACAACTGTCAGTCATCAAATGAGAAATTAATAAATGACACTGATCCAGTTTGACAGTTGATCTCATGAGATAACATTTTATTCTGCGGTTTCAAAATATTGGCCAGGCTGTTAGACCGAGGGTCGAAGCATCAAAGTTGTTGTTCTCCGCCTTGGCCCCCTCTCCTGCCTCTTCTTTGGACCCCTGCTGCTGGACGGAGAGCCAGAAAACAGAGAAGGGGCAGGGATAGGAGGTAGGGTAAAGAAGAGGGGGGTCACCATTGAGTTGTCCTCCCACACAAGGCCCCCTCTGGTCACCTGCGTGGGAAGGACCTAAAAGAAAGGCTAGCATACACACACACACACCAAACACATAGCAAGAGCGACAGATTTCTTACCCCCAACACCTAATGTGGCAGAGGATTTCGGGTTAAAAAGTGACTTCAATTAGTGGGAAACTTCCTGAAATCCCCATAAAGGGTCATTGTCAGCATCTTTATTAGCACTCACTAACAATGAGTTTCAGCAGTGATCGAGGCAGCAGAGAAATCTTAAAAAAGAAACTCTGAAAGCACTTGGCTGTGGCGTAGCTGAAAAAAAGGGCTTAGTTTATCATAATTAACATTGTTCCAGACTGTCAAACCCGTGAGGCACGGAAAACAATGCTCTCTTCAATGTTTATTGAGGAGTTATGGTAAATTACTGAATGTATAATTACGCGAGCCAGGCAGATTCTGTCCTCAGCGTCTCCTCCTACATCCCATCTGCCCTGTGTGTCCAGAGTGTGGGTGACTGAAGTAGCTGCGGGGAGGGGGGCGGGTGGATGAGGAATTATTGTGGAAAATGATAAGAAAACTTGTGATGTAACAGTCTGAGTTACTCCTCTGCTGTTTAAGCCAACGCTGCAATAACAGGAGGAGCAGCAGAGGAAGAAAAGAAGAAGGAGAATATAAAAGTAAAGGACCTCTGTGACATTGGTAAGAGCCCAGAGGTGTTTTAGTCTGGCAGAGCGTTCTCCTGGAGGATACTGTGAGCCAGAGGAGGTGAGGAGAATAAAGGGGCAGAGTGTAGAGTTGGCAGAAAGAGGAGTATTTTTAGGGTGGTCTGTTATCTGCGGAGAGGAGGGTGTGCAGTATCACAGCCGGGTCACATTGCTGAGAGGGGAAACAGCCTGGGCCCTCCACTGAGACCGCAGATAAGGAGGAACAAGAACAATGAGATCTCTGTCTGTCTCTCAAACACGCACTGGTATGAAAATACACCCATAACCACATCCACAGGAAGATCGTTGCTCACACATCCTCTCACAGATTCTCAGAAACCTTCAGACGTGTTAAAAGATCACGTCAGAACAGAGCCTACGAGGTGAAGTTATGTGTGAATTCACTCTTTTCGTGCTCAAAAGGCCGACGTTTTTCAGAGAATCTCTTCACTCGAGCTCATCTCTCCCTTTTTTTTGTGCCATCTTTCTTCCTTAATCAATTTCTCCTCTATGTTAGTCCTTAAAAGATGTAAATGCCAGCCGAACAGATGGATGCTGGGAACATCTCATCACTCTGACACCATGTTTATGCAATCACGCCGTACACACTCCTCGTGCACGCTCGCAAGAACGCTCCCGAAGCAAGATGCTGATGGAGATTTCCTCAATCATCAAAGTGAGCACACGATACACACACACACACACATACACACACATGCTTTTGGTGTTTTGGTGTTTTTGATGAAACCTTCTGTTCGCTTCTTCCTTTGTTTATAGTGAGCACATGCACGCAAAAAACAACACAGACGCACATCCACACACATGAATCAAGGGATTCGCCAGACAGGCAGCTGTTGCAGAGAACTCTGGGTCCTCACAAAAACATCACTGACACGCCAACAGTGCAGGGTCAACCCCAGGAGTTCAACCACGCTCTTACACTGCCTGGATTTAGACAATCTGACTACTATCTGTCATATAAACCGGAGAGTATCCGTCTAGTGGCGTGAATATTAAACGGTTTTATCTCCCAGAGCGATGTAAGTACTCGCCAAATGAAACCCTGACTCGCTCCAGGAATATCTTAGTAAAGCTTTGAGGGAAGATCCTTTTTCAACACCCAACACCCCCCACCAACCACCACCAGTATACCACCACCACAACCACCCACCCTTCCAATCAAATCCTCCCTGGCAGTGCGCTGCTCCTCATCTCTCTTCTCTGCTTCTTTTGTTCGTCTCTCTCAGCCGCCCACACACCTACCGTCCCTCGGGCTTTTCTCTTTACACTCTCACACACATGCTCGCATTTACATTTGGCTACTTCCTATGTACTTTGGCTTATTTCTTAACGTCTTCCTTGTTACCGTCATCATTATTAGCCTCTTGGAGGTATTATATTTAACCAAGCGTAAGTTCTCATGATGATGTAAATATATAGAAATTCTACATTTGGTGCTTTACAATACAGATGTGTGGGCAGCAGCCATCTGGGGCCCAAATGGAACAAAAAGTAAGAGTGTGTTGGTGTGTAGATGTGTTTGTGTGTCACAGGGCTAAGGGCCAAACTTATAGGAGCGCTTCGAAACTGGGGGCCCGTTGTGGAAACCCCCTCAGAGAGGTGGGAATCTCAAGGGAGAGTGGGAAAAACATCCCGACGGTCATCAATCAAAACTTTGGTGACACAAATGACCAGAAACAACGGGACCGTTCTCCATCGGTGTCACTGTGTCACCTCCGCCCAACAGCCATGTCCCACCCACCTGCGCTGCTGCCCCATAGGCCCTCGCTCTACGCCGCCCATCGTGATTGGACCAAACGGTCCCAGGGCGAATCGTGATCCCATCAGGGCTAATTGGATCTTTGTGATTGCGCAGTCTGTCGTGGCGTTGGGGGAGAATGAAACGTGGAAGCGGTATAATGGTGGAAGGGGGAAGAGTGGCAGGTCGAAGCGGGGAGATCGTTTTTTTGGTGGCTCAAAGCACCAGATGCTCTTCCTGGGTCCTTTATGATGCCTTACAGGGGATCGAGATGGTTTCGGCATAGCAACTGCAAAGACACAAAGCGAGATGGAGACGAAACAGACCCACACGGGCACATACATGCAAATGCAGACACACTAACACATACACAGTTTTACGTTTGATACAATCTTCTTAAAAGTGGCTGAAGCCTGCTTTTCAGTTTCTTTGTTGGTCGTTTTAAACCATGTAGTATTTATCTTTGCGGTGTGTTTTCATCAAAGACAAAGCGTATCGTAGCATGTTTCAGTCTCCTTTTGTGGTTATTCTTTATGTTAAAAAAATAAGGGAAAACTCTAGATGTAAATCTGATTTACTTCTTTAAGCTGTGCCTCCAGTGAGTGTGATTGTTCACCAGGATCTTGGTGAAAGGGAGAGCGTAGGAGGACGGGTCATGAGCCTGCTTTGTTTGCTCCACCGTGCTTCTACACGAGGCCATAGTCCTCCGTCTTTTTGTTCATGTGCCTTATTATTAGGAATTCATCTGCTCCTTTCTCTTTACTTTGTCCACACTTTGTAGATGAAAATGATAAGGGCTGCTCCGGCAGATGGTGGTCGAACGATTGAAGCTTATCCCCATCTTATTAGCCTAAAAATATCCAACATACTGCCATGAAAAAGCCCTCAGCAAAAAAATGGCCTCTCTTCTTCTTCTTCTTCCCCTAACAACCACCAACAGGTGGTGCTGTAGTCACGCTGTTGTGTTGTGCTCCTGTGGACAAAGAGCCTTTAAAAGAAGACAGATTTGGTCTTGATCAGCAAATTGTGACACATATATGTTTTTGTATGCATGTGATTTAGGCAAAAACGTGCTGATGTGACGTTTTGACACATATGTGCCATTGACAGCTTACTGCTCTTCTGACGTAGTAAACAGTGATATACGTTGCACTTGAAGAGTTTGAGAGTTATGGATGTTGACTGGACTTGTGTCATATGTTACAGACCCCACATAAAGAGAGCTTTAGCCTGGTTGTTCAGGAAATTACTGGGATATAACTGATAAAGTAAGTTTAAAGAGAGGGGAATTTGCTTTTACTTATCAGAGATTTCTATCAAACAATCGAAACTTAAAGTCAACCTATAAGAAATAATTCTTCATTTCAGACTGGCTTCACTTTAGGGTAAAAACCGACCTTAAAGATGTAAAAGTGACGCTTATCTGGGCCACGGTGCTGTCTGTCATTTCGCTCACGCCGTTTGAAACACCATTAAGGGAAGCATCTGACTGTTAAGAGACCGCCCCAGTATCCACTGCTGCATCCAACTCGCTTTCACACTTGGGTTCATTCAACACACACTTTTCCCACAGGGATGGAGCCGCTTCAGCCAGCGCGCGGAGCAAACCAGGAGCACACGCGCTTTCACGCGGCACACATGGCTACGAATGCAAGGAGAATATTTTTTACCTTCGTCTGGATATTTTCGCTAGTTTCAAGTTCGAGGACGAGGATTTATCCACCAAACGAAGGTGAGTGTAAGGAGAGGAATGAGCCGAGCGGATCCGGGTTTCCGCTGTCTGTCCTGCGCTGCCGCGAGACTCCACCGCGTGCGCACCGTGCACGTCCTATAGTGATGAGCAGGACGAAAACATACAGCCTAAAAGTTACATTACGAGGGAAAAAACAAGCCTGTAAAAAAATTTTTTTATCCCTTCTCATAAAGTTTTAGCTGCACATTCTGTATTTTCTGTACTGTAACGAAAGTCTTTTGTGTCTGGGATATTTTCTCCTGATATGACTAATGTAACGCAAGCTGCTGCAACTTTCGATCCTTCAGATGTGATATTTATAAACGAATCATAATTTGGTGTAGGTGATTACACGTTTTCTTAATGCATCATAAGAGGTGATGAAACAACACCATAAATCAGAAGTGTTGACTCTTCATCAGATTTCGTGTAATTTAAATAAATTATATACAAAGCAAAGTCATATATTATCTTTACCATGTATTTGGTATTTGCCCAGGCTTAGTTTTGATATGTTTGCTATTTCTCTTATACTACTTTATGGTGCTTTTCACATATTTGTCACAGCAAGAGATCTTTTTTGTTTATTTATTATTAACTGAACCACTTTATGCTGTTTACCCTTAAATCACCTGCATATTTGTGTGTTTCTACATGTGCATTTCAGTGACACTGCTGGATACCAGGACAGTGCCAGGAGAGCTGAAATGGGCAGCCAGTCCTTCAGAGGGAGGGGTGAGTGGGAGCTCTTCTTCTTCCTCTACTCATTAATTTATTATTTTATCTCTGTCTCTCTCTCTTTTTTTTTTTTTTTTTTTTTACAGATACACTGTTTACAAAATGTTCTCTCTTTTCAAAAACACACTCCCTCTAGCTCTCACTTGCACAAACAAACACATACTTGAGCACACTTGGTCTGGAAACTGTAAAGAATCATCCCACAGATTTTGAAATGTGCTGTTGTTCAGCGAGCCTAAGTGCTAATATGAGCTCGCTGGTGTCGTGTTTGGCACAGCAGAAAGCATAAACCAGCTTGGTGGTGGGTGTCATTTTTTAGGGATTTTTACTACCAAGCAGTTGCCAGAATGTATCCTGGAAATATCTTTTTGATTTTACATCCTCTTATCTTTTAAATTTTTTGTTTGGTACATTATGATCTGCCATTTTGATGACTTTCCTCTTCCTCTCTCTGCCTAGTTTCCCCCAGTATTCAGCTCTTTGTATGTTTAAGAGTTATTGGTGAACTTGACTCGTATTTCTTCTGTCACCATGCTCTCTTTCTCTCACATGCTGCTTGATTGACGGGGTCCTGGTCTGCACACACTGAGCTTTTGATTACAGGCACCCCCCACCTTCTTGCATCCCATAGCTACTCACACACATACACACAAAACACCATCTCTGTATGGTTGGGGCAGAGCTTTTTTTTCTCTTGACAGCTGTGATTTCTGTCTGCTGAAAAAGACTCAAAAAAAGACAAGACAAAGAGGCATCATACCCCCTGACAGCTATTTTTTTACAGCTCCATTCCTCTGTATACACACACCCTGCAGAGACAGGCACATACTACATACAAACACACGCAAGTACACACAAAGACGCAACCATGTGCTCATGCGCTCACTCATGACTGCAAGATTTTTAATGTACATACTGTACAGCATAGGAAATGACAACTGTAGATAGGGATGGTACCTTTCACATTTGAAACGATAAGGTACTGATGCCCGGTACCTGGCAATTGGTACAGGTACTCAACGGTACCATTTTTCTGTACTTTTTTGTGTTCATGTGGTAAAAAAATATCAATTTGTTCAATAATAAAGCATATGTTTTTAAATTTAACATATTTACTTCTCAATATATATACGTGCAATGCTGTGTTCATTCCCAGTATAGAAAATCTCCTACTCTTCTACTCCCTCCCAGTCACAAGGATGCATTTAGATACCTAAACATGGTACCTTTTGATTTTACATGAATCAGTACCAATAAAAGTACCTAATTTGGTACCCATCCCTAGTTGTAGACTCAGAGGATGCACCTATGTTTGATTTTTGAAGCCAATACAGAAGTTGATATTGGAGAAAGATAATGTCTGTACTGTATTAGACCAGCCAGTGTTAAAAAATCTCACACAAATGAACAAAAAGACAGTTTTACTTCACACTTTTTGATTTACTCTCTCAAAATAGTGAAAAAAAAAGTTATAAAATAACAAAATATTTTTTTTCAATATCTCCACTGTCTTTCTCAACAGCTTCAATCATATCCCAAAGAATCAACACATCAGTATATTTTTGATAAGCCAACATCAGCCTAATAAGATCAGCCCTGATGACATATCGATTAAGCTCAATTAGACACACACTCCACACAGATCCCACCCCCCGAACACTCACAATTTCCCTGACTCTCATTCCCTCTTTCTCTCTGTGGACACGGTGCATTTAGCGTGTATACAGCTCTCACTACTGCAGATTATTATTCAGGGGCAATAAAAAGCCAATTTGGAGTTGGGAGGCTCAGCGGTCATTTGAAGGGTCACAGTACAAGGCAAACAGCCAGCTCTATTGAGATGGATGATGCAGTGAAGGCTGAGCCGGCTTCACTCGTATGGAAATGTGCCTGTTAACAAACCTTGGAGTCTCAACAAATCTGAACCACACTGTGAGGATATTGATGCAAAGATGAGTGTGAGCTTGTGTGGTGTCAAACAATAGCAGTTAATTAGAGAATGTGCTCCACCTGAAATGTATGTTGATTATTTCTAGCTATGAGGGTATAAATCTTCTCAGGCTGATATTGAAAAAGTAGTGCTCAGCAGTGAGTCTATTTGGGACTCACTCTTCATGTATTAAATCCTGTATCTGCGAGGGCTAAAGACTAGAGTTTCAATAGATTAACAGATTGAAAATAAGCTTTTAGATGTTTTAACCTGGCCGTAATCCTCAAGTCATACTCTGGTTCTTTATTTAGTTTAGTTAAAGTGTGCCCCCTACACAGAGGTCCTGGTCCTCCAAGTGTACGACCCTTTGAATATGCAATGCCAACTCCCACATACTTCTTACAATGTCAGTTTTTCATGATCTCCACCGTCTTATCCTCCAATAACTAGGGGTATGTACCTTTCACATTTAAAACCAAATGGTACCAAAGCCTGGTACCTGGCAATTGATACTGGTACTCAATGGTACCAATTTTTGGTACTTTTTTGTGTTCATGTGGTGAAAAATATCAATTTGTTTAATAACACAGTACTATTTTTTTCAATTTAACATATTTACTCTTCAATATATAAACTTGCAATGCTGTGTTCATGTCCAGGATGGACAATCTCCTACTCTTCCACTCCCTCACAGTCACAAGGATGCATTTAGGTACCTAAACATGGTACCTTTTGAGTTATGTGAATAGGTACCGTGTACTTTTGACAGAATTCAGTCGGTACCTACAAAATTACCTAATAGGGTACCCGTCCCTACTCATAACAGGTGTCAAAAGCTTTAAAATGACCATCAAAAAATAATTTATCCACATTTATTTTGTTTGCAGTTGAGTTTAATGTGCTGTTTCAAATTCTTCTGCATACCCCGCATTCTGGCACTTGTCAGAAAGTCTGAATCCAAAACTTTTGAGTCAGCAACCTTTGAAAAAAAAACAAACATTGCTTCCAATGCAGCATCTATGATAAGGACTTATAACCATCTATTTGTTTTATAACCCCTTGATGCCTGTTGTCGCAAATTTGCAGCGTACCCTGTCAGGTCTTGTTGCAGCTGAAATGACCTTTGTATCTCATTATTACCTACTGATTCATATTCTACACAAACCAAAGATCGGATCAGATTCACTGTGTGACAATATATTGGTCAGGGGATGAACTTCTCATGTCTATATATATATATATATGTATATATATATATATATATATATATATATATATATATATATATATATATATATATATATATATATATATATATATATATATATAATACAACTTAGTTATAACTTGTGAATACTATACTCAAATTTACAATGTCTACTTAACTGAACATCTGTAAGAATGCAAAAACACATTCATTCATTCATTTCATTCATTTTCCTTTATTTGTTTCACTGCACATTAATAAACATTTCATAAAAATGTAATGCACCTGAGTTAGCCAAAAGGCTAGTTTACATTGGCTGTCCCCCCTGCCAGAGCAGTAGAGGCTAGTACCTGGTAGGGAAGAAACAATATATTTTTACATTTGTTAATTAATCCAGACATTAAGGGGTTAATCATATCCAAGCATTTGTGGTGCATGTTTTGGTGGAGGGAGTTGTTTGGTTATGTTTTGGTTGTTTGTGTGTTCCTGCGCAGTGGGAGGAAGTGAGTATAATGGACGAGAAGAACATTCCCATCAGGACTTACCAGGTCTGCAACGTTTTGGAGCCCAATCAGAACAACTGGCTGAGGACAGACTGGATCCCTCGGTCCGGTGCCCAGAGGGTCTACGTTGAAGTCAAGTTCACCCTGAGAGACTGTAACAGTCTGCCCGGGGTCACCGGCACCTGCAAGGTACTAAAACAGCATGCCTCTGGTATCCTAGACTTCACGAAAGATTCAACATAAATACAAGAAGTCTGGACTTTATCTGCACATAAACTTCTAAGCTGATTGGTGAAAGGGCAGATTGATGCTAATGGAGCTTTATTATGGATTACAGCTGCTGGTTATTCAAGCACCAACCCTCCTTTTTGACTCATTATCATATTAAGAGAAAAGATGAGCACTGATGATGATAAATAGACGCCTCGGTCTGACTTTTTCTGTCCCTCTTGTCTTGAAGGAGACATTCAATCTGTACTACCACGAGTCAAACGAAGACAGGGAGAGCTACATCAAAGAGAGCAGCTTCATTAAAGTGGACACGGTGGCAGCAGACGAGAGCTTCACCCAGGTAACACCGAGCGACTGAGTCAGGATTTGACTTCTGTATCCTCCCTCCTCCGCTCTATCTTATTTGCTCTTATCTTCAAAATGAAAAGCCCTTTGGGATTAATGTGCTGTGATTTTTTTAATTTGTTTTTTACAAGCACTTTTATTTTGGATGTCCATTTTGCTGCTGCAGGATTCTTGCCAGGTTACATCTTTTTCTCTGTCGTTCCTTCAAATGCTTCTGATTTAAACTCCATGTACTTACCTTTGAAACCAATAAAAGTCAATCTGGATGAGAGCCAAATGCTGAAAATAAAGATCAATAGAAACGCCTACTTTAAAGAAATTAATTGACTAACTCATGCCTGACACAGTTTTCAACATTTTCATATTCCTCCGTTCCCTTTCCAGGTGGACGTTGGTGACCGCATCATGAAACTGAACACTGAAGTGCGGGATGTTAAGGTGGTCACTCGTAAAGGTTTCTACCTGGCCTTTCAGGATGTCGGCGCCTGCATTGCTTTGGTTTCTGTCAGAGTTTTCTACAAAACCTGCCCCCTTACTATCAGGAATCTGGCTACTTTTCCCGACACTGTCACTGGAGCGGACACGTCCTCTTTGGTGGAGGTCAGGGGGTCATGTGTCAACCAATCAGAAGAGCGAGAGGAGCCTAAAATGTACTGCGGTGCTGATGGAGAGTGGCTGGTTCCTATTGGTGGATGTTTCTGCAACCCAGGCTATCAGGAGAAAGGAGGCGCGTGTAGAGGTTGGTTGACGTTTATTTTTGTCTTGGTCCGAGTGGTTTTGCACGCCTCCTCACAAGCTCTCTTCTCCCCTTATGGTGCAGCCTCTGAGTCTTGTGATGCTATGAGTAACAACCATAGTACTCAAGTAAACAGGCTGTTCACTAATGAGGGAAAACAACAACAACAACAACAACAGAGATGTTTGATTTGTTATGTGATTTTTTTATATTTTCTTAAAGGAATTTGTTTAGAATTAGTGCAGTCTTGAAGAGGATACTCTCATGGGACTGAAAACAAGTTATTGGCAGAGTTTAAACAGAGAAATGCTGCACAACATCAAAGAAACATCTGTTTGGATTTTTATCTGCATTTTAAAGAACTACAGTGAGTTTTAGGAGACATTTCTTCCCTGTGGTTTGGAGACGGGTTCGCTTTGTGAGACAATCACACTATGTGTTTTGATTTCCACTTTTACACCGACCACTGTCTTGGGGCGCTAGGTGGGCTTTGTGATTGAAGCAGGCGCCCCGTGTACGGACGCCACGGCCCTCATTGAAGCAGTTGTCAGTTGGTACCCAGCTCCCTGCCTCCCACATTTCTGTCTTTTTTGCTTGAATGTTTGACAAATAAATTCAAACAAAGAAGGAATAGATCAATACCACTCTTGAAACTGCCTTGGATTGGCAATGGTGGAAGGACTTAGCTTGGTCCTGTTCAAAGAGATCACCTACCAGCTCCTGTGGCATTTAGGTGTCAGGTTTTCAACCATAGATTTAAGTATATTACTGCACTGAATAGGAAATTATTGGGAACACAATTGGGTGACACAAATTTTGTATTGTCGTTCTAAATGAGTATAAGTTGCTGTAAATGTTGTTTTTTGGCAATGGATGGGTATTTCAAGTCAAAATACAATTTGATTGTCACTAAGGATAATCTACAATAAATACCAAGCCCACACAGCCTGAGGGATAGTGAATAAAAAAATAAATATGATTTTCTTTTAACGATGACTAGGAGTATATTTTGAGATGAATATCTTTAGATATTTATACCAGATGCGTGCAGATAGGCCTTTCTGTCTCCCTTTGCTGGGTCCAGCCTCCTGACAGCGGCTCTGATAGGAGAAGCAGAAACAACAGTGACTCACACAACACTTCATCATGTGTGCTGTAGATGCAGACTCTAAAATCAAACACTTTGTGGGACACTCATCTAATTAACGCTCCACTTGTTTGGCTGTGGTTAAGCGTCTACCTCAAGCTTTATGTCGGTGTTTCTGTGAATCAGCAGAGTCGTATGCATTTTCATATTTCAGAATCATGTAGGCTGTGGTCTCTGCAATTTTCACCCATTCTTCAGGAGTTTGCCCTAAAGGTTTCTTTTGTGATTAGATCCTGTTTTATTCCTTTGATTATGTAACAATGATAAGTGAGCAGCTCTCAGGTTTATTACGACCACCCTCTGGTGGGAGCGCCACATTATAATCAAGGGGCCAGTGAAAACAGTTTAAAATGTTTTGAGAATGAGAAAATAGAAGGAAGTTGAATAGTTGAAAATATAATTTTTAACCACTGAAAGTTAAAATCATGACCCATCCCTACTTCAGTCTGATTGAGGCCCCGTTTACACAACGTTTCATCACTGTGAAAAAAATCTGTTTACTCGGAAACACCGAGGGACTGAAAGTGCTGTAGTAAGCATGCCAGGCCTGTAGTTGGCGCTTTAACTGTCTTGTCTAGAAGCGGCTTTTGGGAGATCTCCACCGAAGTAGAGTTGTGCTGATCATCTGGTGTACTGGTGAATACTAAGTGCAGAAGTGGAGCAAAAGAAGCACATTTTGTATAAAGACAGTCAGCAGATTCAGCAGATTCAGCAGCACAAGCACAACACGGTAGTTCGTGACGATCGTAACAACGGCACTGTTGTCCTGTTGTATGCGCTCACGTGAAGCAGAGTGACGTCAGCGTTTCCACTGAAAACGCCAGCTTACTGTTTACACGGCAACAGAGGTTGTGTCCAGAATCGTTCACTCCTCCCCTGCTCACTACTCATTATACAGTGGACTATATAGTCCACTACATCAGCTAAATTAAACCAACATTTTGGACACGACTCACTCACTCACCAGCCGCTGACAGTGACGTCATTACACTAGCGCTGCTCACGGACAGCTGGGGATTTACAGTTGTTATTTTTCTCAAACACTGCAAACCGGCATTGATTTCAGTTATAACTAATATTATACTTAGCGTGTTTTACGCAACAGCCAAATATAATAGAAAAAATTATTACACATTATTTATAAGATTCATAAAGCATATATTTTCACAGAAACTTATGCTGTGTTTGAAAATTACAAGGTCCAGTGATTCAGCGGCTTATGTTCCTGTTGTTTGTTTCTCCACTTGAAGTTGTGAGATGCATTGGTCCGAAAGTTAACAGAGAGATAAGTGTCATTCTCTGACAGTTTTTAATGTTTTGTCATGTTATTAGTAATCACTAATTATGTAATCAGCCATTCCTTCTGATAGAATATCAGAATAGAATAAATATTTCTAGCATAGTAAGCATCACTAATACACTACTTTTCAAAATGCATTATGGGATACACTGAGTGGACTATATAGTGAATGACCATGCTCACTCAAATTTTGGACAAAATTACAAAATGGCGTATTCACTATAAAGTGAATACGGAGTGATTTCGGACACAGCCGGTTTGCGTTTTGGGTCAGCTAAAACACCGTTTCCATGTAAGCACAAGGCTGAAACGCAACAAAACTTTTGTGTTTCAGCCTAAAACTGTGGCTAGTTCTTCACCTACATGCTAGGCTATGCTAACTGTTTTCATTAGGGCTGAACGATTATGGAAAATAATTTAATTGCGGATTTTTGGCACCAACATTGCAATTGTGATTTTGGCAGACTATTTTTTGGGGGGGCATGGGGCGTTTATCTTCTGCATTATTCACTAAACGCAAGCTATCAACCATTCTACCATTTGACTAACATGGCAAAAGGAAACTGTCAACATATAAAAAAATCCTTTCCTGAATGTTATGATGAAATGAGATGAACTGGTGCATGAATTGTAACAAATAACATATCTTTATTTAACTATTACAATCATAGTAGAATATTGAGTGAATGATTTAACTTCAAGCCTTGTAGATTTTTATTGACTCTTGATGGTTTTACAAGAAAGAATAAGTTAATGTTACTCTATTCCTTCCAGGTCTGTATGCATTAAGCTTTTTTTTTTTTTTTTTTTTTTTTTAATTGCAGCCTTTGCGATTTGAAAATTGTGTTCTGTTAAATTGCGACGTTGGTTTCAATTCGATTAATTGTTCAGCCCTAGTTTTCATGCTTTAAACTAAAAACAGTAACAATCTACATATGTAATCCTCATTTATTCCTTTATTATAGTGTTTTTTTTATGTTTGTGTTAATAACAAAGACCATGACTGCTTTGTCAGCATCTCCAGAGATAACAGACGATAATCACTGTGTTACTCAGTCTGAATACCACAGTGTGTCATATTTTGCGTATTATGCATTATTCCTCATCCGATCTGTGTATCTTGATAAATTAAGAATGTGTGTCGTGTTTTAAATTCTACACTAAGCATAACTGAGGTCTTAGTGTGAGGTGTGCTGACACAAAAAAACAGCCATCTGGATAAAAAAGAATATTTTCTATCACTTACAAATGTGGTCTGAACTTTAGGGTAACAAATATTCAAGCTGTTCACACCTCACACCAACATGCATGTGGCGCCGATGACGTGTAATGTTAGAAAGTGACTGTTGCGATGGGGAGGACTTCTAAATCTGCGCGTCTGTGTGAGAAAGTGGGGTGAACGGGGGACAACAGACTCGGTGGAGACACTTTTACTACACGGCTTCACTCCCCCTATTCAGCGCGATACACAACAGACACACAACATGTTCGTTAGCACACATGCACACACACTCGCGCAGATGGACCAATAGAGAAAAAGGAGAGCTGCTCACTGATCTGCTCCCTCAGTTTTATTTATGAAGCCTGTCCCAGCAGGCTAATTGTATAACAAACAGACCCATAACTCAAAGAGAGAAAAAGAAATGCTGAGAAAGACGGATAGATGATCATAAAGTCAGGATGCAGTTGGTGCCAGTTGGCGAGGAAGAGGGATATAAACTTGACTTTTTCTTCTTTTCGAGGAGAAGCCAAATTCTCCGTGTGACAAACGTTCTCTAAACTATTCACCCCGTTTGGTTCGTTTGTTCTCTGTGAAAAGTAGGAGGAGGTTGGCGGGGTGGTCCCTGAGGCCTGAAAGATGTTCCTCCTCAGCGAGATTTAAGAGGGACCCTTGACTCTGTTGAACCTCCAGCAGATGTGAAGTGCCATCTATCTATCCACTGCTCACTTCTGCGTCTCCCCTGCTCTCGCTGTCTGTCAGTGTTGTTGGCCGGGTTCAGCTGCCTCGGTGGAGATCCATCAAAGTCTGGATGAATACAGAATGCAGCTCAGTAAGAAAAAAACTCTGACCCTGCAGTATTGGATAGAGACCTCAATGCTTCTCCTCTTCTAAGTTTGAGATTCACAGAGAAAGAGGACGGGTGGGGGGGGCAGATAGATGTGAGAGTAGATTTAGATCATCTGTCTCTCCTGCCGTCGCTGATGTCAAAAGGTTTCTGGATCTTCCAGACTCTCCGTCAGTATAACTTGCTCAGTCAGACTCAAGAGGATTGACAGAGCTGAGTGAATGTATTGGAGACAGAGACACCAGGGATTACTGCTGGGTTCTTACAGAATAATGCAGAAAAGACAAAAACTGGTATCTACATTTTGTACACCAAATAGCTGGAAGGGACAGCTCAAAAGTTTGGGATGTAATATTTTACTTCTTCACTTTAAGTAAAATTGGAAAGTCGGTGGTTGAAAAAAATTATAGTTCCAAAAGATGTTTTTAGTGTTGTCAAATCTAGGGTATTTTGTCATAGTTATCTAGCGATGAAGGACTGGCAACTGAATGGACAAGCCAGCCAGTCCTCCACAAAAACTCAGTTTTCCTTGGCTGTATTTTGACTGTGTGTTGTGATTGTCACCAACATTTAAGTCCTACTTTAATGTTATACTCCCTTTCAGCAGACTGTCTGCTACAATTTGGTGTTAGTTGCAGGTTTGTACGATAATTTGTTTCCTGACAGTGTTGAAAATTATGATGACCCAGGACATATTTCATATTCTGGATCTTAGTATCCAGAATATTTACAGGATCTGGATCGTACTTTTACATCCGTCAGAAATTATGGTGACCTTGTCTTGTATGGTTTTGCAAAGCAATCTGACCATTTATCATGGAGTTATATAAACATATGGTGAAAACAGCCCTATCTCACAATGATAAAGAATCCTTTAAAAAAGTCCTGGATCCAGACAGTGATTCAGATCACCTCCAAAATTTAATCACTTCTTCCTTATTTCATCTTGAACATTTCCTGAAAATTTCATGAAGATCCATTTATTACTTTTTCAGTTAAATTCAGCTAAAAGCAAACAATATTACACTAAGTTACATGCAAAAAAAAAAGTGACTTTGTTGTTGAGAGTAAAAATGACCACCAGCAAACAAAGATTTCTTCATACGTCTCTTGAAAGAAACATTAAATTTTGTTTACAGAAATGTTAGTCCGTGTTTTGGTAGCCGATCATATTTGGTACAACTGATTATTAAGTCCTGCTTTGGACTTGACAGTTCAGTGTGGCTTGAAGGAAGTGTAATGAAATATTGACTGGTATTGATAGTAGGGATGCACCAACAATCTGTATCAATATTGGTATCGGCCAATGTTGGTCTTTTTATAACAAATTGGCATCAGCCTATGTGTAAAAGTCATTAGTTGCCGTCCATTTTCAGAGCATCTTCAACAATCTTTTAAGTCCCAAATAATATTGTTTTTTATAACTATGTAAACATCAAAACTACCTAAGAAGAGTGGACCCTCTTTCTTATGTCTCTCTTCCTTTTTTTTGATCCAAAAAACAGACACAAAGTTTTTTTTGATCGTGTTTATCTCAGGTGCTCCATCTTTTCATGCTCTCCATGGTCGTCTTCTCTCACGATGGTGCAGCTCTTTCTCTCTGAACTACCTCGACAGATTGTTTTTTTTTTTTGTTTTACTGATACATAATTTTTTACACATCAGTTATTGGCCATAACAGCAATATTAATATCTGATATGATTGAGATGATAGTTTTGTGATAGATCCAAGCTTTGGCTAAACAGCCTGTGAGTGACTTACTGTTTCCTCCCTGTATCCAACAACTGCGCTTAGCTAAGCCAACGATGTCCTGGCTTCATGTTTAACAGAAAGATATGACATTTGAAGAATGGTGGCAGCCTGAAAATCACATGGCTCAAGCTAATTAAAAGAAAAATAGCACGAAAAGAAAGATAAGATGATGAAATGATGAAGATCACATCACCTGACTCAGAGTGGAGTCAAACTGTTGTGATTTCCAAGCTTTGTGTGGGCTTATTTTCTTTTTCTTGTAACAATAAGAATCTCTCTGCCAGAATGCCTCTGCAACTTTTTTAAAAACTTTTTTAACTCCTCTTTTAAATTTCACACTTGTATATTTGAAGTGGATCTCAGTTTTCCATCAATAAGTGCAAAGCTGTAACAGGAGCACACACCATCTATCAAAGTCATTTATTTTTAACACTTCACTTTAAAGCAAACAGGAGCAATCTTTAAGAGTCCCTGCGCTTCTGTTTAAATATTTCCTCTGTCAGCTGAACTCTTTAGCTTTTCAAATAGATTTGATCTTTCCTCAAACTCCTCCTGAATTGAACTTAAACAAGAGTAGACTTTGCTAAAGTGGGAAATGTGAAAAGTTCATTTTCAGTCTCGACACAGAGTAATAAGGATGGAGAGGATGAGAGGAGCAGCCCTGAAGAGGAAGAAGGGATTAGAAGTTGAATGGGGCGAGAGGGGGATTGAAAGCAGGACACTGACAGCAGAAGGCATCAATGCAGAGCTGCCCCTCCCCCGCTGGGGGTCCATCATCGGGTGCAAAGGGGAGACACAAGAGAGAGGGAACTCCCCCTCTTTTATAAAACCTCTGGTTAAGACCGAGGTCATGACTGAGCCCGATGAAGACGTCAAAAAGTCTGACTGACAGCTACACAACGCGCGCACATACACACACGCACAAGGAGAGTTTAGCAGCAGAGTGCAGGGTCATGACCGAGGTAGATGAAGACGTCAAAAGTTTGACAGCTGCGATACGTCTGGGAGGATCGGAAACGAGGGAGGAGAGACAAGAGACAGAAAAGAGGAGAAACAACAGAGAGAATTTGAAATGAAAACGGACAGAGAGGCGGAATAAAAGAGGAGCCTCCTGCTTTTTGTTTCACTCTCCGCTTCTCTGCACCGGCCCCCCTCTTCTCCTGCCGTCTGATTCTGCTCAGTGCTGCACGCTGCCTGGGAGGGTTGGAATGTTGCTCTGTGTGCATGTGCATGTGTGTGTGCATCTGTGCGTGTGTGTGTGTTCCCTGCGTCCAGAGAGATTTCATGCTTGTGCTTCTTTCCAACGCACCTGCAGTGTCTCGTCGACAGCAGAAAGCATTTGGACGAAGAGTGATGAAAAAAGGGAGAAAAGCTGAAAGAGAGATGACAGAAAGCAGTGAGCGGATGATAGAAAGAGAGCCTAATCGCTGTATTCAGCCCCTCTAATTATTGCATCGCGTTTCTGGACTCTGGACATGTTGGATTGCTGATTTATAATGTGTGTGTGTGTGTTTGTGTGTGGTGTGTATGTGTGTGTACTGTATCTCTGATTTTCTGCCTAACAAAGCCCTCCCTCCCATGTACTCACAGTTTGGAGGGCTGCCCAGGAAAGGAATGCCTGCAGAAGTGTGTGTTGGGGCAAACAGAGGGAAGAGTGTGTGTGTAAGTGTGTTTTAATGTGTGTATGCGTATGTGCACGTATGGCAGGTGACAAAGCAACGCAAAGGAATGGCACTGCCTGAAGCGAGCCAATCCCAGGTGGGGGAAATGGTTTGCATTCCTCCATCACAATCAAATTGCATGTGTATGTGTGTGTGTGTGTGTGTGTGTGTGTGTGTGTGTGTGTGCTATTGTCTCCCTCTCCCAGGTTGTTCCTAACGTAGAGGAGGAGGTTTGCCAGCTCCACCAGTCTGTCTGTAGCTCTCTGGCATCAGAACAGCTCTGTCTTGCTCTTATTATCCCTCCTTTCTCCTCTCCAGCTCCTCTCCCTGATCCTGGTCAAAATCAGGGAGGTGGTGGAGGTGGTAGGGGTGGTGGAGGTGGTGGGGGTCTGCTACTGCTGCCACTAGTGGCAGGGGGTGATCAGAGTGTGATGGGGAGGAGGGTTATTGTTGTTAAGGCCCCTTTCAGATGCTAATGTTAGCGCTGTTGGCTTTAAGCACTCACACACACACACACACACACACACATAAATCCACGCACGTTCCTCGTTCGAGCCACCAGTTTTTGTGAGGATTTAAATTTAGACAAACTTAAAGCTGCGGCTTCCTTTGAGCACATTCCTAAGGTTTTAAATGGAAAAGGAAGAGAGAGGCTGGTGCTGAAGTTGTAGCAAGTTGAGGTGTCCTGAGACCATTTTCCCACCATGTTTCTTGTGCATTGGATGTTAAACCTAACCCTCCTAGTAGTGGTGCCATTAAAACTAATACAAATGAATTCCAAGTAAAGGTAAAACACTGTCAGGTTTCATTTTCTAGCTGTGATTTAAACACCACAGTGCCAGTTAGTGATAGATACTAAATTAGCTTCTTTTACAGGCACCAACTGAATTCTGTCTGTAGCACCCAGTACTGTTTAACTTAAAATCAAACAGTACCATGTTTTGGTACGTGAACACATCCTTGTGACTCTGAGGTAATAAAAGGGTAGGTGATTTTCTATGCTGATCATGAACACAGCATTACAAGGTTATATATTGAGAAATAAATATATTAAACTGAAATTATTTGAGATTTTATTATTACACTACAAAAAATGAAATCTTATCTAGTGTTTGCCTTATTTTAAGTAGAAACTGTCTTATTACACTCAATATGAGTCACATTCACCTTATCAGTCCAGAAAAAAATCTTGTTTCAACTTATTCAAAGACAAAAATTAGGTCAGAATGTCTTGCAACAAGTAAAAAAAAATCTGCCAATGGAAGAGAAATTTGCAGCAAAACTTGCTTGAAACTAGAATAATGTCTTAATGAAAGTAGCTTATTCTTGGTCCATTGGCAGATTTTTTTTTGACTTGTTACAAGCAATTCAGACCTCGTTTATGTCTTTTAACAACTTAAAACAAGACATTTTTCTTTACTAGTCGGGTGAATGTGGCTCATATTAAGTCTAAAAAGAAGTTTTCTACTGAAAAATAAGACAAAATCACTAGATTAAATTTCAGCTTTTTGCAGTGTAAACCAAGGGGCTGCAACTGGTTAGTAAGAATGAAGCCTATGTGGAAGTGCTACAAGTTGCTGTTCATTGAGAATCTGCTTGAGGCTGGCTGCAGAAAGACCAAAACTCACCTACACACCCAGCCATAAAAACAGACTTTTAGGATTGTTTGATTGTCCAATCAGAGGCACAGCTTGGGTCACGTGACTGCTGGGCGCTGTAGGTGTTAGAAATGAAACTTACGGCTGGCGTCATATTAAATGTAGATGCATCCATGGATTGGCTTCATTTCATGGTTTTAGGAACAGGTGTGGGTGACGTCGTGGAGGTTACGTCCATGTTTTATACAGTCTATGGTATAAATGAATTTATATTAATACTACAAGAACAAACACTCTAAAGTACCAAAAATTGGTGCCGTTGAGTACCAATACCTATTGCCAGGTACCGGGCATTGGTAACATATTGTTTCAAATGTGAAAGGTACCAATCCTTAGTGTCAGTTTACCAAACTCTTGGTTTTGGGCGCTAAACTTATAATTCAGACTTTTTGATACTTGTTATGATATTAATCTATTAACAGTGTTGGCTCCTGATAGAATACTGCGAGTGGTTACACTGATACCTACACTAGTCATGGTGGTAAGTCAGCTCTGTATGCCAGGCCTCCTCTGTTGGGAGATGAGTTTGATATTTTGGGGGTTGGGCTCCACTTCCTGTAAAGACTTACAGTAGAGAGAAGATAAGACTCCAATCTTATCTCGAGCATCTCTGTGGGTTTTAATTAACAGGGCATGACCCTTGTGATTAATAGTGTCCCGCCTCCTCGTGTGACAGTCTATCAATCCGTCCATCCATTTGTCAATCTGCCCCTCCCTCCCCTCCATCCATCACACAGACAGGTGTCAGACTGGAGCGGTCAGGGGTACTTCCTCCATCTACACCCCTCTGCTGGGAAGGAACAAGGGATGATGACAGATAACATGGGGGGTCAAGGAGAGCACACACACATACACACACACAAACACAAACACACACACACACACACACACACACACACACACACACACACGCACGCATACAGTGCACTGACAAAGCTCTTAGTTGGATTTGCAGGGTGCTGCATTTGCATTTTAGGTAGCAGAAGAATGCATATGCAAATGCCGACAATGCTGATAGTAATCAAAGGGCACCTTCCCCTCCGGCTTCTTTTTCTCCTCCTCCCTCCCTCGCTCTTTTTCTCTCTTCACCTCTGTATCCATCACTTTTTCTGAGTCTTTTTTTTCTCACTGTGTCTGCAGGGCAGCCTTCGTCATCCTTTCAATGTTATCGTTCTCTCTTATTCTTTATATCAGACTAACCAGCCAGGTTTACAAGCAGTGCATACTGTTTTCAACATGCTAACAGATGCTAAAACATGCTAATAGAGCTGATCCTATCAGTGTGCTTGTGTCCTCATCTGCAAGTTTACCGGTGGATCTCAGGCTGAGCACCACGCTCGGCGGCGTAGGGTTAATGTCGGGTTAATGACACCCTCATGAGCTCTTATTCCATGTCAGTATCCCTCACCCCCCCAGCGCTAAAAAAGACACAAAAGGCTACAGACAACAGAGAGAATAGAGACATGAGAGGGCGCTGAAGGAAGTTTATGGCTCTTTTCTTTCTCTTCCTCCTTCATTTTGTCCTCTGTGTTGGAGACAAGGCAAGAGGATTGGGTGGGAAGGAGACAAAGGCAGTGCGCTCACCCCCTCTGGCACAGTCTTGTGGAGGCCTGTAATCAAGCCTTAGCGGGTCATAGACTTCGCTCTGTGTTCCTCTGGCTGGTTCCCTCCTTTTCCCATGCATGTACAGACCTTCACTGATGATTACTAACATAAAAACTGTGAGTGATCATCCTGTATTTTATCCTGCATCAGCTCACACAGTAATATGAGTCATTCAGCAGATGAAAACCACACTTATCAGCTGTATATAAATTCACAGGTTTCACGCCTTATCGGCTGTAAGTGTGTCCATGAATTTACAGCGTCTGACAGGATGGTTTTCCACTGCGTGTTTGTGTGCGGTCTCATTTGAATTGGTGTCGATATCGCGCCATAAACTCTCCTCACCAGCCTCAAAAGCTTTTCCAAGGTTTGACACTCAAAGAGAGGGATGTACAGAGATACAGCAGGACTTATCAGACACAAAAGCCAAGATGAGTAGAGGTCGAGGAGGAAGTGCGCAAGGAGGTTGTGAAGGGGAAAAAAAGGATGTGAAAGGGAGGGCAGATGAGTGTGTGAAAGAGCAGATCTACGGAGGCTCACACACACACACACACACACACACAGATGGAGCAGGATGGTCGGTGTGAGGAGATTACAGAGGAGACTTCCTCCCTCTCATCAACTGATGAGAGTGTCATAAAGCACTCTGACACACACACACACACAAAAAGGCACATACACACATCATTCCCACATTCCTATCCACTCCCACCGGGATGTCTTCATCTCCCTTGGAAATCTTTGCGAGCGGAGAAGCGGGAATGATGGTGGAATGGAGGAAGGGGAATGAATGGGCCGTGATGATGAAAAAGAAGGTGTTGGAAAAGTGGTTGCAGCAGGAACAAACGAAGGATTCCCCTCTGAAATTCAAGAGAGAAAAAACATCTCCAAGCAGCCCTGCTCTGCCATCTCTGGTGCTTCACTAGTGGATGTCAAGCAGTATAATTATGCTCTCATTTATTGTATTGTTCCTCTGTCAATGCATGGTATACAGAGAGAAGATTTCTCTCCCTCCCTCAGCCGCTTTCTTTCTCTGTCTCTCCTCTTTCATATATTTAAATGTCAATTATATTTGTGTGGGCTGTAGCACTGAGGAGTTTTGATGTATTCAGTTCTACTGTTTCTGATTTGTGCCTGTGTTTGTGTGTGCGCGCGTGTGTGTGTGTGTGAGAAAGAGAAAAAGAGAGTGAGTGGGAGCTGATCAGTAAGTGTTCTTTTTGGTGTTTTTCTTTCTTTGTTCATCAAAATCAAAGATAAAAGAAGTCATAGGGCCCCTCCTCTTCACGCTATATCCATTTCTCCCCTCGGATTTTTCTTTACGGTTGTTTATCTGCGGATCGAAACGCAGCCTGTGTGTTGATTGACTCGTCTTCTACCATGTCTAAGCTGTCAGTGTGACAGAACAAAGACTTAATCAAAGGGTCAGAGGTCATCTGAGTTTAATACAAGCCTACCAACGCAAACGTCAAGCAGGACTTAGAGTGCTTTTAACTCATTACACTGCAAAAAACTGAAATCGTATCAAGTGTTTTTGTCTCATTTTTAATTGAAAATGTCTTTTAGACTCAATATGAGCCACATTCACCTGACCAGTCCAGAAAAATGTCTTGTTTCAAGTTATTTAAAGACAAAAATGTGCTTTGAATTACTTGTAACAAGAGAAAAGTATTAAGACATTATTCTAGTTTTAAGCAATTTTTCTAGCAAATTTTTCTTGTCCCATTTGCAGATTATTTTGATTTAATGTTTGAAGTAATTTATACCTCATAATTATTTCTAAATAACTTAAACCAATATATTTCTCTGTACTGATAAGTTGACTGTGGCTCATATCAAGTATAGTACAAGACAATAGACAATTTTTACTCAAAATTATACAAAAACACTCAAAAAGGTTTCAGTTTTTGCAGTGTACTACCAGCTTTGTGACTAATCACCCTGCTGTTTGAAATACTGAATTCTGATTGGTCAAAGCCCTTTGAGAGCGGTCTGAAAAACTTCACAGGCGTCTTATCAATCAACCTGAGGAGAAGAACTTCCCACAATACAAACAATAAGATTGTTTTATGTCTTGTTTTGAGTAAAAATATTTTATTAGGCTTGATATGACCCATGTTCACCTGACATGTCCAGAAAAATGTTTCAAGACAAATTTTATGGCTGAATTGCTTGTAAAGAGTAACAGAAACAATTGCCAGTGGGTTTAGAAAAATTCCGTTGTATTTTAGTTTAGACAACTTTATTTATCCCAATGGCAATTCTGATTTTGTAGTCCACCTAGGCTACACATATATCTACAAACAGCAAAAAGAGTCAACAATGAACAGAATATAAAAATATGATAAAATAAATTTATAAAATAAAAGTCAGAAAATGACAGAGAACACATCAATACAGCAGCCTTCAACAGACTCTTCCTGTAGCCTGGGTTGCACAGATTACATTACACATCCACAATTAGTGGCAGGTCAAGGAGAACATGGAGATACCCAACAGTGCATTAAAGATCCCATACAGTTACAACAGCGAAAAACAAAAAGTACCAATACGTCAGTCTAACAGACTGCTATCAAGGTGAAGCAGCCTGATGGCAGAAGAAATGGAAGGCTATGAGTACCTGTTTGTTCTCCTACTGGGGGGTGATAAAGCAGCGGCCTGAGGGCATAAAGGTAAACTCTGAATGCAGGATGTGGTTATGTTGGTAAATAACTCCTTTTGCCTTTCTGACCACTTGTCTCTTTCATAAAGAACAAAGATCTGTCTGCTGGACTCCTATTATTTTGTAGCAGATTTTAACAATGCTGTACAGGCTGTTTCTGGCTTTGACAGACAGACCATCAAACCAATAAATAAAAGAAAATGTCAAAAGACTTTCAATAAAGGACCTGTAGAAATTACTCAGATTTTTGTTACATTAAAAGACTTCAGCTTCCTCTATAAGTGGATTCTTAATTGACATCAACAAGCAATGCTCTCAGTGTTATTGCTGAACTTCAGTTGAGAGTCAAACACAGTACCTAAATACTTATAAGATTCAACAATCTCCATATCACCACATTTACTTGTTTATTTTATTGTATCAAGAAATCAGTATTTTTTTAATCTTGTTTTAATTTTAGCTAATGTTTTTATTCAACCATAAATGTAAACATGTAATTATATCATAACATTCAAGTAGGCTAGTGTTAGGACTATAAAATGAATAAAAGTGTTCAATTTACCATGACATTTTTCTCAAACATTGTTTCTGTCATTTTTTAGGAGCTCTTTTCATGCTGATTTTTTTCCCTAACGTTCATTTTTCTGAGAAGTTTAGCTTTTTGATTTTTAAAATGAGCAGATGTGACATCATGATTGACAGCCCTGTTGATGAATGCAGCTCCTGCAGCGTTCTGTTCACGATTAGCAGAGTGGAGGAAGAATGGTGAGAGAAAATGAAACAATCACAAACACAAGGGCAACATGTCAGTGTCCATTGAGGCTGTTTTCTGGCTTCACATCTCACAGTGGGGGCTGCACAATGGTGCAGTTTGATTCCTCGGCTGGACAGTTGCCTGTCTGTGTGGAGTGAATGTGTGTGTTCTCTCCAGGTACTTCAGCTTCCTCCCACAGTCCAGAAACATGCTACATGTTAGGTGAATTTGTTACTCTAAATTTTCCATAGATGTGAGTGGGTGTGTGAATGGTTGTTTTTCTGTACGTGTTAGACCTGTCCAGAATGTACCACGCTTTTTACCCAATGGTGGCTGGGATTGGCTCCAGCTCCAGCAAAAAAGTCAGTGAATGGATTAAAGAATGGCTGAAATGAAGACATGTTCAACAAATAAGATTGATAATGCAGCTCACTTTGTGGATTTGTAAAAAAGAAACAAACGCAAAATCTGAAAACAATGAAAGGTAGAGTCTGAAGGAATTTCCTGAAAAAATAAGAAGTCAACTCTTACAGGAATAATCCTGCTCAATTGTCACTTCTGTGCCTTTATACGTATGTGTCAGTGTCTGTGTCTGCCTTGAACCCTCTCCTCAGCCTGTGTGTTGATGTTTTGGTTGTTTCAGAATGTTTTTGAAATGTTTCTGGTAACATCAACCAATCAGAGCAAGCCCAGTCCACAGGTGACTTTGTGTGTTGATTAGCAAGTGGATGAAGCTACAATAGTGGACGTATGAAGTTTTTTACTCAGCAAAGCTTAGCTCCTTTTTCACTTGCTTTTGGGCACTTGAAGAGCAGCTCGGGACAAAGAGCAGTGCGAATTAGCTTTCTGCTACACTGCAAAAAACTGAAATCTTATCAAGTGTTTTTGTCTGTTTATAAGTAAAAATTGTCTTATTATACTCGATATGAGCCACTTTCAACTTATCAATCCAGAAAAATGTCTTGTTTCAAGTTATCAGAGTACAAAAATGAGGTTTTAATCGCTTGCAACCAGTAAAAAAATCTGCCAATGGAACAAGAAAAAATTGCTTGAAAATTTCCTTGAGACTAGAACAATGTCTTAATACAAGTCACTTTTTTCTTGTTCCATTGGCAGACTTTTTTTCTTGTTACGAGCAATTCAGACCTCATTTTTGTCCTTAAATAACTTTAAGCAAGACATTTTTCTGGATTGGTCATGTGAATTTGGCTCATATTGAGTCTAAAAAGGAATTTTCTACTGAAAATAAGACAAAAACACTTGATACAATTTCAGTTTTTGCAGTGGAGCCAAGTATGTGTCAAATACCCGTGATTAGCTTGTGCTAACATGCCAAGTCAGGTGAACGGCTGAACCTTGAGTCTCTCCCATGTAGAAATGTGATGCTAGAGGTGGTTGTTGGGCTAGTGAGTGTGTTCACATTGTCATAGTCGGAGGCTGTGGGTGTGCGCTGCTGCTGGCACTGAGCCAAGGAGGAGGAGCCCAGTTTGAATGTTGTGTTTACTTACAAGTAATAAAAATTCCTGCAGACTCTACCTTTAACATCTAGACTACCATTAATGCCAACCTTGAGTGGTGAAAAACAAAATTAGTACAGACGTGCAAAAAAGAAAAATGCACTTCCTCAAATATTTACTCCAGGTGTGACATGATAAGTAAGTTGATGTCACTCCATTAAGGATGTGTTTCTTTGACTGGTGTTGTCTGATGTAGTGATAAAGCAGAGTGTTAATGTCTCGTCTTTCTTGTCTGCAGCCTGCTCTGCTGGGTTTTACAAAGCCAAGTCTTCAGACGTGGGGTGCTCAAAGTGTCCCCCGCACAGCCACTCACTCAGAGACGGAGCGACTGTCTGTGACTGCCACTCTGGATTCTACCGCGCTGACAGTGACCCTCCCTCCATGGCCTGTACACGTAAGAGCTCACACACACACAGAAATACACACACATATATAAGTAGGACAATAGATAAGCGAAAAGACAGACAAAATGCGAGTGCATCGCCTGCAAATAAAAGCAAGAAGAGCGTTCATTGTTTCCCAAACCTCTCTATCTCTACCAAACAGAGGGAGACACAAACTTGTCTGAATGCCACCCCTGTTTCATGATCCCATTACTTATGACTAAGCCACCATCTACATCCTGTCTGCCAGAGATAACTAAAGACATTGAGAAGTGAATAAATGTGCTTTCTCTTTTTCCCTCTCCCTGAGTCTCCGAGTAGGTCCTGTGTGGCAGACTTGGAGACCTCGGTCTGTGTGTCATAAACTTAATTATGCCTATATACAGCACATGGTTTCTTTGGCCTGGGAAAAATGAAAACATACACATAACCACACACACACACACACACACTCTGTCAGACACACACACACAAAAAAGAAATACCACAGAAGAAAACATCCAACCCTTCAAAAACTTCTCTGAACAGTATGGTTTGCAGTCTGATGCCAGATGTCTGCATTTCAAGCGGTGCCAGCATCTCACACAAACCTCCCCATACACCCCGTATACTTCCACTTCCCATATGCGCACTTTCCTGGTAAGTTTCCTTCAAGCTCAAGTTTCTCCTCTTTTCTTCCTCAGAGCCCCCATCAGCCCCTCAGCAGCTCATCTCTGTGGTGAACGAGACGTCGGTGGTCCTGGAGTGGGCCCCCCCTCGTCGGCTGGGGGGACGCAGTGACACCAGCTACAGTCTGGAGTGTCTCATCTGTCAAACAGGAAGCCACAGCCAGAGCGGCGGTAGAGCGCTCCCCAGGAATCGCAGCATCTTGCAGCCTGAAGCTCAGCACGGAGGCCTCGGGATGCAGTCAGACCAGGGGATTGTGGGGTCTGAAGTGCAGGCAGGGAGAGGGGTCTTCCAGGGCAGGCCAGAACATGAAGAGTACCCCCAACCCAGCTCGGGCTCCATCTCTCAGCTCTGCCTCCCGTGTGGCTCCGACGTGCTTTTCTCCCCCAGCCAGACAGGCCTGAAGAGCACCAAGGTGGTGGTGAGTGAGCTCCGGGCCCACACCCACTACACCTTCATCGTTCACGCTCGCAACGGGGTCTCCCAGGCCAGCGGTGCAGGGGCAGCCCAGAGTGTGTCCGTCACCGTAACCACCAACCAAGCAGGTGAGAAGAAGCGTTGAGTGTGGTAAATGAATTAGTAGGAGTGTTGCAGCAACACAAAAAGTGTTTCTGAATGTTGTCCGTAAGTGGGTCAGCACAAAGCAAACTGCTGTTCACTGCATGTGCGCCCCCGGGAGGCAAGGCCCCATGGGTAATGCTCTGTTGTGTGTGGAGGCATGATATGAGCAAGCTCTTTAAAAAGCTGCACACTTGCACGCAAACGTTAGTATCTGTCTTGAACACTGAAGGCAGCATTGGATAGCAGCTGCTGGTGATGTATTTATGCGCTGATAATAAGGAGAGAAGTGATTTTTTTTTAATTTACTTTTTTCCAAAACACTTTCCAAACATATTTCCAGTCCATCTGTAGAAATTTTGTTTGAAGGTTTGTTTCTGGAAGGAGGCCAATAAAATGTTGTCACCTGCAGCTCTTATTGTGAAAAAAGAGAATATTTTTGACAACATTTGACTATTAGCTTTGAGTCCATGTTACATTTATACATATTTGCCATTCATTTACATTTAGTTACCTTCGCTGAGGAGGTTATGTTTTTGAGAGAGTTTGTCTGAGTTTGTCTTTGGCTGATGTTACCACACTTACTCTTCCCAGAAATGTTCTCAAACAACTCACAGGCAGAGGAGAGGGTTTGAGGCAAACACAGACACTGACACATACGTATAGGGGCCCAGAAGTGACGATTAAGCAGGATTATGTAAAAGTTGACATTTTATTACCTCCACCAAGAAGGTTAAGTTTTTGGGAGAGTTTGTCTGTTTCTTTTGTTTGTCTGTGAACAACATGATAAAAAAAGTAACAAACAGATCTTGATTAAATTTTCAGGAAATGTTGAAAATGGGATAAGGAAGAACTGATTAAATTTTTGAGGTGATGATGATCACCGTCTGGATCCAGGACTTTTTAAAGGATTCTTTATCATTGTGAGATATGGCTGTTTTCACCATATGTGTATATAACTCAATGATAAATGGTCTGATTGCTTTGAAAAACAATCCAAGACAAGGTCACCATAACTTCTGACAGATGTAAAAGGACGATCCAGATCCTGGCAAAATTCTGGATACTAAGATCCAGAATATGAAATTAGTACTGGGTCAACACTAGCCACGTACACATGGACCCAAATATTCCACTTGCATTTGGTTTATTTGCTCAAACGGAAATAATTTAACCTTTGTACACACCTCATTCCAAAAGGACATTTAATCAGTTTCACAGGGGTTGAATATTCCTTTCCCCAAACTGATTGAGGAATCATGTATCCACTCAAACGGAAAGTTGTCAGGGTGCGTTCTTTCAGCGCATGCTCAGATATGACGTAAGACATAACTAGAGACGTTCCTCACTTTGTTTACATTTGTTTAAGTGTGTCCCATTGACTTCTCTGTTCGATTATAGCGGCGCATGTAGACCAGAGATTGGAATATTCCTTTCCATGTATACTATTGTTTTCGGGGAAGTCATTCAGAAAGGTTCTATTCGGATAAACTAAAAACTCCTCATGTTACCGTGGCTACTGTCAGGTTACAAGTTACCCTACAAACCTGTAACTAAGACCAAATTTTAGCAGACAGTCTACTGAAAGGGAGTATAACATTAAAGTAGGACTAAAGTGTTGGTGACAATCACAATATGCTTTGCGGAAGCCTGCACTCTCCGAGTGCATTTCTAGTTTGAAATGCAAACACAGTCAATAAGCATTACGTCTTGTAACATATAAAGATGACCATGATGCTTGTTTTGTCCCATGAACAGAGGCCGTGGTCCTGGGGGCATTTTGCAGCTCTTTACCACATGCCATTTCTTCCTCTTCCCCCAGTTTCCCACCATATCCATCCCTCCTAATTAAGGCATAAAAACCACCAATATATCAATAATAAATACAAAAGCAATGACGCATTTGCAGTGCTTTGCAACAGAGTCAATTCGAAGTAAACATATTGACCAGTATTGATACCAAAAGAGCAACAGACTCTTTTCTCGCTGTTTTCAAATAAAAACTCTTGCTCTTACTATCACTGTCAAAGTTGCCATAGTTATTACTCCGTCCTCCTACACCTAACAACAGCTGATTTAATTATAGAGCTGTTCTTAAGAGGATGTCAGAAAGCATGCTGGGAAATGTAAATCACTGACTTAAATACAAACAGACAGAGCAGGCTGTGGGGAAAGAAGTCAATTACAACTCTACACGGCAGAGTTGTTGACATGAAACAGCATTAGTAAATCTAATGGCCGGGTTTTACTCATGTCAGCTCTGGACCTCTGAAGTGTTTGAAAAATCACCCAGATTTTTACAGCGTGTTTCATTTTAGTCGTGAAGGTGTCAGCTGGTGTGCGGCGCTCCTCACACATGCTCTCCATTAGAGGTTTTTTTTTTTTGTCAGTCCTCTTTTTTTTCACCCTGTAACGTCTCAACTGTCGATGCTTTAAAGCCTGTACGGTGGCATTTAAAGAACGGCATACCTGTTTAGCTCCAAGAGCCCTGGGGAAATAACTTCGCTCTTGTGTGCACAGCATGAAGGCTGTCTGGGAAGTGTCAGGTCCAACCTGCACCACCATATGGCCCCGTATCATATGAACAGCCATTATGGAGGACAAACGCCATAAAGGGATGAGAAAAGGAGGGATGTGTGAGGAAGAGTGAGAAGGGTGAGGTGTGTCTTTATGGAGCAGAAAGGAAGGAGATTTAGGTCAGGTCTCAGGTGCACTGGGTCACTGAGATTGTTGACAAACAGGCACCGTAAATACCTTTAGACTTTATGTGGGGCTTAGGAGCAAGCTAATGACTATAGATGTTTTAATAGGATTTACAGAATTTAACTCTACTAGCTTTTAAGTGTTTTCACTTTGGAAAGTCATGATTACTCATTTAACTAGCTAAAATTCTTGATCTTCCTTTATAAAAAACAAAACTTGGTTAGTTCTCCATCGCAATGTTATGGTGTGAAAATGATAATTTATTGAGTTTCTCTGTCATTGTCCATATAAACAACACAATACAACAAGCGTGTAATACGCAGACTGAACCATTTTGATGCAGCAATTTTGGTTTAACCAGACCAAAAATGATGAACAGTTTGGTTCAAAAACAAAGGTAATTTAGATCCAAGGTCCCCAATCAAACAGGAAAACGGGAGTGTGTTACACACACAGCATGCATTAGCTGTAGAAAGTTGAAAAATCGGTTTCAGTGCAGTGACCATTTCTGTGTGTGGTGTGTCTATTTATTTATTTATTAAATTGTATATATTTTATATCCATTTTGTTATTTTAACAGTGAATTTGCTGTTGTTTTGGTTAATAACATGTTTGTGTTTTATTGTAAATGTTTCACTTGTCTGTTTTTTTTTTCATTCATGTACATGTTTTTACCACAACTAAACACATCATTTTGTAATTTCTCAATGTTCTGTTCGCTTTAGTGTAAACAAAAAAAATAAGCTAAGTTAAGCAAAGCACATATAAACCAAGCATAGGCAAACCAGATTAAACCAAGATGGATATAGCTAAATGAGGCTAAGCTAAAGCCAACAAGGCTAAGCTAAGATACACCAAACCAAATCAATTCAAATTCAAGGCAAAGTTCATCTTTGCTAAAGTAAAAAATCCAAACCAAACTACACTTCAGTTTAGAAAACTCAGCCAGACTTTATCTTTATCAAAGCTTAGCTTAACCAAGCTAGCAGGCTAGAAAAAGCTACACTGAGCTACACTGGAAACTTAATTATGCTACCCTAAGCTTGGAAACAACCAAGTCCAGACCGAATCAAGTTGATCAGCTCAGCTACATTAAGCAAGCTGAACCCAGCTGAAGAAAAAGTCATTAAAATAAACTTAACTTATCTAAAAAAACTTTAACTTCACCAGAGCTTAACCAAACTCAGCCACCAGTCCAAACTGAGATTAGCTTTGCTTTGTAAACCAATGATCTCTCCCCATCTTTCCTCGCTTAGCTCCTTCTCCAGTATCATCAGTCCACGCCACAGAAGTCACCAGGCAGAGTTTGTCGTTGTCCTGGCAACAGCCGGATCGACCCAACGGGGTCATCCTGGAGTACGAGGTGAAGTTCTATGAAAAGGTGAGGCGGCCGCAGGTTAATGCAGCTCAGGCAGCTGTCTGAATTGTCAATATGTCGTCCTGCTGTTTGTGTTTCCCTGATGGTGAGCATGGATTTGCAGTCAGATGCTGAAAGAGTCCCCCCTCCCCACCCTCCTCCTTCTGTTTTGTCCCATCTAATCAGGACCAGAAAGAACGCTCCTACCGCATAATGAGGACCTTCTCTCGGAGTGTCGATGTCGCAGGTCTTAACCCCCTCACCGTGTATGTGTTTCATGTGCGAGCTCGCACTGCAGCGGGGTACGGGGAGTTCAGCGCTCCTTTTGAGTTCTCCACTAATTCAGGTATCCATACAGCAACAATCATTTTCTATGAGGAACAATTTATGATTGTTTATCTGATGAAGTTTGCTGAGTGTGACTTTTGTGTCCTTCATCTCTTAGATCCCTTTCCTCTGATTGGTGAAGGAGTAAACTCAGCCTTCCTGCTGCTGTCTGTCAGCGGGGTTGGAATTCTGCTGCTGATTTCTGCTGCTGTTTTCATCATTAGCCGCAGGTACACACACACACACCCACACCCACACACACACACACACACACACACTCACACACGGTGATATATGGATCCATACAGTCAATGTTCACACCTAAATGCTTATGTTGGCTGGAGGTTTCCCATCAGTGCATCTCTGACGTCAATCAGAACGCTGCCTCTTTCTTAACTACACACACACATAAACACACCTCTGTGTGGCTGAATAATGTGTGTGTGTTACCTGAAGCTTTAAAAGGGGGATTAGAGTGGAGACAGTGATAATCCCTTTGTCCCTGGCTTGTCATTACTGTCTTTTCAGCAGTGCAGCTTGGGTGTCACAGTCACGAGCACGCGCAAGTGCCCACAAAAAAACACACACACATTCACACACACCTGCTCGCCAACAAAGGTGTTTCTGACAGTTTCTTTGTTTAATGGAAAACACCTTTTATCTTTTGCTACCTGAGGCGTCGCCCCTCCTCCAGCGCTCTCCCTCAGATGCTTTCATCTGCTCGCTCTGTGTCTTTCCTGCAGCCTCTGTTCTCATTGTCATCACTTTCTATTGCAGCAAATCCTAGAAAAATAACAGGAATCCACACTGCAACTGGAAATAAAGCAAACTTAGAAACACGCACACGTACACACACACACACACGCCCTTTATGCTCTCTAACCTTTAAAATCTCAATCATGTGGAACCAAAAGTGTGTAGGGACATCCGTTTTGTGAACCATGTGAGTCAAATGTTCGTTACTTCTTTTGTGTTTTCAGGAGGAGCAAGTACAGTAAAACAAAACAGGAGTCAGAGGAGGAGAAACATCTCAACCCAGGTACTACATACACACATACACACACCTACACACACGTACAAACATACTGTAATGAAAAAAGACAGATGGATCCTCTTTTTCCTCATCATCTCTTCTATCCACCTGCACACATCTTATGCACATACTGCCAAAGACATTTACATAACATATGCAGCCATTACACAACTCATCTTTCTCACCCTCCTCTGCATCCTTCCCTCCCCTCTCCTCCCTTCTTCCCTCTCCTCTCCTGCCTCCTCTTCACCTGCGTGGCAGGAGTCAAAATCTATGTGGACCCGTTCACCTACGAAGACCCGGATCAGGCCATCCACGAGTTCGCCAAGGAGATCGATGTTAGCAGTATTCACATCGAGAGGGTTATTGGCATGGGTAAGCTTGGCATTAGTACTTAAACACACACACACAGGCACGCGCACAGAAACCCACACACATGCTTACTTGGCGCTGACTCTGCTGTTTGTGTGTAGGAGAGTTTGGGGAGGTGTGCAGCGGCCGGCTGCGTGTTCAGGGCAAGAGAGAGATCTACGTGGCCATCAAGAGTCTGAAGGCGGGATACTCAGACAAACAGAGGCGGGACTTCCTGTCTGAGGCGTCCATCATGGGGCAGTTTGACCATCCTAACATCATCAGGCTGGAGGGCGTCGTCACAAGATGTGAGAGTCCAAAAGCTTTAAGTGAAAGTTGTGTGTGAGGTTGTTTGTGTACGTGTGTGTCAGTGTAACACGTTTGCTTTTTTTTCACCCATGTAGGTAAGCCGCTGATGATCATCACAGAGTACATGGAGAACGGATCCCTGGATGCTTTTCTTCGGGTGTGTATTTAAAATATAAAGCTTTGAAACCCTGCACTGCAAAAACTGAAATGTGTTTGCAGGCGTCATTTTTGTCTTTCAATATCGTGAAATAACATTTCAGTCAGGAACACTCGTGATAGATTAAACCATTTATTTCCAAATGGAAACAGTTAGAATTGGCATTACAGCTCTGCTTTTCAGGGTACTTTCTGGGTTAGCTGAGCAGCCTGCTCCAGCTCTCCAAGGAGTGCATAGTAAAACCCTCATACCTACATACAGATTAAAAGGATACATACTGATCAATAGGATACTTACACGGAGCCCTTATAGGAGGAGGCTGGGGTGGAGGAGGAATTATTCAGACAGCAGCAGCTGGTTAGCAAAGAGGTATCAGGGATAACAGAGTGACGCTGTGATTGGTTAAGAAGGGCTAGAGACTGAACATCAGGCTGTCAGCTGATCACAGCTGGGGGTATGACTTCTGTGTCCTGCATGAATTTACGCTAACTCCATTTTCCTGGACTTGTCAGGTAAATCTAGCTTAAACTGAGTCCAATAAGAAAATTTATTTTTACTAAAAATGAGCTTTTGTCACATTTGTAGACCTCAATTTTTTCTGTGTTTTGCTTCACACAAGTTTTAATCTCTTCAAAACTGACTTCATGGTAGGGCTGAACAATTAATTAGTTTGAAACTGAAGTCAAAATGTAATGGAATGCAGTTTTCAAATCACAAAGGCTGCAATCAGAAAAAAAGTAAAGTTTCATGTTCACAAACCTGAGGGGAATATAGTAACTTGTACTTGGTCCTCCTTAAAACCAGCAAAAGTCAAAATGCTATTTTTTTTCTGGCAAAAATTATACATGGGATTTTTGGGGCAGATACTAATACCTATACTGGGGACCAAAAAAAGTCGGTATACGATATATTGACTGATATATATAATACATTCATTGATATGCACAGGATACTGTTTATGAGCACAAATTATTATAATACCCATATGATTCAAGACAGAGACAGAATACTATTGAATTTAAAGAAGGAACTTTAATTATAAAACTGTCAACATAAGAACTGTAGTTTAAACCAATGATAAATAAGAACAAGCTGTAAACACAATAATAAATACAAAAGTCAAACTGTAAACACTTTAGATAAATAAGTCAAACTTTAAACACAGTAAGAAGAAAAAAAGTCAAACTGTAAACACACAATGAGCAACTAACATGACGTTCAAACCTGTTTTTATACTCTTACATTAAATAATGGTGGACTTGTGAATTTACAGTAGCATTTATCTCTGTTTATCTCTCAAAAAAGTAACTAACACGACGTTAAAACACCGTATTATAGCCTTACATTAGATTATTGTGGACGTGTGAATTTACTGGTACATACATCTTTATTTCACAAAGGTTCAACTTACATGACGTTAAATATTGTCACACACTCTTCAAAACTTACATGAAAAAAACCTTGGATGCTCTCCTTGGCATGTCTTAACAGTGTGTTTTTGTCATGGAGCACTGAAGTGTAGAGTTACATTGCTTTGCAAAGTCACAGCTTACCATGGAGTAAATTTAAATGGTTGCCGTCCTCTTCTGTAGCCGACTGAGTGTGAGTGGGGGAGAGGAGTTAAAATAGTAAAAACCCTGTGAGCCACAGAGATCCAGACAGTAGAATGATCGTGGCTGGCAGAGCTGTACCCCTTGATCACTATATTCTGTGTGGTTTGTTACTCTGACTGATAACTGGTGGTCAGAAAAATTTCACTGTATTTCTTTTTTTTTGATTAGAAAGTGCAGAAAAGACTTGTTTGAGTGTTAACAGTATCCTTTGTCGTGTTGGTCATACAGTAGAATGACTTATAGCTTGTGTTTAGTCAACAATGCCAAAGATTAATCTCATGCTAAATCGCAAGATTGGTCCCAAAAAAAATCGCAAGTTAGATTATTTTCCAAAATCGTTCAGCCCTACTTCATGTGCTTCAAAGAGCTCTCTGTTACATGTGGAGAGCTTGCAAAACTGTGTGGTAGGTGAGAAAACATCACTGGAAATTTTTGCTGAAGCGTTTTATAAGAAGCACTTTACAGTGCGCTGAAACTGAAGCACGTCACACCACATCTCTAACTGCCCAGCTGGTCTTTGGTGTGTGTATCAACCTTCCCTGTTACTTCACTGTTTCAGAAACACGACGGCCAGTTCACAGTGATCCAGCTGGTCGGCATGCTGCGTGGCATCGCCTCAGGTATGAAGTACCTGTCAGACATGAGCTACGTTCACAGAGACCTGGCAGCTCGGAACATCCTGGTCAACAGCAACCTGGTGTGCAAGGTGTCGGACTTTGGCCTGAGTCGAGTTCTGGAGGACGACCCTGAAGCTGCTTACACCACCAGGGTGAGAAATGTTACAGACTTTATAAATGCACAAACTGTTTATGCATTTGTTTGTCCTCATTTCATATCTGCTTCTCTCTTTAAAAGCACATTTTTATAGACATCTTGTCGACATAAATCAAAACATAAATCTCAGAGTTAACCTCTGGGAGGGCAAGCAGCTCCTCCCTTCAGATAAGAATCAATAAATATGTCCCATTACTCACTGAACCACACTGACTTTTCCTGCTGTTTAGGAGCCCACTGGGACTTATCTTTCACCTGGAGGGAAGATCCCCATCAGATGGACAGCCCCAGAGGCAATAGCCTACAGGAAGTTCACCACGGCCAGCGATGTGTGGAGCTACGGCATCGTTATGTGGGAGGTGGTTTCGTATGGAGAGAGACCCTACTGGGACATGAACAACCAAGACGTGAGTCAGTTTTTATATCCTCTGACCTATGAGCTGTCTCACAGACAAAAGAGTCTGCTTACTAATGAAACCCTTTTTTAAACTGAAGGGTAAATGACAAATTCAGTTTCTGAATCACCACCGTCCTTTGTTTATTAGAAGTGCAGAAAAAGATATAAAAGCGAAATTCGGATTTCCCTCTGACAAACCAATCAAACTTCTTTTCATGAGTAGATAATTGCATGTGATGCTAAAAGCTGAAAAATGTGACAACAAAGGGTTTGAAAAACATAAACACCTTTTGATGTGTCAGGAGATCAATGATCAACCAGGATGTGGATCTTCAAGATCTAATAAATCATCACCCTATTAAAATAATGGCCTGAGTTATTTTCAAATGCAGAACAAGGGGTGTGTGTGAGCGGGACAATGAGGGACAATGTGGGACACGTTACTTTAATGCTGAAACATGGGCTAAATTTCTAAATAATGTCCATCTTACCTTGAAACATTAATATTTATTTTAAGACCAACCTTATAATTACATGTATAACAACAATTTGATTTAGTTGCACATAGTGCGCACATTGAAGTTTTGTTTTTTTCTCTTTAACTTAATTTTTCCAATTCAAAAGACAAGTAAATGCGTTTGTCACAGGAAAAAAGTTCTCATAAAACTATTAAAATATCTACTTTTAAAAATTCAAAAAAGAAACCACAAGTTTGTCAGAGCTCGTGAAAAATTGTGATTGTAGACATTAAGAGTATCTTCTATATTTTATCTTCAGCTTTCAGCTTGTTCTCAACCCTTAAAAGTCAACTAATCTATGCGCAATAACATGAAAAGGCAACAACATTTTAAGTTTCTTGTAGGTTTTACATCATGACGTGTGTCACTTCACATAGTACTCACCTCCATGCACAGTGGGGAAATAACTGATCAAGTTCCCAGGACACTCGCTGTGAATCACCCTGCACTGGTTTGATCTTAAATAAACATGTTACCAGCTCCTTTTTTCTCTGAAGATTCATGTCTGAGGCTTATTTTCCTGTCAGTGGGCGGAGGTTGGGAGGACGCAGGTGATAGGTCGATGAACTCCTGACACCACATGCATGTTGATATTGATGAACAGCTGACATAGGCAACAGTGATAGCCCTCTTTCAGGTTTTAGAATACAATAGAATAGAATAGAACTTTATTGTCATTCTAACAAGTACAACAAAATTGAAGTCACAGCAGCAATCAAGAAAACAAAAGTAAGAAAGTGTACAGAAAGTGCATAAAGGTCCATAAGAAAATAGATGATGACAGCTTGTCCATCATTGTCCAGTTCAGCCAGCCTCCACCTCCACAGGGTCCAGGACTGAGCAGTCTGTTCAGTCTCTGTCTCCTGGATCCTGATGCTACTCTGCCCTCTGGTATTCCCTCTGTTGCTGGGTTAGCACAGCTAGCTCGTCCATCTTAGTGGAGAAAGATCTTACGTTCCCAATAATGATGGATGGAAGGACACGTCAATGTCGTCACTTCTTAGCTCACACCTGAGAATCAGCACGTCGCCCTCACCTTCTCCTCACCTTGTGGGAAACATCGGGCCTTACACCAGTTAGCATTTTGAATGAAAGTCATGCTTTCAGAATAGAGACTGCCTTCACTTCAGAGAGCAAGAGCCAATAACGCGTGACATCATCTGAACTTGTGGGATGTGGGAAAAGTGATTAAAATGCTGTGCAATCCCGCACAAAGCGGGACACCTGGTCACCCTACTCCTACCAAAAAGCAAAAACATTTCATTTGTTTTAAACTCTGAGGGGTATTATTGCCTTGTGCTCTTTTATGTTTGGTTACAGAAATAAGTGGGCTGGCCAGGAATAGGTAGCTAGCTAGAAGTAGCTAAATTTGTAGTTAAACTGAAATTTAGACTAAATTACTACACAACATTATACCCTAGCCTTTATGATCGTGAACCTAATCACTCACCAGTTGAAACTAATTCAAGAATCATGTTTGCAGCTTTTTTTGCGCTGAAGTGTCTATTTCTTCTTGAAGCAGCCGCCATCATGAAAGCTTGTTAAGTTGCCGAAGTCACACATTTTTCACTAATAATCTAAAATTTTGAGTTAGGCTAGAAATAAAATGGCCTAAGTCACCCTCTTGATATAGGCCATTGTCCTATAGGGCATAAAGAGCATGATCCTTTCAGATAAAGCTTGAAGCAATTTTAACAGAGATGGCCAGATTATCAAGATGTGATTTCAGCCAAAAACTCATATCCGTTAAAAATGACTTTGGCCATTATTTTAATAGGTTGATGAAATTTATTGTTCGAGTGATTACTTAATGAATTATTTTTTCCTGCAGAATCGGCCTGAAACTGGCAGGTTTAATGGCTTTAAATCAAATGTAATCATATCTGAAATGAGAGAGATGAAGATGTAATGAAACAACACTGAATCACTCTGAAAAGACTCAGGGATGACTGCATCAATTTCATTTTCTGTCAAATTATTTTTGCCTTGTGAAAATTCAAACTAAACTTTGACACCCGTATAGCTCAGAAATTTGACTTCAATGAACTTTGTTTAAAGAGATGAATCCATATAAGGGCATCATTTCTGTGGGATACTTAAAGAACGGACTTCTGCACAAACAAACTGTTCTCTGTGTGATGTTATGAATTCTGACCCAGTGACCTCTGCACCATTTAAAAAATGTAAATTTTGGCTCATAATTCATCTAAAAGAGGAAAGCAGCGAGCCAAGTCTGCGTCTCAAGGACATTTTTATTGAAGATGAATATTTAGACTTAATAGAATATGACCAGAAAATTCCGCCTGTGTTCTCCCTCCGCCAGCACGCAGTAAATAAATTCAGAGAGGATTCAGTTGTTCTGAACAGTTTTTTGAGATCTGAGAGGAAAATCCTATTTCAGAGCAAATTTGCAATCACTTTGCTATCAAAGCTTGTTAAGTCTGAGCAGGTCAAAGAGCCAGTCTGGCGTATGGAAATTTCCAAACATGATTGATTTCATCTGCAGCGCTGCTGAAGTCTAAGAAAACTTTCCTGATGAGCTGCTCTCCACACCCTTTATCCATCTTATTTACTCTCCTTTTCTCTCTGAGAGAAACATCGCACACTGAGCCGCTCGGCTGTTTATTTTTTTGCTTATTTGCTGGCACAGACTTATCGCACAGCCACATACAAACTAAAGCATTCTCAACTTCGTTTCCAGTGTCACTCTTAGCTGAGACCCAATTTGACATTAAATACTCGGGCAGGTTTGGAGTGTGTTATTTTGATAAAAGCTGACTGATTTTTCCCTCTTATCAACACATCCAGCACTCTGCTGCGGCAGAGGCTGTAACAAACCGCTCGTGGAAGCAATTAGGTTTTTTAAAACCTTATTGTTACTCACAGTCATAACTTTGATATCAGCTGAGAATAAACTGACACGTTTTTTAAGTATCAAACTCATCCTCTGATTGTGTATCTGTGACTACAGTGACAGCAGAAGTTGCCAACAGCTTATGCAAGACATTTTTAATTACACCATATTCTAAAAAGTGCACAAATAAATGCTGATTATAAACACTAAAGTAACAAAAGTTCAGCTGTGATTTGACTTTAAAAAGTAAGACTAGACTTGTTTGAGAAGATTTTTAAAGTCACAGTTGCATCCTGTGCAGTATGCTTACACAATTCACAACCCCTGATAAACAACGTTGTCCAACATTTTAATGTACAAAGGAATTATGGGAATAGCTCAAAGCCACGAAACAAAGTAAATGAATTACAGATGGCGGTGAGACAGCTCTGGTTAGATTTTTGAAAACAAAGGAGGTTATAAATCAGTGGCAGGAGGAGTGGCTTTCTTCTTTTGAAACTTAATCAGCAGTGGCATTTCAAAGTGGCAGTTGGGCTGGTGCGGCACACATTAAATCATTTCCTGTACAAAACCATAATGCAGCGAGATTTCTCTGCAAACATGCTGTGACACTAAGTGTTACAGTTCAATGTCTGTTACTCATGTGAAATACGTTATTTTGACTGGTGTCAGCAAATTTCTTTTATGACTACATTTGCACAACAGCTATTTTTCTCTGGTGTCTTGCTTAAAGAGAGGGTATTAGGCTTTTCCAGGCTTTATACTGTGACTCTGGTACCACTTTAAAAGCTTTACATGGTTTACAGAAGAATCCTTTTGTCTCAGTCTGGTGTTTTAAAAAACTTACAGTGCTTAACAAAGTGTGAGGCATTTAACTCTACTGCTTTAAATTCATATATTTCTCATGGTCTGAATATTTTTTACATTTCTTTAAAGGTTAATCCACCAGTATGAGAAAGCTTTTTAATGAAAAAAGATATCTTTAATGCTAAAACAGAAATACTGTTGTTATCTGTGAAATTTTAAACGTACTGTTTCCAAAGATAGCAAAAAAAAAAAAAAAAAAAAGTAAAGCACATCATTGTTCTTTGAATGCTAAGTCACAGTTATTAACTGAAATTACTGAACAGGGGAAAAAAATGATTTGTCTGTCATTCTCGACTCATTTATGGCTTTTCAGAGAATTCAAGTTTTCTGGCTAAAATCTTCAAATAAAAACCTGAATTCAGTTTGAATTTCCTCACTCATGCTCAATATGGTGAAGCATATGGAAAGAAAGAGATCGAGTCAAAGCACTTAATGATGCTGAACGGTTCTTGTTTTTATGACAGGTCGTCTGATAAATCCATTAAGTGCTGTATGTCAGCCTCTGTCTAAAATGCTTTATTTCAGCAGCTGTCTCTTTAAGGCTTCCCAAGCTATAAACCCCTTTCAAACTGATTGGTTGACATTCTGGAGCATGCTTTAGATTTTAAAGCCCATCCCTCCAAATAATTTATTTGATCATCCAGCATTCTTACTTTATTTTTGTATCTAAATATAGGAATGCATAATACTCCTCTTTAAAGGGGTTGTGAGGAGTTTCTAAGAGATCTTGAAAAGTCTTTCTTCTAGATATGTGCCTGCTCAAAATCCACACTTTAAATTGAGATTATCGGCATCAATATTGGTTATTTCGAAATGCTGCTTTGTTGCGTCTCATTCAGGTCGAGCAGGATCAGGTTAATTTAAGGCACGTCTAGGTCTCTATGACAACACCACGCTGGATGACAAAGTTTAGTGGAGAGAAAAGCTAAAACTCACAGAGATGTGTTTTTTTCTCTGCGATCTCTTTGATTAATTTTGTAGTGATGGTGGACACTGGAGCCCAACTGTCAGACAGAAAAAGGACAGAAGAGCAGAAGAAAGATAGACAAGCCAATGCTTGTGCCAAGCTAAAGGCTAATTAGCCTTAACACAGGAGCTAAACTGTTTGTGCTAATGTTGATTCCAACCCACAGTCAGCAGTTATTCTGCAGTGGTCTGTTCAAACTTGAGAGTCTATCAATAAATGGAGAGTGAGGTTACGTTAGCTCTGATTGGTAGATGACTGGCAGGACAGAACCAGGATTCACTAACGTTACACATTACAGACATGTCCTGGAGCACCGATCTGCCAGCTGCGCTAAATATAAATGGCTACTATATTTTCTTGTCACACATCAAACCATAGCGCTACATAAACGTAGTGATAAACACCTTATTTTGGCGTGTTGCATCTTGAAAGTTATCTTGAACAACAAAATGTGTTTCAATCCAGTCTCCATTTAATTCCAAAACAAACACAGGCCTTCTTAAAAGTCACGTCGTAACGACAACGTGGGTGAGACTCTCTGTTATTCTGTTCAATTTAAGTGATTTAAGACAGCTGTTTATAACCCACTGTAAATTATCTTATCACCAGCCTCTCTTAATTCATACAGAGCTGTTTTGAATGTTCTGATTGCTCAAAATCCAAGAACAACAGAGTAAACTCTGGATAGCAAGAGCCACGCAGGGACAACCAGATCATACCTCATCACCTCACATCCACCAGTGTTTTGCAACTTCACACTAACAGTTCACACTTCACAGATCAAAACATTAACAAGTTCACATTCATTTTTTGTTCATCCTTGAGATGGGTGTTTGTTGTTGGATTTTGCCTTTGTCATAAATATAAATCCTCTCCCTTCCCGTAGGTGATCAAGGCGATAGAGGAAGGTTACCGCCTGCCTGCTCCCATGGACTGTCCTGTGGTGCTGCACCAGTTAATGTTGGACTGCTGGGAACGGGAACGAGCAGAGAGGCCCACCTTCAGCCAGATCCTCAACATGCTGGATAAACTCATCCGTAACCCCGGGACTCTGCGGCGCACAGGAGGGGACAGGTACACACTGCAAAAAACAAAGGATGGGAGACTAACACATACTTTATCCACATTACCACAGACATTCATCTGTCCTCACCTACAGGCCTGCACCCAGAGCTCCGTGCTTCTACTTCATCATGTTTCAACCCCAAATCTGCTCAGTCTGACTTTGTTTCTGTGTTTAGACCCACAGCCACCATTCTGGAGTCCAGTCTGGGTTCAGAAGTGTGCGTGTCCGTCATACCAGAGGTGTGTGTGCCAGCATGGTCCATGTGCGTGTGGCTGCAGTCCATCGGGTTGGAGAGGTACAGAGACACTCTGGCAGCAGCAGGATACACCAGCCTCGACAGCCTCCTGGCTCTCACACACCAGTAAGTGCAAAGTCATGTGAAAAAATGACGGAAAGGAGAGCCACTTTGGCTGTTGTTCATTAAATCTCATTGTGCTAAAATGTGAGCTGCGCAGACAGATTCTCATCTCTAATTTTACTCAACAAGATGATGAAAATCTGACACAGATGAAAATAAATCCCTCTCCTCCTGTATCTGCAAACTAACATCAACATTGGCTGCATTCTGTGGTTTTACTGGAGCAAAAATTTTGCCCGGACAAAAGGGGAACTGATATGCTTTTAAGGTTTTGCACCTTTTACTCTGAGGGAGTCAATGAGGTCAGACAAACAAACTTGTTGGGACACAAGTGTCATCTGTGCTTAAGGAAAAATTCGAACAAAACAGAGCTCTGCAGACAGAGTCGTCTTCCTCACACACATTCTGTTTTACTTCCATGTCCATATGTTCTTAACCCCTCAATGCCTGTTGTTGCAACTTTGCAACATACCCTGTCAGGTCTTGTTGCAGCTGTAATGACCTTAGTATCTCATTTTTACCTATTGATTCATATTCTACACATACCAAAGATAGTATTAGATCCACTATGTCACGATCATAGACTGTAAATAAATGGACATCATGGCTCAAAGTGAAAAACTGCTCCCCCTGGTGGCTGGCTGCAGTATAGGTAAAAAAATCTGTCTCTCCAGTCAGTCCAGATGGGCTGTGGTAAAACTTTTAAAAATAAATACACCTTGTAGAAATGTTTCTTTTGTCTGATTGTTGTGGTGATATGAAAATATCATTTGGCTGCCTTGTATTCAAGTCCTCTTTTTTTCTGAGAAGTTTTGTTTTCATTAGTTATAAGAGTTTAAAAACAAGGTTTTATGTCAAGTTTAACGATGATTGACAGCTGCCGTTTTCATGTATTTTTGAGTCGTCACCTCTTAATCAGAAGGTCGGGGGTTTAATATTAGCTCCTGCAGTCCCATGTTGAAGTGTCCTTAAGCAAAACACTTATATTGTTGCAAGTTGCTTCCACTCTTGGTCAGTGGTGTGTGGATGAGTGTGAATGTGTTAGTCAAAACTGATGGTTCCCGGTAGAAAACTCTATCATCAGTGTGTCAATGTGGTGTGAATGGGTGGATGAGATGAGCAGTGTAAAACACTATAAGCGGAAAGACTAGAAAAGCGCTATTTAAGTACTGGTCTATTTAGCATTTACTGTTGGGAGGACAATGCTTTTTATATAGCAAACAACCCAAAAAACTGCCTCACCATCATTAACTTTCTCCCTGTTACTTTGGTTTTTATTCATTTGTTGTTTACCTGTCGACTTTTTGTGAGATTTGGTCCCATTTGTATTTCTGAATTTCTTTACTTAAAACAAGGATATGTTATCATGAAGAAAATTACTGCCTGTAGTGATTGAAGAATTCTCTGTCTCTGTTGTCACAGGGAGATGGACAGACTTGGAATAATCACGCCGTCACACCAGGACATACTTATTGCCAGTGTCCAGCAGGAAATGTTGTCTCAAATGCAGCACATGCAACACACAATGGTTCCAGTCTGAGCAGCAGAACGGATACAAACCTGTATTTGGGAAGAATTTCATTTACCTCATCCATGCACTTTAGAGGGACTTTTTCAAGGAGCGAAGTGAAGTTGTGATACCGAGTGGAAAAAGGAGAGATGGAGAGAAAGAGAGAGAAAAGCAGCACTTTTGTGAACTTCCATCCTGTGGAGTTTTCTAAAATCCATGATCTGGACGTGGCTACGGGACGCATTAAGCTACTGCGAGCTTAGACTGAAGCCTCATCCTCTTATCCACTTCTCTTTTTCATTATTTTATTCTCTGGTTTTGTGAAGGCTGACATGTAAGGCTGTGCATAAGCAGAATGGCTTCCAATGTTTTCTTTTTGCTGCTTTGGGCTTGACTTGAATAAAGTGTGTTTGCCTGTATGTATGAATGTGTGTGTGTCTCTGTGTGTGTGTCTGTATGTGAATGTGAGAGTGATATACATTGCGTGACTGCACAGAACCTGGAAACCCCCCTGGTCAGGACTTCAACTATCTTTGAATATTTTGAATATGCAAAGTTAAAAGTGTGAGGGAGGAGCCGGACAGAATGTATCCTTATGAGCTCTTGACCTGATTCTTACTAACACTGTATGATACGCTCATCGTCTTTTTTTTTAAATGTTCTGTTTTTATTTTTTATTTGTATTAGTTATGTTGAATTAGACATTTAGAATAGATTGTCATCCGTCTGTGTCAAATGTATATGTCTCTTGTTTAATGCTAAACTTAGCTATCTGAAGCATTTTGTTTATTTATGGCCTTTTTTTTAATTTAGTTTGTACATTGTAAAATAGAAACATTGAGGAAATATTGTAATGATTGCTGTATTGCATTGCAATAAATCCCAAAAACATTCAATTCATGTAGGTTTTAATGATGTTCAATCACACAGGCTATTCAATAAAAAATTCGGCAGGGCCGTATTTTTCAGACTACAGACATGAGCTGGGCTGCACAAGTCGGCTTTATTGTAGTACAGCTCTGGTTGTAAGACGCGGTCAAACTCTGAATTTTAGCTGCCCCTCATGAGATCCCCACTGGAAAGTTTGTATGAAACGCAGCATGTTTTTCATTGCAGTGTCTTTAGACATTACAATCTTCAGCACTGCAAAGCACTCATTGCAGTGCAAACACATTGGTTTGGCTTCTGGACTTGGTAGTAAAACAAACGAACCAAAAAAATACTTTTCAGACAAAACTGACAATTTCCTTGGCTGATCTTTTGTTTAAGGGTAGAAAGAGACATGCTAATTTTACCTGTGTAGGACTGCTAATGTTAGCTTTTCTAACACACCTGCTCAATGACGCAATGCATTGTTGGTTAGTTGCTGGGTTCCAACAGGTGTTGCAGTCAATATTTGTAAAAATGTTGGACATTTGTAAGAACTTGTCAGTGTTAGAAAAAGATGTTTTCCTCATCGGACCCAAATCCCAATTACTTGGCAGCTACTTTTGGGCCACTCAAAGGTTGCTTTTGGCTGTATGTGGCCAGCGGGCCACTAATTGAATAGCGCTGGGTTAGGGTGTGTTATTTATGGACATAACATCCTTAAATCACTTTAAAAAATATCTGAAAGGAAGATTTAAAAAAAAATCTTTTTATTTTTAATATGACTCCTGTTTCTTCAATTTAAATCAAAACACATTTTTTCTAAATAAGTAAATATATAAGTAAAAATTATCATAAAATAAATAAACGAGATCAGGTGACTGATTTTGGCCAATCGCGCAGCACGCAATGAACCTTTGACCTTACGCACATGTTTTGATATTTGACCGCCAGTTATCCCTAGTTTTTCAACTGTGTACGTCCAAGTGGATTGTTTTGAATTTCATAAATGAGAAACTTAATTTAAAACATGAAAAGAGGGAAAGATAGAGATTGTGGTTCAGGTGAGGCTCATGAGGTGCTCTACGTGAGGTTTAGGACGATCAAGAAGTGTCAGTCATCGACTGGGACCAAGAAAAGTCTGAAAAAGTGGATAACGGAATGGACCAATCCGGGTTTTCTGCTGAGAAATTGGATAGAGGTCATCCCAAGTCCTACAGAAGCATCCAAGCCTTCGTGGTCTACAGATGGATTGTTTCATCATGAGGACATCACTTGGTAAGTCCGTGTTTTCTTGGCTTTAGTGCGTAGATATGATGCATTTGGTGGTTGAGTCAGATGGTTCTGAATTTCTGGTGGCCTCCTCACTTGTTAGTTTGTTTTTCTTTCTTTTTTTTTGGATAATTTTTTGTTTATCTTCGTATCAGAGCTAGCTGTGATGTAAAGCCTGTTTCGTGGATGCAGGCTCTCTGACACACTTAAAAACTGAACTCTGTTTATGGGCAAGCCTTAGTGTGTTCACCTCCAGCTTTTGTTTTAAAAGACATTTAAAATTTAGCAGGACACGTGCACCTGTCCGCGTGCGACTGTGCTGGTGTGTGCAGAAGTGTGCGTTAATGCGCAGGCGTGTTGGCAGTATATTAATTATGCATTGTGAGTTTAAGAGCACACCGTACTGATAAAAACACCCCCACTGTGCCAGAAGACAAAAACCTCTGTCACCCTGAGTGTGTACTGTAACGTAGACAGAGTGTGCCTTCAGGCCTTAAGCGTCTTCATGTGCTTCAGTTCAGGGTTTGAAAGTAGAAACTCAGTCAGAAGTCCCGTCAAAAAGAGAAGACTGAGCAGAAATGCTTCTGGTTTAGCCACACACAAGTGTTGAGTTTGTGTGTGAAAGAGAGGACAGACAGAGAAGAAAGAGTGGTGGAGAAAAACAAAGAAGAAAGAGAGCTTGAATTAAAAGGAGAGAAAATTAATACTGGGCTGTCACCATGAGCGTCTGTGTGGCATCATGTTTTTTTCATCGGCTAAATTGGGCTGAGTTAGGGTGCAAACTTGCCGAATCAGCAAACATCTGTCTTTCGCTACACTACTAACAAACACTACACACACACACACACACACACACACACACACACACACACACACACACACACACACACACACACACACGCAGGCAAACATTCAAACTCCAGGGAGTTGATTGGAGGAACCCTCTGATACATAAAAGAAGAAAAATATGATTTGAATTCTGGCAAAAATGTCAATGTTTTTCCAGCTTAATGAGAGCTGCCTGCACACACTCACACAAACACATCAAGTGAACACACACATACACACAGCACCCTTTGCCTCAATACCAAAACATCTAAATCACACACAGCAAACAAGATACTTATGGTGGTTAATGAGGCAGATGCCTCAGAGTGAGACACAGAGAGAAGAGGAGGAGAGACAGAGTGAGAGTCTGCTCAGCTCGGGGCGATGAAACAGGCGGTTTCTGTCAAATAATGACACACTGACAACACATTTAGCAGGTAGCCTTTGTAATGATGCACCACACACTGAGCTCTACTCGCTCACTGAGACAATGGCATCTGTTTCTGGTGGACGGTAACTGTACGCAGACGGTAGACACGCTCACCGTGAGCCATCACAGACCACCGAGAACCACGGCTGTAAGGATGACAGTGTCAGTATAATCTCAGTGCTTATTCAGGACTGATTATGCTAACTTTAGGTGAACTTTGACCTTTCATCAAGCCTCCATCATTTTGATTTGTCAGTTTTTTTAATCTGCAAAAATCACCACTCATTTCCAGCTTTTCTGTCTGTGAAACACATGCTGTTAAAAATGACTGACAGTATTTGTCGTTAAAGCTCTGCTTTCTCCCTGGGTTACCCAAACAACCTGCTTAAGGCCCATTTATGCTCAACGCTACTTACACATGGATACGGATGGAGCCCTCTGTCCGTGCTCTGCGTCATTTCGTTCGCATTTCTGAATATTTCCATGAATCTTATGGATATGGACCAAACGGAGCAGTACCCCTGGAAACAGTGGGGGCAGTGTTTCTGTTACTACCCAATACAAAGCTATAGTGAGACACGAAGAAGAAATAACAATGCTGGAACTCTCGGGATATATTTGACTGCCTCACTGACTACTGCCTGCTTCAACTGCCTCAGTTTCTGTCTTTTATGCAAGCTGGACATTACTAATACTTCCTCCACAGTTGCCATGCTTGTTTTTGAGTTTTGTTGTCATAAACTTTTGCCTCTGGGCTGCTCCCCCTGGTGGATGTGTTGGTTAACCACAAAACCAATGTAAAGGACACACAGATGTATGAAAGCAGTGACGGTAACATTGTTTGAAATGGACGGATACAGTTTTTGTACGTAAAAGGAGGAGAAATGGGCCTTAATACTTTCCAGGGAGTGCATTGCAAAATGGAGGAGGCTGGGGTGGAGCAGCAGTGTGGTAAGTGCAGGAGTTGCAGGGATCGGTGAGAGTGGGTATGTGTATTAGGGCTGCACGATATTGGAAAAAACTGACATTGCGATTTTTTGGGGGGTTGGGATATATTGCGATATTAAAAAAAAAAATAATTTTCACCGGATGACTTGAATAGCTCTGTTTGGGAAGAATTTGGTTGACTCACAATGACACCATTGTATTCCTATAATACAGTTTAATCCAGGCTAAGGGGGTTTATCTGTGAATGATGAAGATTGCTGTATATGAAAGGGATCCAGGAGGCCATGTCTCTGTACAAAATAGAATTGGTTCCAATTTCAGTTGCTTTTTTCCCATTTCTCCAATAAATGGGGGAAATGCAATAGTCGCATCACATGCTCGATGTGACTATTGCGCATGCGCATATTGCGATGCCGATGTTCAAACGATATATTGTGCAGGCCTACCGAGTATGCATATGACCTCCGTGTCCCACATGAACTTACGCAAACTTAATTTCCTGTTCAAGGGCTAGCAAGACGCCACCAGTTTCTCCATGACGTTGTTGAAAGGAACTTTTTCGATTTTGTGTTCAGGCTAATTAGCTGCTGTTAAACATTAGCTATTGTCAGCATTTAACCACATCCTGACCAAAATGACCATGTTGCATACAAGAGACTTTTTAGGCATGTTGGGACTTCATAGCAGCTTCTACCACCCTTTCCTACCCTCTCTATATAACGGTTTCCCTTGGTGATTCATAAAAGCGGCTAAAAAACATGACGCATGGCACATGCATATTTGTGTTCTTTCTTGGGTCTGAAAAGATGAAAGCAATGTCAGTATGGCTCCAAACTTAACAACACACTTGGCAACGTGAAGTAGGGGAGTACATGCATGTATCATTTTGTTGGTATGTTTGGTTCCTTCAGTTTGGGTTTGTGTTTATCTTTTTTACATGAAGAGACCATATGAATGCCCTCCCTTTTTGATATTCATAAGTTACATTTTCCTTATGCCAGAAGACATTTTAAGAAATGGCAAAGCCTGTGGAATCCAGTATTGTTTACATGTAGCCATATTTCTATTTAGTTGGGAAATATATTTGGTGAAAATGTTGAAGTTTTACATTTAAAAGCCACGTTCCATCAACTATCCTTTGATCATGCAGGTCAAATGTTAATGTTTAATTTCCATCTGTTAAATCTTTTTCTTGTTGTAGCTTTGTTATCAGATGAGATGGCGTCCATTTTCCACCATGTTCCCTTTAGGGAAGGTTAATAGAATAGAATAGAATAGAAAATACTTTATTTATCCCCGAGGAGAAATTCAGGAGTCACCGCAGCATTTAAGAAAACAAAAGTAAGAAAGTGTATAAAAAGTGAAAAAATGTCCACAAGAAAATAGATGACGACAGCCCGTCCACCACTCTCCAGGACAGCCAGTCTCCACCTCCACAGGGTCCAGGACTGAGCTTCTTCAGCAGTCTGTTCAGTCTCTGTCTCCTGGATCCTGTCTGCTCACAGCAGGCGAAGCTCCTCCAATGTGGCACCAGCGACCGATGTCAGCTCCATCAGCCACGTCCGTGAACAGCACGATGCCGCTCTACCCTCCGGCAGCCCCTCTGCCACTAGGCTAGCGCGGCTAGCTCGTCCATCCCACTGGAGATAGATCCCACGTTCCCAACAACGATGGATGGAAGGACAGGTCAATATCGTCACCTCCCAGCTCACACCCGAGAACCTGCACATCATCCTCACCTCCTTCTCCTCACCTTGTGGGAAGACATCAGGCCTTGGACCAGGTAGCATTGACATGCTACAAGCTACTAACAGCTAATTTCGCATGTAAACAATGCAGCCATGGTTACATGTAGGATCTCCAGACAAACACAGGAGAAAAGTAGATAAGAGTAATTGAGTACTTGAATACTCGCTGTTGACCTCACAAGTATAATGAAGTCTTTGTCTAACTGAAGATACTAGGTAGAAAAAAAATTAACAGGATACAAACTTATGACTTCTTCGACCACGGCTTTAGCACACCAAATCAGATTTCAGTACGAACAACTGTTTTACGACAGCTATGGCAACTCTCTAGGAACATGTTAATACAAAAGCAAAAGCTTTAGTATGCATGCCTTAGAATGACTAGTTTGACGCCTAAGCATGCTATTAAAACACAAGTAGGAAACAGCGGAGATGGGCAGTCTAGCATCGCGTCAATTGGCGGCCCTGTTAGCATATGTCGTTGTGATGAAACCAGTACAGAGAAGATTGGCCTGCTAATAACCAAAAAGGTAACTGGAGATATGCTTCCATTAAGTTTAGTGGAAGGTGAAGGCTTCAGAGAGCTGATTGTGTTTGTCGAGAGGAGAACAACATCTAGGTGAGTGAGAAAGATGTATGAAAGGCTTTAAGGTCCAGGAGGTCCCAGTACAACAGACCCTGGTTTTGTTTACGGTTAATATAAAAATACTCTGTGACTGCAAGTATTTGAATATTCGTTCATTAGATATTTAGAGTATTCAGATACAGGAAGTGTTCATACTTCCCAGTGTAAGGAACAAAGTGAAAGTAATTTTTTTACAGTACTTAAGTAGGTTTTTTTGGAGGATACTTTACTTGAGTTCCTATATTTATTGCAACTTTAAGTTTTACTTCACAGTGTTAAAAATAAAAATGTTACTTTATATTAAGTAATTTTTTTATATGAAAGGTAAATATTAACTTATAATGTATCAATTCATATCAATAAAGCTCACAAGCTTTATTAATATTAATTTTTAGAGGAACAACTAGGGATGGGTACTGAACTAGGTACTTTTATAGGTACCGACCGAATTCTGTCAAAACTACCGGGTACCGATTCACGTAAAATCAAAAGGTACCATGTTTAGGTACCTAAACACATCCTTGTGACTGTGAAGGAGTGGAAGAGTAGGTGATTTTCCATGCTGGACATGAACACAGCATTACAAGATTACATATTGACCAATAAATATGTCAAGTTGAAAAAAATGTGTATTTAATTACTAAACAAATTGTTATTTTTTACCACATAAACACAAAAAAGTACCAAAAATTGGTACCGTTAAGTACCGGTACCGATTGCCAGGTACCTGGCATTGGTACAGTATCGTTTCAAGTGTGAAAGGTACCCATCCCTAGGAACAACAAATTCTAGCTGTTTTGTTTAATTATACTTTTACTTCTGATACTTAAGTACATTTAATTTGCGTTACTTTAAGACTTTTACTCAAGTGATGTCTTAGTCAGTGAGTTTCACTTTTACGGGAGTAGATTTCAAGTGAGATATCTGTACTTTTACCCAAGTATGGCTTTCCTTTACTTTATACACTACTGCTACTTCCCACTCAGTTGCCACTTGAACACAAAGCATTTCCCTAGAAATACAAGTCCTACGACTTAGCGACTTAACTTTGCAGCTTTATCAGTTCCATTACAAGCAGCAGTAGTTGATGATAACATGATGTCAACCAAAGATATAGACTTTATCCCATTAGCTACTATTGGATGGCTGATAATGTTTCAGCCACTTCAGGGTTATCCGAAGTTCAATGCTTAAACCTTTTTATCCTGTTATCCTAACTTTTCAACACTTTCTGTCTGGCGTTATATTGGCATGCTGTGTCAGGATCACTTTGTAGAGTGTGACAGTCTGTAATGCCACTCTGAGAGGTTGATATTTCTTTTAGCTGTCACACAGAACCAGAAGCACCGACTTAGATTTGGAAACTTGTGACACAAGGTCACAGAAAAGCATTTTCTGCTTGCATTCACCGCCACAGATCACGACCTGGAGGTTTTCCGGACTCTGACAAAAGGAATCGATCACAGGAGTAAAAGGAGGCCGTTTAAAACTGAATCCACATTGACTGATGGTAGAGTGAGCAGCAGTCATTTTAACCCTAAAAGACACTCTTGTGATATTGAGGAGGGCAGATCAAATTGAATCTTTCTGTCTCTGTATCTCAGTGGGAGGCGATTGTGGGTTTTTGTCCCCAGATTAGGGCGGGCATAGAGCTGGCTAATCCTGCCTGCTTTTCCATGTGGGAGTGGCAGCGGGGTGTCTTTGCTGCGCGGCCAGCCGTAATCTAATGGGTGTGAGATTGGGGCTTTACACACGGGTATGCTCACTCACACACAGCCGGAGACACACAACACAAAGTCTAGATTTGTTTCAGGATTAAAGGCATCACCTCAATGACTGACATAATGCCACAGGCATTCCCACGGTAACCCTGATGAGGCTCTCTGTTTGTGTGTGTGAAAGGCAGCGAGCGTGGAGCTGTATTTCTAGATGCTACTGATGGGGAATATGTTGAGAGAAGAAGCAGAATGAGCTCTGAAATTTGGAGGAGGCACACACTCAGAACGAGAAGCAGCTGCCCAAGTTGGCAGGCCATGTCCCTCTCATTATGCTGGTCAGTCACTCGTGTCCTGGATCCCTCTCCCCTGCTGCTGCTGGACAGGTACCATCTGACACACATTAGCCCACTATTAATGACTTCTGCTGCAGCCATTATCACACACTTAGGGGAAAAACATCCTGAGGGGGCCATTTTTGCAGTGACATGCATTATATACCCCAAACTATCCTGATTTTTCCAGATCTCTGTGAGCAAAGCAACATGGTTTAAAACAACTGAAGTTGGTTTAGTTTCTAGGATTCCCAGTATCTGCAGCCCACATCGTCCACGAGATTCTCTCACAGTGACTCTTCAGGAATGTGGGGTGTGGCTAGTGGACCTCCCACATGAGATTCATTGTTTACCCATAATCCCACAGGGAATACCAGCATGATTAACATTAATCCGACAAGTCTATGCACAAACATTGCAGACACCATCTCAGGATCTCCAATATCAACAGTGAGTGTTCCAGCGTCTTCCTCATAGTCTTCATCAGTGTTTGATGAGCTGTCTGTCCAGGTTCAGGGTTAAATGCTGTGTGTAGCACGGCGTTGCCAACAAAGGTCATGGTCTGCTTTGTTTTCCATCACCTTCTTCCCTAATTTCATATCGTCCTGTGAAGTCCAGCTCTTGGTCTTCTCTCTCGTAAAGTCTGTGAAAGTCTTAGGATCTAATCCCTGATTTACTTAAAGCTCCTGTGAGGTGTTTTCAGCTGGTGATGAAATAAACTCCAGTGATGCCTCCAAAGGACCTTAAAAAAGCAAACAAGAACAAAAATTGGCAAGACTGATTATTAACTTTTAATGCTGCTGCAGGGGAAATAACAATTCCTGTGGTTGCCATTTTTTTTACATTTTCATGCCAGAGAATCACAGTGGCTTATGTGTTTAACTTAACAACAAGGCAAGCTGAGATCTTTTTATCAAAACACACTACTTACACATAAAAAGGCATAATTAACAAGAACATAGAGGTACAGCTGCCTACAGGGGGCGCCAAAGTAGACATAAAACATTTATACAGTCTTTTTTTTTCTTTCTTCCACTTCCCTCATTACAATCATCAGGGCCCAGCATTTCAAACATAATCCACCAGGATTAATCCTGGTGGATCGGGTTAAACCCAGATCTGATCCAAAATAGGGTATTTCAAACAACATTTAATCTTTATAATTTAAATCCAGATTTGGAAATCCAATCCTCCCTTGAATCCAGATTTGAGCCTGTGTTGGGTATTTCAAAACTTCAGTCCCAAATCTGGATCAGGTTTGTCCTGAAAAACAGCATTAAATTAATCCCACCTCAGGGTAGGATCAGAGTGTGATCCCATGTTTTAGTTCCATATATACTCATCCATAGATAGCTTTTACTTGCATTTCTCGCAATCATTGGTATAAAAAGATATTTTTAATCAATTAAACCTCTTCATGTACAGTTTTTTTTCATTGAACAGAAAAAAATCTAAATTTCACAACTGTCAGAAAAGTAATTCAAACAACACACATTTCCTCAACACAAAATTGTACCACCTAAACTTAAAGTTTTCACACTACTTTTCCATTTGCCTTTCCAGTTACTGTATTTTTAACTGAATGTGTTCTTGCTGAAGCATGGTAAGTTTTATTTGTTCCTCAGCAAGTAGAATTTGCTGGTGTGCTTGCTCAGTTTCCATCTTGAGGAGATTTTGGTAGGCATGATCCTCATCATGATGCCTCTTCCGGTGATGTCTTGGTGGAGGTACAGGGGGAACCTCCCCACTGCTCTGACTTGTGCTTGGCTCCCCTTCTGGTCTGTCTGTCTGTGACCCTGAGGGCGGGTTAATCCTAGGAGCGGGATGGATTTTAAAATCTCAATCTGAGAGGATCATGATTATTCTGATCCAATCTAGCAAAATTTTGAAATACCGGGATAGAAGATCCTGATCCATGGATCAGGAAAGTGGAATTTGGAAATCTGGATCAATTTAATCTGGATTTATTTTTTGAAATACTGGGCCCAGATCATTTAGAAACTGGGAGGATATTTTTTGTCATTTGTTTTGACCAGAGACACATGAAGATGTCACTTTGACTAAAAATTTGGATTTCACAAGGACTCCATTTAAAAAAACTTGATTGGTCCGCAGATCAGTTTGAAAACCATAGAGCAGTGGTATAAAACAGTAGCATTGAAGGACAGTACAGTGCAAATACAAACTCTGAAAAGAAAAATAGTCATCATGTTAATGTTAATGTTAATCATGCCAATCCGCAGATCCAATCCTAAACTGTGTCTCTGATTGGACTATCAAATAATCCTAGGAACTTCTAAACTGCAGAGTTAGAAAAAAAAACAACTCACTATACAGTATGTGCGGATAGTAAAATTGGCTTTTTAGACCCAAGCCGTTTTTTGAACCAGGCTGTAAATGTGTTTTTTAATGCTGTAAAATTCTGTTTTTATGGCTGGGTGTGTAAGTGACTTCCTGTCTTTCTGCAGCCAGCCTCAAGCGGATTCTTGGCAAACAACAACTTTAAGCACTTCCGCATAGGCTTCATTTTTACTAGCTGGATGTTGTCCTTTGGTTTAAAGGTGCTATGAGGAGGATCTGTTTTAATTGCTGTCCCTCGCCAATTTCTGGTTTGGGGTCTCACACACACTGTCATGAATTGTTTTTAGTGAAGCGTATGTTTGTTTTGGAATAAATGAAGATCGGAATCAAAACGAATTTTCTTTGTTCAGGACAAATTTTTACTGGATACAACGCACTGAGGTAAGGTATTTATCAGTTACATAGCACTACGGCTTGAAACGTGACATCAAGCAGACGTTGTAGCAGCCGGCTACATGTTAGCCCAGTGCTGTGACGTATCAGTGGGCTAAAGTGAAAACAAGTTAACACTGTCAGTTTGTATGTAGTTTAATGGTCGTTTATATTTAGAGCATCTGGCAGCCTAGTGCTCTGTGACCTGGTTAGCTATGTCCTGCCAGTCATCTACCAATCAGAGCTAACGTAACCTCACTCTTCATTTTATTGATAGACTCTCAAGTTTGAACAGACCACTGCAGAATAACTGCTGACTGTGGGTTGGAATCAACATTATCACTAACAGTTTAGCTCCTGTATTAGCCATTACCTCAGGCTGTATCTCTCTCCCGTTTATCTTTCTTTTGCTCTTCTGTCCTTTTTCTGTCAGTTTGGCTCCAGTGTCCACCATCACCACAAAATTCATCACAGAATCGTTTTCAGCAGAGAAAAACGCTAAACTTGGTCAGTGTGTTGCATGTTGTGATAAAAAGTTGGACGTGCGGTTGATCAATCCGGTCCTGCTTGACCCTATCGGAAAGCGACAAAGCAGCAATTTAAAATAACCTGTTACCATCAATATTGGCGCTGATAATACCATTTAAAATGTGGTTTGATCAGGCATTTATCTAGAAGAGAGACTTCATCAAGTTCACTTAGAAACTTCTCACAGCCCCTTTAAGGCGACTATTTAAAAAACATCCTTGCCCCTGTCAGTAGACACCAGTTACTTGTCAGTTTACCAAGTTATTGATTTTTTGTTGATGTAGGTTGAAAAGGCAGAGCCTAAATTGTGTCTACGCTGCAGTTCAGCTGCAAACCTTTAGATAGAGCTGTAACTCACAGGGACAGATTACAGAAAGCATCTTGTAACAATGTGTGGTTTGTCATGTTCTGATTCACTAAATAGTTATTAAGTGTTTAGTCTTGTTTCTATGCTTTTCATTTTTTTCAAGTTCTTTTTGTCTTTAGACAAGGCAGTTACTCAGATTATTTTTTTATTTAGATGACAAGCAAATCTCTTCACAACATCTTGATTAGAGCTTTTTTGTGCTTTTCTCAGCTTTTTTAATGTCACTTTTATACAATATAAAATAAAGCACCATATTGCCCTGTGCTCTTAGAGGCTAATGTCAACAATTCTCGATGCCACTCCTCTGTGAAGACCTGAAAAAGACAAAGAACAGACCAGGCAGAGCAGTTAAAAACAAAAGCAGACACAAGCCCCATGAACTCATCTCCTCTGAAGCTTCAAATAAAAAATAAAATTGAAGACCTGGTGAATGAGGGCTGACAGTTCAATTCTGTCCAAACAGCAGAGGGTCACTATCAGAGAATATCATTGACTCAGACTCAGTGTGTGGCACAAGCAGGAATACCATTACTGCTGTTTGGGCTGAAACTCAATCCTTTCTCACTGTGTATGCACGCATGTGCCTCTGTGTGTCCAGTGCACTCATCCATGTCATCCAATTTCAATATTTAGCAGAACCTCTGCCGCTCTGCAAGCCCCCAGGTTTGATAAACCTCTGGAAAAGCACCAGGCTGCATTTATTTTCCATTCCAGCATAAAGACCGTCAGGTCAGTGAAAGCCCCACAAGCAAGTGAGAGACAGATTGAAAAGAGATGGGTGGAGGGAGAAGACGTAACACCGAGAGGGAAAGTTTTTGTCCTTCATCAGCCCTCCATCCCTCTATCCCTCCATCTCATTAAGGATGGATAGATGATCAATAGGAGAGGAGCAGCATAAGGGGATTAGGATTAGAAATCGATGGCTTTGTTTTCTTCAGCCTACCAAAGATAAACACTGCCTTAAGACACTGACGACGCAACGCAGAGTCTTTCATGGCTTTTCATTTGAATGTGAAAGGGCAGCACGTTCCCTCTGTGTGGACTGACAGGCATCTGCGTGGAGATTCTCACACTGCTGCAAAAAGGATGCTCTGATCGTCTCTGTATGGGGTGAGAGGATGAGGATGGGCTCAGTTAGACCAACATCATCTACTGTTTGACGGAGTTGTCCTTTAATGTGTTAGTTTGAAGTAGTGCAGTGGTAGATTAATTAAATAACAGGAGAAGGAGCTGTTCACTGAGAGAAGAGATGGACTGTTTGTTAGCAGCAGTTTGAACACCGCAGCAAAGAGTCACACAGCGTTAAAAGTTATTCTGTAAGTCAGCACTTAGGAGATTTCTTTCATCCAATCCGATCACTTGTTTGAAACTTCCTGTTACATAACTTCTGAAATGTTAACGCCATGCGAAGGAAATGCATTTTCTGTATGACTGATCAGAGGTCGACCGCGGGATCAAACAGAGTCACTGTTTTAAAACTCTCTGAGAATAGCTTGTGAGAAGGCTGATGAAGAGCAAGTATCATAATCCGCCCGCTGCTAAGAGAGGAGAAGTGATGCTCCTAAAACCTGAGTGGGTTGTAAGGAGTGAGGCAAGGCATTCTGGGTAGGTGAGGCTTCACCTCCCACACAGGGATTGAAAAACATACCCCCTGCTTTGATCTCTCTATCGCCTCTTTCTCTTTCTCCCTCTCTCTTCTTTTCACGTGCAAGACACACAAACACTCACACACACACACACACACACACACACACACACACACACACACACACACACACACACAGCCTGTTTGTTGTGGCTTTCGCCCCTCTGTCCTTTGAAGGAACAAAGGCATTTGTTTATGTTTCCCGCAGATGAAAGCTCAGCTTTGCGCTGGCCTGTTTCACCCAGGTTCAGATGCTCACACTGATCGATTTTCTTTAAGTTACTTCAGTCTTGTCTTCAAATGAAATCTTGGTTTGTCTTGTTTTTTGTCTTTGGAATTCAACTCTTTGATTTTTATGGTTAATACTCTTTTGAGGAATTTCATGATAACCAGCACCATTCTGTTTCTGGGCAGTCACAGGTGTCCGTTGTAGGGGTTACACCGATCACAGTTTTCTGACTGATCACCGATCACCGATCTTTAAAAAGCCTGACCTGCCAATACCGATTTCAGCCGATACCAATTTTTATCTTTTTATTTTTTACAACTGACAGCACATACCGTCATTGTTCCAATCGTATCTTATAGAAATCATTGAACAATACCTGTGAAATAATAAAATTGTTATGTTTTAACTTAAACAACCAATAAAGTGTACTGAGTTTAAGGTTTCAGAGCAAAATACATCAATGGCTGGCTGTCAGACCTTCCTGGAGGTATATAAGATCAGTTTCATGTAGTCTGTTTACTTTCCCAGGATGCACTTGGCAGAAAGCAAACAGAAACAAAAGCACATGAAAAAAGTTTGAATGTCTATTACAGAGATCGATTCATGTCAGAAAGTCTTAGTTTTCCTTCATTGCCAAGAGAATAAGAAAATCAGAGAATCTCCTTTAAGTTTTTTCAACATCTCTTGTGTGGAGCAACAATATCACAGTGCTTAACACAGTTTTTTCACTTTCTTAGCCCGTCTGTGCCATCCAGCCTAACTTCCATCTGTGTCACATAAACATGATAATCTTTCAGGAGATACATTTAAAAGCAGAATAATTCCCACAATCATCAGGGTTCTGTGAGGGCTCCTGCACCAAGTGGTGGAACGACGCCACTGTAAATATTTACTGTTACTTGCACAGAGGTTGAACATTACTGTTAGTCACTTCAGAAATGTAACAACAAGAAGAAAACAAATGCATGTTTTCTCCTATTTCCTCATCTTTACTCCTACTGTAAACAGCCACATAATTCCATGCACAAGCTTCCCATCTCGGAAGAAGACAAGACTAAGTGGCCAGAGTTAATTTATGAGGGAAATGTGCCAGCTACACTCAGTAAAACTGTGCATGTGTGTGCTTGTCACTTCGCGGCCGACTGCTTTTCCAACTTTGGACAGTACAACAGAGGGCTAGTGAATAGACTGGTCCTGAATCCAGGCGCATTACCAACCATCCACCAACAAACCTCAGACCCTTGAAATGTGAGTATTTTAAATGCTGTGTGCTGTGGAGCAGATGTAAGAGCTTTTCCTCAGTGTCCCCCCTGTCTCGGTGTTAGCTTCAGGATGCTAACTTTAGCTGTAGCTAGCCTGTTGTTTTAGCCTGTAATGTTACGGTAAACGAGCTTCACTGTTTTCTAAATATTGTTCACTCGGAGCTCGTGGCGCCGCTCTCAGTGACGAGGAAGAGCGGGGCGGTATCAGCGGTGGCTCATTTACATATGAAGGTCACGCCCACTAAATCAGAGCGTTCTGAACAGAGGGGCTATGAGAGCCTGGAAACAATGCTGCTGTGCTTGATTTATTGGCTTTTTGGACCAAAACATGTTACTACCATTTCATGAAGACATCAATGATCCATATTAAACTGCAGAAAAGGAGCATAATATGGGACCTTTAATATCAAAGTTCAATGTTCTGTCATATGAGCTAGCATCAGCCATTAGACAAACTTAACTCTCCTTTATCTGTAAAGCTGCTCTTATAGTATACAAGTATACAAGGACAGGAATTGACAACATTGACAACTGATTTAACTTTAGAGGACTTATTTTTACAAATGATCAGAATACGCTGAAAGACTCGTGCTGAAGCAACTTAAGATTGTTCTTTTTTTATGGTTCAATTGGCAAATAGTTAGTGGTAGTAATACAATAACACGTTATGATAGGATCTAGTGAGTCAAATGTACGTATGATTGGATGTTTGCCATAGAAGAACATAAGGAAAGCTTGAGCATTAACTGTTTACTTTCAAAGAAAAAAAAAAAAAAAAAATCCCGTGGCCTTTTATAAATGCCTTTCAAGACCACGGTGCCAACCACTGCACCACTGGCTCTTTCTAATGCAATCCTCAGAAACATGTGCATGAATGTAGTTTTCAGAAAAACAAAATGAAACTCTTTTTTTCAGAAGCTGTGCATAAATCGCTCTGTTGAAACATTTTTTCGGCCTAGACCAGAGGGAAAGAACAAATTCATCACTCTGTCGAATATGTGCTGCATGAGGTGCCTCCTTATAAGTTTCCTCTGATTGCAAATAACAGAAAATGCCCGAAAGCTGCTGTGTGGGGAGATGGACTTCAAGCAGTGTGGACAGAAAACAAAGCAGAAATCCTGGGAAAAGAAAAACAAACAAAGAAGAATTACAAGACAAGAAATACTTGTTAGATGGAGAATGTGGATATAGACATCAAGGCTGGAGATACCTGCAGGGAGAGACGCTGATCCTCTGGGACCTCATTTGACAAGAGGATCAAGCTAACATCATCAAGTCATCATTCAGACCTTAGTGAGTTAAGGGATTATTTGTTGTATATATATTTTTTGGATTTCCAGTTGTGTAGGATGCTTAATTCTGATTGGTCAAAGGACAAAATCCATCGACAGCTCCTTGATGATAGTTATTAACTCACAACAGTATGAGCAATGCCAGAAAAAAATGACCACTCATGTCAAATCAAACTATGGTAAGGAGTTTCAGGTACTGATTGGTGCTCTATGCTATTTTTTTTTTTTTTTTTTTTTTACCAGCGCTCTTTGCTTTTTGATGCAAAATGTTTCCTCTGATGCACTTTCTTTGTTTTTTTTTGCTGCATCACCAGTCTACAGGGTATAACAGCTAACATTTGAAAAGAACTTGTGTATATTCTGAAGAATTATTTTGATGGTAAACATGTAAATATTTCATAGTTTTGATAAATATTAACTTCAGTAATTGCATATAATCATTTTTGCCTTTTACCCAAAACGTTACCAGTCTTATCTCACAAGTTAGGTACTTTTTTTAGGTACCAACTGAATTCTGTCAAAAGTACCGGGTACCGATTCACATTAAATCAAAAGGTACCATGTTTAGGTACCTAAATGCACCCTTGTGACTGTGAGGGAGTGGAAGAATAGGTGATTTTGACATGAACACAGCATTGCAAGGTTACATATCTAAGAATAAACATGTGGACTGAAAAAATGTATACTTTATTAAACAAATTGATATTTTTAAACCACATAAACACACAAAAGTACCAAAAATTTGTACCGTTGAATACCGATACTGATTTCCAGGTTCCTGGCATTGGTATCGTATCGTTTCAGATGTGAAAGGTACCCATCCCTAGCCCTGGTATGGGTTTCAGTACTGTAACTAGAAAAGTTGGATCCATAGTTTCGGCATATTCTGTTTCTGCTTGTTGACACCACTTACCGTAGGGCACTATTTTTAAAACCAGAATAAATAAATCATTTTAATCAATATAATAAATTAAATTTAAAGTCCCTCCTGATCAAGTTAGGGTAGTATCACACCATGCAGGGGTTCTATTTCCCATTAACCAATTACCCATTAACCAAACACTATCCCATACATAGCCCAAGTTTTTCTCCTCCTGTCAATCAGTTGAGTATTTCTATTTCTCAATGGAAGTGGGGTGGGGGGTGTTTTTACCTCAGCCTTCACTTTTACAAATGAAAAAAAAGAAAAGAAGAACATGAAGAGGCAAAGCAATGAACAGTAGGACCAAACATCTGTGCTCGTGTTTGTATGGTATTGTGAAAAGGAGAAAAAGCAAAGTGACAGAAGCAGAGGGACAGAGTTATTCCAGTACGATAAAGCCGGCGGCTTCTGAACCTTGTTCCTCACGTATTTCATCATGGACTGACATGACTGACTTATCACATTGACTCACAGTCACAACAGCAGCATGTGTGTACCAGCACATGCAGAAATACACACACTGCATTTACTGATAGTAAGTTTTATCCCCATCTTTGGGTTTATTTTTCGTCTTTTTTTGGGTGTAAGAGTTTGTGTGTATTAACAGGCAGTCAGTTACTGCACATCATAGCATACTAAGATCCCCATGGACTGCTTTGGCTGAAGAAGCCATATTGATCCTTGTCTGTTTCATGCCAATTTATTTATAACAACAAAGCCTGGGCAGATAAATAAGATAATAGCCACAGTAAAGCCCTCAGATTTGACATTATTGTTAATCTGTTGGAAGTAGTGCTGTTTTTTGTGATTCATCAAGGAAACAATCAAATGAGTTTTGACGGAGCAGAATCCATAGGCTGACCATAGTAAGGTCATACATTTTCAGGTTGTCGAACATTAAGCTGGAGAGTTCCCTCAAGGCAGTGTGAGGAGTGAGGGCTACGTTTGAGGAAACACTGTGGCGCCATCTAGTGGCTGTATGATGCTAACAGCATAAGAGCTTGCTTGTAAAAGTGATAATTTGAGATATGCTTTAAAAACAGAAACACAAAAGGTTTTATTACACAATATAGTCTTTATTCTTCAACACAGTGATCAGCTACAAACACTGCTGCCTACAAATAGGCAGGTTAGCTTTAGCAGACTCATAGAATACAGTGAAATGTTACAGCTCTGCTTACTGATGAAGTCAAGGAAGTCTAAATCTGGTCATTCTTATTGCAACAAGTATGGAAGAAGAACGCTACCATGTGGGGTCATTTCATGTTTTCTACTGAACCGAACAGAATACAGGTTATCTCAGTTGAGCTCAGTGTGTTTTGTTTGCTTATTTGTCAACACGAGGGTTCCTGCTGTATTTTTCATTTTTCTTTCACAGCCAACATGCTCATAGCTGCTCCACACTTACACGGCCCGTTACGACAAATGGAATGTGCACCTTTAGACGGTTTGACAAAAACCAGGACGAACACTGACATGTCCTCCAACAACATATCCAGATGCATGCAAACACATGCACACAAGGACATAAGGGCACAAACAGACTTACATTCATGTTCTTGAGCACACACACACACACACACACACACACACACACACACACACTCACAGTTTATCTACACAGAACAGTTGATCTGATCTCGATATTTTTTTCTTGGATTCATGGTGCATTAATGATTTGTTTGGACTCAGCCTGGATGATCAACTGACAACAAAATACTGAATATTAATTTTTGACTTTTTTATGATTAGATGTAATTGAAATATCAAAAACAGGTATGAAAATGTGTTTGTCGATAAGGCATTTTGAACACAACCATTCATCGTCAGATCAAAATTTGATCTTATGTGGACCACCACTGACAGACCAACACTGTGAACACACAGCACACACACAAACACACATTAACTTTGTTTTCCAACATCAACGGGTGACAAAACAGCAAAATATACCATTTAAAAAGACTGCAGCCACATGAACATGTATAAAGTGCTACAAATAAAAATATATACAATATTTGCCATGCCCCTAGTTAAAAATAAATGCATGATTAAAGTTTTTGTTTGTTGGATATTGCATAGCCAGAGCTGGCACCGTACAGAGTAACTCCTACGTACCATCACAACGGTCTTTAAAGTCATTCACAGTGCCTCTCAGCTGAGTGTACCATGTGATTTCTGTTCCTGTCTGTGTCAGTCAGATTGTCCCAGACGTGATGCTCTGAGGTTGTATTTTGCATATATTTTAGCTTTACAGTTGTTTGAATGTTCTGTACTCTACGTTGTTGAATACTTCATTCCTGTAGCCTCTGCAAGCTTCTCATGCAGTTTGGGCAGCTAACTTTGATTCGTGGAGACAGCATCGTCTTCCGCCCATCACTGCTGTCCCCAATGTGAGTTACTGAAAGAGCAGAGAGATGGATGAAGGCAGAGGAAGACTACAATCAGGATTTCAACACATTCAGGATGAATAAAGGATGAACTGCAAACTTACTGTCTCACTCTCCCCATCGGAGTCTCTTCTTGACTCTGAGCTGAAGTGCTGAGGAGAGCACACCCAGCCTCGGTCCTCCTGGTTCTGCTGATGACAAACACAACCAGCAGAGGGCGGCAGCACAAGGAGGAGAGGAGGAGAATCATATTTGAAGAGTTAGGGAGAGATACACTGTTAAGAGCCCTACACTGCATCAGGAGGGAAGCTTTAAACTATGATTGCTCTCTTATCTGTAGAAGAAAATGTGCTTTTTTATTTTTAAGTGTATCCTCTTTGGGGGAGGCGTGTATGGGTGACTACATATAAAAAGTACAGAAAGTTTATTTGGAGGCTAAATTAACATTTTTATTGATGTATGTTTCTTTTTTAATTTTTTTAATTCAGAGGTACTAAATAGAAAAACCATGGCTCAGTATATTTGACAGAATGAACTGTCGGTGGAAAATCTGGATTAAAATGCCATGTGGGAGCTCAGTGAAAGCAAAATGCTTGAAAACATTTAAAAATTTCCTGCTCCTTTAACTATTAGTAATTCACTTACATTATAAACATGGTAATTATTTTTGTCGTAACAAAGCTTCTTAGTAAAAAATCTTGTACAGATGCAAAGTCTGTTTATTTGCCTTTTAAAGGGGCTGTGAGGACTATCTGGAAAAGCAAGTGTTCTTCCAGCATAAGGACTCTGTTTCCCATGAGCACCAGCACCCACTGTCATGAGAACATGACTCAGAGTTTATTTTATAGCAAATGAGTTGACGGCAGATCTTCTTTTGAACCCTACTTTTCTTTGTTCAAGACAATTTTTTTTACTGGATACAAAGCAACAAGGTTATGTATTTATCAATATTTATATATTGCTATTGTCCAAAGCGTGTCAACAAGCAACATTTTTAAACTCTATACTTATAATGTTAGTGAATCTTGGCTATGTTATACCAGTGTTTACAACCTCACCAATCAGAGCTTATGTAACCTCACTCTTCATTTTATTGATAGACTCTCAAGTTTGAACAGACCACTGCAGAATAACTGCTGACTGTGGGTTGAAATCAACATTATCACTTAGCTTAGCCTGTGTTTTAGCCTCTGCTCTATAACTCAAGTCCAGCCCCACTGTCAACTATCACTACAAAATTAATCACAGGAATCATTTTCAGCAGAGAAAAACACAGATCTCTCTTCTAACTGATAAACTTTGACAGCTGGCAAAGTCATGGATTATGATCAGGCATGTTTCTAGAAGTACGACTTCTTCAGGATCACTTGTAAAGTCCTCACAGCTCTTTTAAATGGTGCCACATTTGTAGGCAAAATGTATTTGTGGGATGAGCAGCCTGGCTGAGAACATTTGTTTGGCTTTGGTAAAGAAGACTTGGCTAATTTTGCATAAGCATAACCCACAACACAAAATAACTTACTTTTTTGTGCCAAGTTTAATTGTTTGTGTAAATACTTAAACCCATGCTTTTAGAGGCTTCAATGTTTTCAAATCCTTTACAGACAGGTAATTCTTCACATTAGAAAGGAAGGTTGCTCTATGTTAAGGCATGTTCTGGTTTCATCAGGTACTTAGCTCCTCTGTGCTGCAAAGCTTATAAAATGCAAAAGGTCATTATAAGGTCCAGCTGAGTGATTCAGGACCAAGATTCTCACTGATCTAGTTACTGTTTACTGCTAACATGGTACATGAGGACGCGCATGCTCCTATTTAAATGCACATGATGGCCCTTCAGAAGCTGCATTTATTCACATGTAATGGACTTTCTGCAGACATCACCACTGAATAAGTCATGTGAAATGCACTTTGACTTGACTTCAAGTACTTCTGAAGATCCATGAGCAGCTGTGCTGTGACAGTTAGCAGCGCTGGGATGGGACATGGAACAAATGACTCTATCTACTGAGGTGGTGACTTACGTTGGAACTTGAGCTAGAGTTTAGCTTACGGCGGCCAAGAACCGGAGAGTACACCCAATATCTGCCATCTGCATACTGATGGATGAACACACACACAGATGAACACACAAATGCATAGAAGGAGTGCACAGGAAAACAAAGAGGATGAATGTAAACGACGTTATGAGAAGGAAGTTGTGAAATGAGAGAAGCAGTTATGTGGTAAAGAGAAAAAAAACACTGAAGAGATTGATGGAGCGCTGTGAGTACAGCTGACAGGACATAAGGATGCAGATTGACAGATGTAAATACACCATGCAATGCAGAGGAAACAACCGCTGTGTTGCTGATTCATTCAAAAGCAGGAGCACTGAGTCCTAGCAGCCTCGTGCTTTCAGGAAAAGCATTTTTAAGAGCGAGAGCAACCCCGTAATACGTGCAGACGGCAGCACACACACACCCTCTGTCCCCTCACCATCATAACTCTACCACGCTGTCCTGACTGGACCACTGTAAGAGACCCAAAGAAGAGTAATGATCTTTACCTTCAAAACAACCCAACAGAAAGCTTCCTGCAGTCAGCTGACCTTTGTATGAAATGTGCATTAATATATTAGATCTTCAGCCGTCGTTACAAGTTCCGATAATTGTGATTTGTTTGGCTGTTTTGGCTCCAAGCAGATTCTTTGTTTTACAACTTTGACGCTGCTCTTTTTTTCCTTTATTTTCACATTCACTGCTCAGAAAAAAAACTAGCAAAAACAAAATACAAAAACACAACGACAACACAAAGGAAACTTACAAAGTAGATGTCAGACACTGGCACCTCCCCATCCAGTGAGTTGTGGCTGCTGGATACGGACAGCTGATTGCTTGATGCAGCCAGCCCCCGCGGTGGCCTCTGAGGGCTCTCAGGGTTGGAGGAAGGAGGGGTGGAGGGGAAGTGGTGAGGAGAGCTCTGGGTGGAGGACTGCTGAGGTGCAGGGCAGATGGGGGTAAATGCTGAGGCAGGAGGGAGGGTGGAGGAGTTTGGGACTGGAGAGAGGAACTTAGACTGTGCAGCTGGGGAAGACAGAGAGGAAGACTGAGCGGCTGTAGGGGAGGTGAGAGGTTTGGTGGAGGGGCGGATGGAAGAGGAAAGTGTGGCGGAGGACTGGCTGGCTGACTGAGCGGCAGAGGGGGAAGACATGAAGGAGGAAGGGAGGGTAGCAGAAGAGTGTGCAGAGGCTTGAGTTGTAGAGGGAGGGATGGTGCGATCAGGTGAGAGCTGGCTGGGGGAGGTCTTTTCCGTCAGCTGTGTGAGCTCAGTGCTCTGTGGGATTTTACTGTTCAAAGCAAGAATTAAAGATTCTTTAAGGCCAGGCAAAATTTTTATATGACATGTCAAACACAAAGGTAACTCAGTGGGCTTTACACCAATGAAAGAAACATACAAGTGATGATGATGAAAGATGAAATACCATGCAAAAACAAAAGGAGGGTTGAAATGTTGAAATAAACATTGAATAACAAGTAAATGCTTCATTTTTTAAGTGCTGTCAGTCGTAAATATTGGCTAACAAAAGTGAGAACAGAGCACGCCAGAACTTGTGCGGTATGCTGTAGTGTGGTTCCAGTTTGTTTACCATCTCCTGAGCACAACGGAAGAGCTACAGATTAGGATCACCACAGGCTTTATCTCATGTGCAAGCACAGAGCTCGACAGTTTGCAGACAGACAAGTTGTTAAGCTAACTTTGTTTGCACTGCAAAAACTGAAGTCAAATGTTAAACATCTCATTTTCAGTAAAAATGGTCTTATACGCAAAATTATGTTCGCCACGTTCACCTGACAATTAAAAAAAGAATGTTTTACTTCTGTGTCTTGAAAATGAGATATACACTGGCTTAAATTTCCATTTTTGCTGTGTGTGATCTGTGAGTTTCTCTTTGACCACTGGTTGTAAAACCTTAGCATGATGTTGGCTCAGATGGTTGCATTTCAGTGTATTGCTGCATTATTCTGACATGGCCTCACAGAAGATTTACACAACATGGCATCCATCACCTTCCTCTGTTGCATCCACACATTTAATGCATTTATGTTGTCAGTCCTGAAGTCACCTCACTAATAGAGATGAGTACTGAATTTGGTACTTTTATAGGTACCAGCCGAATTCTGTCAAAAGTACCGGGTACCAATTCCCGTAAAATCAAAAGGACCGTGAGAGAGTGAAAGAGTTGATGATTTTCTAACCTGGACATGAACACGGCATTGCAAGGTTATACACTGAATAATAAATATGTTAAACTGGAAAAAATATTTGTAAATTATTATTAAACAAATTGATCTTTTTCACCACATTGACACAAAAAAGTACCAAAAATTGGTACCCTGGAGTACCGATACTGATTGTCAGGTACAGGACTTTGGTACCGTATCATTTCAAATGTGAAAGTTACCCATCCTTACTCACTACCTGTCACTTTCGCCACTTTGGTGACTAATAAACAGATGCTTGATTGGTTAATCACTTCATGGCATCACCCACCGTGCCCCTGGGTGGGTTGGGGCTTCTTCACAACAAAATACCAAGATAGTTTTGATCAACATTGAATCAAGAAATATATATCTATGCATTAGCCCTGATAGCTATTCTAGTCAATCATGCCCTTCTGTAAAACTTGACAAACAGGAAACACAAACTTTAAAAATAAGGTCTCAAGAACTGATCCCTGAGGGATGCCACTCAACAAGATACGTCTTCTAAGTAAACTGTAACAGTAACTAAACTTCACTGCAATCCATTCCAGGTCAACCTATCATGCTGTGTGACATGGTCCATGTGTTTAATGTGGCACTGAAATTGAATAAACCCCAAAACTGATACTTTCCCTAACTTTAAGTTGATGAAAAACTTCTCTTTCAATAATAATCAAATAATTTTGACTAAAATTACTTTTAACACATTACAGCAGTTTTGCAACACATGCTATGAGAGCGATGAGTTTACCTGAGCTCCACTTCCACTGTTATGGTGTCCTGCTTCTCCCCACGAACATCGAATCTCTGTGACCTGCAACGCAGCACACAGGCCAGGAAAACAAAGAGAATGAACGAGTAAGGGAGAAAAAGGCAGTTTGTTTTTGAAATGATATTTTTATAAATTAATGCTTATGTTATTATTCTCACCTGGCCACGTTTGGGGAAAGCATTTGCCTCCTGTAGCGTGGGTGCTCTGGAGTATCAAAGGGGGTTGTGGGCAAAGAGTTGTTGGAGGAGAGCGTGGTTGCAATCGATGCTGTCGTAGCATCTTCAAAGGAAGGAGGAGTGCAGGGTGGCTCTTTTCCTAATATGCGCCAAACAGTAGGAATGATATATGCAATGAATTAATAAATATACAATTATGGCTTTCAAAACAATAGGAACATTAAGCTAGAGTGTTACTATGGAAAAAAAATAATGCTACCTCTACACACAAATACTTTCTAAGATATGGAGGTCAAGCTTTACTTTGTTAAAAGTTAAACTTTTACTTTGATTCTGTTGCAAAAGCTCCAGTACTGCTGCTTTACTTCTCCTCAGGGATCAATAAAGACTCACTTAATTTCATTTAATGGGCAAATGGAGTTCTAGGCTGCAGACAATTGGAGCTAATAGTGTGTTGAGCTCAGAAAGACTCAGTGAAACGAAACAGCCAGCACTCACCAGTTCTTGCTTTGTCCTCAACTATTTTATTCAAGCAGCACGAACAAGCTGCAGTAGCATCCTGTTACAAGCTTTGAAGGAGGCTACTGACACATCCCTAAAGAGTCTCATAGTACTCAGGCAAGGCTGTAATGGTATTAGGCACCCCATTTTATCCCATAATTGAGAGTCTTTATGCAGCGTACATCATTTTGGGCCACTATAGAAATAAAACAGATTAAAAGCTGTACCATTGTCCTCCAGCACCGGAAAGCTGCGAGCGCCACGAAGGTTCTCCAAGTTGTCCTGGTTTTCCTGTCTCTCTTCACTCACTGAGGGACGATGTCCAACCGAGCCTGCACTGGATTTGGACGTGAGAGGCCCTCGTCCTCTTTTGGAAGGAGATGATCGCAGCGCTGTGAAAGCAGGAGACGATACTTTCAGGTCATTAGGCAAAATGCTCGATCAGTTTGATATGGCGTCAGAAAGGAGAATGCTGATAACAATGTCCAAACTCACAGCAGCTCTTCTTAAAGACAATTGAGCTGCAGAATTTGTAGAATCTCTCAGCATAGAAACCAGGTCTATGGACTGATACTGTGTCCTGTGGAGGGCAAAGGCCAGAGACAGGAGGAGGTGTGTTACTGATGCTGCACTTCTTATAATAAATCAAAGATAGTGACAAAACAAAGGCTCAAAGATGGAAAGAGTTAGTTGATTGTATTTGAATACAGACAGTTTTGTAACTCACCCCGTCATGGATGAGGGACTTCCAGGAGTGCTCCAGCTTCTTGATTAATCTGTCAGACAAGACAATTAAGTTATTTAGCTTAACTCATTTAGCAACCCATAGTACTTACCTGGCAGCTCAGAGCTGAATCTTTTAATACTTTTAATCTACTCTTAATCTCTGAGTGCACTTTGCATTTTGAAATCTGCACTAATATGCTAGATTTTGCACAAGCACAATGCACATTGTCCTGGAAACAGCTGTTGAGTGTCTGCGTTTGTACTTATGACAGAGATATGTCTGGGATTGATTTTACCATCGTGACCTCTCTGTCTTTTAATATTCCTTGCAAGCACATAATGCTAGGATTACTGTAAGCCCAAACCTAATCATTTCCTACTCTAGTAGCCAGAAAGAAATCCAGCTCTGTCATTAAATGTGTCCTGAGATGTCCTTTGCATGTTGGACAGAAACAATGAGTGCAGATGCTATGAATGAGAGTAGAGGTTTAAGAAGTGGTTGAAGTTGATAAGTTGGCATAAACAAACAGCTGTGAACCTCTACATCAAATCAATCTGACACTCTCAATATGTAACCACAAAAAATTAATCTTATGCTGGAGACAACTGTCTCTTAGACTGACCCTAGCTGCGTGGGTTGTTTGTAAAAAACTCTCTTATATGACATCTTTGCAGCTCATAGCTGGGAGAGAAATGAACTCTACAGAACATTTTTATCAGGCACCCATTTTTTTAAACGATTCTCTTATGCCGCGGCCACACCAAACGCAAACTCGCAAATTTATTCGGGCCAATCGCCTGTCACGCACCGCGTGAACGCCTGAGTCTCGACGCTGAACTATTTTGACAAGTTGAGGGGCGAACACGCGTTAGCGCGTTCCTGCGCAGGAAGAGCCCGTTCATTTAAAGACCAAAAGCCCAAAAGAGCATCTGATAACAATGAGCTGAGGTTTCAAAAGCATGACAGGAGAGTGTGTAAAAGCTTTGGAGATCACAATCAATACCTGCTGCCTCTCCCTGGTAATCCACCTCCACCAGCCTTGTCTGGCTGTTTCCTGCGATCTCATCCTCGATCCCCCGATCCCCCGATCCCCCGAACCCCCTACCCCCCGAACCCCTGACCACCCGAACCCCCGACCACCTGAACCCCCAACCCATGTTCCCGGAGGTCTCCCTGGGGATAATGAAGGGGTCGAGGAAAGAGAGGACCGCAGAGAACTTCCATCTTTTCCCTGGCTCTGCCCCTGCCCGCACTCCTCCCTCCTCTCTATCAGGCTCAAAACTCCACTGAGGAAAACACAGTCGGACTCAGTGATGACCCGTGCAGGCAGATCCAGCTGGAAACGAGTGTTTACAGAGCTTACCCCCAAAACCTGTCTCCTCAGCAACTTTCACCCAGCCCGCTCCTTTTTTTCTGGTCTCTGTAGAGTACACACGTCATATCGTATAACTCTGGATGATAACACACCACACAGATGGTTTTCTCCTCCATCCTCCGGCGGAGTTAGAGCCGGAACAGGTCATCAAATCAAAGACGTCGTGGGGGAATGTCATCACTGATTGGCGGCCACGGCAAGCCTTCACACAAATTCACGTCAAAAGTTCAGCATTTTGGACTCGAGCGAATTCGTGTCTACCGCCTAAACACGTGAACGCTCCAAACGCACAACCGTGTCACGCCAAACGCCCCAAACGCACCGCCCGAGGCGAATCGGCGTCTCAACGCTTCTTTGCATTGACTTAGTATGTAATCGCGCAGCAAATTAGTGTTTGGTGTGGCCATACCATTAAAGTTGTTCTAATGTTGATGATTTTATGAGGCAATAAATCAGAAACCCTCCCAAACCAAAAGAAGCACAGACTGCTGAGTCTGAGACCCAATTCATAATAAGAGAACAAGAAAAATATGTCCAGAGTTAATTATTTACCAGCAGACGTTGCTGGTGTTTCAGCGTAAAGTGTGACCCTGTTGACTGGTGACTCTCAGCCGTTAATCACTGATACTGTCGGCTGAGAGTCACCAGTTAGCATGGTCGCTATTAACTCCAAAACACTGGTTGCTCTGTGACGGTCAAAACTCGATAGACGTTGCCTCTGTTGTTTAGTATTGTTTCTAAAAACTAACCACAAAACAACCGTACTTTTTTATGCTGATAACAGGTTGAGTTTGGTGTTTAAAAACCGCTAACTGGTCTGAATGAATGGAGCTAAACGCTGCTTCTGCGATCAAGATGCGTGCACATCTTTATGATGACGTAGACTGATAATCCCTTCATACTAAATTGCTTTTTTTTGTTGTTTGTTTTTTTAAATGCCTACCTGTATGACTGCAGGATGTCAATGATTCCAACAAACAGCAAGAGGCGCTCTCCTTTACCACCCACAGCTGGAATTCCTCCCATGCTACACACAGAGAGGAGTTAGTTTGCATCATTTGTTAATGTAATGAGATAAAAGGGCAAACACTGTAAAAGGTGACCTACGTGTCGTCATGGTCCAGAGGGTCCCTGCAGGTGGAGCCTCCCTGGATGGACTCCATGGCAGTGGAATATAAAGCTTTCTGAGCTGCACGCTTGGTTTCATCCGCACCTCCTGCTGGCGAGCCCTGAGACTGCTGCTCTCGCTCTGCTTGGGTCTTGTTGTGGATTCCCAGCAGCAGACTGTAGTCCATAATCTTAAAACTTTCAAGAACCTGACAGGAAAACACATCAGTCAGGGTGGGACGGGCTTGTGTTGAAAATGCATGAGATGCTTTTCACTCTGTTTGGCCTTAAAGCTGAGTTGACTAAATATAAAAATGTGAATAAATATCCCATCTAACATTTTAAGTCTTTATTGGACCATTCTCCAGATTGTTTGGGTGCATCCCGAACTTTGATTTTTAATATTTCATCAAAATATTTGTGAGAACAGGAACAATGTGTGTAGCTGTCTGTGCTGCTTCTTTAAGTTAAAATAAAATAAAATGATGTGCACTCAAATCGTCCACCCCAGTCTCCTTCTCACCAGACAGTCTCTCTGCAGAGTTCTGACCAGAGCGCTGTATGTGTCCTGGTCCAGGGTGAGGCCTTCAGGAACATCACTCAGAAAGTCCAGGTCTTTATAAGTGGGTCTGGACTTCTCTCGTTCCTTCTTGGATGCTCTCCTCTTGTACGTTGAGCCCTTGAGATCAAACTTGAGGTGCATCCGGACAGAGCGTGGCAAAATATTGTTCATCACAACAACTCTGATGTTCTTGCCCCCACACTGGACACAGTAGAGGCCAAAAAACTTTGGCAGCAAAGTCCGAGGGTTCTGGTTCAGGTTCTGGGTTCATGAAGCAGACAATGGAAATTAGGAAGGGAAGAAAATTAACACAAAAACAATAACAGTGTAAGGCATGCAGTCTACAGGCGCACACTGCTTCTGTTTATCAAGCACAGCCCACAAAATGTATATTTAGCAAATATAGCCCCATTTCCACCAAGCAGTCCGGTTCAGATCAGTACAGTTTGGTACGGGTTGGCTTGGTTAAGCTTGGTCCTGTTTGCATTTCCACAGCCAACTATGCCCCCTCTTGGTAGGTGGCGTGTAAGCCAGATGCCGACAGCCGCATCAGTAACATAACAGTGTGACGCCAAAGCAGCGCGACACAGTGTACCCTGCTAATAAATCAAACAAAGAAGAAAAAACGCGACTAAGTAAACCGAGAGCAATGATGGAAGACATCCAACATTTTGTCCCTCTCTGTGATTGGCATGTGGCTCTATGATACAAAGCACAATCAAGATTTGTTTCAGAGAAGTCTGTGTGCCACCAGGAGAAATGCAGCCAGTGTTACGTGGTAAGTGACTATTGTTTCGACCAATCAATGGTCTGCAGTGTTGTAGCTCCACCCTCCGAGATCGGATCGGTTTAGTCTGGCAACCCTACAGAGCGGCGCCAGAAAGTGGGACGGCTCGACTCGGTTAGCCAGTAGAAATACCGTAAAATGCTGAACTGCTTGGTGGAAACGGGGTTTAAATGTAGCTGTGGTTGGACTAAATGTCAGCTTGTTTCACCAGTGACAAACAGGACGTAGTCTCAAGGACAGAGGATTTGAAGGTTGAGAACCTTTGTTTCTCCAACGTCCTTGTCCTCCTACTTTGGCATTGTGTTGTGGGGATTTAATAAGGGATGCAAACCACAACCCTGTGTCATGGCAGCCTGGTTGTTTTCATCTGTCTCTGTCTGACGTAAGCAGGTAACTCTCTAATACACCCAATAACAAAAACCTTTACTAAGTAAACTTGTTATAGGCTTTACACCATGCCAGCAACACTTTTGCCAACAATGATTAATGCTGACTAATCAGTGTCCATTACAGACAGAGGAGAAGACAGGCATGTGAGCCAGCAGATAATAAAGACTTCTGATACCGTTTTTCCTGCTGTGCCTTAAGCGTTATTGTGAACAGAAAATCTTTTAAAATGGAAATGCACTCAACTGTTTTGCTTTGGTAGATTTTGCAGGAGATACAACCACAGATGTGATTCACAACATTTTATTGACTGACCCATATGTGCTCTTTGTGTGTAATAAAACTGAGCCTGGGTGACCCTGTCCCTGTGAATTGATTTAATGGCTGCCAGAAAATAACAAAGCAAATTAATCTGTTTCAGATTTAATGTATTAATGTAATGTAAAATATGCACCTATGATATACTGGGACAACCCTTTTCCTACTGCGCCTCATTGTGAACCCTTTGGAAGTCTACTTAAGGCCTGATGTGTTTGACTGCAGCTCCATGCACCTGCAGGACAGCGTGACACAACAGAACAGGCCTCAGCACATTCTTGTGTGGCTCTTTCATGTAGACGATTAACCTGTTAGGAGTACTTAGCCTGGGTCTCTGTCAGGAACAACCTCACTGCTCAACTCTATTACAGAGTCACCTGCTGGCGTCAGTGGTGCTCGGGGCAAACAACAGGGGGCAGGGCAAAGAGGATAAAGATGACTGGAAGTTTCAGCTGCTCTCCTAAGCATGCACTCTTATGCACCCCACACCCACTCCACCAAACCTCTCATTGAGGACAATTAAAACGCTGGTAGTGTTTCAATTTTCCATTTCTGAAAGGGTCAGGCAGGTAATCTAAAAGATAATACATATTTTATGTTTGATGTTTCATGCTAAGTATTTATGGGTAACACTTTACTTTAGAGGGCTGCAAATGTCATCGCACTTAGTTAATAATTAAAGTTTTTTTCTTATTTCTTTGAAATTACCCCCAAAATTTCATGAAAATTTGGTGAACATTAGCACATAACTTCAGTCCAGATTCTGTTTTGCAGAGAGCCTGTACTCACAGTGTCTATCACAATCAGATAAGGTCAATTTCCAACCCCACTCTTGGTGAATATCACATCTGAAGCCTTCAGTTGTATCATGTAAAACATTATAGACCTAATCATAAAGGTTTATCATTTTACATGTGATCTCAATTGTGCAAATCAACAAACTGGGTACTAAAGAACTTGGTGAAATTAAATAACAAATAGCTAACTATCAACTGCTTATTGGGAAATTGAATTATTCATTAACATTTCAAAGATAATTATCAGAGGAAACAATGAATCTAACTTCTGTTTTCAAGAACTAAGCAGCTATTTATCACCTGCTTCTCTGGAAATAACAGAAACGTTGGGATGCTTCTAAAAACTTTTTGTGGTGGGTTGTGATTTAATTTCAAATAAATTATTTGCTAATCGTCACCTTCTTATGTTGCAATTTGGAGTAAATTTCAAAGAAACTGGAAAAAAAACCCAGAAAAAACAATAACCTACCAATTGTGACTTGCGACAATAAATTTGGACACTATTTTAAAGAAGTTATGTGCTAATTTAAAAGAAATAAGAAAAACTTTGTCTACTTATTAACTAAGTGTGATGAAATTTGTGGACCTCTAAAGTAAAGCGTTACCTGTTTATGTTTTAAAGGCAAAACACCTAGCTAGGGCTGTACAATTAATCGAATTTAAACCGACATCGCAACGTAACAGAGTGCAATTGTTTAATATAAAATTTTTAAAAAGTTTCATGTACACAAACCTTCAGTCTATTTCATTTCATTACAACATGTAGGCCTAGCCTTCATACTATAGAATGATTTTATTAATTGTTTTAATAATTAATGAAATAATAAGTAAATAATGCAAAAAATACCCCCCCCCCCCCCCCCCCCCAAAAAAAAAAAAAAAAAAGAGATAATAATAAAAAAATAAAAAAATAGAATTAAAATAAATTAAATTGCATGCTAAATCGCAATCACAATATTGGTCCAAAAAAATCGCAATTAGATTATTTTCCAAAATCGTTCAGCCCTACACCTAGCTCAATATTGTGATGAGATGAAACATGAAGAATGTTCCAGCATTTTGTAACAGCTGATTATGGATTCCTATAAGAGTAGATGTGCAGTCTGACTTACCATGTAGTAACCAGGGAGCAGTTTCTGCAGAAACTCTGCCTCTTTGTGTTGCACAGTTTTAATGATGAACTCATCATCTCGGGTGACGTAGAATATGGAGCCACTAGCTCCCGGGTTTGTCAGCTCAATCAGCGGCTCGTTACACAGAGAATACTAGAAAAGATAAAAAGAAGATGAACATTTAATAGTGTTGGTGTCTCAACTGTTTTTTTAAAATATAACACACAATTTCTGAAAAAGCTGTATCAAGATGATTTCCAGCCTGCTGTGAAAGCTACAACTGTGTCCCTCTAATGAAGGTTACCACAGCGCCAAATCCAGAGATGTTCGTTTCACCCAGTTTGTAATTTCATCCTCAGCTGAACACTTCATTGGTGCAGCACTGAGGCACCGCTCCGTTACCGTTTGATCCAACTGAGCTTTCAAAAAGCCGACCAAAAGACTAACACATCTACCCACTCACATGGCATTGCTCATCAGCAGCTGAAGGGAACTTTGCTTTAAAGTGCACTGCTTGGTACAAAGGCGTTCTGTGTGTGGGAGGCAAGAATCACACATCTAGGCTGTTAGGAGTTTAAACTGTTCACCATGACACTTCCACCTCAACGTAGAATCTGGAACTTTAGTGAAGCTAATAACTTAGCTGTGGAAATACGGCTATAATCCTTTTTACACTGCATACTTAGCAGCTCAGAACAAACACTGAGGTTGGCAGCAGTTCAGAATGACCCTAAATATCTTACAGTGATGGGAACCATTAAGTCACTGTAAATAGAGACGTCAGTTCACGGGTGGTAAGAATCGGGACACGCATGTTGTCGGGTACAAAGGAAGTGTCCAGTGCATGCAGGTAATTTACCCAACAAAGTAATTCAATGTACCAAGCTTTCTAAATTAGTACAATGCAATTATACCTGTGCTCCACCTCTCCTCCATCAACACAAACACACACAGGCACTCCCTTCTCTGTCTGCTGTCAGTTGCTTGAAGTTTAAAAAAGAAAGCATTAGTCTGTTAATCTCTGTTTGGCACAGGGAGCCCGTGAGCTTAAACGTGAAGCCGGGAACACTGTATGTCAAAGCATGTGCCGGCATTGGCACTGTATGTGTGCTACATTAAACATAGATATATTTCTATCACTTTTTCGTTGCTCACAATTTTTGCTGTGAAGCAGAAGTTACCTCCATGACTCTCTGATTGGCTAGTTCTAAAAGTCCCCAAGCTCAAACTGAACTTTGTATGTTTGCATTTTCTTTCACACTCACAGAATTCCCATCAACATACCCTACAGATTTACATTTTTGACTGCTTTCATTCATCTCTATATGGGTTTGATTATTTAGGTTGTTTCCATGTAATTGTAATCTCCACAGTGTTAGAGAAAAAAACTTCCATGTCCTTTGAAACTGACTTTAAAACTGTGTCAGTTAACGTCAAACTAAATGTAGCTATAAAGAGAATCGTCCAAACTTTTGGAACAATAATGCCACTTTGACATCAGATCACCCAACACAGAAAGAAGTCATGTATTTACATTCAGGGCTGGGAGTTGCAGCCCTAGATACGCACTAACACGATTTGCTACAAAGCGATGTGACTAATACAACATGATGTGATTCAGTGTAATGCAATAAGAAACTTGGTACGTGGCCTATGTTAATGATAATTTTAACAATGATACACCACAACATCTGATTGACTAAGAGCACAACAAGCTCAGGGAAGATAAAGTGCAGGATTAATATCATGAGTGCCACAGTCAAAAATATGACATAAATGACACAGTTAGTGAAACTGGAAGGGAAACCTGTTGACAGCGCTGTATTACTTTAAATTTAAATACCAAAAATTGTCCCAGAGAATACAGAACAGTCTAATTTCTTTTTGTCTGACTTCATTCACACCAAGGTTATAATAGTTAACTAAAACGAAACTAAAAATGAAAACTAAAATTTAAAATACATTGCAGTTAACTCAAACTAATAAAAACTAGAAAAGAAAAGAAAACGATAAGTAAACTAAAACTGTATCTTGTGTTCACAAAACTAACTGAAACTAACTAAAATTAAAGACAAAGTGTCCTTAGTTATCGTTTCTGACAATATGAATAACCTTTAGGATTTAAATTAATCAGACACATTTTCCCAACCAATTTTACGGCAGTTTTCGGCAGTTGTCAGTGCCGTACAGCACCATCAAAGCGACGTACTGGGACGTGCTTGTTTACTGCACTGACTGGCTGTGCGCAGTGCTGCGACAAAACGTAGTGGAGCATCTGTAATAGTTTAATTTCATGTGAGTCTGACTTTAACTGTATTTGAGTCTGCCTTCGTTGTTACAGAGTCCAAGTTTATAATTATTTAAGCTCATATCATATTGTTTTATATAATTTATGTTTATTTTAGTTTTATATAGTCCATGTTTATATATTTTTTTTATTAATTTTATATTATTTTCATGTGTTTAAGGCAGCAGCCAACAGTTCAGTATCAGCATTGACTGAGCAGTGAGCACTATGTTGGACTTGAAAATAAACATTACAACAAATATTACAAAATATTTACTCTGACCTTTTTGAATCCTGCACCTGGTTAATAAGGTATAAAAAAACTAAAACTAAACTAAAACGAAGCCTTGTTGCAAAAATCAAAACTAAATAAAACCTAGAATGCCTGCTCTAAAACTAATTAAAACTAAACTGTAATGGAAAAAAATGTCAAAACTAACTAAAACTAAACTATAATGACAAATCCAAAACTATTATTACCTTGATTCACACATGTTGAAATTAAAGTGCTAAACTATCAGATCCTTTACAGTCACTAACACTGACACTATGAATAAATACCTATATCCTGCCGCCAATAGATTGTTTTCTCATCATGCCTCCAGACTCCAGTCCAACTACATTATCAATCAACTGCTACATTTTTATTAATATGGCATAAAAAGTCATCTCCTAACACCCATCAAGTGAAGCAATTATAGGCTGCACATGGTCGTATTATTGGAAACCACATTTGTTCACCACGACTTGAAATAATGGCAAGGAGAAAAACATCTTCTTAGCTGGACAACTTGAGCTAAGCTGGATCCAGTGAGGACAATGTTCTAACTACTTTGACTGACCAGATATTGCAATTTTGATAATTTTAGAGAGGAGGGTAGATCAGGTGTTACCTAACTTTCAGTTGTTGTGAATCTAATGATCATATTTGCTGTGTAACTGTTTGCTTTAGAGCACTAAAACAGACATTTAAAACTCTCACTCTATCATAACGTATCACAAATAGGAGAAATCTCACCAGGTAGTCATCTGGTCTGATCCCAAACAGCTCTCTGAAGTACCTGAAGGCCACAGGGGCGTATGTTTTAAACCTGAAGTCTGGGTAATGGTGGGCTGGAGTGAGGTTACTGCCTTCACTGGAGAACACACAAAGCGTAGAGGAAGATTAAAGATCGTAATCAAAAAGTACCTAATCACACTTTTTTTCACACAAACGTCTTCACACACAAATGCACCTGGGGAAGAAGATGCTTTCCACCACGTAGAAATCTTGCATCAGCACATCCCTCTCGGGCTTGGAGCTGAGGTTGCCAACAGTGTACCCAATGCCGAGCTGGATGGCCCCTTGCAAGGCAGAGGAGGTGGTCTGGAGGCGAAGAAAGGAAGATTCAGAGAAATGTGTGGGTGGAAGGTCTGTGATGATGAGCAAACCTACGAACACGCTTTCCAACATTAAGCACAAACAGACAGATGAGGCAAACAACGTTACTTTCTTGTATGTTGTCTCTCCAGAGGCATCGACCCTCCTGTGGCCGATCTTTTTCTCATGAGCTGGGCCCGATCCAAATGGGGACGGCATCTGTAGCATGGACAGAAAACAGAAAGGCGATGGTAGATATGATACATGTGGGTACTGCTTGCAGTGTTTGCAGGAAACCAATACAAGCAAGAGGACAAAAGAGAACATGTGAGACAGACTGATTCGTTGGGTGAAGTAGCGTCTCACCTCTGTTATCTGAGCCCTCTTGGCTGGATCTGTGAAACCAAAACAGACAGAGAAGGAAAGAATGACATGGGTAAATAAGATTCTGGATTGGGTTGTCAATTAGCATTATTAAATCATATCCGTTAAGCAAGAAATCTCAACTCTTCCCAGACTTGCATCAAAGCATGTTTTTCATTAACTTGATTGACAATGGCAAACAAAATAAGCAGGTTTGAGACTTTTTCTGTTACCTTGCAACATTACAACAATGTGAGCTGAAGGTAAATGTAACTCAGTCTCACTGGGAAACATGTATTTCTCTGATCTTCATTTGATTTATTTGATCATATAAATATGTATAGTTGTTAGGGATGGGTACCAAATTAGGTACTTTTATAGGTACCGACCGAATTCTGTCAAAATTACCGGGTACCGATTCATGTAAAATCAAAAGGTACCATGTTAAGGTACCTAAATGCATCCTTGTGACTGTGAGGGAGTGGAAGAGTAGGTGATTTTCTATGCTGAACATGAATGCAGCATTGCAAGGTTATATATTGAAGAATAGATATGTTAAACTGCAAAATATATGTATATTTTATTATTAAAGAAATTTATATTTTTTACCACATAAACACAAAAAAAACGGTACCGATTGCCAGGTACCGGGTATTGGTACCGTATCATTTCAAATGTGAAAGGTACCCATCCCTAATAGTTGTGCAGAATAGTTGCGCAGGAAGTGTCAGATCAAGGATATAAAACTACTGTAGACATTAAGGCTGAATGATATGAACAAAATTTTACATCTCCATATTAATGCCAGATATCTTGATATCAATACAATACAGTTTGACTGAGTGTAGTGAAAACTAAGCACTATTCAAAAAAATGAATTGTTGTTACTGCAACGATATTGTTGATTTTGGGATACTAATATCTTGAATGCTCGTATCTAGATAAAGATATAATGGCAATACATCTCTCAGCCCTGGTAGATAAATCTATTCAGAACTATTTTGTGATTTTAATCCTAATTTAGCTTAAATTTAGAATAATTTGGCGGTTGACTCACCGTAGAAGATTTCACTGCCTACAGGTTACCAATAGTGTCACTGTCCAGAAAGCCTCACATCAAGTAGTCACCTAGAGCGTTCTTTGTTTTCTATTACTGGCTCAGTGAGATTTGTACTGAGAAGGTTGAAACTCTGTATTGGATTGACTTCCTCTCTAATCTGAGTACTGCCATTGGCTAAAGTCTCCAGATCCACACCACCAGCCAATCACACGACAGGATTAGGATGAAATCTTTTTTTCCCTCTTGACATGAACGACCCAACTGTTTGTTTGTGTCTGTGCATGGCAGAGGAACAGAGGGCAGGAAGAAAGGAAATGAATGGGGATAGAGGCAGTGCTTAATGCTGAGCAGTTCTACAAACTGCTTGGTTAACATCATCATCGTCGTGCTAAATTGCAGGTCATGTGAGAGTGAAGATTAAGGGAGAGCAGCTGACAACGCACGGATAACGACTCTTTAAGCCATGCACAGCAAACACTGTGGGAGAGTTTGAAAGCAAAGCACAATACTGGTGGTGCAAATATAATCACTGTTGTGATGGTGAAGTCTCTTGAGTGGGGTCAACAGAAGGGCGGGGACAATACGCTTTTCTCACGATTCAATTCTTTTACGATGTTCCAGGTGCCGGTTCGATTTAAATTGTGATTCTTCAATATTAACGAGTTTTGTGGTTTTTGCTTTGCTTTTATTAACACAAGGTTATGTGAAAAAGTTGAGTGATGATGATGATATCCACAGACTAAATCATTTATTTTCCAAAAGAGTGCACAGGGATCTGTAGTGTCAATTTTTTTTCCAACCCAGCTTATACACAAAGACTGAAATGAAGGATTTAAATTTGGGAGGAAAAAAACAAGAATTTTTGACAACAAATCCTGATACCTCGATACGTTGATTTTTTTTCGTCATGAGTGCATTCAGTCAAACTGGTGTTGATATTCATCAGTCAGTGGAACATTGACAAACTGACCAAATCACAGTAAAAATGCTAGTTTCTTAACAGCTCATTGTTGATATGATTCTTTGGACAGAGGTGTCTGCTGCAGTGATAACATTTTATAATATGGCTCAGCTCAGGGGCCTGCAACCTGAGACACATTCATAGGCCCAGTTATTGCAATGAGTTAGACTCAATTTACCTAAAAAAAAAATAAAAAAATAACTCAGCTATACTGGGGCAACTTCATTTTTTCACACTTGTGCATCTTGCCAAAAAAAAAGGTATCTATTACTGTAATGTCAGTAAATCAACCTTGTCTTGTTGTAGTCCCAACCTCAAACTAGTATAGCAGGGGTGAACATAGTGTTTATTACTTTTTTATAAGAGACAAGTTTTTTGAGTCTCTTTATCTTAGAAGAGTTAAGTTTTATCTGGAATAAGCTTTGTCTTTTAATCAATCTTCTTTAAATAAATACAAAACATTTCCACAGTGTACATTTATTCCTCAGAGCAGTTACCCCATCAGTCTTCACCATTCAGCCATTCTTACCAGGCTTCTACCAGACACATAGAGTTGAATTTAAATGGAAATAGTTGACAGAGACATACAATTCCAGTTTCATTTGAAATTTATCCAATATTTGTGTACCCATTGGTGTTTTCTGCGCTCTTTTTTTTTTTTTTTTTACTTTGGGCAGCCCAAGTAAGGCACTGACATAGGCTTGGTTGTCTGTTGTGCGCACACAAAAAAAGCATTAACCCTCTGTGTCTTAACTATCTACTTTACAAATATCAGAAGTAGAACTGTTAAAATATTTTGGATTAGTTTTTCATTTGAAAACAAGCAGAATGGCTACACATTTTTTTCTTGGCTTTAATATTTAATACTATGCTTGAATAAAAAGAAAAACCCTATCTGGACTGTCAAAACAGTCCATATTGATTCGAACACATGTATCGCCTCAGCCAAAGTAAATGGCCAATCAAAGCTATGGGATTTAAAGTGGCCCCTGGGATGGCCAATCACATTTCGGGAGAAAAGTCAGTACCAAGGTTATAATAGTTAACTAAAACAAAACTAAAAAGGAAAACTAAAATTTAAAATACATTGCAGTTAACTCAAACTAATAAAAACTAGAAAAGAAAACAAAAACGATAAGTAAAATAAAACTGTATCTTGTGTTCACAAAACTAACTGAAATTAACTAAAATGACAGACAAAATTCCCTTAGTTATAGTTTCTGACAATATTAATAGCCTTTAGGATTTAAATTAATCCGACACATTTCCCCAACCAATTTTACGGCAGTTTTCGGCAGTTGTCAGCGCCGCACAGCACCATCATAGTGACATATAGGGACAAGCTTGTTTACTGCACTGACTGGCTGTGCTCTGTGCTGCAAAGAAACGCAATGGAGCAACGAATCAGAGCATCTGTAATAGTTTAATTGTTACAGAGTCCAAGTTTTTATTTATTGAAGCTCATATTATATTGTGTTTTTTTATAATTTATGTTAATATTATTTTTATGTAATTTATGTCAACATTATTTTATATAATTTATGCTTATATTTTTTATACTAAGTTTATATTATTTTCATGTGTTTAAGGCAGCAGCCAACATTTTAGTATCAGCATTGACTGAGCAGTGAGCACTATTTTGGACTTGAAAATAAACAGTATGATAAAATATTTACTCTGACCTTTTTGAATCCTGCACCTGGTTAATAAGGTATAAAAAAACTAAAACTAAACTAAAACTAAGCCTTGTAAAAATCAAAACTAAATAAAAACTAGAATGCCCGCTCTAAAACTAATTAAAACTTAACTGTAATGGAAAATAAAATGTCAAAACTAACTAAAACTAAACTATAATGACAAATCCAAAACTATTATAACCTTGGTCAGTACACACCTCTACTTGTGCCCTAATTAAAAGGATATTACTTTTTCCCTCATTAAAATGCAGATGTTTTTTACACTGCAATATTTATTTTGACTTTTCCACTTTGTATTGAAGTAATTTACCCTTAAAATTGATGAATATGGCTTTTTTCAAACGACAAATGTTGAATACTTTTTTGTGCTTATGAAACTTTGGGCTCAAAATGTCACTTAAAATTAATATGAATTAACGTATTCATGCAATATAAGCACAATATTTAGGAACAAAATACAACCACTGAGTGAACATTGGTGTCTTTGAGAGGACACCTTGTTTGGCCACACCTGTAACCTCCAGATTATCAGTATCAAAGCCTGTCAGGCAGAAACAATGGGATGGAGCACACTGGAGCAGACACACACAAACAGTGAGCCTCTGTTGGATTAGGGTCAGGCCAGAATAATATGTCACTGAGCTGTAAACAAACTGCATTCTTACATACTGTATGACAGCTAGGCTACCTGTGCTATGGTTTGCTAAAATGTGCTTGAGATGAACTGCTCCAGATATGTTAATCCACAGAAAGCTCACTCAGATATTCTTGTAATGAAACATTTGGTGTCACAGAGTATTGTGCCTCCAGGCCTGTCTGTGTAGATGCCACAGTAAAGAGGATTAGATCTCTCTCTCTTAGCTGAGAAAGTGACGGCCTGTTGCTGTGACATTAATGTGATGCTCAGTGCAGGAGTAGACTTTTATGCCGTGAGGCTCTTTGAACTAAAGTGTAATCTGGTGGATTTAATGGCAACCCTTAGTACTCATATGTACACGCACATACTATACTGTATATGAACATGCATGCACTAAAACAACTTGTGGGATCCACTCAAATGCTTCTTTTTCTAAAATGTGCACATAAAGCGGTCACACATGCTCTGTTGTATTTTTAGCTGTGACATCCAAAGAGAGGCTTGGAATTGATACCCCCATGGGATTAGTGCGTGGTTTATGATATTATACCATATCAGATTATGTAAAGTACTCTGTAGATGTAGAGGAAGAGACTAGTGGTATGAATTACAATACGAAGAAAGGGAAAAAGTGTAAAGAGAGAGAAGCAAAATGACACTTGAGGGGGCTGAGTGCCTATTTACTATGGTGGTGGCTGTGCATACAAATCATGTGTATGTGTGTGTATGTGTAGCCTACATGTAATCTCTCCACAGTCATACTGGTTGGATGTCATACTCATCCCTATGTAGCTTCATCAGGTCTTGCTGGACTGTGTACATACATCACTACTATGAGCCTGTGTGTATGTGTGTATCAGCCTGCAGTGGTCCTCTGACACTATAGACCTTTACAATAGAGCAGCACTGACTTGTATCTTGACACTGTTATCTAACCTAGCAATTTATTATTCATCTCTACAGCTTAGGTTCCTCTGACTCAAGTTTTTTTCAGCTACAGTGGTATTTTCTGGACTTTTAAATCATCCTGCTGGGGTTGCATACATTCAAATGCTGCTTGGTAAGATGCCTCCCCACTTTGAGTCCAACTTCTACCCACAAAGCACCTGCTACCACCGGAAGCTAGGTTTGGATAAGCCCACCGAAAATGCTGGCTGATTGAAACAGAATGACTCTATTGCTAAAGAAGAGACATACGTACCGGTATCCCCCAAGTCGAGCTGTAAACAGCTGGCAGCCGTTTCCCCACTCATCCTCTCGTCACCCCCGGTTTCCGCAGTCCCCCCGTCCATCTCCCGGACGGTTCCCAACGACGTTACCTTCCTCAGTGACACCACGATGAGAGGCTAAACGCCGAGGAGGAATGACGGAATCCTGTCATTTCCCCATCTTCAATTGTAATAGCTCCAATTACATTTCCACCATTCCAAATAAGTGTATTTTCCGCCTTGCTTAGCCAAACGCCACCACACATCCAGCGGTGCTGATCATCTCTGCCACTACAGTGCGTCATCAGCCTCACGCAACGGCTGCTGCGCGTGCAGCCACAGCAGCAGGATAAGCCCAGAAAAGTGACCGTTCAACCGCTGAAACATCACAGTGCTCTTTTACTGTGGGGTCATGTCATGTCTTAAAAAACTGACTCATGCAACAATTAACGAAATTATACCTAGTCATGGTAAAGACAACATGTTTGCTTCATAATCTCGTTTGTAAAATAGAATAACGGCAACCGAATTTTGATAGATTGAAATTAGATGTGATATCCTGTTTTGTTTACATAGTATGACAGAAAGTAGGATGAATTCTTAACTTTTAAAATGAAGCGTCATAAAATATATATCTTCTTGTTCAGGTTTGAAAAATTTAGATGAATCAAATCACACTAAAGCGTAGCACAGTATAGCCTACAATAATCAAATTGATAGGCTTGTTATGTTTACTTTGATTGACCTTACAATTTCTGTTTTAACCACCTCATAGTACTTTTGCTCTTCAAAGAAATATATATACATATAAAAAGTACAAAGTCCTACAAAAATGATAAAATGCCTTAAGTAATTCTAATATTGGAAAAAGACAAATGGTACTTTACACATTTTTAGACTAAAACCTTTATATCAGCATCTGTTGACCAATTAGTCAAATAATTAAGTCCCCAAGTCTCCTTTATGTGTCCTCTGAGGAAGATGAGGCAGCCCATAGCCTGCAGAATGATGACATGCCCTCACCTCCTGTGTTTTGATGATTTTCATATCCAAATGAATAATTTAACATTAATATATGGTAACCTTTAACTAAGCTAGCTTACACTTTCTTTGATTAGAAATTATTGGTCGATGGGAATGTTCAAGACAGCATTTATTTTCCTGCTACATAACATGATAGAGAGTGAGTTACAGAGGTAAGTGCAAACAAAGTCATCAGTAGCTTTTCATAGATCAGCGAAATGTATGGCATCTTATGTCCTTGCAAGACAATCACGTTAACGCATGAACAAACTTGGTACTTAAATGTAGAAAGCGCTGGCTATTGGTATTACAGGAATGGCTGTTTAAATTCTGTAATAGGTAAAATGTGAAGGGTCTGAACTCTGTCACTTGACATGGTCTTCTAGGTTTGGTGAGATGGTTCTGGAGATAAGTTGCACGCTTAGGGTCATCAGGTCTGCCTTTCCCTGTGTAGGGTTTACAGACAGGCCGTCACTGGTCCAGATACACATACACACCAGCACCCTGAAGTCCATGGTGGAGGTGAGGAGTCAACACATAGTGAGACAGCAGTATTACAAGTATGTGGGTAGATCCTTTTCAACAACCTGCAAAGGGAAAAAAAAAGAGGTAGAAATTTAACTGACAAGGCAGTTAAGAAGGTAGAGCCATTACAACACTATGGAGAGAGATGCTGTGCAATACGAAGGGTCCACTCGTATAGTCTTAAACTGCCTCATCATAGGCAGATGTTCTGCTTTATTATCTGTAAAAGTTTAATGATGTGGCATTCATGACCAAGTTTTCATCAAAGTATTATGTTGCTGCATGAAACACAGTGTTTGTTGTGGTCAACGATTGGCGGATTGTAGTTTTCACATCATATTCACATGACATCAGTAACATTACTGAAAGAAATAGCAAGCTGATTCCCTAACTGTGGTTGACATTCTCTAAGTTATGCACACCTTTCCTTCACAATGGGATATTTCTATCTGAATTACGGAAAGTGGACAGAAAAAGACCTAAAGGGTAACCTTTGGACTTATCAAACATACTTAAAGATTTCAACACTGGGGGAGAGGATGCTTATCTTAGCAGTGGATTATTGTTACTATTCTGGTATGTAATCTTACTACAGCAAACTTACAAAAGTAAAACATAAATAGCCTAAATAAGTGCACAAAAAGCTCAGTATTGTTGTTTTTTTTTAATGCAGGAAGCTAAACACAATATTCTGTACTTGAGAGTGTGCACAGAAATGTAATCAAATAATACTCACGCTGGGATCATCTGTTGGCCCATATCTTTTCACCACCTGTCCTTCCCTGTTTATCAGAAACTATGGAGAAATAAAAAAAAATTAGATAATCGCACAGTTTAGTTTTGTTTTTAAACACTTATATATTTGACTAAATATGCCTTTAAAAATTGGAGGTAGCAGTTTTCCAAGGTACCTTACCTTTGTGAAGTTCCATTTGATGTTGCTGTGGAAAGAAAAAACAATACATCATGGGCAAAACCATTAATGAAGCTGCTTTTTCACAAAAAATTAGGAACAGAGCTTTTAGTCAGTCAAAATACACCAAAAAAATCCACACAATAGCACAGTGGATTTTTTAGAGACCATGATAACAAGACGCCCTCAGAAATGCTTACAGGTTCAGTAAACAGTCTGATGATTACCCACCCCTTCCCTAAGGCAAAATTTCAAAAAGGGAAAAGAGTAAATATTTCTTCCTACTTCGAAACTTGGCAGAATATGTAGGGATCACTTTAACTTCACAAACTTAAAAATAGTGTCGTGACACTTTGGTTTCCTACCAAATCAGGCTGTCACTCCTACAGTATTCTGAGTGTGAAATTTGTCATCCGTTACTCAGTCTGTGTACACTGTGTCATGGGACTATTTTGTTATTTACATAAAATAAACTCACTTTCCCAGGGTTCCTTTGCCTTTGGGCTGCGCTTTCATCCACTTCCACAAAGGGTGAGCATTGTCCCCGTTTACATCGATTTTACTGAAGAGGTCAAACTCAGCATTGTAACCTTTGGCAAACTCTTTGATCTCTGCATTAGTTCCTGGTTCCTGCATAACACAAAATCAAAAATAGAAGAGAAAATTTTCCAATTTTTTAAGAATCTTATTAACTGGGAATGTATGTACATTTTGGCGACCAGCATATGTGCTTGTTGACATCCAATTGATTTTCATTACTTTATTAACTTAAATTAATTTCATTAGGCAAATTTACCTCAAGCAGTTTTTTTTTTACTTTTCTGTTCAATAATTTAAGCTTTATAAGTGAATGCTTTATCAAAAAAAAAAAAAATTACAGAAAATGAAACGCAACAGGGCATAAAGAAATAACAAAAAAAAAAAAACACCCAGTGGCACTATGTCCAGGATAAGTTCTTCTTACCTGTCCCCCAAACTGGTTGCATGGGAAACCCATGATGCGTAAACCTTTCTCAGCGTAGGAGGCGTGCATTCCCGCTAGCTGAGTGTAGTTTACCCTGGTCTTTCCTCATTTGGAGGCTACATTTACAATGATGCAAACGTATCCCCTGTCAAGGAAAAAACAAGAATAGCATAGGAATGAAAAAGATGTTAAAACATAGAAATTCTGGAAATATTGCTTGTCCATCACTTTCTTTGGGTCATTATTTATTTAGCCATTATCATAAATATATTACCTGTATTTTTCAAGAGAAACCTCATTGCCATCAATGTCATTGGCAGAGAACTCGTATATTGACTTGGCACTTTGCCAGTCGGTTGCTTGAGCACACTGCAAGAAGAAAGATTGTAAAAAGTTGACAATGTGTGATTGGGTAATACAGCAGAAAACTGAAGTCTGTCACCAAAGCAGGCCAAAGTGCAAAAGTAAGCCCAAGTCTGATAAGAATGTGTAAAGTAGCTGTGATTAACAGAAGGGAGAGATAAAAGGAAGTTAACTGTTGACCTTGTTATTACTCAATGCTCTTTTTGCTCCTTGGTCTTACAAAACATGGTTACACCCTAAATTTATAGAGAACAGGTTTGGGTTGAAAATCTAATATGAGTCATTCAAGCTAACTTTGAAAGCTAACTTTGAGAGCCTCTACCACAAGAAACAAATCCGCCTTATGTAAAAATGACAAAATAGTTTATAGATGGTTGTTTTTAAATCGTATAACTACGAGTTAAAAAAAATGATTACTAAACTGTTGGTGGGTTTCAGAGTTTAGAAGCGGAAGGTAATTTTTGTAAGGCATTGTTTTGTTGTTGACGTATTTACATTCGGAACAATTATCTGCGCTTATTCAACTTTACCATTCATCTCTTGTTAATTAAATTCACCTGTCACACGGGCTCATTACCATGGATTATTGGCACCGCTAACGCCATCTTTATCCCTTTATGTGGATTGCTGACAGCTAGCAACTCTCGCCATTCATTCACAGTAGATAAACAGAGCTATTTGAGTTCATTCGTCGGGACTCAGCAGCTAAGTTTTTCCAGAAGAGACAAACGTACGGTTAGATATCGTTAGTGAACCTTCAGCTAACGTCCCAAACATAATGAGAGGGTTCGGACTAGCGTCAGTAGCTGCATCAATATCGGACCTATTTAACTGTTACACCGTATTTAAAAATAGAAAATCCGAATATGACCTACATGCTGAACAGGGTACAGGCGCAAGTGTAAACTTAGACTTTATTCCGCACACAGAGAAACAATCCTATTTTATGATAACTTAACACTTACCATGCCTCTGACAACTCCTCTGCACCCCAGCAGACCCAACAACACTGTAGATCTGTGAAGCCACATGGTGGCCGACCTGACGATCGCTGTCACATGACCTGTTAACTCCGCCCACTGATATAAGCGCACCACTGCGCCTGCGCATGGCTACTGGAGCTTTCTAATAACACTTGCTTGGGAAAAACCATTACCACTAGAAAGGTGAGGACATGTTTACAAATCAGAAAAAGGATATAATCATACATGGCGATGATGCTCCGCCACAAAAAGCAGAAGGAGGTGTAAGTGGGGTTAAAGCAGTATTTGTGTTCATTTATCACACAAAATAACCCCTTGATTTTAAAACTAAGGTTTTAAAACTCATTTCAATTATTTTTTATTTCAATTTACTAACTTAGATTAACAGTGATAGCAGCTTTGGTTAAAGCATGTTATGCATCGATTATTTTCAATTGAACTCTGCTAAAACATATTAGGTATTCTGCCTTTAACAACACATCAAACAACTTTCTTTTTTTTGTATATTTTGTACATCAAACAACTTTTGTATATTTGTGTGTATAAGCTTGTGCGTTTATGGGATATTTTTCAATCCCTTCTGTTGCAGCCTGAGTGTGTCTCCTCACCCACTCATTTGGGAGAAGTCATGTGATGGTGTCACTTAATGCCATTTGACTTCCTGCCACAACATGTTTGTGCAATACAGAAAAAGTTAGCTCCCTTGGAAACATTGGACAGCAACAGGACAATTTTCTCCAGCTAAACGCAACTAAAACAAAGAACTAGTCATCATCTCTCTAGCATAAACAACCTGGCACTCAATCCAATGCACACCCCTGTCTGCATCAGTAATGAAACAGTAGAGATGGTGCACTCTTTCAAATATCTTGGACTCACCCTCGACAATAAACTTAATTTTGACCATCACACACAAAACATTTATAAAAACTGCCAACAAAGACTGTCTGTCATCCGTAAATTTAGAACACTCTCAGTTGCACCCCACTTTCTTTTTTGTTACTGTATCAAAGCATCATCCAACCCATTATCCTTTACTGTTCTTCATCTCTCTCTCTCTCTCTCTCTCTTTCTCTCTCTCTCTCTCTCTCTCTCTCTCTCTCTCTGTATATATATATATATATATATATATATATATATATATATATATATATATATATATATATATATATATATATATATATATATATATACCTATCTATAAACATAGACAACATGCCTGTATTTTGTGGACCACTCATCTCCTAAAAGTTTCTACAACCCTTTATTGGAAATGTTTTAACACTATTCTTTGACTCATTACAAAATCTTTCAAAGTTTACTTGAGGAAAAAAAGTCATGTCAAGATGAGTCATTTCATCAGTTGGCTACTCTTTGTAGAATCCATTATGGAAAAAAAAACAAAAACCTAAAAAATATATATTAATATTATAAATATTTCTTACTTATATCTCTACATATATGTGAAGTAGTCACAATGATATGCACCACTGTTCTAAGCCTTACCTATTAAATGTGTTATCTAATGTTTCAAACTAATTGTGTTTAAAGGCACGCTTTCTTAAAACCTATACAACCACAAAAGCAAAAGTCATCATCCATAGAATATCTTTTTGTCTTCACTTAAGGTTCAAATTATCTGTTGTACCAATTTGGAAATGTTACAATAGTTTTTGTGTTTCAAAGTGCTACTTTGGCACAGCATTGTAAACAGGAAGGCAATAAATCCGCTTGTTTCTGATCAGGTAGAAACCAGATATCAATGCTATTTTTTGTCCACCAGAGGGCAATATCTAACTGCTTGATGGATTCCTGGGGACAGTTTTAGCTATGAAAGTTGTGTGGCTTTTTTTCTTTGAGAAAGAGGCATAAGCTATAGACTTTGTAAAAGATATGATATTGAGGATTCATATTTGAAGATTTTTTTGACACCTGAGTAGGTAACGAGGAAGGGTGAACCTATGTGGTTTATTATGTAGTAATGCAGTTTAGCTTTTGTTGAAATTTGATATTTTGAAGATATGAAAGGTAAAGTTTTCCCGTCCACTGACCATTCAAAGTTACCATTGCATTTTTTTTTTCTCCTGACTTCACTTAAATTAGGCCAAGGGCTTATGTCTTTTCATATCATTCTGGGACACTACTTTAAATAGACTCCAGAGGTTTGACGTCAGATTGGTGCCAATTGTAGTCCCCATGAAACAGCACTTTGCTTTAATTAGAAGTATTCTCTGCTGAAACTGGGTAGTGGATTAGGACATCATGCAACAAATGATCCACTCCACAGCATGAGATCAACAGGTTACCTTCTGAAGAGAAAGGTTTATGTTCATTTGCAACAGGTCTTTTTTTTAACAGGGGGTGGTCTTTTGTTGAAACGTAAAACTGTTCCAAATTGTCTTTGTTGTTAACATATTTCATACATGTAAGTCTACAGAACAGAAAAAATCTTTAATTAGGTACCATATTGAAAAATGGGGACACAAATTCAAAGGGTTAACAATCAAGATACACCAAAAATAACAATCACATTGTCCATGTTGACACACTTTTAGATAACTTTTTTCAATGTATTTGAAGGTTTGAAAAGATTGAAAGCACATCAGGCAGTACTTTCTAGCTTTTGTTGTTTCCTTGCATGCTCTCTGACAAATTGTTTTATTATAGAAGCCTGCAGATGGTCCATTAATGGCTAAAAAGTCCATGGCAAGCAAGTGTGACATTTATGTGTTTCTAAGTAGCATAAAGGGGAGGAAAGTAAGGGGAAGAAGTTTTATTTGTCATTATTTTTTTATAGGTGACCTGGATGATTACATGAATACTTGTTATGTATTGGACTCAGTTTTACATGTTTAAAGATCATCATCATCTCTGAGGCAAAACTGATTTGACTCAACTAACTGGCCATACTGCAGCGCAGAGTCTGGATCACGTGGGCAAACGGCTGAAGGGATGATTAAAATGATGCTGCCTGTGCACGGCGGTTAGTGGAGTCAGTGGGATTTCTGTCATGTTACACATACACACAGATACACACACATGACATGTATGCACAGTTGGTGTGTTGTGGTGATGTGAAGGCCATGTCTTCTGGCAAAGAGGCTTTTAATTAGGGTTTGACAAAACACAGAATCTGCCACAGGTTCCCACCTGAAACATCGAGTTCAAAGCCCCCAATTAAACACCTCACACATGAGCCAATTAAAACCCAAATCAAAGCAGATGTACTGTAAGAGACACAATCAATGTGGTGTGTGTGAGTGTGTGTGTGTGTGTAGGAGCAGGAGGTAGAGACCGTAATTAGATTCTGCTCTGCCTGCACTGTCAACGCGCTTGTACTGAAATAATACAGTTGGTTTTTGCTGTGGATGTGTTTTTTCCTGTAAGCTGTACTATAATCAGTTTATTGTTATATCACCTTGCGTGAACTATGCACAAAAACTCCACTTATTAAATAATACGTTATGAAACTGAGGAAATTTATGTAAAATGCATCGCATGAGACTGAACCGATGCAGAGATGTTAATGTGCACCTGCTGCACTCAAACACTGATAAATCCAGCTTTAATTAAAGTGGGACATGATGTCAAAAAATGGTAGCTCAAACCGCTTCATGAGACATAAACGCCGCCATAATAACTGAACAACAAGCTTCATATCACTTGAAAAATAAAAAAGAAGGTTTATATGTTTGTTGGCTTGGAGGACTCTTTGGTTGTAAGAGAAGTTACTGCCTTCATGTGAAGGAGGGCTTGGCAGCAGCCCAGCAGTTGTTGTGTGCCAATTATATTAACATCTCTGTGTGCATGCTGCAGGCATGGACACCATGCTGATGATGGTGAGAATATTGAAAAGCAAAATAATGCTTGCACTTATAAGTTTATGCAACAAGAAACAGGAGGAGAAAGTGCAATTTTCCTTAAGGTACAAATAGAAAACAGCATGGTAAAATTTGCAGTTGGCATATTTGTGCTCCACAGTTGAGTTCTTCAAACAGTAAATGTTCACCACTGATCAAACTGAAAATTTCTGAGCTCTGAAACTGCCGTAATGAATGCTCAGACCTTTACCACACTGCTGGGATGAACACAATTTATCATCATTTTCTGAATACAAGAGTTGTGCTGGGTCAGGCACCAGAGAGACAGCTAACCCCAGCCCAATGATGAGAAATCAGATCCATAAAAAAAGTCTCATCTAATGACCAGAATGAGACAGGAAAAATAATGCATGAAAACAAGTTTGGTATTGAAAGAAAAAAAAACAGTTGCCTAGAAACAACCTCTGCTGAACCTGACTCCCCCACCACTACCACCCGTAACACACATGCACACACACATACAGAGATATACTCACCATGGGAGATAAGATCAGATGCTTCAAGAAAAGTTCGGGTTATTTCTCACTGTTCCTAAGCAACAAGTTTGCTGTTCTCTTGCCTTCACTGCATCTCTGGGAGATTCATAGTCAGACGCTCAAATTTAGCCGACCACAAAACTTTATTCGGTCCCCTGAAGTTTACTTTAAATCTCCGAGTAGAGTTCAAATTGGCATCTGCTGAGTTGTACGCCTGGCAGTTGTAAAAACAGTTCATCTCCAATTTGAGTGTAACTGCCTGTTGTGTCAAAGTATGCATTCTGATGCTATTGTTGATGGTTTCAAGGTAAGATAGCATTCCCTCATCAAAAGAATCAATAAAAACAACAATAGTCAGCCTCTATTTCAGGTGTTACGTTTTACCAGCATGGATTACTCCACATGCAGCAAATACCTTGTGCTTATATGTGCTCTCCAACATATTCTCACACCTTCAGAGGTGTATGGATGTTCTTGTGATTACTACCCAGGTGTGCTCTCACATCAAATGCAATTAAAAGCTCCACTGATCTGAACACCTACACTACATTCTTGGATGATTTAAAATATCTAACAAAAGAACTGCAATGAAAACAGATGGCAACCTATATTTGCATTGGCAGAGAATCTTTTATGTTTAACCCTTGCACTCCAAGGGGCTTGGTTGGCAAGGCAACAGATTCTGCAGTCTGTTTCCCATGACTGCATCTCAATGGTCCAGATCAGCCTCCTTATCCCTCTGTCTCCCACCAGTGAAAACAAGTACGACCAGGCAGGCGAGCTGTGTCTCCAAACCCACAGTGCTACACTGACAGGCAATTGGCAGCCCACACTCAATACATGCAACAGCCCATATCCTTCAGATCCATCCCACAGATTAAATTGATACCTTGAAACCTGCTTTGGCCTCTACTCCCAGACCTGCTTGATACTAATCAGCCTTGGAGAAATCCGTTACAAAACTGACCCTGCTTTCCAAGGATTCAGTCCCTTCACTTCTGAGACAATTACAGTAACAACATTTCATAGACTCATGCTGCTCTGAAGTGGAAAAGAGTGGAGAGTGTTTTGGCTGAAAGCTCTACTTTAAGAATAACCGAAAGTAAAGTATGTTTTACTATCATTTCAAGTATTTTTAAGCTCTTTGAAACAACATGTCTGGTGTGTACTTTTGCATTGACCCTATACCTTTGTGGCCAATTGCTATGAGCACTACATCATTCTGTGTTGATGCACCTGTGTAGCTGTGCAATATTCCTCTGAAATGGATAAGGGCAGAATGGTCTCTGTAATCATCAGATTGCCCTTTTTTTAGGTCCCAATACTATTTTGCCAACTTTTTTCACAGTGATTTATGCATTTCATGTTATACTGATTCATGTTACTGATTATCATTTTTTAAGGGAAAATAGAGGAGGGACCAAAGGAAATGTATGTGCAGCTGATTGTACGGCAATTATGGAAATTTTTTATATACAGGCAGCATAATCCTATTCAGCGGACTAATCAGGGGGCTTGTAGGTCTTTCCATGAGTGGTTGTACTTTGTTAGCCTCACAGCATAATCGCCTTGGTCGGTGAAATTAAATGGAATATACTAATAATAAATTATATATATATATATATATATATATATATATATATATATATATATATATATATATATATATATATATATATATATATATATATATATATACATGTATGTATTTTTTTCCTGAACACTTTGAAGTATGACTACAGTGATAAACCATAAGGCATACAGTTTGGGAGGAGGTGCGAGGAAGGTTATGCAAGTAGGCTTCTGTCTTGGAGAATGATGGCTACACAGAGCTACTCCGCAGGCAACCATTCATCACAGAAATATGAAGAGGTTAAAGGATAAAAATTCGGTTTATGTTGATTTTGTTGCCCCCTGTGGGTAAAGTAGGGTTGTAAAGGGTTGGAAAAGTATTGGTTTATTCCAAGAAGGTCTCCTGAAAGTTTCCATGGGAATTTCAGCTTGGGAAATATTCAGGGTTTTATTGCTGTCAACCTGAAAGAATTTTTAAGGAAATTCCAAGGAAATTTAGGCTTGTAAATTTTGATTATTTTTTTTTCTTATATCTTATCTTATATCTGAGGATTTCAAAAATGATCCTGATTGGAACAACATTAAAATTCACCAGCGTACCATGTATCACATGCAAACAATTCCAAACACATTCAATCATCCTCTCCACTGAGACCACATTTCTGGATTTCTGGAAGTCTAGAGGTCCTGTCAAGATAAGTTTTGATGATAACTAACTTGAGTGCTGACGGGAAATGGGGAACAGGTCTTGGCTAATGATCTTGAATCCACCTGAATTTTCTTTTTTTTTTTTTATCAATTATGGTTTTTATTGTTCTGTGAAAGAAACCAGTAAAGTTCTACAGTTCTAAAAAGTGATTCTTGTAATTTACAAATAATGTTTCGAAAATATTTTCATGTATGTTAGCGTATAACGAATATTTGTGCCTATATTCACTATACTTAGACTTAATAAGGAAAATGTATTTCAATTTAATGTCATTTAAATATTATATAGAAATGTTTGCATGCATGTTAGCTTTTAACAAACCAAAATTTTAGATAGTTCTACTCAAATATGTTGTATACTGACAATTCCTCTTAATTTCCAAAAAATACCCGCTGAAAGTTTCCTACTTTGAAAATTCTCTGAATTTTGCAGCCCTTGGGCAGACATTAATCGTAAAGCTTTGTTGATCTTGTCCTGCACAAGCCAAGGAAGCACCGTCAGACAAAATCCTCAGCTTTAAACCAGGTGTTAGTCGATGTAAAAAGACATGTAAAGAAAAGGTCTTTTCTGCAGCACATTGTCAGTCACCTGGTTTAACACCTATCCCCTGACAGCAGTTTCCAGGCGTCCAAAGTTAGAATATAGAAACTGTCATTGTTATTGGTGATAGTCTTGTTTTCTTAAAAGGTTATAAAAAGCCTTCCATTAAAAAAATGCATTTCACAACCAGTCAAAAAGTCCACACACGTTTTCAAACTAAATCTGATTTGACACCTACAGTGCATGTATTTAGACCTTACCTGGCTGCTTCACCTGTTTGGAATGGTTTTATCAACATTTAACATAGTGTCTCATCTTTTTCCATTAGGGATGAATTGTTTACATAATGTTAAAAAACCAGTGAACTTTTTACTGACATATTTTTTTTTTTACCAGTTTTAGTTTTTCCTGAAACTGTACCCAGAAACATCCAGAAATAAACCATCTACAAGTTATAAACCAAGTTATATACCAAACTCACAATGAGGACGGAATAAATTATGTAAAAAAAAAATAAAAATAAAAAGAAAGGAATGCCAAGTACCTTTCACAGAGTCATATTGTGCCAGACTGCCAGCAGCATACAGCCCTCTCTGTGAATCATACCCAGTGTCAGCTCAGAGATTCATAAAATCTGCACTACATGGCAAAATGCCAATTAAAGACATCCAGCATCAAAATGTCTAAAGATGGTGGTGAGAACTTCCAAAGTGTCAGACAGAGAGTTGTGTAGTCTGATACAATAAGAATCAAATTCTTCAGCACCAAGTGAAAGCACCTGTTCTCTCCAAAAGCAAGTACAGCTCATTAATCATTCATCGGAGTCCTGGTGAGGGGGCTGATGTTGAGCAAAGAGTTTCTTAAAGTGGTAAAAAATTGAGAAAAAGTTTCAGGAGCATCTGATCAGGCCAGACTTGACTAGACAAAAGCTGTCATTTTGTTGTCAGAACTTGACCCTGAACACAGCTCTACAAAGAAAATGGATTTATTGATTTTCTCCAGTACTTTCTAACCTTTAAAAACAACAACAGAGTGTCAGAGGTATGGTGTTTTTATTTCTACAAACACATTTTTATAACTTTCTTTATAAAGGTTACATTTGAAAGTATTTAGTACTTATGTATGAAAATAAGTTTTGTTGCCCCCACTCTGTAAAAGATGTGTCTTAAGTTAGTGTGAAGTCCCCACTAAACCATACATTTAAAGTTTTTTTCTGTCAGTGTTTGGTTGTACCACAGTGACATTAGGTTTTTCTTAACTAGCTGACTACAACGGTCAACTAACCTCTCTGTTTTCACAATACTTTTGTTTCTCTAAGTTTTTCCAATCAGTGAAAAGCTTTCTAATGAAGTCTGAAGTGATGAGACTCAATTGCCAAAGTTCCTGATCACTGACAAACAGCAACATAGAGTTGTGTAAAATATGAGAAAAGACTTTGATAATTACTCTGCAGTGTACAATAACAAAAATAACATCAATTATTTCACATATTGAAATAGTCAACTACAAAAAACTGTGGGATAACATAATGGTTTGTAAGATTTTGCTTTTGTAAGATAACTATATTGAAACTATCCCAGCTGGTGCAAGTCCTAATATTTGTGGGGTGTAAATACTGTATTTCATATAAACAATGTTCAAATCTATGTGCCAGAGCAGAACTTGAGGTTTCCAGGTGTGACAAGTCTATCCTTATCCACTAAACCTGGAGCATCTCTCAGGGGTCATTACTTGGGCCTCTGTTTTTTTTCATCGGCCTCAGTTGGGATGGGTACCAAATTAGGTACTTTTATAGGTACCGACCAAAGTCTGTTGAAAGTACTGGGTACCAATTCACTTAAACCAAAAAGGTACCATGTTTAAGTACCTAAATGCATCCTTGTGACTGTGAGGGAGTGGAAGAGTATGTGATTTCCCATGCTAGACATAAACACAGCATTTCAAGGTTATATATTGAAGAATAAATATGTTACATTAAAAAAAATAAAAAAATACATGTTTTATCATTAAACAAATTGATATTATTTAACACTTGAACACAAAAAGGTACCGAAAATTGGTACTGTTGAGTACCGGTACCAATTGTAAGGTACCGGGGATTGGTGCCTTATTGTTTCATATGTGAAAGGTATCCACCTCTAATCCTTATCCAAATTTTCTTAAAAAATCCTGACATGATTTTGAGGCTATATCACCCACAACTACTCCACATATTTATTTTTAAGTCCAATCTTTTTTCTTCAAGAGGCTGTCTTAGCAATCATTCAACCACTGTTCAACCAGATATTCCTCTTTTGTACCTTATTTCTCTTCATTAACACTGTGTATTTTATATGTTGTAAGGTCTGCTTTATAAGGCTATTTTATTTAATTCAGGTTAAGAGTTGTAAGGATAAAAATGGTTAATATTTGTGTTTTGAGCTTTTTTACTTTCTTCTTTAGTTGAGGAAATACCCCTTAATGCTTCACATGTGGGTTTTTCAATCATCCGAGGGTCTTACTGAGCAGCGAACACACTGTTTGATAACAGTATGTTTTGGCAAGAGGCTAATTCTGCTGCTTATATCCTCTCTGTGACTCTCACATAACCAACCCATCTGGTTCAGGGCCGTTGGGCACCAGGGTAATCAAACACACAGCTAATGAGAGACTCTGTTCTTTGCACCTCACTGTCCACACTCAGATATACGATGATACATTTGTAGGATTTTCACAAACACAGGCCGATAGACCAGAAGCTATGAGTGTACATAAACCAAGTAGGCATGAAAAAACAGAAAGAGTAGACAGATGGAGAGGGGGTGAAGACATCACAAGACGGAGAGCAGACAAAGTGGAGAATGGACCTGCACCATCTGTAAAACAGTTGGGAGAGATAACTGACAGAAGATGGAAACAAAACAACATGAAACACTAATAGGAGTCATTTGATTTTATGTGTAGCTGTCTGAACACGCAGCAGTCAACACATAAAGCAGATGTTCACTAAATATCCTCTTTGGGCACAGTGACAACGTTTTTCCTAATTTTAGTGAAAACACTCAAAAGGTAGAGAGAAATGTACATGACCTGTGTGAAATGCAAATACTAACCTACTGATATGAAAATTTAGACTACATAGATTACGAGAATATCTGAAACACTCAAGTTTGATCATCGACCTTTACTGTTAGCAATAATGGTACAATATATAGATAAAAATATGCTAAGGCGATGCTAAACAAGCTAAAGTGGCTCACAAATATTTCTTTTAAATGTTGATGATGGATGTAGATCTCATGACCCCATTACAGTACCTACAGGCACACACTCTAGCTCAAACCTCTAAATTTCAGGCATGAAATTGTCATTGATTTTTCAGTTGAGTAGGTTCAGGTACAATTTATTAATGAGAGACAGCTTAATAATTCATGTATGAGCTGACTGAGGAACATTATGCAACATTTACAGCTCATCATTAGTCTTCTAAAGATGGGATTTAGTTCTTCATCTTATCTTAATGAATGACACTTCCTCAAGTATTTTATTTCAGACTTCAGAGACTGTTGGTTTTATGCAAATTTTAAGATTATAAAAAACAAAAAAGACAAGCTTTCCATTTATCACCCTCTTCCAATCACTCAGTTTAAACAGAAAAAAAGTTCTTTAAAAAAGAAACTGAATTAATCTCTACCACTGTGCAGGAAACAATCAAACACACAAACAAATTCACCCCAGCTGTTCCCTCCTTATGATAGGCTGTTTGCTTGTAGCTTACATTAGACCTCGTATATGGGGCAATCAGCTATACCACATGCTGGATGACATTTCAGGAGCCGTGTGTAACAGACCTGTGATATTTACCTCTGCACCACAAGAGAGCTGCATTCAGACACTAAAACAACATCTGGTGGTGTTGAGCTGCAATTTTTAACTGCATGACTAAAATCTAAATGTAACACAGAAGGAGTAACATTGTTAAAGTCTGTTGAACTACAAGATGTCAGACAAGCTTTCATTATTAATTTGGAAATGTTGACATATGTAGTAGGTTGAAATCCACTGGGACCTACATATTAGGTACTGTGCTGATAGGTTTTATAAAAATGAGGAACTCTTCGAGTATACAGTTAGAAAATGAGTTTCAGAGTCAGCACTTAAAGTATCCCTTAAAATTGCAAATCTGAAGGTAATTCCCTAAAGGTGAGGCTGTGATAACAAGATACAATTGATTGGTTGTTATTGTTGTAATTAGGGCCGTGACGACAAATCAATAAAATCGATAAAAATCGATTAGTAAAAGCATCGACTTCTTCCATAATCGATGCACTGTGCTGCGCCATTACTGTCTAAGTTGATCTTCAGTTTAATTTGTCTTCTTCCTCTTTGTTGAATTATTTGGTGGTTGGCAACTAGCTGAAGGTGCATTATCGCCATCTACTGGACTGGAGTGTAGATGACCTGGGCTGCGGGCCTGTATGCGTCACATGTAAACATATCAGCGTGGTGGAGGAGAAGCCGAGCCGGCAGGTGAGGAAAATAAGTAAACACAGTAAGAATGGCAGAGCCGGAGAAAGACGTTCATCCAAAAAATCCCGAGTCAGAGAGCTCAACGGTGAGACGAGTAGCTACAAAATCCCACATACACTTCTTTCATATGTTGTGAAATGCATGGTATGTCTTTAAGGACTCGTTTTGTCTTTTTTATTAGATCATCACCCCATTTGAAAACCACAAGGAGTTCATTTAACTAACGTTAGCATTAGCGTTAGCTGCTACAGATAGTGGTAGGACAGAGAGGGTGAACTGTTTGACCTGCAGGTGAAAAGATTGAGGACACATTTTTATTTATTTGTCTTTTTGGCTCACTAAGATCTTAATCTGATGACATAACAATATATTTTCTATTATACATTATAAATGTAGCATCAGGTCACTTAAAAATTGTTTAAAGATGTTGTTTCTTTGTATATATCTGTAAGCAAACAATAGTCATCTACTTAAATAACAACGCATGTTTGGTTTTGCGAAATTTTCTATTGTGCATTTCATCCTTTTTTTTCAGATTTTTGATTAATCGTAAATGTAATCGTTAGAGTAATCCATCCATCCATTTTCTATACCGCTTATCCTGTTTAGGGTCGCGGGTGGCTGGAGCCTATCCCAGCAATCATTGGGCGAGAGGCAGGGTACACCCTGGACTGGTCGCCAGTCAATCGCAGGGCTGACACATAGACAGACAACCATGCACGCACACACTCACACCTAGGGACAATTTGGTGTGACCAATTAACCTGGTAAGCATGTTTTTGGACTGTGGGAGGAAGCCGGAGTACCCGGAGAGAACCCACGCATGCACGGGGAGAACATGCAAACTCCACACAGAAAGACCCACCGGCCAAGGTGGGGATTTGAACTGGTGACCTTCTTGCTGTGAGGCTGCAGCGCTAACCGTTGCACCACCGTGCAGCCCCGTTAGAGTAATCGATTACCAAAATAATCGTTAGTTGCAGCCCTAGTCATAATGTTAATCTCTTGGAGATATTAACTGTAAAATACACTGCAAAAAATCACTGCGGTTTAATTGGATCTGTGTGGCTGTCTTTGTCTACTGGACAAACCTTTACTTCTCTTCATTTTAAATTTCTCCAGAGATCCTTTGATGGATTTCTTGACAGCAAAATTGAGACAGGATGTCAGCTGCTACACCCAGGTAAATCAAAAACTACACTGAAATCCAGAGTGCAGAAGAGTTTAGTTTGTCTGCTGCATGGTAACACACAGGTGGACTGCACAATCCAGAGAAGACCAGTGTGTACAGCTGGGGTTTAAAAGTTCAGAAGCCTGATGAATGGATAGGTCCTGGAGGTTAATTCATTTTTATGACATTTAAGGTTATGGTAATGTGAAGGATATCAATCAAAAAGAAAATGTGTGTAACAAATAAATCGTTAACTAGACTTAAACTAAAGAGGGGGTTTTGTGCTTTTTTCTGGCTATATACTGCCCCTCTGTTAGCCTGTAAGTGCAGCTTTACTTGAGTCGAAGCTTGAAAATATCCTTATTTTACTCACACTGGTGTTTTAGAAAACCTCTATTTCAGCCTCTGTCTGAAACGCTTCGTTTCAGTTGCTGTCTCTTTAAGGCCTGGACCACATGTATATGGATATTTTTTTGACCGGGTATCTTTGTCCTCATTAAAAAAAAAAAATCTCTGTGCACACCACAGAAATATCTCTGTCCATACCAAGAGGCAAAACTGAAAATGATCCCCTCTGAAGCCTGCAATGCTATGCCTGGCCGCTAAGTGGCAGGTTAGCAAAATGTGAAAACCATCGAAGAAGAATGTTATGAGCATGCGCAGTCAAAAACAGGAAGAAGAAGCTGTCAACGGAGTAAGGGGATGGCGAAAAAAACAAAAACAACAATATGACATTTATCTGTAGAGCTGTAATGAGGGCAAAAAGTGCAAAGAACACAGAAATAATGCGGTAAATGCCAGCCATCGTTCTTGCTGTTGGCAACCGTTGCTACAGTGTCTTGTTGCTAGGCGCTGTACATCATTGCGTCAACACCAGCACCGTTTTTTCATTTCTTCAGTTTTTTAGCCATTTTTAAAAATATATATGGAAACTGCTGTTAGGGCAAGTTTTTCTGACTTGACAACTGGAACGCTGAACTCAGAGATGACATCACTCCCACTCCTGACTTCCCAGTTTGTAGTGCAAATGTGTCAGAGAGAATTAGCAAAGCGATCGTTTTGTGATCTAGTCATTACGGCATGTCTTAAGATGGTCTCATGCTAGTTTCAAACCAGCCTGTTTTGAGCAGTTTACAGAGATTCAGTGATTTCTACAACACGTGAGTATAGGGTGGTTCAAAAATTGTCTCACATTCAGTATGGACATCCTTTGTTGTTCCCTTATATCTGTATTTGAAATATGGAAAAACCTAATACCCCCTCTTTAAGTTGTGATCTTGAGATGTCTTTTACTTTTCTAATGTTTAATTATATCAAAATATAAACCTTAAATGTCAAACACTACAGTGACTCTATAAAAGCTGCTTTTCAACCAGAGGTTATATTTATCAGATGAGACTAAATCATTTTCGTCACTTGAATACATCTGATCTCCTCCATGAGCATCCATTCTTCTGTGACCGTGTTCACTCTGTCCCTTGTGACTGCTGAACATGTTGACAAGTATGTGACAGTCAAATATGTCAACAATGGCAGTGTGACGAATCCTTACACAATATGCTGATGACAGACAGACAGACAGAGAGAGAAAGAAGCATTTTGTTGTGTCTTGTGTTCTCTATCAGCTGTCTTTCTATTTCTGACAAGCAGGTTAACACAACAGCCTCAGCTCATCATCACTGACACAAATATAACGATAAATAAATCACAGAAGGCGTTGATTGGCCAGAAGAAGTGCTTGATTACATCTACAATCACAGCTTGTCAATACCTGTTGAAACTTTTATACCAATTTAGCTCCATTTGCTCCCCTTGAGTCATTTTGTGTCATACAAGTGAAAAGTTCATGAAGCTAAGCTTGAAAACATGAACCATCCAAAAGGTAAATATCAATTATCATCTTGTGAGACCATAGCATGAAACTTCAGTTTTAATAGACCTGTGACACCCCAACCGGTCACCTGTCGGCATCCGTTTCTCATTTCTCCGTTTCTCTCATCTTGTATTTCTCAAGAAAACATTTGGCGCGTTAGACTTCCTGCTGTCTTCTAACTAAATTCTCCTAACCAACATGGAGCCTGAGGAGAGAAAAAGGAAATTGCTGGAGTGAAGTACTTGGTGTGAATTAAATGAAACGAGGACCCTTTAGGCACCTTTATATAGACTCTCCGTTGACTCGTGTCATGACACGAGGATGACTCATGGCCCTCATCACCATGAAGCCATGAATGGCTGCTTGTATGTATTTTGCAGGAATCAAACATTGAAAGGTAAAAAGGTATGAAAAGGCCCACACTGCTATGAACAACTCTTAATCTGTAACTGGTGACTGAGTAATGACTGAACACAGGAGGCTGTTTGAAAAGAGGACATGGTGGGTGAAGTCACCTGAAAGTGTGTTAGCAGTGACTTACACTTTCTGACATGACCAGTGTCTGTTTGCAGACCTCCTCCCCCAATTAGTGACTGTCTAAACATAGCTTTGCAGCAACAACAAGGCCTGTGACATCAAGCCTGTCAGTCTTCAGACGTCTCTGCATGTTAAAGTGATGAGTGTGAAGCTCCAATACGAGCAGTACTTACAGACTCAAGAGTGTATGATTAGAAGTGGAGAAAATATCACGATGGTAGTAAAAGCACAATGAGTTGAAGAGATACCATTAGCCTGGTGAAATGTGCAGTGAAGACTATTCTTATCAGTTATAAAAATACACTTTTTATAACTCTGAATTCGCATCTCTGAAGACCCATTAGGGGTGGTTTGAATGAAGTAAATAACTACTGGCTACCAAAACAGGAATGCCAGTTTGTTCTTTTTGATTTTTTTAGTTGACCCATTTGAGGTACTCGTCTAAAGTGACTGTATACTCCAGATGGAATCCCTGGCTGTTTTCCAAACCGCCTACTACACTAGCAGTGCCTACTATTTTAGCTGAAATTCAGTATGTAGTAGTTAGTATGCGAAAACTTGCAAAATCTGCAGTATACTAAAAATCCCCAGAAGTCCTACTGATCCAGGAAAATTTCTCAGTATGCAACAGCCCAGTCTATCCGGCATACCGTTTCCCACAATGCATAGCGCTCACGGTGTTTGTTAATGCGGGTGACAGGTTTTGGTGAATTACTGCCATCTACTAGACTGAGTCGGCATTACAACTACAATACAACAACACTAACGTTAGACTGTCTGTGAGATAGAAGTGAAGTGATGCGAAGAAACATCTGTAAATCTTGTCACTTCCTGTCTTAAAAGGGGTGCTTACTTCTACAAATTCATTAGCCCATATGAACCAATTCACTTTTTAAACCCTACGTGGATTATATAGAAGTGGTTTTTCCATCAGCTGTAAAAATTAAAAATCCCTTTCAGATTTATTTTCAGTAAACAACATAACTATTGGTGTAAGATTAGAAATCATGTATAATGATTCTGTTGTATATGATTAACAAAATAACTAAAAGGCTGAGATTTGCCCATAGCTTGTTTTGAAAATTTGTAATAAAGGAAAAACAAAACATTATCTGTAGCTCCGGTTTTAAAACTGGAAACCAGAGTAGTATACTACAAAACAGACCCAACAGAACAGTCATACTACATACTACAAGCAAAAGCAGTAGGTAGTATGTACTGACTACCACATACTACATTCACATGTAGTATGTAGTAGGTGGTTTGGAAAACAGCCCAGGAAGTGAAGTCCCTGTGGGGTGGGTGGTATTTGAGAATTCTTTATTCTTTGTTGATGTTGTTTTTCATGTCTTAATCACTCTGCAAAAAACTGAAATTTTATCAAGTGTTTTTGTCTTATTTTAAGTAAAGATTGTCTTAATATACTCAATATGAGTAGGGCTGCAACGATTGGTCGTCACAATCAACTCGTCAACTTTAAAAAATTTCATCAACGCAATTTTTTAACAGTAGACGTATTGTATTACTGTTTTTATTGTTGTTGTCATATGGTGAAATCAAATACCAGGCGGTAAGTGCTCAATTGTAACTTCAGTTCACTGCATGAGGCACCACGTTAACAGATACTTTTATGGGAAAAGATCACTAAGTTCATACATGAGGAATACTGATGAGGAAAATCTTTGCGCCTCTGCATCTCCGGCTTGGACAGCCTGACAGCTTCAGTGTTTGGCGCCTGATAACGTCATTTACAGAGTTTTCATTTCTGGATTTCAGTCCCAAACTAGTGTCAAAACTCCCCTAACTTTTCAAAAGAGAGGACATTTATCCAATGGAGCTCTCACACTCAAGCTTACACTGCACCGTTAACACTCAGCGGGGAGGAGGAGGAGGGGCGGAGTGCGCATGAGCAAAGTGAAAGTAGTGCATGTAGAGAAACAAAACTAAACGCATTACTATGAAGAGCTAGGAGAGAGTCCGGCGGGATCATACAGAGATCAAAGCAAGCGCCAATGAGCAACTCAATATTAGAACACAAGCCCAAAGTCACTAATAAGCGGTCTTACCTACCAATAGTGCGAACAACAACTTAATTTACTTGTTACCTGCTTCATTCATTTTGAGATTTATTTTGTTTTTGTTTGGTTTTTTTTTTTTGTATTGTACTTATATTTTTATGTCACCATGAAAGAAATAAAGACAAACAAACAAACAAACATGACACAGGGCTGACAAATCAGAGGAGAGAACCTAACTCTGGGTAAATGCAGTGAAAATGCAACACACAGGTTGAATTTTAAAGGTCTGCACATTTTAAAGGCCAAATTAGGTTGAAACACTAAATAATCGTGGTTAACCGACTAATCGAAAAAATACCAAATAGATTTGTCGACATCAAACATAAAAGTTAGTTGCAGCCGTAGAAATGAGCCACATTCAACTGATCAGTATAGAGAAATGTCTTGTTTCAAGTTATTTAAAGACAAAAATTAGGTCTGAATTGCTTGTAACAAGTAAAAAACAATCTGCCAATAGAATAAAAAAAATGTGCTGGACAATTTGCTTGAAATTAAAATAATGTCTTAATAAAGTCACTTTTCTCTTGTTCCATTTGCAGATTTGTTTTTACTTGTTAAAAGCAATTCAGACCTCATTTTTGTCTGTAAGTAACTTGAAATAAGACATTTGTCTGGACTGGTCAGGTGACGGTGGCTTATACTAAGTCTAAAACTGCATTTTCTTCCGAAAATAAGACAAAAACACTTGATTAGATTTTAGTTTTTTTCTAGTGCACTGCATTAGCTGATGTGTAAGTTATGTGGTATTTTCTTTTTTCTTCATTTGATTTAAAAAGAATGGAAATTGCTGTAATATTGAATGTTTTATTAATTCTACCTCAATTAAAATATTCAAATTTAAAAAAAGAAAACTGTTTGAGAACAAGCATGGGCGATAGGTTATCAGCAGCAACAGGTTGGTGACAACTCTACCACGTGCTTAAGCTCATTTAACTGAGTCACAACACAGTAGTTTAATTTTTTATGTGGTTATGTGATCCTGATCTTCTGTTTGGGCTTTGCAAGTGACAAAAATACAACTAAACTATAAAATGGGGAATCCTGAAAGCAACAAGAGGGCACCTTTATGAGTAGGAGTTTACAAAGGAAGACAGGGACTCAGTAGACTAAAGGAGAGGGGGAAGAAACTTAACCAGGGAGCAGAAAAGATTGGTGCAGATGTACCAACTGTGAGCCTTTGCCTACACACTGGGAGAGAGCTGCTGCTGTCATGAGTGAGGCTCTGTAATAACAACAAGAATTTTCTGATTTATGAGAGACAGTTTTTAAGTTTTCTCAATCCTCATAAGTAAAAATATGATTTAAAAAGAAATGGGAAAGCTGAGTGGAAGTGCATCTACAAAGTAAGCTTTTGTCTTGCATAATTCTGTAACACACTGACACATGCCATGGTCCACACAAACGGTTTCTCCCACCAAAATCAAATTATGGAAAGTCTGAGCTCAGGTAAACTCTGCAGGTATACAGGGTCAGCTGGATAATTAACCGGATTTTATGCTCAAAACTGTGTCATGACTGAGATACACAAAAACTGAGACTCACAATCCGTCAAGGTAAAGAGCAAAGTCAAGTTGAGTCACACATCGTGGAGCTGAATATCTGATCAGTGCGCAGCGGGCTGAGGAACATGTAGGCCTATGTGTCATATCTGTGTCTTTGGATGGTGACAGCAGAGAAAAGGACAGAAAAAAAATTAAATTACAGCTTAAAACTTAGAAAGGTATTTGTGTTTGCTAGAATTACCTTAAGTTTGTGGTAGAGCTGACCCTGAATGCTGTGGTTAGAGTAGGGCTGCAACGCCGATAAAAATTGTCAGAAATAGATTAGTAAAAGCGTCGACAACGTTTTTTCCATAACCGATGCACCGTGCTGCACTAATATAATATCAGTTTGTCTTCAGTTTATTTGTCTTCTTTCTCTTTGTTGGATTATTTAGCGGTTGGCAACGAGCTGAAGTTGCATCAATACCGCCACCTACTGGGCTGGAGTGTAGATTACCTGGGCTGTGGGGCTGTATGCTCAACAGCTACAAAATCCCACATACACTCCTTTAAATGTTGAGAAAAGCATGGTATGTCTTTGAGGACTTGTTTAGTCTTCTATTAAATCGTCACACCGTTTGAAAACCACGAGGAGTCCATTAAACTAACGTTAGCATTAGCGTTAGCTGCTACAGATCGTGGTAGGGCAGAGGGGGTGAACTGTTTGACCTGCAGGTGAAAAGATTAAGGACACATTTTTATTTATTTACCTTTTTGGCCCACAAAGTTCTTGATCTGATGACATAACAATATATTTTCTGTTGCTTTGCCCAAACTGATGATTTTTTTAAGTAACAATATGTTCATGTCATTTGTTATACTTTAAAAATGTGGCATCTGGTCAGTTTAAACTATGTTCATATATGTTGTTTCTTTGCATATATCTTTAAGCAAACAATAGTCATCTACTTAAATAACAACAAATGTTTGGTTTTGCGAATTTTACTATTATGCATTCACATCCTTTTTTTCCCCCTGATTCATCCATTAATCGTAAATATAATCGTCAGAGTAATCGATTACTAAAATAACCGTTAGTTGCAGCCCTAGTTAATAGCCTCAGTTTGGTGCCAGTTCTCACTCTCATCAATGAGATCAAGCTGACTTACACTCATAATAGATTCACTATTGACAAGAACCTCACACAGCAGCTCCCATCTAATGTTTAGGTTAATCTTGAATTTTATGATCTAATTAATTGAGGAGGGAAAAAAGACAAAACAGCTCTTTCCTAAATTAAAATGTAATAAGGATTACGTGTGCTAAACTTGACTTTTTTTTTTTAAATCAAACCACTTGAGAAGTTTTGATGTATAAAGCTATGAAATTGGTGTCGTCCTCAGACATTTAGCAGCACTACAGAAGAAAAAGTATTTGATGAAAGCGAGAGTTTGACTTTTGGAGTTTGATGGACTGTCTTTCTCATGACAGTTTTCAAACTGGCAGCTTCTGCCAAAACTTGAAGAGTGATTCAACGGCTGGAATCAGTAATAAAAACGACACACTGAGTGTCTAACACTCACAGCAAGTCAGAACCAACTTCTGAAGTGTGGTGCATTGTCTAGATGGAGCTGAGCAGGACTGCTGAAGTGGTGTAAACAACATGATACTGATGTGTAACTCTGTTGTAAAACAGAGAGGCAGAATGATAGCTGTTGATGATAGAAAGTGGCAGTTTAAACATGCTCTTCAGTCAACCGGCTCTAAACTTAGACTTCTTGTAGAAACAGGGTTGCCTGGTTTCTGCTGGATTTTCAACCAAATTGCTGGAGTTAAAGTATAGAAAAGGGATAAAACAATGTTTTCACTGATCACATTTGATCTCGAGTGATTTGTCTGAAAGGTTAAATAACTGCAGAGTCTTTACCCAGTGTCACTAACAAGGCTCCAGTTCACATTATTATCTGGCAACATTACTTAAAGAGCTAAAGGTAGCACTGAAAACAAATCATTTTCTTCATAATTTTATCTTAGTTCTTGGTGTTTTTGAGGTCGTGGTCCTGAAAAATCTTCAAGCAGCACTCTCAGAAAATGGAGAATCCACAAATGAAACGACATGACAACTAATCAATGTAAACTCAGTCCAATAAGGCTTGTTTGTTTTTTTGTTGGTGATTTAAAAAAAAAAAAACATTTTATTTAATTTTAACATGTAATAATAATAAAAAAAAACATACAAATAACCCACACATGGGCAATAATGTATTACTGTACTATATAACAAAATAGCATGTGATAATCATAAAAACATAGAGAGGCAGGGAGGAAATAATGAACAAAATAAATAAAAATGATAATCAAATAAGATTTGAAAACAATTATAATAGAATAACAATATCAATGATGTAACTAAAAAAAACATATCTGAACCGGGGAGGCAGCAGCAATGGCAACTTAAAGACCTCAAGTTATTCCAACTTTCTCATCTTTCAAAAAAAAAGAAAAAAAAAAAGGTTTCCATACTTTAACTGTTTTTTCCCCTCCAACAATATATGTAAGTCATATTGCAATCTCCTCAACCATAGTTTTACAGAGGGTAACTGAGTGTTTTTCCAGAAAGGAGCTATCAGTCTTCTTGCTTGAAGAAGTCCAAAATAAATCAATACTGATCGTTTAAAATTTACAACAAAACTTTTTGGATATATACACAGGATACAAAGTTTGGCTAGTTGAGGAACATTCTTACCCACCATCTGGGAAATGGCTTCCATCACATTCTGCAAAAATGATTGTATTTTTAAACATTCCCATACACAATGGAACCATAACCAAACATAATTTAGCCTTTTGTGTGGAGGAGACTGAAAGTCCAGTCCAGTTTGCTGAGTGGTGCTGTCGCACAAACCCAAAATGACACAGATATCCAAGAATATATGTTCAGAAGAATGCTGCTCTGTGAAAAAATAGAGAAATTAATTAAGAATTTAAGTTCAAAATAACCAAACTGTTGTTTTTTTCCTATTTTGCCATGTTAGCCATTAGCATGAATTTGCAGGCTGCGGTTTGACTTCAAAATACAAATGTCAGCTGTCAGCTAATGGCTCAGGAAATAAGGTTGTGCTGTTAGAGCAGGTTTTTATAATTAGTGTGCAAGGGTTTTTATAGCACAGGCTGTAAGCATCTTAAATGTTTGCAAAGTCTAGAGCCCAGTGTGTTACAGCAGTATTGAACTTCATCGTAAGTATCCTGTCTTTTCGTCTTACACATGGCAAGTTGGTTGAATTAGTTATAAATCACAATCCAGCTACTTAAATACAGTTTTCAGCTTTTACTCTGACTAAGACTATTACTGAAGCCAGATTGCAAGGTTTTTTTGAAAATATAAACAGATGTTGTACACAAATTTAAAGTAGTCTGAAGCGGAAATTAAACTGTCATATCTTCAATGGCATTTGGTCTGTAATTTGTTTACAGGTTTTGTATCTGACAAAGTGAGAAGCTTTATTTGTCTATGTTCATTACATTTGCTTCAACAGACAATGTGGGAAATGTATGAAACCTCAACTCTTTGTTGCCTTACAAAGTATCGAGTCCCAGTCTGAAGTCATTTGTCTTGGAATGCTGATGTAATTTTAAAAAATCAGCTCACTTAGCTTCCAAAAATGGTTGAAATTTGAGCTTTTAACTGTAATCTTCTTTAATGCTTTAAGGTTGAATGAAATGCTTAATATGACACAACATGGGATATAGCCTGAAAAATAACAGTACCATATTCCAGATCCTATCATTTTATTCTAACAATAGTGGTGTCAGGGGTTACACTTCTGTCTGATGTTAAAAAGCCTCCACAGTCAGACTGTCTCAGCCATCTCACTTGACAACTTGTGTCACCAAAGACTTGTCGTTACAGAGTGCGATTATGTAACTCTGAGAAATGTGACACCTGTCCTATTATAAGATAAGCTTGAAGAGTCAATGTAAGTGAGAGGTTTCAGAGAACAATGTCATGGAAAAACCTACACATTTCTCCACCATCTGTCTGGCTTTGGTTCTGACATTGTAAGTGTGGCTCTTTGGCTTGTTGTTAGCAGTGACTCATTCATGTGAAATAATTCATTGTTTATGAATCATCGTCGTCATCATCATCAGCATATTTATGTCTTGAAACAGAAGGGACTTTGTAATGTGACCAGTAAGGCCTTTGCTATCCAGTCAGTCTTACATATTAAAGGTTTAGTGTCCTTGCCACTCGCTTTTATCTCTTGGCCAACACTTCGACGCTCACAGTAGGAGACTTGTGTTGAGGTGTTTAGAGTGGAGGAGGACCTAAGGTATTGAGACAATAAACAGCCACACTTAGAAACACAGATGCTAAGTTTATTTGTGTTGTTAACACTCCCACAGACATCAGTTGAAGACCTGCCAGCTTTAAGCTAAGTGGATACAGGTGCCAGCAAACTTGTACACTGTAAACCGTTGTTTACAATGGTTATTGGAGGCTTTATGAGGTATTATCAAGCTACAATCTTAAAAAAACTTTGGAAAAAAAGAAAAATATATGATTCTGGATTAAGTTCAACCCAATAAAAAAGAAAAAGTGGAGAGTGGTTATTGTTTTCCTCTTGTTGTGATGCTTACAATCAGTTTCATGAGCCCATAGATACTGACTTACACAACAACAGCAACCTTCTGCCTCTGTGCTGTTTGTGGTGTAGGCATGAGATGTGGAATCAAACTGCTGATATGACTACAGGAAGACTTTTGCTGTCTATGTATATAATGCCCTGTTTCCACCAAGCATTTCAGTTTGGTTCTAAGTATGGCAGAATTTTGTGCAGTTTTTTTTTTTTTGTTTGTTTTTTGTTTGTTTTTGACTAAAACCAGGACAGGTCCCCAAATTACTGACCCATGCCATCCCACTTTTTGGTGGCATTCTGTTGGGGTACCAGACATACCAATCTGATCCCCGGAAGGGGGAGCTAGAAACACTCCAGTCTGTTGATTGGTCGAAACAGTCATCACTTCCCATGTGACAGCGGTAATAAAGAAGAACACATAAGCCTTTCATCTCTTCACTTCCAGTTGACTCCATGAAGATATTTTTTTGTTTGGAAAATGACGTCACAAAACAGTGTTTAACTGCTGTCAGTACATAACTGTGTCATATTTTTTTTCTTCATTGGATTCATTAGCCGGTTACAATGTGTTGTGTTGCTATGCCGTCACTTTGTTATGTAGCTGAAGCTACTATCAGAATCCGGTTTACACGCCCCTACCAAGAAAGGCATGGTTGGCTGGAAATGCAAACAGGATCGGTCTTTAGGTTGTACTAAAAGTTGCCAAGTTGCCGCCCTCAACTACATCCTTATGCACCCCTTTTCTACTGAACTGGTGCTAGTGCTAGTTCCAGGCTGGTGCCTGACTTAGCACTGGTTTTTTATGTTTCCACAGACAAAGCTCTGGCTCCAGGCACTCAAAACTGGTGCTTAGCACACACCAACTCTTTGCTGGGCCAGAGAGAAGCACCTACTACATCAGGGGCCAGGGGCAGGGCTGCCATGACCAGTGATCAGCAGTGATCAGATTTCTGCCCCAGTGTGTTCAAAAACATACAAATACGCACACACAGGCAAGCACTTTCCGGTAGCAGACAGTCAGGAAAAGTAACATAAAAAAATCTCTGCAGATTTTTTAAGCGCTCCCAGCACCAACTTTGTTTTCATCCCCAGCCCAATGTGTCTGACAAAATGAAGTTGCGTAGTTCATCATGTATCATCAATCAATGCTTGATTAAGTGATATTATTCAAACAAAGAACAGTAGTCAGCAACAGTAGGTATGAGGAAAAACTGACCCATTTATTATTTACCAATGGGTAACAGAAACGGCTTATATTGGAGTGCTTATATCGGAGATTGTAGATGCATTCCGATACGATACCGATACTTGCTTTTTTGCTGATTTCGGATCGATATCCGATATCAATATCGGACTGGGACACCTCTACTTTTTAATGAAGGAAGTACTTATTAATTGTTACAAAAAAGAGTAGATCCGAAAGTCAATCAACAGTTGAAGCTTTTTTGCACATTTTACACTGGATAACTAATTAGAGAATAACATAAAATTAAGATTAGGTGCAACACAATACCATAATTCTCATTTAAATACGATTAGTTTATAAATATCCCGGTATTTCAGGCCTTAACGTCATCCATCCTCCTCCAGCACATGACTGACCATTACCTAAAGACACAGTGAGTACTTAGTTTAGTTTTCCATCTGTATTTCTATTCTTATTATTGTTTTTCACATATGAAGCTTTCACGCCAATATATAAACATAAATATAAGACATATGGGGAATTGTACTCCAAAATTGAGATTGGAGGATTCTTTATTTCCCTGTTGCTAAAGCAACAGGGAAATGTCATGCACATATACAACCTACTGAAGTGAAACAGAGAGGAAAAAGACATGAGGATCACACTTCCATCTCCTGCTTCTGTTCCAGCCTGACACCTCCACCTGTCAAAGAGCTCCATCAGTCTTTTATATTATGCCAAATGTAGACATTTGGGGAAAGCGAGGAAGACTGTTGAATTTATAAAAAAATTAAATAATTCTAGCGCTGAGAAAACAGACGGGGCTGTGTTTTAATGTATGCGCTGTTAAACGTGTTGCGCACTGTGGGGAACTCTCCGACAAACAATTATCCCTTCAATCATTTTTTTATATATAGCACAGAGAGTATGCCTCCTCACTTGGTTATGCTTCATAGCCACAGGAGTGAGTAATTACCCACCTCTCATGGGGGGTCTAACAGCTTCTCCTGTTGTCCTCATCAGAGGAGCTCGTGCTGATGACAAGTTGAAGAGACACTTTTCTCATTGAAGTGCCTTAAAGGTACCAAAACAGCAGAAGTATTGACGTTTTTTGATTACCTTCACAGAGAAATGATGCTGTATGACCCGCAAATAATGAGGTTTGTGCTTGTGTCTTTCGATCTCTCACTTGGTTGTTTGATGAGAAGGATGATGGATCAGTGATGAAAGAGAAAGATGCTTCTCACAAGATTGAAGCTATGAAAATCACATCAGTTCTATCAAAGTTTCTTTTAGAAACACACATTTTTGTAGTAGAAATATTAAAAAATGGGAAAAAATATGCAGAGTATTTGGTTTTGCTATGCGATAATTAGGGCTGCAGGTATCGAATATTTTAGTATTCGAGTATTCTACTGAAAATCCCATGGATTAATCGAGTAATCGGATAAAATATGTTTTTGTTTAGTTAAAGAGCAGTTATTTTTCAAATGAACATTTTTTATCTTTAAGAAATATAATTTTCTGATACAGCATGTCAGTAAGAGCACTTGCTTTGGAAGCTCCAAAATTTGTAAACACACTTTGACACATTTTTTGGGTCTTTTGTTTTGTAGAATGACCCATTCGTCTCCAAACTCCAGAAAAGAAGCTAGATTTGTTGCTAGTTGCTATTTTGTATAAGAGGTAGCTTGAGGTGTCTGAAACCTCTCTTAATATGGCCTCAGCTCTATTTGAAATACCACACTTTGATCTTTTTTAAAATTAAACGATTCCTCGAGGCAGAGAAAATTACTCGAGTATTTTTTGTAATCGAGTACCTCGAATCATTCGAGGAATCGTTTCAGCTCTAGTGATAATAGTCACATAACCTATGGGAAATCATATAAACTAATGACTATTGATTTTATTATTCTCATCTTCATTCCAAAATCATGGACAGTCCCTACAAACAACATTCAGCATCTATCCATCTATCCATGCACCATCTATCCATCTATCCAATAAGTGGAAGCATGTTTGCAATATTCATTTAGAGGACATGTAAAGGGGTGTAGAAACCTTTTGCTAAAAAGGAGGGCAGTTGTTTTTTCAAACAGTGTTTATATGACAAAGTGAGTCAAAAGCTGTGGGATAAACTGTGCCAGTGGTTCAGTAAGAAACCCGCTTTCTCCTTTGATGAGCAATTTTTCTGATGAAGCTGCCTACCAGAGGAGCTGCAGGGAGGGAGCAACATCTCACATCCCTGCTACCTTGATGAACAGAATAATGAGCGGCTGTTTTTCAGCGTGCAGTGGGCTTTAGAGTTTCCAACTGATCTCATATCATAACTTCAAACTGTGAACCTCTTCAAACTGTTGAGCCAAATTCTAAAAGAAACTACAGGAGGAAAATACTCTGATTGTCAAACAGAAGCTTTATTGAACAAGACTTGATGCCAGCAGATTAAAACTCTTTCCTAATAAACATGTTGCGACATTTTTGTGTTTTGATTTTCAGACAGCATTGGCTTTGAGTTTATAACCTCATTAAACAGTGATGTTTAAAGCTCTGTCACCAAAGAAATTTTCAAAAAGCTTCTGGTTTGTTTAAGTTACCTCAAAGCAAAGAAATAAAACCCTCTAAACAACTTCATCGTGGAAGATTTTCTTGAGTTTGGTTTTAGCTGAAAGCATTGACTGTAAAATACATGTCTCTGTGACATCAACCACCTGCTTCTGAAGCAGACCTTTGAAGTGTTATGTCTGAGGGTGACATATCAGAAAAATTGACTCAACCTTACTTAGTTTGAGCTGATATGACATAAAGAGGCCAAGTCTGGGTGGTGTTTAAGCCTCTTTGTTAGCAGTTACAGCTAAGTCAGACTGGAGCCAGGGTGTTCCAGTCTGATATCATCTTTCTGAATGGGCAAGTACTTGGTTTCCTAAAACATAACGATGACCCTAAATGAGATTTAAAAGATGTTATAAAACCTGAAATGTAATAACTGATCCAAAATGTAACAACTTGTAATATTTTGGGTCAGTTATTACATTTCAGGCTTTCTTACAGTTTTTTTAATTACATTTTGGGTCATTGTTACAATATGGGTCGTTGTTTCATTGTGAGCTCAAACAAGCCTCAAGCTGATGCTCAATAAACTGCAGTTTTGAGCACTTCAGCTTCATTATTTATGGCCTCAAGTCACAGTTTGGTGGAAACACTTAAACCAGGTGGCTCAACTTACCAGCTTAATTTCCTCTAACCAAGCTAAACAAAGGGTAAACCTGGGAAGTTGTCTTTTCAGGACCTTTTTGTTCTGGATTAGCGTATTGTCTGGACTATGAACAGCTCCAGAGTATTAGTGACATCCAAAGCCGGCCCTAACCAATTTGGTACCCTAGGCAAGGTTTCATCTGGTGCCCCTTGTATTCCAGCACCAATAACAATTTTTACATACTTAAACAAAACTATCATACAGCTCTACGTTTTTGTGACTTTTTTTATACACTTTAATCAAATTTTAATGAAAACAAAAAAAAAATGTAATAATTCAAGAGGTTCCTAGGTATGTTTTCTCTTCATCAGATCAGCAGGGCAAGTGTGCTTTAACTATTTATTACAATATTTGTATTTGAAATCAGCTCAGTGTTAGCTTACTAAGTGCACAACAATGTTAACAAAAAGCAGGACTCTAACCAAACCTGCCTCACAAAAGAAAAACTGTAATTCTATGCCTGGTTATTTTATCTACTCGTATAGAAATGTTTGTTTACCTGATTAAAAAGAAGTGAAAGTCACTGATGTTAACTTTATTAGAAGTTAGGACTTACACAGTCAAACGTGACTACCAACCGATAACAACTGCGAGTAAAACTTCTAAATAACATAACGCACATACCTCTGTCTTTTTGGCGTTTCTCCTCCTCCTCTCTTCTTCTCTTTCACCCCTGGGCTCCTGAAGGCTTTGGCTTTTTTGACATGATACCTGTTATTAGCGTACTGTCGATCAGTATCATTTAAGTAGTATTAATTGCCTGTCCATCTCGTCCACAAATGAGCAGGTGAGGAGGTTGTTGTTGTGATCATGCGCCCTTCAGGGTCAAGCAGAGTGTAGGAAAATAGGGTTTTGTTTAGGGAATTGTCATGTTTTGCAGGATTCTTTTGTAACATTACTGAGTTTAAGTCTGGAAATTCTTTAATACAAAAAAAGATAACCATAACTCGTAGACATTTGTTCGTCTTTTCTTCTTATCATACACTGATAATCTTATCATCCGCTGGCAAATCACGCCCCTAGCATTTGCCTATACTACCTATGCCATGGGCCGGCCCTGGTCACATCAGTCAAAAATCAAAACTGTCTGGACTTCCGATTGCAATGTAAAGGAAGGACGCACACAAGAGAGCTCCCAGCCCGCTTTCAAATAACTTTGTATTTAACTGAACTTTTATCTTTGCCTTTTGGCATAGACATTTATTTTTGGTTTGTTGTAAACATTTCACGGCAAAATGAGCAAAACATAAGAGTGCCAAATAATGTATCAACACTCAAGCTACAGTTACATGTGCAGCAGAGAATCTAGCATCGTATGCAGCTAACAGCACTAGCACTTCCTCAAAAGTCCCAGCTGCAGCCAAGGAAAGTACAACTTCTGCGCTCATCACTATGGATCAACTGGCGGTAGAGTTTGAAAAACAAAGGTCAAAACTTGGAGAAGACGTATTGTTTCTTATTCAAGACTTCTATAAACTGCTTCAGTCTTCTCTGGACTCGCGGCAGACAACAGCAGAATCGCCTTACTGCTGTGGAGTCGGTGGCTGGTGACAACTTTGAACGTCTGGCCACAGCAGAATTCACCACCAAAGAGCTCTGTACCCAAAGCCAGTCTTTTTTAGATCAACTCGATGACCTTGAGAACTGCTCACGGAGAACCAACTTATGCATTTTGAAATCCCTCAAAGGCAGTGAGGATGGTAAAGACCTGGTTAAGTTCATTTCAGAGGTGTTGAGAAAGATTATGGGCTCTGAAGTCTTCCCCACACCTCCCGAGCAGGAGAGAGCACACCTGACCCTGACGTTCAAATCTGGCCAAAGAAAAGCCCCCCGTACATTTCTGGTGTGTTTTTCCAGATTCCAACCAGAGGATGCAGCGCCAGGAATCACGATCTGAAGTACCAGGGTGCCACAGTAAGAATATATCAAGATTTTAGCCCATCGAGCTGCATTCAATGATATTAAACAGGCTCTGTACCATCAATTCTACCCCGCGTGGCTGTGCATAACCCAGGGAGATAATGTGCTTACCTTCAATTCACCCGATGAAGCTCAAAAGTTTTATCAATGGAAGTTTGGAAAAGAACAGATTCACACACACACACACACATCTCGCACCTGCACCTTGAGAACTGCAACCTGCCTGGACTCTTATGTTGTCAAACTAAACTGTGAACTCAACCTGAGAGCAGATCGGGGATTGAACTGAAGGTATGAACTCTCCCGTTGCTGTTCAGTGCTGGACTTGCCCATACTATGATCATATGCAGCTTCTCGATTTCATGCCTGTGATTTTGTTCCAGTATTAATCACACATACTTTTTTTATTTGATTGATCTAGCAACCTTTGGCTATCATTTTATTTTATGCATGACTGCTCTCATAACCATGGCTGATGATAAGGAAAAATAGTTCATTCCATTGAAATCTGCTGGGAGCCCTCCTGGGTGGAAGATCCCAGACTGTTTCACCAGAAATTTTTGTAAACTGTGTTTTGCCTGCAGCCTGCCCCAGAATGAGGGGAAATGTAAATGTTAATGTTCTGTTATTGTTCTGTAAATGGGATGGGGGTTATGGGAAGGGGACACTCCTAGATTTTCTCAAACTCTACTTTGTCTTATTTCTACTTCAAAGATAACTTATGAAGCTGAACATTTTGTTTGTGCTACTTTCTTACTTTGCCACAATGACATGAAATACATTGAAAATAATGTTTATCACATGGAACATGAAGGGTATTAACGGACCAATTAAAAGGGCTAGAATATTTAACCCCCTTAAACATTTAAAATGTGAAAACTCATTTCTTCAAGAAACTCACTTCCTCGTGAAAGATCAAACCAGACTCAGAAAAAAATGGGTGGGCCATGCATTCCACTCAAACCTGAACTCCAGAAATTGTGGAACAGCTCTTTTGATACATAAAAAACCCCATTCAAGACAACCATAGATCCAAAAGGGTGCTTTATTATGGTATCCGGACTTCTTTTCCACAAGCCTGTTTAAGTGTTTTTGCGCAAAATTGGGATAATGGAAACTTCGTTAAAACCTACCTCATTAAAACCAGATCTGAATTCACACCAGCTAATATTTTGTGGTGACCTCAACTGTACAATAAATCAAACACTGGATTGAACCAATGCTAAATCTTTGAACCCATCAGAAATAACCAAATCACTACCATTTTTTGGGGGGATTGTGTAGGAAGTGTTGACCCGATCTTAGTCTTTCTTTTCCCCAATTCAACTCTCACAAAGTAGGATAGATTACTTTTTTTATTGCTAGAGGTTTTCTTCAAAGGCTGAATACTCAACTATAGTTGAATCAGATCATGCTCCTGCGCTCCTAGATCTCCTACTTCCTATTAGCAATTTGAATTGACCTCCCTGGAAATTAGATGAATCTCTCCTGGCTGATAATGACTACTGAAAATGATATCTAAAAAAATTTAAGATTTTATGGAGTTTAATAACAAAGATAATATTTCTCCATCTCTGCTCTGGGAAACACTTAAGGTCATGATCAGAGGTGAGATAAAATCCTATTCAGGTAAAACTAATCAGATGACAGCTCAAACAAGACCAGCTACTTACATCATCACATGTAACTGATGCTCTGAATTCTAGCTCTCCTGGACTCTGCAAGATAAGGCTTGAACTCCAAATTCAGTACAACTTGTTTTCAAATGAAAAGACTGGAGCTCTTGCCAAAGTCCCTGGGATATATTTATGAGCACGGTGTTAAAGCAGGATGCTTTATAGCACACCAGCTAAACAGTCAATCGGTCGACCAACAAACTCCAGAGATAAAGAAACCCAATGGTAAATAAGCTATTGACACTGAAGCAATCAATAAAACCTGTACTTCATTTTATTCTAATCTATTTTCATCTGGAATATCTAACAGCACTGTCAATACAGAACACTCCTTTAACAATTTGAAGCTTTCCTCGAAAGTTACAAAGCAGAGGAGTGAGACTGAGCACCCCCGACAACAAGCAGAGATTGTAGATGCAGAGTAGTAAGTTGTGGCCCAGGTGGCTGTCCTATTGAAATCAATAAAAAGTTCTCAAGTCAACTGTCCACAATTTTCCTTGATATATTTACCAACTCTTTTTCACATGGATCACTACCAAAAACCCTAACTGAAGCATCAATTCTCCTCCTACTCAAGCCAGATAAAGAAAACACAGACTGCAGTTCATATCGACCTATCTCTCTCTTAGATAGCAATGTAAAGATTTCAGCCAAAGTTCTTGCAACACCTTTGGAAAACCACAATGCCCAGTGTTATTTTTGTTGAACAGACAGGAACTTGTTCACAAATATCCAAAGGCTTTTGGATTTTATCTACTCTCCTGGATCCAGTGGGGTACTAGAGGTGGTTGTCTCATTGGATGCAGAGAAAACCTTTGAAAGGGGTAGAGTGGGCATATTTGTATACGTGCTCAGAAAGTTTTGGTTATTGTTAGAGGTGTCCCAGTCCGATATTAATATCGGATATCGGTCCGATATCAGCAAAAAAACAAATATCAGTATCGTATAGGAATGCATCAAAAATGTCCGATATCAGCACTCCGATATAAGCAGTCTATTCCAGACTCCGCTCCTGCTGTTTTTATTTGATTTATTTAGGTTATTTTCTGGGTCTTCTAATTTATTCTTTATTTTATTCAATTACTAGTATTTTTTATGTTTAATGTTAAAATTTCTGTTACCTATTGGTTCATAATAAATGGGTCAGTTTTTCCTCATACCCACTGTTGCTGACTACTGTTCTTTGTTTGAATAATATCACTTAATAAAGCCTTTTCTAACATGACAGACATACTACAAAATAAGTAATAAAAGTAGGCATGTTTAATGCTGATATCGTATCGGATAAATATCGGTATCGGCCAATACTCAATGCTGCAGTATCGATATCGTATCGGAAATGAAAATGTAATATCGGGACATCCCTAGTTATTTTACCAACCTTGTATCTTGGATCAAACTTGTATGCTTTTCCTAAAGCTTCTGTAATTAGAAATGGCAAGCAATCACCGTATTTAAAATTATCAAGAGGGACCTGCCAGGGATACCTTATTAGCCTGCTACCATTAGCCCTCGCTAGAGAACCCTTATCTAAAGCTCTTAAATCATAGACATCAGTAAGTGGGATTTAGCGTTTGTCCCTTTATGCAGATGATTTACATATATGTATCCAACCCAATTCAAGGCATGCCATGCTTTATCCAGGAATTGAAGAACTTTGGTGCTCTTTCAGGGTATGAACTGAATTTCAGTAAAACATCCATGATGAGAATCTCTCGTTCCACCACATCCCAAAGGTGCTCTATTGGATTGAGATCTGGGGACTGTGGAGGACATTTGAGTACAGGGAACTCATCGTCATGTTGAAGAAACCAGTCTGAGATGATTCCAGCTTTATGACATGGAGCATTATCCTGCTGGAAGTAGCCATCAGAAGATGGGTACACTGTGCTCATAAAGGGATGGACATGGTCAGCAACAATACTCAGGTAGGCTGAGGACTTAAAACCATGCTCAGTTGGTACTAAGGGGCCCAAAGTGAGCCAAGAAAACATCCCCCACACCAGCAGCAGCAGCCTGAACCATTGATACAAGGCAGGATGGATCCATGCTTTCATGTTGTTGAGGCCAAATTCTGACCCTACCATCTGAATGTGGAGCAGAAATCCAGACTCATCAGACCAGGCAACGTTTTTCCAATCTTCTATTGTCCAGTTTTGGTGTTGCTGTGTGAATTGTAGCCTCAGTTTCCTGTTCTTAGCTGACAGGAGGGTCACCCGGTGTGGTCTTCTGCTGCTGTAGCTCATCTGCCTCAAGGTTGGACGTGTTGTGTGTTCAGAGATGCTCTTCTGCAGACCTCGGTTGTAACCAGTGGTTATTTGAGTTACTGTTGCCTTTCCATCAGCTCCAACCAGTCTGTCCATTCTCCTCTGACCTCTGGCATCAACAAGACATTTTGTCCCTCAGAACTGCCGCTCACTGGATATTCTCTCTTTTTGGGACCATTCTCTGTAAACCCTAGAGATGGTTGTGGGTTAAAATCCCAGTAGATCAGCAGTTTCTGAAATACTCAGACCAGCCCATGTGGTACCAACAACCATGCCACGTTCAAAGTCCCTTAAATCACCTTTCTTCCCCATTCTGATGCTCGGTTTGAACTGCAGCAGATCGTCTTGACCATGTCTACATGCCTAAATGCATTGAGTTGCTGCCATGTGGTTGGCTGATTAGAAATTTGAGTTAATGAGCAGTTGGACAGGTGTGGATAATAAAGAGGCCAGTGAGAGTACATCAAGAAAGTTTTCTGCTCCTGGTTGAAAAAATTAAACAAGATCTCAAGAAATGGAAACTCTTAACCTCAAAAAGTCAGTTGTACAAAAAATAATGTTCTCCTGAAATATCAATGAATTCCACTTTATATTCCTAAATGAGTTCTTAGACTCTTTTGATAAAACTTTCGTCTCATTTATTTGACCTAGGTTACGTACCATAGTGACCCAAACTACAAGGGGGCTTTGCTCTTCCAAACCAGCTTCTATATTGGCTTCATGCCCCTGACACAGCTTGGACTCTGCTTTTTTTCTCTGTGGCAAAGGTTGGGGTTTTCTCAATTTAATGACATGTATATAAATAGTGTTTTTGCAAGCTTTGGAGAGCTGTCTCTCTTAAAAATGTAATCTCCCCAGATCCAGCCTCTTCCATTACTTCCAGATTTTTCATTTCCTCCAAATTCATGATCCCGTTTTTTCAAATAAGCCTTTAGCTCTGGGCTTAGATGACATGATTATGATCCCTTCTGTATCAAAGGTCTTTCTAAGACATACAACTGTATATCCTCTTTTAATAAACACATCCCTTGCAAAGATTAACACAGACTGGGAAAAGGAACTGAGGGAGATCATGGGAGAGGAAAGTTGCCCTACAAAGGATAAATGAAATTACTTCCTGTTTAAAGTTGAATATTATACAGTTCAAAGTTGTACATTGGGAAAATTTCTCCAAAGCAAAACTTTCAAGAATATATGCGGGTGTAGATGCTAGCTGGGACAGATGTCATAATACTCCTGCTAATTTAACTCACATGTTTTGGTTATATCTTTCATCTTACTGGAGTATTATCTTTGACCTTATCTAGGACCCTTGACATTGAACTTCAAACAAATGCAGCTGCAGCTATATTCAGTATCACAGATAAAGATAACCTTACACTAAGGGGGAAACATAAAGATGTTATTGCTTTTATAACACTACTTGCATGCAGAAGATTGCTGCTGCACTGGAAGTCATCAAACCCACCAAAGGCATCCCTGTGCTTGAGTGGTTATTGCATTTCATACAATTAGAAAAGATTTAATAACCACTGAGGGGGTCTAGGAACAGATTTCACAGCATGTGGGATCCAGTTTTGTTGTATTTACGCAAACTTCAAACTGTACTGGATACTGTGTGGGAGAAAAACAAAGTTATTTTATTGTCTTCAAATTTTTTTATTTTTTTTTTTGTTTTAACATATTACAGAGGGGGGGTCCATCATGATCTGGGGCTTTGTCATTCAGTGAACACTAGAGCTTCAGGTGGTGCAGGGTGGTCAAACAGCGGCTGGTTATGTGCAGATGTTGCAGCGGGCATCCTTCATGACTGAGGGCCCTGGTCTGTGTGGTAACAGCTGGTTTTTTCAACAGGACAACGCTGCAGCTCACAATGCTGGCTTGATGAAGGACTTCTTCAGAATAACATCACTCTTTGGACCATCCTGCATATTCCTCTGATTTAAATCCAATAGAGAACATTTGGGGATGGATGGCAAGGGAAGTTTATAAAAATGGCCGTCAGTTACAGACAGTTAATGCCCTTCGTGAAGCCTCATTAAAGTGATACTCCGAGATGGAACAAGTTGGGTCCTATCACAAGGTTTAGGGCAGAAATTACCCCTACAGCAGTGTTTTTGTGCAGCAGAAGCCCAGAGCGCACGCGCCAAACACCCCCTCCCTGCTCCTCTGCCGGTTTCCTCTGCACTCAGACGGGGCCATATTTTACTTGACCAAAAACACGAATAAACTGACTCCCACCAAAAAGCTCTGATATCGGTCTGCATTCACGCTTTATACTAAGTGAACGACAGGTCGTCCTCGCTCTCATAATCACTCATCTTTACGTTGTTATTGCATAATTCGTCCTGGCAGACTACCTGCGTTTGTTTATATCTGGCACACCGCGTGCGCAGACTGATACACTAAGCGGCAAGCACCTCGTAGCCAGCTGTGGCTCTGCAGCGGAGGTAGTGCCTGTTTTACGACACGATGAGAACTAGAGCCTTATTTAGCGGTGTTTTTGTGTGAAAGTAACGCGCTGAAAATTCTCTAAATAAAGCATGAATGCAGACCGATATCAGAGTTTTTTTGTGGGAGTCCGTTTATTTGTGTTTTTGGTCAAAAAAACACAAATAAAAATTGGCCCCATCTGAGTGCAGAGGAAACCGGCAGAGGAGCAGGGAGGGGGTGTTTGGTGCGAGCGCCCTGGGCTTCTGCTGCACAAAAACACTGCTGTAGGGGTAATTTCTGCCCTAAACCTTGTGATAGGACCCAACTTGTTCCATACAGGAATATCACTTTAAAGGGCAACTCCGTTTTTTGACACCTGGACCTTATTTATAGGTGTGTGCATGCTCATATACTCAGACAAACATCGTGCAGCTTGGAGTCCTTCAGAAGTTATTTAGATCCAACCGATTTTAGACGCGCTTAGCGGGGGCCACGGCAAGGGAGCTTCAGCGTGGGACATAATCTCTGCAAAATCGCTCATTTCGGCTATATTATATATAAAGTCAAGCTGACTTTATGATAACACTGGCGATGGATGAAAAAATATAGCTGAAATGAGCGATTTTGCAGAGATTATGTCCCGCGCTGAAGCTCCCTTGCCGTGGCCCCCGCTAAAATCTGTTGGATCTAAATAACTTCTGAAGGACTCCGAGCTGCACGATGTTTGTCTAAGTGAGTATATGAGCATGCACACACCTATAAATAAGGTCCAGGTGTTATAAAACGGAGTTGCCCTTTAAGATCCAAATGTGCAAAAAGTACATTCAAGCAATTTTTCAACTGGTCTTAAGATTTTGATCAGGTCTGTATATCTTTACAGTTTTTATTAACTTTGAGGCATTTCCAGTCCCCTTTTCATAGTAAGCCCATCCAGATTTACAACAGCACTTGGACCACTAAACCACAAAATAATGTGTTACAGGTGAGCTGCAAAGGGCACCAGAGCCTTTGTAATATTTACCAACCAAACTCCTGTGGGAATGTCTGCAAAAGGTCTTAGAAAATTGAAGGATGAGCCTAGGTGAAATTAACTGAGGTTACTACCCCCCACTTTCCCAGTGTGTCCGCATCCACTCTTATATGCTCTGATATTAAATCATCTGTTCTTTAACTCAAGCCACATATTCGTTTTGTGACCATATGTTGAGATTCAGTAGATGAAAGCAACAGTAAACTAAGACATACATTAAAGGGATGCAAGCAGAAAAAAATGATGTTAAATCACACTCTTCTTGTAACATAATTAACACAATATGTAACATGATCAAACACACACAGAGGCACAGACACATACCCACACTTACGGAAGGGAAATGCTAGTTCATTGCATAAGGGCTAATTAAGTATTTCTCTTCACGTGGCTTTTGCACTCTGTGTGAAGGTGAGGAGGAACCATTACGAAGGGAAAGTCAACTAATTTGCTCAGGGAACAACGGGGAACAGAGTTGGATGTGGAGCGCAGAGAGGGACAGCTGGGGAGAGGGGGTGGGAGAAAGAAGAGATGCAGGGAAAGAGATAAAAAGGACAAGGGGCAATTACAAGGCAAGGAGAGTGAAAATAAACAGACATGAAAGAGGAAGGCATCTTTTGAAAACAGCAACAGGTCACTGTTAGTGTGAGGCAGCAGGTGAACAATGGTCTCCTGCTCTCGTCTTTGTGATACTGCAGATGTACTCATCCCCCTTTTGAAAGAACATCTAGAGCAGAGGTACTCCGCTGCGACAGCCGTCACCACATCCATGTCTTTATAGCCTGAAATGACACAAACCCTAAGTGTTTCAATCTGAATCACCTTCACCACTGTTTACCTGATGTGACTCGTGTTTTCTCTCCGTTTTGGATCCTGTCATGCTGCATGTATGAAGAGTACTGGACCTGTGCAGAGGAGTCATGTTTATTGATTCATTGGCTTTCAGGAAACAGATGCAGCAGCTGATCCTTGAAGTCGGTTTTCAGTAACAAGCAGAGGCAGAGATATTATGCTGCAGCAGCTTGTTACCACCATGGTGTGGTGTGTCGTTTGGGGAATGTGAGCAGAGGAGCCTGAAGACAAATGGGCCAATCATGGGGATCTAGAATTAGCAGGCTGCCTTCACCGAGGCTGATGATGATTACATGAACCAAACACGGCTCATTTGGCTCGAGCTGGTTTGAATATTTGGTTTGGTCAAAACCTCCATGAAAAGAAGGACAATTAGACGTGTGCTAGCATCACACCCCCTGCTCTGCTTCTGGTTAGAAGATCAATGCTACTCTTACACTCTTCACTAACTACACAGCCCCAGAGCCATTAACTAAGCAAAGTGCTGCTCGAGTGGTTGCTTCTTTCAGCAGCTCTCTCTTCATTCCTGTTTTCCCCCTTTTTTTCTTGTCTTTTTTTGTCTTCATATTTGGACTCTGTTATTACTTAATGGCCCATTTGTAAACCATTGACACCAAACTGGTTGCGTTTGCAGTGGTGGTTATACTTTTTTGTTCCTGTGTATTTCCAGAGAGCCTGAATGTAACCATGGTTGCACTGTTTTACCAGCTGCTTGCCCAGCTGTTAGCAGCCTGTAGCATGTTGATGCTATAAGGTGCTAGGCCTGATGCTCCCTGTGAGCTGAGGAGCCCTCACAGAAAAGAAGTATACTTTAAAGTTCAACTTTGAAGTATACTGCAGCAAGTGTACTAAAGTCAGTTTACTAGTTGTTTACTCATAAGTGGAAACTTATTAGGACTAAATTGGCCCATTTTTTCAGTTTACACAAAGTAAACTTTGAGTACACTACTAGTTTGTTTCCAAGTTGTATTTTGTTTTGCAAGTAAACTACAAAGAGACTCACAGGTATACTCTAATTTGACCAGTTATATTAAAGTACTAGCACACTTTTCAGTTTATAAAATTGTTTCCCCAAAGTATGTAAAGATTCAGACATAAACTCTAGTTTGAATGGTTCATCATCAAAAAATCTGTCAATAGTCATTCCTAGATTAAACTGAAGTTTAAGGTGTTGGCTTGAAATGTGTATCGCCCATTTTCCAACTCACTGTAACAAAGAGTTAATTAACTGTCAAAGACACACTGACTTATTGTGACAACCAACCCCATCACAGGGAAAATTGTCACATACTGTGGGCATCTTTGTAACTATGTTATTTTAATGGGAAATCCTTTAAAAGTCAAGAAGGCAGAACTAAACTTAGATGTTTAATTACATTACAATTACATTGATGTATCTTAAAACGAAATAAGTAATGAGCATGAACAGGAAGCATATTGTTAGGCTAGCCCACTGTATACCATATACATACATCATATGTCATACATACATCATAAATCAGTGACAACCAACCCCAAAGGAAATGTGACAACCAATTGGAATTTCATAGGCTAACAACCATGTAACAACTTGTTAGCTAGCTAATAGCAATCTTAACTACAGCATCACACTTTTTAAGGGTAACAACTGTTTTGTTATTAATCCATTGTGTAAAAACCTGGACGAGAAATACTGAGGAGCTGAATATTTACAATTTCACATGAAAATGCAAAAAGTTTTCTCACCTCAAGTTCAGCTTTCTTACTGCAAAATAGGACTATGTAGGTGATCCCTGATCCCATTTCCAAAATTTCCATACAGCAATCTGAGAAACAGCAACCTCTGGTGGCGAGATATAATGAGTGTGACATCTCCACTCTAACACGAATTATGTCAAAATATTGAAAGATAAAAAATTAATGATGGAAAATGATAAATGTATATTTTTTAAAGATTTAATTGATTCTCATATATTTTATTTCTACAGAAATAACATTTTTTTAATTTTGATATATGGAAATGGAAATACTGTAAAACACTTTTTTTTTTGACATCTCCAAATTTTATCAACACACTGCACAAGAGAGCATATATTATAAATCAGCTTAAAGTTCAGTATGATTCATTCCACAGTATGTTTAATTCCACTTTTTTTTTTCAGACTGATACCAGTAAGTACTTTTACAAGTACTGGCCAGGTTCCGTCTGTAGTATTAAATACCCATTTACATAAAATCAAACCCTGTTATGTTTTGACTCCTAAACACATCCTTATGACTGTGAGGAGTAGGCAAAGAGTAGGCAATTTTCAATACTGGACATGAACACATTAAACATTGCAAGTTTATGTATTGAAAAATAAATATGTTAAATCGAAAAACTTTGATATTTTATTATCACACAAATTAATATTTATTACCACAAGAACACACAATAGTACCAAAATTGGTACCGTTGAGTACTGATACCAATTGCCAGGTACCAGGCATCGGAAACATATATTTCCAAATGTGAAAGGTAAAGGTAAAAAATTCTGGCACAACTTCACCAACTTCCAAGGTGCTTGGAGAGAAAGAATCTTGAGGAGGTCAGAAAAGCTCCAGCAGCACTTGTAGTTTAGAAAACAACTTTATTAGACCAACGTGTTTCAGCTTGTGGCCTTCATCAGGGTCATGGCCCTGATGAAGGCCACAAGCTGAAACGCGTTGGTCAGATAAAGTTGTTTTCTAAACTAACAAGTGCTTCTGGAGCTTTTCTGACCTCCAAATGTGAAAGGTACCCATCCCTACAAGTTCTCTCTCGAGTGCTCGCCTGACCCCCAAGTACCTATACCACAAGTACTTTTGATGCACACAATTCAATGATCAGTGACAGTTTATTTTTAACAAAGACAGCACAGTCTCTCTAGCATTAAGTCCAAAATAAAACACAAACAACTCTTTCTGAGTAAACTATTTGTAGCTAAAGCACATTTGCTGTGGTGTCAAACAGTGGCAATGTAGCGCCAACTACTGGCAACGGAGACCTGCGCGATGTAAGATTTATTTGCCTTGAGTATCAGCTTCTGGTATTGGTGCTCTGCACAAGAACCAATACCTAGGAAAAAAGGCTAGTATTGGCCCGATACCTGATCCCTGGTAGTAGTACTCACCCATCACTAATTCATTCCTTCTGTTTAGCACAGTCAGATTATAGATTACAGATTATAGATAGAAGAAGTTATAGAGATTCAGAATTGTTACCGTGAAGTGATGAAAACAGTCAGATTCTTTCCAAACTCACTCTGTCTCACTGGTAGCAACATGACCTCAGAGCAGGTTATGACTCACACAGACAGCTTTCCACTCTATTACAGGCTATTATCCTATTTGCTCTCATTATATATAATATGTTCCCCATAACAGAGCTCGATTACTGTAATCTAACAATGAAATATTCCCAGGCATAGAAAAAAGTTAAGGGTGAAAACATTTTGTAGATTTGAGTTTTTAGTTGAGAACAACATTAGAACAGATACAATAAAGATTTAGTTGAGTGGGTATTCTGCTTTCACTTGTTTCAGATGTGGGTATTTAAACAGTGCAGGGTGTCCATATCTAACCTGCAGGTTTTCAAGCCATTGTTGTAGAAATCCCTGAGTTTGTCTGTGAACTAATCAAAACAGTCCATCCTGAAAATAGCTCCAGATCTTTATGAGGTCTTCACAGGACTAGCAGAAATTATGAGTTGGTTCCCGGCTAGTTGGAAGGGCAGGGTTTTTTGTGCATTGGCTTAAGGAAAAGCTTCCTACGTGAACGACACCCATGCATGCCACTCCTCTGCAGTGTGCGCTGTATTGTGTGATGGGAAACGGTCACCCCAGTTTGAACTTTTATAGTGATTTTCTTCTACCTTCCTTATCAAGTGACACTCCTGTTGAGGCGTTAACCTCCTTAGACGGCCTATACTGCACCACTTTTGCTACAGTGTTTTGACTGACAAGAAACGCTTTACTGCTCTTCTTGTAGCCTTCACTCTTTTTGTGTAAAGAAATTATTTTATCCCTGAGATCTTGACACATTTCTCGTACATGTGGTGCCATTGCTGATAGCATGAAGTGTTGAGGGGTTTCCTCATTATTTAACACCCCTGTTATAGTCAGCTGTCTGCTGAAACCTGTGTATTGAGTAATTCGATTCACCTGTGGTTGCAATCTCGTCTGGGAGAATTTTGCCTGCTTTTTTCCAAATGCTTCCATTCGGATGTACTCATTTCTGCCCCATGATCTTTACAGATTTGTGAAGAGAATTTCTTTTTTGAATGTGCAAAATAACTAATTTTGCTGTAAATCAACTGCACACATTTGTGGGATTATTTTGCAGTATAGATTGCTGTTTAAGATGTTGAGTCTGAAAGAAAACTAAAGGTTTTCTGTAATGATGGTGAGATGAAGCCTCATGAGGCATCGAATCACTTGAGCCTAGTGGTTCGAGAAAGGGTTCATCTCTTGAGGCTTTATTTGCTCACGAAACCACCTTCTGGTCAGGCACATAATCCCAGGCAGTTATAGCTTAACCACATGTGATTCATTGAACTTCTGTGCCTGTTTTCGCTCTTGGGAAGGACTGTTGATTACAAAAATAAAAATAATAAAATGTTCAACCAAATAATTTCTCTACATAAATGATCACATATTCATATAAAACAGCATTTTTGAATATTCTGTGTGTAAATTTCCCATAAATGGAGGTATTAATGATAAGGCAGGTTGTTTAATAATGATTTTCTGTTGCTTTAGGAAAATTGCATTAGCTTTAACAGGCAGAGCACAGTGAAAGTGTGGGGAGCGCTGAATATGCTTACATGGGCAATATAATATAATATACAGTACAGGGGAGATTTTACTCATTTTCATTTTGAACTAACGGTTCTTCAACTGTTTCGAACTATTTCGAACTATAAACGCTATCCCAACTCTAGTATCAACACTATCAGTGACTGATCAACTCTCTATCAAAAGCCTACATTTTGAATGGAGCTGATGCTGCCGTCAAACCTCGCGGTAAGCTCTGAACCACTTTCTGAAGCAGTCACGTGGTACAGTCGGGCAACGAGGCTTCGGACGTCATCATTTTTGGCTACTCGCGTCGTGGTAACGCCCCCTCCATTAGTCGATACACTCTTCGAAGCCTCAGCACATCTTGTAACATCACTAGTTTTCTGCGCATTACATTATGATATGCACTGTACCTGGCAGGTATTGCAACAGACATAAAGCCCTGCCCCACCCAGAAACTTTGATCATATTTTTGGTTTAAAAAGGATCTGTAAAAAAAAATCAAGAATGTCAACAGAAGTGTAATAGATTGACACAAATGTCCGGGCATTCGTGGGCGGTACCAACAGCGCCATTTTTTTGGAGGTGCAAACAAAGTGCCATAGCAACCATAACAACCCATTCTAGAATGGAACTGTGGGCATAAGCCTGTAACCACTGACCGGGTTAAGAAGAAGGCATGGGCGCCACGGAATGAGGCAAAGGGTGTGTATGTGTGTTCGGCACACGTCATTTGTGGCAAGTACAGTATGTCTAATTATAACCATGGTTAGAGTTTGTTTAGAATAGAATAGAATAGAATAGAACTTTATTTGTCATTGCAACCAGTGCAACGAAATTTTGTGTTAGTTTAGCAGAACCACACACTTCACGATCTTCACTACTACTAGCCTGCCAAGCTTCGTTGCTGTCGTCAGCCGCAATCTACTCCTCCGCCTGTCTGATCCCAAAAAGCACACAAATAAATTGAATATATAACTTTAAATCAGAAGATCATGATGACAAGGTGAGGTGACTAGATTTCTAACTGGGACAGCAAAAGATATTGCGAAGTATCCTGTCATTTTCCTTAGCTGCTGTCACTTGGTCATAGTAAAATTACAAATACCCTACAGCTTAAGCTTTCGTTTATATCGAGCAAGGGCACTGGGCTCGAGCTAAGTTATGTAGTCCGATGACATGGAAGCCCACATGACCTTACCAAATGAACAAACAAACGTACAAACTGGCATAAAAGTCTTAAAAAGTAGTCGGACCGCAGATTTGTACTGTTGTTCTGAGTGTGCTGCTATGGGCGTTGCTGTGGATTGTTTGCACCTCAGGAAAAAATGGCATCGCATTGCACATTTAGCGTGACGTTTGCTTTTGTGAACCTATAGTGACTTCCTTAAAGCATTTGAAGAGTTCATTTTCAAAAGCAGATAACTCTGTTTTAAAAAAGAAAAGTTTTTAAAAGAAACAGCTGTAGCGTATAGTGGTTTCTGCAACAAAACATGAGCTTTGATCCGGTTTCCAACAGGAGGTATCGGCATTGCACCAAAATGGATTTCAGCTTTGTAAACAATGCAATACAAAGAGTACATCACAAGCATCAGCTCATTTTTTTTTCCAAAATGGCGTTTATCTGTTTTTGCAAATGAACTCTTCATCTTTATTTGCTATAAATGATGCCTTAAAGACCCATAATTCAGCTGAGGTGCAAACAATTTGGTCAACAACCAAAATGACAGACAGCTGATAGAGCCTGAGGAGGCTTACACAAGGGGGAGATTTTCTGCAACTTGATGCTCTAACAGTTTACACCTCCCAATTATTGTGGCTTTATTTCAGGCTCTTGCAGTCATTTCATACCAGGAGTGTGTGGATGAGCGCACATTGGTGTACGTTGGAGAGGTTTATATGACAGCATCAGTCTTCTCTCTGCTTCTCTCCCACTGTTAGTGTCTGTGTAATGGAACCAGCGATGTGTGATTGATGGCACTTGTGGTAATGTCTGAAGATTATGATAAATTTAGTTTTGCGAGCTTGTGGGCAATTGTGGAAAAACCTGGATCCATCACTGCAAAATGTATTAACATCTCCATATCCCATAAGAGTAGTCTCCACCAACTTTTAAGAGTTTCTGCATTGAGATGATTAACAATGATCATTTAAAAACAGTAATAGCTACCAGTTATTCATTTGTTGTCTTTTTTGCTCAACTGGGCCTATTACATAATTTGTCTTCTGCATGTGTCATCTGTCACATCACCTGACCCTGAAACAACCTCTGCAGATGGTGGTTCAGTATGGGTCTGCCTCTCCCAGAAAGCCTGTGTAAAATGCTCAAACTAACACTGTTAATTATTTTGCAGAACTAATTCAACACAAAGATGATTATTTTGGTGGTGAGATTGCTTAATTTCCAATCAACTGCTCAGGTCCAACTTCCCACCGTGCATGCTCTAACACAGGTTCAACTGCACACAAGCTGATGGAGCACAGGTCAGGAGCTGAGGAGCTTTGCACATTTCTGATAATCTGTGAGTTATTGGAGTGACTTTTCTCAAACTTTTGAAACTGACTTCATTTGATAATCAATGATCAAACCTTTTACTTCCTTTTTCTTTCTTCTCCATTTTGTTTTGACTTCACAGCAGGGATGTAGCACTGTTGAGGTACACATCCTCCACTGAGGTGGGGAGTAGCTGAGTGTTATTCATGATTAACTTGCTTTGTTAGCCTAAATGATACTACAGTGAGCTGCAAATGATGTGGATCACACAAAAGAGTCAGAATTCTCATTGCTAGGAACAGCTTCACAGACGGCAAAAGGGGGCGGTTCCAAATCCTCACTTAACATGATGAGATAGATCACAGATGACGTGCAACTGCAAACGGCCTTTTCAGATGTAAAGTGCGTGCAGCAGGACTCACCACAGGTTTAATGTCATGTTAAGTTTTTTTTACCCAGAAACAGCATTAAAGGAATTCACTGTAATCAAAGTAAAAATTAGCCCAATAAACATCCTTACTGCCTTTGCCCACTTCATAAAAAATAATTTACAGTATTATTTTAAATAATATTGAACTTAGAAAGGAAACATTGTGGAGCGCCGATTGTAAAGTTGCACACATAGCAAAGACAACATTTCTCCACATTTAGCTCTGAAACATAACTTTTTTCTGCACATCTAGAGAAATATCTTAAATTTCTTTTTCAAATATTATATATAAATGTTGAATAGTTTATCTAAATGTTTTAACTAAATGTTAAATGTTGAATATAAATATTATAAATTAATGTCCTGATTTGAAATATTTAGCTACGTTTCAAAACATTTAGTTTTATTCTAAATATTTAGCTAAAACTACATATTTATCTAAGATTTATAAATTATTTGCAAAAATTGCTAAATATTTACCAAGATTTTTAAATATTTGGTGAAGATTTCTAAATCTTGAGGTACGTTTTCTAAATATTTAGCCAACATGCAAATCCACACTCCTGTCTGCTGGAAGTACCAAAATAAAAGCTTGAGGAAGTGATCCAGCCCAGCAAGTTTTGAGGAAGTCAAACACAGTTGGCTAAATCAGCCATTAGAAAAAAAACGTATCAAGTGCTGTGATGGCGCTGTTGAAGATCCTGTGGCCGACATCAAAGAAGTAGAGCTTGAGATTCAAAATATCGCTTCCTCAAACTTTTATTCTGGTACTACCGTGGGCGGGAGTGTGAATTTGCATATTAGCTAAATATTTACAAATCTTTGCTTAAGATTAAGAAAGCTTGACTTCATATTTACATTTCTCTAAATCTGCAGAAAAAGTGATGTTTTAGAGCTAAATGTGGGGCAATATTGCTGTTATTAGTAGTGTGTGCACCTTTACAATCGGCGCTCCATAAAACAAATGCACAAGTGTGTAAAGAATTAAGGCGATATTTCAGTTTTTTAAGTGGAAGTTGTATGAGTAACATGGCACTAGTAATCGTACCAACCACAATGGATGACAGTCATCTCAGCCCCTTTAATGAGAAACTGCCAGGAGGAACTTCAACCCACAAACTCATATCAAGTCTGCAACTATTCGCAGACGCAACACAGGTATGCAGCGCCCTGATTGGCTGGTCAGATCTGCAGGCTTCAGAAAAAAATAAAAATACAACCAAGCTGAATGATGAGTGATTATAACAGCATCGGTGACATGAAGCAGACACATGTTAACACTAGGAATGCACGATATCATCGGCACAATATCGGTATTGGCTGATAAAAGCTTAAAAACACGTTTATCGGTATTGGCAGATATGAAAATTTCTGCCGATATGCACAGCCGATAAGGTGCTATTCAGTTAGGATTATTATTATTTTCCATCTGAAAAATAAGCTCCTTAAATAAAATGTAGCACTTCATTTATTTGCACTGCAGAGCTCTGTGTCTGTCACCAGGTTGTTACAGTAGCTCTGAAATAATCAAATGCAACTTGGTTATGTTTAAAAATGCATTGTACATTTAAAGTTCATGTGATCTAAAGAAATTATTTTTCTGTATTTCAATACTGAATGTCTTGAGTTTGAAAAAATAACACATTTCTTATTTATGGTAAAATCAAATGTTTTTTGTCTTGTTTTATGTGTGTTTCTTAAACAAATAAGACCGTCACAATAAGAGTAACATATAAATTCCAGTACAGGATAGACTTAGCTTACTTTACAGTGAAAAAAACAAACAAACTTGTGATTATCGATATCGGTATCAGCCAGAAGGGGTTTCGATATATCAGATATCAGCTAAAATCCAATATCGTGCATCCCTAGTTAACACCTACAGTGTGTTTTCAGAAATAGATGCAACTTGGGGCTCAGGTATGGTGTACTAGTTTAAATTTGACGCCCCATGAGGTTAGCCCCCCGAACAAGTGGCCTGGGCTCAAATCCAACCTGTGGACTCTTTCCTGTATATCACTCCATTCCCTGCTTCCTGGCTTGTCCTCTCTTAATAAAATACCCCAGAAAAAATAACTTAAAAAAAAATCCAGGCAAATAGATGCCACAAAGGAAAACCCAACAAAAGTTTGATGGTAACTAGAGAGCTGGAGAGATGTAAAATTGCCTGGAGGTGCAGGTGCATAAACTCAGGCAGACGTCTGCAAATGGATAAAAAAAAAAAAAAAAAAAAAGAAGAAAAAAACAGGCTTTTAGGGCATACACTTCAGTCTTAGGTTAGAGTCCTTCAAAGTTAAATTTCATGGCAGACTTTGCCCTGTCTGCAGAGAACTGTAGCCCAGCCGTTTCTCCTCACAGTTTCTCATTAAAGGCGCTAAGATGAGATATCTGTTACAGCTAATACACTTACTAGTGATTCATAAAACCCTACTTCCAAAAAAAACTAAATATCCCTTCAACTTTGTTTAACATTAGGAGGTTATTATCCTACAGACAATTATTTTCCATAAAAGAGAAATATATCCAGTTTGCAAAAGTAGCAATAAAGTAGACATAATAATCCCCGCGGCGTTTCATCTTACTTTACGTAAAAGTTTCAGTTCTGTTGCTGGGAGTAAAATTCTCCCACTGCCACTGCCCATGCAGGATAATGAGAACAGAAATCAATCAGTCGATCCGCTCCGATTGCAGTTAGGGCAAATACGGTAGAACAAAAAGAGCTAGAAGTGCTATTTTCTCTGTGATGTGGGATCAATTTTTGTCTATAAGGCCCTCGATAATGATATCCAAAGAACAGCCAGAGCAGAATACAGCCTAATGAGGGCTGCCAAAATGTGTAGGCATAGTCAAACTCTGCCGCCTGTTTTACCCTTGAAAATAACAAAGAATAAAATGACTTCAGTTTGACAGCAAGGTCATGACTGCTTTGATTTTTCATCCTGATTTTCTTTCTCACTGATAACATGAAAGGTCACCATGGTAGAGACATGTTTAACACTAAAGAATCCGCAGAAGCCTTGTCACATGAGCATAATGCACTGTACTGTGTGCTTCCTTAAAGCGACACCAGCTTCAGACATTGAGGCAATGAGTATTTTTAGATGTAGAACATATCAGAGATCTTAGCAACACAGCTCAACCATTCACAATGAGCCTGAAAGTCACATGAAGATGCCTGGATACACTATTAGAGAAGGTAATTATTTGAATCTCACACGTGTTGGAAACATTAGGAGACATGACAAACGGTGAGTGCGCGTTAACTAGCAAACACATTTTCACGTCTTTCTGTCAGTTTACTCTATTCAGCTTCCCTGAAAGTCTGTGGTAGCAGCATGTGTAGAAGAGAGACCATTAGAGGAACCATTAGAGAAACCGCTTAACCACGTGGAAATCTCTGATGGGATGTTCAAGATGGCATTTCTGTACAACTGCACATAGGCTCAACAGTGCTGGAGCTCGATGCTGACATCAGTATGCCAGTGATTTTAATGAGAGAAATGTTTGGCATCTGTTGACTATTGAATGTTTAAATGACAGTTTTTCTTATAAGCATTAAAGTATGAGGGCTTGTTAGAGCTCGAAATGTAACACAAACTGTGATAAAGAATGAAAGTCATGGGGCCTGAAACGTAATAACTCGTTAATAATGTAACAAAAGTGTTGAGTCCTAAGTGTGATTAAAAAACATGGAATAATTGACCCAAAATGTAACAGTTTGTTATTTGGGGGCAAAAAGTTGCTACATTTTGGGTAGAGAAAGACCGATATGGATTTTTTAGGGCTGATACCGATACCGATCATTGGTAGGCAAGGAGGTCGATAACTGGTATTTAAAGCTGATATTGATTTGCAGTCAAAGTGAAAATATTAGTGTCAAATTTTGAACTTTACAAACTTCAACACTTTTTTTTCCTTATAGAAGAATATGTGCTTTTTATTAAAAAATTAAGGCAGCGTATTTTATGAAGTTTAATAAAAACAAAAAATAAATAGTTCAAGTTTTGTACAGTAAATATAGTTTTCCAAAATTTCATTGTAACTGCAATAAAAACTGGACAAAACTGAGTTTTAGCTGCCTGTATTGGCATGTATTGCAGTCCCATTGATTTACTGTTAAGTTTTCACATGACTGATTTTAAATGTTTTTACCATCTAGGGCACCCTATGGAAGCGCTTCCAAGGATAAACTCTGTGCAGCCAAGCACCAACAAGCAGCTCCTGAATGCCTGCTGTTTAAAACATTTCTTAGCATTTTTTAAGATGCAGGAAAAAAACATATTCCTGTAGGTTTTGATTAAACCTACAGGTTTGAATAAGGTCATGATGAAGTTAAAATAAGGTCATAGACAGTAAGAAAGTCACAATGCTAATTGCGTCAGCCCATCAGGGGGATTTTCCGTTGACATTAGCACTAAGCTAGCGGACTTGTGCTAACCGAAGCTAGCTGGTTAAGAATCACTTTCCTTTGCTAAGTTAAGCCGCGTTTCCACCAAGCAGTCCGGGTTGGTTCAGTACGGTTTGGTACAGTTAAGCCTGATCCCACAGCAAACTGCTCTCTTGCGGTGGGTGGTGTGTAAGCTGGACGCTGCAAGCCCCAGCTGTTAAACAATAGTGTGACGCCGTAGCAGCACGACACAGTTTACCTGGCTAATAAATCCATCAAAGAAGAAAAACGCGACACAGTAAACAAAGAGCAAAGATGGAAGACATGCAGCATTTTGTCCTCTCTGTGATTGACATGTAGCTCTTTGATAAAAAGTGCAATCAAGCTTTGTTTCAGAGAAGTCTGTGTGCCGCCAGGAGAAATACAGCCGCTGTGGCACAGTGATGATTCTTTTGACCAATCAACAGTCTGCAGTGTGTTGCTCCACCTTCTGAGAGCGGATCAGTTCAGTCTGGCACCCATACGGAAGGGTCCCAAAAAAGTAGGCCGGCTCGTCTCAGTTTCAGGGATCTGTCCCGGGATGAGTCAGTGGAAACCCCGCTAAAAGCGCACCGTACCGAGACAAACCGACCCGGACTGCTTGGTGGAAACGTGGCTTAAGAGCCGCCCAGTGATCTGCCCTGCTGAGCACATATGTCCAGGGAGGGGAGAATAGAGGTTATTAGTTTTCTACTCTCACACACACACACAAACACACTTCTATGACTATTTACATATCAGTATTATCAGCAACCTTAATTCATGTGATCAACGAACACGTCTGGAGGAGCTGCCGCTTATGTTTACATAACATTATTGGGCTCACAGTAACGTTGCAGTTGTAGATGACTGGAAGTTTGTTACAATTTCGGGAGAGTCTGCTGACTTAACATCTATCTGCTATCCAGAGTTTCTCCTCTTGGCAAAACCTTTTTTTTTTTAGGTACGATGTGTGTGTGAGAAAGAGACAGCGCTGCATGCGCACAGCTTTCACTGCTGATTGGCTTTTACCTGAGCCATGGCTCTGCTTGTAACCAATCAGATGGTACAGTGGTTGGGACGGTTTTTGGACTGAGAAGTGACTGCAGACAGCGGCGCGGCTGCATTTGAGCTGAAACAGCACAGTTTTGGATTGGTTTCTCATCAGCTGTCGGATTAAAAAAAAGGCTAATGCCTATAATCGTTCTATCCCTAATTTTGGGTCAATTATTATATTGAGGGTTTTATTACTTTTTTTATTATTATTTACATTGTTATGTTTTGGGCAGGCTCCAACAAGGCTGACAGGAATGCCACAGCCTCTTTGATTTTCTGTTCTTTAACCTAAGGTTGAGTCATTTTGGTGGCATGTCTAAATGAAAAGTAGAAGCGCTAAAATGATAACACAACAAAAAAAGAGGACAAAGATTTTAAGAAAAGAAAATGTCAACTTCTTTGTGCTGATCAAGCTCAATTCAAGGTCTAGGATTTATTCAGTGTGTGCCTCTGATGTCAGTATCATATCTCACTACAGTCTGTACAAAATGACACCAAGGTCCATGGAAACCACGGAGAAACATTCAGCAACACATCACAAACCGTAACAATGTGCTGGTATAAATGGGGGAAAGTTCTCTGTGTAGTGAACATTTTATTCCAGATATTCAACATAATTGGTGATTATTCCTTTAGTCTGATGTCAGATGAAGGGATGTGAGGCTGCATGTGTCAATAGTTACTGTTTCTTCAGTGGACAGCCAACAGCTAAGACCTAATTGGTCAAGAAAGGGAAAGGTTGGCGCTTCTGCTTCTGGCCAGGTTTGAGAGGTTGTGGGAAGAATCAGCGAGATGTGGAAGGTCTCATTATAAACAGAAGCACAGCAGCTTTTGCCCAATTAAAAATGACAAAGCTACATTAGTGTGAGTGTGTATTTATGTACAGTCATTTTCACATTTTTCTTGTTTGTGTGAAAATGTGAAAGAAATGCTTAGATGTGTTATTAACAAGTTTTATTTTGCTTTGATCAGCATGGCATTATGTGATGCTGTAATTATTTAATTATGACTTGCTTTAAATGTTAGCGATAAAGTTTAGTCAGCAGGTTGCTTGTAAAATAGTTTTATTCTACCATTGATTTCTGAGTCGTTATATTTCTTCCAGTGAAAAAGTCAGACTGTGAGATGTGGAGAGATGTGAGAGCTGAGTGAGGACCTATTGGCAATGTGTCACACCGGGGCCTCATGGCAGGTCATTCCACCTCTGTATGAGTGTGATTTGCAGCTCTGCTGTATGTTTAAAATGGACTGTATAACAGATAGATGGACAGTCGGTGACATCACCCACTTGTTTCGGATACAGAGTTTCAAAGTCGTGTGACGTATTAGAAATGCTGAACTCAGCAGAGCTACAACCGCATCTACACTTCCCAGTTTAGCTTTCTTCTGCTCTCTGTCCCTTTTCTTTTTCCAGTCCAGCTCCAGTGTCAGCCATTAACTCCAAGAAATTATTTTCTTCTGGAAAATGACAGATCTTGCTTCTTACTCAATCAGTTCACTTCTCACTGCTGAACTTTGGCAGCGTTGTGTAAATAGTGTAACAGGGATGGTCTATGTGCCATAATTCAATATATGTTCCCTCAGGAAAGTCTGACCCCACCTCACATACTGAGAGATAAAATTCAGTTTTGTGCTGATTTTCTCATTAAAGGGGCTGTGAGGAGTTCAAATGTGATCTTGAAAAAGTCTCCCTTCTAGATATATGCCTGATCGTAATCCACACTCTAAAATGAGATTATCAGCGCCAAAATTACACATTACGGGTTATTTTAGATTGCTACTGCTTAGCTTCCAGTTAGAGCTAAAGGATAATTAGCATTTAGCTCAGGCAGTATCACTCTATAACACAGGGGCTGAAATGTTTGTGCTAATGTTGATTCCAACCCACAGTCAGCAGTTATTCTGCAGTGATCTGTTCAAACTTGAGAGTCTATCAATAAAATGAAGAGTGAGGTTACGTTAGCTCTGATTGGTAGATGACTGACAGGACATAACCAGGATTCACTAACGTTACACATTACAGACATGTCTTAGAGCACCGGACTGCCAGCTGTGCTAAATATTAACGGCTACTAAACTACTTACAAACTGACAGTGTTTACTTGTTGTTACGTTAACCTACAGATACGTCAGAGTACTTGGCTAACATACAGCTGCCTGCTACAACATTTGCTTGATGTCATGTTTCAAACCATATCACTACGTAACTGTACTGATAAGTCCCTTACCTCAGCGTGTCTATCCAGTAGAAAATTGTCTGTAACAAAGAAATTTGTTACGATCAGATCTCCATTTGATACCAAAACAAACGCTGCCTCCCCTAAAGTATTTTAAAACAGTGTGCAGAGACTCCAGGCCACAAGGTGGTGAGCGAGTGCAATTAAAACAGATCCTCCCCAGAGCATCTTTAAATAATATATAAATAAGATATATTAAAGTGAATATATATTGAGGTATATTAGAGTGTTTAACACTCTACTCTTACCTTTGAAATGATAAATATTGAAATACTAAATGTGATGACAACTGCAAATAAACACTTTATTTTTAAATTCTACGATTCAACTTAAAAAATTATCATTTCAGCTTTAATTGTCCTTTTATCATGTAGTCTAGCCTCAGCACAAATGACCCAGTGCATGCCACAAGATGGCTTGGGAAGGAAGTTTTAAAATTGAACTGAAAGCCACACTGATGTTACATAAAGAAATGTAAACCTGACTAAACGCTTTCTGTAAATTTATGAACAGCTTCACAGGATGTGTCGTGAAAAACTTTTTTTTGTCTTTTCCCTTTTCTCTGTCAAGACCGTTGTATTTTTCCAGCGGATCTCACTTTTTGAGCCTCCCTGACAGAACACCCTGTCTGAATGATGGAAGGTACATTTCTGCAGAGTTTTCTGAAAAGCAGAGAGTGACGAGAAAAAGTGAAAGTTTGAAAATAAATTCTTTCTTCAAATTTAGCCCCATTAATTGGTAGAATGAAGCTTAGAATATTAAACTATCCCCATTTCCCTCGATTCACTAATGATGTTTATTTATCATCCAAGCTCCAGGGCCCCCAGCAATAGACTTTGAGCATTACTGGATTCAGTTGTACACAGGGGCCAAAGAGACAATGGCACCTTTTCAGTAGAGCCAGCAAATAGTTGACTAGTACAATGTCTGAATGGACAGTTAGACAGATGGATGAATCATCCCCTGATGTACTCATCTAATGGTTCATCACTAATCTGTAATTGACTGCAATCTATTTTTGGAGGAAAGACAAATGGGTCCAATTTGCATAAGCATTAAGGATCTTTCTTTAGGTTTTTAAAGGAGGCGGAAGCCCCTGCAGAGCCGAGTATTTGTCTTCAAATGTGTAACAAACCTATGTAGCCTCTTTTAGAGCAAAACATTTGTTCAGGTTTCTCCAGAAATAACACCACAGCCACCATTTAGCTGCAGTATTTGCAAATCAATTTTAAAAAATGATGTAAGGGGCTTCAAAAACGAACTAAGCTTAAAAAAACTTTTGCCATCTGTTTTGCATTGTGAGACCCACATTTTCATTTTTGGTTGTACTGATAATAACAGATCACAGCCACTTCTGTAGAAAAAGTTCAAGCAATTGAAGAATATTAATAAAAGATACAATACAATACAATACAAGTAATTAAGAATATTAATACTCTCACAGCCACTTCTGAGGTAATAAGCTTCCCCAGCAATTACCAAAACTATTAAAGCACTTGAATTGACTTGCTGAGAAGTGCTATATAAATACAGCTGCCTTCCTGAAACACACTATTTGACAGGCTACACATAGAGATGAATATCACCATGTTTGAAAAGCAAAAGAAAATAAAGGAGCTTAAATTATTCTACAATAAATCAATTTACAAAAAAAAAAACTATTCTTATTTGAAGGGTAAAATACATCATTTTTAAGTTTGTCTGTAGTGCGTCCAGAGAGTATTCATTGCACTTCACTTTTTCCACACTTTATGTCACAGCCTAATTCCAAAAATAAATAAGTCATTTTTCCTCAAAACTCTACACAGAACTACCCAAAATGACAACATGAAAAATGCTTCTTCTTTTTTTTAATTTTGCAAATTCTTAAAGAATAAATCTTACTGTATAACAGGCGACCAGCTTGAGGATTAGTCCTGATGGCTCTGAACTTCATCTGTTTACTGATGATGGAGGCCAATGTGCTCATTGGGACCTTCAAAGCAGGAGACATTTTTCTGTTCCCCTCCCTAGATTTGTGCCTCGAGACAACCCTGTCTGGGAGGTCGACAGAAAACTCCTTTGACTTCATGCTTGGTTTGTGCTCTGACACGCTCTGTCACCTGTGGGACCTTATGTAGACAGGTGTGTGCCTTTCCAAATCACGTCCAATCAACTGCATTTACCACAGGTGGGCTCCATTTAAGCTGTAGGAATATCTCACAGACGATAAGGAAACAGGCTGCACTTCAGCTCAAGTTTGAGTCACTTGGCAAACTTTTCTATGTTGTCAATCAGGGGTTGTTATGTGCAAAATTTTGGGGTAAAAATGTTTTTTTTTCCATTTTGGAATGAGGCTGTAACACAATAGTTCCACTAAAGTGCATCTGGAATACTTTGCAGTTGGCAGCAGAGTGGGGTAATTTGCCCAGAAAGTCTTTCTTGCCCTCCATAAATGTGTGGCATCACACAAATCATGCTAAAGGCTAACAAAACTTATATGACATGTCAGTAAATTTGCTGAATTTTGTATATTTAAAAAATTATTAAACATCATTTTAAAAGTCCATTGCAAAAAATGTCCCCCTGTTGCAGGAAATGTGCTCCATTTAAAAGAAAATCTAGTTGAAGCAACCGCTAATGATTTATTTTCATGCTGTTTATCTGCATACATTGTTGTTTCACTAAGCTGTGTTACATTTTGGCTGTTTTCCAAACCGCCTACTGCTCTAGCAGTTCCTACTATTTTGGCTGAAATTCAGTATGTAGTGGGTAGTATATGAAATCTGCAGTATACAAAAATTCCTGGATTTCCTACTGATCCAGGAAAATTTTACAGTATGCAATAGACCAGTCTACCTGGCATACAGGCTTTTTTTTTTCCAAACCACCTACTACATACTACATGTGAATGTAGTATATAGTAGGCACTACATACTACCTACTGCTTTTGCTTGTAGTATGTAGTATGACTGTTCTGTTGGGTCTGTTTAGTAGAATACTACCCTGGTTTCGGGTTTCAAAAGCAGAGCTACAGATTATGTTTTTTGACTTTTATTTTAAATGTTCAAAACAATCTATGGGCAGATCTCGGTCTTCAGGTCATTTGTCAATCATATCATAGCAGAATCATAATTCTTGATTTCTAATCTTACACTCAAAGTTATATCATTTACTGAAAATCAGTCTGAAAGGGATTTTTATTTTAACATGGAAAAAACATTTCTTTATATAATCCACGTATGGCTTAAAAAGTGAATTAGTGGTTTATATGAGCTAATGAATTTGTGGAAGTAAACACCTCTTTTACAACTGGAAGTGACAAGATTTACTAGTGTTTTGGCACATTTCACTTCTATCTCACGGACCATCTAACGTTAGTGTTGTTGTATCGTAGTTATAATGCCGACTCATCCCAGTAGATGGCGGTAATTCACCAAAACCTGCACCCGCATAGACAAACACGTTAGCACCGTGCATTGTGGGAAACAGTATGCCAGGTAGACTGGTCCACTGCATACTGAGAAACCAGTTGGACATCCGGGGATTTTTAGTATACTGCAGATTTTGCAAGTTTTCACATACTACCTACCACATATTGAATTTCAGCCAAAATAAAGGGCACAACTAGTGTGGTAGACGGTTTGGAAAACAGCCACAGTTTCCCACATTGCACGGCACTAACACTGTTTGTCTATGCGGGTGGCATAGACAAACAGTCTATTTTGGTGAATTACCGCCATCTATGAGTCGGCACTATAATTACAACACAACACTAACGTTAGATTGTCCGTGAGAAAGAAGTGAAGTGATGCGAAGAAACATCAGTAAATCTGGTCACTTCCTGTCGTAAAAGAGGTGTTTACTTCTACAAATTCATTAAAGCCTACATAAATCACTGATTCACTTTTTAAATCATTCATCAGTTAAATAGAAGTGGTTTTTCCATCAGCTGTAAAAATAAAAATCCTTTCCAGATTTAATTTCAGTAAATGATTTTAGTGTAAGATTAGAAATCAAGTATGATGATTCTGCTGTGATATGATTAACAAAATAACTAAAAGGCAGAGATCTGCCCTGGTTTTGTTTTGTACAATTATAATAAAGGCAAAAAAAACCCATCATCTGTAGCTCTGCTTATGAAACTGACAACTGGGGGTAGTTTACTACAAAACAGACCCAACAGAACAGTCATACTTCATACTACAAGCAAAAGCAGTAGGTAGTATGTAGTGCCCGCGGTCTGGAAAACAGCCTTTGTCTCTTGCTCGGGTATCTGCAACCTTAAACTGAAAATAGGAGAAAAACATCTAAAAAAAAAAAAGGGAAAGGAAATAATGTATTGATATATGTTCCGTGCGTATTTTGTTCACAGCAAAATCCTGCATGAAGTAAAACCACTGCTAAGAAACAGAACCAACAGTAGTAAACATTCAGTTAAAAGTTTGCACCCAGCCAAGCAGATCAGGCGCTAACCACAAGAGACATAAGCAATGAAATATCCGAGTTTAGAGCCAAACAAAAAGTAGCCAAGGGGTTGTGAAAACCAACAGCCTTTTGAACATCTTGTCAAATGAAACCACACTTATAAAGCAGGCCTGCTTTTTCTCTCCTGCTCTTTTTACAATATGTGCAAGAATGTTGGATGAAATAATTAGAACAACACAATAAAAACAAGTAGTAGGAGTACAGGGGAAGGGGTCATAACATGATGTGATAGTGCAGCAGTACAAGTTTTATTAAAGAACCTCACTGGACGTGTTTTAAAACCTTGCAGAACACTGACTGCTCCAAAGACTCCTACGACATGGCTGCTCATACCATGACAGATCCACCTCCATCTTTGACACCTGGCAAGAGACGATGTGGGTTGACCGTGATTTTGGCTATCTCCGGACACACTCTGGGCCAGAATAAAAACAAAGACAATTCATTATTTTAAATTAATTTTACATTGCTCAGGTTTGGTGTCCTCACATAACACTGACCAATATTTTGAGCTGACACCACCTGATAAAAGAATGTTCCCTCAGAAAATGTTCGAAGTGCACGAGCCAGCTTTGTTCTTTTTTTCCTTTTTCTTTTTTTCAGCCTAATTTGTGATGCATAATTTTGTAAACTCACCTCCACATGCCTCAAGGAGCAAAATAAAAAAAAAGGAATAATATCAATAATAAATATGTGAAGCTTGAAAACTGGAGACCTCTCAACAAGCAGTAAACAAACCTTGCAAACACTGTTACCGCTGCCAAGGAGGTTATGTTTTTTGAAATGTTTCTCTGTCTGTGAATGACATAACTTAAAAAGTAACCAACAGAACGGAACAGAATTTTCAAGAAACGTTCAAAATGGGATAAGGAAGAAGTGATTAAATTTTGGAGGTGACCCAGATCACTGCTGGATCCAGGACTTTTCTGAAAGATTCTTTATCATTGTGAGATAGGGCTGTTTTCACCATATGTGTATATAACTCTATGATAAATTGTCAGATTGCTTTGCAAAACAATACAAGACAAGGTCACCATAATTTCCAACAGATGTACGATCCAGATCCTGGAAATATTCTGGATACTAAGATTCAGAATATGAAATATGTGCTGGGTCATCATAACTTTCAACACTGTCAGGAAACAAATTATCTAACAAACCTGCAACTAACACCAAATTGTAGCAGACAGTCTGCTGAAAGGGAGTATAACATTAAAGTAGGACTTAAGTGTTGGTGACAATCATAATATGCTTGGTAGAGGTCTGTGCTCTCTGACTCTTTTTCTACTTTTAAAATGCTATCCTGATGTATTAAGTACCTGATTTGAATTGGTCAAAGCGCTAAAGCACAGCAAACAAAAAAAATCATCTTAATTTGGTCCCTAGGGTTGGGGGTAAATGTTCCTGGACATAGATAGGAGCACAGCCTTTGAAGCATCTGGGCTCAGACCAAAGTGTTGTGAGATCCTCTTCCTGCAATCCAGGCAACAGCAGCAGAGCTGATAAGACCTATTCAGATGATCAAAATGTCAACATAAATACAGTGGATAGAGCAGGAAACAGCATGAGAGTTAGAAGTGATGGAAAGGTGCCACAGGTTGGATTCCAGTGTTTTGGTTGCAGGGTAGTCAACAAGATTATGTATTGTAACGGGGACAAGACCCCTCTGCTTTGCATCAGGGTCCTGCTCACCTTGTTTACATTCATTCACACCTACTCACCATACAACCTCCTTGTTTTATTAGTGAGGGCTTTGTTCTCAGGTTTATTTGCTTTTTATATGCTCTGTGATTTAAATATTGCGGCTTGTTTCCATCCATTCATTCAGTTTCTGAACCACTTATCCTATTCAGAGTCACAGGTGGCTGGAGCCTATCCCAGCTGGGCGAGAGGCAGGGTACACCCTGGACTGGTCGCCAGCCAATCACAGGGCTGACTCAGACAGACAACCATTCACTCACACACTCACACCTATAGGCAATTTAGAGTGTTCAATAACCTGATGAGCATGATTTTGGACTGTGGGAGGAAGCTGGAGTACCCGGAGAGAACCCACGCATGCAGGGGGAGAACATGCAAACTCCACACAGAAAGGCAAAGCCGGGGAATCGAACCAGTGACCTTCTTGCTGTGAGGCTGCAGCGCTGTTGCGCGATAGTGCAGCCCCTGGCATGTTTCCATCTTAAATTAGTTTTATTTCATTCTTTCTAGTTGGAAGTTTTAAAGACATTTTGTATTCTTGCACTTTTTCATTTCACTGAACTTCAATAAAATGTGCTCCATATGTAAAACAACTATTGCCATCAATCTACTAATTCAGTAGTGTGTATCAATTGTCAACCACAGGGGCTGTTAAAACATTTATTTGATTTCTGGCATTTTTTATTTATTTATGTATTTATTGCAGTTATAAACCATCTATCTGTCCATCCACCTGTCCATCCATCTTTCATTGCTTATCTGAGTCCAGGTTACAGGGGCAGCAATGTAATCAGCGAGACCAGTGGTCCCTGTCCCTAGTCACTTCCTCCAGCTCCTCTGGGCAGAAAGCGAGTTGTTCCAAGGCCAGCCAAGAGATATGATCTCTCCACCATGTCTTAGGTCTACCCCGGGATCTTCTCCCAGATCAACATGCCCAAAACACGTCACCAGGGAGGCATCCAGGAGGCAGCCTCACAAGGTGCTCTACTCCATGTCTCTTGGGTGTCTGAGCTCAGAACCCTGTCTCGAAGGCCGAGCCCTAACACCCTGTGAAGAGAGCTCATGTCAACCACTTGTATACATGATCTTGTTCTTTTGGTCACAACCCACAGCTCGTGGCCATAGGTGAGGGTTGGAACATAGATTGATCGGTAAATTGAGAGCCCTGCCTTCAACTCCCTCTTCACCCCTATGGACTAGTGTTGTCTCTGCTTCACTGCTGATGCCTCCTCTATCAGTCAGTCTCTCATTGTAAGTATCTCAGACCCCGAGATACTTGAACTCCTCCACATGTGGCAAAGACGACCTGGAGAGGGTAGTCCACCCTTTTCAGGCTAAGAACCATGGCCTCAGACTAAGAGGTGCTGATCTACTGCTTTACACTAAGCTGCAAACTGCCCCAGTGCGAGCTGGACTACATCATCTACAAAAAGCAGGGATTGGATCCTAAGACCCCCAAATCTGACTCCCTCAACTGCATGGCTGTGCCTACAAATACTGCCCCTATAAGTAATCGTACCTGTCAGGCTGAAGGAGTCCTAAAAGCCAAGCATGCCATGTAGGACTCCTTTAGCCTGATGGCACCCCTCACCTCTGGTGACCACCAGCAGGTTCAGGGATTACTGCTGCAACAAGTACCAGCCTGCCAACAATTGCCTAAGCAATGGCACCACTGAACATGATAAATTAAGGGGCCGTTTACAGGACAACGGTTTTGGTGTGAAACGGAAAAGTTTTGCTGCGTTTCAGCCTCTCGTTTACACGGATATGGCGTTTCAGACGACCTAAAATGCAAACTTGAAAATGGCCTACAGAGTGGGATTTTTCTGAACCCCTGCCGACACTGATGCCGTGTTAACAGTAAGCTAGCGTTTTCAGTGGAAACGCTGATGTCACACCCTGCTTTGCGCAAGCGCACACAACAGGACAACAGTACCGTTGTTACGATCGTTGCGAACTACCGTGTTGTGCTTGTGCTGCTCAATCTGCTGAATCTGCTGACTGTCTTCATACAAAATGTGCATCTTTTACTCCACTTTTGCACTTAGTATTCCCCAATACACCAGATGATCGGCTCAACTCTACTTCATCGGAGATCTACCAAAAGCTGCTTCTGGACAAGACAGTTATAGCGCCACCTACAGGCCTGGCATGCTTACTTCAGCGTTTTCAGTCCCTCGACGTTTCCGTGTAAAAGCAGGTTTTTTTCACTGCATTTCAGCATTTTCAGATAAAAAGTTGTCGTGTGAACGGGGCCTGAGCGTCTAGAATACACGGCTGCAGATCAGTAAGACAGTAGAGTCCGGCAATATAAACCAGACTGCTCATGAAATATAAACTCTAACTTGAGACATTGAAGATCCTGTATGTGAAACTTTTGATTTGCTCTGATTCTGCATCGATTCGGCATTTTGGTAAAATCATGTTCATATTACACCAAAAATGCCAAGAAGAAACAGTGAATATCGAGAATTATACTGAAAAAAATGACTTGTGCAACTTTCATACGAACCAACTGCTAAATAATGATTTATCTGTTGAGCCTTAGCTTCTGAGGAGTTTTTAGTTCTTAAAGTTTTTCCTTCTTAAAGGAGTTTAAACAGCTTATATGGTGGTGCTCATCCTCTCCCTGTGGATCAACAGTCAGACTGTTCCGGAGACTGAGTCCAAAACTACAGAGGGGAGCTTAACCGCAGTTCCTCATCAGAGTTTTGGGTTCAGCGAGCAGCAGGGGGGTCTGTAAATCTGAGAGGCTCTGGACACAACCCAGCAAAAAAATCCAAACTCCGTGCCATGTCCATGGAGGATTTATGAGCATAAACAAGGTTTAAGAAGCTGCCCTAACTAAAGTTTGTAAACATGAGCCCAAGGTCTCTGGTGTTTGTTAAATTGTGCGTTTGTGCCAGTGAATATAGAGGAAAGAGATTTCTCTGGTGTTATTATCAGAAAGGAGTTAGACTGCATGTGAACACAGCATATTGTTCCCCACGTCACACGCCACCAGGAAGCCAATTAAGGTTTGCACCACTCATTACAGGAAGAAAGACTCCATCTGATAATAATACATGAGGGAGCAGAGCACACGTGAGCGCTAAATGACATACTTGTGGCGTCCTCCTTTAAAATCAATGAGGTGTGGGATGTGAAAGCCACATAATTCGAAACACTTTGAGAGTGAAGAAACAACAGCAGCTAAATGAGATATTTTCATCCCTCCCTTTTTTTCCTGCGCAGGGTGTAATTTTTCTGGTAATGTCACGGGAAGGGTTCCACCACCTCCTCATTGGCTCACAAGTCGGAGACCCCCAACATATAAAGAGTGAGAGTCTGATCTAGCAGCCTCTAACCGCTGGCGAGCGTTTGGATCGCGCTGAAGCGGGAAAGCAGGCTGTACGTTTTTACGCACGGAGCGCGCGGAGAGGTTGAAGACGAGCGCGCGAGGATTATCGGTTCATCGAGGGAAAATAGTTTCACAGCCAACAGGTTGGTCCAGATTTGATGCTAAATGGTCAAATAACATGAAGCTGTTTATGAAGAAGCTGTTTAGACTCGACTTTGCGCGCTCACTTTGCGTATTTCGTCGAGTTATTACAACTCAACGACTTAAAGTTTGTTTAATCGGAAGAAACTGTATATGAGAACAAAGTCCTTTAAAGTTATACATGGATGATAACTAAAAATGTCAATAGCGCTCACATAAATCCTTTACATGTATTTTTTATCATATCATTATGCATTTGAATGAATTAAAATTCAGTTTTGGGGTGTTTTGCAGATTTTTGTTCTTTAAAATGTAAAATAAACGTGTGATATACGGCTATGATTGTAAGGTTTTCTCTTTCTTAAAGGTCTTTAAAAACAGTGAGTTGTATGTTGTACAAATTTTTCCTCCTAACTGTTTAACCAGATTCAGATTGTGGTTCATTTCTTCTGAGGATAAGGTTTTCAAAGCTGAAATGAAAGATGTACCACTTTTGATTCTGTCTGTTTGAAATGATTGGATGTGTTTTTTTTTCTCCAGGCACCACTTTTGTGCTAACAGCGAGCTGCGTGGAGTCTGAGTGGGCATGTGGCTTCTGGAGAAGCTCCGCAGCTCTGTGGAGAGCAGTGGGACACAGTCCCAGCCCCCGCAGACAGTGGAGGCCATTCCTGTTTCTGTTTACGCCAACGTCCTCACTCCGGACAAGATCCCTGATTTCTTCATCCCACCCAAGCTCATCTGTTGCCCACCAGAGGACTCTCTATCCCCAGAGCCACAACCCTGCTCCACCCTGCGACCCTCCTCTTCTGACCATGCAATCTGCAGCCAGAGCCCCAGAGCCCGCAGCAGTAAGAACCCCAGCAGCCCTGGCCTCTTCTCCCGCAGCCTCCAGAAGGCAGCAAACCGTCACATCATCCAAATAGAGAGCGCTGATGAGCCGAGTGCTGGGTCTGCAAACACGTTCAGAGCTGAAGTGAACACCAACGCTGACCCGCAGTCTCAGACCGCCATGTCTCTGCCCTACGTCCCCAAGGCTCAGACCTCATATGGCTTCTCCACCCTGGTGGAGTCTCCTCACACTCGACGCAAAGAGAGCCTGTTCCACAGCGACCCCAGTAGCCCTCTCACCTCACCAAACTCACAGAGGCGCTCACAAGGGGGGACCCTCCTGGCCCCCGCAGACCCAAATCCCTACCGATACTTCAGTGGTGGAGAGAGTGACACCTGCTCCTCAGCAGAGTCGTCCCCCTTTAACTCCCCTCTGTTGTCCCGCTCTGCCTCTCTGCTTCGCTCCATCACACAGGAGACACAAGCAAAGGTGAGGAGAGGTCTCTAAAAGCTGTGTTTACATGAACTGAAGTAGCTACAAAAGTGCTTTTTGCAGTTAACCAGCTGTTTGTCCTTTTTCTCAGGTTTTTCGTGCCAAGCGCTCCCTCGCACGCCACAGTTCCCTCTCCACTGATGACTGTAGCTCAGCAGACAACAGCCCTAACATGCAGCGGCGTCGAATGCGCTGCCCACCCTCTCCAGCATTTCGTGGATCTAAAAGCAGTGGCCTAAGGGGGGCTGCGTCAGACCTCCTGCAGCGAGAGCACACTGTCAACCTCCACAAGGGGGGGACAGTGAGGCTGAGCACTCATTATGATGCAGAGGCAGGACGGCTCAGGGTGCGCGTCCTCGCCGCTGAGGCCCTTTATGACAAGCAGACGGACCCTAAAAGCATTAACTGCTGCGTGGCGCTCTACCTAAACCCTGGGAAGCAGCAGAAACAGAGGAGCACCATCATCAAGAACAGCAGGAACCCAGTATTCAACGAGGACTTCTTCTTTGACTCGCTGCCTCGGGCACAAGTAAAAAATCTGGCCATGAAGATAAAGGTGGTGAACAAAGGAACCAGTCTGAGGAGAGACGTGCTGCTAGGAGAAAGGGAGGTGCTGCTCAGCGAGCTGCTCGCAGACCTCTAGGGAGAGGCTGTCAAGTTGGAAACAAGCAGCATGACGTCCCCTTTCTTCTCTGGCTACCTTTTTATCCCAACCCACAGATCTGCTAAATGCTAGGCAGGTGCTGACAAAAAGGGGGTTATATCTCACACACTGTGTTCTTAACGGACAGGAAGTCTTTGAGGAACTTTACTAAGCTGCGTCAGTAGCTTTTTACAGCCAGGTGAAACAAAACAAGAGCACCGATCCCAACGTGAACGACGAATCTGTTGTCTTTGTTTGTGTGTTTCTCTCTTTAAATATTGAGTCACAAAAGGTGTTGCATTTGCTGATGAGCATTGTGCTGTGGTTCAGTGACATATCAGCCGTCATAATTATGACCTTGTTCAAGTTTCTGTAATGAAGCAGTAATGTCAGATTTGCACGTTCTTGTTGACGGTAATGATACCGCTGTAGACTTAGAAGAGTTTATATTTGAAAATAAGGTTTTAATGCTGGTGGATGTAATGTTCAAATGTCTGTATGATAAAATATATTTGACTAACTTATGAATAAAAATGTTAAAATCACAAAAATGAAATGCCATGCTGCAGCTCTGTCTCATTGCTTTTATCCTCTAATTATTCTGAAGGATCAAGAACAAGCTTGAGGAAATGATTATAAACACTCTCTGCTCCCCCAAGCTTTCCGTTTTAGCAGCCAAGGCGGAGGCTTCAGCTCCTCTGGGACCAACGCAAGCTGGGTGTCATTTTGTAAGGCTTTTAATCCAGGATCACCACACGCGGTATTGTCTCTGTGAGCATTCGAACTCCCTGTTTAATTTTAAAAACCTGTTTGTTGCTCCGGCTGGCCTCCAGTGACTTTCAAATAATCATTCAGGATGAGGAGGTTTAATCAGGGCTCAGCCACTCTGTGCACACAAGCCTCTGCCCACACTCCCATGGTGTCAGCACAGAGCTTAAATTATGACTGATATGTTCAATAATTTGGTTAAACAGTTATCTACAAGTGCTAGGAGAGCACTAAAGTAGCAAGGCCTGCTCTGGGAGTCCAAACACAGGGATGATCCCAGGACTAAGACGAACCATCATCAGACTTTTTGCTCCATCTACTGGTGCGATATATGAATGACATCTCCTGATGCCTAAAACCAATTCAATTTTATTTTAACATGAAAACTACAGAAAATCTAATTGACTTATGACCTGCCATCTTTCCCCTCCTAATCCTGGATTTCCACTTAGTTTACCAAAAGCTCAATCACTCTCTGTCTTTTTTATGGCCAAACTGTTTCACTAGAGCTCACTCAAGTTGCCTAGAAAACCCTCAAATAAGTCATAACGGTCATAACAAGCACCCAAATGAGAGCCATTCATGTGAGAATTGAAAGAAAATCAACTTTCTAAAAGCAAAGAGATAACAGTGGTGGCTAAATATGAAGTCCATATTTCTCCCTCTGTAGACTCAGGCAGATTACTGAGAAGGGATCGTCTAATAATCTCTGGATTGGACTGTTGAGCAAAATGCCACCAGTCAGTTATCTAAATTTGTTGTTTATTTGTGTTTCTGTCTTCATGAAAGTCCATAAAAGCTCTTTACTTTCTCTTTTACTTTAAAACAAAGTAAGAAAAACTTTTTGGGAAAAAATCCCACGGATCCTCCTATCATGTGTTATGAGTAGTTTGGTAACGCTTTATTTTGATAGTCCGTCTGTTGACACTCAACGAGCTATCTGTAGATATTCAATGGAATTTTTCCAACAAACAAATAACATACATTCAACTAACTACTGGTGGACTATAAGGCTCATTTCAAGCTTTGACAACAGTTTAAAACATTTGGTGACACTTTACTCTAGAGGTCCGCAAAATTCATCACACTTAGGTAATAATTAGACAAAGTTTTTTCCTATTTCTTTGAAATTTCATGAGAATTTGGTGAAAATTAGCACATAACTTCAGTCCAGATTCTGTTTTGCAGTGTGCCTGTACTCACAGTGTCTATCACAATCAGGTAAGGCCAATTTCCAACCCCACTCATGGTGAATATCACATCTGAAGCCTTCAGTTGTATCATGTAAAACATTACAGGCCTAATCATAAATTTTTATCATTTTACATGTGATCTCAATTATGCATATCAACAAACTGGGTACTAAAGAACTTGGTGAAATTAAATAACAAATAGCTAACTATCAACTGCTTATTGGGAAATTAAATTATTCAATTAGCATTTCAAAGGTAATTATCAGAGGAAACAATGAACCTAACTTCTGTTTTCAAGAACTAAGCAGCTATTTATCACCTGCTTCTCTGGAAATAACAGAAACGTTGGGATACTTCTAAAAACATTTTGTGGTGGGTTGGGATTTAATTTCAAATGAAGTATTTGATAATTGTCACCTTCTTTAAATTTCTTTTTTTTTTTTTCTTTTTCTTTGTCTTTTCCCCTTGTCTGCATTTTCTTTGCAGCTGAGCACTGTGTCTGGTGGCAGCGTTGGAAAGATCAATACATTTTTTTTTCTAGCAGTGAGAGATATGTGAATATGATTCACTGCTATAGTGACCATCACCAGCCCTACCCTGTAAGATACTCCCTCAAATCAAACTTTATTTAACCCCTGACGAGAGCTGGAGGGGAGGGCCGTGCCACACCACAGTGTGAAAGAAGGTGGCAACAGTGACAGACGGGACAAGACAAGACAAGACAAGACAAGACAACTGGGAAAAGGACAAACAGGAATTGTAGTAAGTTTAAGATAGTAGTCCAAGTGCTGTGCTGATCTAAGTCCATACAGGAAGTAAAGGCTGTAAATTTCAAAGAAACTGGAAAAAAACAGTGACCCACCAATTGTGACTTGTGACAATAAAATTGGACATTATTTTAAAGAAGTTATGTGCTAATTTCAAAGAAATAAGAAAAAAATCGTTGTCTAGTTATTACCTAAGTGTGATGATATTTGTGGACCTCTAAAGTAAAGTGTTACCAAACATTTTTAAGTTGACACTCTACTAGTCTGAATTATTTATTTAAATTACGTAACATACTCAGTAGTCACACAAAATTATGGTAACATTTCGGTATACTTATACTAATTTTCCCCACAAAACAACGGTACTATTCCTTTTTGAAAAAGATTGCATGTGGGAAACCAGAGGCAGCTTGACTTCATCTTATCTGTGGTAAGAATTTCAACGGACAGATTGATGAGTCTTGTTAAATATAAACTGATAAACACTTACCTGCTGATAGCTTGTCGAGTGTCAACAGGCGGACTCTCAAATTTAAGTGTTACCCACTGTTCAAATGCTAACAAGGTTATAATTCTGACATGGTAGTTTGTTGTATCTTGAATTTTACGTAGACTGGAGTTCAACATAAATTTTAAATCTTGCATAAACCCACTGTGAAAAATTTACATGTATTACATTTTTTTTTCTCAGAGCTGATTTTTGTGTCTAAACCGCTGTCATGTCAGATGTGTTCATGATGCTGTCGACAGGCAGAGGTGTCATGCCATTACGTCAGTTTTCAAAATTCCCAGAGGGCTACTTATTCAATGAATTTATAAAATATTCTAATCTTTTTTTTCCGCTCAACTCTCATCAACAGCCGTACAGGCCACTCTGCATTCATGCATACTTGAGTAGGATGATATTTTTCATATAATGGAGGGATGAGGAAGAGAAAGCCTGGATCCTCATTCAAATGAATGGAAGATCCTGGTGTACAGTAGACTGCATGTCAATATAAACATCAATATTCTGGCAGCTGTCTTTGTGTAGGAGGATGGGGAAATGTGATCTCCTCCTCATTCTCTAAGATTAAGATGCTCACATCAGTTGTGTGTATTTCTGGCTTCATTCCACATAACTTACTAGTTTCATGGTTTGGGGGACATTTTTATTAGTTCATCTCAAATTCAGATGTGACCAGATTGCTGAATAGTAGCACAGGGACTGTTTGAAAAAATAATATATTACAGTTTTTAACAAGGTTTTGTTTCCCTCAATTTTTAAACAATAAATCCATCAGACAACTAGATAAACAGAGCTGTTTAATGGTGGTGTGTAGTTCAGCACCACTCTTATTCAGTATCCTATTAATGTGAGATGACTCCAGATGCCCGATGATGCTGGCAGCAGTCAGCTCGCAATGTAGGAAGCTGTGAGATTCAAGTTACTGTCATCTGACTGAGTTGATTATTTTAGCTTTCCCCAGCTTACCCAAGATCTAAGACTGGAACTTATGATCAAAATTAAGGAGGGTTAAGTGTTGCATTTCCTACTTAGTGATGATTTGTGAATGAAAATCATGCTGGAAATATATTTGTTTGTTTCATCTTGTTTATTTATATGCCAGAGGTAACCAGAAGGCTAGTTTCCATCTACTAAAATAGATTTTAAAGTCAACTAAATGATAACGAAAATTAAAGATAAATAAAACAAGTGTTTTTGCTGTTGTTAGTTGTTGTTGTTTAAAATATTATTTATTTATTTATTAATTTTTATCAAAGTTTCAATATATTTTTTTCTATTAATGCATTCTTTACATCCCTAATTTACTCATTATCAGCCCCGTTGGCCAGGTCACCCTTGCAAAAGAGATCCAGATCTCAATGGGTTTTTATCTGGGTAAATAGGGATTATAAAAAATAAAATTATTCAACGACTTCGCCGAAAAGTGATGTTTATTCTGTCACCACGACCATATCTACTCTTCTGTGAGTGGCATGTGTTCACCTGTGGATGCCTGAATTAGACTCAAGGTGTAATTGGTTTGTGAATCGGGCATTAAGTGGCACCCTCTGCTTCCCTGAAGTGCTGCTCCTCATTTGTCAGAACAACCATAACAAACGAACCCATCAGCTGGTAACGTTAAGTCATTTAACTGACATGCAACATGGGAAATGTAGTTCTATTACGGGAAATCAGCCTCGAGCTTCTACGAACAGAAAATTTCATCAAAACTACACGCCCCACAATGCCCTGCTGCTATCGTAAACATAGACCTGTCAAACAACAGAAACGCCATCTTGACAGCTCCCTCAAAATGGCAGAAAGATGTGAGCTCGAAACCGAGCCCGAAGTACTATACCCGCTCACTGATTTTTGAAAACGGACCCGACAGTTTTTACATAAACAAGTGGACATGGGGCTAGTGTCCAGAGTGGCAGCAAAGAGACTGTAAAATGGATATAACGACGGCGGTCTTCAACGCGGCCAGGGATGGTAAGCTGAAACTTATCCAGAAGTTGCTGAGCAACAAAACTCCCGAGGAGCTGGAGGCGTTAGCCGAGGAGAAAACCCAAGGAGGAACCCCGCTCCTGATAGCCTCTCGATACGGACACTTAGAGGTTGTAGATTACCTTCTTGAACATTGTAAAGCCAACGTGGAACTCGGGGGGGCGGTCAACTTTGACGGCGAGACTATCGAGGGAGCTCCGCCGCTGTGGGCAGCGTCGGCAGCCGGTCACCTCCCTGTGGTGAAGACGCTTCTGAAACACGGTGCCTCAGTAAACAATGCAACACTAACTAACTCAACTCCGCTCAGAGCTGCCTGCTTTGACGGACACCTGGAGATAGTCCGCTACCTGGTGGAGCACAGAGCTGACATGGAGGTAGCTAATCGCCACGGCCACACCTGCCTCATGATCTCCTGCTACAAGGGCCACAAGGAGATCGCAAAGTTCCTGCTAGATCGCGGGGCTGATGTCAACCGCAAGAGTGTGAAAGGGAACACCGCCCTGCATGACTGTGCTGAGTCAGGCAGCCTGGACATTATGAAGATGTTACTAAAGTGCAATGCTCGCATGGAGAGAGATGGATACGGGATGACCCCCCTCCTGGCTGCAAGTGTCACAGGTCACACCAACATTGTGGAGTACCTGGCACACCAGCCTCGCACCTCCAGAGAGGAGCGCATTGATGCACTTGAACTCCTTGGGGCAACTTTTGTGGACAAAAAGCGAGATCTTTTGGGGGCGATGAGGTACTGGAGGAGGGCTATGGAGCTGAGGCAGCCAGGGGACAAAGCTGGGTCCCTGTCCAAGCCTCCACCCGGTCCTCCTATCCCTGCTTATGGCTGTGCACAGGAGGTGAACACTGCAGAGGAGCTGGAAGCTCTCATCACAGACCCTGATGAAATGAGGATGCAGGCCTTGTTAGTGCGAGAGCGCATCCTGGGGCCTTCCCACCCAGACACCTCTTACTACATCCGATACAGGGGAGCTGTGTACGCAGACTCAGGCAACTTTGAACGCTGCATTAGCTTGTGGAAGTACGCTTTAGACATGCAGCAGAGCAACCTGGACCCTCTCAGCCCCATGACAGCTTCAAGTTTCCTCTCCTTTGCAGAGCTCTTCTCTTTTGTCCTCCAAGACAGGGCCAAAGGCACCCTGTCCACTCGCATCACCTTCCACGACCTGATGACTGTGCTGGGGAAAAGTGTGCGGGAGGTGGAGAGGGCCGTGGCCCAGAGGGACAACCCTCCTGAAGCTCCTCAGTTCACCAAAGCGCTCTCCATCATCCTGCATCTCATCTTCCTGCTGGAGAAGCTGGAGTGCAGCCCGGAGCAGGAGCACCAGAAGAAGCACACGGTCTACCGCCTCCTGAAGCTGAACCCTCGTGGCCGGAGCGGCTTCACCCCTCTGCACATGGCCGTCGACAAGGAGACCACTTCAGTGGGGCGATACCCTGTAGGACGCTTCCCCTCCCAGGCGGTGGCGGCATTGCTCTTGGAGTGTGGTGCGGACGTTGATTCGCGTGACTGTGAGAACAACACACCTCTGCACGTCGCTGCCAACAATGGCTGTCCGGAGATTATGGCGCTGCTCATGAAGGCTGGGTCTCACTTTGATGCCACAAATGCGCAGAGGAAGACGGCGTATGAGCTGCTGGATGAGCAGAGCAGTGGACATCCCGCTCTTTACCCACTGAACTATGTCACCCTTCAGTGCCTGGCGGCACGTGCGATTGAAAAGCACAGACTGCCCTACAGGGGACTCATCTCTGAGGAGATGGAGGCTTTTATTGAGCTGCACTGACATCCACTGCGCTCCCCTGATAAGTCATCTCTGCACTGCTCTTTTTTCTCCCCTTATATCTTCCTCTAAACTGCCACAAACTCCCACCTTAAATCTCCTTTTCATGCCCTCTTTGTTACCGGCCTTTCTAACCTTTTCTCAGACCAAACCACAGCAATACACATCCAGTGTCTCAGCTCAAATCTCAGCCTGAGATTTCCTCAGTTATCGCTCGACTCCTGGTTTACTCTGCTGTTCCAATCTAGGAGAAACTTTGACCTGACGTAGACTTATTTCCCCTCTTTTTGTCCCAGTAAAAAGGATGCTTGTGACATGATGGTGCTTTTGTGTTTGTGTGTCGTTGTGGTGGTGACTGGGCTGAATCAAAGATGGGTTTTAGTTTTCTCTGGTATAAAGCATCTGATCAAACTATCCAGATAACATGCATGAAAAAGAAGAGTGGAAGTGGATTTGTTTGAGTGCAAGTTGAGGAAGAAAAGATGTGTGAAGAAACTGGCTAAAGGTTATTTCTGCTCGTTCACGTTCACCATCTGCTCTGCTTCTTTGATTGGAGATATGAGTTTATTGTGCCAAATATCAGACATGAGCTGCTACAGACCGTCAACTGGAGGCAAAATGAACCGTAATTAACTAATCTCTCCTAATTATGAGCGGAAGTGTTAGCCTCAAGGTGAGATTTAAGCAAAATCTTACACTTCTTGAAGATCAGCAGCATGAGCAGTTTGATACTTCAGATTGGCCCTTGATTCATCAGCACCACACAGCTATTGTTCAGAAGGCTGTTATGAGATTAGATGTGAGTGATATCTATTTGAGTCATTAAAAAAACGAGCAAACTGTTTGGCTAACACTTCCCTCAGTCTCCACACACACATTTATACCTATGCAGTTTGTTGTATTACCACCTGAGGCAACAAAAAATAAGCAAAAATTAGCTTCATTAGCAGATTTTACACAGGGTCATGCTTTCATTATTACATGCTTACCTTAACAGGATAATGACTCGCACTTAAGGCTGCTTCAGTGACAGAGAAGCCTATCTTTTAACCAGAAATATTCCTTTAAAATGCTTATTTATCTACAGATTGAATTCTGTCAAATCTGAGCCCACAGTGTGCCTAATTCCCCCTTACTATTGGTGAAGCCAACATCAACAAAAGATCAAAATTTGCTGTCACAGAAGCAGCATCAAGGGTGGTAATTGCAGAGATCGTGCACTTGTTTGTAAGTGTAAAGTGTCATTTCTGTTTTTTGAGAGAAATCTCCCTTTAACCCCGATGCAGTCCACAGAAACGGAACAGATGGCTGAGCTGAAGCCAGCGCTGCATCTTCGTCTTATTTTTCAACACTCTGTCTTTTGTTTATCCTGTGTCATCATGAATGTTTTATTTGTCCGACTGTGCTTAGCACAGCCGAGTTGAATGCACACTGAGAGGCTCTAAATCCTAAACAGACAAACATCCAGGCCACGAACTGTCGCTGCCTTTTTCTCTTTTCTCAACTGATTCGTTTAACAGATGATAACTCAAGAACAAAAAAGGGTGTTGGGATACTTGAATAAAATTCAGTGTCACGACATTGTATCTGTGGTTTTGTTGTGTTTTTCTGCTCATTAATAATTTTAGTTTTGATCTGGAAAAGCTCTGAAGAAGTGAAAATCTCTTGAAATGTCTTAACTTCTTAAGCTTTCACTAAATAACTGACACATTTTAACAGTTACATCTTGCAGAGCATAGAACAGCAAAAGTCCTGAATATTTACAGAAAGAAAGACAGTCTTCTTTGGTGTGCATGCAGAGTGGTGAATTAGCAGAATATTAAAAAGCAATCAGAGTCCAGTTAATTCAGCTCTTTACATCAAACACTGCCGTTTCATTCCTCTGCTGCCTAAACTCGAGGACACTGGAATAAAGTATAACAGAAACTTGATCTTTCTGAGTCGTGCACTCTTAAAGTATAAATAGAGTGCAATTAACGTCACCGCTCCGGGGCAGCGGTGGAGACAGGGCACTTACCCTGCTAATTTTAGGGATCTTTTGCCCTAGCTTCAACTCTGAAAATGGGAATACTGTAATGCTATACAGTCAGGCAGGCAGGTCACACGCAGGGTGACTGGCAGAGACAGCACACAGACAACAGAGAGCGCATTATTCCGACAGGAAACCAAATGAGCCTGTTTATTTGACACATGAGGACTGTTTGGAATGCTTCCCCAAATATTCAGCTCTTGCTACAGTTTATGGTTGTGCTGTAACATGTAAGGGGTGTCATGTTGGTGTCGCTAGAGAAATGCCAGCTGGTTAAGAGGCGTTCAAGTCCCTGTGACAACAAAATTAACCTTCACCTGACCCCTGACCTTTCTGCCTAGAGGGCCGGATGATTGTGCTAATCACCATGTTGAGACATTAATGAAGTTATTGACATGGGCAGTGTGACCTATGATGTCAAAGCCAAAGGCAAGGAAACCCTTCCCAAGCTGCCTTTGGACTAATAGCAACATCCTCGTTGCGAAGTTGAAATTTTCATTTGCAGTCTATTGCTCAGTTATCAAAAGAGACATACTATTACAGCCATGAATCCTGGAATCATAATTTTTTTGTGCTAATGCTTCTGTTCTGAGGTAAACGCAGCATGACATAAAAGCAACTCGCCACTAGGTGGCAGTAGCAACAAAGAAAACTCACCACAGGGAAAGTCTTTGTCCCTTCAACATAATGTGAGAGACTAAAACTGTAGCATCCAGTTATCATCAGAAGTGGTGGCAGTTGGTTCATTTCCCCCCATCTCTGTCTCCCACCCTGTCTGCAACTCTTTGCGTCAGAAAATGAGAATGAGTTGTTGAGAGGGGCTTTTACCCGGCTATTACACAGGGCTGAATATTCATCAGCAGTGTACGGGGATGAATAAGAAAAAGGAATCAGGGCAGGCAGAGTTGCTGATTCTGAGTGTGAGGTCAGCAAAGAGGTTAGAATAAAGGCTTCTTCACACGCTCCCGAGGCGCCGTGCTAACACACAGCAACGCTAACACCTCACTGTTTGCCCTTGTGGCGGTTGGTTTTGTCATGTTGGGTGACCTAAATAAGAACAAATCTTATAAAACAAAGGCCTGAGTGTGCTTATGTACATCTTCTGGAGTTACAGGAACCAGGCTTCGTTTCATTTCAACTGTTTTATTGTTTTGTTTTGTTACAGTTTTAATAATTTCAACACAAAAACAGCAAGACATAAATCAATAAACAAATAAAATAGATTCTCTTGTAATAAAATATGGCGGAAATGCATCAGCTCATGTGAGGTTCAAACTGTCTAGCTGTCAGTGGTTTGAGAGTTTGCTGGCAGCCATTTTTCTACACAGTTCTCTTTCTCACAGTCATGCTCTTATCAATTAATTTTTTTTTAATGTATAATGTGACAAAAAGAAACTGTTTATTTCAATTGAACATGTGTCTCATGGATATATTGCTACAGAAGGAACTTTAGATTTGGGGGAAATGTCACTAAGAAGTGATCTGTGTATCCTTGGACAGCAGAGTTATCTTACTAAAGTAAAAAGAATGATCAGACATTTGTAACATATTTATGGTGTTGAAATATTAACTGATGTGTGATTGTATTCTCTAGTTCCTTCACTGTTTCTGAAATAGTGTCATATCCAGCCTTTAGTTAGGTAAACCTAGGGTATTTTAGGACTGTCCTGTAATCCAGAAAGGGAGTTCTACTCTCCTGGAGCTGTTCTTGAGCTCTGAATATCTTCCAAACAGCTATAATTAGACACTATATTATGGGTGTCTTCAGTGATTCAAGGTGCTTATCTTCATTTGGGCCCCAGGGGGGCATGGTGGGGAAAAAAGTCAGCCACCAATACACAAGACCAAAAGCCTACCTCAGCATGCAGCCAGTCAGCGATCCAGAGGGGAGCTGCATGCTGGAGTGGGCGGGGGAGGAGGAGGTGTGGGGTGCTGGTAATGGGGGTAAATAGGGGTGATGGGGGATACGGTTGCTATTGGAGATCTTGCCTGCATCACGTCATGCGGGGGGAGGGGGAGAGCGCTCCGGTGTGTGGTTGAGAGAGAGGGAGAGGGAGGGGAGAAGAGGAGAGGAGAGGGAGGAAAGGAGGAGGGCATTAAGGAAGGAGAAGAAGGCAGGGAGTATCAATGACATCAACCAGCAGTATCTGAGGCCGCCCCGACCTGCTAGCAATGCTCTACCGACGAACGGGCTGAGGAGCCGCCGTGACCCGAGCAGCACGGAGGTGAGGGGGAGAAACGCCGGTGATGTGTGCATGCACCCCCTGCGAAGGCAGACCTTTCTCTGGATTACATTTATCACCGTTGTTTCCCGAGGAGAGGACGCGTCCAGCTGCAAAATCATCCACATGAATCTAGCAGACAGTAAGGAAGACGGAGCACTTCCTAGCAAGGTAACTAGCATCCTTCATCCTCACTCACTTCATGTTTAGCAGCGGCGCGTGCACCCCACCCCTGACGCCTTATTTTCATTTGTCAATTGCCTTTTATGGAAATTAATGACATTTCAGTTACTGCCGGGGCGAAATTTCAACGTTTGGTGACTCTCTGTGTCCGAGGGGTATCTTCTCCCTCCGTGTGAGCACCACTTGAGACTTTGTTTCAAACGTTTGGCTGAAAATCAGTCCGCGAGGGCTTGTGCAGACCTAGCAGGTTGGCAACAGCGCTGTGAGTGCGCGTGCCCCTCCGTGCACCCCCCTCCTTATTGTTGGCTGGGCAGCATGAGGGACCGGGGCAGACTGGCAGAGCAGAGGAGCCTTTGTTCCTCATCCACTACCGATGAAAGTGGCTCTTCTCTGATGGGCATTCAAGACACTATCTAGGTATAACGGGTGCTATGCCAAAATTTTTCTGAAGTCTCTGGAAACAAAAAATAAAAGATTAATAAGCAGCTATATCCATACACCTGTCAAGAATAAATAAATAAGAAAACAAAATCACAGGAAGTGTTTTTATGGTGAAATTCAAGTGGTGCAGCGAAGTAAAAATCTCATTATGCTAATGTCAAACACTTAAGAAGAGCTATCACAGTCGTATTATAAATCCATATGTGCTCTTAAATTGATATAATGAATTTCTTAGAAAAGGCACCAGTTGGCAAGGCGGCTGGACTCATTTAGTAACTCTGTTTTCTAGACAATGGAGTGGCTGCTGCATCTGCTCCGCTCAAGCTTTACTTAAAACAATCCCATCTGCACATATAGGCAGTGTTTTGTAGTCCACAGACCTCTCATATCTCTATAATTATACACAGCTAGATTTGCTCTTAACGCAGCCACTCACGCGTGCAAAGGCTCAGTGTAATTTAACGATACATCAATTCATCCTGACACATTTTCCGAGGGCTATTGCCTGCCCGGGATTTACATCACTCCAAATGCCTGTTCAAGTTTTCTGAATTTCCGCTGCGTGGCCTTCATAAAACTGGAAAAATCAAACTGTCGTGGTGAATCTGAGGGAGGTCTTCCTCCTCACACAGATGGGGAATTTTCCCTCGGGCACCCTGCGTTTGCTGGTTATTGTTCCACACCATTTCCACATCCCTAATTATTTTTAATCAGTCATTTTTACACATGAGTTCCTCTCTTTAGTCGATTTTCTGGCCTCAAGTTTCAGCTCCACCTCCAGCCTGGCAGACTTAAACAAGCCACATGCTTTTACATGAAAGAATCTTGATATTTGTAATCTTTTGACAGGGAAAAGTCATTACGTGGGAGCAGAACAACTCAACTGTAAAAATTCTCTGTGTCTGTCTCAGATCAAATATGCCTCTCCATGAGCTGGGAGATGCTCGGCCCCACAGGTATTCATCTTGGCCCTGTTAGGAGCAGACGCTTATGAAAGCAGTGATGGCATGTGCTCCTTTAAATAGCATCTCACAGGGTTCAGCCATCGGCCTCAATGGTTTCCTGCTTCTTTTTAACAGATACCACTGAAGGATCCATCTAGCCTTGAATATGCCAGATGACGTGTGCTCCCACTGGAGCAGCTTTGGTTTCACGTCAAAGGCCTCATTGAAGTCTTATTCCCAGAACCTGCAGCAGCTTTACCCCATAACTGCTCTGCTCCCTTCTGTTACATGTTGTGCCCATTCGTGGGTTTTGTCAGAATCTCGGTGCGCACTTTTCATTTGCTTTGTCGCAGCAGAAAGGCGGAAGGAAGGAGAGCTTCCAATAAGGTGTGTAACTTTGATGCTGGGAGCGTAGCCACCTGTATTACAAGCAGACGGAAACTTTGTTGTTCTCTCGACATTGATATTAATTGACCTTTTCAAAGCCTTCCAAACATTGAGCTTTTGTCTGCTCTGCTCCTTTTCTTGTTTATTCAGGCAGTGCTGAGAGCAAAGCGTACAGCATTCAGAATGAAGCCATTAGGGCTGGGCAATGTGCAGAGACATTAGTATAACAGCATTAGGAATAATCAAGAGGATCCAGGGTGTGCAATGAAATGATAAATGTCTGCAGCACTTACTGTACACATTTAACCTTTTTTTAATGGGGGGATGTCCTCAGACACATTATTCCCATTTGAGAAATAAATCTGCGCTATTGTTCACTGGCCTTCTATGGAAGAAGAGCTGATGATAACATTGTGGTGATTTTTTTTTTAACACACTGGGAGGCAAATTAATTTAATGGTTAAAATATTAAAATTAGGTGTTTCAGCTCTTATTAACTCATATATGAGGAGCTTTAATGGACACAATTAGAGGCAGTCAGTGCAGTCAACATTACTGTGATCATTCCTGCATATGAAACAATAAACACGAGTGTGTTAAAAATGCCAATGACACACTGATATTTGGTAGCTAAATAAGCTTGATCAGTAGATTAGTTCAACACATATCTCTCTTAAAGTTTTTTTTTTTTAATTTCATGAATCCATCAATCTGTGTATTTTCTCATTCAAAAAACAAACAAACTAAATTTCAGTTCTGGTTTCATTTGCCATAATTCTGATTGCTTGACAGATTATTTTGGGAGATGATTACATTTTTTTCTTAATATTGACTAAGTGTGCATTAATTGAGGAGTAATACTGTATTTACTGCAGCGCTGCAGGTGAACTATGTAATTATCCTGACGTTTCAGTAAAACACTCGACCTGGGAGCAGTAATGTGTAAAGACACCCTGTCTGATGCTGAGGGTCTCGACAGCAATCCACAATATTCCATAAATACCCTTTTCTCACTGAGGTGATAATTTGCATTTGCATATACGTGTGTGTGTCAATCATGTGTCTAAGTGTCCATGTGTGCAGATGAGTGGAAGTTAAGAGATTGTGACTTGACTGATGCCCTTCACCAGATGAATCAGAGATTCTGATGTGTCAGCAGGGATGAATAATGCACACTCCTCCACTACCTCTCTGCTCTTCTTCTCCCTCCCTTCTCCACCTCTTGTCTTCAGTTGTTCTCTTCTCTTTTCATCACAACTGCCACATCTGAAGATATCTTCACCTCCCTCCTCACCCCTCCCTGCCTCTCACTCTCCTCCCTTATGCAAAAAGAGGGCAGCATTTCTGCTGCTGCTGCTGCCGCCGCCTCGCTGTCCTCTGGTCAACCCTCCTCCTTACTTTTACAGACGACTAATTCTTCTCCGCCCGCGTGAGATCTCTCGCTGTTGTCTTTTCCAGCCGAAGTTTTTCTTTGCAGAACTTTCTGTGACAAGGAACGTGTTTCCCTTTTTATTCAGCTGGCATTTGCACTGAAAAAGGCTAAACGTGTTGATGTACACAGCTCATCATCTAATCATAGAAGGTGGGAGTGCAGCCATTGACTCGGTTTGACAGTTACATCCCTGACTGACAGCAGTCATTAAGAGGGTAGGGCTGACTGACAAGATGGCTGACAAAGCAGGAGACAAACTGCCTCATCAGAACTTGGAGGAAGAGTGGGCACCGCACGCTTTGAAGTGAACAGTTAGCCGTAGATAAATGTTCAAACGGCAGAATATTCGAACCACTTTGCTTCAAGCGCTTGACAAGTCCTCGGGAGTATTTTCAACTGTGGATTGAAAAGGAAACTGGAGGGGGTGAATTCATTTGGGTTGGATTTCAGCCAGAAATGATCTTGATCTTCTAAAAGACAAAAACATAAAATACATAGGTTAGTGATGAAGCCCTGTGATAGGATTTTGTTTTAATATTCTCCTCTATGAATGTGATACCAAAAAGCAGGCATATGGAGCTTGATTTCTTTTTTAAAAAGAGAAACCTTACATAGATTACAAAAAGTATTAAAGGAAAAAACACATCCAGATGTTTCTTTCATGCTTTTAGAAACAAATGTAGAAAACTTGTCAGCACTGAATTAAATAACAATTCAAATTTGTAGTCATCGGTGACCCAGAGCGTTTCAGGATTATGCACGTTGTTTAGTATACGTGTGGTGTTCTAACAGCACAAAGGACCAGCTGTTCTCCTCACTGTTTGTAAGTCTAAAGAGGAAGATTTTCTTTCCTGAATCATGCCTCTAAAGACATCTGACTACTTGTTAAGTTTGCAGAAACATTAGATTAAGTGCTGTAATTGTGATTTGATTTAAAAAAAAAAAAGCTTATGCAACTGCAGAATTTTATCTCAGAAAAAAAAAATGCTTTAAGCACAGCCTTTGATCAGACCAAGGCCATTATCTCACTGTAGGACAAAAGACACATATGAAAAGTGAGCTTTACTCTCACAGCCTTGTGTGGGAATATGACATATTTTTATAAAGTGCATCTAAAGAGACGGCTGTTAGTGATTTGAGTCGACTGCTGCTATTTAGGGGGCAGTGTCTCTATTCTTTTGGGTTCCCACTGACTTTCATCCTGGTCCCTGTAAAGATGTACCCCAATACTGAAGTGATCTTCATACTCTGACTTTTCTGCTTGTCTTTTGCTGTGTGATGGAACTTGATTTTTCATTTTAATTTGAAGTGCCTCAGTAATGTCTCAACTCTGATTGAACCTTAATGCCTTCACCATTTCCAGTTGTAGATGGCTTCAGATTTCAAGGAAAAAGAGAAAAGTGGGGTCTCAGCTGTACTTTATCTGGTATTTTGAGCCTGCTTGACAATAACAAAAAAAACTAGAAAAGCACTCAGAGAGCGCAGACCTCCACCAAGCAAACTGTGGTTGTCTCCAACCCTTTAGTCCTACTTTAATGTTATACTCCCTTTCAGCAGACTGTCTGCTGCAATTTGGTGTTAGTTGCAGGTTTGTACGATAATTTGTTACCTGACCATGTTGAAAATTATCATGACCCAGTACTAGAGGTGTCACAATTTTCTTGCCGATCATCGATCTTTGAAAAGCCTGACCTGCTGATAAGAATTTGGGCCAATACCGATTTCTATTTTTTATACTTGACAGCATCTACCTTCAATGTAAGAATCTTATTTTATTCATGATCAGTTTCATATGTAAGGATAGGCCGATCACTGATCCCCCAAAATTAAGGAAATCTGCACCAATAAATCGGCCAACCGACGCGTGTCTACCCAGTACATATTTCATATTCTGGATCTTAGTATCCAGAATATTACCAGATCTGGATTATACTTTTACATCTGTCAGAAATTATGGAGACCTTGTCTTGTGTTGTTTTGCAAAGCAATCCGACCATTTATGGTGGAGTTATATACACATATGGTGAAAACGGCCCTATCTCACAATGATAAAGAATCCTTTAAAAAGTCCAAGATCCAGACGGTGATCCAGATCACCTCCAAAATTAAATCACTTTTTCCTTATCCCATTTTTAACATTTCCTGAAATTTTCATCAAGATCCGTTTGTAACTTTTTGAGTTATGTTGTTCATAAACAAACAATCAGACAAACTCTTCCTAGAACATAACCCAGCTACGAGCATATCTATAGTTTTTCAGCCTTGTTTAAATGTCTTAGTTTGAAAACTTGCTGCTGTGCTGCAGTTTTTATTGAAACACTGCTGACAAGCAGACCATGGCTTCTATCAGACATCTAAAACAAGCGCTCTCTGTTTTATACAGCCCCCCAAATCAAAGAAAATCAAATGTTTTGGCGTGCCCTCGTATGCCAGTAAATGAAAGAACATCTTTATTGCATCAGCACAATGGCTGTGCTCTATGAAAGCTGACTCTGTCCGACAAAGTCCAGGAAACTTGTGGCTCTCTTCCATCACAATAACTCACAGACAGAAAACTTAAAAGCCATAAGATTAAACTCTCTCCGGGGTCAGCAGGAACTCTCTGCGGTCTGTTTTAGCGTGTGTGTGTGTGCAGGTGGAGGTAGTGAGGACTGGTCGACATGGCACTTGAAAACAGCCACACATTTGTGTGTGGCATTTCATGATTACTCTGTCTCCACGGCGCTGAAGGATGTCAGGTTGGATGAAGTATTTGTTTGACGGGGGTGAGAGTAATGGCCAGTCATTGGTGGAAAGCATCCGCGCGCAAGTCTGTTACCCTTGACAAGCATTTTATCTCTTCACTTACAGAGACGCACTCTCTGTCTGATTCCAGCAATGAGACGGAGGACAAACGCAGCTTTTCTACCCCATTACTCTGGTTTTCAATTCTATTCACAACTTTATCACCCCTCAAGGAGAAATTCATTTGGCGTCACAAATCTCATCTCCATCAGGAAGTCATGCAATGGCTGGTTAGTGACAGAACAGCTAAGGCCTGTGCTGCACGTAAATAGGATTTGTTCAGAAGCAGGCAAAGAAATTGGGTCTATTCAAGAGTGAATTTTTTAAGCTAATGTTCATGGTGGCTGTGAATAATCAGCTTCTGTGGGGATGTTTTGGTGCCATACATCCACCCTCTACTAAACAGCTTAAACCAAACAGTGAAAAGTATGAAACGCATGCTAATGCTCCATGGAGGATCTTGGTGTTGTTGCAGAATTATGTTGCAGTTGTGAGATAATGAGCTCTCGGTGGACGATGTATCATGTGACCAAGACAGGCAGGTGATACCATGGCAGCACATGTACACAGGAGAGAGGTGGATCATAGGAAAACACAACAGACAGTCTCAGGTAAATTAACGGGCACGTCCCTGAGGGATCCACGATTTTTTTGAATAAGCAAAGGAAGACTTAAAAGACGTGAGCATGTAGCACTTGTTCTTGTGCGGCAGAGTTGAACTGCTTGTCTGTTCGTTGTATGATGGCGAAGACTGATATCCATTCGATAAATCATTTGAAGTCTGCACAAAGATCTTACATTAAAGACATCCCTGCTGGAAAATTTGTCTGAATGATCAATCAATACAAGGTTATTAAAACAGAGCTCCGTGTTTCTCAAGGCAGCTGTTATCAGTCTCAGGACAAGCTTATCAACAATCTGCCTCACACAGCCCGACTTTGTCTCCTGACTGATGTGTAGGTTTTGCTAAAAAGCTGCAACAGGGAGGGAAAAATATCTGGCATGTCTCATTAATGAAGCACAGTTGAAATATGATGATGGCCGGGATGATGACAGTGACGTCCAGGGAGATGAAGGTGTTCTGTGTTGTCAGGGAGCCTCAGTCCTGCTGCAGGAGAAGCTCACTAATTGGCTGTGGTTTGTCTTGCCTGGCTGTTATTTTACTGCGAGTGTGTTACTGTGTGAGAGAAGGAGAGTTGCTCTTTGGACTTTTACCTTTTAATAAATCATTTTAGTGAAGAGTGATGGTCCAGCTTTGGGGTACGGAAGTCATGAACGTGTTAGACGGATGTAAAGACAGACGGACCCATCGATCGATTGATGGGTTCCCCACCTGTCTTATTCCTTTAACTCCACATTAAGTGCCAAAAGCAGCATCTTCATTATTTAGGTGTTAATTACTAAGCTAAATTATGCATGAAACTACTAATGACAAGCTAAATCATTAACTAACCTCTAAAATAACAAAACTTATCCAATGATAATTTATTAAAAATACTTTTTATTAGGAGAGCTTTGGATTTATGCAAAGAGGCCAACAGTAGTTTACATTTTTATTAAGGATTGGACCTGTAATTGGATAATTCATACTTCTCCTCTTCCATGTCAGAGCTGTTTAACAATTAGGAATGTACATGCAAGTGCATAACTATGTGGACATCAGTATGGATATACAGTTGTCTCTTGTGAGGATGAGAGTCTGTGCCAGCCTCAGATATGCTAATTGGACAGTGAGTTGACAAGGACTCAACCATCAGCCTGCGTAATGAGCCGCTGCACAGAAGACGTGCCGCCTCTGAAGAGCCAGCAGCAGAGAGAGGGGAGGTCGCCGAGAGTGAAATTACAAAACGTGTTTGGGTGTTTGCAGGCTCGGCTGCGTTGTTTCAGTCCAGTGAGCGTTGTGTAGGGGGCCCGCAGGTGGACACGTCACGGGTCTTGTTCTCCTGCTGTTGTCGGGGGGTGCTTTCACCTGTATCTGCAAAGTGCTCATTTCTTTAGCATGAAAGAGAAAAGGCTGCCGTGTTTCAGCTGGATGACATTGCGTTTTTGGCATTTCCCTGAGGGCTTTGAAAGAGGTTTATGAGCCTAAGGGGTTGAAAAATTGACTCAGCTCACGGAGAAGCAAGTAATCCCTCAACTTATTTGAAAGCATGAAATTTGTGGAAATTGAAGCTGTGAGGTTTGCAGCCATCAGTGTGACGCATGGCTTCCTTTTAAAAGCAGATTTAGGACATGTTAAAGCATAAGGTTTGCAGGCTCAATCAACCTGCTGCTTTTATAACTTGACTTTCTCACCCGTGGTGGAAAATGTGAGAACACAACATTTAGCTGAATCAGGTCAGTCATGGGACTGTGTCTGCAGAGCCGTACACTGAAGATATGGAAGCATTTATATTTTACTCTGCTTCTCTTCTCTCTCTTTCTTTTTTTAAATATTTAAGACCAAAAAGAAAATGTATATTTTTTCCCCAAGTGATAAGCGGTTGGTTGGTGAAAAAAGCCCCTATAGGAAATAGCTGAGACTACTTTGGTGTCAGCTCAAAGGACCGTTAAATGTTTGAATGCTTTGTAGTTAAATGTATTTTAAATTCATATTGTAGCACATTTAGTCTAACCATATATGGAAGATATATCATATGGTGACTTCTGCATTGCACTTTCTCAGTAGATGTTAGTTTTACTGAAGCTGAGTCTTCCTGCCAGCAGGGCCAACTGTAATTTCTTCTTAACCTACTGCCTCCCTCTCATCTGATCCCCTGCATTAATCTGCCCTATATGTACTTTTATACCATTTGGTAATACATTTCCCGCTCAGCAGGAGCTGCTCCATCTGTTGCTGGGCTCATCCAAGGCCGATGCCTCCATTACTGGATGCCTCTCTCTGGCTGTGTTGGTTTTGTCTGACCTTGGAGCCCTGTAAAGATGCGTGGGTGAACATTTGCTGCACTATTGTCAGTGCTGCAGCGGCTTTGATATGTCCTAGACATGCAGAGATTGAGGTTAAAGGGAAACTGAGTTTGGTTATTTGTGCATTTAAATGGACACCGAGAGAGGAAGGGAGATTTCAGTCACGCACTCACTCTTCTGTTTTTGTTCCTCAATCACGAATCAGTTTGTGGTCCAGGGTGTGACGTGAATCAGAGATGAGGAAAACATGAAGCACATCTGGAACTTTTGGAAAGTGGAAGGATGATCTGTCTGCTGAAATGTTCAGAAATGTGCTGTGTGTTTCTCTTGATGCTGTTCAGATCAAGGTTGATAATCCTCCTCACTCCTTGCTGAGATCAGTCGGTTCAGCCCGACGTTGAAGACTTGGCACTTGATTTGATGTAACTAGGAAACAAAAGTGTTGATATTCCACACTCAAAGATCAGCAGAAGTTTGTCAATTTTTTAAATACTCTGTGCACAAGTCGTCCACAGCCTTAGCTGCAGGTGATCGGTTAATTAAATTGTGGCCTGAAGCAAAACTCGTGCTCCCTGCCAGAGAGAGCCACAGAGAGGATGTGGGTGGATGCAGTGTTTCGGTTCTATTTTCTCATGATCCAAAGAGAAATATTTTTATGATTCATGTCTATTATTTCATGATAATAAGAAAATCATGCTGCTTTTCTGAAGATCACATAATGTAGTATGAAAGGAAACTTTCCTGTGGAGCCACAGACGTATGTAAGAGACGTGAAAGCTCAGAGAAAAAGCACTCTATAGGTGAATCATTTCATCAAGGAGGAAGACAAGGAACAAATTAACATTTTAAAAACTTGCAGATGTTATAAATATATCTTTACATAAATCACATTTTGATTACAGACCACATGTTCGCACCTGCCTCACACAGCTTGATAGAAATCGATAAACTAATGTGAAACTAGAACTCCATTATTATTTTCATTTCCCTTTAAAAAAGAGATTTTATTTAAATGATTAAAGATATAAAGTACAAAGCAAATGGAAAACAGCATGAGTGTTGAACAGATAAGAGGGAGGAGCTGTCTGAGGAGGCAAGGAGACTAGAAGAGTCGTAGGAAGGATGAGCACCAGTTGGAAGCCATTTTCAATATTCCTTCAGATGAACCCTGAGGAACATTTGTGTCAGTCTATGTTAGATTTGAGCATCTCTGTTTAAAAACTATTTTTTAAAAGCTCCTTATGATCTTTTTTTTATTCAGAATGATTATACTCTGTTCATTTCTGTGATGATTTGGATATTTAAGTTTACAAACAGCATGACTGAGGGTTGTCCTCTGCAGACCTCTGTCAACAAGTAAAAAAAAAGTAAAGAGGACGATTTGTCTCCAGCTGTGTCAGTGTCTGACCACAGAGTCATAATGTTAACCACGGTTCCTGTGCATCAGCTCACAGATGAAGAAAAATAAAACAATCCAGGAAATTTAACAAAGCTCTGCAAGCAAATCAAGAGTTAGATAAGGCGTTACACAAACACCAAAGAGTACTAATGTAAAGTATTACTCAAGAAGTTCAAGAAGGTATTTCTCAGATTTAAGGTATTATTAGTGATTCCATATATGATGAAGTTAAACAGTTTATCTAATTCACTAATAAACAAATAAATGAAATTGTTTTTTAACAACAGAAGGATTAAGGACACTTTAAAGAAAAATAAGGTCTTGAAAATAAAGTCTGATTGTCACAAGACTAAAGTTGTAGTTTGAGATTAAAATTGTATTATGCAGAATTGTATTATATAAAAAAAATAAAATAAAATAAAAGTGTATTATTTTGAGTAGGGGTGTTTGATACCACTTTTCAAAGACTGATAACAGAACAAGTACTCGCTCTTGACTACTCACCAATACAAAGTACTGATACCACTAGTACTTTTGAGACATAAAATATACCAGTGACAGATGGTTTTGAATAAAGACATCACGGTCCCTCTGCCATTAAGTCAAAAATAAAACACAAACACTCTCTTAGTTTATTTGTTTTTAACAAATTAACAAAAAGTGCTGAAAACAACAACTGTCAGAGTTTCAATGTGTTTTTTTTTTAATAAACTGAAGTTCAAAATAAAACAGTTTAACAGATAACTCTCCCTGGTTCATTCATGTTGTCTGAACAGGACCTGATGCACATTTGCCGTGGTGTCAGACCGCAGCAATGTACCGCCAACTACTGGCGTGGAGTAATTACTTGACATACAAAAATGTTTTGCCTTGAGTTTTGGCTGCCATCACAGGTACCTATACCTTGAAAAAAGGCCAGTACTGACCCAATACTAAACCTGATACCAGTATTCACCTATCCCTTATTACAGGGGTCTGCAACCTGTGGCTCTGGAGCCTCATGCGGCTCTTTGACTCCTTTACAGTGGCTCCTTGTAGATTTGAAATATTAATAAAATGCAGTTTTTTTTCTAACAATTGGTATAAATTAAAATTACACAGAAACTAAATAAAATTATGATTTAACACTTTGTACCAAAAATGCATCACCCCTTGAAATAAAGCTTTTAATTTTTTGTGATTCTTTGCAATTTTTGGATATATTTTTTTTTTAATTTCCATTTTTGATATTTTTGCAGATAAAGAAAAAAATTCCCCATTTTTTTGGAGATTCAACAAATTGTTGATTTTTTTTTCATGTTAATACCCCCCTTTTTGCAATTTTAGAAAGTTCTGTCATTTTTTATTAATTAAGCAAAATTTGAAAGTGCATTATTCAGGGTTTTTTTTCTTGCAAATTTCTTTCAGCAGTTTTTTTTTTTTGAAATAGCAAAATTTTGAACATTTTTAATTTCATTTTTTGTCAGTTAATTGAATTTCATAAATTTTGCATATTTATGAAATCTATCACATTACAAATTTCTTTTTTTTAAGTTAAATTTGCAAATTTTTTTTGAAAATAAAAAACTTAAAATTTACATGTACAATTCTATCAAAAGTAAAGCTTATATAATTATTAAATAGATTATAAACTTTTGTTGTCTTAATGTGAAGATGAAGTAGATTTTGTGGCACCCGAATGACTTTTACTCACGTGAGCTAAGGCAAAACGGCTCTTGCCAAAGTAAAGGTTGCAGACCCCTGCCTTATTATGAGGATAAAGTTTTAATATTAGGAGAACATTTTTTTATTTAATTGCGAAGAAATAAAGTCATAAAGTACATTAGAAAGATGCCATAATTCCTAGCTATGGTTAGCCTCTGTGCTTTTTTGAAGGGACAGACATGAAGAGCAGCCTCCAGCAAATCAGGAACAAGCATCTTGGAAACAGGGGTGCACCAACTGACAGCATATACCTTCAATGTTCCAATCTTATTTTATTGAAAATCATTGAACAATACCTGGGAAACAATAAAATCTTTATGTTTTAACGTAAACAACCAATAAAGTGTCCTGAGCTTTAGGTCTCAGAGCAAAAAGCAACAATGGCTGTCAGACCTTCCTGGAGGCAAATAAGATCAGTTTCATATGTAAGGATGGGCCAGTCACCGATCACCCAAAATTAAGGAAATCAGCACCGTGCATATCTACTTGAGAATTGTTCTTTAATATAATTTTTATTTAAAAAAAATCACTGGGGTGTTGTATCAGGTTTCTGAGTCTGTTATGGAGACAGGCTGCCTATGCTCACTTCTGTAAACGCTGTTCATCCTCATCTGTTAAATTTACCGTTACAAGACAATCCACATCTTTCTTTTCACAGCAGAAGACTTGTTGGAGTCTACATACTCCTCTGAATAATCTTCCAGAATTTTGTATACCACAAGATCGACTCTCTTAGCTTATTTCCTTTTTGTTTACATGGTCTGTCACCAAGAATAATTCACTTTAAAATAACAATAAACAAACAAACAAAAAAAAACAGGGTTGAAAATGTTTCATGTTAAAGAGGAGAAAGAAGCAGAATAAGCACCAGAGATATAGATGATTTTATCACCAGCCGTGAAAAAGATAAGTCTTCTCCTCTGGTCTGACCAGTCAAAAGTGAGTTGTTCTCATGAAGTTCCTAATGAATAATGACAAACTCAGGCTTCCCTTCAGTCTCTGCAGGTCCGTGTGGGATTTCAGATCTATGAGTCATATTTCCCCCAAGCAGGGTGATTTGAAACTCAGGCAGCTACTTCACTTGTACCCTCAGGCCTCAGGGAACACTGTTGCTGTTTGTCAATACTTCTCGTGAACTCTCTTTGGACGTGTGTGCAGAACTGCGACACACATATTCCTAATTTCAGCATCCTGCAGCATTAAATAACACTGATAGAGTTTTTAGGTGAGGGACCCAAGTCTCCGGCTTCATTGATATTCAGGGCAGAGAATCGCTGCGTTTGAGTGACAGGTGTGTTTTCTTGTTAGAGAGGATCCTCAGATAGTTTATTTCCACTGCTAAAAATGTAACCAGGGCGGTGCAGCTCATGCCTGCAGTAAGCCGTGCTTCATCCTGTGCTTCTGATCCTCAACGTCTGTGAGTGTGTGTGTGTGTCCGCATACTTGTGTGTCTCTGGGCTGTGTGTTTAAGAGAGAAAAGGGAAGTGTGAGAGAGTGCCAATCTCCCCCATGATGCTTTGCCATCTGCCATGTTTATGTGTGTGTTTCTGTGTTTTTTTTTGCAATTGTGTGTGTGTTTGCATTTGTGTGTGTAACTTTTGAGCGCCATGCGACCGTAGAGGCCGAGGTCAGAGGAGACTTGAGGTAATATCAGTCCCAGCCTGTCCTTATAGATGGTTCCTACTCTAAACTTCTTCCTCTGCAAGCTAGCGCACAAAGCCATGCATAATTCAACACGGGGCTATTTTTACTCTGAAAATATAAGAGTGAGCTATAAGTTCAGAATCAGTGGTAAGAGTTTAAAAGAGGACGCCTGACAAAGGAAGCACTCTCACTAAAGCTGTGCAATGTTTTGCAAAGCCGTAGTTTTTTGTGCGCTCATTGTGTTCCCCGAAAGACTATTAAAAAAAGTCTCCTCAGACTCTTTTTTTTTTTTTTCAAACTAGTGTCACACCAAGCACCCACAAGTTTGCTTCAGTCCAAATTAAAGCCCGAACAAACAAAGCGCTCAGTTTCATCTCAGGTGTGGTGACTATCACACAGCCTGTACGGTGCCGCAGGAAACAGATCTGATCCTTCTATGAGTGCTCCTAGCTTGTTGTCATGGAGACAGGCCTTGGGAGACCATCTCAACCCACTTGTGGTGAAAGGCATCATGGGTAAAGGGGGTGGGGGTGCAGTGGGTGCGAGGTGAGAAAAACAAAACGTGTGATCTTGCGAAGGTCCCCAGCGGTGCCGGGCCAGGCTGGATGCCACCTAAACGACGTTATTTCATCAGCCTGATGGAGCACAATAACCGGTGTACATTTCACCACCTGAGCTGTGGTGTCATTATCTGCCTCCCCGCAATAAATACCGCATGTATCCCCATCAATCTATCTGTCTGGCTGACCATCTGTGTTGTCACGCCGAAAATGTAATAAGACCAACCCCTGCTGTCTTCCTCTCTGGATGCGGCGCCAGATGAGCAGGCAGAGCAGGTTGTCGTAACTGTGAGGGGGCTGTAGAGACTGGAGATGGGACTGACTCATGAGAATATTCATGCTCATAATGCTTTAATTCTGCATCTATGGCAAGCACAAGTGGACAGACGTTCTCTATCTAAAGCAACAGCGTGTTTGGAAAGCGTTAAAAAAAACATTAACACATGCCCAGACATGCCCAAACCAGCCCTGGTTGGTGGACTGCTGCGTCTGTGTATCTGTTTTGGCTCACTCCCTCAACATTTGCAGCTGTAGGAAGCTCTAAACCCTCTTTTGTTTGAACTATGTCAATGGACCAACAACAGCTGGAGCAGCCGGTGCGGGGCAGCTGGGGAAAGAGGAAGAGGATTTGGATACAAGCAGGGGTTAGAGTGTGCATAGAAAGAGTAAGGAGATGAATGCTAGGAGGCAAGAAAGAGATGACATCAAAGAAGGAAGAGAGGGGAGGAGAGGAAGGGGAATGAAAGGAGACAGGAGAGGGGAGTAGGAGGATGTGAGATGGATTCATGAGGAGAAAATGACTTTTCACTGAGACTGAGAGAGTGAGAAATGACCGAGTAGAAACCTCCGGTTCTGAAGAATGAAGCCAATGCAGAAAACTGCAGTTCCTTGAGTGGCCACTTGAGGCTGGCTTCAACTGCTGAGGATTTCCCCTGAGGTCTAGTGACATATTACGGATGGGTACCTTTCATGTTTGAAACGATACAGTACCAATATCCTGTACCTGGCAATCGGTATCGGTACTCGGCGGTACCAATTTTCAGTACTTTTGTGTGTTTATGTGGCAAACAAATATATCAACTTTTTTAATAATAAAATTTAAATTCTTTTTAATTTGACATATGTATTCTTCAACATATAACCTTGTAATACTGTGTTCGTGTCCAGTATGAAAAATCACCTACTCTTCCACTTCTTCACAGTCACAAGGATACATTTAGGTACCTAAACATGGTACCTTTTGAATTTATAAATCGGTACCCAGTACTTTTGACAGAATTCGGTCGGTACCTGTAAAAGTACCGAATTCGGTACCCATCCCTAGACATATTTTCATAGACTGTATGGCTAATGGGCATCGACGTCACCCGTCTGTAAATGAAACTTACTTTTGAAGCAAATCGGCTACTGCTGCCATATTGGAAGTAACAAGGGCTTGTCAGCCACGTGACCTGAGCTGTGCCTCTGATTGGGCGAGCTTGTGATCTTAATATCCCCTTAACTGCCAAGTTAGAAAAAAATTAACTGCCTTACAGCTAGTGGCGATAGCGAAATTAGCGACTCAGACAGGAGATGTTTTTTGAACCAGGCTGTATTAAGGTTAATTTCTGTTGTGAAAACGTCTTTTTTTTTCTTGGTGTGTATGTGACTTCCCGTGCTTCTGGAGCCAGCCTCAAGTGGACACCGGAGAAACAGCAGATTTTAGCACTTGAGCATTGTCTCATTTTCTTACACCGGAGATTTCAGCTTGCATATTACCCAGCTTTACATCAGAAATAAATGTATTTACATTTTTTTTAAAATATTTCTTGACATGCATTTGTTTAAATCATGGAAGTAAAACATTAAGCAGCATAATTACAGGCGCTGCTGATTTGACAGACAGGTGGATGTAAATATTTGCCTACAGGCTGGAGGCCTAACTCAGTGGTTGGCATTTCTAATATAGGAACTGATATCATTGGGCTTCAGAGGCCTCTTATGAAACCAGGGCCTGATGTCTGAGACTCTACATTCACTGTGCTAATACTGTACATAGTCTTGGGAAATGACTTGTACACTGAGTGATGAGCAAAAAGAGTGTATATCGTGTTGAAACTCTATGCTGCAAAACTTAAAGATTTCCATTACATAGTTGCAAAGTTCTTGCTCATGATGGACTTTTGTACTGGACTTCAACTAGATCCATGTCTGATACAATGATGAGCCTCTCATTAGTCATGTGTTCAATTTTTGCCAAACCTGTCTACACTCACTCGTCTCATCATGACAGTATGTTGTTGTAGTAAACTGGAATAAAATGTGTTTTATTTGGAAGATATTTTAATGTTTGATTTTAATGTTTCAGTGCCTGACTCCCTGTCACGTCTGAGCTGCTCTGTCCTTTCATCTCAGGGGCTTTTAGGGAGCAGGGACAAACCAGTCACAGATTTGGTGAAATTTGGCAGTAATATTTCCTCTTAGCTTTAAAATGAAGAGTAGACCTGTTTTCTTTTTGTCCTGAGAGAACTTCAGCTACAAATTGCTGCTTTACTAATCGAAGATTGATTGAAGTAATGACGCATCGTCAAAAGAAGATTAACAGTTGGGGTGGCTTGACTGTATCCCCCAAGTTTACATTGTCAGTTTCCTTTCTTGCATTAGCCTCTGTCGATTATAAAGACTTGCCCACAAAGAAAATACTGAAGCACATAAATTCTACTGTCTTTATTTCCCCCCGACCCACCCCAGAAATAAAAGGTTGTTTGTTATTTGAAAACCAAGGATGTCAAAATGTCTTACAATGTTATTGCTGCATCCATTTTCTGTTATTTTTTGCTTACGTTCAGTCAAGGAGATCAAATAAAATCTCAAGAATTAAAGAGAATAGGAGATTGGAGATGAGAGGGAATGAGAAAGAAGGGATGATAGCAGAGAGATGGAGAAGGTGGAGGTTTCAGCTAATAGACTGCTGAGATCAGGCTAAGATTAGGGATTAGGTTGAGGGTGACTGACTATCGTCCATCGCGAACAGAGTGGCCCTTGTGAGCAGGTGAAAAAAAACATGGAGGGCTGAATAAACAGAGATTGATAAATAGGGTTAGACTGGGGTCACAGCGCAATACAAAGGCCCTTTCAAATCCAACACACAGGGCGAAGGAAGCAGACGCTGCAAAATTGGAGGAGTACCTAATGTTTCAGTGGCCATGTGGCTCCACGCAGAGCAGTATTCCTAGTTAGATTAACCACGGCAAATTGAGTTTCTGTAAGAGGAGAATTTACTTAACATGCTGCCAATGGTGCTTGAATGAGCTCTGATCTGATTTCTCTTATCACGTTGTTCAATTGAAATGGGCGACGCTGAAAGCTTTTCTATTCAACGTCTATTACCCGGCGTCAGATAAGGACGAGGGCAAAGCGGCGCAAAAAAAAAAAAAAAGGGTGGTGGTGGTGGGGGGCTGTATCAGATAGTCGGCCATGTTTTTTCAGATGAGCTATTTTTAGTATCGGAACTGGCAGACGGTAATGTGTTGGAGCAGGTCATTAGCTCAATAAGTGGTTGGAGGAGTCTTTGAATATGTAACTCACCAGAAATGCCGTTTTCATTTAGTGAAAAGGAAGAGGGGTCAGTCTTGATTTACGCTTCCTCATTTTCTGAACGCGCATTGGGCTGTCAGGGTGAAAGCCTGTTTATGGGTGTTTGCACATATTTATGTTTCGATCACATCGTGGCCTGTCACCTGAGAATACTGATTGTGTCTCCTCCAGAGCGTATATGTTACCCTGTGCTTGTATCTGACATGTAAGTGTGTGATATATGACAGGTTAACAAAGGCTCCTTTCTCATTTGGCCTCCCCACCTGCGCTCTGACACATCAGGCAGAGGGGTGGGGGCCGGGAGAGCTCGATAGGACTGTGGAGTTATTGACTCCCAGGCGGGAGCTTCAGCACAGCTTGTCTAAATCTCCGTAAGCAGACAGAGCTGAATTATGTTCCGACTTCCAGATGTGTGCCACTGCGTGTGTTAGCACGAGGAAAAAGAGCAAAATACAGAGAGATCCCCCCAGGGCTGGGGATTAACAAGAAGGGGGACATCTATTAAAGCAGCAGTTTCTGCTTTACATTTGCTGTTATTGAATTTTTCTGCATTCCTACTGACCCCTCAATCCTCTTTGTTTAAGTGTTTTCCATTACCGTGGCACACTCTGAATGTATTATTGCATTAACACTTTTATGTGCCACCAGAAGAGTAAAATACTGAATGCTAAGAAGGAATTAGGCCACAGCTAAAGTGAAATGAAATTATTGGGACATCTGAAGAAAAAAAGACACCCTTAAAAATGTATCATCGCAGCTCATTTCACGGCTCACTAGAAAAGAAGTCTTATTAATACAGAAGCAGTATGCCCAAATTTATTTCTGTCTGTTTCTTGTCTTGTGTTGTGAAGCAAAGGCCCCATTGTTCTGGTATTAGTTCAGTCAGAGCTGGCCTGCTTGAGCTGTTAATCCCAAGTCAGAAGTGCTCTGGCTAAATCAAAAGGCCTAATCCTGCATTAGCATGAATTTGTCTTTAATTTTCTTCATGAGGATGTTCTCCCTGCATCTGTATGAATTATTGTATGTTTCTCCTCTCTCCTGATGGTGCACTGACATTTCCGCTGCCTTTCTGAAAGCAGAGCGATGAATCAGAGATGGAGGGAATCTGCCTTTCATTCGTCTCAGCTGACCTTTCTACTTTTATTTTTTGTCTGCAGAGTGCTTACCCCTGTTGAGTGACACCCTACTCGAATACCCGCCATCTCCATCCAATCCACGGTGGTGCCATGCCTCTGCCCAGGACAGGTGGAGTCCTGCACAGGAGGCCTAACCAGTGGCTCTGCCTCAGCCCCCCTCCTCTCTGTCTGCTGCTGCTGCCCTTAGTTATCCTGCTAACCAGCCCCCTGAGCAGTGTACATGGAGGACTAGGTATGATCTATTATCTGTATTTCTATGTGTCTAATTGATTACATATTCATTCATAGATTCATCTGTGCAACATTAATACTGTACTTATGTAGTCGTGTACCCTCTTAACTTCCTTCACTAACAACCTTCATCCCACTTTTCTATCGACAAAGGAACCTAGCTATTTAGCTACCTGCTAGCAAAAATATTTTGCTAGTTCAAAAATACATTTTGACCAAGTTTTGTTAAGTCCTTTCACACTATGACTCAGTAAGTGATATGTTACTGCAAAGTTTCTTAATATGAAGCCTTAGCCTTAGGAAACAAAACTAGAAAATCAAAAAACATAAACTAGAAAAGCAGTCAGAGAGCGCAGACCTCCACCAAGCATATTGTGATTGTCACCAACACTTTAGTCCTACTTTAATGTTATACTCCCTTTCAGCAGACTGTCTGCTACAAGTTGGTGTTAGTTGATGGTTTGTACAATAATTTGTTTCCTGACAGTGTTCAAAATTATGATGACCCAGTACATATTTCATTTTCCAGATCTTAGTATCCAGAATGTTTGCAGGATCTGGATCGTACTTTTACATCTGTCAGAAATTATGGTGACCTTGTCTTGTATTGTTTTGCAAAGCAATCCGACCATTCATCGTGGAGTTATATACACACATAGTGAAAAAAGCCATGTCTTACAATGATAAAGAATCCTTAAAAAAAAAGTCCTGGATCCAGACGATGATCCAGATCACCTCCAAAATTAAATAACTTCTTCCTTATCCCATTTTTAACGTTTCCTGAAAATTTCATCAAGATCTGTTCGATAGTTTTTGAGTGAAGTTGTTCACAGACAGACAAACTCTCCCAAAAACATAACCTCCTTGGCAGAGGTAAAAAGCCTAGCCATTTAGCCACTAGCCAGCTGTATGCATTGAGAGGTCTATACCCTTAAGGAGAGCAGTATAAGTACTGAAGTGCTTTCACTATGGGCTGCATGCAATTTAACACATAATTTATCATTATATCTCTCTGTTATTTGATTATCACATCTATTGGTGGCTAGCTTGATTATTTTCTCTTTTTTATGCCTCTTCCTCATGTGAATAACAGCTGGTTTATTATCAGCAGTAAATGCTGCGTACAAGGTGTGAAAATGTGTGTGTGTGTGTGTGTGTGTGTGTGTGTGTGTGTGTGTGTGTGTGTGTGTGTGTGTGTGTGTGTGTGTGTGTGTGTGTGTGCGTGTGTGTGTGTGTGTGTGTGTGTGTGTGTGTGTGTGTGTGTGTGTGTGTATGTGTGTGTTAGTGTGTGTGTGTGTGTGTGTGTGCGCGCACATCCTGTACTGTGTGTCAGCTCATCAGTACATCAGCTCTGGACTGTGGCCTCCTTGATGTGTTTTGATAAGCCGGGAGGTCCCATCAGCATGTTTCTCATCATCTCCTTGATTACAACATTTCCACAGATTTCCTGCCTCAGTGGTCCACACACTTTAACACACACACACACATGCTCACACACACACATGCTCACACACATTCAGCTTTCACTGCTGAGAAAACAAACCAAAGCAGATATTTTGAAAGGCAAACAGGCCAGAGATCAAGTTAAAGCACTAATGAATTCTTAAGGATTTACTTTTCCCTTCTTAATTTATGTACCTGATCTAAGGCCAAAAGTCTCTGAGAAGACTAGCGTCATTTCAAAATTATTTTTACATTCAGTGAAGAGGCAGAGTTACACAACACCCAACGTTCAATGGAAGTGTTGTGGGATTGAAGAATGCTGCCTTTGGACCTCCTACAGTTTAACTTTGCAGAACTGAAAGAGGTGTTAAAAGCTCCATCTTCAGCTGCTCTCACTTCCTCGACGAACTCAGGCAAAGAATTCAAGACAAACTGAACGGTGTAATTCATGGTCAAAACCACCTTTGATTGAAACACTTGACACACACATTTTTAAGATAAATCTTTGTTAAATTTCTTGCCTATCAGGAGTTGTGCATTTTGAGTTTCTTAAACATTCACTGTTTTTCAATACTTCTCATGAAAGTTGGTAGAATATTTATGATTTTAGCACACATGGAAGAGCGCGTTCTGAATTTCAAGTGTTAGGACTACACTGTCTGGCTGTTGAAGTGAAATAAAGTTTACTGCAAAGTCACGCAGACACAGAATCTTTTATTACCCCAAGGTAACCCACCAGAACTTGTGAATAAGATTGTCTGCACACTGGGGCCCCTTGACAAGAAAAAACAGCTATTCTTAACAAGTGCTGAACAGTGTACTTGCTTATGACTAGATTCACAATTATGGACCCTTAAACAAATCTTAAATACCATAAATTCAGAAAGAGCAAATACATTTTAAATCAAAATGTGACAACAAAACAGACATGCAGCCACTAAAAAAGGCTTTGTTTTAAAGCATCCTGTGTCTTTGTGTTTTCTGCAGTTTGACTCAAATTTCTGCCACATTCTTGAGAAATCAGTGAAGTCACTAAAGTCATGAAACTTTTCCATTAGTGTTTTAATTTTTTTTTAAAACATGTTGAAAATTTCCCAGACAAATTATCCCACTTAACATCAAAGCACAAACATGTCAAAACCATAGACTGTAAAAAAAAATGGACGTCATCGTGCTCGGCTCGAAGTGAGGTCGCTACAAAAACTGCTCCCCCTGGTGGCTAGCTGCAGTACAGGTCAAAAAAATCCAGCTTTCCAGTCATTCCAGATGGGCTGTGGTCAAACTTTAAAAAATAAATACACCTCATAAAAATGTTTCCCACGTCCGATTGTTGTGGTGATTTGAAAAAATTATTTGGCTGCCTTGTATTCAAGTCCTCTTTTTATTCTGAAGAGTTTCGTTTTCATTAGTTATACGAGGTTAAAAACAAGGCTTTACATCACGTTTGACGATGATTGACAGCTGCCGTTCTTGTGAATGTTTTTTAGGGGGTTGTAAAATATGTCAGGGGCAGAGCCGAGACGAGATGAGACTCCCGAAAGAAAAAAAAATATATATTTTTGTCACCTGGCTCCACTCAGATTCTCCAAGAATCCCTCATCGTCTCTACTGCGCAGGCTCTACTGTGCCTGTGAGGGGTTATTTTGGCTTCAAAACCATACAATGGTAAATGGCGGAGCCACGCTGTCCACTCTATATTCAGTCTATGGTAAAAACCAAAATCAGCCTTGATTTGATTATTTATCAAATCTTGACGTTCTTGTTTGAGAAAGGTGCACATTTCAACCTAAAAATACCATTCTCCATCTGTGTAGCTCCACGGCGTATTTCTCAGGGCTTCATTATATTTGTACCACAGAATTATTTCTGTTGCACAACATTTGGCTGCGAGATGCAAACAGATTTGACAGCGAAGACGTACAAACAGGAAGGGATGCATTATTAAATGTGGCTTACAGGCTCTTCAGACCACAGCTGGTTGCGCTTGATGCTTTGGTCATAAGAAGTTTTTCTTAGGTGTGTCTTATCAGCAGAAACACTAGTTCACCTATAAGAAACCCAAAAGTGACAAATTAAATATGCATTTTAGTTCTTTCTCTGACAAAAGTGTGACCTGAGGAAGGAGTTTTAACAGTTTTTCTGCCCAATTACACGCTCACACCTTTCTCCTGTACCTGTGGGCTCCAGCCATACCAGAGCACAGCTGTAGTGAGTCAGGCAGATGATAACAGGTTACGGAGGTGTTTCATTAAAAAACATGCTGGTGGTAGATCATTGATAGATCTACAGTGAGTGAAACCAGTGTTTAAAGGGAAAGAGCTGCTCATTAGTCGCTCATTCTTTCAGGCAGGTTTTAAGAACTGTCCATTCAAAACAAGTCTCTGTTCAGAGCAAATCCATCCAGAGCCGATGCCTTGCAGGGCTTTTCCCTGGCTCTCAGAAGAGGCTTAAGTAGTAACATTGCCAGGGGGGTCTTTTTTTTGCACAGGGATTGATGTTGGAGCGCTTTTGAGAGAACACAGTTTTTGGACTCAACATGAAGCCAATGAAACCGTGTAGAAGCGCAAAGAATTCATTCATAATCTCACAGCCAGCTGAGACGACGTCTCGCAGCCGTGACATTTTTTGGACTTTCGATAGTTTGAATTTTTAAAATTGTTGGCACAGTGAACGGGCAATTTGCTCGATACTCTGCGTGCCTTTTTTGAGGTTGTAACAGGCAGGAAATCTTCTGCTCTGGAGTCCCAAAATGGTGGCATAAATTTGCTCTGATTGACTACACTGAGCCAGCTTTTTGCTTCTTCCTGTTGAGGATTATGGCAAGCATAAAATGAAACCACTCTAATGCTGACATTCAGAGTGGGTCTTTTGGAGTGCAGCAGGCTCAGGAGCAGTCTTTTGACATGGCGTTTTTGCAGTTACTGTTGAGGCAGTGTAGCAAAACTGGAAAGTAGTCTGCATGACTGTGAGCAGGAGCAGGGAAACGTGTTTCAGAATGTACCGGTGGTTTTTCGTTCTATAGGTGCTTCTTTTTTTTTTCTTTTTGCGTTCCTGTTCTGTCTTCAGAGCAGAAGTGAATCAACACAGCAGGACCTCACCCACCCAGACACATGGGGGGGAGTGGGAGGAGGGATCCAGGTTGCCATGGTAAGGGTCATCCTGACTTCACCCTGATGGATAGCAGCAACTCTGTAGCTGAGGAGGAGTTAAGCTGGGCACCATGGCAACAGGCCACAGACTGATAGCGAAGGGTGGGTGCGTGAAGTTGTGTGATTGATCTGACTCAGCCACTGTGAAAAATATAGGTTCAGTTCTGTTGGCTCAATATCGGACTTGGAAATTGCTGTTTTCTTCCAGGGGGCAACTGCTGCACTTACATCTCACATCAGACGCAACATAACAGCTGATACTGTGCAAATGCTCCCCCTGCAGCCAACAGATTAACACAGCTGATGATGGTGTATCCAGAGCATTTGATAAGATCGTCACAATCTGCAGTGAGTGCAAACCCCCTATAAGAGTGTGGAGAACAAAATGACACCTTTGGTATTAATACATTTAAACCAGCTATATGCTGTGAATTTCCAGGCAACACTTCTCCTACCTGTGAAACACTCATGTGCCGTGACAGCCAGCGCTGCTGCACGTGGGCTTGTACGAGGGTAGCCTGGCCGATAGGAAGCAGAGACGGGGACAGAGACACGGAGAGAGACAGGGATGTTCCTCTGAAGCCCAACCCCATCTTTTATTTATGACCCACAGGAAGTCCTTCAGCGTGTCCTCTAGATGATACCCAGGAAGTAAGCACAACACGCAGCCATCAGAGCACAAGTCAGCCTGACCAGTCACTGACAGTGAAATGGGGCGTGGTCAGCAGGGGGGTTGTTGTTGTTGCTGTTGCTGCTGCTGCTGGCGGCTGTGGAGTCAGTGTGATATCCTCTGGGTTTAAGGGTATCAATTTTCATGCTTGTCAGTTTATTTATTCCCTGTTTTTCTCTTATTTTTTTCTCCCTGTCTCTGTCTCACAGCCCCCCCAAAGTTCACCAAGATTCCCACAGACCAGATCGGAGTGTCAGGGGGTGTGGCATCGTTTGTGTGCCAGGCCTCTGGAAGCCCCAAGCCGGTCGTCTACTGGAACAAGAAGGGCAAGAAGGTCAATTCCCAGCGTATCGAGGTGGTTGTCACTGTTCACAATGGTTAATTTAAATGTAAAAAACTGTTGCTGAAATTATCTTTAGAGTTTAGACTTTTTGTGTATGCTGTGTACATTTCTAGGTGTGTAGTTGGATGATTTTTTTGTCTCTTTAAAAAGACAATGGGCCTCATTTACTGATCTTATCTTTTTATAACTACAATTCACCACTGTGCAGAATAGACCAGACTGTGCAGAACTGAAACCAGAGTAACTACAATTCAGGTGGTTGTTCTTTGAATGCAGGTGTGAAATTAAAAGGGCCGTGAGGAGTCTCTTCTAGATATATGCTTGATCATAATCCACTTTTTAAAATAAGATTATCAGACCAAATATTGCTGGTTACACATAATTATAAATCACTACTTCTTAGCTTCCAGTTCGGGTCGACCAGGACTGGATTGATTTACAGCACACCTAGGTCTCGATGACAACACGACGCTGGTTGATGTAGTTTAGTACAGAGAAGAGATTAAACACAGAAATCTGTGTTTTATCTCTGCTGAAAATGATTTCTGTGATTAATTTTGTAGTGATGGTGGACACTGGAGCCTAACTGTCAGACAGAAAAAGGACAGAAGAGCAGAAGAAAGATAAACAGGAGAGAGATAGAGCACGGGCTAAAGGCTAATTAACCTTTAGTTTGAGCTGAATCACTCTATAACATAGGGGCTAAACTGTTTGTGATAATGTAATGGCAGGACATAGCTAACCAGGATTCACTAACCTTAAACATTACGGACATGTCTTTAGCTGTGCTAAACATACACAGCTACTGAAATACTTACAAACTGGCAGTGATTACGTGTTATCACTTTAGCCTAGAAATACGTCGGGCTGCCGATAGCACTACGTATAGCTGGCTGCTACGTTTCAAACTGTAGCGCTACGTAACTTTGCTGATGAGTCCCTTATCTCAGCGCGTTGTATCCAGTAAAGAGTTGTCTTGAACAAAGAAAATTTGTTTCGATCTAATCTCTATTAAATTCCAAAACAAACTCACGCCTCACTAAAAGTAATTCACGACAGTGTGCAGAGACTCCGGGCCACAAGGTGGCGGGGGAGTGCAATTAAAACAGATCCTCCTCATAGCATCTTGGAGAAAAATATTTTACCAATAGTTATACCGAGGTAAAATCTCTCCCAATTATATGTTCCTATGTTCCTGAGTTGTTCTTTTATACCAACAAATCTTAGTTAGGAAAAGGTTGATGACTATTAGAGAAGATATTTTTATTTTACGACAGTTGGTAGATGAGGCCCATTGCTGTAAGCCTTCATTCTGGTAGTAACATGTTAATGATATGTTTTTTCCTGACAATTAAATGGTAAGGACACAGAACATAAAAAAAAATCTATTAGATTTTTAGCTTCGCTTAGCATAAAAACTTGTGGTAGGACAAAGAACAGCTACCTTTCCTTTGTTCAAAACAAGATACTTTTTTTTGGGCGAAATAGTGCTAACACTGATGCCTAAACAAAACAGGAAGTTGGGTTAGGGAACCACAATGATTTCATGTAGTTTTCATTACTGTTAAGTACATGAGATTTGATTTCATGGTGAACTTGTAGATTGATTTTACTGTGGATCTTATCACCACTTTAGGTTTAGCTGATTAGCTTTAACGTAAAGGTTGGAGCTTTTATAGAAGGGTGCCATCAGTTTCACTGTTAATTTTCATCTTAAAAGTTTTATGATTTTCTGAGCAGTTTTAAAAGCTAGCGTCCAACAAAGGAACAGATTGCATGATATTTCATATGACACAAAATGAACATATTGCTGCCCTGAGCTCTGTGCTCTAAGAGAGCTATTCCCCAGCGAGGCTACTCCACAGAGCTGTTAAATCCTGCAGCTCAATCACATTAAGAGATCTGAATGTGTATTGATGCAGTAAGTTGACCTAATGGTTAGAGATGAACCAACGTTCAACCCCAAATATTAGTTTGTTTCTACCCTGCTGAAGTGTCTTTGTGCAAGAAACCTTTTCATCTCCAGGAGCAGTAGCTGAGCCGCCTCAAGGAAGAGGGGGCAAGTAAAAAAAGGAGTCACTGAATTATTAAAGTGTTATAACAGTCACATTATTACTGCGAAAGAGACTGTGCTAAGTTTATGATCTCCAATGTTCTGGTCTTGAAGCACCTGTTAACTCTGCCGTGTCTAAAGTGTGTTGTTGTGTGGTTGTGTGGCCATCCAGACCGTAGAGTTTGATGATGGTGCAGGTGCAGTGTTGAGGATCCAGCCGCTCAGAGCCCCCCGAGATGAGAACACCTACGAGTGTGTGGCACGAAACAGTGAAGGAGAAGTGTCCGTCACTGCAAAGCTGGCCATCATACGAGGTGAGACACACAAATGCCTGCCTCACACACACACTCACTTACACACTCTGCCTTCATCCCTTTTCCGCTCTAGTGGTGCTTTCTTTCCACGTGCACACACCTGATTTCAGCTGTCGTCCCCGCTTCCCTGGTTTGTCAGTTGTAGATGTGACAATAGAGACGGGCCACACCCTGCCTCCACAGCAGGCTGCAGCCGACTGTTCTTTTTATAGTCCCGCCTGAGTGCAACAGAGCGTGATCTGGCCACAGAGAGGGCCAGCTAGCGTTGAGCAAAAGGGTACTTTAGCATTTCAGCTAAGTGTCATCACTGCGCTTCCCTGCGAGAGTGAGGGTGTTAATCTAATGTACACTGACTCCTCCGAGGGAAACTCATCTAATGTGCTGCTCCAACATGCTACAGACTAAGGGTTGCAGCATGCGGCTGTAAGCCTGGGATCTGAGCTCTGGCCATCCGCCCAGCAGCACAGCAGGACAGGACGGAGAAAGAGAGGCATGGCAGCTTGGGCTGTTACTACAAGAGGAAAAAATCAGGGGATTAGGCCTCCGTTTGGCAGACAACCTTTTTGTGCCAGGGGAAATTGAGGAAGAGAAAGGAAGAGTGAAGAAGAGGTCGAGGAGAGGTGAGAAGGAGTTTGATGGGGGGTTAGGAGGTGTGGGTGAGTTAAGTAACACAGCAGGATTGCGTGAAAGAATTGGGATGAAATGGGGTGTTGCAGGAGCAGAGGAGGGGCTGGAGGAGAGCAGGAGATGGATGAGGATTGTGGACTTGGCAGGGTTGTGTGGTAAGCAGAAGGCTGGTAGCCCAGGGAATAGACTCCTGTCCATCTGTTACCCAGCCCATCATCTCTGCACACACAGCCCCAATCTAAAGCACATTACCACATAAAACACACCTCGAGGGCGAGCCTCGCAGTGTGTGGGGCCGTATGTGCCTGTTCCTGTTTGTGCAAACTTTTCTCTTACTGAGTTCTGTTCCATGACGTTTGTGTCCCTCGTGTGAGAATTGAATCAGCTGTCTTTGATTCTTCCTAATCCTCAGGATAAGGACACAGAAGGGTTTCAGATGTACAAATTAAGCCGGGTGATATGACACGTACTAATAGGATAATAGAAATAAGTCAACCAATAGTTTTGCAGTATGGTGTTTAAACTTTTCTTTTTGCAAAGTGGAAAATAGTTCATGGTTTTTAAGGTGATGCAATAAAAACTTTTTACATTATGTTTTCTAAATTTATTTGAAATTTCCTACTCCTTTCTTGTCCTCAAAATATTTTACTCATTTAAATGAATAGTTATTCATCATTCTTTGGTTAGCTTTTAAATTTCTTAACCATCTAGAAAAGACATGATCATATTGGTGTACATTATATATTCCATAGATTATTCTATTTTATGTCTTTTTTTCATATCTTAAACATTTTGCCACAAAGACAAAAGTGTACTTGATTATATAATGAATTATGAGCTTATGCAAAAAAAAAAAAGTATTCAGTGTAGCATTAAAGGTTTTTAACCCTTTAACCTTAAGGTTTCACAGTTGGGGACTTTGGGGTCGCTCTGCAAGAAAAGGAACAAGATACATCTTATCATCATGTATAAATTTAGTCTTATGGCACACTAGATCTAAAAGGAAAAACTCGGCTACAGGCGCCGTCAAGTCATGTTTAAACCAAACTTTATGTTAGTTTGAGTAATACAGGAGTTATTACTCTAAACCAGTGACTTAAACAAGCAATACTGACACCTCTGAACAAATTTCACAAATGTTCCCTTTATATGACACCCAAATGATTCAGATATACAGATATACTCTTTTCAATATGGGTATGTCGTTTTTCTAGCAGAGACCCAAAAAAAGAGGCTAGGGCTTAAAGGGTTAAGTCACATTTTGTTTGAAAGTTGATGCATTATTTAATATTTTGCTGACTGTTGAATAAATGTAGGCACTTGAATGTGAACCATACATTTGAGGAAGAAAACGTTTTTTTTTTATTTTCTGTCATGTAAGGTAGTGAAAATGTTCAATATTAGAATAAAACATGCCTCAACCTCTTAAGCTCAGCATCCTCATATGTGGGCATTACATTTCTGCCTCAAACCCATGATACTTCTTTTTTTTTTAACTTTGACATATTAGCCACATTTAGGGTCACTGCCCACATGATTTTTTTGGTGAAATGAATACATTACACCCATTTTCGTGAAAAAAACAAACATATTTTAGTACATTAACACTACTAGCAAACAACTAATAGAAAATTCATAACACAAATAATCAAACTTCCCCGACACAAAGACCGAGTTTTGTTATACTTATTAGGTCTTATTTATCACAAATAGCAAGGTGAATTAAAAACTAGACACCAGACAAAAGCTCACAAAGCATCTCACTCGTTTCAGTGTTAGAAATTTAAAAGTGCCAAAGCCTGTGAAAAAAAAGATTAACAACTGTGTTGTTAAAAAGACACCAAGAGAAAAATAAGGAGATAAAGACAGGGATGGAGCACATTGATGATAAACAGACACATAGAGACAGTGAAGAGAGAGTGAGCTGCTAATGAATATGAAGAACACGTTGTTTTCTAATAGTTTTATAGCTGTTACACCCTGAAGAAACTATGAATAAATCCACACCTTCACACAAACCTGCAAAAAAGTACCAGATTTTTGTTTGTTTCCTGCTGAAATTCTGCTACATACACATAGCGCTCTTAGATTATCAATGACAATTCAGACAGCTTTTTACTCTTTTATGTTTTGAGGAATTGATATTTTCATTAATTACTTTTAACTGTTTGCTAAATGTTAGACTTTGTTCAGTGTCTGTTTCAAATTATATGTTATTATTTAAACCTCTGTAATGATAACTGGAATGTCAACCTGAAAAAAACACGTTTTAAGATTGATGTTAGGTGCGTTGAAAAAATAATGTACCTTTAACTTTAATGGCTGAACTTTGGGAAAAAAAATAATGAATCATCACCGTCGCAAAATTACAAAGAAGAAGGAGAAGAAGAAGAAAGAGTGCTGCTCTAAACTGCTTTGTCTGGTTTCCATACAGCGTGAACTCCACTTCCCGTCTTCTCGCCCTCCAGCGGCTCACGCAACAAAGTCTGAAGCACCGTGATTATATGTCTATTCCTAAGAGGATCTCCTGAAGACATACTTTACTTCTTTAATTATTCTGGGTTTTTTTGCCTCCGAATTTTATCAGCAAAGTTAAACGTTCTGAATATAGCCGTGAATCCTTTTTATGGGTGATTTCCTTGCCGGTTGCATTACTTGGAGTGGCTCCAAATGCAACTCATCTCACACTTAAGCAGAAAAAAACCATAAGCGTTTACCTTAAGATACCTCCGCCCACGTAACCAAAGTGCTCCACTAAAAATGAGACTCAACGCTGGTGAATGTTTGACTTTCTGTTCCTGAACGCTCAGGCAGTCGCCTATAGACTGAATGTGGTGTGTGAGGGCTCATGTTCTGTGAGTTGCTGTAAAGTCGGTGAAAACTGTGTTTGGGTCGTCGTCTTTACAAAACACGGTTCACTGGAGGAAAAAGGTCCACAAAGCACTGAAGGAGAAAGGATGCTTTCCATTACAGGCGAAACCCTCCCCCTGAAAACTCTGCTCATCCTCTGGTGTGTTTCATTGCATCATTTTGTATAATGGTTGACCGACACTAACAGCAGCGTGGTGCACTGTGAGGGCCCTGTGGTTGGCCACAGGAAATGGACTGCTGCTGCTGGTGTAGGCTGCCTAATGGATGGAGATGTGGTAGGTTATGGTCAGAGAGATCAGACTTTTTGTGCCCTGTAAAGAATTACCCTCCTCATCTCATTACCTCCTCCTGCTCTTGCTCCTTTTCCCTCCCTGAGTATGTCTGTCTTTGGCTCACAGCGATGTCCGTTTCTAATTCCTCTTCTCTTGTTTTATTCATTCTTTCATTTTCTCTTCCATCTATTCTGCCTGACCCTCACCGTCCATCCTGCGTCTCTCTGTCTCTGCTTCCTCTCTTCCTCTTGTGTTTTTACTGGCTCTGGACTGGTGCTCCACCCCCACCACCCTCACCCCTCAGAACCAACCCCATCCCCTTTCCACCCGAGCTGCTCTTTTCTACGGACACTGCAGTTGTGTTCTGCCCGAAGGAGATGTGAATATCTGCAGTTCTGCATGTTTGAAAGCCTGTGGTGGGATAAAGACTGCAGCTGTATATGTCTTTATATGTGTGTGTGTGTGTGTGTGTGTGTGTGTGTGTGTGTGTGTCAGCATGCATGCTCTGCCTTAATGATTATCTTTGTCTTTGAGTACATGCACATGGATTTCTTTGTTTACATGCGTGCGTGCGTGTGCATATCTGTGCTGCTGGTTTGTGCAGAGTAATCCTGATTATACCCACCTCCCAGTGTCCCATTTTAGGAGAAAAGGGAGGCGAGGGATGGAGGAGGGAAAATGGTGAGGGAAGTGAAGGGGGAGGAGAGATGTTCTGCCACCACGGCAAACACCCTTCAAATGAACAACAGAGTCAGATCAGTGATTCCCCCCGGGCGTCTGCTGCACTAGCAGGCCGGCGGCTCAAGCAGCGTTTCAGTCTGGAAACAACTGAGAGTATCAACTCAGCCTGCAAGAGGATTACACTCCTGGAGTGGAGAACAGGCTCTTTCATCACACATACCCCCTCATCTTCACTGTTTTTTACTCCCTCCTTTTCTTTATTCCTCTTTCCTGCAGTCTATTTTTCATGCGTGTTTGTGTTTAATAGAGTTTTGTGTGTGGGATCTTTGCGCTTTCTGGGTCTGGTCTCAGGCTGCTGGAGAGCCAAAGGAAGGGCTCAGGACGATGGGAACACATGTGGGATTTTGGCGCAATTGATCTATGATGCAAAGCCTGATTGTGCGTTTGTATTGTGATGTATTATCATAAAGGGCCATTAGCATTTAAAGTGCTCCCCTTCGCGCCCTCCTGCAGTCTATAGGAGTCAAAGCATTACAGCCTCCGAAGAGTGCTGAGCGCCAGCAGATTAATCCTGAACCTGGCTCCCCGAGATCGCGCTTTTATTCCTGCCTCTTTCATGCACATGGCCGTTCCCCACTGAAATGAACTGAAAGATGAATAGACAACCTGTTTTTTAACCAGGACAAATGATAATTTTCTCTGTGTTTGGGCGTGTGTGTGTGTGTCTGTTTGGGTGACGGAGAGAAAAACACAAAGACGGCCAGGAAAAAGGAAAAACCTGGATTCGTGTTTGTTTGTTTGCATCAAATGCGTTTTATGTTTTACTTTGAGTGTGTGCATGTGTGTGTGTATGTCCTTGTATCTGTGTGGGTGTGTGTTTGTGTGCGCACGGACGCATGAATTGCATATTTGCCCAGATTCGGTTGGCTCCACCGCCTGGTTTTGGGCATGGGGCCTGATTGCCCTTCTGCAAACATAACCAGGCCAAATTTACGCTCTCACCCTCTCCATGCACACAAACACACACACACACAGACACACACACACACACACATACACACACACAAAGCCCCAGGGAACAATGCTGGTCGTTCCTTGCCAATGTTCCCCCTAACGCTGTTGACACACAGTGTTTATACACACGCGCCTCATTTTTCCATAGGCTGTCTTATCAATTTATACAGGAGATGAAAATAAGCGGCACTTTTTGCGCAGCAGTGTTTGTGTTTGATAAATGATTCATTTGGTGAAAAGTGTGATCAAGGCCATGCCCGCAGTATCTATTTCAAGCAGCGGCTGACTCATCCAGGATCCTGGCTGAATACCTGTAGCTCCTGTTCTCCTCTCCAGTGAACTGTACTTCAGTGTCAAGCACCAATGTCTGCTGCTTTAACTGCAAACAACATGCTGCAGTGTCTTTGTATGCACTTTCTACTGTTCATCCACACTTCAAAAACTATTACAAATTTTAGTCATCACTTTAAGGTGGTAAAGGTCTTTGAAGCTTTTTTTTCCCCCGAGTCTCTTTGTGAAAAAGTTTGAACATCCCAGATTTTATTTACAGACTTTACGTGACAAAACGAAACTTTGAACACTCAAGAGATGAGCATGATGCAACCCTTAATCATGATGACAACCAGTCAACTAAACATGCTAATCAAGCCTGGTTAATCCTTCTGTGTTGATAGATAGTGGCCTATGTGGTCATCAGAACCATACACTTGTTCAATGGAGTGTCCACCTTGCGCTGCAGTTGTTGGCTCTTGGATAGTTTGACATAGACATGCACCAATCTGTGATCGGCCCATCCTTACATATGAAACTGATCTTATAAACCTCCAGGAAGGTCTGACAGCCATTGTTGCTTTTTGCTCTAAGACCTAAAACTCAGGACACTTTATTGGTTGTTTAAGTTAAAACATCAAGATTTTATTGTTTCACAGGTATTGTTCAATGATTTTCAAGAAAATAAGATTGTACCTTTGAAGGCATGCGCTGTCAGTTATAAAAATTAAAAAACAGAAATTGGTATAGGGTCAGGCTTTTTAAAGATCAGTGATCGGCCTGAAAATTATGATCGGTGCACCCCTAGTTTGACATTATAGCTGGTCCCACTGTGTTTTTAGCTTTCTTGTCTCCAGGGAACTGAGGCTGTTACCCTGGGGCGTTGTAGTTAGGGATTCACTGATACCAATCGGTGCCCCTTAAAACTGGATCGGTATCAGTGGGAAGCAATCTATGATGCCTTTTTTGTACCATCCCTCTTTGCTACTTGATTTAAAATGTTGTCTCTGATGCACTTGCTTTGTTTTTTTCTGCATCACCAGTCAACAGGGTACAAAAGTTTACATCTGAAAGTACCTGTAAACATTCTGAAGAATTGTTTCGATGGTAAACACTTAAATATTCAATAGTTTTGATAAATATTAACATCAGTAATTTCATCTACAGGAGGTCCTCAACTTACGTGGTTCTCGACTTAAGTGGTTTCAACTTTAAATAAATGTATGTAAGAAAATAGAGAAGGTTTTGAAGTGATGCTGCTCTGTTCATAAGCTCCTACGACATGTACTAGTTTTTGGGGCGTATGAATACACAGCTACGCAGTGCTATGCGATGTTCAGCATCGTCCACTTTGTCTCGATTTGCGTTGTAGTGCAGTTTGTCTGTTTGTGCGCTGTAATTTTCTCGGTATCCTCACCTTTTTGCATTATGGACACAAAATTGAATATGAATATGAAGTATGATACATTTATTTGGATAGTTATTAAGAGATTTATTTAGGGTAGAAATCGGACTTGCGCTTAATTTCGTGTTACAACACATCATGAGAACGGAACTCGTTCATAACTCGAGCATCGCCTGTTCTCATTTTTTGCCTTTTACCCAAAATATTACCAGTCTTATTCCTCAGAAAGGCATTCAAGTTATTATGTAACACTGGTATCGGATCGAGATCCGTATTGGTATCCGTTGATACCACAGCCCAGGTAGCCTATCGGTATCCATTTAATTCCTAAACAAACACGCTTAGCTGAAAGAAATTTACGACAGTGTCTGTAAAACTCTGAGGCATTCCAGTTAAAACAGATCCTCCTAATAGCATCTTTAAGACAAAGGTGATAAATGTTGCATCTGATGAAACAGTTAAAATTACTCTGGAAAACAGGGTTTGCATCGTTTCACTCTTTACATTTGGAGGTGGTGCACATCAAGCAATGTGACTAGGCTGTATGGGTTTGAACCATAAAGTGAGGACATCGCTTCTGTGATGTCACCCATTTGTTTTTAAAATAAAGTTTGAAGTAATGACACAGTGGGTTAAAGCTAAGACAACAGAGTTAATGCAGCTGTAGAAACAGCACTAGGTGCCTCGTGATTCCTGTTTTATAATCGAGAGAACCTGCTGCACCAAACTTTCCCAATTTCATCTTTCTATCCCTTAAACAAGCAATTAGAAAATGGCGCCTTGGGTACACTGAGAATTTGATGGGTATATTTCATATCTTATGTCAATTTATAAAGTAAACCCAATAAATTTTTCAAGCAAATCTTTACCACAGCCTGCCTCATTTCTGAGTAACAGAGAACTGCTAAACCTGCAGATGATTCCCTCACAAAAAAACAAACTTTAAAGCAGATATTTTATTTTTGTTTAAATCTGTGTTATTTTTTGTTTAGCCTATTCAGCAGTATCTAAAAATATATATCTGTGCAACCACTGCTGCCTCCTTCTCATCCCTCTCTTTGATGGTTCAGTACAAGGTCCACCTACACTTTATATTTGCAGCATTGATAAAGACCTGACTGGAATACAGATATAGTCCCCCCCATCCACACACACACACACACACACACATACACACACATGCACCATACACACATATACGTGCGCACGCCCCCAGCCCGCTGCAGTGGCGTGCTCTAATTAACAGCCAGGGAGTCCATGTAGTGGTAGCCGGCGGGTGATAAAAAGACCATCTGAACCCTCTCAGGAGAGGGGTGGGGTTGGGGGAGGGCAGGGGGAGCAGATGTAGGCCCAGCATATTCCTCTCCTCCAGGGAGCTCACCTCCTGACCTCCTTATCGACCCTTTCCCCTTCTTTCTTTCTCTCCCTCCGTGTTTCATCAATGGCCATACCACTGGCCTCCATTCAGGTGTATCATTAGCATTGATCAGTTGGGACAGTCTGGAAATGGAGGAGTGGGTCGAACTGGAGGGGGACGGGTTGTTGTTGTCCCTCTGCTTGGTTCATTGGCTGAGAGAAGAAATTGGAGCCTGATATCCACCTGGGCTCTAACTGGAGCTGTTCCAGGACTGATCCAGCATCGTGGATGGCTCCAACAGAGGAGCAAGCATCAGAGAGTAGTTATTTCACCAATTAATTACCCATAAGCCTTAAATGAAATTGTACTCTGGAGATTATTTCTCCTGCTTTGATGTGAAACAGTAGACCACACCACAACCTGCTCTGTATTGGCATTAGAAATGTAATAAGTTGCAAAGAGCTAATGTGGAAGTGGTGAAAATCGCAGTTCCCCAACTGTCCACTTGAGGCTGGCTCCAGAAGTACTAGAAATGACACACACAGAAACACAAACATTCAAAAAGCAGATCTGTTCAGCAAAATTTAAAGTTTTTGCTGCTAGCACAAATAAAACATCCGTCTTACCCCCGCCTCCACACCTCAAGTTAGGTTGAGTCAGCGTTTCCAACATGACACCCCCCAACAGAAGGCCTCAAAACTACACTTCAGAAACGTCAAGGAAACTAAGACCATGTATTACAGGAGACTATGGTTTTCCTCTTCTTTCCTGTCTCTCTTCTGTCCTATCAAATAAACCTCTGAAGATCCAGCGTCCACATATGTGGACATTACATTTCTGCCTCTCAGACCCATGTTCCTTCATTTTTTAACTTTGACCTATTAGCCACATTTATGGAGACTGTCTACATCATCTTTTGGTGAAATCAAAACATTACACCCATTTTAGTGAACACTACTATCAAACAACTAATAGAGAACTCATAACACAAATAATCAAAGTTCCTGTACAAATACCAAATTTAGTTATTTTACTTACTAGGTCTTCCCTATCCCAAACAACAAGTTGAATTAAAAAATGCATACCAGACAAAAGCTTGGGTCTGAAGAGGTCAATAACCCAAAACATTAGGGATGCACCATACTGTATATTTTGCCAATATCTGATGTGCTAATATTTAACAACGCATCCAGCTGATTACTGACACCAATATTTTTCTACATACCTAATGCAAAGATCTTCAAATTTCTCCTGTATTGAAATTACTGTACAGTAATTTGGTGCATACTCTTATCACATTCTTTTTGTATTATTCATTTCTTGCACAAAATAAGAAAAATAATTGACTCTTAAAACTGCATATTTGTTCTTGACGATATCTTTCAAACAAAATAATACAAAAAAGTGAAATCATAACAAAACCCACAACTAGAGCAAATGTGGCCAATTTTACAGTTCACAGAGTTCACAGGAACATGTGAGAAGTGCGACTGTACAGCAATTAAACCCAAATTAAATCAAATGGTTTGCTCATAGACGGCATATGTGCCTGAATGAGTCAGCGACATGTATCATACAAATTGCTGCTTAAACTCAAACTTAACTCAAAACAGGAGTCAAATCAAGGGGCAACAACCGGTTAGTAAAAATCAAGCCTATGCAGAAGTGCTAAAATTTGCTGTTCATCTAGAAAACACTTGAGGCTGGCTGCAGATAGACAGGAAGTCACGTACACACACAGCCTTAAAAACAGACTTTTACGCCAAAACATGGCTTGGGTCTAAAACACTGGTGGTTTAGGAGTTATTAGGATAGTCTGATTTTCATGTCATGTGACTGCCGGGTGCCCTGTAGCTGTTAAAAAGGAAACTCACAGCTGGCGTCATAAGGTCATAACCTGTGTGGCTGGGTCTGGGGATTGGCTTCATTTCACAGTATCAGGAACAGACAGGTGACGTCGTGGAGGCAATGTCCATGTTTTATACGGTCAATGGGCCAAATATGTGACCACTCAATCTGCACTGGGTAGAGATGGGTACCTTTTACATTTGAAACGATACAGTACCAATTTTCAGTACCTGGCAATCAGTATTGGTGCTTAACAGTTCAAACAAATTGATACTTTTTGTGTTCATATGGTAAAAAATATCAATTATCCTTCAGTATATAACCTTGCAATGCTGTGTTTATGCCCAGCATGGAAAGTAGCCTACTCTTCCACTCCCTCACAGTCACAAGGATGCGTTTGGGTACCCAGAGATGGTACCTTTTCATTTTTTGTTAATCAGTACCCAGTACTTTTATCATTTTATTTATAGTTTTTTTGTTTAACGATACAAGAAAAACAAGAGACTGAAAGGGGGAAAAAAAAGGAACAAACAGGAATGCACACTACCATAGACAGTACAACAATAATAGAAAGGTCAAAATCCATGGCAGTCCAGAATTGATATTTATAAGGGATGACAGTACAGTCCTTAAGTCTAAGATTAAATTGAACATCTAAGTGCACAGTTTGAGTATTGATTCCAAAAGGGAAGACCTTGCGAGGACCCATAACTGATAACATCACTTATACACATTATCAAAACCTCACAGTACAACAAAAAATATACATACTTTGTCTGTTAATGGACTGTTCCTTCCCCTTTTTCATATATTCAATAAAGGGTCCAGTACCTGTTACTTTTGACAGAAATCAGAACTTAAAAAGGTGGACTTCTTCTACACCGTACAGCTCTATGAGCTACAAACAATGTGTAACAGAAAAAGCACAAAACATATAAGCAGCAGCTTTAGTTCATGGTGCAAAGGTCTGGCATTTAATCAAGTGTGCTGCCGCACATTATTTTATCTGTTTGTTTATCCGTGGATATCAGCATATTGACCAGTATCCAATGTTTCATTTTTAAGCCAATATCCGCTGATACAGATGACGTACCAATATTATTGTGCATTCCTACAAAACATAACTTAGAATTCAAAAATGACAGAACTAATAGAGAAAGTAATGTTAGTCAAAGCTAAACAACAAGAAGTTTTTTTAATGTTTCTCAGAGATCGATCACCTAACTGCAGCCATTGGCCCAGCGATAGAGAAATGCATTTCTCTGTCATTTATTCATTAATGAACTTTATAACAGGAAACCAGTCACTGGTAGAAGTCTCCTTCCCATCAAAACAAATCAACGTAGTGATTAAAAGCAGTGAAAATACTGAATAAAGCTGTTTCACCATACAAATCTGTGTGTCTAAAAACCCCAAAGCAAACACAAGTGAGAGAAATGTGTTAAACAAATTATTCACTCTCTGTGCCTGGAGACGAATAGAATCAGAATCACCTTTATTGGCCAAGTATTTTCAAGAATACAAGGAACTTGACTCCGGTTTAAACTGGTGTGTGTTTAAACTCCGGTGTGTGTGAATAGTGATCACATCAGAACCAAGCACAGTTACTACAGCTCCCCCAGATCTTAAATCTGTGCCCTGCGTAAGTTCAGGCAATGCAGGTGGATTTTATGACACTTCTAGCACCATCCATCCTACAGTCAGACTCATCACCAGCTCCTTCTTGATGCTTTGATTCACTCTCTTGCCTTCTGCCACATTTGTCCTGTCCTCACTCTTCTCTGCTGTGCCATCATCAGCAGCTTGACATTCCTATCTGACGGTGTGTCTCTCCAAAGCTGATGACTGTGGAAAAAGAGAGACGGAGAAAGAGGGCGATAGATCCTATCTCCACTCAGCCACTCATCCCCACAGCGGAGTGTGTGGAAACAGATGGCACGGGTCTGTCATGTGGTTAGGTAGCAGGGGGCCCGGAGGAGGAGAGGAGCAGAGGAGGGAAAACACACGGACATGTTGACGTGGCTGTGGTCTGCATCTCGGACCGTGTTTGGCTCCAGATTTGTCAGAGCTGTTGTGCTTATGCTTGAGCCATGGCAAACTTTTGGGTGTTTTGTTGTGTTTGACAATCAAGAGGCTGCAGCGAGTTTGATTTATTAGCTGAGCAAATTAGCGTCTTGGTAATTGCTTTGCTGCTGTAGTGAAGGTGGAATATATAATTATAGTCTCAGGTATGGGGGAGGTGTGTGTGTTTGTGTGTGTGTGTGTGTGTGATAGAAAGAGAGTGGTTAAAGGGTAAGGCGAGGAGGAAGCAGGAAAGCTGACGGATGCTTGATTACGTGTCTAGCCATCTGGACTGTTGTCACCAAGATGCTTAATCCCATTCAGCAGAGAAAGTGAGTGTTAATGTGCTTTTGTGTGTATGTGTGTGTGCGTGCGTGTGTGTGTGTGTGAACAGAAAGCAACTGCTTCTCTGTGTGCACACACCTTCACTCTCCAACTCTCCAGGATATGTGTGGATGTGTTTCCATGCATTATTCCACACTTTGCATAAATCTGTGAAGATGCTAATCGGAACATGGCTATAGAAACAAATGCACTCACACACACACACACACACACACACACACCTCTGTTCTGCCCCCCTCAGCCACCCACCACCTCCACCACCACTGTAATCAGACACATCCAGACGCATGCAGACACATCCCAGATCGGCCTCTCTAATCGTTGGTACATTTTAACAATTACTGCTAACAAGTCCTTATTACCCCCAGTGCCCTGCCCCTCCTCTTGATCCCAGCTTCTAATTGCTGCTGCTGTTTCTGAGCAGCTCTCTGCATAGTTATTAGACAAGAATCATTACCAGCACATAACACAAGGCCACACTACGCCAAACCTCACAGTTCACCGCCACTGCCACCAAACACCTGTGTTTCTGGGTGAGGAGAGAACCGTAAGTGTGTGTGTGTGTATGTGGCCGTGTGTTCCTGTGTGTCGCCACTTAAGTCCTTCCTGCTGACTGGGCGGTGTGTTTATCCTCCTGTAGAAATAGCCTGTCACACACACATTAAAACCTAGCTGTGTTGCTGCCAGCCTACCAGATCACCTAATGACTCGGTAGCTGTAGGAAGGAAAACGCCGCTTTGATGGAGGAAGAATATTGTGGCTCGGCTGTCCTCGCCAGCAGCTCTACTTTCAAAGGCCTGCAGATGTTTAAGGAGGGGGAGGGAGGTTGACAGTGGCTCTCACATTACTGTGTCAGTGAGCAAGGATTGGATGCGAGGCAGGGTTGACTCTGTCTCTGTTCAGGCAGATAAACTGGACGTTTGTGTTCAGAACGGCTGAAAATCAGCTGTCAGAAAAATGAGGAGTTCACAGATTTGTTGAATAATGTCCCAGTCATTTTGCTCCAAAATTAAGGATGAGCAATCCTCACATACAGCACACCTCTCTGACCCCAGCCACAGCACTCCATCTTCCTTTATCACTGTATTATTATCTCTTTAAGCCGTGCCAGCAGTATATTCTGGGGATGATGGAGCTGGACTGTCAGTGTTCAGCTGGAGGATGAATCCTCCTGAATCTGACTCATTCTGTCAAGCAGTGATGAGGTTCAAATTGAGTATCGTGAAGTTCTCTTTTTAACATTTCATCTGGAGCCATTTTCAGGTTGGGAATAAATGTACCCTAAATACACTTTGGATTGAGGAACCTAGATTAGCTTTAATTAGCAGAAGTGGTCCAAGATTCTGTCCCATGTACAAAGGCAATGATGGCAATCCTGTAGTGAGATCAGGATGACCTGGGCCTGTATGCATTACCATTACCATTAGTCCTAACGTTCTGTTATGGAATAGCCCGTGTGGCTGCAGCGTTACCCGCATGCACAGCTGCAAATAATCATCCAGTTAACTAATTGCACCATGAAAGAGACACAGGTGCAGATTATGTCATAATTAAGGAGAATTTCCCGGAAAACCCCATCAAACAAACTCAAACTGCACATGTCTACCACTCATAAACAGCAGTAAACCTGGCCAAACAGTGTGACTGAGAGAAGATTAGGAAAAGGTTTTTTAGCCAAAGAAATAGAGATTTTATTACAAGAATACACAAACAGCTGTTATGGATAGAATAGAATAGAATAAAATAAAATAGAATAGAATTCTTCCAATGCGGCGTTGATGTCTGGTGTTAACTCCGTTAGCCATGTCTGTGAATAGCATGATGCTACTCTGCTCTCTGGTATTCCCTCTGTTGCAGGGTTAGCACAGCTAGCTCGTTCATCTTATTGGAGATAGATCTTACGTTCCCAATAACGATGGATGGAAGGACAGGTCTATGTCATCACTTCTTAGCTCACACCTGAGAACCAGCACGTCGTCCTCACCCCCTTCTCCTCACCTTGTGGGAAGACATCAGGCCTTACACCAGTTAGCATTGATGTGCTACTGGCTGCTAACAGCTGATTGCACATGTAAACAATGCAGCCATGGTTATATGAAGGATCTTCAGACAAACACAGGAGAAAAAATAGTAAAAATATCACTGCAGCCACAAAAAGTTTGGTGTCTATGAGCAACAAATGAACCATACAAAGTAATGATCCACTCCAAATACAAAGATTACGAAAAAGAGGCGAAAAGAATTACAAGAAACGGACAAAGAAGAGAGAGCTACTGCAAAAGGCAGCCATATCCAACAGGGCGGCGCCTAGCAACTGGAGTCAGTCAGGTAAACAAAGAGAAAGAGAAAGTTTGCCGATCTTGAACAGAGTAAATGTGTGTGGTCTTTCTGAGCACACAGTAGAAAACCTCAAAAATAAAATCAGTAATATGAAAGCTGTTTTGCGCCGCAGCAATGCCCCCAGTACCTCGATGAACAACTTTTGAAGCAGTTTATGAACGCCAACATATCACCACACACATTTTGGAAGGACCCAGACGTATTGAATCAAAAAGCGAATCAAACTTATAAAACGCACCGGTTTGTCCTCCTTGTCTCATCTGTTCACTGAAAGAATGTGTCCCCTAAATCTAAATTTGCTGTATGGCTACACATCACCACTTTTCCAAAGGATTGTCCACTATCTTTCTATGTTTCGTCTCAAACTGTAACGTATTGCGCCATGTCTGCCTTTAAACAGCCGAACAGGCGCTGTAATCCTGCTGTTTGCGCCTGTAATGGTGGGGTCTACCTCCATTAAAGCAAACGCTCTTTTGGGCCGTTATTTTGGCTCATGCATACCACTAATCAACTTTTTTTTCACCGTTAGTACAAACGGTCTGTTTTCCTCACTAATGGCTTGTCATGCATACGGGCCCTGGTGGTTTGAGCACTGAAGTGCAGAGGCTTTAGTCTTCATAGCAGCAGTAGCTGGATTTAATGCTGGCTGTGTGCATTTGCTGGATGTCTTCCACCACTCCCACTCCCCACATTTCCCCTCTCTCTGCATCTCTCCCATCAATGAATACTCAAAAACAATACTGAAAAATAACTAAAGGAGATAAAAAAATGGGGATATTCTGTCCCAGTCCCTTCCCACATCCACAGCTATTCAATATTTAATCTTTCTGGGTCTTTCAAACTCAGCCAACCCCCTCTCCATTTCCTCAATGAGTGTTAAAATATGGTGGTGGCTGGTGGTGGCTGGTGGTGCAGCAGGACTGACTCTGTACCCCCTTTTGCTAACCAAAACACACAGATTAAACACTGTATGAAGCGACAAAAGATGCCTCAAATCACTGTAGTCAACAGCAGAACAGGCTGTTTTGTTGATTTAAAAGTGACAATTAGTTATGGAAAGCCAACAAACTCAAAATGTAAAATCAAGCTGACAAAGTTTACAACTAAACATCTTTTTAACGTCAAACCAATGGTTGAAATTTCTCTGACAAATGAGCTTTTTGACAATAATCAGCCTGAAAACAGCAAAGTGTAACGACATAAACGATGTTTGAGAAAAGTGCACTTTTTAAAAATTTGCTTCAGTCTTATAGTTGTTAATGGTAGAGCAGGTTTTAAGACTTGCACTGTAGCCACTCACCAGGGGGAGCTCTTAAAGCTTTGGTTTCATTTGACTCAGCTTTTGTTCTGTCCATACACTTTGTGTTTATGGCTAATGTTAGCAAACTGGAATGGGTTATTACAATAAAGGATGATTTTGCTTTTTTGTAAGCGTATAAGTATGCTGATGTTAGCATTTAGCTTAAAATTTGGGATGCACGATATATCGGTATTGACCAATGTTGGTCGTTTTTTTTTTTTTTTTGATATATCAGTATCGGCCGATATTTACTCATTGGCTGTGGGCCATTTTCAGAGCATCTTGAACGATTTTTTTTTGAGACTCAAATGATATTGTTTTCTATGACTATGTGAACACCAAAGCTACCCAAGAAGAGTGGACTCTCTTCCTGTTTTTGATCCAAAAAACAGACAAAACGTCTTTTTTGATTGCGTTGATCTGGGTTTCATCCTTTGATCCTTTCCATGATCTCTGTCGTCTTTTCTCACGATCCCACCGCTCTTTCTCTGTGAACCTTTGTCAAAATTGTTTTTTTTATATATATTTTTTTTCTGACCAATATTGATATCGGTAAATATTGTTTATCGGCCATAACAGCAATATTAAGATCAGATATCGGTATCGGCAAAAATTAAAATACTTTTTGGTATTTCTAAGCTAACAGTATTTTTTTTCCTTGTACAAAAAAACAAAACAAAACAACAATAAAAAAGAACATAAAGTCAGTTTTTGTACTTCCTGGTGAGACAGATTTTAGATTGTTTTATAACCCTGAATGTTTCCTTCTTTGTCTGCTTCCCCTCAGAGGACCTGTTGCCGTTTGGCTTCCCCAGCATAGACATGGGTCCCCAGCTGAAGGTGGTGGAGCGGACAAGGACGGCCACCATGCTCTGTGCGGCCAGCGGCATCCCGGACCCAGAGATCTCCTGGTTCAAAGACTTCCTGCCTGTGGAGCCCAGCTCGAGCCAGGGTCGCATCAAACAGCTCCGATCAGGTGGGAAAGACGAGCCGTACCTGTCAGATGATGTCATGTAAAAATAAGTAAACAAACAGAGCATCTAGAGCTTAGCATTGCTATCAGGTTAAAATCCCTGTTGCTCTAAATTTGGCGATTATCGTGTTTTAATTAGGATTGAGGGATTACATGCTCCTCTCTGAGTTTATCTGCATCCTTTGGGGGTGTAAAACCTTTTTACAGCCAATTTTTATAAAAGGATAATTGTGCCGTCTTTAAGCCATTAAAAATGCTGTTTTTTATTAACATTGGGGAGAGAAGATTAGAATAAGATGACACTTAAAAGGCACAAATCTCTTCCCTTTGTGGATCATAAATGTCTAATAACAGCAGCATGAAGAGGCAAAGTCTCAAATACACAAGTGGGTTGAAAAAAGTTGACAAACAACTCCAAAGTAAAAGAAGTTTGGAATAAATGCTTAATGACATAATCAATCCACCTCAAAATAGCTGCAGTTCTCTTTTCCCAGATTTTAAAATCAATGCATAGTGATGGGAGTTTCTCCACATTAGGATTTTAACTGATGTTCCTCTTATCTTCTGACCCGCCCAGCCCGAGGAGTGTGAAATGAACTCTGAATGTAAAATCACTTTTGCCAGGGACAGTAATAGGAAAGAGAAAGAGGGAAATTGTTTTTTTTTTTGCAAAGTGAAAAACTGTGTTTGTGCGGACAGAGGGGGTGATGAAAAACAGAGGAAAAACATCTTGCGTTTAAGACAGTCTGCTCAGCTTTGTTTATGCTCTCCTGTATGGATGACACAGTGTCTCTTGGAGTAGGCAGATGCGTATTTTCTCAGCCATTCCCTCTCAGCTCTCCTCAGGGAGGATGAAAGTGATGGTGAGGCGAAACCATTTTGCTGTCGCTTCATCCATATTGTCTGTGCTCCAGCGTCCTGCCAGCTCCCATATCTCCCTGCTGTCAGCCAATAGCCTTCACCGATCACCAGAGCCCCCTGTTAGCCTAGTGCAAGCGTCTACTCACAGTTCACGCTGTTTAAAAAATATTAGAAGTCTTCAACTTTCTAATTTTTACTGTTTTGATGTATGCTCAACTTAATGTCCTATACAGCACCGGCAGTTTTTAAAAACTACAGATTCAGCCGCCCACATGATGGTGTGAGAAATTCTAAAAAGAGTGGGTCATTTTTGCTTATTCTGCTTTCTCAGGGTAAAAGCCCTGTAACTATATGACTCAGATATTAGACACATGAAACGGTCACAACAAAGCAAAAAGTGAAAACATAGCACCACATATAACCCAGAGCTTCATGTCCTCAGAGAAAATACACTAACTGTAAGAGAAAGGTGGAGCAGCTACTGTTTTTTTTATTCTTTGCAAGGTAATGCTATTAGCCTGTGTGTTACCATTCTTTCTTTGTTTCTTTCTTTATGTCAAACATTTGTAGATTGTAATTAAACAAATGACAATAAAAATACATGAGTATGTAAACATACGACAATGTTTGAGAAGGGACAGGGGGAAGCTAAAACTTACATGAACCTGCCCCTACTTACCGAAGCATATCAATGTATTTAAACAGAATAACTCTTATACAGAGTAAATACAACTTCCAAACAAAAGAAGGAAAACTGTGAAGCACATTAACATGCTATAACAGAGAATAACCCTAATAAACACATAAATTTAAATCAACAAAGAATAACTTACACAGAGTAACTACCAATTACAAACAAATCAACCCTTGCAAGTTACCAAGAACTGGTTTATACCTCTTGATGTGGATAACACATACTATTAGGAAAGTACACACCCTCCAACAAATGAAGGAAAAGATGCAAATAAACAAAGTTACAACTTTACTATTTGACCCACAATTCCGGTGTTTGAATTTAGGACTTCAGTAACTATAATGCAAACATGGTCAACAAGACTGGCTTGGGTTCTTGGACTTTCATTAAATCCAATCCAATGCTCAACAGTAGCTCAGATACAGTAACATCCAGAAAGATCTACAGTAAGTCAGCACTGCACAGGTACATACAGTCAGAGTGTTTCCAAATTGGGGATGGGAAGCGAAAACCGGTTCCTGTTGAGAATCGATAAGAAATGTTTCAGTCCATTGATGTCGTTAGCCTTTGTGCTTAACGATTCCCTTATCAATTCTCTACATTGTGCTGGAGCCTCCAGGCCTTTCGTCGACTAGTCTGCTTTAGCTATCTTAGCTTATCAGATAGATAACGTTTCCCAAGAAAACTCTGATTCAGGATTTTCAGCTTGAAGTTTTACTGAAGAACTGACTTCATAAAGAAATGTACATTACTCTCTCTCAGGAGATTCATATTCAGTACATTCAAAATGGTATAAATCACCTTATTTACCAAAATAACAAAAAAGCGCAAACTTGATGCTAACGTATATAGGAAACTGCATTGATATGCTAGCAGTTAGCATACATCAGTATAACTTCAGCTTAAGAATAGAATTTCAACTTTCAGCACAGAAACATATCACATCAACTCTTTGTAAAACATACTGAGAATTTCAAATGTCAAAAGCTAACAGGCTAATGAAAGGCTCATGGCTGACTTCATAACTACGGAAAGATTCCAAACAACTTAAACTATTGCTATAACCACTTTGAGACACTAGATGGCCTACTTGAATTGAAATATTACAACACAGTACATCAACGTTACATTGTGCAATTTTTACCTGTTTCTGTGTAATTATGCCCAGAAACATCCAGACTCAGGGACTTATTACATTTTATTCACTTACGTTATAAACTTAATTAAATGTTGACACAGAAAACCTGTAAAGCTGCTTTTTGTATCAAGAAAATTCACAACAGGAATTGATAAGGGAATCAATAAAAAATCAGATCGATAAGCAGAATCAATAAGGGCATCGGTATTGACAAAATCTTATCAATTCCCATCCCTATTCCAAATGTAATCTGTAACTTGAAGAAAACTGAATGATTAGTGTGGTCACTTAGGAGATAACACTGTATCAGTGCTGCTTTCTGTGTCAATATCCAGAGACACATTCAATGGGGTGGCCAAGGGTGGCATGACCTCTCTTTGAAATCTGATGGGCTACCTTTGCCGTGCTAAAACTCTTTTTTTTTTATTGCCAGTTAAAGGCTGGATATTTACACCTCTGGAGCCTCTCGCCCTCAGTATGAACCTAACAGAAGCGGTCCCACAGCTCCACCACTATTGGCGGCACCAGAGGTGTTTACATTAGCGAGTGAGGATGTCTGTGAGCTGGCAGAGCAGGAGGGTCTGAACATGGCCGTGTGTGCATGTTTGAACACCTATGTTATACAGTTTCAGGATTGATATGAGAGTGCAAAAGAGGTATGATGGCGCTGATGAGAACCCATGATACATATAGGATTTATGATCTGATATTTTCTTTTGCAGAGGCAGGACTTATGTTCACATTTTGGCTGTGTTGCGTCAGGCTGTCAGTATTTCATTCATCTATTTTTCATCCAGATCAAGACGTTGAATATTCCTCTAGGACACTCTTATCTTATCTTATCCATTGGTTCAATGAACATGTGAATGGGAAATGAAGATGGAGGTTTTTTATTGTCTTTATGGTATTTTACCCAGAAAATAAATGCTGACTAAAGCTTCATCCCTGAAACCTGAGACTTGTTACTGGAAAAGACCTGATGTGGTTGGAAGTTTGTTCCATTCACTCTGTGTTAGAAGCAGCTGCTTCACTTCACAAAACTTACTGAAACACAAATCCCGCATTTAAATAAAATGCTGGTATCCTACTTAAATAAACTTTTTAGAGTGCTGGTTTGTTTAAAAACTCCAGTATTTAGGACAAAAAGTGACCAGCAGAGGTGGGTGGTATGACTCCAGGCCAGTTAGTCACAGGCAGTGCCTCACAAATATCAACACTATCGTAGGCTGAGCAAAACTACTTTTCTGGTAGATTGCCAAATTGAAAACTTAATGTGGCTAACAGATGATACCGGAAAAAAAGCTTTAGAGCTGAAATGAAACTGAATGCTGTGGACTTGATAAGTGCAATGGATGTTGTCAAGCAGTACAGTGAACAGAGACTCACCTAAAAAAGACTATGTCTTCTTAACCACAACTTTTACTCTGGGTGTTGAAGGAGAATCTACTTGATGAATCCTTTAAGAGTAAACTGAGGAAAATATCAAATGTTTTGAATATTTAATTAAACAGGAATGTAACAAATCTTTAATTTGATCAGTTTGAGTAGATAAGATCAGCAGAGGCGGGTGTGTGCACAACGGGGTGAGCAGGTGTTTGTGTGGGACAATGTGGGACACGCTTTTACAATGATAAAACATATTCTACATTTTTGAATAATGTCTATCCAACCATAAAACAAAAACATTTCTATTGAGACCGAGCTTATAAATATGAATAAAAAACATTTGATTTGGTTGCATATATTTACACATTTTGCATTCTTTTATTCCACATTTTTTTTCTTAGATGGAATTTTTCCAACTCACAAGGCCAGTTCATGCATTTTTCACCGGAAAATGATAGTCGTAAAAATGTTTTTGAAAAAATCTACTGGTAAAAATTCAAGGAAGAAACCAGAAGTTTCTCAGAGCTTGTGAAGTATTGTGTTTGTATAGAGAGATTATTTGTTTATCAACAATGCAAGATGTGCGCAGCTCAAGTGCAGAAGCACTGAGGAGTCTGAGGAGTATAATGGTCTGTCAACTGACGTGGAGGAGTTAACCACCAAAAAACAGATTTTAAACTAAATATCATCACTTTTACGGATGGGAAACGGCTCTCAAGTTTGTGAAATAGCAGTGAGTGGACAGATATTAGATGGACAGACGATTTTAGCGGAGAAATCAATGCTCAATGCTCATGACTGTATTATCTGTGGACACTTACCAGACTGTGACAGACCAGGACATAAACATGTGTCAATAAATCAGAAACCCTCCCAGACCAAAAGAAGCACAGACTGCTGAGTCTGAGACCTGGTTCATAATAAAAGAACCAGAAAACTACGACCAGTTAATTATTTACCCGCAGATGTCGCTGATGTTTCAGTGTAAAGTGTGACCCTGTTAACTGGTGACTCTCGGCCGTTAATCACTGATATTGTCGGCTGAGAGTCTCCAGTTAGCATGGTCACTATTAACTCCATAACACCGGTTGCTCTGCTACGGTCGAAACTTTAAAGTCATTGCCTCTGTTGTATAGTTTAGTTTCTAAAAACTGACCACAGAACAACCATCCATATTTATGCTGATAACAGGCAGAATTTAGTGTTTAAAAAACGCTAACTTGTCTGAATGAATGGAGCAAAATGCTGCTTCTGAGTTCAAGATGTGTGCGCACCTTTATGATGACGTAGACTGATAATCCCTCTATACATTTGGAGTATTAGCTATTTGTTTACGTTTAGTGCACGCTCTCAACTCTCAAAGGTCGGTTAATTCATAATAATGAAACAAAAAGGCACAACTGACAACATTTTAACTTTCTGCTGGGGACGTGTCCTGTAGGTTTGAGGCTTCACATCATACTCACCCCCATGCGTGATGCAAAAATATTTGATCAAGTTCCCAAAACACTCACTGGTTTAACCCAAAAATAAACATGTTCCCATCACTTTTTTTCTAAGGGATTTCATGTTTACCATAAAAATCTGCGTTTTGGTTGCTGAGGCTTTTGTCTTTGTTTTTTCGTGTCAGTGGGCGGTGGTAAAGAGGACAGGTTGATGAATTCCTGACCCCTCGTGAATGTTGATATTGACTGACAGACAATGGTGATGGCCCTCTTTAACCTATTGAAAGTCATGTTTTCAGAAAAGAAAAACTGGAGAGCAAGAGCCAATCAAATGCGGGACATCGTCTCAGTTTGCAGGACGTGGGAAAAGTGATTAAAATGCTGTGTAGTCCCACACAAACTGGGACACCTGGTCACCCTACTGCACCCTAATGTAATCCAGTTATTTTCCTGCATAAGTTGGTGGCCACCCTACATGGCCACCCTAATCAGAAAACCCTGGACACACCCCTGCTTGTATATATTTTGTGGCTAGAGACTCATTCACACAACAACACAATACACACCACAACCACAAGTGAAGGAGTCCACAGCTTGTCAGTCCTGAGATGCCTCGCTTTGGTGGTTACAGTGTGCTGTTGTGATTGGATAACAGCTCCTTAAGGGAGTGGTTAATAACAGAGTCTGTAGCTTTTCAGGTAGCTACTGCCCACTCTGTCCCAGTTTTAGCTCCTTCATCTAGTCTTTTCATGAATCCACTAACCCACTAGTGTGTGGAAATTTATACCAGCACTGTGTGGTGCTGAGTGTGTGTGAGTGTGTGATTGCCTCTGTGTAAAATACGCTGCAGCTGGTGTGGGTTGAAGTTTGTGTAGGAAAAGTCGTGCTGCAAATGGAGGCAGGTGAGACAGTGTGTTGGTAAAAAAGAGAAAAAAATGAGAGACCATTAAAGCGCTGGTACCAGGGACATAAGGTACATGCCAGAGGGAGCAGTAGTGACTGTTTTATAGACTCCTAATTGCGATAAATACTAGGCAAACATTTTTTATTCTCTGCTCATAATTTATGAGATAGCGTTGGTGGCCTTGGAGCTACAAAACAAAGAAACTTTCTCAAACACTTCCGTGCTGCCTTTATTTTCCCTTCTACCACTTTGTAAAGTATATTTTCATTCCTATGCAGAACTGTGAATACTTATTCCTGCAGCCAAAAAACGGTAAATAATTCAACAATCCATCATGATAAGTTTCACTCGGTGTACTCTGAGGCTCATTTTGCCCTCTATAGGATGTCACACAGAGACATGACACTGATTCACCGGTACAGAACGTTAGGCCACATTTCACATCAATGAAACAGTAGCAAGACAAATGGCTCAGTGCGATTCACCGTGGGGCTTTAATAGGATTTCAAATCACCGAAAGCATCACGAAGCTGAACAACAAAACACACTGTATAATGAACCAAACACTGCAGTGAGATGACTTGGAGGAAATCAATTACACCGAAGCAAAGGCGCAAAAAAGCAGCGAGATATGTTGTGGATGAAACACTCCTTTAGAATCTGTTTAACGAAGGCACCTTCCAAGCAGCGCCTCGGATTTTGTGGACGGCTGCCAGTTCTCGTTGGGGCGCAGCCAGGGATCTGTTTTGGGCCGCAAACATTGTTTTCTCTCAGTCTTTCCTTTTCTCTCTCTGCTGGAAATATTTTTATGGCCCAGATGGGTCAAAATGAAAAATGATATTGAGACGGCTGCACTGGAATCCCACTAAAGGTGACTGTTAGCCACTTTACAGCCCATAAGAATCCATCATCACTGGTGTCCTCCGGCTGCAGGTAACTGTCCAAAAGGTGACAGTTGTGAACGCCAGCTTCCTGTGGGTACCAACATATGGCACTCTATAGAGTTGAACTTCCAAACATCTTTATACCTCAACTGAGGGATCCATCTATTTTTCCATGCCATCTGCTGCAGCAGTTTAGATGTGCATGAGGAGAGCTGTGACAAGTGATCCGTCTATCTCCACATTTGGGACGAGATCTGGAGAGTTTACCTAAGCACTTAGCAGCCCTCACAGACACACACACTCTAACAGATGGCGAGCAATATGGACCCTGAGGTTGACTGCTGGGTAAAGGATGGACCTGTCCCGACTGGGATCTGATCAAAGGTGATCATGTCACCAAAAGCAAAACAGAGAAATGATTGAGATGTAAGATCTCGGTTTCTTTCACTCAGCTGTGCAGTAAACCACTTAAAAAACATGAAAACAATCGTACAGGTCTAGTCTTTATGAATTCTGACTGACTGAAAATTTTGCTTGTGCACCACTGAATCCCTCTATCTTGATTTTATTTACGGTCCCGTCTGCTTATCTGCCTGTTAGTCAGCGAGATCTCTTCTTAAAAGCAGATTTCAGTGAAATTTGGATGGGAAATTAGGACACCGGCCAAAAAAAAACAAGTCATTTGTTTTTGGTGGGAATCCAGGATTATTTTTTTTCCAAGGAAATCCTTTTACAGATGATATTACAGATCATAGCTGACAGAAAAAGCCCAATACTGTTTATTCTGTTATTTCTCATAAGCTTAAAAAAACGACCCATCTACAACATAGCTCTCAAGTCCATCTTTATTTTTTGCATGTAAAATCGAAGATAATCAATTCAAAGATTCAAAGAATAATAATAATTTTACTGTGCATTTGCATGCCAACATATTTTTACAATTAAAGGTCCCATGTTATGCAAAAATCACATTATTAAGCCTTTTAGTGAAATTTGTGGGTCTTTGTCTTTCCTCCCAGCCCAAAAAATGTGAAATTGAATGACAAAACCTGTACTTAGTAGTGCTTGTGAATATAAAATCCTGACCTAAAACGAGCTGTTTGGATTTTGGGGATTTGCCGACATCAGCTATTCCTTTTTTGACCAATCAGGAGCAAGTCTGACCTGATTGGTCTACCGCAGCAGATACCCCCGAACCCCCTCCCCACTGCTGGAGAGAAATCTCTCCAACAGTGGGGAGGGGAATGCCAAAGTTGAAGAGCCATCACTGCTCTTTTTTTGGCTGTAAACAGCCACATAGTTCCATGCACAAGCTTCTCATCCCAGAAGAAGACAAGACCAAGTGGCCAGGGTTCATTTATCAAGGAAATGTTCCAGCTACACTCAGTAAAACTGTGCATGTGTGTGCTAGTAACTTCACGGCCGACTGCTTTTCCAACTTTGGACAGTACAACAGAGGGCTAGCAAATAGACTCTTCCTGAATCCAGGCACATTACCAACCATCCACCAACAAATCTCAAACCCTGGAAATGTGGGTATTTTAAATGCTGTGTGCTGTGGAGCAGATGTAAGAGCTTTTCCTCAGTGTCCCCCCTGTCCCTGTGTTAGCTTCGGGATGCTAACTTTAGCTGCGGTTAGCCTGTTGTTTTAGCCTGCTTCGCTGTTTTCTAAACATTGTGCACTCGAAGTATGTGGCGCCGTTCTCAGTGACGCTGAAGAGCGGGGCAGTATCAGCGGTGGCTCATTTACATATGAAGGCCACGCCCACTAAATCCGAGCATTCTGAACAGAGGGGCTATGAGAGCCTGGAAACAATGCTGCTGTGCTTGATTTATTGGCTTTTTGGACCAAAATATGTTACTACCATTTCATGAAGACGTCAATGATCCATATTAAACTGCAGAAAAAGAGCGTAATATGGGACCTTTAATAAATTGTTGGTTATGACTTTAAGCTGTGAAAAATGTCAACACCACAATCCAGAACAAGAAGCTACAAGAGTGAACTGATTGACAAACTGTAGCAGAATCTCAGTTTTCTGGTGGAGAAGTTGTGGTTAACTTTTTTTTACCTTGCTTCATGAGTGTTAAGATGTTGTGTCAGTGTTTATGTTCACATTTATCAGTGTTATGTAAATGTACTGCAGTATAAATAGCTCCCTTCTGTCTCCATTGTCGGTAACGTCCGGTCCCAGTTAAAGTTAATGTCCCTCCTGTGGGAGATACGGGGTCCAGCTGATCTGTTTGACCTACATGTTCTGGCGCACCTATCAGGTTGGCAGTATCTGTTGTCATCCGAGCAGCAGAGTCTCTGCCCAGCAGACATAATACACCCTCTGCGATTTCACAGCAGCTCGATTTACTGAAGTCACATCTCATTCTAGGTCTGTCAGCAGCTTCCACACTCGCTAACAAACTGCCCCCCTCCTCCTTTCCTCTCCCTCTGTTATCTTTCACTCTCCCTTTTTACAGCTCTGTGCTGCTTCTCCAAACCGACTGTCGTAACGTTTGTGTGTGAAAGACACACGTCTGCTGTTTATGCATATGTGATGACCTTTGTGCGCACATATATACTGAAAACTGTTTAGTTACTGCCTGTTTTGCATAAAAGACAATTTCAATCGCCGATTCTGAATTTGTGCTGATGGTTAGCCATACGAGCTGCTTCCAGCTGTCAGATGAGTTCTTGTTTGCCGAGCTCCACCTGTCCAGCTTCATCTCTCCTCCACTCCGTCTTTCTCTCCTATCTCCTTCCTCCTTCATGAGAGGAAGGCTGGGCTTGTAGAGCAGATAATTTATTCCTGTTTATCTCCGAACTTGGCCCTGTACCATGGGGAAATGAGAGATGGAGAAACAGAGAGAAAGAGGAGGGCACGAGCTGTGTTTCTCTCATGTGCTGCAGAAGACAGAGGCGAACGGTTGACAGCTCCAGCTCGCAGGGCCTCAGCTCAATAAACACACTCAAGCACAGGAAACGCACGCCTGTGTCCTCACCGGGCGTAACAAGTCAAACTTTTGCCTCCTCTGAGCCTCCAAAAAACAAGTTGTTTAAACTTCAGCATGTAGCGATCACCAACTGATGAGGCTCACACACACTGAAAACACACACGCGTGAGGTCTCTGTGGAGCCTTTTAGTGCTTAACTGGCCGGCTTTTTAAGATTTAATCAGTGAAAGCTTTTCTCTCCATTAGGATAACACACCATGTGTACCGTCTGTGTCTGCAGCAGTGGAAAATAGCTGTCTGTACGTCATCTCAAGTATTGGACTCAATTTTGAATGCAGGGTTGTTTTTATTTCAATAAATTATCTTGTTTATGAATGGATATGAGGGTTTAATCTGTAAACTGTCAGAAAGGACAGGTGGGATGGTTTCATTTACCTTTTAATATTCACTTTACAATAACATGAACTCAATAAGAAGACGGAAAAGAAAGAATCTTTTATATAAAGTGCAGTAAATGTTTGAGGCCAGTCATTATATACACTCACCGGCCACTTTATTAGGTACACCTTGCTAGTTCTGGGTTGGACCCCCTTTTGCCTTCAGATCTGCCTTAATCCTCCGTGGCAGTTGCTGCAGATTTGTCGGCTGAACATCCATGATGAGAATCTCCCGTTCCACCACATCCCAAAGGTGCTCTATTGGATTGAGATCTGGGGACTGTGGAGGACATATAAGTACAGTGAACTCATTGTCATTTTGAAGAAACCAGTCTGAGATGATTCCAGCTTTATGACATGGAGCGTTATCCTGCTGGAAGTAGCCATCAGAAGATGGGTACACTGTGCTCATAAAGGGATGGACATGGTCAGCAACAATACTCAGGTAGGCTGTGGACTTTAAACCATGCTCAGTTGGTACTAAGGGGCCCAAAGTGAGCCAAGAAAGTACCCCCCACACCATTACACCAGCAGCAGCAGCCTGAACCGTTGATACAAGGCAGGATGGATCCATGCTTTCATGTTGTTGACGCCAAATTCTGACCCTACCATCTGAATGTGGAGCAGAAATCCAGACTCATCAGACCAGGCAACGTTTTTCCAATCTTCTATTGTCCAGTTTTGGTGTTGCTGTGTGAATTGTAGCCTCAGTTTCCTGTTCTTAGCTGACAGGAGGGTCACCCAGTGTGGTCTTCTGCTGCTGTAGTTCATCTCCCTCAAGGTTGGACGTGTTGTGTGTTCAGAGATGCTCTTCTGCAGACCTCGGTTGTAACCAGTGGTTATTTGAGTTACTGTTGCCTTTCTTTCAGCTCCAACCAGTCTGTCCATTCTCCTCTGACCTCTGGCATCAACAAGGCATTTTGTCCCACAGAACTGCTGCTCACTGGATATTTTCTCTTTTTTGGACCATTCTCTGTAAACCCTAGAGATGGTTGTTGGTTAAAATCCCAGTAGATCAGCAGTTTCTGAAATACTCAGACCAGCCCGTCTGGCACCAACAACCATGCCACGTTCAAAGTCCCTTAAATCACCTTTCTTCCTCATTCTGATGCTCGTTTGAACTGCAGCAGATCATCTTGACCATGTCTACATGCCTAAATGCAATGAGCTGCTGTCTTTTGATTGGCTGATTAGAAATTTGCGTTACGGAGCAGTTGGACAGGTGTAACTAATAAAGCGGCTGGTGAGTGTATAACAGTGCACGTCAGATCTTTTCAGTATGGTACAAACAGATTATATAACTATGCAATGAAAAATACACATTGTAGAGTTATAACTTATTGAGGCTCCCTTTAAGTTAGTGGATGACATCTGTAAAAGTCAGATCAAGGGAAAAACTAATTAAGTCTCTTTCTGAGGTTGTTTGCTTTCTGTTTTTCTTTGTTCACATAGAGCACAAGATTGTTTTAAAGATTTAATTTATATGGCAGGGTCACAACAGTCATGTTTTCACCATGCACAGCCATGCACATAGAGTTTATTGCTTTAGCTTTAGCTTTGGTTAAATTTTGGTTTACATGTAACTGAATATCCATCATGCAGTCTTCATCAGCCACGCGGAGCTGATTAAGCCCTCACCACCAGCTCTGATGAATCTCTGTTTCCATTGTTGTTAAATCTGGTGTGTGTGCTGACAGTGGTGGAGGTGCACAGGTAATGAGCCAGCGTTAATTGGTTCGCCATTGCTGGGCAACCATGGGCAGAAAGTAGGCCTTAATGTAGCACCAATGAAAGGATTATGATGCTGAAAGAAGAAGAAAAAAGTCAGCTCAGAAGGATGAATCATGATTAAAGGTAGAGGGTAATGTAAGGTGAGGGGAAGCAGCGAAAAGCTACACTGTTAAATGTAACATGTTGTTTCAACGTAAAAAAGTGATGTAAAGGGCTGCCTCAAAATTTTATGTTAGATCAAAACATACACTTTGTCATTATAAGAGCAGTTATCTTGAGTAAATCAGATGTCTTGTATCAACCCTTGTCTTAGTTTTGTTGATTTGGATTTAACTTAACTTTTTCAGGTACTTGTTTGAAATAATTAATCTATTTTTTTTATAATAAATAAATAAATAAACAAATATATATGAAAAATAATTAAAAATAGAAATATTTTTTTAAATATTTTTTTCACCTCAACTTAAGTTTTCAGTTCTGCTGACATTTCATTTTTGTTTATATAAATTATATTTTTTAGTTACCTCATCTTTTTAAGGTGCTCTCCTTACTTATGGTGACAAAAAAATTGAAATTCCCAAAGGCATTCTGGGTAGGCTGCAGCTTCACAAAACAGTTTGAGGCTCTCATATCCATTGTGCTCCCATCTCACCCATGGTGAAAAATAAGTTTTAGATCACAATTCACAAAAGCATTGTGGGTAATAACTTTTTAATCCCATGCTCACCTGAATTCCCTCATTGTCAAGTCTGATTTATTTGGACATAGATTTTAAAGTTAAAATATATTTTGTAGTGGAGATGATGCCAACTTATTATCAAGAGTTATCACAACAATTTCAGTAATCTTTTGTCATATTGACATAGAACAATAAGCTAGAAGAACAAATATACAAAATCACGTTTTACAGTGTAGTTGTTGCTCTTGTTCATTTGGATTGGCATCATCAGTCTTTGTGTGATTATTCTCTCTGCCAGAAGGGGGAGACAAAAGTTTCAGACAGCAGGTTTACCTTTGAGGTAATTACTGTGATCCTCAACCTTTCAGTTTACATCTTAGCGCATTGGATCCTAAAGGAATGAGTTTTTAAATGCTTGAAAACACTACACTCAAAAAGAGATTGATGCGGTTTTAATGTGCGTTTGTTGGAGACATGTATCTGAATTTCATCTAATGGTGCTTTTGATTTGTCTCTAGTTTTCAAAAGGAACAATAAAAGTGTGGCTTTATTGGTGCCTGTGCTGCTATTTCTGCAGCGAGGAATCTAAACACACGTGTTCATGACAAATCAGTGTGATAAGAGACACACCAAACCATCTGTTTCTCTGTGTATCTCTGTACATCTCTTATAAGCCAGATCCCTTTATCAGCCGTTCAGAAGGCCTGGTACAAAGCGCTGTGCTCGATAAGTGTGTGTGTGTGTGTGTGTGTGTGTGTGTGTGTGTGTGTGTGTGTGTGTGTGTGTGTGTGTGTGTGTGTGTGTGTGTGTGTGTGTGTGTGTGTGTATGTGTATGTGTATGTGTGTGTGTGTGTGTGTGTGTGTGTGTGTGTGTATGTGTCAGATCCACACGCTTCATGTGATTGTTGTGTGCGGTTTTAGTTGTGTCTTTTTCCCCCCTCTCCTCCTGCAGCAGAGTGTAATCCATGGTTTTGTGCTTCCTCCTCAGGCTTCATGTCAAAGTCAGTTTCAGATGAGATGAATGTGACAGAGCCGACTGAAAGAGCAAAAAAAAATCACGGCTGGTAATTCAAAAGGCTGCTGGCAAAAAAAAAAAAAAAAGTTTTAAGAAGCCGTGAGAATAGCACGGTGTGAAGCCAAGGAAACAAAAGAATACCTGACAAGTACTGTGTGTAATTATAGCACATTTAGGGAGACACTGTTTACCACGCTGGGATCAGCCGAAGAGGATAAAAATTGAAGAAGTAAAAGGAACAAGTTGAGGAGTTAAAGAGCATCGTCGGGTTGTAGCCGCAGGGGGAAGCCATGTAGCTGCTGCCAGTTATCTGCCAAGATAGAAGAGGCTTTCTTCACGGCTGCAGTGCTGAAGGAGAGGAATCACTAGCTTGCAAAAACTATATAACAGAAGATCCTTTAAATGTCATGGAGTTTACAAAAAGTCATTGCGGGACTGAGCATCCAAACTTTTGGTACAGATTTGGATTTCTGTGTGTAACCATTTCTGTTTGTTTTTAAAAAGAGGACAGGGCCTGATACCATCTTTTTTGCTGGTTAGTAAAGCACAGCCTGTTCTGATGATGTCTCACAGACATGACAGCCAAACTGACTTTATTAGATGTTGAAGCTATAGAAGGGAGGATATGCCTGGGGTCAAAATTTAACAGAAACAGACCAGTAGACAAACGTTGCAGGATGAAAAGCAGAGCATGCAAAGAAAGTAAGACAGCAGCAGGGACTATTTTCTGCATACTCAACTCAGTGTCTCTATTCCTTTCTCCTCCTCTGTCTGTCACTTTGTGTCTCGCAGGAGCGCTGCAGATTGAGAACAGCGAGGAGACCGACCAAGGGAAGTACGAGTGTGTGGCCACCAACTCCCAAGGCGTGCGCTACTCCTCCCCTGCCAACCTCTATGTGCGAGGTAGGACCTGATCACATTACACGTGCACATCACGCACACACATTCAAAGACCAGAAACACACAGAAGCCCCCACATTTAAGGTGCTGCTATAAAATAAACATTTCTCTTTTCCATAGCTGTGCTCTTACTGTAAACAACTATTACTAACCCATTCATTGTCTACGGTACTTGTTGACTCTGTTGTTTCTCACAACCACCTTAACAAGTCCACCTTAAACCTTGGTGCGAGCCCCCGCGATACAATCAGATTAAAGATGAAGCTGGGGACACACCTCGGTTTAACTGCATGGAAACATCACTGATCTGTCTACTAAAATGGTTTCTGTACAAGAGGCAGATTAAACAAAAAAGGAAATTTGATTGAAATTGGAAATCATAAGAAAAATACTTTAATGGCACCCATTGGACCCCTATTTAACTTATCTTAGTTTGGGCTGTGGGTGCTGATTGGCTAAATACCAGAACAATGTGAGAAAATACAAGTTCTACTTTCTATGTGAAGTGAGTTATCAGAGGAGTGTGTGAGCGTGTGTGTGTGTGTGTGTGTGTGTGAGCGTGTGTGTGAGCGTGTGGGTGTGTGATGCAGAGGTGTGAGTGGCTTTGCGCTGGCTGTTTTTATTCTCTCTGTGTTTCCCCGTTCTTTCTCTCCCCCCTCACGTCATTGTGTTCTGCATCAACCCCCTCTCATCCCTCAGAGCTTCGAGAAGGTTGGTGTGCTCTTTCTTTTCTTTTGTTACTCCTTTGTTTCAGAAAGCTTTACTTATTGAAACAGAGAGAAACAAAAAAAAAAAATCCAAGACATTTGAAGGACGTCGGAGTAGATTTTAAAGTGAAATGTCTCCAAAATTTAAGAGAGATGATTTCTCTAAAGCTGCTACCGTGATGATGATGATGATGGTGATGATGATGAAGTGGTCTGCCTACGCAGCAGAGTGCATTGTCTGCATTGTGAGGCCTTGTGTGCAGAACCCTTGGTATTGCCTTCACTCCCCGATCAATGTTTTCTGCATGGTATGATCTTGTTGTCATGGAGACCCAAGAATTGGAAGATTAAAAAAGAGGCGATGTTTGCATGAAAGGAGCGCGAGAGAAAGAGAAAGAAGCACCGCTTGCATGTGTGTGGACTGACGGACTGACACAGGAGCATGGCACAGTGTGTGTTCACGCCTATTGATATGCTCAGATTGTAACAGTATTACTGGACTTGCTGTCTTGTCATGTCGTTTGCTTCTGTGTCTTTTTTTTTCTGCCTTTGTGTAATCGTGTGTGTCACAGCTTTCATGACATCACATCTTGTCTCGCTCTGCGCTCGTTGCTGGAAATCTTGCACTTACTGTCATGCTTGCACTTGCCCTGATATGTTGAGGTGTGATTATTTGTACAGGTTTTTGAAGCATCTTCTATTTTTGTCAAATTCATGATGGCCACTCGAGACAATGGGAAGTAAAAGAAGAAAAAGAAAGAAAAAAAAAGATTTTCTACACTACTTTACCTTTATGCTTATGTCCCCTATTAAACCAAAGGGAAATGTTTTCACCACTATGCTAACATCCTACTAAAAGAAAGAAAGGTACCAAATGTTAGTTGATTTATGCTTTCAAGACACTCAAGATATTCATCATTATAAAAAAACTCTATAAAAAGTCCCACCATTTTGCACAGAAATACCTATACTTGTGTATTTTTCAATCATTCTGTAAATAATTCTAGCAAGTGCAGGCTCTCCACGTAGACATCCCAGCAGTACTTCAAAAATATTTTCAACAACATTGTTTTCTCCCGCTAAAGCAAATTTAATTGAAAGAAATCACTGAATACACTTCCACAGGTTTCATTTTTCTGGGATTTTACAATGAAAGACTTACTGGACCTAGAATGACCAGTAGCTAGCTCGTTGTGGCTAATATTAGCCCACTTCAGCTCATGTTAGCTAGATAATGCTGAGTCGTAATGGAACTCGTTCATTCATAAAGCCTATGTGCACATGACTCAGTGTTTGAGTAGTAACTGAATAGAACAACAAAATTACGTGGTATAAGCTGCGCTAATGTTAGCTAGTTTAGCTCCTCTAATTACAGACCCTGTCAGCAACATAATAACGAAATAGTCTAATCTACTTACCTGTACTGTTAGGCTAAAGTTTAGCTGTTGTAATACCCGACTAGGTATTAGACCCTTCCCCAAGGGCTTTTACCTCAGGATACCTCACTTGATATAGAAAAGTTAGCTTATGGTGGCTAATGTTCACTAGCTTTAGTTTTTTAGTTTTTTTAAGAAATTGTTGCAGCTACCGAGTAATGATAAATTTTATAAGTCTTTTCTATTTGTAGTGACATGTTTCAACCTAAAATCATTAATTCGGCTGAAAGTCGGCTGATGCTAATGTTAGCAAAATTACACAGTACAGTTTCAAGCAAATGTTATATTGAGCCAACATGTCAAAAACAACTGTTGTAAAAAGTTGCACAGAGTAGTTTGTATTCTGGCTTTTATATAAGTGTAAGGAGTTCAGCTTGTGATTGGGTGATTCTATATTTTGATCTAAAGGATTTGAGATTTATTTTAACTCTGCAGCACCTCTGCTAAAAGTTAGCAATATGCCAATATGTTATTTACTGTTACCCAGTCAGTCCTGTGTCCTGGCAGCCGCTATCTTTGCAAACACTTAGACACGCCTCTGCTGACTGACATTTGAAATTAATCATATCCATTCACATTTTAGATAACGGGTGGAGGATATTAATGATTCCCTCTCACTACAGTGGTTAATGAAAGCCGTGTCCTTGAGACAGACCGGATGGTGCTGCATAAATGTCAGCTCAGTGACGCCGCTGCCGAACGAGTAGAGAGCAGTGCGGAGATCCAGCGGTAATCCTTGCGGCTGTGCCAAGGTCTCCTCAGTCTGTAGCCTCCAGACTCCCTGCAGAGGACACGACTAATGATAGCTCTGCTAATAAAGATTGAGGCTCCTGGCTCTCTCAAACAGTATAGAAAATGGAGGGGAATCATGCAGCCTTGCTAGATTAACTTTAAGCTGGAGGCTCTGTGAGCATGTGAAGGATTATCCCTTGTTATGAGCTCACTTCATTGTAAAGTCCTCGGCTGTGTCTCTGCGGTGGATTCTTCAGTCTTTTGTCTCTTGGCCTGATGGATTTTTTTTTAGAAATACTCTTACTGCTGAGGTCATGTTTCACTAAACGATCATCCTGAGTCTTCACCTTCATCCTGCTCTTGCTCATATTACCACACTAATCTATATGCTTGACTAATTGTCCTTTTATGTTTATTTTTCCATAACTGTAGGTATAAAATAACTGATTGATTGAATTAAATCTGCTTTGCTTGTTGCTTGTCTTGTGCATGAAGCTAAGGCTGTCTGTCTGTCTGTCTGTCTTTCTGTCTGTCTGTCTGTCTGTCTGTCTCCAGCATGCCCATGTAAGGAGAAGCCTGCCTAATCATGTCTGTTCTCTAACAGATCTACCTGTTTTTGTCTCTTTGTCTCTTTTGTGTCTTCAACTTCTGTATCCAATTCTGGGTATCTTCCATATTTTAATTTGATTTATTTATTCTTTAATTTGAAAGAGTATTGAAAATGTGTTACTGATAAAACGACAGTGATGTCATGGCAACTTTTTTGACTCTAATTTGTTGAAATCATGCCAAAAAAATATTAACTTCTATCCAATTGTCTCTAGATTCTTTGAGTAGGGGGGATGAGGCCCGTGAAGATTCCAAGTAATGATGTTACACATTTTGGAGTGGAGGTTGTGCAGCAAATTTCCCCGTATTTATTATTTATCTTTTTCTTGTTCTTTTACGAGTAATAATAAATATTACAAGTAGTGCTTGATTTCATGTTGAGGACTAGAAGACCCTTATTTATTTGCTCCCTTAGGTTTTTAATTTATTCTTCTTTTTCATTTCTTTTGATTTTTATTCTTTTTGAACTGAAGATTTGTTGCTCCCCGGTATTGTACTGCCAAGCTTCCTAGTATTGAGTTCAGTTTTGTTTTTCGACTATGTTTTTTGCTCTCTGTCTGCCCTCCTTTTCATTCTCTCCTCCCATACAGAGATGTGTGTCTGTTTCTCTCTCTGTTTCCTGTCTTGTGACCCTGGGGTATCTTCTTCTCCTCTTCTTTTTCTTTCTCTGTTCCTTCAACATCCGTTCTCTACTTCGCTCTTCTCTTTATCTCCTACCTTTAAAGCACCTCCTCTCTGAATGGGCCTGACTCTGGTATATAGCCGTGTTTTTAAAATAGATCCATGTGTTTTCTTCTTCCTCACTCCTCTTTACTTCCCCCCTTTTCCCTCCTTCCCCCTAAAACCCTCTTCTAATCCTCTCTTTATCTCCACTTCCCTGTCTTCTCCCCTCCTTTCCCTCTCCCCGTCCTTTTTTTCTCTTCTTCTTCTTCTGCATTCTGTCTGCACCCTGATGTGTAGGAGCGACAGACACATGTACATAAGTTTATTAACTTATAAACATGCACATACTACCTCACATATCTCTCTTTTTGCTCGCACTTGTTCTTTCCCGTTCTGCCTCTCTCATGCTGTCTTGGTGTTCTTTACTTAATGTGTCCAATGATCACTCTGTAATTTGCCACGACACCTTTTAAGAACCCACTCCTGTCCACATTTCCAATTCATTTGACAACACACTGTATCAGTTATGAATCCTATGTATTGTACAGTATCTTGTTGTACAATGTGGCTGTCCTTTGCTACATTGCCTGTCATTGTCTGGAAGAGAAGCAGAGCTGTCTTTCTATCTTTCTCTCCTTCTATCTGTCCTTCTTCCTGTCTCTCTGGTCCTTCCTCTATCCCTCTATCAGTGTCTCTTCTCTTGTCTTGCTTCTCTCCGTCTTCAGTTCTTCGTTCTCTTCTTTGTGTTCCTCCACCATGTTTTCCCTCTTGAGTCGCCCAGGCATGCAAGTGACCTATGAGTTCAGTCTCTCAGTGCATCTCTCCCTAATTCAAAGTCAACCCGGCTCTGACAGATGCAGCATTGGATATACTTTGCAACTTTTCTTGTTCTTCTTATGGAGGACACAAATAGCAAGCAGGGTCTATTTACCGGCCTCTATGATGCATACACTCCCTCTAAAAAGAGCCCGTATGATGCAGAAGCACCCTGAGGCGCTGAAATCTCCATGAAGAAAAGTTTTTCATGTTAAGTCTTCGGAGAAGTTGAACATCTTGTCTTTGAGGTGAAAAGTGATCATTTTGCATTTTAAAAAAATTCAGAAAAAATTCGGAAGAGAAACTGACTATAGGTGTCATGTCCTGGCTGAAACAGTACTCAAGAGTTTGTCACTTTATTATTTTTTAGGCAGCTCACTCTGATTGGTTGAGCTCAACACAAGATTTGTGTCTTTCTGTTGGAATCATCAGTACCATAAAGTAATTGGGACAAAACTTGAAATATCCCTTTGTAATTTTCTGTAAAAACCCTGAAGTTCATTCTCCCCCTTCCTGTTACTCTCCTCTCTTCTTCTCTATCTCCTTTTCTTTCTTTTTCTTTCCTGCTCTTTCTCTCAATCTTCACCTTGCTTCTCTGCCTCGGTCTCCCTCTTTTTCCCTCTTTTTCTCTCTGATTCTCCTCACTCCCTTCTTCCTTCCCCCCTCCTCCTTCTTTCTCCGCCTTTCTGCTCCTCACTCCCTTCCCCACTTTTCACCTTACCTTCCCCCACCCGTACCCCCAAACCCCCCTCCTCTCTGCCCTGACTCTCCTCCTTTCCCAGTGCGCCGTGTGCCCCCTCGTTTCTCAATCCTCCCCTCCAACCACGAGATCATGCCAGGAGGGAGCGTGAATATCACCTGCGTGGCTGTGGGTTCGCCCATGCCTTACGTCAAGTGGATGCTGGGCACTGAGGACCTCACCCCAGAGGATGAGATGCCGATCGGGCGCAATGTTCTGGAGTTAAAGGGTGTCGGGGAGTCTGCAAACTACACCTGTATGGCCATGAGCAGCCTGGGTATCATCGAGGCCGTCGCTCAGGTCTTAGTAAAGAGTAAGAGACCCTTTAACGACACGCTGAGTCATCCCAAGTCTGTCATTGAAACATAGAGGTGTGGGAGGAAATATAACACAAGGGAACACAATGTTTGTTGAGTTAGGTCTGACAGCTGTTTTTAACTAATGTTTGGGTGCAGAATCCAAAACTAATCTCAGTTTTTGTCTACCATGTCAAGTTTTTGAACTATAGGATCCCTGTTTTCTTAAAAAACATGAAAAAATCTTCAAGTATTGACTTAGAATGAAATATGAAAGAAACAGGCATGATATTTAACACCGCTATGTTTTAGTGGCTACTGGAGGAGTTACAGGAGCAGACATGATCTGGAACAAAGGAAATATAAACCCATGTAAATAAAACACTAAGATGGAATAGTTTCAAGCTTTGAAAACTAAAAAGCAGCATAAAACAAAACAGAACTTTCAACTATGTTCCCATGGTTACAAAGTTAAGAGAAAAGCAGCACAAATCCCCTTAATTCCTGCTATGCTAGCTTTCTGTTAGCAGACATTGATAGTACTGACCTATTGGGAGCTGCACACACCTCTCACTGCACTGTCTCAACTGTGACTGAACAAACAAGTGGCCACGTAGCTGTAAAGATGAGTCCAGCTGTAATCAGCTGGCAAGTCTTGCTTCAGCTGATCAGAGGAATTTTGCTGATCTTGAGGAGAAGCTGTGGAGAAAAAACATGACATGCCAGAAAAAAATGGACTGCAATTTAAGTTTTAATCATCATAAAAATCTATATCAACATATTTTTTAATACATCATTTATCAAAAGCGGATAAAATAATAATAAAAATAAATAAAACATTAATTATAATAATAATAATAATAATAATAATAATAATAATAATAATAATAATAATAATAATAATAATTGTTATTATTATTATTATTATTATAAAAGATAATAATAATAATAATAATAATAATAATAATAATAATAATAATAATAATAATAAAAACACTTTTGAAAACAGGAGTTTACAAAATTCTGTAACAGCAGTCAGGACATAAGAAACAGGGAACACAAGCTTCAGCACACAGAAAATAATACAGAAAGACTTAGTTTGGACCAGACAGTCTTAGAAACACTGTAGTTGACAAATGAACCCAGACAAGAACCATGCAATATCAAATGAGAACCATGAGGACCAAAATAAAATCTTAAGACATCAAGCAGCAAGAAAAAGAAAAGGCAATAAAAAGGACTGAGAGCAGAAAACATCAAAGTGTTCGTCACACAGGAATTCTACAACAGTTAGTTCTCATCAAGTAATCTGATTGGACGAGAGGCGATTTATAAGGGCTGATGAACAGTCCAACAAACTGAATTGGAAACAGTAATATTCCTTCACCCCAGGTGTCTAATCATAGTTATATTAAAGTCAGCATTCCTTGTCTGAGTTGATCCAGCTCACTCAGGAAATAGAAGCAGTCATCAACAGGCTCACGTATTACTGGTTGGATGATGCACTAAAACATCCTGCAATCAGCTGATACCTGGCAAAAATGTTAAGGTGCTCCGAACAATTAGATCAACCAAAAAACAATATCCAGGTTGTTAATGTTGTATCCTGCATAAAGATCCGTCCTATACAAGCAAAATCCCACTGTAGGTCCTGCTGTTATACTGCATATCTGGATGAGTGACGCATCCGTCCCTGTTATATGTCACTGTCTTTTTTGTTTCTTGGAAGGGATTAAACTGAAATGTCACTTTCCCTTTGGGGACCAATAAAGTATTTCTGATTCTGATTTAACTGATAAACAAAAACAGGGTGAACATTTTTGTGAAGAAAAATTATTTTAATCTGCAAAACATAGGGTAACATCAGAGTCGATAAAAGAGGTAGTAGTTGTCCACAGGGGCTGCTAAATCAACACAAGCTGAGAGTTCTACCATGGTGCTTTGAATAAAACAGTTGCGGTAATGTCAGGGTAATATTCACAGAAAAGACAACAACTCATAACACTGTATGCTGTAGTTAATATTTGTCCTCTTTTTTTCTGACCTGTCTTGAATCACCAGCTTTGCCGAAGCCTCCCGGCACACCCATAGTCACAGAGACGACCGCCACCAGTGTGACCATCACCTGGGACTCTGGCAACCCAGACCCTGTCTCCTATTACATTATCCAATACCGAGCCAAAGGACCAGACAGCAAGTACGAGACAGTCGACAGCATCACCACCACCCGCTACAGCATCGGGGGACTGTACCCAAACACTGAGTACGAGATCAGAGTCTCTGCCTTTAACAGCATCGGCCAGGGGCCTCCGTCCACGCGAGTTGAGGCGCGCACTGGAGAGCAAGCACCTGCAAGTCCACCCCGAAACGTCCAGGCCCACATTATTTCTCAGAACACAGTAATGGTCCGCTGGGAGGAGCCGGAGGAGCCAAACGGACAGGTGGGATAAAGACTGGTATCAGGAGTAGAAACACACATTTTCTTCTGCAGCAGAATCACTGACAAAAACGAGCCAGTTGGTTGTGTGTTGGTTCAGTGATTTGCCTCTTTCACCACAATAAAACAAATAATTGCTTAAGTTATAAAACACTTTGAAAACAAAAGTGACAAGCTGATTCATGGGGACAATAAAGCAACAACAGTAAAATTTAATGTGAGCGGGATTGCTGTTGTAAAAATGTCAGGTGATGTTTGAACAACAGTAAAAAGCAAATACAAAAGAAAGATAACTAACTCCACAAAAAGACATCCTATAACACAACAAGCATGCTTTAGCATCGCTGGCAGGTGGTTTCACCATCCCAAAGCCTCAAAGGCTCTGCTTCCTCTTGTTCCAGCCTCAACCAGGGATCACTTTCAGACCTCTGTAGGATAATCTCAGAATGCATTCTGGCTCTTAACGTGCCCAAACTTGCTTTCAAAGTAATCATTAAAATGTAAAAAATAGATCTTAAATGTGCAGATATCCACAGTGAAGATGCAGAAATAAACACAAGTATGATAACTTATTTTTAAGACTCAAATTACCTTTTTATTGCAGTAAAGTATAAAATGTGCTTTTTACAAATAATCTCAGGGTAACCAACTAATGGAAAGACAAAATCAAAGTCACATAAATAATCCTAAAAAGGAAAAACTTAAACTGTTAATCCATGCTACTTTATGCCAAGCTGTTTTAGTTGAAGCTGTTGTAGCTGCAGCCTCATCTCCTTAACTTTCATCTAACTTGTCACATTTTACACCTTTGCTCAAAAAGTTCCCAGATTTTATTCAGTTACTGTTTTTTAAATGAAAATTTGTAAGCTGTACACACTTTTTTAACGTTCTTTACTTGTTTGGACCCAAGCACAGAGGTGCGAGGAACCTATCAAATGTATGTATTTATATATATATAAATATATATATATTAAGTTGTTATTTAATAACTTGTTAAAATTACATGTATAACAAGAAAATAAAAGATACCTACATCTTACATTCAGCCTCTCTTACTCAAGACTACTACCACATTTGGTAACACTTTACTTCAGAGGTCCACAATTTTTATCACACTTAGGTAATAATTAGACAACGTTTTTTCTTATTTCTTTGAAATTTCCCTAGAGAATTCATGGGAACTGGGTAAAAATGAGCACATAACTTCAGTCCAGATTCTGTTTTGCAGTGCCCCTGTACTCTCAGTGTCTATCACAATCAGATAAGACCAATTTCCAACCCCACTCTTGGTGAATATCACATCTGAAGCCTTCAGTTGTATCATGTAAAACATTATAGGCCTAATCATAAAGGTTTATCATTTTACATGTGATCTCAGTTATGCATATCAACAAACTGGGTACTAAAGAACTTGGTTATATCAAATAACAAATAGCTAACTATCAACTGCTTATTGGGAAATTGAATAATTCATTAACATTTCAAAGGTAATTATCAGAGGAAACAATGAACCTAACTTCTGTTTTCAAGAACTTAGCAGCTATTTATCACCTGCTTCTCTGGAAATAGCAGAAACGTTGGGAAACTTCTAAAAACATTTTGGGGTGGGTTGTGATTTAATTTCAAATAAACTATTTGCTAATCTTACCTTGCAATTTGAAGTAAATTTCAAAGAAACTGGAAAATAAACAGTAACCTACCCATAGTGACTCGTGACAATAAATGTGGACATTATTTTAAATAAGTTATATGCTGATTTCGAAGAAATAAGAAAAAACGTTGTCTACGTATTACCAAAGTGTGATGAAATTTGCGGACCTCTTAAGTTAAATGTTACTAAACATTTTTAAAGATACATAGGAGGTTAAAAATGTTAAAGCCAAAATACTTAATTGAGCATTTGGAGCGTTATTCCAGTATCATGGTTCACATCCTGTGCTGGGATTATGTTTTCCAAGAGATCTCCTTCCTATGACTCCCTTGCTCCTTCCCCCAGCCTCTAAAGAAAGAAAAGGTAATTGGACTGTCCACTCTGAGTTAAGAGCACCCCCTCCTGAGACCTATTCTTCTTTTCTAGCCAACCTAACTGTACAGTATGTTCATAAAAGTGCAAGATTGAATTGAGTGCATATGGGGATTATGGATATTAAAGAGTAATAACAGGAGAGGTGAAAGAGGTGGAAGGGGTTAGGGCCAAAGCATGGCACAGGGATTACACATACTTGGAAATGCCCATAAACAAATCCCACAGGAGATGGCTGTAGTAATTATATCTTAAGCACTACATTGTGAGGGCATGTATTGGAACTGGTTTGGTTTAGCTTGAGGGTCACATTTGTTTATCAGGGTCAGCTGCACAACAGGTCCACAGGCATAGGGACGTCACCTTCTGACAATGACCATGCCCCAACAACAAAACAACAAATCCAGGGGACTATCGGATTAGAGTGAAAAATAATTCATAGATGATGATCTTTGCTTTGATAAACTCTGGTTGAGTTGTGGATTAACACTGCTGAAGAGTTGCGGGAATTAGGCGAAAGACCATTTCATATTGCGAGGGTTACTGATGGCCTTAAAAATCCAGCATAAATCCAGTAATCTGCCATTCTTCCTCTTCCTCTTTGTATTGTAGGTGAAAGGCTACCGTGTGTACTACACCATGGACCCATCACGGCCCATGAATGAGTGGCAGATCCACAACGTCCAGGACAGCGTAATCACCACCATCCAGAACCTGGTGACCTCAGAGACGTACACCATCCAGGTCCTAGCCTTCACCTCTGTGGGGGACGGACCCTTCTCAGACCCAGTTCATGTTAAAGTCATGCCTGGAGGTCAGTGTGTGTGCGTGCGTGTGTGTGTGTGTGTGTGTGTGTGTGTGTGTGTGTGTGTGTGTGTGTGTGTGTGTGTGTGTGTGTGTGTGTGTGTGTGTGTGTGTGTGTGTGTGTGTGTGTGTGTGTGTGTGTGTGTGTAAATACCCTGCATGCTGGTGCGTAGATAACTGTTAATTCTTGCCTCACGCAGGAGAGGAGTGTGTTTTCTCTCCTGCACACACTAGTCATTCTTTGTGTGTGTGTGCGAGTATCCAAAGTGTTAAGTAGCTTATCTGAATGACTTATGTAAAGTTTGGGAGGAAATCCACTGTGAAATACTAAATATAAGCTTGACCTGTCAGAAAAGATGACTGCTTGAAAATGAATAAATTCCACCTGCCTGGAAGGCGCCGTGGAGACTTACGAAAAGGAAACCAGGATTAACGACCCAAAATGTCCGTTGTAGCTCGTTGCAGCTCGTGTCGCTGTGACAACTGCCATGGCAGGTTTTCATGTGATGGGAGGTACAAAGAGATGATTACTCTGATGGTATTACTAGTTAGAATTTGTATGGAGAGCGGACTAAGCCACAGCCGCACCATTAAATGTTCCTGAAAAGTCTGCCATTTTCTACAACACAGAAGGTACAAAATGATAAAGAAACTGGGATTTCTGTACATTAAAACAAAGCTTCTTTTTATTTCACTCAAAAGAAAGATCCAGATAGAATTGATTGGATTGTAACTTCAATAACTTATCTGTGCTATAAGAGCAATAACAGCGAATTACAAATGTTCAATCATTAACAACTAACTATGTCATAAAGATTGTCTGAGGCTGCTTTGTTCAAATGTTACTAATACTGACGTTTCTATGTCAACATAATTCCTATGTTAATATAAAAACACTATTTATAGCTCGAAGTGTGTTAGAGCAGATTGAAACCAAAGTGATTGATACAATAAAGTACAATGATGAGTTTAAAGATGGGAAGAGATTTCATTAAATATTTTTTGAAGTTGGATATTAAAGGGACCGTGAGGAGTTTGAGAGTGATCTTGAAAAAGTCTCCTTTCTAGATGCATGCCCGATCATAATCCACACTTTAAAATTAGATTATTAGCGCCATTATGGATTATTTAGAATTTCTACTTCATAGCTTCTTATTAGCTTCCAGATTGGGTCAGGCAACACTGGATTGATTTACGGCACGCACAACTCTCTGTGACAGCTGACGAAGTTTAATAGTGTCTCTGCTTAGCTGAGAACGATCGATTTCTGTGATTAATTTTGTAGCGATGGTGGACACTGGAGCCTAACTGTCTGACAGAAAAAAGACAGAAGAGCAGAAGAAAGCTGAACAGGAGAGAGATAGAGCACAAGCTAATGGCTAAAAAGGCTAAACTGTTTGTGATAATGTTCACTCCAACCCACAGTCAGCAGTTATTCTGCCGTAGTCTGTTCAAACTTGAGAGTCTATCAATAAAATGAAGAGTGAGGTTACGTTAGCTCTGATTGGTAGATGACTGGCAGGACATAGCTAACCAGGATTTACTAACGTTACATGTTACAAACACGTCTCAGAGGACCGGGCTGCCAGCTGCGCTAAATATAGACTGCTACTAAACTACTGTATGAGTAACAGTTTTCTTGTTGCCACATTAGCCTACAGCTACGTCATACCACCAGGCTGCTATTAGCGCTACTTGTAGCTGATATACAGTCCAAACTTACAAAGTTTGCTTGTTGTCATGTTTTGAATAATATGGCTACGAAACTACTGATAAGTACCTTACCTCGTCACGTTGTATCCGTAAAAAAGTTGTCTTTAACAAAGAAAGTGTGTTACAAAACAAACATACGCTTGGTTAAAAGTTACATCTTTATGACAGTGTGAGTGACACTCTGGGCCAGAAGGTGGCGAGCCAGTCCAGTTAAAACAGATCCTCCTCACAGCATCTTTAATATATTGAAAACTTTCAGTCTGTGTTGTTTTAGGTATCCTCTGTTTTAAAAGCAGTAGCTCTGGTCTTTTTGCTAATCTTCTCCTGTATCACTCAGCAGAGACATTCACTATGGAAAATTTTAAATTTGTTGGCCTTAAGGTTTTAACATATGCTCCAGAAACAGAAGCTTCAGCCCTCATCTCCCTGCCAGGACTATTTGCTGCATGCCTACCCCCACTCTCTGCTCCCCACACTTCCTGTCTCTCTTGAGCTGTCAGAGAAAGACAAAAGAAGGTCCAAAAATGGCTCCGAGATCATTGGCATAGTATCGGTACTGGCTGATATGAAGATTTTTTTCTTATTATGTACAGCTAATAATGTGACACATTAGTCATATGCACACTTACATGTGCCAATAACGGGCTTTAACGTGTCCGCTTTATGCTTGTATTTCTTTATTTCTTTCAGACACAGATGGCAATATTACTACTTGCTAATGCCAATAAAGGGACAAAGATACATTCCCCCACCAGTGCTACTACTGGCCAAAATGAGTTTGATAATATTGGCATATTGGGTTGTGGCAAAAGCTAATATTTTGCAGCATAGGCTTAAATAACGACTCATGCCTCTTTCCACCTAAAAAGAATACCAGAGCAGACATTTTTTAAGCTCTTTTATATTCCTGTTGCTCCACTGCAGAGTAGCTGCCAGACAAAGTGGTTTACAGGAAGCTGCAGAACAGTCCTGTGCAGTCATTGTGTTGCATGTTGGGCATTTGACATGGAGAAGGATGAACTTCTAACACCTCTAACAGAGGATAGCAAAAAGAGAAGTCTCGCTTTTAAAACAGAAGATGGCAAAATCAGCAAAAACCCTGAAAGATCCTCACAGGAGCTTAAAGAAAATGTCTTTTCATAACATAAAATACACTGCACATGTGTGTATGATTTAACCCTCATATCTGTTCAAGATAAGTCAAAGGTCTAACTCACTGTTTTGTCTTATGTCCTCTTCAGTTCCAGGCCAGCCCGGGAAGTTTAAGGTGGGAAGGGTGACAGACACCAGCATCGAGCTGACCTGGGAGCCTGCTTACACCAAGGAGGGAATCGTCAACTATGAGCTGCTCTATAAACCTGTCAAGTTTGGCAGTTTGGTAAGACCTCTTGACGTCTCTTTTTAAATCAGTCTGTTGAGTGGATTTCCTAATAAGACGGTGAGAAGAGAGGATGGATAAAAGAGGAAGTTTAAAAGATTAAACACCACTTTGTCTGCTGATGACAGTCCTCATCTTCATCTCTCTGAAGCTCTCCTTTAATTTTTTGCCTTTTACTCCCCTTTCCTCCTGTGCTCTGCTCTTTGCTCTTCTCTCTCACAGGAGAAGCTGACCTTTGGGCCGAGGAATTCTTACACAGTAGAGGGTTTGAAAGCCAACACTGAATACTCCTTCTCTCTGGCTGCCATCTCGAACAAAGGCATCGGAGCGTTCACCAACGAGCTGGTGCAGAGGACGTCTCAAGCCAGTACGTCTCAAACTCACCAGGTTTCCTGCAGACACACACAGCAAGATTAAGTCTGAGTTTGTGTACATATCTGATGCACGTTTTCTCCTCTTCACACGGACACACTTTAGCTTCTGATCCAGGGGGAAAAACCTGGAAACCATCATTGCATCTCTCCATCGATCTCCTTTATCAATCCATCTGCCCCACCTCCCCTCTCATCCATCTATCTGCGTTTGAGCGTGCCTTTCTTTCTCCGCTCAGCATCTCGCTTTCTTCCACAGCAAAAACATCATGACGGATGGAGACAGGCCGCAGATTAATGTTTCACTCTTCCTTTTCTTCGCCCTCTTTCACTTTTTCCACTCTATCAGTGTCTCATGTATTTGAAAGGGTGAACATGTCTGCCACTTGTTGGCCACTAACCAGCAGTGAGATGCATTAAAGGATGGTCATTGGCCTGCTGTGCTGACAGGTACGTACCAGACAGTCTGTGATTAAACCAAGCTGCCCACTGATTCTTTCACTTGTTTCATTTTCTTGTATTTTTCTCTGTAAAATCCGATAAGAGTCAAACAAGTTCCACTTATTTTGCTCTGACATATCAAGGCATCTGCTCTTGAGAGGAAGCAAAGCGAAATGTGGAGATAACAGAGAAAATGGTGCAAGGGAAAGAATTAATACAGTAGTCTTGGTTGAGAGAGGAGTCCCAAGTCGAGCGGTTCATGGTGCTATATCACTTCAGCGGTAAGTTTTGTCAAGTATTTACACGAACTATCTCATCAGACACAATGATTCACAGTCAGATCGTTTTGAGGGCTGAGTACAAAAAGTTCTGAACGCCTTTAGCTGATCTTATTTTACTCTAAACCTGAAGAAGAAAAAGGGCCCAAAGAGGTACACCAGAGGAGACGGGTTAAAGGTGTGAGGGGGGTGTTCAGGAAAGGGAAGGTGCAAGATAAGCAGACTATTTCATGCAGCAGAATTCATTTCCCAGGGAGGTTATGTGCGCTTTGTTATCGCCAAGCTTTGGTGCACATCTAGATTGTCCCCCGAGGCCGACAGAACACCGGCTGTACGGCTGAGTGGATAGATACTTGAACCTGTCAGCTATGACTATTACACTCCCACACATGCACATTTACACACACACACACACACACATGCTATACACTCCTGAGCTCCGCCACAAGCCCAGACGTCTCGGCCAGGCTCGCAATCATGTGCGAGCGTTGGTTCTTTAAGGAGCATTATATAGGGTGAGTGAAACCTCCTGTTTGGGAGTATGTGGTGATTTTTTGTGGTTCTCTGTTCCTGTGTGTTACAGTAAACTCAATTCTTGCCCAAAATTCATCATTCTAGCCTGACGTTCAATATCCGTCTGAGTGCCTTTTTTCTCCCAGGCTTCCTCTTCTTTCCCTTCTTTTTTTTTTGCTTGCCTCTAAGTCCTTTCTGCTCTTTGAGAGATCTTTTTTAGTTTGTTTGTTTCTTCCCTCTGTGTGAAGACCTTCTCCTAGTCAGCTGTGGAAATTCAGAAACCACTCTATTATCCCAAGGATTCAAGGATTATGCCACCACAGGGGCTGGTGTTGTGAAATGTGTATATTTGTCTGCGCTCATGTGCACTGAGCCGTGCATCCCTGCTTCAGAGAGAAATACTTTGTCTGGTTTTTCATTCATAAATCTGCATCCTTTTATGCCTCAGTCAAGGGATGAGATATGATCGTTGGGTATCGGATGCACATTCTCCTTAGGTATAATTAAGTTGTCCACTCAGGGTCGATCCTCTTGTCTCTGGTTTATTTCATTAGGTGCTAAGTCTAACATGATGCTTTTACATTATGTGGTTGCTCCCCCTTTTTGCTCCCTGAATTTCATTTGTTCTTATTTTATCTCTTTCAGTTTAAGTTATCTTAGTTTCTTATTTTTCCTCTCTTATCCTTATCTTCTATCCTTTTGCTTACATACGTCCCCTCTCTTGCTTTTTTCAACCCCTGTGTTCTTGGGTCAATCCTAAACTCTTTGCCATTTCCTTGCCCTCCCACTTTTGTCCAATCAGAGCCCTCAGCCCCACCTGAGGGCGTGTCCTGCGAGAGTGCCAGCTCCACCTCGCTGAGAGTAAGTTGGAGGCCGCCTCCAAAAGAGGGCCTGAATGGCGAGTTGGCAGGTTATGAGCTGAGATACCAGAGAGTTTCTAGGGCGGGAGGTGGAGGAGGAGGAGGAGGAGGAGGAGGAGGAGGGCAGGGCCAGGAGGTGAAGGGGCTTCCTATCCCGGCCCAGCAGGTGGAGACAGTCATAGAGGGGCTGGACAAATGGAGCTGGTACAACCTCACTTTAGCAGCTACAACCACAGAGGGGACTGGACCTGACAGCCCGGCTGCTCTCTGCAGAACTGACGAAGACGGTGAGAGTGAGAGATGTAGATCCAGCTGAACAGTATTGATTGTTAGTTGGTTATTTACTGGCCAGACTGTTGCTCACTTCATTAATCATGCCCTCGTGTCGTTGTGTGCGCTCAGTTCCTGGAGCAGCCCCTCGCCAAGTGGATGTCCAGCCGCTCAACTCCTCTGCACTCCGAGTCACCTGGAGATCAGTGTTGCCACGGTTACGGCAGGGCCAGATCCGCGGCTACCAGGTGCACTTCGTCCAATCAGAAAGTGTTGAATCAAGAAACCTTCCCCGCATCAAAGACCTCTTGTTGGATGAGTCGCAGGTGAAGTGATGGCTGAATATTTAAAGTGATTAAAAGACGTTCATTTATTTATCATTAAACACCCCCCCCTTCTCTCTCTGTCCTTTGACTCACTCTCATCTGTCTGGGCTGCCTGCCGGGTGTGTCTCTGTCTGTGGGATAAGATGGAGGAGGATGACTCAACCCAATATGTGAGTGCAGACTACCCATCCTGTCCTCATTATAAATGAGGCATCTATTAATACATACAGCACAATGCATTTATCACAAAGAGACGCTTATGAAACACTCATTAAGTATGGAAACCAGGGATTTCTGTGGCCACAGATAGAGTAGGGGCTGTGTGCTCACAGATTTTTTTTTTTTTGTGGGGGGAGTTGTTCTGCCAGCGCCCACGACCTCAGTTTCAGAGTGCTTTTCACCAATGTTTAGTGTTGCTAGGTTACAAAAGTTGGCACTTCCGCTTCCCTTGGTTGGTCCATTTGGTGTGTTTTAAAACGCTCTTCATGCGTCATACTCGGTACTCGTGAAAGTGTAAAAAATACTGATCAAAATCATGTCATAGCATTAGTAGAAGCTCTAGACTCAGGAAAAGAAGCGAGTTAAATTTGCCATTCTCTGTTTTAAAAGCGAGACTTATCTTTTTGCTAACCTTATCCTCTGTTAGAGGTTTTAGAAGTAGACATGCACCGATCGATTGGTCGGCCGATCACCTGTGCTGATTTCCTCAATTTTGGGGGATTGGTGATCAGTTCATCCTTACATATGAAACTGATCTTCTATACCTCCAGGAAGGTCTGACAGCCAGCCATTGTTGCTTTTTGCTCTGAGACCAAAAACTCAGGACACTTTATTGGTTGTTTGAGTTAAAACACAAAGATTTTGTAGTTTCACAGGTATTGTTCAATGATTTTTGATAAAATAAGATTTGAACATTGACGGTATATGCTGTTAGTTATAAAAAAAAAAAATCGGTACCAGCCCAAATTGGTATCGGCAGGTCAGGCTTTTTAAAGATCGTCGGTTGGTGATCGGCCAGAAAATTGTGATCGGTGCACTCCTATTTAGCAGTTCATTAGAGATGCCTTGTGGGGGATCTGTTTTGGTTAGGCTGGCTCGCCACCTTCTGGCCTGGAGTCTCACGCACACTGTCGTAAAGGTGTGACTTTAACCAGGCATGTGTTTGTTTTGGTGTAAAAACTACTGATCAAAGCATCATCATCATGGCATTAGTAGACGCTCTTGAATCGGGAAAAGAAGTAAGTTGATTTCTCCTCAATACAGACCTCCGCCATTGCTGTTGACATAGGCTGTGTTTCAATTCAGGGGTTGCAGCCTACGGTGGCTGCAGCCTTTGGAGGACCCGGCCTTAGTAGCCTGCACAGACCAAATAGCCCAAACTGAAATTAGACAGTCTGGTCTATGGCACATTTCCCGTTTGTCACCCTCGACGTCACACAGCACCGCCCTCACCTGTCAGGCTTTCATTACTTTTCAAACACACATAAACCAAAACTTAACATTTAAAACCAGATGTTTTTTACTATTAATTTTTTTACTTTGCTTCATTATTATCATTATTATCATCATCATCATCATCATCATCATCATCATATCTTTATTGATATAAAACCACCATTTACATTAGATTTAAGCAACAACTTACATTTTCAACATTTGAACAAGTGCTCGGGAGGACGATGAATAAAAAATGTATAAAATACAAGCTGCTGAAATTATTTCATGTATTTTTAATTCCCTGTAAAAAAATAATAAATTAAAAAAACACCAAGTTAGTTTTTTTACCCAGATAATTTACATTTATGAACATAAATATTTTTTTAATAATGAGAAGTTTTATAAAGAAAAACTTTTTCCTCAGTGTATTACTTAAAAAGAGCCCAAACAACACATATTCAAACAGTGAAAAAAAATCTGTCGAATCCGTCCTTCGTGGCACCCCGAAAAGGAGCCTGGATTCGTCAAAGCCTTTGAAATGGGACAGCCTTGGATGTATCGCTGTGAGGTAATCGGTCTTCAAATTCAGCCTTCGTGGGCTGCAGCCCCTGATTTGGGACACAGCCAAAGTTGAAGTCCCACCTCTTCTTGATTATGATTGGCTGAGGATCATAAAGCGACATTAATGAGCACATCAACGTTCCAAAGGCTAAACTTTTTTCTACCGAGAGCGCAGCGACAATATTAAGCTGAAGCTCAGGGCATTTTCTTGCAGAGGATGCTGAGCACTAGAAATGCCAGATCAAATTTTGTTTGATTAGAAGATGAAGCAGCTTACTTTGAGAGAGCATTTGCTCCTTATGAGTAGATGCAAGGAAAAGTCATGAAGAAACCTGTACTGTCATTGATTAGTGGACTGAGGAGTAACAGCATGGTGCATTCACTTTCACAGGAGCTGATTTTGGGAGGTCTGAGAGCAGACACTTTGTACTCTGTCTCAGTGGCAGCGTACACCACCAAGGGGGATGGAGCACACAGCAAAGCCAAGCTGGTGCAGACCCAAGGGATCAGTAAGCATGTGCCAAGAATACAGTGCAGTGCACTGATTTAGTAACATACTGGAGAATTGATCTTACAGTTAACCGTACCAGAAGCCAGCAGTAAATAAACAGTTGAATCGATTCTAATTCTTGTAAGATTTACATGATATATGGTCTTTATATATATTTCTATTGATTTTCTGCTGCCTACACTGTCATTCGCAGCGCCCGGCCCCCCCTCCTTTTGGGTGCGTCCAGGATCGGGTCCGGCAGTGGAGGTGCACTGGGCTCCTCCGCTGACATGCTCTGAGTCAGGCTCTGATAGCCGGGGGCCCCCACTGGAAATCCTGGGCTACCGCCTACAGTTTGGCCTAAAGAACACTTCTTTAGACTCTACAGTGGATTTCACAAGTCGAGAGAGAAACTTCACTGCCAGTAACCTCTCCCAGGGCTCCTCTTACATCTTCGTCCTCTCTGCGAGGAGTCGAGCAGGCTACGGAGATGAAGTGCAGCAGGAAATAACAGTCCCCTTGTTCCCACCCTTGGGACACCCCAAATTATCCAGTTATGTTAATGTCACCTGCTGCTCCATCCAATTCTCTTGGCTTCCCCCACACCCTGACGAGTGTAATGGTGTCCTTACAGAGTACACCATTGCGTACAAAGAAGCCCCAGGCCCCAATCCGTCTAGTGACCCTGGCCTTTATTTCTTACCCACTCCCACTGCTCCCCCGTGGCTGATCATGATACCAGCGAGTGAATCCAGCTACACCATCCTGGGCCTCAATCACAGCACAGCCTACGAGGTGCAGCTCAGAGCCCACAACGTGGCAGGGCCAGGCCCCTTCAGCCCACCTCTGGTGAGCCAAACCCTGGCCTTTGAAACAGGTAGGGCCGGCCTCAGGCCTCAGGAAAACCCTTCACCTTCTAAGCACTGGTTCAGCTTCACATCTCTGCTCCCCTTAATGTGGATTTCACTCCAAAAAACACTCTACTAAATGAAGTGTGGGCCAGTTCTTACAGGTTTGGCCTTTCACCTGTGCACCTAAGAGAGGCTGAGAAAATGCCAAGTCCAGGGGAACACGACTACTCCCCTCAATGTCCTCCACTCACTCACTTATACCTCCATCACCTACCCTTCACCACCAGTGGAAGCAGGCTGAATGTTAATGGATGTTTGCCTCAAGAGCACTGCTTATCACACACCCTCAGGTAAAAGTCAATTCAAGGCTGGGATGTACAGTATCCAATGTACCAGGTAAGTCCTCAGTCTTAGTTCAAGGGAAATCTGGCGCCTGGTGCTGTGTTTGTAGGTAAGCTCTTTTCTTCATGTAATAGACCTCCACTTCCACCTCTTCCAAAGCCTTCGCTGACAAGTCTGAGTCTAAAGAACACAACCTAACACTCTGAGAATGTGGCATGTCACATTCCTGCAGCGGGTCTGTCTGTCTTATTTAGACTTCTTACTCTTGCCATCCACTCTCCTCATCACCTGCCCATCCTCCTAACCATCATGTGTTCTTTCCCTCGTAACACATCTGACTGACTGGTCTTCCATTTTTACAGGGGTGCGTTAGGAAATTAAAGGAGCTGCTGCTTTAAAGTAAAACCTTTATTATGAACAACTCAATTTGTTTTGTTTTGTTTGCTCACTTCCAGATGTGCCAAGGAATTTTTCAGTCAATCTGGCCACGAAGACGAGTGTTCTTCTGACCTGGGAGTTCCCAGAGAGCAGCAACCCTTATCGCTTCACCGTATGTCCTCAAGCTGTTTCTCATCATTTGCATACAGAGTATACAACTTGTTTTGTATAATTTTCCAGGTGCTTTAAATTATATCATCTAACCTTAATATCTAGCTTCAGACTCTATGACGCCTAAGTGAAATCCCATATTGACGGCCCACACTTTATGTCATGAAACCCAGGGAGAACAAAAAGGAGGAGGACCCAAATGCAGATGTAACTAAAATGTTTTTTTTAACCAAACTCAAAAGCTATAAGGAAAGAAACAAACCAAAAAACACAAGGAAACTCTCTGGAAGCATAAACACGAGAAGCACACAAACACGAGCAAACATTTTGGACACTTCTCACTCACTGGCCAGCCTCTGACAGTGACGTAATTACTCTTGTGACATTCATGGACGGCTGGGGATTTACAGTTATAACTTTTTAAATACTGCAAAACAGTATTTATTTCAGTGATAACTTAACATTATATTTAGCTTATTTTCTACAACAGCCAAGTTTAATAGAAACATTTATTACACGTTATTTTTAAAATAAATAAACCATAAATTTGCGCGGAACTTATGCTGTGTTTGAGAATTACAAGGTGCAGTGAATGCATCACCTGCAATGAACGATTTAGCGGCCAACGTTTTTTTCTCAGCTCAAAGTTGTGAGACAGGTTCGTCTGAAAGTTAAACAGAGAGCTAAGTGTTATTCTCTGACAGTTTTTAATGTTGTTTCATGTTATCACTCATCATGTAATCAGCCGTTACTTCTGTTTGAATCTCAATGCATGATGGTAAATATTGTTCACATAGTGAGCATCGCTAATACACTACTTTTCAAAATGCATTGTGGGATACATTGAGTGGACTATATAGTGAATGACCATGCTCACTCAGATTTCAGACAGCTCTACAAAATGGTTTATTCACTATATAGTGAACAGGGAGTGAATTTGGACACAGCCAGAGACTAAATACATCAAAGACACAGAAACACTAAGAATAATTACAAAAAGACATACACATGACAGGAACCAAATAAAAACCACGAGGAATACAAACTACAAACAAAAACAGGAAACACAGAACACTCAACAAGAAAAGCTAAAATTAACACAAGAAAAGACAAGACAAGAATCACAAAGTAAACCAAGAACCTCAAAACCCAAACCCAGAAAAACACAAACACAACGGAAAACCCAAACCACGAGACTGAATTCTTTAAGAGAAATTCATGTGCCACAGAAATATCCGCTTAATTTAAAATTTTATTAAATTGTTACGAGAAAGGGTAGATGACAAAGTCTATACTAACTATTAAATAGCAAAGCTTGCCAACAAACATCTCCTAGCTTTACCAGCTAACATGCGTCTTGTTCATTATATAAAATAACATAAAAAACATGAAAAGAACAAAAACATCAGTTCCTTATCTTTGACTTGTTTATTCTTGAGCTTTAGGAGTTGTTTTCATTTTTATGTCTTTATTTCTGCTCATTTTAAGCTTGTCAGTGTCAATGTCAGCTTTATATTATAGCATGTTTAAAACAGCCAATGGCCTACCAAATTGCTTTACAGTAAAAAGGGGCATAAACAATAAAAGCTATAAAAACAATAAAAGCATATGACATAGAAAAGCATAAAACAACAATATAGATAAACATAAATAAAATACCCAATAAAAGTCACTATACTACACGAAAGGCCAAAGTGAACAAGGGTTTCTTGAGGAGAGTTTTAAAAGTGGAGAGGCTGTTGGCAGTCCACAGACTGGGAGCCGCAACTGGGAAAACTCGATCCCGTCTAGATTTTAAAGAACATTGAGGAACGTGTAAAACCACCTGGTTAGCCGACCTACGGGCTCTGGCGGAGCTTAATAAGGTCAGACAGGGATTCAGGGGCCAGCCCACTCAGAGACTTAATTTTAAGCTTTAAGCTTAGCAAGTAGTTGGTAAAAGCTTGAAATTAGCTGTGATTTTAGTTATGTCGAGTCAAAGTTTTGACAATCAGCTTGCTGAAAAAGTTTAAGTTTGTGTAGTCATCTGCCATCGTAATAAGATTGAAAACTTTATGTAAGAGATAATCACTTGGGTCTATGATAGAGTAAATGAAAGGGTTCATATGTGCTTTGTCAAAGCACAGTAGTGTATCGTCAGCATACTGCATACAAAGAATAGTTTCCTTCCCGCCCCAGGTGGAGTATAACCGACAGAAGGTAGAGGTGGATGCTCGTCTGAAAAAGGCAGTCATCACGAACCTTCAGGCCGACACCAGCTATGACTTCAAGATCACTGCTCCAGAGGGCAACATGGGAGGCCTTCGCCACCGCATCTCCGCCAAGACCTCCCCACCCATCACCATTCGCCGCCCTGAGATCGACCACACCCGCGATACCGAGACCACGGTCACCATCATTCTGCCATCACTGGAGAGTCGCAGTCCTGTCAAGTGAGAGAAAAAATAAAATTCAGTTTCAGATCTAAGTCTGTATGATAAGAAGGGTAACATCACAGACCCCAAAAAGTAAAGCAGCACTTCCCTTATGGGCTGGTGGCGTTGTAGTTCATGAAGTCAGCAACGTCTGTGTTGACAGGAAGGACAAGGATCAACCTCAAAAACCTTCACTACTGAGAAGTTTACTTTTGATTTGTTATAACATCAGTAATAGTTTGATCCCCCATTAAGAGTCATCTGTGGTGACAAATTTAACTCTAATCTCAGTGTGTTTACCAGATAAGCAGAGCAGAAAAGACAAGAGACATGTATTTATATACAGTCAGAGACATCAGTGGATAAGTAAACATGATATTACTAAGAGACAAGTTTTCTGTCTCAAAAGTTCGACTTGTTTCAAGTTGTTTTTCTTCCTCTGCTTTGACAGGAATGTCTATGTTGTTGTGGTTCCGCTAAGGAGAGCCCGCGGCGTCATCAGACACCTCAAGAGCCCAGATGAGATGGACCTAGAGGAGGTGAGAACCACAACAATGACAGCACCCACAGATGTCTGTGCCTGGAAGGAGGAAAGACTTAAAACACACACACACACACACACACACACACACACAAACACTGAATACTGGTGCTTAAAACTCCTGGCAATGCTTACCCTTCATCATTTTAATATCAGTGTTTAAACCTTAGTCAGAGATATTGGATGTCTCATTTCTAATTCATCTGTCTGTCTCTGGATTTCTCCTCTTTTCTCCTCTCAGCTGTTAAAAGACATCAGTCAAAGGCAGAGGGATACTCGGCAGCAAAAGCAGGTGGACCTGCGCCGAGCCTACATCACAGCTCGTTTCACACCTGCCACTCTTCCTGCCTTCTTCACCCTGGGAGACCAGCTGGACTACGGCGGCTTTGAGAACCGAGCCCTAGACCCAGGGCAGGAGTACGTCTTCTTCATCCTGGCCGAACTCAACTCCACAACCGGGGTACAAAAAGTCACCATGTCACATCACTTTTATCCCTGCGTTTATAACCACTTCCTCAGTCCCTTGCTGTCTGCGTTTCCCTCCTGCAGGCTGTCACTATACATTGTGATCAATAAGGCCTCAGTGCTAAAACAATAAAAGGGCCGTCAGTCAGAGCGTTGTAAACAAAAGGCAATAACCCTTACATACTTCCATCAACTGCTAATAAAGAGTGAGTGTTCTACTATGGCTGTAGAGGAGATATTGCTCTGTGCTGCTTGTGTACGTATGATGATTTGAATTGGAAGAGATATACAACTGATATTGGGTTAGATTTTATTTTTTATTAGGTTTTTTATTAGAGCACTTTTAGCCCTAGAGATGCTCTCCAGAAGTCCAAAAGAAGTAATAAAAAGGTGCTTCAATCGGTTTAATATGATAATGAAAACACATGATGTGAGTAAGTTAAGGTACGATTTTTTTTTATATGAGTTGTAAAACAGGATTCCTCTTTAATCTAAGCGATCATTACAACATCCGTGAATAAGACCTTTAGCCTGTTGCATTTCAATAAGACTCAGGGAAAGAGCTGGTAGTTTGTGTCTGAGGTAAATCAGGTTCACAGTGTTGGAAAAATTCAGTTTGTACCACTTTAGCTTGTTGTACTCATGTTATTTTGTCCCCTTATAAACAGAAACAGAAAAATATTTCGACAATAAAAATAATCTCTCTGATCAGATAAAATACTAAAGTACAGGATCAACAAAAATAAGCTTTAGCTTCTTGGCTCCTTGTGAGAAAATGTTTTGTGCAACCGTTTATTTCATTAATTCATTCATAATTTCTTCAGGTGCTGGGATTTAGGAAGCTACATTTGTAAAGGAAAAAAGCTCTTCCACTTCCTGTCCCCTTTTCCTGACATTGTGCTTGTGTGTTTGTTTACAGAAAATGTATGTGGCCAGTCCTTACACAGACCCAGTGATCGCCCCAGACTCAGACCCTCAGCCCCTAGACGCAGGAGATGGTCTGATCTGGGTGGTGGGACCAGTCCTGGCTGTGGTCTTCATCATCTGCATCGTCATCGCTATCCTCCTGTACAAAAAGTGAGTGGGTCAGGTGATCACTGCAACACAAATACTGACCAAAACTAACAATAAGAGATGACGGTGGGTCTGCTATGGCTAGCAGCAGTGAGCAGTGTGTATCTTAGCATAAGTATATAAAACAATATTTCCCTCATTATGTTTTTCCTCATGCTTGAGTTTATACCTACACACCTCTTTTACTGTTGTTGTAGGGTAACTTGAGTTATGGATGGAAACTCATTTGTTCTAGTTTGGTTTTTCTTGTTTTTTTTAAGTTTTAAGTTTAAGTTTTTATTGTCATTTGTAGCCAATACTTGTAAACTTCACCTATTCAATTGTCTTAAATGTCACTGTCAATATTTTTTCCTTTTTTTAACTTAAAGGACACAAGAGCAATAGATTGAACAAAGGAATCAAATAGTTCCAAGTTATGATTAACACATGCTGTAATCTTTTGCATTTTGTAAATATCTATCGTGATGTCCATCCATGTTTTAAAAGAAGGGCTCTCCTGGGATAGCCAGTTCTTTGTTACAGCCTTTCTAGCCTCATCCGTCTGTATATTCATCAAATATTTATCCTTTTTGGCAGATCTTCAGGCATAAGACAAAAAAAAAACAAGGTCTTACTTTATTATGACACAAAATGTCTGAAAATGTCCTTTAAGGCGCTGTGTATCCCTTTCCAAAGTCCAGAATAACAGGACAGTCCCAGAACACATGGTAGTGATTCGCATTTAGATGTCCACATTTCCTCCAGCAGTTTGGGGAGTAGCTGAAATATTGAGATTTCTGGGTGTAATGAAATACCTTATTAGACATTTCCAGCCAAACTCCCTCCAATTTCTCGTTGGTATTTCCAATAGCAGGATGGTGTATATGGGATTGACCTCAAGTGATCCACATTGTTCATGTTAATGGAGGAAACACAAACAGTATGAAACATGGACAAAGTCTCTGTGATGTTATCGTTCAGTATTTGGTTTGGCATTATGAGGCTGATCATGATACTACGTTTGAAATGCCAACCCAACCCAAGTTTAAATCAACTAAGTGAAAGGCAAAGAGGTGAAGCTGAGGACCACAGGAAATTGACTTGTTTAATGTACAGCACCTTATGGTCTTCCCGACCACTCCATCCATTTCTCACTGCTAGTCACATCCACCCATCCACATACAGGTGACAGAGACTGCTACAGTAAGCAGCCATTATTGTTAGCTTATCTCTTCTTTACACTTTCTCACACCGCTGCCCAAAAGCAGGAGCATGTAATGGTTTCTTTCTCAAGGACATCTCTGGGTGTGACTGCAGGAGCTGGGATCTAACCCTGACCTTCCAAGTGAGAGACAGTAGTTTTAACACTGCGCCACAGCCAATCTAATGAAATGAGCCCACCTGTCCTTCAGCACAGCTCTGCTCCTAATTATGCAGATTAACTCATGGTTGCATAATAAAACATTTTTCAGCCCAGCAAAACACTGAGTTACATAGCCTAGCTGTAAAGATGATAAATGTTGTAAACACTGAGAACAGTGTTAGTTCAGGCAGTTCACGAAGTCAAGCCCAGAGTTCATCAGCTGCTCTTAACACCAGCCCCTATCAGCTGACAGCTCAGCTGATTACATCTGTGCATCAGTAAACAGCAAAACGGGCGTTCTACTCTTCCTGCTCCACCTGATTTTATCAGTGTCATACGTTTCTCACTGATGCTCGCTCTGTTCTGTGCCACTGTTGAGCCGCATTTCCACCAAGCAGTCTGGTTTGGTTTGTCTCAGTATGGCGTGTGTTTTGTGGCGTTTCCACTGACTTGTCCTAGGACGGATCCCTTGGGACCCTTCTGTAGGGGTGCCAGACTGAGTCGAGCCACTCTCAGAAGGTGGAGCTTACAACACTGCAGGCAGTTGATTGGTTGGTAGAATTGTCATGTACCGTGCGACAGCAGCTGTATTTCTCCTGGCGGCACACAGACTTCTCTGAAACAAAGCTTGGTTGCACTTTGTAACAGAGAGCTACATGCCAATCACAGAGAACGAAATGCTGCAAGTCTCTCATCATTGCTCTTGCTCTTTGTTGACTGCGTCCTGTTTTTCTTCTTTGTTAAATTTATTAGCGGGGTACACTGTGTCATGTTGCTATGGCGTCACACTACATGCAGCTATTGGCATCCAGCTTATACACCACCTACCACGAGGGGGCACGGTTGGCTGTGGAAACGCAAACAAGACCAGGCTTAATCAAAAAAACCCGTTCCAAACCGTAGTTTAGTGAGAAAGAGTGAAATAACCAATATTTACCAATATCAATATTGGTTTAAAAAGAAATAATAATCTGAGATCAGAGAGAAGGAGTGGCACGATCGTGAGAAAAGACGACAATGGAGAGGATCAAAGATGAGCACGATCAAAAAGTACGTGTTGTCTGTTTTTCGGATCAAAAACAGGAAGAGAGACATGATAGAATAGAGTCCACTCTTCTTAGGTAGTTTTGGTGTTTACATAGTCATTAAAAACAATATTATTTGGGTCTTGAAAGATCATTCAAGATGCTCTGAAAATGGCCGGCAGCCAATGAGTAAATATTGGCCCGCTTTTACACATCGGCCAATACCGATATAGAAACCGATATACCGTGCATCTCTACCAACATGTTTAATGGAAATATTAGATTCCTGTGAGTGTTCCTGACGGAATTGGGATTTCTTGGCTTTTCCTCCCAGCCTCAAGTTGATACTGTCGTCATTTGAACATCTGCATTGATTTCATGTTCAACATACCGAGAGCCATGACACATTCATGACACAAACTGCGCCAGTGGCATTTTTAAAACAATAGTGGAGCTCTGTTGACAGAGTGATACGCTGTGTCAGGCTCTGGTTGCACACGAGGTGCTTGTTTGTGCTGTGGGAATAAAAAAATGTTGTTTTTGTATCCTCCTATATCGAATATTCCCAGTCTCATCTTTTAAAAATACGTGAAGTGTCCATCCATCAGACTTTGCTCACATTTATTCAGAGGCCCTCACTTAAATGCTGGTACAGACTTTGTTTAATGTTCAGCCATTCTTGCATAAATGCTGAACCTTAAGTCAGTTTTTCATCAAATTTGTTCCAATTTGATAGTTTCTTCTCCCCCCCAGACAGCCATGAAACAGCCTGACCCTGCTGTAAGCCTGTGATATCTGCTGCAAGCCATCAAGCTGTGGAATACTAATGCAAAATATTGATTTACCTTTCTAACAATCTGTCTGTTTCCTTCCTTTTCTTCCCCTAATTATTCCTTCCTTGCTCTTGTTTCACGGGAAGCAGCAAACCTGACAGGTGAGATTAAAACAATGTCAAGCTCTTAGTCTCTTTTAACCTGCAGAATTTACATGATCCACCATGCTGTGCAGAGATGTGGTATGAAGCTGTAAAACACTTCATCTATTTATGCACTATTTACTGGGCTCTCCTAGCCTTGCTAATGATGTGTCAGTAGTGTGTCTGACTTACTCCCTCTCTGCTTGTTTGCATGTGCTAATTGCTCTTTTGACTCACTCGTGTTAAAGCAGCAAACGCAAGGACTCTGAGCCGGGCACCAAGAGCCTTTTGAGCAACGCTGAGATGATGGCCCATCACCCGACAGACCCCGTGGAGATGAGACGCATCAACTTCCAGACTCCTGGTGAGACGCCACACACGCGCCCCAACACACACTTTGGATTTGCATATTAAAGAATACTTCCGATTCCTCCTGATTGGATAATAAAATATGCATGCGACTAATTTTAACTCTGCTGAGATTATGCAGACAAGATTGTGAAAGCACTCCTACGCACGACTACAAACATGTACCTGGCAGCTTCCAGTCGTTTCATAGGGATCAAAATGGCCACCGCCCAGGTAGTACAGTCAGTGCTTAGTCACAGCTGAGTCATACCGGTGTGACAAAAATCCGATCATCTCCGCCCGCCCACATTCCACATGCCACATGCCAGGCTGCAGATAGCACATCAGAGCAGGCCGGAGCAACAGCCATCCGTCTCTCAGAGTGTGACGGTGAAACTGCTTGATGTAAAGGTGAGCTGTGGGTTAACTGTGATCGTTTGCAGAGGAATCAAAACAGCTCTGACCAACTAGAAAACCCCACTGTGAAGTAACTACACGGATTTTGCAACTCCACACCCCCTACTGAGTGAGATCTAACAACACATCTGCTTTGGCCGGGCAGCAGGCCGTTGATTCCTCGCCTTCACTCCTTTCATTAAATTAACAGCATCCAAAAACACAGACACAGCCTGGAGGGAATAAATCCCTCTTCTTGATGTATTTTCATGGTTTGCAGTTTATAGAAATCTCGCGTAAAAAAGGTGGTGAGATGTGTCACCACGTAGAAAGGTTTAGTCTTTCGCTGCCAGGGTTTAAAAATCAAATATTATGTTTCATTAAATCCATAGATGATGTTTTGAAGTCTTTTCTAACGTGTTCCAGGAGGAAAAGAAGAGCCCACAGATTAAAGCTCTTCTCTTCTCTTTATATCCTATTCGTTTTTACTCTCTTGTGGCTGCAACCTTGAAGCACCCACCTCACCCACTTCTCCTCCCTCGAGATTTGTGCTTCTAAGGTGTTTGGCAAAGATGAATTATATTTCCAGCAGAGCCGCTCGGTGATATCTGAGGTCATTTCTGGTCGTGACAGGAGTGTTATGTCGTGATCACTTGTGGGTGCTGTGGTGCCAGAGCTGAAGCAGAATTTTACAGTTATTATGAGTCCGTTTTTATAGCTGCGGCTGCACAATGACTCTGAACAGTGCATCACCGTGTAGTACAAATCAAAGCCCGTGTAAAAGCCGATCTGATTTGGCATAAAATAGATTGTTTAATGAATAGGAAGCAGTGTTGCTTAGAAATATCGTTGGACTGATTTGGCTGTTTGAATGGACAATGGATGGCGACAGCTTCTCTCTTCTCACTCCAGCTGTGAAAAGAAGCGACTGTAGGAGGCAAAGATTGCTTCCTCTCTGAGTGTGTGTGCGTGTGTGTGTGTGTGTGTGTGTGTGTGTGCATGCAGCCCTCCTAATTAGTGTTCTGTCTGTGTTTGTTTTCTCTGAGTCGCTGCTCTTCTGATCACAGAGAAAGCAATTTATCAAAGAAAAAACAATTTATAAACAAACAAGCCTCGCCTCACTTTGTTCTCACACATGGATCAAAATCGATTTTCTGCCTCAGCGTGTTCCTTAATGATTTGTGATGTTCTCTTATATTAGAAATTACCTTCACATTTTTGCATATTGGTGACAATGACCGGTACTTACAAGAGCTGAGCGATTTTGGAAAATGATCTAATTGCAATTTTTTTTTACCAATATTGCAATTCGGCATACGACTTTTTAGGATGATGTTTATCTTCTACATTATTCATTTAACACAAGCAACAAACCGTTCAATAGTATGACCAACACGACAAAGGATACTGTCAACATACAAACAATTTTTTCCTCTAGGCTAGAATAGAATAGAAAATAGAATAGAAAATACTTTATTTATCCCCGAGGGGAAATTCAGGAGTCACCGCAGCATTTAAGAAAAACAAAAGTAAGAAAGAGTATAGAAAGTGCAAAAAAAGTCCATAAGAAATTAGATGACGACATCCCGTCCACCACTCGTCCACCGCTCTCCAGCCCAGCCAGCCTCCACCTCCACAGGGTCCGGGACTGAGCCTCCCCAGCAGTCTGTTCAGTCTCTGTCTCCTGGATCCTGTCTGCTCACAGCAGGCGAAGCTCCTCCAATGTGGCGCCGGCGTCCGATGTCAGCTCCGTCAGCCACGTCCGTGAACAGCACATTGCCACTGGGTTAGCACAGCTAGCTCGTCCATCCCCTGGGGCTAGATCCCACGTTCCCAACAACGATGGATGGAAGGACAGGTCCACGTCGTCACCTCCCAGCTCACATCTGAGAACCAGCACGTCGTCCTCACCTCCTCCTCCTCAGCTCGAGGGAAATCATCAAGCCCTACATTAGTTAGCACTGACATGCTACAGGCTGCTAACAGCTAATTTCACATGTAAACAATGCAGCCATGGTTACATGTAGGATCTCCAGACAAACACAGGAGAAAAGTAGTAAAAAATATCGCCGAAGCCACAAAAAGTTTGGTGTCCGTGACCAACAATGAACCATACAAAGTGATGATCCACTCCAAATACAAAGATGACGAAAAAGAGACAAAAAAATTAACAAGAAACGGACAAAGACGAGAGAGCTGCTGCAACAGGCAGCTACTTGGGTAGCGCCTAGCAACGGAAAAAAAATCTACATGTTATCAATCAATCAATCAATCAAACTTTATTTATAAAGCACTTTTCATGCACAATCGTGGCAACACAAAGTGCTTGACAAAAAAAAAAACAATCGACAAAAAAACACGCATTATAGTACAACCCTCCACCTCTAACCCACCAACCCACACCCCTAGTGCACAAGGTGAACACAGTTAAATAAAATCCCTGCAGAGGACCTGAGGAACTCAGTAAACGCTATCTGGAGACATTAATGAGGAAACACTGAAGGTAAAGTAAAATGTTACTCACAGTACTCACAATCAGAAAATTAAAAAAAAACTAGCTAAAAGAAACAAATGAGATAATAAAATATTAAAGCAGTCAAAGAGAAACAATGTAAAACTTAAAGGTCCCATATTCTGCTCCTTTCCTGCAGTTTAATATGGATCATTGATGTCTGCATGAAATGGTAGTAACATTTTTTGGTCCAAAAAGCCAATAAATCAAGCACAGCAGCATTGTTTCCAGGCTCTCATAGCCCCTCTGTTCAGAACGCTCTGATTTAGTGGGCGTGGCCTTCATATGTAAATGAGCCACCGCTGATACCGCCCCGCTCTTCCACGTCACTGAGAGCGGCGCCACAAGCTCCGAGTGCACAATGTTTAGAAAACAGAGAAGCTCGTTTACCGTAACATTACAGGCTAAAACAACAGGCTAACCGCAGCTAAAGTTAGCATCCTGAAGCTAACACAGAGACAGGGGGGACACTGAGGAAAAGTTCTTACATCTGCTCCACAGCACACAGCATTTAAAATACTCACATTTCCAGGGTCTGAGGTTTGTTGGTGGATGGTTGGTAATGCCTCTGAATTCAGGAACAGCCTATTCACTAGCCCTCTGTTGTACTGTCCAAAGTTGGAAAAGCAGTCGGCCGTGAAGTGACTAGCACACACATGCACAGTTTTACTGAGTCTAGCTGGAACATTTCCTTGATAAATGAACTCTAGCCACTTAGTCTTGTCTTCTTCCGAGATGGGAAGCTTTTGCATGTAACCATGTGGCTGTTTACAGCCAAAAACAGAGCAGTGATGGTTGCTGGAGCAGCAGTGGGGAGGGGGTTCGGGGGTATCTGCTCCAGTGGACCAATCAGGTCAGACTTGCTACTGATTGGTCAAAAAAGTTGGAAAATCCCCAAAATTCAAACAGTTTGTTTTAGGTCAGGATTTTACATTCACAAGCACTACTTAGTACAGGTTTTGTCATTAAATATCACATTTTGTGGGCTGGGAGGGAAGACAAAGACCCACAAATTTCACTAAAAGACTTACAGTGATTTTTGCATAATATGGGACCTTTAAACTTTAATATACAAAATTAAAAAGGTGAAGGTTACGGTGCAGTAAATAACAAGGTTAAGACACATTAAAAAAGATAAATATGATGAAATGATATGAATGAATGCATGAATTGATAGGAATGACACATCTTTGTCACAGTGGAATATTGACTGATTGATGTAGCTCCATGCCTTGTAGACTTAATAAAATCATTATTATTAGTTACCTTAAATAAAATCAGAGAAAGAAGCAAAGCACTGCAGAATGACAGGCCTGGTATAAACAACAATATGATAAATAAACATAAATCCTCTCTGTGATATAAATCTCACACAAAAAAAGAGCAGAAATCTAAAGAAGATCAAATATCTGGCTCAACCACTGAAATATGTCAACATGTGGAGTGCACTGTTTTATAAAATGAAAAAGAAACACTGTGTGAATATACATATAAATATTAAATGTATGAAAATCTTACTGATCTGTCATCAGTGGCAAAACACAAACTAAAGAGCAGAAATGTAAATAACAAAAGAGTTATAGCTCAACCACTGAAATATGTAAACGTATGGATTTCACTTTCCAAATAAAACTTTTTTTTTTCAATTGCAGCCTTTGTGATTTGAAAATTGCATTGTATAACATTGCAGTGTCGTTTTAAATTTGATTAATTGTTCAGCCCTAGTGCTTACATTAGCTTGCTTAGCTGAACTTAGTCTCACCTTTGCCCTCTGTTGTCGTGCAGGAATGATGAGCCATCCTCCAATCCCCATCAGCGAGCTGGCTGAACACATTGAGCTTCTGAAAGCCAACGACAACCTGAGGTTGTCCCAGGAGTACGAGGTGAGAGATGTGTTATTACTACGGCATATGAATAAATAGATTACATGGTTATTGTTTAGAAACGCAGGCCTTTGCCTCATAAAGTAAATCTTGTTTAACGTTTAAATCTCCATTTGCAGACTCTACTCTCATGATTTATTCAGGACTGCAATTTATCGCTGTAACTCGTCTGCATTACACAGCACTCTCCATTATGCTCAAATGTGCTGGTAAACATGCAACCATGCTCCGCTAACGTGCCTGTTTATGCCGTTTCTCCTCAGTCCATCGACCCCAGTCAGCAGTTCACCTGGGAGCATTCAAACCTGGAGGTCAACAAGCCCAAAAACCGTTACGCTAACGTTATAGCATACGACCACACCAGAGTCATCCTGGCTCCCATAGAAGGTGAGGACAGAGAGCGGCTAGCTGAAGAAGATGTTAAGAGGTTTTAATGAGAGGGTCTGAGTGTGTTTGTGTTCAGGGAGGGGGGGAGCGTGAAGAAAGAGGGAGCCGGAGAGCTGCATGATGGATGAAATCTGAAATTGCAAACAGTGCTGGAGTCTGCCTGTGTGCAGCAGCATGAGACTGACAAACAGCGCGAGTGCATTCAAGTGCAGCCAGCACTCCTCCAGAACAACAAGGGGGAGAGGGGATTTGATCTGGAGCTCATGAATTTACACCGACAGAGGCTTGTTTGTTTGTTGTCGTCCACTAGTCATCCGGCAGCTGTCTGTTGGAAGCAGCAGCTGCCGGGAAACAAACAGTTCGTTAGACTGTTTGATGTCATACATGCAGGTTAATTTATTATGTCGCTCATGCAGATCGCAGTTTAGCAAGAGCCTCACAAGTGTCTTGTTAGCAGGTATCCTGGGGAGCGACTACATCAACGCCAACTACATTGATGGCTACAGGAAGCAGAATGCCTACATTGCTACGCAGGGCCCACTGGCAGAGACATTTGGAGATTTTTGGAGGATGGTGTGGGAGCAGCGGGCCGCTTCTGTGGTCATGATGACCCGTCTAGAGGAGAAATCAAGGGTAGGAAACCAAATCTGTGCACATATTCCTTAAACATAAGTTTACCTGTAAAGGGTAGTTCTGGGTTGTTTATTTGGTTTAATTTAGCTCAAACTGCACTCACTTACGTTAACAATGATGCCTTTCTTTTGTTCTCGCAGATAAAGTGTGATCAGTACTGGCCGAGTCGCGGCACAGAGACTTATGGGATGATCCAGGTCACCCTGCTGGACACAATGGAGCTGGCCACCTTCTGTGTTCGCACGCTCTCCCTGCATAAGGTAAATTACACCTTTCTTTGTCTTCCTTTAACTCCATGATTGTCTGATCTGCTCTGTCCACTCCCACATCCATCCAATCTGCTTTGATCTCTCAAGTTTACAGTTAGGCACCAGGGGCGACCTCTGTAATTATAATTTCCATTGTCCCTGAATGAGCCATGCATGTGGAGACACAGAGGAGGATAGATGAGCCTGGCCTTCACGCAGCGTTCAAACCAGGCCAGCTTCCCTGTGTCAGGCCCTGAGATTTGATCACCATTGGAGGCAGAGAGCTCTCTCATAGCAAAGGGCTAATCTAGGACCGTCAGGCTAGCGTGTCTCTGTGGCCTACTTATAAACACTGAAACTAGGCCAACTGTAGCTTCCAAGTGAAGCGCTGCTTCTCCAAAATTTTGTTGATGTGTTTTGAAATGTCAAGTTAGAGGAGTCAGCATACAGTAGAGGAAAAGCAGATTAGATATTCAGTTAAGCCAGAAGTGTTTAGAAGATGATAGGGAAATGTTAAGATTATTATTATATTCTGTTTAATTATGTAGAATAAGTCCTGATATGTAGCACACAGTGTGAATGAGATTATTTCCTGTTATATGAATGAAGTTGGAAGCATCTTGGATATTCTGTTGAAGCAGCAGTACATGTACGACACGGGCAAAGTAAAAAACTGCAAAAGTGTCTGAGGTCTGAAACTGTGTCTCACATCAGAGCGGCAGCAGTGAACGGAGGGAAGTGCGTCAGTTCCAGTTTACAGCCTGGCCTGATCACGGTGTGCCCGAGTATCCAACCCCCTTCCTCAACTTCCTGCGCAGGGTCAAAGCCTGCAACCCCCCTGATGCTGGACCTATCATCGCTCATTGCAGGTGCAGTACCCCCAACACACACACACACATACACACACATACACACGTTAATCTAAAGCAAGATAGACTGACATTTTTGTAAACATGCCCATTTTTTTCTTCTTGCTGAGTATAAGATGAAAAATGCCTGTTTTTATATAAATGCTCCTGAAAGGTGACAGATGGCTGGAGATAAAGAAAAGGAAACAGCTAGCCTGGCTCTGCCTGTAGGTGATATAAGAAAAAAAACTCCAACCAGCACCTGTGAAGCCCACAAAAGTACACCTAATATGTTCTTTGATCAGTCTGTTCCAGAGATCAAAGAATACCATAAAAATAGGGTTTTACAGGGGATGCATTTCTGCTGTTTCTCAGCCAGGTACAAAACTTTTAGAGATTTCAGGCGAAGGAAACAAGAAGTCCTGCACAGAAGAGTTGATGGATATATTTTTACAACTGTTTTTCCATGAATTAAACAGATGAGATCAGATTTGTTCCACACAGGGAGCTTCAGAGAAGTTGGTTTCCATTTATCAATGAAGCTTTTCCCAAGAAAGCTGCACACAGATGATGGATTTCAAAGATGTTGTGTTGTTGCAAATTCTCCTCCTTCTGATAATTCATGTCCCACCTTTTCCTCCCTCTCAGTGCCGGTGTCGGTCGCACCGGCTGTTTCATTGTCATCGACGCCATGCTCGAGCGCATCCGACACGAGCGTACCGTGGACATCTACGGTCATGTGACCTTGATGCGCTCACAGAGGAACTACATGGTGCAGACAGAGGACCAATACAGCTTCATCCACGAGTCTCTGCTGGAGGCTGTGGCCTGCGGGAACACTGAGGTGGCTGCCAGGAGTCTGTACTCATACATGCAGAAGCTCTCCAAGGTGGAGAGTGGGGAGCACGTGACCGGCATGGAGCTGGAGTTCAAGGTAGAGGAGAGGGCAGGGGGAGTGATATCTGTGCTTACCCTCGATCAGATTTTGCATTTTTCTTTGTGTTTCTGAGCAGTTGAATGAAGGTTTTTTTTTCCCACAAACTGTTTGACTTGTATGTTATTAAAAAGGGATGGAACAACATACAAAATCCAAGGTTCGGTTCCGAACACAGTTTTGTGGTCACAGTTTTTCGGTTTGTTGTTTTCAACTCCTTTATTTTTACCATATACCCTAATAATAAAGTTAACAGATAATTTTTAGTTAATTCTGTCATGTACAGTCATGAAAACCTGAAAGAATGAGGCTGTTTCCCCCTTTAAAACATCATCATGCTAGTTCCAACATGCCAACTCCTCAGTAAGGAAAGTCCCAGAAGTCACTAAAAGTCACTAAATGACGCTGCTGTCTAACTAGCATAATAATCCATTTGCATGTAATACTCATGGACTCTGTAGGAGAGAAATAACGTGGGAGTGACAGAAAGCTGGTTAAACACAACATCATAAATATGTTTAGAACTACAAATTAACTTTCTTCTGTCCATTCTTCTTTTTTAATGTCTAAATATCAACCCTCCTCTTTTATCTGGGCTGGGGACGGCAGGAGTGACCATAATGAGATACACACTTGCGTGATTTCAGCCATGTCCACACATATTTTTGGGTATTTTATATGTTTTTTATATGTTTACGCCACACGAAACGGCAGCTTTACGTCACTAAAAACAATGTTTTCTGAAAACTCTGGCTAAAGTGAAGATTTTGGAAAACTTTGGTTTCATGGTTTCGTGTGGACGCCAGTAAACCAAGTTTTCGGTTCTCAAACGTCACAGCTGAACAACGGGGGCTCATTTTGATTGGCTGGCATGTGTCTTACGTCAGGAAAACACTGCTAATTTTGGGTTTGGCGTGCTTCGAGCTGCACTCACCTGCGGATTTAGCCGCTGCGTGTGGACGAAAGTATTTTTAAAAACGAACAGGGGGGACTCGTTTTTGAAAATACACGGCTACGTGTTAACATAAAGTGTTAACACACTTTAACGTCAGACTCCAAACTCCAGAAAAGTCGAAATAATTTTCGTCTTTCAAACAAACTCGTCATTGGGGTCTAATATCTAATCTAAAGCGTTGTCAGACAGCAGGACAATTCAACGTCACAGGTACAGCCTCTAACTCTGTCTTCTCCGCTCATCATGTAAACAACACACGCGCCTCCCCACAACTGTTCCGTTGTTTTCTTCCCTTGTGTTGTGCATGCGTATGATAAGAGCCACATACTTGCTTCAAACTCAAACCAAGAAGTGAAACGAAGAAAAAAGAAAAAACATGAACCGAACAGAGCACATGTGCACTGTGCGAGGAAAACCGAACGGTTCAGATTTTTCTTCATAAACCGTTCCATCCCTAAATCAAGCTCAGGAATATGACTGATAAATGAAAAAGATATAAAACTTAAAAGATTAACATCTCTGTGTGCGACACTGAAAACTACTTTGCTTTCTTGTACTTTTTCTGCTTGCAATCCCTCAGATTATTTTGTGGTTTCGAACCATCAGATTATGAAATGTAGTGGCCGTGTACATTCGCTAACCAGGCAAATAATCCTGAATAATCCTCCACTCTTGCATGCAGAAGCAGTCGTGGGTTGTTAGATAATTTACTCTGAAGTTTAAAAAAATCATGACAACATGACATTCACATTTCCTCTCTCCATCCAGCGGCTGGCAAACACCAAAGCTCACACGTCCCGGTTTGTCACAGCCAACCTGCCTTGTAACAAATTCAAGAACCGACTGGTAAACATCATGCCCTACGAGACAACCCGCGTCTGTCTGCAGCCAATCAGAGGCCTGGAGGGCTCGGACTACATCAACGCCAGTTACATAGATGGGTACAGGTATGTTTGGTCCCAGGAAACACTAATCTGACCTGATCCTTTCGTCCGCCTCTGAATTTTGATGAGTGAAAGGATCGGATAGGTTTTCACCACAGCGCTCTCACCTGTCACGTCCTGTCAGATCTATACCTACTGTATACATGTTTCCACTGATGCACGATGGACGAGATGCACGCTGAAGCGTTTCTGATGATTCAGTCGTTTAGTGTGGTTGTCCACACACGTTTTGACTGTTCCTTTCCCTGCCTGGAGCCTGACCCTCTTTAAAGTTTGACGTTTGCAGGAGGAGGGAGGAAACTGGGACAAAGAACGAAGGAGGCGGCTTCGTCAGGAGGGTTTTATGTGTGTTTGTATGTTTTGTGTGCAGGCAGCAGAGAGGCTACATTGCCACCCAGGGTCCACTGGCTGAGACTACAGAGGATTTCTGGAGGATGCTGTGGGAGCACAACTCTACTATAGTGGTCATGCTGACTAAACTGAGGGAGATGGGACGTGTAAGGACACTCTAAGTTATTATAGAAAATTTTATTGAAGACATTCAAAAATGGCCCTGGGATGAGAGTTCATCCAATGTCTATTTGTTGATGTTAATTCAGTTTCTGTGTTATGACCATATTTCATCAAGAAACACTTTCTGATGCAAGATTTGGTGCACATTCACACACATTTTTACGGTGGTTTTGAAGCCACAACTCTTAAACCGAGTGGTTAAAGTGACTGTGAAGGTGAGCACGGTGTCACAGTCAAACATCCCAAAAGTTATTTAAGTGACCTGGAATTGAACCTACATGCTGGTCCAGCACTTCACACCATCAGTCACCACCAGAATCTGTTGAATAAGTCATTACGTATTAATCGATGACAGGGTCTGTCAGCCTTTTTACTTAGTGCTGGAGTGTCTGAGTGTCTGAGCATGCCCAGTTTTTTACTGTGGAGAAGGTTTAACACAGCTTTCTTTATAATGTCTCTTCTTATTATCATGTGTAGTATTTATGATCTTAGCATAAACAGTTTAATGTGCTGAAATTACATCTTTGCATGGAGAGGAATTCAACAGCTGCAAGAGGAAGAAATGCTGTGAAAGTAATCATCTCCATCGTCTGTTCGACACTATGATAAACAAGTCATTAAAGACATGTTTGAAGACATTTAGCTGTGTTTTCGACAAATGAACAAGATAAATTAGGCCAAAGATATCTAGGCTTCATTTCATCCTGTTTTCTCCGCTGGGTCCTTTAATTAGTGGATCGTAGTTTTATTTCTTGGCTGTGTGGCCGATGCATCAGCTGTGTCTGTTGTTAAACACAGAAATCAAAGACTTTGGAGAAAAAAAGCTAAAACTCAGAAATCAAATTTACGAGTTAAACCCATGTTGCAATTAACATGTAGGTTAGGGAAAGGGATTAACATAAAGGACAAATGCAACATTTCAGTTGCTAGGAGACACAACTCTTGTCTCTCTCAGGGCTAAAAAATTAATTTCCTTTTTTTTATAACGCCTGTTATAACCTGATTTTTAAAAACGACCCAAAACGTAATTAAAAAAATGAAAATAAACCAAAAATGAAACAAGATGCTGAGCCCAAAACATTTTGGGTTGGTGTTACATATCAGACTCTAACAAGGCCCAACACAGACAACACAAGACTCCGAACCTTTAAAACTTTTCTTTTTAAATCCAGCCCTTTCAGAAAGGATGCACATCAACGTTATTTTCTGTTCTGCCCTCTCAGGAAAAGTGTCACCAGTACTGGCCTGCCGAGCGCTCAGCCAGGTACCAGTACTTTGTGGTGGATCCCATGGCTGAGTACAACATGCCTCAGTACATCCTGCGGGAGTTTAAGGTTACCGATGCCAGGGTGAGTCCATGGTGCCTCTGTGTTTCTTCTCATGTTGAATGTTGTATCCAAACACCAGAGCAACAGAACACTCCTTGACTTTTCTGCTCTTTTGCTGATCCGTCAATGCTGTCAGAAAGCAGCAGTGCATCACATGTCCCATCGACCTGTAGTGTGTGGTCATTGTGTGTCTGTGTCTGAATGTGCAGCGGCTTAGCTCTATTGACAGGCAGGCCTGGATTACTCAGTCAACCATGCTGTCTTCAGATTACCTCCACAGCCTTCGGTGTGTGTGTGTGTGTGTGTGTGTGTGTGTGTGTGTGTGTGTGTGTGTGTGTGTGTGTGTGTGTGTGTGTGTGTGTGTGTGTGTGTGTGTGTGTGTGTGTGTGTGTGTGTGTGTGTTTGACTGTGTGTGCAAACGTGCACACGTGTGCAAGTCATAGATAACTAGTAGTTCAGCCTGTCCTGCTCTGACGCCACATTGACAGATGCTCCATTGATCTCCATTAAAGGGAGAGTCAGGAAGGCTGAGCAGCAGAGAAAAGATGTAATTGCCTACTGAGTGGCTGACAATAGCAGACGCACTGACGTTACAGCCTGATGTTAACCACAGCCACTGATCCAGGGTCAGATAACAGTAATCATTAGAGAGAAAAACAGGATATTGCCTGGCAGCGTCTCACCCTGCAGTCGATACAGAGTGAAGAAGCTGTTCTGAAACAACCGCCTCACATAAACTATAACTAAACTCTCTGAGGAGGAATATCAGATACTATTTCAGATTAGGGGAATATTACAGTGATATAACTCTTGTCATTTTCTCACTTCATTCAGGACGGCCAGTCACGGACAGTGCGTCAGTTCCAGTTTACTGATTGGCCGGAGCAAGGTGTACCGAAATCTGGGGAGGGCTTTATCGATTTCATCGGCCAGGTGCACAAAACTAAAGAGCAGTTTGGCCAGGACGGACCAATCAGCGTTCACTGCAGGTAAAAAGCCATGTAACTGTAATCACAAGTACTTTAATTTAATTATAACTGCAGCATGTCGGTACACTGTAAACCCGGATAAGCTGAGTTTACTTGAAAAATGCTTGTAAACCCGTCACCTAAAAAATACTAAGCGATAAATTTAGTTACTTAAACTCAACATCTTAAGTAGTTATGATTATTATGGAAAATCATTCTACTGAATGTGTTTAATCAAATATACCTGATGCTTATTTGTTACAAATTTGAATATCAAGTAATGTTAAAAAACTGTTGCATATCACTGTAAAAAATAATCTGTTGACCTTACTCAAAACTGAAAGATGTGATATCAATAAATTTGCCTTGTGAATTAAGTAAATGGAATAATAGAAAAGTTGAAGCAGATCTGAACACCTCAATAATATAACATAAAGTTCAGCTGAGTCTCATATCCACAGTGTTTCCTCCTCACTCGTGGTTACAAACGCTGTCACAACAAAAATCAGCTCTAATGTCACAACTTTGGTAACCGTGAGTGAGGAGGGAAGGCAGTAGATATGACACTCTGATGTACATTGAAATATTGTTCATTAGGTGGCAAAGGTTGTCTGAGTCCCACTGCACTGACTGGTGGTCTGTGCTTCATGGCACAGACTGGTGGTCTGTGCTTCATGGCACGGACTGGTGGTCTGTGCTCCACGGCACGGGGTCTTGTACCTACTGACTTTTGCAGTGTGCCCCTAATGATTAATGTATTTATGAATGAAATTTTTGACTGGACTAATATGCTGTTTTGACCAATTTTAAAATTAAGTGTAAAAAGATATATTTATTTATTTATTTTTGACACAGTCAGTCCACACCACATAGAGCATGGACAGCTGATTGATGCCAGAAGGAGCACAGACAGCCTGTCCATGCTGTGACGCACAGAAAAACAGTCCCTTTAATGAGGAGCACATAGAACTTGTACCACTGCTGCATGTGTAGTACAGCAGCACTATTGACTGCGTCCCCTCCTCACTCACGGTTACAAAACTCAGTTACAAACTAATGATTTTAAGTTGTTCTTCCTTAAACACTAACAAAAGTTAAATCTACTCAGAAATCATCATTTTCAACACTGAAAACTCAGACATTTGAGTAAACTGAACTTACTGACAAATTTTAAGTTTTCATAGCTTAATCCAATGGAGTAATTTGAACTTTGGGGTTTACAGTGTAGAGTTGAAGCGTGTCATGGCCTGGCCTCTGCTAAACATTGTAACATGTCTTCCTTTGTGGCTGTAGTGCTGGCGTGGGGCGGACAGGTGTCTTCATCACTCTGAGTATTGTCCTGGAGAGGATGCGTTACGAGGGGGCGGTGGACATCTTCCAGACTGTCAAAATGCTGCGCACACAGAGACCAGCCATGGTGCAGACTGAGGTAAACACTGAGCAGCATGTCAGACTTATTTATTTTTAAAGGATGGCTGAGACACGCAGGAAAAACACTGATACAGCACATCTGTGGTACTGCTGAGCGCTCACGTCTTCAGGATTCTCTTTGTTCATATCTTTCTTATCATCAATATTTCACATCAAACTTAGATTTATCTTTACAACATGTTTGTCTAACTTTTTGAATCGTCTTTTCCTTTCCCAGGACGAGTATCAGTTCTGCTACCAGGCTGCTCTGGAGTACCTGGGTAGCTTTGACCACTATGCAACGTAAGTGAAGAGACAACCATCCATCCATCTTTTTGCCTCGAGGTCAACAAACAAACCGACGAGTGACATACAGAGAGAAAGACGACCTGAATTAATAACGTGAACATTGAACCTTTTTTCTTTTCTGGAGTTGCGAGGCTCTAAGATGAAATCAACCACCAACAAGGACATAAAAGCAACAACTAAAAACAGCAACAAGAAAAATCTGTGTGTAACAGCAGCCACACTCATCAGAGGGGAGCTGGTGTGTGTGGAGACTGTCCATGTGTAATCCATATACTTACCTCAGTGTTCCAGTGTGAAGGACGTATAATACATGTGTGTTGTGGTCAGCTATCTCCAATATGAACCAGTGAATTACAAACGGCTTCTGAACAGGAATTATGATACTATATGTGTATAAAAAAAAAACTAAAAAAAAAAAAGTTCAAAAAACAAAAACACAAAGAGCCTGGATATTTGCTGCACCCTAAATGGGCTTTTTATCCTCAACTTTGTATCTATTGGTTTGGTGTACTAAGGGGTTACAAAGTGCAAAGGTGAACATTTCTATGTGTTCGTAAGTCTATTTCAAGGTGTCTGCTGCCTCTACAGGTGGCTCTGATTCTATTTAAAGCATTATTAGGTCATGCCTCAGCAGAAGCTGACAGCGCGGACACACCACACCCCGAGGACTGCTGGAGAAGCATGTGGATGCTCATTTACCCGATGCACAGTGCCAAGAGAAACCCTACAGAACACAAACTGTGGCCTACGAGGAAGGACAGAGCCCCTCTTTAATCCAGCAGAGTCAGGCTCTTACAGCGCTGGCGAAGGATAAGACCACACCCCCAAACTTGTCCTCAGCTGGACTCAAAGCAGTGATGACACCTCATCTGATCCTCAACTGGGCTGAGATTTGTAGTCCAGTGCATTCTTCATCCGACAAAGCTTGCTTGCTATTTGCTGTAGTCCCTTGTTCATCCTCCGGCTCCTCTTGATGTCAGCCCCATTGTGTCAGTTCAGCACCAGTGGCTTATTGAAGGAGATGCTAATGAAAGAAATGAGCTTCTTCTTGAATTTCAAACAGCCCATTTCATGTTTTTTCTTTTGTTTCTTTTTTGTGTGTGTGTATGTGTGTTTACTGTATGTCTTTGCCTTATGCTGACATATATCTTGTGTTTTAACATGCTGCTTCTTGTTCACGCATTGTGTGCTAAACTTTTATTGTCATACAGTATCTTAAAAAGAGGATGAAAGCTGTTTCCATGACCATCTTCCTCCTCTGAAGCTTACCTACTTGAATTGCACCACTTTGCAGTTTAATCACTCTGATATTTTACTGTTTAAGGCTACCGGCAATGAGAGATAATGACAGAAATCCCAAAAACATTCAGCGCAAGTGGTTAATTGCTCACTTACAACAGTCCTCTCCCCTCACTCAGCTGATCCCGCTCCATTTAAACTCCATTAAAAATCTCTGTTCCTGAATCACACTGTACAGAACATCCCGACCTAACCAAATGATGATTTCCCTTCTGTTCTCTCCGGTACAAATGCACAAGTCCTTGATATGGATATATATCTTTTTCTTGATTTGACATATAATCATAATTGGTCCCACGTGTTGATTGAAGAGCACAGCGATGTTCCAGTGTATCAGACATTTTGGGAAATTTCACAGATTTTGTACATACAGTCTATCATTGGAGTCCTATACAGTACAGTTACATACGTCTGAGCACAAGATATAACGTGGGATTGGATGTGATGTAGTTCTTATTGTCGCAAAAAAACGCCTTATTGTTATCGTTCACTTTGTCATATTTATTTCATATGATTTTTTAAAGATATTTATTATTCTATTTTGTTACTTTTTATGTATGTTTTTAATTTATTGATTTGGGGTATCTAGCAACTATAACCAATAAGATGTTTACTTGTTTCTTTGGCGAGCCAATGTTAAAGTATGATATTGTCACTTTTGTTTTTATTTCTTAATGGTCAGTTTTTGGTGCTTTTTTATTTGCTTTGTTATTATTAAGTATGCCCTCTGTGTAGGGTGCTATTTGATACTGATAACTGATGTCCGACTAGTTAGCTAGAGATGAACATTAGAGGCAGACCTAGTTTAAGTTTACAGTGATGCCCTTCTACGCCCTTTCTCCCTCGTTGACCTCCCTGGTAAAAGCAGTGGTGTGATCATACGGCACAGGTATGATCCGCCTCGTCGTGATAGGTTAAAGGGCATCAGAGAAGTTAGAGATATAGAGCAGGCTTGTTGGTGAAAGCTGCAGACAAGCTATTGGTATTTAGTTTGCTGGGAAGCAAATGGTAGCAAGTGTATTTTTTGACTGAGAATGGGTGACAAATTGCCCAACTGCACACTCACACACACACACAAACATACACACACTCTAAAGTTATTGTTAAAATCTCAAATTATTCTGATATGAAATTTATGTGTGGTCCAGAAGTCTTGACAGTGTGTGACATATATAAGAATATGTTATTCCTTCGATTTCTAATGATTATTGTGTCAAGAGAAATATAAAAAAGCACACACATGAAGCATATTATGAAATGTGTTGAGGGCCAGCTCTGATGACGCCACCCCCCTCACTTATGTACCTGTTCTTTCCTTTCAAACCATGGATGTAGATATTGTATCTTGACTTTGTATTAAAAGCAGGATGATTGGATATACAGCACATTGAGCTGCTTGATTCCTGTGGCCTTTTTTGTTGTTGTTCCCTCCATCTCCACCAGATGAGGCTAAAGTAACCAAAATGCTCTCCTGTCGATGTGAGTAGATTTGACTAAACTACACTGCAACGACTCACAGAAAATTATTCTAAATCTTGATGCAACTTTGTGCTAAAGTTTTGAAATGAGTCTGTATTTAAAGCTGCAGTGCAGAAATTAATTTTGCGGTGAGAAATGCAGGGCATGAGAAAGATTTTTTTCCACCTACCTGTCAACAGTGATTACAAGCATTCAAATGTAGGGGAGACCTAGTAAAGTTGTGACACTTTTTGCTTCAGCACCTGAATTTTTGAGTCAGAGGTCTCAAACTTTAGTGCAAAGTTCCCACATTTGTTTACTACAAATGACACCAAATCAGACCTCTGCAAGAATATCACAGAGCTCACCAGGTGATGTGGGGAAAGTTGTAACAAAGGACCAACATGTAGTTGGTCCTTTGTTACAACTTTCACCACTACTAGGGTAGATTGTGACACATGCTGGGGTAAGTTGTAACACTTAGATTTAAAAAAAATGAAAACAGAGGTCACGCCCCTCAAAAAGTCTTTATTGAAATAGAACAATCCAGAACAATGTCTCTCTGTGTGACTGACCATAACTCACTTCCTGTTTGACTTAAGAGTTCATCCTGAACAGTATGAATGCATAAACACTACAGTGTAGCTGTGTAAAAAACACACAGGTTTAACAAAAACCTGTGTGTGTGTGTGTGTGTGTGTGTGTGTGTGTGTGTGTGTGTGTGTGTGTGTGTGTGTGTGTGTGTGTGTGTGTGTGTGTGTGTAACCCTGGAGTGGTGGCTTTTTTTTTTTTTTGAGGAACATTTCCTCCTGGGAAAGATCCCATGTGCCTTTGTGACTGATCTGACTGACGTACCGTTCTTTGTGACTTCATCAGATGCTTTTGTAAAAAACATCTGCAGGTACACCTCTGTCAGTCTGTCTCTTCCACTGCCTAAAGTTAAAAATGTTCTTAGTTGTACATAAGGGGATGGTTGTGATACTTTTTAGAGATGTGTTACAACCATCCCCACCCCTGTCAGCTAGTGTTTAGCTAGCTGTATTAGCATGGTGTAATTTAAATTAGCATGGGGAAAATGCATCACATTTTGCCTGAAAAACTAGTCAGACTAGATACAAGTCAAATGGTTTTATCTGGAATAGGATGAGGACTAAACAAAATGTTAGTTTAGTTTTAGTTCAGTCTTTATTTCATTCTTGATATCATAAAACAGAAGTACAATACAAAATAAATAAGTCTCAAAATGAATGTAAAGGAGCAGAAGGAAGAAAAATCTTGTAGTATCTGTCCCTTCACTCAGCAGAAAATAAGGCCAGCATGCCTTTAGCTTTGCAAAACAAAGAAAAAAAAGAAATTGAAACGAAATGCAGTCTTGGTAAAAAAAAAAAAAAAAAACTTTCTTACCTCAAAATCTGTTTTTGTCTCAATAGAATCTGAATGCACCTCTTTTCAGCCATGACAATCACTATGTGTGATCAGGGTGAAAGTGGTTAAATATTGAAATGATCATATGACTCATATCTTATCCCTGATTGGTGGAGTTGGTAGTGACATGACTCTCCCCATGTTACAACCGTACCCGGTCTCCCCTACTATAAAACTATCAGTCTTGAGGTTCACTTGGCTTTGCTTGCCGTCATCAATTTTCATTATAATCTGTGACAGAACCACTTTATAAAAAGAAAGAACAAACAGAACTGAGATTACTGCCCAAACATTTCTTAGTAGTTTTATTGTGTAGCACAGAGAACTTTCATTTTCTGTCTGAACAATTTGTCCTCCCTCAAACAGAAGGATGACAAGAACCAGGAAACAAAATGAATTTCTGGTAGATGTCAAAAACCATTTCCTAATGTTTGTTCTGCCCTGTCTTTGGATCACACACCTTGTACAGCTAGCACTATACTCATGATCAAGAGGAATAAAGGAATGGAGTTCCTTTCATTTTAAAGTGTTTCAGTACAGCCGGGCTCACACCCACGCATCAAGAGATAAAATCAGCTTGGATTTACTTATAATTAAACAGACACTAATCTCATACATATCACCTCAGCACAGCTCCACGCGTCTGATTTTTCAGTACTAATACGAGCCCTTTGCTCCTCTAGGGTTCAGAAACGGCCACATAATCCTCATTGTTTCCTACTAATCTGATCTGTTGATATAAAAACCTGCTGCACCTGAACAAGAAGTATTTGTTCCTTATCACTGGGTGTGATGGACTAATACTTAATCTTACTACTGTCTCACAAATCAAATGACTTTTTAGATTATTATTTTCAGGTAATGTGAGAATGATTTGTTCTATCACAGGACAATTCACTTACAGTTGAGCTTCCTGCAGTTCCTCTTTGGAAGTGTTCAGACAGGCCCAGAAACTTTAAACCTTTACATTTCTCTGAGGATCATTCAGGCGACAATGATCTCTCTCACATGTGTTTGGAATTTTCATCCAGGTAGCCACCGTGCTTATGTTCAGTGGCCCATGGTGACAGTACACAGTCACGAAAATCAATGTGACTCTGCTCCAAACAAACACCTGCTGAGCACAGAAGATAATTATCTGAAAATGCTGGAACAATAAAACCATGACAAATGTGCTGTGCTGAGAGGAACCAGCAGTGTTTTTACAAATGAAAGTAATTTTTGAAGAACACAACATTTTGTTCTTTTTGAACAGTAATAAGCAAACTGATAATTTACATGTGGTGTTTTTGTCACAGCAGCCCCCCTACAGTCATCTATCTTTTTGGGAGGATTTGTGGAAACATTCCTCAAAGAGGCCAAAAATAACCCAACTGTAGTCCAACTTTAAGTTTTAGAATAGAATAGAATAGAATAGAATAGAATAGAATAGAATAGAATCGAACTTTATTGTCATTGTAACAAGTACAATGAAATTAAAGTCACAGCAGCAGTCAAGTAAACAAAAGTAAGAAAGTGTATAGAAAGTGCAAAAAGGTCCATAAGAAAATAGATGATGACAGCTTGTCCATCATTCTCCAGTCAGCCAGCCTTCACCTCCACAGGGTGATGCTACTCTGCCCTCTGGTATTCCCTTTGCTGCTGGGTTAGCATGGCTAGCTCGTCCATCTTGTTGGAGATAGATCTAATGTTCCCAATAACAATGGATGGAAGGACAGGTCCATGTCGTTACATCTCAGCTCACACCTGAGAACCAGCACATCGTCCTCACCTCCTTCTCCTCACCTTGTGGGAAGACATCAGGCCTTACACCAGTTAGCACTGACATGCTACAGGCTGCTAACAGCTAAGTTCACATGTAAACAATGCAGCCATACTTACATGTAGGATCTCCAGACAGAAACAGGAGAAAAAGTAGTAAAAATATTGCTGAAGCCACAAAAAGTTTGGTGCCCATGAGCCTTACAAAGTAATGATCCGCTCCAAACACGAAGATTATGGAAAAGAAACAAAAAAATTACAAGAAACGGACAAAGAAGAGAGAGCTGCTGCAAAAGGCAGCTATAGCCAACCGGATGGTGCCTAGCAACTCAGCGTTTTACTCAGTGTTTTCAACTAGTGTTTTACCTTAAAAATACAAAACATTTCAGAAGTCTTATAGAATTTATGAGTCATTTTTCACTTTTTAACTATCCCTGACCTTACCTTTCCTTGCGTCCTACCTAGAAAAGTTTTCATGCTGACAGTAATCCCCCTTTATACCTGTGAAGACCATCGGCTGGTGAAGACACATTTTCTTGTTATACATGGTCTAAACTTAAAGTAATCTTTAAAGCAAAAATAACTCTGTGGTCAAAAATGCTAATCTCTCTTAAACTGGTAGCAAACACTCAGTGTTTACCAAAAGCTTGATAGAAATCAGAATACCTGAACAAAGGTGAGTACAGCTGAGTGTCTACAGAGTACTGTTGAGGTGAGGTTGAGGTGAAGAGAGTGAAAAAAAAGAGAGAGAAAGACAGCTCAGACAGCTGGACAGAAAGTGGCCAAATCCTCAAGATTAAAATCTTTGGTGTGAAAATAACATGTTTGAACACATACTGGTTTTCTACTGTGCTATCACCCAATATGTACAGTATACAGCTAGCATGTGAAAGTGCATTTCACTCATGATAGACATATGTGTTATACTTCATTTTTAATTGTCTCATTTGACCTGAAACACCAGAATTAAAGTTTAGACTGTCCAAAATACAAAGCTAATGCTTTGTAGGCACAAATTCCCCAAATCTTATAAGTGTTATAACCACACCCAGAGGGCGAAGATACGAATTAGCATATACACACAAGACGCTACAAACACATAACTCCAAGAACCCTGGTGATACACTTTTAAAGTAAAAGTACTTGTGTTCTTAAAAACCCTCTTTGATGGAAAAAAAAAAAAATCATGAATCATGGCGAGTTCAAAAGAATCAATGAAAAGATCCCTGTAGCCTTTTGAGAACAACTTAGCCAACTTCAAAGCACATTAGCTGAACAAATATCCCCAAATACCCAGCAAATCTCCACAGTTTGTAAAGAGAAAAAAAAGACATGTTTTTTTTTCTGCTACACTCAATATATGGCTCATAAAACAGTCCATTTCCATCTGTTTGGTAGTGTAGAACTCCAGGATCAGGATGCTGAGGCCTGATCAGGGGACGGTTGTTTACGATACTGGAGGTCAGAGCTTGTGTCCCTCAGTCAAACATGCTGTGAGCTATTTGCACAAATATTTCTTCCACTTTTTGTTTGTTTATCTCTGTTTGACAAGCAGCATGATGATCATGTGAAAACACTTAGCTTGTATCTATCAGATCATAACAAATGCTGAAATAGAGGAGGCAGACCCTTTTGGTAAAAGTCAACACAGTTTTAGATAACAACACACTACAATAAACTTTTTTTGTATATTTTGAATTTATTTTTCATGTCCTAAAGATATGAGAAAAACAACTTTATGTAAAGAGTTTTTGTTAAGTGTTGTGTTCTTGCTGTAGGCTATAAGTCCTCCTCTGATGTCTATCTGTACAGGCTGAGCTGGCTGTACAGCAGGAAACATTCAGTACAACTCTGCTGAATTTACATACCTTTGTCCCACTGTGTACAAGTGTAACTGTGTGAATGCATCTTTACAGAAACATTATATAGTGTTTTGTTTTGTTTTTTTTCCTGGGGCGTTAGGACGTTTTGAAAAGTGAGTGCTGTCACATTTAGGAGGTTACTTTAAATAGTTGTAAAATAAAAGCTAATAATGAGGCTGAGGAGGAAATGCATTCATGTGTCTGTATCAGGAGAGCAGGGTAGTGTTGCGCGAGCCACCTGTAGCAACTGTTGCCATGAGGTGCTGAAATGTTGCCAGTCTTTCCTCGCTGATTGGTTCAGTCTTCGTGACAGTTCCCGCCTCTCGAATCTGATTGGCTGATTATTCACACTACACTTTGCTTGTATTTATCGCCTGCCTCTGGCTTCTGTAGAGCTACTACCAGGAAAAGAAGCCAAAGAAAAACATACGAGGCGTTTTTTTTATGAGTATGAACACCTGAGTGTTGAGTTAGTGAGAGTGTGTGCAGCTTTTTACAGTCACGACAATGAAAAGCAGGAGGTTCTCTTTGGACAGCGCTGTGTGAGTAATTTTGGTACATGTATGTTGCTTTTGACTATCTCTTATTTTTATAGTCATGGCAGTAATTGGTGGTAATAAGTCACTTAAATCCGTCTTTTATAGCAGGCAGACATTGTAAATAACTCTTTCAGGCTCCAGGTGTTCAGTATTTTTAGTTTAATCTCACGCTGCTGGTTAAATAAATATCAAATCGTCCTCCAGAGACCTCTGCTGTCACTTAGATCCTGCAATTTATAGCTGGAAAGTTAGTTTTCTCTGCCCCTATGAATGGTTTAAATAGGCATAAGTACTACATTTACAGCAGCTTAATTATTTACTTTAGCGTGCATTTACACCTCAGGCTAAAAATACATATGAATGTTACATCATTCAATGCATTCACTGTGGCTGTAAGTGTACAACATAATCTCTGTGGGAAATCAGACCCCACCTGAGAAAACAGTAGAGTTGAGAATGAAGAAAAGACAATCCAAACACAGGTGTTTTTTCTTCAACAATCACATTTACTTTAGTGTTAAAACTCATTATCTTGTATTTTATTGTTTTATTTATTTACATTAGGTTCATTTAGATTATAGTACTCACTGCATAGTCCTATCTTTAATAGTTTTGTGATACTGCAAGCTGTAAATCAAACTCTCCCCAGAGGGTTATACAGATATCTTTGCGTCATCAGTCTAATTTTTATCTCCTGCTTTCTTGGGGACAGCTCTGTGGATCCAGCAGCACTTCTTGCTAAGGCGGGGAGCAGCAGCAGTCGAATAAGTGGAAGAAAATCCAAACCGGGCCAGAGCCTGGATGATGCACGGATGGAGATCCAGGAGCTAAATCAAAGCCTCAACACCACCGCCTCCATCAGGTAGACTCTGCCTTCACTGTGGCACCATCAGAAATCTGATATCCACACTAAACCCTGGTAACATTATCTGTGTTGGTGTTACACATCGAACTGCTTTGTTTGTGTCCTAGGGAACAGTCCATAGCAGAGGAGAACCTTGAGCGACCAGATGGGCTCATCAACAGTAATGTAAATGTGTTTTATCGTGCTCCTTTAAAGCTTTTACCTTGCAGCACACCTCATGTTAAAACCCAGCGTCTCTGCTTTGAAAAGTTTTTATTTTCCTGAAGCTGGGAGCTGTTTGGAATAAAATGACATGAAACTCTCTGAAATAAAGGCAGCTAAGAGACAGAAATTCCCTCAGGTGTTCATAAAACCCAAAGCTCACAAACATTTATGAGTCTGTTAAAATAATGATGTGGCTCTGTCATGACTAGCTGATACACGGCTCATATTTGACAAGCTGCACAAATCAGTTAAGAAAGTGATGGTATGTCACTGCCTTGCTCTGATTAAAATCTCTTACTGCAGCTATAAAGTCATTTTTTTCCAGAAAACCAGAGCTGTCTTCAACACACAGCTTTGTTTAAGGTCTTAGCTGAAAGCTCTTTTCAGGGATGACAGTGGAAAAATACAGCTGAGGCATTTATTTCAGAAAAAAAACACCAAACCAGCTTTTTTTCCAACTTACACAAGAGCTTTTTAACACTCAACTATTTCCCCCACAGAGTTTCAAAAAGCACGACAAAAACTTTCGCAAGCTTTTCCCAGAGATTCCTGAGAAAGAGAAACTGACACACGGTGAGCTGACATTCAGATTCCTGCCAAATACTGTGTACTAGGTGAAGCGTTGGGTGAATGATGGTGCACACATGACGTAAAGTTTTTTTTTCTTTTGTGAGAAAACTTTTTTTTCCCAGCTTTAGGTGACGTTGTGTTTGCATGTGTGTGCATATCTCTTGCAGCATTTACCTGTGCCCTGCAGAAGGATGGACTGTATCATGGAAAACTCTACATTTCTCACCACCATGTTTGTTTCCACTCATCCGTGCTGCTCAAAGACACCAAGGTAACTGACATGGAGACTCATGAGTGATAGATCCTAATGCAAAAGGTTCTTGTTGATTATTTTAGTTGAGAAGAACATATTTAGACCAGTTAAGTACAAAGGTTTTAGTTTTGTAGAAAGTCACAGAAAAGGCTGTGTTTTATAAAAGGAGGAGTGGACACGTCAGACATCAAAGGAAATTCACTTTTTTCTCTAGCATAATGGACTTTTCCCTCACTTCAACTGAAAATTATTCTGATAGATAATTGTATTATTTATATTAGTAACAGTCTGCTCAGTCACTTTGATTATCCTTGTTTTATATTACTTTTATATTATTATATTAAATTGTATTTTATTATTCTATTTTATATTAAATTATCTTATATTTTGTTATATTATATTATATTATATTATATTATATTATATTATATTATATTATATTATATTATATTATATTATATTGTATTATATTATATTATATTATATTATATTATATTATATTATATTGTATTATATTTTATTATATTATATTATATTATATTATATTATATTATATTATATTATATTATATTATATTATATTATATTATATTATATTCATTATAAAAAGTTAAATGAAAATCTAATGGCATTAAAAAAACAACTTCATTTGTCAACATACAGGTGGCGATTTCCGGATGCAGCGTCAGTGAGGTGAAGAAATATAACTCCGCCTTATCCATGCTGTCAATTAAGACCTCTGATGGAGAGAAGGTCAGACTACACTCTAAGAATATGTTATTTTTGCTTTTTTTTATTATCATTATGTGTTTTGCGAGTGTGATAGAACAGTATAATGTTGCAGTTAACTTTTAAATGGTGAGCTGTCAAAACCTGAGTGTCCCAGTTTTACACCTGAACCTTTCATCGGGCTCGAGAAGATCTTTGCGGCAGTAAAATCTCTTGAGGGTTTCTGCCTCAGTAACATGAGACACATCTGTGGGGAATTGTAATCATAACCACTCCTGTAAACAGACGTCTTTCTCTGTTGTTGAACTCCATAACCACAGAACTGGAAATAGATCGCTAATGGGAACCTTTTTATAAACTCGGAGCAGGATGAGGACATGGCTACATGAGTCATCAGAGCCTTTACTTTAGTGTCTTTTCATTCATTTTTTCATATGATCATCTGTCTGTAATCCTAACAAAACATCAGAGCTGGCTTCATTGAGCTCATGTACACAAAAAGATAAAAGGTAAATGTGCCTATGCAGCCCTGAAGTGTCAGGTTAAGTGAAGGCAGGAAGTGAATTCGGCATGGACATCCTCAGAGTGACGTTACTCAGCAAAACTGAAATGTAATGAAGTGTTTCTTATTCGCTGGAAAAAACTGAAATCTTGTCAAGTGTTTTTCTCTTATATTTAGTAAAAATGTAAGACTTGATATGAGCCTCTTTCACCTTACCAGTCCAGAAAAATGTATTACTTCAAGTTATTTAAAGACAAAAATGAGGTGTTAACTACCTGTAACAAGTAAGAAAAAAATCTTTCAGTGGGGTAGGAGAAATGTGCTCGTCAAAATTAAAATAATGTCTTAATATAAGCACATTTTTTTACCCCACTGGTAGATTTTTTAACTCGTGACAGGCAATTTAGACCTCATTTTTGTATTTAAATAACTTGAAGTAACAATTCTTTCTGGACTGGTTAGGTGAATGTGGCTCATATGAAGCCTAAAGAGACATTTTTACTAAAAATAAGACAAAAACACTTGATAAGATTTCATTTTTTTGAATTGCTTTAAGTAAATTTGTCTGTTATAATCAATATGAGCTCATTTGCTGACAGGTCCAGTCTGGTTTCAAGACATTAAAAGACAAAAATGCTTAAAATGTCATTAGATGAGGATAATGTCTTGATACAATAAACTTAACTTTTTTCACTCTTTACAAACAATTTAGGCATTTTTTTTCTTTGTCTTTTAATATCTTGAAATAAGACAATTTCTGGAATTTTCAGATGACTGTGGTTAACATGAAGTCTGATGAGATATTTTATATTGCCTATATCTCAGTTTTTGTCGTGCACCAATCTGTGCACCTGTCAGTCACAGAATCTTCATTGGAAATATTAACTCTAACCAACATCTGCTGATCTGAAAACATGTTTATAAGCTTCATTATAATCAGAGTGTAAAATAAAAACAATCTGGTGAAGTTTTTATGAATAAAGAAATTAGTCAGTGAGATCAAGAGTATTTGTTTTTTAATGATTAGTGCTGAAAATGACCTTGAATATAAGTTCTGATTGGGATCCCCAGAATAACTTACTAATTCCTGTTTTTTTTTTCTTTTATCAGTACTCGTTTGTGTCTTTGAGGAACCGGGAGCTGTGCTACAATCTCCTCCAAAATATCTGCTCATACGCACAGGTAGGCGCCTCACTAATCCTTCCACTGAAAGACAAACAAACAAAAAGCAAACAAAGTCTCAGTTTGAATTTGTTTTCTTGTCATTAGTGCCGGCAACACGAGGGGAGTCCAAACAGCAGCCCTCATCTGTCCTCTGCAGAGAATGAAGCTGAGCACGACAAGGTGGTAAGTCTGCTGCAGCGTGTCACCTACAGAAACGTGGACTCTCAGGGCTTTACCATGACTGCAAAATGTGTTATGACTTTAACCTTCAGTGTCCCTGTTGTTGACAGGCCTCTGGTTATTCAAGCTTAGAGGACAGCGTAGATCATAATGTGAGCAGACAGGACAGCATCCAGCTTGATAACAACTTTCCTCAAATGTCCAGCGAAGGTGAGAGGAAGACACGGGAGAAATCTAGAAACCAGGATTCGTTAGGATTGTCTTGTTTGGCAGTTTTACTAGAACAGTGGTTCTCAAATACGTAAGATTCGAAAATGTATATTGAGAAAACAGCAACCAAGCAAAATTCCTTTAACACCATTTATTTAATCAATTTTTGAATCTCATATAAGTTTAAGTTCTTAAACTGAATATTATACCCTATAGACGTGAATAGTACAGCGCTGTGTTTTACATCTTTTCTTTCAACCAAAACTGCTTTGTGCTTTCACGGGGGGACATCACTGAAAAAGCTTGAGAACCACTGATCTAGAAGAATCTGAGATCATCCCATTGAAATCAATTAATGCTAAAACAATAAATTGATTGATACGGATAAGAACAGGAAGTTTAATGAGTGATTGTTACTTTCTAGGTCCTTCCAGGACAAATTCGACACGTCACAGCAGCGTAACCGAGACCGACAGTGGAGGTGTGTGGAAGAGCTCCCATATAAACACACATATGTTAACCAGTATTCACAAAGCAGCTGTTTCCCTCTCAGAGTGGAAATACAAATATCTGGTTATCATGTCACATTACTTTGCTGGTAATGCAGGTTAAAAACACTCACATGTCATACAATTCACAAAAAACTGTTTCTGAATGAGATAAATGAAGAAATTAAATTTAGGACTTTGCTTTCACATCTTGCAACTCTACAAACAATAATTTAACCTAATACAGGCAGTGGTTTAGAGCTTATAGTAGAGAACAAGTGATCAAATGTGTTTTCACCTAAAATAAGTCCCAGTCTTTCTACAAAATATCACTAAACATTCACTCTCCAGTCCATTCTCAGCCCAGAAGAAATGTGATTTTTATGCTTATGATTGGAAATCTTAGAGCTCATCAGTACCACATAACACTTGATCATCCCTGGCAGGAGTTTAAAGCCAGAGGAAAACGGCTCCCTCTGTGATTACAGTCTAATGTATTTACTGAAATTAGAAATAAGGCTGAGAGAAGAAATTGCAGAGGATTTAATGTGTTTTTTTTTTTAAATCTTCGAGCTGGGTCGTGGATTTGGAGGATCTTGGAGAGAGTTGCACCATTTCTCTTTGTCAGTGATATGAGGAACCTGAGCATTCTCTTCTACATCTACCTGACACTGTGAGTACAAATAATAACAAGAATTAATTCCCTCCAGTGGGTTAGATTGAGTAATTGACTTGGTGTAATTCTGATTATACTTTGACTTGAATATCTATTGCTAGTTGCGTGAAGGTGAAGGTGAAGGTGAAGGTGAAGGTTGAATTTATTGTCCCCGTGAGGAAACTGATTTGCATTAGAGTGAAAAAAAAAACACACAAAAACACAACAGCCACACACAGTCACATACACTGTCCCACTAAAAGAACAGAACTCTGAAAGACAATATGGACAATATAAAAATACAACTCACTGTACATTGTCCATTAAAAAAAGAAAAAGTACTTTAATAAATAGTCTAATACTGAATGTCTGTGGTCAGACCAGCTGAACCAGAGTCTAAAATAAAAGTTGTTTACAAATTATTTCAGTTTATTTAATTGTAAATCACCTGTGGTGCAGATGACTGCCTGGACCTGTTTTTGGTGAGGGCTCGGCACCGGTATCTTCGACCTGAGGGGAGCAGTTCAAACTCTCTGAACAAGGGATGTTTTGAGTCTGAAAGTATTTTTTCAGCTTTGTCCAGGGCCTGAGGTAAATAGATATCATGTAGGCTCTCTTGAATTTTGCTTGCAAATGTAACTAATTTTTCTAAGGGAGCTCTTTTGCGCCTCTGTTAAAGCCCCATACCAACGAACAAAGCAAAAAGTCAGAGCGCTCTCAACAAAAGCACTGTAAAACATCTTCAACATGGTTTTGTCAACCTAGAAGGACACTCATTTCTCAAGAAAGTATTGTCTCTGTTGGCCCTTTTTAAGGATTTGGTCACTATTTATGTCCCACTTAAGTCCAAAACCACACCCAAGTACTTGTGCTCAGAAACAGAGTCAATAACCTCTCCTTTAATGATAGTTGGAGAGTGTGTGGACCCCCGCCTGAAGTTAATTGTCAGCTCCTTTGTCTTTGCTATATTTAGAGGGATATGGGAATCATCACACCAGGAGATGAACTCATTCAGGACTGCTATGTAAATTCAAACCACATGTACAAACAAAAAACTTCATTCTAAGAATACAACACTATAAATTTAAAAGTTCCCAGAAGAATATAGTCTGCATGAGTAATTCTCTGAAAGTCTCTTAGAAAGTCTAATGATGATGTTAAGACTCTCAACTACCTGAGTTAGGATTTCATAAAGTGAACACAGGCCTCCTTAATAACTCCTGCTTTATTTTTATTCACCTCCACCAAGGAGGTTATGTTTTTGGGAGAGTTTATCTTTTTGTCTGTGAACAACATAACTGAAAAAGTAACAAAAGGTTCTTCATGAAATTTTCAGGAAATGTTCAAAATGGGATAAAAAAGAACTGATTAAATTTTGGAGGTGATCTGGATCACCGTCTGAATCCAGGATTTTTCTAAAGGAGTCTTTATTATTGTGAGATAGGGCAGTTTTCACCATATGTGTATATAAATCCACGATAAATGGTCAGATTGCTTTGCAAAACAACACAAGACAAGGTCACCTGACAGATGTAAAAGTACGATCCAGATCCTGGCAATATTCTGGATACTAAGATCTGAATATGAAACATGTACTGGGTCATCATCATTTTCAACACTGCCAGGTAACAAATTGTCGGAAAAACCTGCAACTAACACCGAAGGAAGTATAACATTAAAGTAGGACTAAAGTGTTGGTGACAGTAACAATATGCTTGGCGGAGGTCTGCGCTCTCTGACTGTTTTTCTACTTCTTCTATGAATCTTGCACCCAGAGGCTAAACTTTTTATGAAGCTTCTGGCCTGAGAAAATGCAATGCTTGAGATAAAATGTTGGAAATGTCATCACACAATGTTCTCTCTTGGCTCCACACTGATACAATTTACTGATATCACTTTGTTTTTGTTGAACAGTATGTTCTTGTCTCAGCTCTGCCTTTCATCTATTACAAAAAGTACTTTCCCCTCAGAGAGAGAAAAACCAAAATGCATGCCTGCCCTGATTGTGCGTCTGTGTTTGCAGGATGGTGTTGCTGCTGGTGGCGTCTGGGTACATAGGACTGAGGATCATCGCACTGGAGGAGCAGCTCAACTCTCTGGGAGCTCTGACAGATTTGGCTTTACGACATAGACAGTGAGTCGGCACAGGAACATAAAGAGAAAAGGTGAGCTTCTAAAAAGAGACAAAGCAAGAGGAAGTGATTTAAGGACTGTGGAAAAAAAAGAACATGTGACATAACTTAAACCGGTTTTGGTGACTTTTAAAACCATTACTGTACTGATAAGACTGGATGTGAACAGAGTCGTTTTGCAAGTTCAGGGTTCAGACAGACAAAAGATCAGTGATAACATTCCTTCAGTCACACCCATGAGTCAAACATGTGACACGTTAAGATGACGATTCACGCGCCTAGTGTCACACTCTAAAACAGCTCAAATACACATACCAATAAAAGTCGATTCAGTTTGTACATTTGTTTTTTTTTTAAGGAAATAATTCACATTTTGTTTATTCATCTTCATGCTTTAAAATTTGAACTGCAACTCATTTTAAGAGCTTTAGGTAATGTGCAGGCTTAAATTTGACATTTAAATCACAAGATAAACATAAAAAATGTTTTATTGTGAAAGACCAAGTGTGTAAAGATAACAGTGCAGCTATAGATAAAGTATTACACACACCTTTTTCTTTCTGATAATGCTTTCAACTTCAAAGAATAGCCTTAATTTTTAAAATCTCATATAATGAAATAACTACTCTCCATTTCCCTCTTCACTTCTTCTGCAGGTTCCAGGAAACGTAGCCAGAGGCAGCTGACTGTGGCAAACAAATCCTTCAAGGAACTCATGCAATGCCCCACACCATTAAGATCCTGTGCACACATTGATCCCTGTCTAGACTGACTCCCCAAAGCATCCTGGCACATAGAAAAGACTCGGTCTATTTGAGATACAGCACTTGTTGTAGCAATGTATTTTGACTTGGGAAGTTAACAGTTATGTAAACAAACAAAACACGATCACCTCCTGTGTTAGCATTAAGAAGCTCTCCTTACATGTGAGCACAGCCACGTCTGGTGGTGGACCACGTGGAGGAATGACTGCTTGAGCAGGAAAGTGCCAGAACTGTATTTCTCTTAGAGGTGCAATCATTTTCTGCTGACGTATATAAAAAAAAACATGATGCAATTTCTCCAGCAATGGGCCATATGGAGGCAGCCTGCAGAAGCCAACAGCTGAGCTCAGCTAGCAGAGGTTTCTGGAGCATGGGATCATCATGACCTGGATCGGAGAGGACACCAAAGAGTTTATCTTTACAAGAGGAGGGGGAACAGTCTGTTTATTGACAGTAAATTATATGTATATTGTAAAATAAGGGCTCATCTTGTGTCAGGTAACTACAAGGATACTGTTTGGTTATTCTGTAATGACAAACATCAGCCAGCAGAGGGCAGCCAATCACATTTATTAAGATTTTACTTTGATTCAGTAAGGAGCTTTATCTCTCTCAGGGCCTGCACCCCGTCCTCTCATCCTTACTCCAATTAAAATTTGTAAACTTTTGATTATAAAAACATTTTCATACTAATTTCCACTACTGTGATTTTTTTTCCACAGCAAAATTTTCTGCATATTCATGAACATTAGTATGGTGGCCCTGAAGGGCAATGGGAATAAATATTTCAAAAGCGCAAAATAAATTTCAGAAGCACTTAAACATTTCACAAACCACAATTATATTTCAAAAAAGACAAATTCATTTCACAGAATGCAAAAGAAAATCACAGATCACAAATTAAAAGTAGCCAATCACAAAATAGATCTCACCCATCACAAAATAAATTTCATGAAACTGGAAAGGGTAAGACCATGCTATTTGTCTCTGATTGGCTTAATCGAAGCATGTCAATCACGCTAGTCATCTATCATTTCCTGTCTACATTGGATACAGGCTGTAGCAGAGCCAGGGGAGCTTGATTTGACAAGGCGAGGGACATACATATAGTGGCCCCTCATTTATCAAACGTGTATGCCTGAAAAATGGCGTAATGAAAAACTGATGTTTTAAGATTATTATTTAGATCCTTGAATTAGATACGACACCAAGAATGTTTGTAACAGCTCACTGTTCTCCCGCCAATCTATAAAATACTTAGCTTTGAAAGAGCAGTGCGAGCTGTCAGCTGATTTCTCCCCATAAAAAAATGTGTCCTCTATCGGTTTACTTTGAAAATGTGAAAAAAATAAAATAAAATAAAATAAAAATAGAGAGGCTGTTATCAGTTTTTAATACACTCTCCATGATAAAGTCTTTGCAGAGAACATTCAGACTACGCTGGATCAAACTCTTAGCCTGGATTTTTCTAAGGAAGCTGTATTGATTACAGGATTTACGTTGAAGATTATTATTTCACTCCTCATAATATTTTCATACAAACGTGAACTGTGTGTAAAAAAAAAGACTAGTTATTAACAGAAGACGTTCATCTACATGAGATCACAACCTATGTGCTCGTCTTGTGGTATAAATAATCATAAAACTCCAGTCTAACCATGCGTAATTGCAAAGGATCGACACACTTCAGCTCCACTGATCTGCGCCAATTCCCAGGTAAGATTGATAAATGAGGGCCAGAGTGATTACAGAAAAGATTTCCATTTACCACAATATACACATATCACTGAACCCCAAAGTCACACTGAAAAAGCCTTGGGCAACAGAGAAGGGGTGTATATACCTTATTGAATGTCGTCAGGAAGGCAATATCAGCCTAGCTACTGGGACCTAGACAACTGTTTGGGAACTGAACAATGAGGCTAATGCTAAAGCTCATGGTCTCCGTGTCAAAAGGGAGACTGTAATGAGACTGCTCCAGGAGCTGAATCCACGCAGGACCCTTATGCAGGCACATCGCAGGATTATCCGTTGCACTTACCACTATAAGGGTTTGTCCAAATCAGAGACATGTATCATGGTCTCACTAGAGGATGCTGGTCTTACCCTTTCCGGTTTCGTGAAATTTATTTTGAGATGGTAAAACTTTTTTTTGTGATCAGTGAAATTTATTTTGTGATTAATTACTTTTAATTTGTGAAATTAATTTGCATTTTGTGAAATTTACTTGTCTTTTTTGGAATATATGTGTGGTTTGTGAAATGTATCAGTTCTACTGAAATATGTTTTGCACTTTTAAAATATTTATTCCCATTGCCCTTCAGGGCCACCATACATTAGCCAACAGGTGTTTTTAAAAAACAGTTTCTGTGAATCTCAAGATATTTTAAGAACTGCTTTCAAACTTATCAAACTTCAAACTTTACAGCCAATAAGAGAAGAAATTTCAGAATTATCAACTACTTAATGAAGTTATCTTAAGTCTTCAGTTTCATCAGGGGAAAATACAACACCTCTTTGTACATAAGTGATCTTTTTATTATTTTGTTGTCCATAAAAAGGTCAAGATTCAGTCCCATGAATTAATTTCATTACATCATTATTCTCAGTTCAAAAAAGCAACATAAAATTAAAAATCATAATACAAAGAATAGAATAGGTAAGTACAGTAACCATATAAACAGCCCACTAATATTATCTAGCCCACCCCTCCCCTCCCACCCACCAAACACAGCCCCACTCAAACTCTAGCACAAAACTCAACATTACATCAGTTAGTATCAGCAATAAAAAAAGTCAAATAAACGTCCTGTTGTTTTTTAAAAAGCGCTTCAATGTTCCGATGCCATGAGTTCAGCTTTACCCTCACATAGAATACACAGTAATAGAGATAACTTCCCGCCCCGTCACTTGCTCTGCAAAAACACGATAGACATGCATACAGTTTTTCACTGTCAACCCCCCCACCCCCACCCCCATCATTAAACATTCAGGGCCAGAGGATACAATAAACGCCAAACCATAGTGGTGCATCAATAACACGGCAAGTATCCACTGCCTTTCTTGAACCCAGTGAGTGAAAGTTGGGTCCAGTGGTTTCCCTGAAAACACGACTTGTCTGAGGGAGAAGCTGAGGCCTGAATCCAGAGAGCGGCGTTAAAAACCCTCTGATTTCTGCAGCGACTCAGACCCCCCGGTTCAAGATGGTAACAGATATCCGTTATTTAAATATCAGAGACACAAAGCACAGAATGACAACTGAAAGATTCCCTGTTCAGAAAATGAAGACAGAGAGTGAGTGGTGTTCAGCAACTCTTCCACAGCTTACTCAGACCCACATGTACTCCCAAAAATGGAGTCATCAGATCAGTGCGAGTTCAGTTTATGTTCCCTTAAAAAAAAACAAAAAAAAACGCAGCCACTGTCACTGAAAACTGGTGGGTCTCCTGTGTGTAGATCTGACACGTGTTTGCCTTTTTTTTGGATTCTCTGGATTTTCAGGTCTACACACAGTGTTTCAAACATGGTGTTAGTATCCTTGATGCTAGCCTGTAGAGGACAAGTCAATAATAATGAAGACACACAAACTTACATTTTATACCCTTATTACACTTTTGATACTTTGTACAATAGTGCTGAACTTAAGACCTGCTTTTTTCATGCTTGATCTGATATATATATATATAAATGTGTAAACGCACTGTTTCCTACAGTACATGTAATGTGTGTGTATGCATGTGCAAGTAGTGTATGAATGTATATATGTGTGTGTGTGTGTGTGTGTGTGTGTGTGTGTGTGTGGTGGAACCTGCACCACACCAACAGTGAGAGGCTCAAATATGGCTTGTGTCACACGTGAAGCGTGCTGCCGACCATAAGAGAGCTTCCTGTACATTTAGGGCCACAGAGGTTAAACAGAGCGAGGAGGCGTGACGTCCTGTCCCTGCACCACGTCTGAGTCACACTTGGTTGGTCACAACGCCCACACGCTGGGTTCTTAAAACGCACAATCCATGATGACCCTTACACTACTACAAACACGTTTGGATTAACTACGACGAGACAAAAACGCTGGGAACGATGTGCATGAGGGTCAATGAAAACTGGAGGCGGAGTGAACCTGGGTGATGAGCTCAGAGATCTGGAAAAACTGTGCCGAGCGACCACAAGTGAATCTGTTTCACAAAGTGATGAAGTGAAAGGTTATTCTGGAAATCAACATTTACTTAGTTTGGAGAACTGAGCAGCTACCTTCAAAAGCCTCTAAATCCAGCAAGAGAGTCACTTCAACACGTCAAAGGAGTAGTTTCAACTTGAGGAGACGGTTAACCTGCGAAAAATGATGCCACTCTCATTACAAGCTGGAGAGTGCCAGGTTGGCTTGGCTTAGTATAAAGACTGGAAAAGAGCTTGTCTGCTTGTACAAATGTATCAAACCACCCGCCCTTACCTCTGAGTTCAGGATCTTTTGTTTACAAAGATGCTGTGTAAAGATGGGTCGGGCCTGTTTCTGGTTTTGACACACAAACATGATAAAAATTGATTGAAGAAATAATTTCCCCGAAATTTGAACTAGTCCTTTAAATGCGACTTATTCTTGCTGTGACAAGGTTAGTGAGGTCGGCTCAACTTTTTGTCATCAGGTGTCAAATTCTAGCTATCTGAGCTAATCTGACATAAGAATAACCATGTCAACCCACACTCTGATGCTGAAGGGTCATTATCACAGTATTCTGCCACCAAGACCTTTTTCCATCGCAACCACACCATCATTCTTGATCACAGACTTTATAAGACGGGTTACTGGGTCAGGTCAAGCAATAGAGAAAATCAAAGTAATCCATTATAAGCTGCTGCTGCGGCAACTCTGTGGAGAGTAAAAGACTAAACTTACATAAAGGACAGGAAATGAAGTGTAAGCTGGCCGTCCTGTGATCGCATCAGAGTCAAAACAGAGAAAGTATGAGATGCTCCAACAGCCAGTCAAGCTATGACAGTTTTCCAGACCAGTCCTTGCGTTTCACAGGTAACTGACAGAGGAGGAGAGGTGATGGACCCTCAAACCACAGGAGAAAAGTAGGGTAGTGTTAGCTGGACGACAGCTTGAGAAATGCCCTGGCAGTCAGGTGGATGTCCATTAACAGGTAAACAGAGAGTGGGGAAGGGGGAGGGGAGAGTAGGGGGCACCTGCTTGACCAGTTTTTGTCCACCAGAGGGAGAAAGAGACACAACTGGTCAAGCTGTGGAGGTATTCTTCATACACACACATCGAAAACAAAAACAAGCACACAGTATCAAGATGACTCCTTAAGCCTCCTTCACTTGCAGCTGTCCAAGTCTCAGAGATGTCCTTCATTTCTTTCAGCAGTGCCTTCTTCGCTCACATAAAAACAGGCACACACACACACATTACTCTGGCGCCCATGGAGATATGACGACAGACTTAACACTTACACATACATTCACCGACATCATACTTTAAAACTCCATCTGTGTGCCTTTTTCAGACAAAGAACTGTTGACACGTCTAGTGACGCATATTAAAGCTGCGGTTCCACCATGATTCACCCGTTAAAAATGTTCTTGTCCAGCTGTGTAATCTAACATCTCATTTTTAGTGTTTCACGGTGCTCTGCCTCACAGATGGAAATAGCTAATGACGTATTAAAAAGTGGTCTCACCTTTGAAACAGGAAATTAGTTGAACATGTGTTGTGTGAAAAGGTATCCTAAAGGTGTGCTGCTTCAAAGACACACAGATGTGAGAAAGAAAAAAAAACAATCACACATTTGTTTCGGTAAACTTCCCACTCAAACATGCCGACGTTCTCATTCACACACTCATTCATACAAATGCTGAGAGGCTGTTTGTCTGTTTCTCAGGCGTGCTGTGCAGCCAGGTCCTGGTTGATAAAGCGCCGTAGCCTCTCCAGGTACTGACTGTAAAGCTCAATGTCGTTGTGACCTGCTCCCTCCACCCAAAGGGGCTCCACCGCCTTGGGGCAGCGCTCGAACAGCGCGAGGCCATGCGAGAAGTCAATCACCTCGTCTTCTGTACCGTGGATGATGAGCACTGGAGAAGGGATCTTTGACACTTTCTCAATGCTGAAAGGAAAATGAGGGAGGGTGTTAACGCACTGACCAGACAATCTTATCAAATCTAATGAACAGATTTATGTTATTATAGCAGCAACAAATAAATACGTGCATAACACAGTTTGTCCTGCATATGACAGCTTAAGGCCACCAACACCAATTCTGCTACTGCCCCAGACCCCTGTCAGCACTGACGAGTGCTTCCATGAGGAACCTTTTCCTGGGCGTGGGCACTTTGTCAGTTGGTAACTTTGGAATGTATTCACAGAATGACTGCAATGAAGAGTGGACACTGTTTTTTAAAAAGAGAAATTGGAAAAGATTTCTGCAGAGTGTGTCAGTGATTTTTTTTTTCTTTTTGCTACAGGTGAGGGCATCACCACCTCTCACTGTGCTAGAAACAAGTGCTGAACAATTTTGGAAATTAATTGCGATTTTTTGGACCAGTATTGCAGTTGTGATTTAGCATGCAATATTTTGTATTTTTTATTATTATTTATTTATTTATTTGCTTTTTCTTTGCTGGGTTTAAGGAAGAACTAGTACAAGTTACTGTATTTCCTTCAGGTCTGTGTACATAAAGCTTTATTTTAATTTTATTTTTTTAATTGCAGCCTTTGCGATTCAGAAATTGTACTATCTTACATTGCGATGTTGGTTTCACTTTTAATTCACGATTAATTGTTCAGCCTTACTATAAATAAATAAAAATTAATACGCACATTTAATCACATTCAATTTTCAAATTTGTCTGTCATCCAGGGAAAATACAGTCCCTCTTTAGTAAAGTGCATTTTCAGAGGAGCAAAGGTTGATTGATACATATTTAGATCATAGCGTAGGATTTGAACACCTTAAATGTAGTAAAATTACAATCTGCCTTTACCAATTCCTGTAAAATACGCTTTTGAATTTGGTTTGTCTCAGCGTGTCAAAGGCATGCTATATAAAATGATGACTGTTCAGCTGCCAGTTTTATCAACATGTAAACATTGGGCATGCAGTGATTAGTCTGATATACCCGTTTGATGGATCACATATAAACTCCATCGTTTGCGGATTTCTTCACCCAAACATCTGTCAGTTTTTACACTAGATTAGTGAATGGGGCCATGATTTGTGAGCATTGTTTTGATATTATGCACCCTTACAAAGTAGGGCTGCACGATTATGGCAATCGCAATGTCAGCACATGCAATTCAGATTTTTCTCCATGATAACCAAGCAAGTCTGTAGACTCATCATGCCACAACTTTTTTTATTAAATCGCGAGCACAATCACAATCGCAATATTGTCCACCTAATCGCAAATCGCACCTTTTCCCCAAATCGTGCAGCACTATTACAAAGCTCCAACATGCACAAGAACTATAGAAGAATACATTTTCATCATAAAAGAAAAAAACAAAGTAAAGGCTGCTAACTGCCACATTTGATGAGGCAGAAAAGAAAACAGGAGAGCTCTCAATCCTGGTCGGCTAACAGGTTGGAGTCAGGTCATGTTGACAGCTCGATCAATCGATAACATTTTAGACCTTGGTATAAAATTGAAAAGGACAGATGTTCATGGTGCACCAACAAACAAAAATCTTTTCAAATGCAGAATGTAGCCTAAACTCCTCCATCATTTGTAAATATGAGGATTAATAAGAGTGACTCAGGTTAAGAGACAAACCTCTTTAACAGAAGTTCCTAATAACCACAGGAATGAGGAGATTAAAGTAGGAGAGAGAACTCACTTGGGGAAGGCATCAAAGCAGTAAGTTTTCTTAGTGTCAGGGAAGGCCACTCTCATGCCAGAGGTGAGAGGAGAGTGGAGGACCACAGCAGCACACTCAAACCGTGACGCCAAGTCCACAGTGGGCACTGTGCCGATGCTTTGTCCATACAGAATGATATTCTCTGGGCTGATGCCGTACCTGAAACAAAAACACACATATGAACCCACTTTGATAAGGAATAAAAACTCTTTCATTCTTCAAGAATTTGAAGTATTTAAGGCAGTAAGTTTTTTAAGGAGCATTTAAGGAGTGACGGTGTTTTTGAGTATCTTTATTGTGATATACACGCCAATGTTATAGAAAGCTTTTCAGTCCAATACACCAGTATAACCACTTCATTTACCAAGAAGAAAAATCATGATAGTACAGCCAGACTGTATATTTGTCAAAATTCTCTCATAAGAAATTTACCAGTGCCTATAACAATGATTTCATAATGTCTCATGGCACCAATTTCTTCCTTAGTTTTTAATTTTTCTATTAGCCTAGAAACTCTGCTGCCACCTGAGAGTGTAACTTCCCTCACATTAGGCTCATTAACAGTAAATTAATAGGGGGAATATTCATCACAATATCTTATGTGGCTGCTTCCTGCAGAGCAGAGTGTAACAGCCAATCATCAGCCTGTTTAAGCATTGATTTGACTGTCTGATGGTCAGAGAGGGGGTAATGTGGTCAGCAGGGAAAAGGGTTGTGCATAACTGAGCCAACCAAATGTTATTTTCACAACAAATATCTGGTCCTTGATGTGAGTGACTCACGTGTTTATCTACCAGAGACACTCAGACTGGCATTTGGTGTTTGTTCACTGTTTATTTTGGACTCTGTGACAGGAACAGACAGTTTTTCCCAGCTTACCGGGAGCGCAGGGCATGCCAGGCTGCATCAATGTCAGCGTAGAGATTCTTCTCAGAGGGCTTGCCAGTGCTAACGCCGTAGCCTGAGTAATCGTAGGAGAAGATGTTACAGTTGATGCGGGTGCCTAAGCCGATGTAGAAGCTGCTCATCTGGCCCAGGTCTACGGCGTTACCATGGGAAAACAAGACTGTAAACCTGGGAGACAAAGGAGGAAGTAGATCAATGTCAGGCTAAGAGTTGCACTGCAGATAAGTATGGAATAAATGGAACAAAATGGAACCGCTGAATTTACAATGCATGGTTTTACTTAACTCCCATGAGATTCACCTCATCTAAAGCCAAGCAGACATGGTGATACAGGGTAATGACTCATGTTAGCAGGAAGATTTGGTGTGTCTCACCTTGCATTGGGGGCGCAGCGAATGTACATGCATCCCACCCTGTTCCCCCGGCTAGACCTGGTCAGGAACACATCTGTCACATCGAGCTCTCTCTGTGAGTACTGGAACTCTGCTCTCTCTGTGAGATGAAGCTTCCACCTGCCCTCACTCCCGCTGCCAGCTCCACTGCCTCCACCACCACCACCGCCGCCACCTCCTCCTCCTCCACCACCACCACCTCCTCCTCCACCGCCACCTCCACCTCCCCTGTCACCTCCACTGCTGGTGCTTAGCCGGGAGCGCAGCCCTGGAGCTCCTAGAGAGGGCAAAGCAGCGCTAGAGCTGGATCCGGGGGCAGCTCCAGATCCGGAGCTTGGATCTGGGTCAGGGAGAAGGGCGTAGGTTGGCTCTGGAGGGAGGAACGCCAGCTTGGCTGCAATGCGGCTGGGGCAAGGGGGGCAGCAGAACAGGCAGCATAGCTCTCGTATAGACAGACCGTTCATATTCTGGAAAAAAAATAACAAGGGAGAGAACTATCAGTTAGAAAAACCGAATGAGAGCTGAGAGCAAGAAGTTATTCAGCTTTAATCCACAGAAGAGTTTCTCTTGGTGTAAACAGGGCTTCCTGAACATGCCTTAAAGTGATACTCCGGGATGGAACAAGTTGAGTCCTATCGCAAGGTTTAGGGCAGAAATTACCCCTACAGCAGTGATTTTGTGCAGCAGAAGCCCAGGGCGCACGCACCAAACACCCCCTCCCTGCTCCTCTGCCAGTTTCCTCTGCACTCAGACGGGGCCATATTTTAGTTGACCAAAATCACAAATAAACGGACTCCCACCGAAAAGATCTGATATCGGTATGCATTCACGCTTTAATTAGAGAATTTTCAGCGCGTTACTTTCACACAAAAACACAGCTAAATAAAGCTCCAGTTCTCATTGTGTCGTAAAACGGCGCTACCTCCGCTGCAGAGCCATAGCTGGCTACGAGGCGTTCTTCGCTTAGTGTATCAGTCCGCACGCGGCGTGCCAGATATAAACAAACCCAGGTAGTTTGCCAGGACGAAGAGACACGATGAGAACTAGAGCTTTATTTAGCGGTGTTTTTGTGTGAAAGTAACGCACTGAAAATTCTCTAAATAAAGCGTGAATGCAGACCCATATCAGATTTTTTTGGTGGGAGTCCGTTTATTTGTGTTTTTGGTCAAGCAAAAATTGCCCCGTCTGAGTGCAGAGGAAACCAGCAGACGAGCAGGGAGGGGGTGTTTGGTGCGAGCCCCCTGGGCTTCTGCTGCACAAAAACACTGCTGTAGGGGTAATTCCTGCCCCTAAACCTTGTGATAGGACCAAACTTGTTCCTTCCCTGAGTATCACTTTAAAACACAGCATCTCAACTTCAGAGGAACAATCGGAGGAAAGTGGATGAGTCAAATACTAAAAATTAAGCACTGCCTACCAAAAATCAAAATTTTGATTTTTGAGGATCATGTTTAAATTGACATCTCCACACAATCTATTTTTTGAGATATTAGAGGAAGAGGTTGTGATTTATCATCTATGTCTATCACATTCTTTATTGCTTTGTAGTGTTTAATTGTAGGAAAATTAGCAAAAAATCAATTCAGAACAGATTTTAGGGCATATAAGAAATATATGTTGCTTACAACCCATGCTCACAACTATCTGGGGAAACCCTATAATCATGTACGTACCTGGAGTCAGAAATCCCTGGGCCTTGAAATAAATTGGCACACGAGGGTGCCAAGGTTTCCTGATTGAGTCACTGAGCCAGCTGGATCTTGGTAAAAGAAATAATAACACTTAGAAAAGCTTTACATCATGTGGTATCTAGGGACACAACAACCCTCGATATAATATTGAACTATTAGGTTTAGATATTGAAAACAAATTGGTTAAAGCATGGATCCTTGCTCCTACTACAGACAGACCTTGGGGGCTACAGAGAATTACTCCACCATGGTGTTTCACTTTGCAACGGGTTGATTGTTCTTTTTCATTCATTCCATATCATACAAAACACCAGGAATGTCTATGAGGGGGGGTTATGAAAGAAATTGACAGCCATGGACCAAAAACCTTGACTGAAACACTGAGGTATGAATGGAACCGTCATACCTTACCTGACCATATTTGCAAATGCATGGTCATTAACGTGATCTGGTGCCTTTCTGTAAGTATTCAAAGCCCAGACGTTAGATTAAATTGTTTATAAATAAGCCAGGGGAAACATATTAAAAAGCACAGAGCACAAAAAGTCAATCTGGCACTGATCCGTGAGTCTTTTGAGTCACGTCTTTACAGTTTTACATGAAAAAAAAGTCAACCCGGGCTGAAATACTACTATCAATGAATAGTGTTTTAATGTCATATCCGTTAATTTGGGGCAAAGTTGGATGCATCCCGAGGCTGCTAAAGCTAATCTCAAAGTGGGATTATGTGATTGAGATATCCAGGAGTGATTATGGATATTGGTGACTAATTGAAACACCCCCACTCGCGGACACAGAGAGCGACTGAAATGCTAACGGTAGCTACATGGTTAACCACGGTATTAACCTCTATGGTTAGCCGGTGATATGGACAAATAACGGGTGCACTGCCGGGTATCGACTATGTACAGCAGCAATTCAACTCACAGAAAATAGGCACACAATTGGCGCTTTCTGTCTCTCCTGTCTGATTTTCTGAACACAACCAAGCAGTCAGAATAAATCAACACTTGTCGTTGGCAAGGTAAGCAGCTAGCATTGACGGCTAGCCTGCTACCTCGCTAGCCTCTAAGCTAGCTACTTACCAATTCACAGGAGGTCTGCAGGCGGGTTCGTGTGCCCCTATATGTACACAGAAGCCGCACAAAACTTCGAAAAGCCTCCTTCCGTCTTGACATGGATGGCCTGACACATATGTGTTGATATTTTTCGGTGGCTAGCTAGCTCAAATTCATGGCAACCAGATTCTTTTTCATACTACTGCCCGTCTAAACCCGGAAGTGACGTAGCAGGTGGGTCGTTTTTTAAAACTTTATTACAATTAACTCGATATAATTCATCCCAAGCTCATCTATAATTCAATAAAATGCGGTAAAGGATTGCAAAGGTGTTTATTCGTGAAATGCTTAAACTATTTCAACACCTCAGACCATTTAACAATTTTGTTCACATTAAGGTTCGTTTTTACGCGTAAAGGTAGAAGCATAACCCTCACTTTTTTAGTTATTCGTCATTAAATGCTTGCACCCAAAATGTCGTTTGGATATGCTTTTTTTTTAACTTAACTCACCTAATTTTCCTAAACAAGCACACGTTTTAAAAAACTAAACAAAGCCATTGATTGCGTGTAAAATATATTTGTGTGCTAAACCAAGAACAAAGAAATGAAGTTTCAATTTAAAGTAACACCCATACATTTTATGAATTAAAACAAGAAAAAAAACCCATCTATTTGATTTACAATATCATGGTACTACAAGTATGCAGTCGAATGTAGCCTATATTACAAATGGTAGGTCTGACTGTTCTGCGTCGTCCAGTGATCGACGGGCTAATTAACTTTTTTAGTGTGGTATTCTGAAAAAAAAAATAGGAAGAAAAATCTGCAACAGCAATACTGAACCTGCAACAGAGAAATATATGGAATAAAACAACAACCTAGTTTTGGTAATATATTACCTAATCAGCGGAGTTGTTTTTGTTGTTGTTGTTATTGTTGTTTTGGGGCTTATATAAGCCCAAAAATAGCTAAAAAAAATTCTGAAGTCCGAGTTTACTGTGAATGTACACTTAACTAAATATGATAGCAGTGTGAGACCATTTCCATTACCTGTCCATATGAAATACATTTTCATTTGAATGCAAAACCTTACTTTATGTATATTGTGAAATATTTTACTACAGGGTTAGGGTAAGCTAAAGGTGCATTTTTTTTTTTACTATTTACTGTAAATAAAGTAAAGTTAAAAAATAAAAAAATAAAAATAAAGGACGAGAAAAAAACAAACAAAAAAAACAGTGTACATATGATTTAATGTATTGCATGTGGTTCCTTACCCTCAAAACGTCTGTGAGAACGCATTGCTTGGTCATGGGAGTCGTATTATTTTAACAGATTGATTGAGTGACACTGCATTTATTTCACGTATTCGCCCTTAACCAATTCTTTTAATTGTGAAGTCCACTTCTTGCAGTTTTATAGTTGAAGCCCATCCACTTCTTGAAAACCATCAAACACCTGGTTTGACACAAAACGTGTGTGTGTGTGTGTGTGTGTGTGTGTGTGTGTGTGTGTGTGTGTGTGTGTGTGTGTGTGTGTGTGTGTGTGTGTGAGAGAGAGAGAGAGAGAGAGAGAGAGAGAGAGAGAGAGAGAGAGAGAGAGAGAGGTCCTCCATTCATCATTGATCCACTGCAGGACCGGGTTTCAGAGCCTGTGAATTATGGGCCCCTGCTGTCACTGTGACTGCTCTGGGTTTGGACATTTCACCTCGACACTGTAAATTCTACAAAGGGGAGGATTATGCATTTCTGCTGACTCTTAATTTCAGATCCGTAGCTTGAGAGCAGACAGACAACTGGCCGGTCCCCCCGACAGCAGACTCAGTCCGCAATTGCAGGATTTGGGATCTTGAACAAGGCTATGCGGGGAAGGAAACGGGTACTTTGAACCACGGGTTTCGTTCAAACAGCAGACTCCGTGTCTCCAAGAGGGAATAGAAAGCATAAAACGATTTGTAGTTGACTAGGCGTTTTGGACGCGCTCTCTAAACGGTGATGCTACGGCGGCGCGCAGGGACCATACAGAGACAGGTGAGGTGCGGCTGAGGAGCTGCTGCTGGTATTTCACTGAAGCTTTGGATACCGAAAGCCGTGCAATCCATCAGCCCCCTTTCTCCACTCAGAGGGACTAGAGCGACCGGAGAGGGCGAGCTGGCGACTGGCACCTGCCTCTGCCTCCCTACCTGGCCATCTGGTGCGGTGAGTGAGCCAAATGGTGGGACTGGGAGATGCTTTATGTGTTAAAGGAGACCATAGGGGTGGATGGGATGAACAGGTACAGTCTATGTAGGCAGCGTGTGCGCATTTATTATCACTGCCACCAAACGGAATGCCGTGTTTGGCACCGCCTGGGCATGTGTGGACACGAACTGCTCTTTGTTTCTGCTGCAAGTTTCGTGTTGTTTCTGCATCATCTTTGTTGCATATCATTGTTCCCTCACGTGTTGCATCGGATACTCTCGGTGCTGTGCATTCAAGACGGGTTGAAGTGATGTCTCAGCAGAAAGAGAGCTCATAATTCTTGCACATTTTAGCACTGCGTTGCAAAGACTAACACAAAGCCTGATCGAAATTCTTATTTGGATCACGACCCGGATCGTGGGTCGAGATGTGAATGAGGCTTATTGCTTTCAGATGAAAGGTCATATTTATGCATGTAATTGTCCACCTTTGTCTGTGTTTTATTAATTATTTGCTTAAGGTCTCCTGATAAAGGTCATGTGTGATGATTTGGCAGCCCATAAAGCCAATTGATTATGTCATTACTCAGTCACATTAGGGAAACAGGAGTGGCACTGAGCTCATTGCATTTAAGAATTAAACATAGCCCTGTTATAAGTGTAGAATGCATTGATGCCTGATCCAAACATCTCTGTGTTAAGAAAAACACTTGAGTAATTCTCTGAAATACATATTTTGTCCTAAACGTGTCTTGTTCACTCAGAATAACTTATCACCTGAATTGCACATAACCACACTGCACACATCCACAACCTTCTTGGCCCAAGTTAACGCTCACTCACTGCCCTCCTCGCGCTCACTGAAGTGATTTAGTAGTTTCAAATAATTTATTGTTTACTGCTTCATCCTTCACACTAAAAGCTGTCCAGCTCCGACAGAAGGACTTTAACAGCCCCCAGCTGCTGCTGTTTATGTTTGTGTTTCTGTGCGAGGTGAAAGGCAAAAAGACATGGTTGGAGAGCACAGAAAAACAGAAAGAGCAAGAGGACAGAGGAGGGGAGAGTTATAGACGGACGGATTGGTGGATACACAAGGGATAAAGTGTGGCAGATAGCAGTCCAGCTTGCAGGCTACAGCGAGGACGTAAACGACAGAAAGAAGAAAATGATGGAGCAGAGAGCTGCGGGTGAAGGAGCGCTGAGGGGAGAAGGGCTGCAGACAGCAGTCTGAAGGGGTGTGAATGGTCTCCCTGTTAGCCCTGCTGCCCACACAGACAGCCACACAGCAGCCGTGTGAGCAGGTGCTAACCCCACCACACAGCCACCGCAGGGAACAACAGGTGCAGCCACTGTTTCCCTCAGCCTCAACCACCCGCCCATCCCAGTCCCCAGCAATCCCCCCTAAAAACACTCCCAGCCTGCTCTGAAGGGAACCAAATGGATACTTCAATCCACATTTAGGAAAATAGCACACAAAGGCCAGGCTTGAGTAATTCAATTAGGAAATTAATTACGCCGCAAACAAAGTTGGAAGCACTTGAAGCAATGAGGCCGAGCAGGCTGCAGGTAAAAAGCAATCTGAGAGAGCCTCAGGGTGAGACAACTGCCCACAGGGACATTTAATGAGCTCTATTGATCACACAGGACCCTATTCAATCACACATGCTAAGCTGCAAACATGCCATCTCAAGCACGGAGGAAAAAAAGAGATTGGATTGCAGCATAATACAGCATGCTCTCAAAGGGAGTAAATCTACGGCAGATTAGTGTAGCTGGGGTTGCTAAGGAGCATGTTTGGAGAAATGTGTGAGATGACTGTCTGAGATCTTTTCTGAGTGTGTGTCTTTGTGTGTGTTTAATAGTGTGAGATGAATCAGACAGAAGATGTTGGAAGCAGAGTTGTTACCTAACAGCCTCTTTTTGCCAAGAGAATACGTCAAGCAATCAGCGACAAATTTCTCCTCTATACCTCTGCTGCTCAGAGAGGAACAGTGAATGCTGGGCTCAGACACTGAATCTGTTGTTTTCTCATCCACCATCATACCAGACAATGGAATTGATTTGTTTTCTTTTTCTTTCACCAAAGCCATGTAGGACAGGCGCTTATAGCTACCAAAAAGTGATGTTTTTCTCTCCAATTTGAATCCTCACCCACTTTAGATGTCCTTGTTTTCTCACAGTCTGGAGAAACCTCCCACTCACTGCCATGCTTCTGTGTGAAGGAATTCCAAAGCACGCTCTGATAGTGTTTAGATAAACTTTAAGGAACTTTCAAAACTAGCTCTATCAACTCCCATCAGCCCCTGAGTAACCACCTCGCTCTGCTCCAGAAAGTAGACAGGATTAGACTCTAATCTGATCAGAAAATAAAGCAAAGTTATGACTAGCACCAAGAGATTTGAAGGGATGCTTATTTTCCTAAAAAGCCGCCAGTTACAGGAGTCCCAGTCTCACACAGTGTGCTGTTTATTCTTCAGTACAATATCAGCCTCTGAAGAGGGTGCTGAAGTCTGCAGACCTCAGGGCAGTGAGATCAGAGGGAACCTCGCAGACCAGGCATCTGCTGGGTGACCTATTCCAGCAGGGTCCACCTCAGAGGAAACACCTCAGGGAGTCATTGTGCAGGAGTAAAGAGGACAGAGGGTCAGGAGTCACACAGGCAGGTACAGTGTATTCTAAATGAACGCCCTCATTCAAAACATCGCCTCAGTGCTGATCTGAGAAGCTTTTAAGAGCCCATTGTGATGTTTTAGAAAAGTCCTTCCAGATGTTAAAAGGAGAAAGTAACACCACACAACCAGAGGAGAACCCCCTATGGCAGACTCGGCTGTAAATTGTCCATGGTGCAGTAAACCAGAGATAAATGTGGTTCATGTGGCTGCATGATGTGCTTTTGGTTTGCTGTATCAGCCTGTGTGATAACACCTCGCCGTTGTTTTCATGGTAGAAATTCCTCATATACTTTACAGCAGCCATGCATCTTCACTTTTATGACTCTCTGTCTTCACTGATTCCTCCCCTGAGGTGCAGCTTTTCCTTTTTATGCATCCCTGTGCACACTGTGTGGGCTATAATGCGCTTACATGTGTGTTCATTTTGCAGAGTGTTGCTCCTGTCATTGTTTCACAGCTCAGACACGCCCTCTTTTCAAAGGACCAGACAAATAATGACACATGCACTGTATAAATGCAAGTGTGCGTGCATATGTGTGTATTTGCTGTTAGTGTACGTGAGGGCCATAACAAGTAGTCAGAGTTAGTTTGTCTCTGAAATGAGCCTGTCTCTTTGCGTGCAGCTGCTCCTGCTGTCTAAACTGCCTGGCGATTTGGTGAGTGATATCGCAGCTGTTTCAACTCACAACGATGGAGGTGGTTTAATCCCTCACCTTTCGTGGTCCCGTTTACACCACCCAAATGTGAAGTGGGGAAACGACCATCCACTTCATGCTTTTACCGAGCCTTTCACACACATTTTTGCATCTGCACACAAACAAATAAGCAAATAACAGAGTAACCTTTTCTCAAATGCCACTGCTGAGGTTCTTGACTTTTTACTTTTTTGCAGAAAATGCAGGGAGGTATATATTTCTTTCTGCCTAGCTAGCTTTGTCTGTCTTCTTATATTTGTCTGCTTTTGTTGTCCAACAAATCAACCAAGGACCCACGCCAGTGGCAGCTTTAGTTATGGCAGCTTAGCCACAGGGATTTGGAAGACTTTTTTATTTGGAGATAAAGGCGCATCCGAGTCCTTTGTCTCCCAGCTACTTGAGATGGTTTTGCAGCCAATGAAGCTTTGTTGTGGCTAATCTTTCTCTCTGCTTCATCCTGTCCTCTCCTACACCCTACCCTTCTTTTTTTGCAACAAACACAACTTTTCTCCCTTTTAATTATGGCTTTTCATCAGAGGCCCAGTCACAACTGAGAGAAGAACAGCAGCAACACAATTATACCAACATGAAGGGGGAAAAAGCTCTGAGGGAGGTTTTGCCTCAGCGTGTGGGTGTGTGGGTGTGTGGGTGTGTACCTGTGCATGCAGACGCCATGTACCCGCATGTGCACATTTGTCAATCCACTCACAGGTTCCTTTTTGTTGGCATTTTGATGTGAGTTGTGCGTGGACCACCTATTGTGAGCTGTGATCCTCTTAGCAGGCTTCTGCCAAAAGAGCTATATTTACCCTTACTGGTGATCACAACACACAAAGAGGAGCATGATGAGGGTATGAGCTACCCTTCAGCCTCATGCCTCTTTTCATAACAGCAGAGGAGAGGCCACTAACAGCATGTGAGATGTATGGTAATGGCTGCCATGTTAAGACAAAAGCAATTCACTGTTGTTGAGTGAAAGGAAAAAAATGGTTAAAAATTATGGAAAGGAGGCAAAAAAAGCAAATAAAAGAAAGGGAGTTTTCTGCAGGTATGACAATGACACCAATTTCCCAACCATAAGATGATGAGTCTTTGTTCTGTATATTAGAAAATCACAAAGCTCCCCTGGGACTGATGCCTCCTTGTACAGTGTAAAATGCACCATTACTGAGTGACAAATCGAATAAAAACAGCTTTTACACAGGTCAGATTCATAGATGAAAACCCTGCTGTCACCACTCTGTAATTAGACCGCATCTTTGTTGCCGTTGTATGCTCATGTGTGTGTGTGTGTGTGTGTGTGTGTGTGTGTGTGTGTGTGTCTTCGACTCTGTGCTCATAGTGTGTGTCTGAGTGCGTGCACTGCATACTCATGTGCTCGCCCCCAGCTCAGAGCTGTGCAGTGAATGTATATGTGCTTACTGCAGTCAAACTCTGGTTAGGAACGTTTGCCCTTGCTGCAGCTTTGCACAGCACTATAAACGTGTGTGTGTGTGTGTGTGTGTGTGTGTGTGTGTGTGTGTGTGTGTGTGTGTGTGTGTGTGTGTGTGTGTGTGTGTGTGTGTGTCATGTGCATCTACACACGGCACAAAAAGCACAACATACATCACCTGTTATGCTGAGCAGATTTGAGAATTTTGCAGGTGTATGATTGCGATGCATTTACATTTAGAAGCTGTCTTCTTTAGCCACATGTTCATTATCTATAAGTTGATAACTCACTGCTTCCCTCTCCATTGTGTGTCTGTCACTAGTAGCCATTTGGTTTTAGGCAGAGGGCCTGATTGGGGAAGAAGTCTGAGGGGAGATGGAGCTCTTCCTGGCTAGACTCCAGCTCTGTCCATCCTATTTTAATTACCTATGGCACACACCCAGGGGAATATCTCCCATCCTCTCCCGCCTCTGTATCTCCTCTCTTCCTTCATCTCCCTCCTCTTCCTCTCTCTAACATCTTCCCTTTTCATCTCAGTCTATCCATCACTCACTATCTGCTTATTCCTCCCATCTTTCTTCTCCTCTCCTCCACGTAACCTAACAGGTAGCACACGGCTGCGTCAAGTGCCTATGCAGAGGTAACCTTTGCATTAGCATATAAATGACCCTGCAGATTGAATAGTATTTTAGGATATTTAACAGCAAAGACAGAATCCCTCAACTCTGATTAGAGACGTTCAGAGGAGACAGGCAGACACTTGAGGGAATATCGGCTCCACCTCGATAAGATAAAGACTTGACACAGTGATTCCACTGCTGAGGTGAACATGATTGTGTGTGTGTGTGTATACGGGTGAGTGAATGGGTGTGTATGCTCAACAACATATCTGTCTCTTGCCTTTGTTTGTATATGAGAGCATGTGAGCAGGTTTGCCCTTCTGAATAAATATCTGGGCATTCATTTCTCTTCGCTCTGGCCTACTTTGACATTATGTGGTTCTACTGGTATTGACACCTGTTATGAGGGACTTCTTATATCCATAATTATCAGTCTTCCAGCAGCCATTTTGCCCTGGAATAAAACCCTAAGGCAAGCACTGCAGCAATAAATGTTATTCATAATACTACGCTTAACTCTACAGCAAGGTGTGTGACATTTACAGAGAGGTAGAAGTCAACTAAGGCATGTTGTTACTTAAAAATTAACGATAATATTTTTTATGTAGTGGAGACATAAACAACCTCCAAAGTAGGGCTGAACGATTTTAAGAAAAGATTGAATTGCGATTTTTCTGGCAGATATTGTGATTTCAATTCGATTCATGATTTTCTTCAAATCAAGCTTTGGGATATTCACATGTAGGGCTGAACGATTTTAGGAAAAGATGTAATTTTTCTGGCAGATATTGCAATTCACGATTTTTTAATCCTCAATAGTGATGATAAATAATCTGTTTTCATCAACTTCTACTCCTAAACAGAGGCTTTGTGTTGTTGACCTGCTTACCAGCACTTTTAACACATAGATTGTCTACAAATTTGTAAAACAGAATGTGTATAATACTTGACACAACAGATCCTGAGTCAGTCAGAAGCGCTGCAAAAAAATAGCTGCTTTGGCGATCTCAAAATTGCATTGTCTAAAATTGCGATTTCGATCTGAAAACGATAAATTGTTCAGCCCTTCTCCAAAGTGTGTGATTTTCAATATGAGTTAACTGTCAGTTGGCTACTAACAGTTAGCCTTGCACTAGAAAAAGATGTAGCTAATGGTGGTGAGCTATGCTAACCAGCTTGTAGCTCCAGCTCCATGTTAGCATAAAGAGTATTATTAATCTGCTAATCATTAAACAGACGTCTTTTTAGTTATGGCTAAAGCAGACCAGGATACTCCGTAAAGAGAATTGATGATAAACCACTGGTGTGGATCCAGGAAGGAAGGGCTAACTGTAAAACTAGCTTCCTGCTTGGATAGCTTGGTTAAAGAGTGTGCTGCTGCTAGCTTACTTTGTTGACTGCTGAACAGATCTTAAAGCTGAGCTTTTGTTCTTGGACTGAAGTTTTGTTTTGTCAATGGAGTGGAAAGCAGACCTCCTGGTTGCTGAAACAAGTGTTAAAGTGTGAATATTCCTCCACTGTTGTCCTGGTTTCCAAAAACTCTTCACTGAAGTGAGTAGGAGACTTCCAAACTCCAAATTTAACAACAATACAGAGTCAGCACATTGTGTATGTCCTACTTTTGTAACTACATTTTTCAGATTTTATATGAGCCTTATAAGTGGTCTAGCCACTGTTTTGTTGTTGGGGAAAAAGGAATTGGTACATAACAGACTGTAAACACTGAGTTGGATTTTCTTTCAGAAAGTGTGCACTCAAATCAACCTGACTTTTTTTCTCTTGAATACTCTACATCTTTGTTTCTAAGCCTGAAACGACCCAATTCTCCATGTATTTCATAGTTACGTTAACAAACTTTAAGAGTTATTTTTTAAGCCTCACAACTTTTTGAACTTTTAATATGATGCTATCTGAAATCACCATTGAAGAGAAACCCTCTAAAACCCCTTGAAGCTACATTTTGTTAAAACCCTTCCCTTTTTCAGAGGAAATCTGTTTAAAGTCTGTTAATGAAGCGGTGGAGCTTGCAGGGTGGAGGACTGATGTGTGAAGGTGACCCACTTCTCCCAGTTTAGCCCATGTCTGTGTTTCTACCCTCAGGCCTTCTGCTTTATTCCGGGCTTTAACCTGCATACTTTTTTCAAGGAGCAAGTGTGAAACCAAGAAGGGATGGATTCAGACAATTCTGTTACAGCCAAGGATGTACATGTCTTATCTTTTCACATTTTGTTTTTGAAGAAAAATCAGTCTGCCGTGATAATCTGGGAAACAAAGCTTACACTGGAAGCAACACTTCAAAATTGTTTCTTTCCTTTTGGTTCTTATTTTAGATTGAGGCATCTTATTTACATTACCTTATTCACCTTTAATGGCTCCTTCAGGCTAAAATTTTATATCTTTGATGGGGGAACATGGTTGGAACACATCTTTTGAAGTGAATGTGTTATAAGAGCATCGTTGAGTTGGATTGATTATTCTCAGTTGTTGACCCATTGATTTCAAATAATCTCTAATGTCTCATCTGTATGTGCAAAATTTGTGGAGACAAAATCTTTGCAGCTTCCCCATCCCCCTCCTGACTGAGACCGAGGGGACCCCCACCTCCCTGTGTATCAGCTCCATGTACACGTTCACACACGCTCATTTGAATCCCCATAGATTTCTTCATATTTAATTGTATGCATGACTCTGTGTGTGTGTGTATGTGTGTATGTATGCTTACACATGTCTGTGCATGTATTCTATGTGTTAGAGGGCGAACCCGCCCTCCGCGCTTTTACATCCACTGCAATACAACATCCCTGCCTAGCTTTGCTATTGGTTGCTACGGTAACAAAGGCACAGAGTGGAGTGGCTGCAGTAGCTAGAAAGCGAGTGAGAGATAAAGGGAAAAACAGACAGACAGAGAGGTTTTTGCCTGTAGACCTAATCACAACAACAGATTTAACACAACGCATCAGTTCAGACACAGAGATGAGTGAAATGTCACGCCACAGGAAAATACGCAGAGCTCTAACTCGTCTAAATTTTGTCTCATGCATGCACATGCACACAAATCAGAGGATTAATTATTGGCTGTGCCGTAGCTTTGTGCCGCACAGGTCATGGCTCATGCAGCTCGACAACAGCGCGAACAGTATCAGAGACGTTTGGGTTTAGTTTGGCTGCTCAGGCCTGTGGTATTTATTTCTCAGTGTTTCCTCTTGTTCAGGAAAAGCTCCTCTGTGTGGATAGGAAGGGGGTCTTTATTCTGTCTGTGTTTAGCAGGAGGAGAGTGTATTGATTTTGCTCAGCGGCTTAACTCGTTGGGATGCCTGGTGCAAATATGAACACTGACACCACTGAGGAGAGGATAATGGGCAAATATTAAACTGATAATTATTACATTTCTTCTATATAGCTCGCTGACTTGTGGTAATCCTTGTGCTGCTCCTTACCTTTCAATGCACTGATCCCACCATCACTCACCTAGTAAAAAAAATAGTGGTTTCCGTTGACTGTGTATGAAAATGGAGACCATATGAGCTCCTTTGAAGCCAAGTGAATCAGAGCTCCCTCTGCTGAACAGCTGCAGTATGGTTGATAAACCCCAGACCCCAAAAACTTTCCTAAACACTGTTTCTGTAATAACAAATAGCTTTTATAATGCTGATTTATGTTTGAATCTTCGTTTTTCAGGAAAGTTTAGTTTAAAGTAGTCATTTAATTCCCAAAAAACAGATCTAAAATCACTGTTGACAGCTTTGTTGACAAATGTTGAGTTTTTGCAGCGATCTATACTGGATTAGTCTAGTGGAGGAGAACTGAGAGAAAAAGCAACAGATACTAACTCAAGAGTCATTTAACTTTCGTAACAAGAAGTTTCTGCTTCAGACCAGTACAGGGATCTGTTCTGCTCTGGACTGTTGCAACTTCTTTGACGTTTAATGTTCAGTTTTAAGGTGTGTTTTGGTGACTGACAGTCCTGTGACTGACCTTCTTATGGGGGCTTTCATTTGGCTTTAAAGCTCACATCGAATGCGCTCAGGGGTGGTTTTGCATACATTTTGATGTGAGGATAATAGTATAATGCTTCACAGCTATTATGATTTCCTTACAGTTCAACACATAATTAAGTTTATATTGATATAAATGGATTTTTTTCCCACTGTATGGATTCATTCTGAATAATGAATAGAGGTCTGGGCACACTGAAGCAGGTAGGATGAAGCTCAAGCTATCGCACAGCTGCTTGAAGATTAATCAGTGCCCATCTAATGATGCATTAAAAAAACCTTAAGGATTTATTTTGCATTCAGATAACCAAATTTTGTGTGGAATATTAAAAACTCCTTATCAGCTGATAAACTGTTGGTTATTGCAAGGATGTATACTTTAATATTTGTTAAGTTTTGTTCTCCATCTCCTTATCTCTACACTGTACATAGTACTCATCCATCAATTGCTCTCTCTGCTAGAAGAGAATGTGAGGTGAGTTAAAACAAAGAGGCAACCTCCTGTGTCGAATAATGAAGTCAGTGAAAGAATGGAAAAAAGTGAAGATTCTCCAGTGTCCACTTAGGTTGTCTCCTAAAGCTGAGAAATCTCTGTTTGAGGTTTCTAAATGAATAAAACAGATTTTTATGATTTTGTTCTCAAAAAGTAATTTCTACATTATTAAGGACCAAGTGTCTTTATTTTAAATTCAATTCAATAGTTTGTTTGTCTGTGAACAAAACTCAAAAAGTAACAAACGAATCTTGATGAAATTTTCAGGAAATGTTCAAAATGGGATAAAGAAGAAGTGATTAAATTTTGGAGGTGATCTGAATCATCGTCTGGATCCAGGATTTTTTTAAAGGAGTCTTTATCATTGTAAGATAGAGCCATTTCACCATATGTGTATATAACTCCACCATAAATGGTTGAATTGCTTTGCAAAACAATACAAGGCAAAGTCACCACAATTTCTGACAGATGTAAAAGTACGATCCAGATCCTGGCAATATTCCAGATACTAAGATCTGGAATATTTAATATGTACTGGGTCATCATCATTTTCTGGAAACATTGTCAGGAAACAAATTATCATTCAAACCTGCAACTAACACCAAATTGTAGCAGACAGTCTGCTGAAAGGGAGTATAACATTAAAGTAGGACTAAAGTGTTGGCAACAATCACAAAATGCTTAGAGGAGGTCTGCGCTCTCTGAGTGCTTTTCTAGTTCATTTTTGTGATACTAGGCCTGAGAATTGTGTATAAACTTTCATAATTTGGGCATGGCTGATTTGAATGGCAGGAGGGCACATTCAGCTGTTTGACAGAAGAGATGCATCAACTCACTCCTTTGGCGGTATCCAGAACAACCAGACGTCAGGTTGAGTCAGTGTTTCATATGTAGCTGGTCCCATTGTTTGGCATCATGAAGTCGTTGAGGCTACATCAGTGTTTTTTTTATTTTTTATTTATTTATTTATTTTTTATACAGTCTATGGTTAGATCTAATAGAAAATCAGCACTCATTGCTTTCCTTCCCATGTTTTTGTAAATTTTTCTCCATATTTTAAGAAGCATTGTTAAGGATAATGGCATCAGAACTTCTTTAAAGAAAAGGCTTAATAAAATGGTTATCAGCTGTCACTGATGGAGCATATGGACGGCCTGATAAGAGGTGTGAGCAGGTGATTCTGCTCCTACAGATGACCTGCTGATTGGTTAATGATGTGAGTGTTTGCAGGTGATTCACTAATGGGTCGCCTGATGAGGCGGGATTACAGCGTGTGTCTGTCACCTTCATTACATGCTTCCCATGATAGCCGTGTCGAGTCACACCATTTGATCCTATCATGCCAACACGGTCTGACACAAAGACCATAACGCCCCGTCTCCTCTAGCTCTCTTTACTCCCCTGGTTTCCTCATACTCTTTCTGTCACCAGCAGGGTGATTTTTATAGCTTGATGAGCTCAGGGTCTGAAGCAGACAGTTTGTCTTCTCCTCTTTTTTGTCTTTTATCCTTCATTCGTCTGCAGGGAAATCTCAGAGGCCTTGATAATCAAACGTCAAAGCTCTGCCCCAAACCTCTTTATACAGCTGAGAGCGTTAAAACACTGTCTGTGCTGTGAGGCCGACCAGCAGCACCAGCAGAGCTTTAACATACTGGCCTTGGCTCACATCTGATGGTTTACCTTATGGATCAATAACATTAATCAATATGCACTCTAATGAGGAGACTCCATCAATGATTGGCTGCATGTATGTAGCATGTGGAGTGAATCTGTGTGTGAGAGGAACATGGAGTGAGGAAGAAAAAAGATGGCTGACTTAAATTGGAGGCCTTTTTTGCTGTTTGTTCTCTGTTTAGCTGCGCCATGTCTGAGTGTCATACATCACAGCTTTCAGGACAGACTTTTTAAGGCTATCTTAATTTGTAAGCATTTTACTAGTGTTGATACCATGAATTTTTGAGGACACTTCAGCAACTAGCGCTGATAAAATCCGAAGACTGTACGGTATATATACAGCTTCCAAGACTGGGAAATGTCTGTTCATGAAGAAAAGGATCAGGGTGTCAGTGTTTGGTTATGCTGGGGGGACAGTCTCAACCTGAGTTATGTAAAACAAAATAAGACAGTTGTGATTTTGTGTTTCTTCTCACATTACAACCATCACAGTTGCTGGGGGGGTTTAAATAGCCAGAACAATGAAAGTATTGATTAGTGAGATGGGTTTTTTTTTCATTCCCTTATTTTGTGTCCTTCGTCCTCTCTCCTCTTGTCTGTAAACCAGGAAGTTTCCAAGCAAGTGTTTTGAAGGATGTCCAAGTTCCTGACATGCATTTTAACCGTGTAAAGCCTGACCCATTAAAAAAAAAAAAAATGAACAGAAAAATATTTTTTTCTTTTTTTTGTGTGTGTTTATTAACCCTGATAAAATGCTTCCACAAAAATATCACTTTTATCAACTTTTTTGTACAATTTTTAGTAAACATGCATTAATTTAATGTGAAAAGTACTGATTTTAAAAAATGAGTAACAATTTAGATGTTGTTATTACCGCAACTTCTTGCAAATTAACATTAGTTTTTAATAATTAAAATGTGTGGATGATTTCATGAGTTATGAAATCATTATGAGAAGAGCCAAAATACAACTTTATCTGTCTGGGGTGGTATCCTCAAAGGGGTAGAATAAAGGGTGGATAGGGGGTACAGCTCTCTTTTAAAGGGGCTGCGAGGAGTTTGAAAGTGATCTTGAAAAAGTCTCCATTCTAGATTTATGCCTGACCGTTATCCACACTTTAAAATGTGATTATCAGTGCCAATATGGCTGGTTACAGGATATTTTAATTTGCGACTTCTTAGCTTCCAGGTCGGGTCGCCCGGAATGATTTACGGTATGTCTAGGTCTCTATGACAACACCACACCGATATATCGGGCCGATATTTGGACATTTGTCTCTATTGGCCATCGGCCTTATTTTCCTTTATAAAAGCCGATTTTTGATCCGTTGTATAAAATGACGCAATTTTTGATCAGGCACAAAAAAGATGAGCACCTCAAACTTGTGGAACCACTTGGATACATTACATACTTTTGTTCAAATTATAGTAATAAGTTTAAATTTCTTTTTTGACATTTTAAGAAGAGTGTGAATGTTTACTACTGCTTGTTACATTGTGTGTTTACTCAGACAAAATATTTCATTGTTTTGAAAGCTGAATAAATGTTCAGAGGACTGGACACGACTTGTGGTAATAAATTTCTTTTAGTTGCTCAGAAATTGCTGCGTTTCACAAAAATGTGATAAATATATATTTATTTAACAATCGGCCTGAATATCAAATTGGAAAAATTGGCTATGCATATCGGCATCGGCTGCCCAAATTTGGAAAGCATCGGCATCGGCATCGGCATCGGCATCGGCATCGGCCCCCAAAAACCCATATCGGTCAACCTCTAGTAGAGAGAAGAGATAAAGCACATAAATTTGTGTTTTTCTCTGCTAAAAATGATTTCTATAGGCCTAACTAATTTTGTATTGATGGTGGAAACAGGAGCCTAACTGTCAGACAGAAAAAGGACAAAAGAGCAGAAGAAAGCTAAATAGGAGAGTGATACAGCCCGAGCTAAAGACTAATAAGCCTTTAGCTCGGGCTGTTTCACTCTATAAAACAGGGGCTCAACTGAGATAATAGTCTTTGAAACTCATGTATGAAATATTTTGTGTTTGGCAATATAGGTTAAAAGTGTAAGTTGCCGCGTAGAGATATCAGTAAATCAATAAGTAGGAAAATTATTTCAAAGTTTTTTATTAAATTTAATATGACGTACAACTAATGAACCACAGTGATTTCTTGAATTAAGTTTGTTTTACTTTCACACCAAAAAAACAACCAGCATAAAAGAGTTGGGCTGGTTTGGAACCAAGTGCCAATAAAGAGAAAGAAAATATGAATTCATTTGACTACAACAGATATCAAGCTTTTAACTATGAGTTTGTTAGAGGCCAAATAGAGCAGGAACAGGACAGGATTAAGAAGATAGCAGCCACAAGAGAGGCGTTTAAGTTGAGGAGCTATGAGACCCAGCGGAGAGTGATGGTGAGTCAGTGAGTGGCATTAGCTTACAAAAACTAACACTGTTTATAGTGATGCAGTCACAGATGATTTAAAGAGAAGAAGAGCTATAATCAGAGTCCAGTCTGCAGTTTAGTCCTTACATTTAGGGACATACAGTAATCATTGAGGAATCATGCTTTGAACAAAGTTTGATTTTACTCTTCAGTCTGTAGTTATTCTCCTGTCTGTGTCTAACGCAGCTCTCCACGTCTGAATCTCCATCTTTTTTTCTTGTGTTTTTTTAAAGGGTGATAAGAGAGGAGTGAGAAAACACTGAAAGAGAGAGTGATGACAGTGTCCTAATACTTTTTTAATATGTGTTTGTGTCTGAAGATTCAACCCATATTTTCAGCCTCCTACTGCACACATAGCGGGGGCTGAATGATGGAGCATAAGTCTCCGATGTGATGATGAAATATGATGCGACGTTGAAAAAGAGCATTTTTAGCTGCTTAATAGAAAACAGCCTCTTTTATTTTCATTTGCATCCTCTATCTCATAAAAAAATATTAAAACATAACTTTCAAAGCAGCTATTTTCAAACTAAGTCATGTAATGATGTAAAGGATTTGACGTTTCTTGTCTTTTAAAGCAGTGTGGTAGCAGAAGTGACTATGACAGAGGATGCACTGATATCATTTCCAGAAGTGTCTTTTTTTAATCATGACTTATAAAATATACATTACATCCAACTGGAAAGCACAAACCTTGGCCTTGTGGATAAATTGTGCACCCCATGCACAGAGGCTCTTGTCCTTGAAGTGGGCGGTCTGGTTTTTATTCTATCCTGCACCTCGTAACACGTCATTCCTGTTTCTCTATGCCAGGTTCCACTCTTTTCATTGTCTTATCCTCTAAACAATAAGTTTGGATAATGCATGTTGTTAGGTGAAATATGCTTTGTGCATAACCACTCTTTCCCCTTATATTAACCTGTTTAGAACCTGGCTACCAGCTCAAGACTTAACGAATTGCAACAAAACATTCCTTTTAATAATTTTCTATCAATTCAAAAATTAATTTATTTAATTATTCAACTAATGATATTCAACTTCACCAGAACTTCCAAAAAAACAGATTCTTATCTGCCTTTTTAAGCTAAATATTTGAATTCACATTGGCCCACATTAGTAAAAGTTTACATCAAACTTATTGTTAATATTAAAGGTCATGATATAAAATGGAAAGAGATGTCTGCAGGAATGTTTATGTTTACATTTCTGTCCTTGTTCATCTTTCCTTCATCTAAGAGTTTTTTAACCTGACTCTCTTTCTTCATTTAAATTTCATAACTTTAAACATTGTTGCTGTAATTGTTGCCAATTAATTGTATCTCAGACACTCACCAGCTCTGCTGCTGTTGTTTGGATTGCAGGGCAGGATTTTGATGTATTCTAATGGTTAGAGCCTGATTGCTCTTCAAAACATGGCTGAGACAGGTTATCCACACGATTACCTGGGCTTTGGCATCAGCCTGAACTAACCGGTTACCTTAAAAAATAAAAAACGAAGGAATGAAATAAGTTGATTTAACTCAGCATCTTAAGTATTTTCGATTATTATGTGAAATCATTCTACTAAATGTCTTTAATCAAATAAACCTGACGCTTATTTGTTACAAATTAAAATATTAAGTAATGTTAAAAAAATGTATCACTGTAAAACATAAATAAGTTGACCTTACTCAAAACTGAAAGATGTGATATTAATAAATTTGCCTTGCGAATTAAGTAAATGTAATAATAAAAAACTGAAGCAGATCTGAACATCTTAATTAATAAAAATTTTAAAGTTCAGCTGGGTCTCATATCCACAGCGTTCCCTCCTCACTCATGGTTACAAACGCCGTCACAACAAAAATCAGCTCTAATTTCATAAATTTGGTAACCGTGAGTGAAGAGGGAAGGCAGTAGATATGAGACCCTGCTGTACATTGAAATATTGTTCTTCAGGGGGCACAGGTTGTCTGAGCTCCACAGCACTGACAGGTGGTCTGTGCTCCATGGCACAGGGTCTTGTATCTACTGGCTTGTATCTACTCAGTGAAATTTTTGACTGGACTATCATGCTATTTTGGTGAATTTTAAAAATTAAGTTTATAAAGATATAATTATTTATTTTTGACACAGTCAGTCCACTCTACATAGAGCATGGACAGCTGATCAGTGCCATAAGGAGCACAGACAGCAGGTCCATGCTATGATGCACAGACAAACAGTCTGTATCATGTGGAGCACAGAGAACCTGTGCCACTGCTACACTTCTTGAAGTTCAGCAGGGTCTCATATCAACTGCGTCCCCTCCTCACTCACGGTTACAAAACACAGTCACAAACTAATGATTTTAAGTTGTGCTTACTTAAACAGTAACAAAAGTTAAATCTACTCAGAAATCATTATTTTCAACTCTGAAAAATCAGACATTTGAGCAAATTGAACTTACCAACAAATTTTAAGTTGTCATAGCTTAATCCAATGGAGTAATTTGAATTTTGGGGTTCATGTTGTACCAGGATTGAATCACTGCAATCCCAACAGGAACCAACATTTGTGCCACAGTGTCAACATGCAGAGGGACATTTCTCTGTGGATTGATTTGATATGATGTGTGCTCCATTCGTCCCTGGTGTAGCTTTTGCTGTTCAGAAATAAACACTGTTGTTACATGGTTTTGACCAATCAGAATCAAGTATTTCACACAGCCTGGTAAAAATCTCAATACGACACGTTTCATCTCATGCCCTCTATTCCTTCCTTCAGTCAAAATAAACCAGCAGAATTTCATTTGAGGTTTAAGCACCAAATTTGGCTTCTTCCCATGAATTGGCCTCGATGAAATGAGGCTGACCCTAAACCTCAATCAGTTCTAGTTCAGGGAATCCCAATAGAGAGTCAGAGGGAGCAAACCTTCCTCCCCCTCAGGGCTCCTCTGGTGCTGCTGATGAGGAGGAGGTTTTGAGATGTCAAACCTGCAATCTTTGGGCTTGAATTTCATTTGAAGTGGCCCCCGGTGTATAGTCTATGACCCCCATCTCTGCACTGAAGTCTTCAAACATCCTGTCATTCAAACGCATGCACAGTCTGAAGTGTTGGCAACACAGACGAATGTGCTTAAGGACGAAATGTGTGCATTTTACATCTGGGTACATCTGTGCACTTCAAATAGCAGTTGTCATCACCTTAGCAACAAACACATCTACCTCTCTACCTGCCTGCCGTTCTATCTTTGAAAAGCAGTCGTGGGTTTTTTCACACTGGAACAGACAAGCAGCGAGATATAAAGAGAGGAGGTGTGGGTGATGGAGGGGGAGAGATGGAGGATGAAAGGAATAAAAGCGGGGGTTGGGGGACATGGTTTTCAGGTTGATTTGACGGCAAAAGGATTCATATCGTATTTTTTCCAATTCCAACCTTTATTTTATGTGTTGATTCAAAATCCACATTTTCCAGGGATTTAGCAGCGCCCTCAGCAGCCCGAGACAAAACCACGCCGCTCCGCCCTTTTCGCTCCCCTCATTTGTCTTGCTTTTTCTTTCCCTTTTTTTGTTTCTGCACTCTTCTCACATCAAAGACACAAGCTGTGCAGCTGAGCCACAGGCATTTGGAGTAAATGCACAGAAAAGCTTCTACATCTAAATGTGTGTTAGATGGTGTGGTTGACTCCATTTACGACTGGTAGTAACTTCTGTGAAGACGTGTTGTTCTGCTGTCTCTGTTCGAGAGGTGAGGCAGACGCTGATGTGCAGCAGGGGGCCTGTTTCTGACTGTTTGACCCTTTAAGGTGGATTTCAAAGTTAGCAGGATAGTTCAATGGAAAACAAGTGTTTGAGTAAATGTTGGTTGTTTCAACACATTGGTTCTGACTTTGTTTGCCCCTAAAGGACATATTTGACAAGCCTGCAATAAGCCAGAACATTCAAACTGTTCAGTGCTTTGATTTATGACTAAACACCTTTAAAAACAAGTTTTAAACTTCAGCTGAACAGTTTTATCAGAGGTAAGCTAATGTCAGAATAGAACAGAATAGAAAATACTGTCTTCATCCCTGAGGGGAAATTCAGGAGTCACTGCAGCAATCAAGAAAACAAAAGTAAGAAAGTGTATAGAAAGTGCAAAAAGCTCCATAAGAAAAAAGATGCTGACAGCTTGTCCATCATTGTCCAGTCAGTCAGCCTCCACCTCCACAGGGTCCAGGACTGAGCTTCTTCAGCAGTCTGTTCAGTCTCTGTCTCCTGGATCCTGTCTGCTCACAGCAGGTGAAGCTCTTCCAATGTGGCGTTGGTGTCTGATGTTAGCTCCGTTAGCCATGTCTGTGAATAGCATGATGCTACTCTGCCCTCTGGTATTCCCTCTGATGCTGGGTTAGCACAGCTAGCTCCTCCATCTTATTGGAGATAGATCTTACGTTCCCAATAACGATGGATGGAAGGACAGGTCCATGTCGTCACTTCTTAGCTCACACCTGAGAACCAGCACGTTGTCCTCACCTCCTTCTTCTCACCTTGTGGGGAAACATCAGGCCTTGCACCAGTTAGCATTGACGTGCTACAGGCTGCTAACAGCTGATTTCACATGTAAACGATGCAGCCATGGTTACATGTAGGATCTCCAGACAAACACAGGAGAAAAGTAGTAAAAATATCACTGAAGACACAAAAAGTTTGTTGTCCATGACCAACAAATGAGCCACACAAAGTAATGATCCACTCCAAATACAAAGATTATGAAAAAGAGATGAAAAAATACAAGAAATGGACAAGAGAGCCGCTGTAACATGCAGCCACAACCAATAGGGCGCTACCTAGTTAGCATGACTACACACTTCTGACACTGATAAAAAGATGCAGACCATGTTAGCATCATCACTTAGAGCTAGTTAGCATGCTGTTTTGGCATGAGTCAAAGTTGCACAGTTATAAAGTACTGCTCACTTTGTCAGCACAGACTTTACACCCAGAGAAAGCACTTACCCCGTAAATAACTTGTTTTCAGAGCTGGACTGTGATAGCAGACGCAGACAGAGCCATAAACAGAGTTTCTATCAACAGTAAACACCCTATCCCTGAGGCAAACCCTATACAGGAATCAAACAGATACCTTCATTTCTCCCTGAAAATGACAACTCATTGTGACTTTCAACAAAACATCCTCTCATCCACACTTGTACAACATTTCAGCTGTTTGTTTTTCTGACAGATTACTACTCGCATTGTGTTTTGTTGCCAGCGCTGGTTCAGTTTTCATGTGCTTCATCTCTGTGAGATCACAAGACCTTATGTAATGTGAAGTATGATGCTAGTGCAAACTTGAATCTTGATGATATCCTGCAGTGAGGGATGAGCCCTTATTGTTGCATCTTGTGCATGTCTGATTTTAGAGAGAGCAGTATCTGTGAGAATCTGTGAGGACACATTTTAAGGAGCCTATGATTTAAAAAACCATTGACGTTTGAGCCTGGCCTTAGTGTTCTTTGTGTGTGTGCCGATTTAACACCACATGACCTTTTTCTGGCCCTGCAACTTTGTAAAGAGAAACCTGTTTCCCTTTTCTTTACCCTGCTCATGATTTAGAGCCTTCATGACCTTTGACCTGAAGAAAGACTTCTTCCAGCTTTCCCAAGTCAGTCACCTTCATCTCTCCTACTTTTCTGCTCACTTACCCTAATTTATCAAGACTGGTGTTTCATTTTTTGTGTGTCTAATTACCAGCTGTAGTATAACCTCCATATGTCCATACAGAAGGACAATCAGTGAAAGAGACATCACCACCACACAGTGGCTTTGTAATCCTGGCTATGTTTTGTGTCTCGGTGTGTTAAAAGGCTGTGAGCGTCCTCTTCAATTCACTCTGTTTGACAATGAAGTGACATTTCTGACAATAGATCCCCATTACATCACTGAGCAGACAATAGACGCACATTAGCTCCCTGCTGGAGCCAGGTTGGTGGCAGCAGCTTTCCCGCTGCTCTTCTGACCCCGTTCAATCTAACACACACACAAACACACACTTGTTCATGCACACCGTCAAAAAAAAGTCAAAATGTCAACATATACACGTACACACAGGAAATATCGGATTCATAAGAATGACATTTTTCTCTCTCCTCTCTTTGTGTTAACAGTAGATGTGTGTTGCTGCCATGGCGACTGTGGCTCCTCCCCTCACATTTCTTCTCCTGCTGCTTCAACTGGCTGATGGCTCATTCCCAGAGGAACCCAGTCCGCTCAGCTACGTCCCCGTTGAGGGTATGTTTCTCCCTCCTGCAGTGTGTGTGTGTGTGTGTGTGTGTGTGTGTGTGTGTGTGTGTGTGTGTGTGTGTGTGTGTGTGTGTGTGTGACTGTATATAAAATAGAGATAAATGGCTCCACGGTGGATGTGGAAATCAGGGGTCAAGGGTCAGAGCCTTGGCATGGAGCTGCTTTGAAGCTGGCCATGCATGCAGATAAATAAAGAGACTTCTCACTGCGTCTCAGTGGCAGATTTCATAAACATGGGAAAGATGTAGAGGAAGAAAAAAGGAGAAATGATTGCTATAGGTGTTGAGAGGTGGGGGGAGATGAAAAACAGGGAGAGGATTAGATCGGATGGGGTGCTACAGATGATGTGGGAGAGGGCTGAAGGGTGGAGGAGAGAAGGGGAGGAGACAGGTGGAGATGGATCGCTACCTCCTCTCTCTTTCTCTCCCTCCCCTGCAGTCAAGGACGATGAGACGTTTTTCCAATCTGTCTCCTGACGATGAGGGCTCCCTGTGGAGGCTGTTGTCCTCCTCTTTCAAACTTTCTCAGAGTCTGATGCTGCCACTTCCTCACTTCACCTCATCTGGGCTCTCGTTTGACTGAGAAATGGGAAAAAGAGGGAGGGAAGGATTTAACAATGATGATAACAGACAGGGTTTCCTTTCTGCATCAGAAACATGTTCATGTGAGGTGTGTTTATAACACTAAACCTTATTTACACCACCTTAACATCAGCTTAACATTTGAAGTTACAATGCTTCTCTCTAACAATCATCAGTCGTTTACTTCATCAAAATTAATTCTGCATTAATTGTCTGTGTTTTTGTTGACTGTGCATTTGTTAATATATATTTTCTGACATTAACTTTAGGGCTGCACCGATCACAATTTTCTGGTCGATCACCAATCTTTAGTCTGACCTGCTGATACCAATTTTTTTTTTTTTTATAACTGACAGCATATACAAGGGCTGGGTATTGCCAAGAACCTCACGATTCGATTCGATTCGATTCAATATTGATTTGATTTGATTCAATTCAATTTTGATTCTTGAGGTTGCGATTCGATTCTTGAGGTTGCGATTCGATTCAATATCGATTTGATCGGATATTGATTCAATTTGGTATTGATTTAAATGCTTCAATTATCAATTTTCATGCCCCCATGTGAACATATGTGGTATGTCACCTCATGTTTTGGTGCAATAAAACAACCTAAAGATCAGACTTTAAAGCCGAAGGATCTGTATTATGCTGCTGCTGTTTTTTGTTGTTTGGTCTCTGGGGGCCCTCGTTTAAACAATGCAATAAAACACACACAGTCCCCCTCACTAACCGGAGATGAATCGATTCAGAGGATCTGCTGAATCAAGATTGAATTGGGCGAGGAAATTTTTCAACACATTGATTCATTAATGTTTTTACCCACCCTTAGCATATACCTTCTATGTTCCAGTCTTATTTTATTGAAAATCATTAAACAATACCTGTGAAACAAGAAATCTTTATGTTTTAACTTAAAAAAAAACAATAAAGTGTTCTGAGTTGTAGGTCTCAGAGCAAAAAGCAACAATGGCTGTCAGACCTTTCCAGAGTTATATAACACCAGTTTCATATGTAAGAATGTGCTGATCATCGATCCCCTAAAATTAAGGAAATCGGCACTGATCAATCAGTGCATGTCTAATTAATTGGGCATGTAATGTAAATTCATACCATGCAGAAGTCCTTTGCTATAGTTTTTTTTTTTTTTCCACACTGTGCACGCGGGCGTGTCCAAACCAAACAGCCGTCTTCAAATAAGAAGCCAAAGTGGTAGTTTTGATCAGCAAGAGTCTGCTTGAGGCGGGCTGCAGAAGAACCAGAAACCACATAATCACATACACACAAAGAAGCCGACCTTTACAGCAAAACTAAACATGCTTAGACTCTAGGTAATTAACTGTTTGGTTTGAACAGCTAATTTCTTTTTCAGTTGAAATTTATGATAACTTGTTTTTTGACATTGTATGTTTGTATATTTATTGATTTTTTTGGACATAAAAAAAGTTGCATACAACACAAATCACATAGAAACAACAAAGAACTGGAGAACTAAACAAAACAAAGCTAAACATTGTCACTAATAACACACAGGAAAGTCAATAAAATAAAAATATTGTGAAAGTAGGTAAATTAAATAAAATACAATTTCAAATTTAAAAAAAGGATAGAGAAAGAGAGAAAAAGGGAGAGAGATAGAGAGAAAGAGCACCGAAAGCCAAAGCTACACCCTTTTCACGGCTCGAGTAACCTAGACAGCTGTTCCACATAAGAAATAAAGAGTTGCCGTACTTGGTCAAACTTCTTGGTGGATCCCTGACATGTGAATCTTATCTTTTCTATTTTAAGAGATTGTTTGACCTCACAGATCCACCAATTACAAGTTGGAGGATGACCACTTTTCCAGTTTGTAAGAATGAGACGCCTAGCCAACACACTGCCAAGGGCAGAATAGGCAACACAACACAACACAACTGTACTTTAGTTAGAGGAACTTAACCTGACAGCACACCAAGAAGACCAAGAAGAGGACATGGCTGAATGTTTTTACCTGTGATCTTTGAGAAGACATTAATTATGGCTGACCAGCATGGTGTAATACTTGGACATGACCAGAATGTGTGATATAACTGGCTGGGGCGTGTTAGCATCTGTCACATGAGGGGCTAATATCAGGAATAATCCTTAAAAGTTTGATTACTCTTTTTTTTCTGCAAATATTAGACCTATGAGTTTCTCCAATTTAAGAGCATAGCTGACTTGACGGGCAGGTATGCACACAGCAGCAGTTGGCGAAGAGAGACCAGAGGGTGATGTCAGAGATTACTGCCTCTTCAATACAGACTGAGGTCCAAACTGTTTTACTTATGAGTGAAGAACGTGGGCACAAACATGCTAATGACTGGCATGTAAATCATTTGTCTTTTGTCTTGCAAATTAAAAAAAAATAGTGAAAAGTATTTATTTTACAGTCCAAAGCACCAATTAATGAAGATGGGCTTAAAGCACAGAAAAATGAGCAGCAGCCAGATGAACAGTCCAAATGGCTGATTCTAAGATTTTAGGGGAAAGTGACCCCTGGACAACCCCTGGAGAAGCCATGACCATGCATTTTTACTGCAATACAAATCACTAGTTATAATCCTACACACTGAGTTCATTTTGTGTATTTCTCAAATGGGTGCATAATTTTGTATGCAAAAAAGTCACCCTCCATGATTCATATCTACAAGGTGCACAGTGAAAATAGTGTGCATTGTTCCTTTATGACACTTTATTATTCAAATTGTTATATCATACAAGCTGTGTTTTAGCTCAGTGGGTGAATGCAAATGAACAGATATTCATCAGTGTGTCTGTGTGTTCATGTCAGTTGTGCGGAGGTATCCGGTGTTCCTGGGCAGAGCTCATCGTTTCGCTCAGAGACAGGAGCTGCACATCCAGACGGTCCTCCAAGTCAACCGCACGCTCTACATAGGAGCCAGGTAACCAACGGCAACCGCCTCCAACTGTGTGTTTCTGACGCTCACACATTAATATCCTTTTGCTTTCATTTGATGCCACAGCTTCCATCTGCTGTCACTCTGCAGAGGACGTTTTCAGTTTGTTCCTGTGAGGAGGATGAATTCTATCGCGTTGTTAAATGTCAAGCTGAAGCTGTTTGTTCATTTTACTTCAACAATGATGCATGGAAATAAGAATCACAATACACCTGCAGGAGAAACAGTGGCCACTGGGCCCCTCTTGACAGTCGAGGTGTAAGCTTTTACACAAAATGAAAATCAAAGGCTTATATAATTTCAAATACATGTGACCTAATAGCATCTAAATCTGCACCCACATGAGGAGAGAGGCAGACTGTGCTTCGTGACGATAAGGTTTCTAAACCTATCAAATCAATAACACAAATGAATATTCCACATCATTTGAACTAAATGTTTCACATTTTAAACAGTTTTTTTTCATGGCTTCAACCACAGCAGATTTCTGTCTCCAAAAACACAAACAGGTGGCCGTCATACAGAAATGGTTTGTTGATAACAACAACGACATCAACAGTACTTTCGTTTAATCACAAGCGAGGCAGACTGCACCACAAATACATTAAATTCAGTTTTGCTTTTGCCAAATGAGTATTAACATAAGCTGCTGTAACTCTGAAAGCCCTCATTTACTAAATTACATCTGATATCTGATAAAACCCTAAACAAGATTTTTTTAAAGTCAGATTTAATCTCCACTGAATACCACACTTGTGATACGGTTGCCATCCAATGTAAAACACTGAAAAAAATAACTATCTATAGAACTTTGATTCCTGATTCTTTATGTGTAGAATCTTATTAGTATATGTGTACTTTTTTTTACTTTGTTGGCTCTGATTTGTTGTATTTTTGTAGAGATGATCTGTACAGAGTGGAGCTGGATAACATGGCAGGTGAAGAGATGTTCTACAGCAAGGTAAGACTCACTCCATTATTCACTCACAAAACCAATCCTGCACTAATAGCCAACTTACACACATACCAAACAAGTGTACCGCTTCATTTATTAATATTTTTTTCTGCAGAAACGGACGTGGGAATCCAATAAGAACGACATTCGAGTGTGTCGGATGAAGGGCAAACATGAGGTACAGCGACCCATCACCACACTCTGACTTTGAGATCCACTCTCCCATGCATCAACACGATCTACACTATCACACGCATGGACAGGCACAACAGCTGTTAGAGGAACCTTATTTCCTGTGGGTGCACCTGTACGTTGTATTTACACAAATTTGATCTTGTTGATACAGAATCAGCATATCACTTAATCACGCCAGAGCAGTGAAACGTAACCCAGCTCAAGCGATGTGCGTCGAGCTTGAAAGCCATTTCCCTGCACACCTGAATTAAACTAGTTTTTTCTCTCTCTTTAAAAACCTGTGGGGAAGACAAGAAAGTGGAGCAATCATCTTTGCTGAAAAGATGATTGCAAAGAAATTCTTCAGATATTTAGGGAAAGCGATTAGGTACACACACACACACACAAAAATTGTTAAGCCAGCATTGATGTGCACTAAAAAGTGCAGCAGACTTAGTTTTGTTACAATTTGAAATTTTAACACTGGGGGACACAATGTTTGTTGAGTTAAGTCTGACAGCTGTTTTAACTAAGTTTTGGGTGTGGAATCTAAAAGTGATGTCAGTTTTTCTCTATCCCTTCAAGTTTTTGAACTATAGGATCCCATTTTCTTAAAAAAAAAAATCAGAAAAATACTTAACGGATATGTGCTTGTCTTATAAAAATCTTCAAATGTTGACATAGAGTGAAATATGAAAGAAACAGGCATGACTGACTTTATTTAACACTATTATGTTTTTACTGGCTACTGGAGGAGTTACAGGAGCAGACATGATCTGGAACAAAGGAAATACATACCTATGTAAATAAAACACTAAGATGGAAGAGCTAAAAGCTTTGAAAACTAAAAAAAACAGCATAAAACAAAATAGAACTTTCAACATTATGTCCATGGTTACAAGGTTAAGAGAAAAGCAGCACAAATCCTCTTTATTCCTACTATGCTAGCTTGCTGAAGCAGATATTGATCATACTGACCTATTGGGAGCTGCACACACCTCTCACCAAACTGTCTCTACTGTGGCTGCACAAACAAGTTGCCAGGTAGCTGTAGATGAGTCCAATGGATTGGAGTTTTGATGATCTGAAGGGTGAGGAGAAAAAACTTGACACATTTAGTGTTAGCATTCAGCCAATCCAAAGCTAGCAGTACTATCACGCAATTCAGCAACTTACTGTTAGCCAAAAGTGTCTGAGATAGAAATGGTTCACATGCTAACAGCTCACTAGCTGAAGTAGCAGCATTCATCAGTTCTTCTCTACTAACATCACTGTTTGAAAGTGTCTGAACATTTAGCTGATAAAAGCTTAAGTTAGCTAACAACAACAGTCAATAGCTAACAATACTTTTTGTAAGCATTATACTGTGGCACCATTAAATCTTTTCCTGGCTAAAATTAACTTGAGTGAAATGCTAACATTAAGCTAGCTGTTGTTTTCAGAGGCCAGTTCAGATAACATGTGTTTGAAAGTGTTTCTCCACACATTATCTTTTTGGTTTGAGTTTATAAGCTAGCTCTGCTACAGAGTTAATGCATATGTTGTACATGGCTGCATTATCAATAAATAAAGATATTTAAGAGTAAAATTTTGAAATTCAGTAACAGTGCCATGGCTAGATGACTGCCATGGTTTCTTGGTGAGCTTCCACCTTCAAAATTTAAAGCTCAGTGGAGCTTATGGCAAAAGACAAGAGGGGAAGGGGAACGTTATTGAGCAAACTGAGCAGAAAGAGTGCCACAGCCTCAGGAAAGAAACAGTACTTGAAATCATCTGAGAATAAGAGTCATAGGTTGATCTGGGACGCGTGTGGGTGTGGAAAAAACTGAGGAGAAGACATCGAGAGACAGGGCAGCCTTCAGGTGGCAGGGAAAGGAAGACAGTTCAACAAAAGGAACAAATGTGATGTTTCAAGGTAGACAGGTGAAAGAAGAAAACATGTGGGAGCAAAAAAAGTAATTAAAGCTGTGATAAAAGAGCAACAAAGGCAGGGGGAGAGGCTGGCCTGAGGTGGAGAGATGGCGAGGGCATGAGAGGGTACAGACAAACAGAGGAAGACAAAAGACATGGGAGGGAAGTGCTGGCCGAAGCCTAACCAAATAATCAGTACTCAGTCCTAGAGCATCTTTAGGGGAGTGTTGAGCTATACCAAATCATTTAATGTTGTTACACAGAAAAGTTATTTGTCACAGTAGACGTAATGCTACTGCAGAAAAGGCTCAGGTGGATGGCTTTGTGTCATTAAGTTACGCAATAAAGTGACTTGTGCTGATAAACAGGGCAAAAATAAAACCTATATTTTCGCTTCGTTTAGTGTTCAGACAGTCACACTGACTTCAGCCCCTGAAGAACAGTCAGTCCCCCTAAGGTTTACTCAAGTGGAGTCAATTATTTTTTCCATTTCTGCATCCTCATGTAATCAGACACTGTTCGGTACAATCACAAAGGAACCATTGGGCTGACCAGTGTCATGTTTCTCATTTAGTGGTGGGTGGCAGCTTTAAATTACAACTTAATCAGCAGCCACCAGTTTGAAGACAGCTCCAAAGCCCTGGTGCTGTTGTCAAGAAGATGAAGCTTGGTTTAGGGTGTAATTTGCTGTGTTTGTCATACCTCACACTGCGAGACGTCTTGCTCTGACTGGTTGTTTTGGGCTTAGCTTTGGTTCATAACGTCTCTTTTAAGTTGTCTTGTACTGTGTGATTTTCCCATTCCTCTTAAATCTTTTCTTTTGTCTTCTTTCTTCCAACAGGGAGAGTGCCGTAATTTCATCAAGGTTCTTCTCAGCCATCATGGTGGTCTGTTTGTGTGTGGAACAAACGCTTTCAACCCACTGTGTGCCAACTACACTGTTAGTATCCTTCTTTCTGTCATCCTGTCTTTCTCTGTGGATCTGCCAGTTTGTTAGTCTCAATGGTTGTTTCCTGTTGCAGAGAGACACTCTTGAATTGGTGGGAGAGCCTGTAAGTGGGATGGCGCGGTGCCCATATGATCCACGACATGCCAACGTGGCTTTATTCGCAGGTTTGTGTTTGCGGTCTATCTTGCAGACATCAGACTCAGTTTTCAGGCCTGGACATTGAAACATCCGCGCCCTTGTGTTTACCTTTGCAAATGATTTATTGTCAGACCTCTCGCCGCATTGCTTGTTTGGTTTTAATCTTCCTGACCTTGTGCTATCTTCCCATCTGTATCTTTCCCTTCTTCTTAATCTCCTCCTCTCCTCTCCCTCTGTGCTCCTCTCAGATGGAAGTCTCTTTACAGGCACTGTGACTGACTTCCTGGCCATCGATGCGGTGATCTATCGCAGCCTCGGTGACAGCCCCGCCCTCCGCACGGTCAAACACGACTCCAAATGGTTTAGAGGTACTTTCTCAAAGCAGATGCATAAATAAACCACCAGAGCATTTTACCTTCAACAAACCAGGCAGAGGAAAGCAACAGAAACCCTCACCTTTGTCTTTAGACATTCCCTGAAAGAAAATTAAAGGCTCTGGCTGTCTGCTCGGTCACGGTGGTTCAGTAAACAAAACGTCATTAGGACAATTTTCAAAAGATTCAGTACAAGTGGAACTCTCCAGAAATATTGAGGTTAGCCTCTCTCAGGGTTTCAATAAGTCTCTGATTCAAAAGATGTTTTCTATAGAGAAGAAAACAAGGTGTGTTTAGGTCAAAGCTGGAACACCACAGGATGAATAATGATACATAATGTGGATCCTTTTGTCTATGATGATAAATTAAACACTTCATGAATATTTCATGAGTGAGGCTCGCTGGACAGCAGCACTGGATGTTGATATGACAGTTAATTCAGCGCCGTGTCGGGAACTTGAGAGGGTTACGTTTGGCTGCAGGCAGCATGTTCACGCTGTTTTGTTTGTGTGAGAGTGTATGTGAATGTGTCTGACAGTGTTTTCCTCGTTCCACTTTTTTTTTCAGAGCCCTACTTTGTGAGCTCTATGGAGTGGGGGCCTCATATTTATTTCTTCTTCAGAGAGATGGCCATGGAGTTTCATCATCTAGAGAAGGTAATTTCACTTCTAATCTGTTTCTTTCTTTCTTTTTAAGAGAGGGATGTTCATTTTAACACTGCATTCATTTTTATCAGCCAAAAAAGAGTTGCCACCTGGATTTAACAAAGCAAATAGGTATGAGCCTCCTATTGGATAATAGACTATGCACAGATCACTTCTGCATTGGCGTAAGGTGGCATGGTCCGGTTACCAAAAGAAGCAGTACAAAGTGACAGTAGACTGTGTTATGATGACAGAGATTAAATAAATACAGTGTTTTCTGGAGTTGCCTAAAGTTTCTGTGAATGATAAACAAAGAATTGTTCAGGTATCTTGTATAATACCATGTAGCCAGTCGTATAAAGGCTTTAAAATGTACGTGCTTTTATTTGTTTGGAGCTTTGAAGGTAATTTGCTAACACAAGCTAGCCTGAGCTAGAAGACTTACTTTTGTGTTTTAAGTTGAAAGCTTCAGATCAATCATACTTTAAAGTGAGTTCAATCTTGTGTATATACCTCTCACTTCATGTTAGTACTTTTATGGAAGCATAAGGTAAAAGTGAGAGCCCACTGATACAAAACTCTCTTACAAGATATATGCTAGCGGGTAGCAAACATTGATAACACTTCGTTTTTCCAGCAAAATAGCAACTTTCATCAATTAGCACACAAACAAGTGTAATAGTCTTGCACAAGTGAGTCATTTTTAAGCCATTCAACATGTTATATAGCTCTTAATCTACCAAATTGCTACAGAGCACTTTGTAAATTGCATTGATATGCTAGTTAGTACACATCTATTAAACTTTGTTTTTTTCAGCAAAATATCAACTTTTACCCCTGAACACACAAAAAAAGTGAAATTTTCTCACACAAGAGAGTCCACTCTAATCCATTCAACATGTTTTATAGCTCTTAATCCACCAAAAACAACACAGAGGACTTGGTGCTAGCTTGATGCTAATGTACATTGGGAATTCTGTTTATATATTAGCGGTTAGCATACATCCAGCACAATATCAACTTTCATCATTTAACACATGAACAAATGTACATAATTTCTTCATAAGAGATTCATTCACAGTCCATTTAACATTTTTTATTTATCCTTTGGCACACAGCTGTGGTTTGGAGACGGCTGAAAGAGCTCTCATACCGTCTTGAAAAGGAGACCTATGTACAATCACATGTAAATCAGGCCACAATTAAAAACATGAACATAACCATTAATATTAACCATACAGCAACTATGATAATGCACTGTTTTGGGTGATTGGATGACAAATATTAAATATTATCATTTGGTAGCATGGCGCTTTACGGTGACTGGAAGTTTACATGCCACCCAGTTTAACCAGATATACTTTATGCTCACTTGTGCATAAGGCCCATTACTACATGGGGAATAATCTTTCAGCTGGCAACAAGGTATTTAACCCCAACTGGTGCAATGAGTTGATTTTAATGTCTTAAACAACCATGTGGAAAGGCACATCCCGTGGTCATGGAGAAGATGTTAGTCTGTTTGAGAAGTGTCAAATCATTGGTGTGCATCAAGCAGAGAAAACATCTAAGGAGATTACAGAAACTACAAGGATCGACGAGCTCTTAAACGTTTGGTGAAATCAAGTCGAAGAAAAACAACAGTACAACTTAGGACTATGTTTACCCACAATGTGAAGGGAACTCAAGGAATTGGGACTGAACAGCTGTGTAGCCTTAAGAAAACTACTTATCAGTGAGGTTAATCAGAGAAAAGGGCTTTAATTTAGGAGCATAAAGATTGGACTCTGGAGCAGTGGAAGAAGGTCATGTGGTCTGATGAGTCCAGATTGACCCTGTTTCAGAGTGATGGGCCATCAGGGTAAGAAGAGAGGCAGATAAAGTGATCACCCATCATGTCTAGTTCCTACTGTCCAAACCTGTGGAGGCAGTGCTATGATCTGGGGTTGCTGCTGTTGGTCAGGTCTAGGTTCAGCAACAGTCTGTGCTCAAAGAATGAGGTCAGCTGACTACCTGAATATACTGAATGACCAGGTTATTCCATCGGTGGACTTTTTTCTTCCCTGATGGCACGGCCATTTTCCAAGATGACAAGGCCAGGATTCATCAGGCTCAGATTGTTAAAGAGTGGTTCAGGGAGCATGAGACATCATTTTCACGCATGGATTGACCACCACAGAGTCCAGACCTTAACCCCTTTGAGAAGCTTTGAGATGTGCTGGAGAAGGCTCTGCACAACGGTCAGACCCTACAATCATCAATAAAGATCTTGCACCACTATATGACATTTTTTTGGGTGGCGATTTATTATTTTTTGGCCAGGCAGTGATCATCTACATGTTATTTTATGCATGTTGTAACATTGTAACAGACACGAGAACTAGAGAGAGATATATTGCTAGGCGCTACCCAAGTAGCTGCCTGTTGCAGCAGCTCTCTCGTCTTTGTCCGTTTCTTGTAATTTTTTTAGTCTCTTTTTCGTAATCTTTGTATTTGGAGTAGATCATCACTTTGTATGGTTCATTGTCGGTCACTGACACCAAACTTTTTGTGGCTTCGGCGATATTTTTGACTACTTTTCTCCTGTGTTTGTCTGGAGATCCTACATGTAACCATGGCTGCATTGTTTACATGCGAACTCAGCTGTTAGCAGCCTGTAGCATGCCAATGCTAACTAGTGTAGGGCTTGATGATTTCCCTCGAGCTGAGGAGGAGGAGGTGAGGACGACGTGCCGGTTCTCGGGTGTGAGATGGGAGATGACAACGTGGACCTGTCCTTCCATCCATCGTTGTTGGTAACGTGGGACCTAGCCCCGGGGGATGGATGAGCTAGCCATGCTAACCCAGCGGCATCATGCTGTTCACGGACGTGGCTGATGGAGCTGACATCGGACGCCGGCGACACACCGGAGGAGCTTCGCCTGCTGTGAGCAGACAGGATCCAGGAGACAGAGACTGAACAGACTGCTGGGGAGGCTCGGTCCTGGACCCTGTGGAGGTGGAGACTGGCTGGGCTGGAGAGTGGTGGACGAGTGGTGGACGGGATGTCGTCATCTAATTTCTTATGGACCTTTTTGCACTTTCTGTACTCTTTCTTACTTTTGTTTTTTTAAATGCTGCGGTGACTCCTGAATTTCCCCTCGGGGATAAATAAAGTATTTTCTATTCTATTCTATTCTATTCTATTCTATTCTATTCTATTCTATTCTATTAACATTGTAAGCATGGAAACGTAAAAAAAGATTTCTCTTTCATACATTTAATGTAACCTTGCGTCTTTACTCCAGGTGATGGTGTCCCGTGTGGCTCGAGTGTGTAAGGCAGACCTGGGTGGCTCTCAGCGCGTCCTGGAAAAACAGTGGACCACATTCCTAAAGGCACGGCTCAACTGCTCCGTCCCGGGAGATTCACACTTTTACTTCAACCTCCTACACGCCACCTCAGGAATAATCCACATGCAGGGACGGGACGTCATCCTGGGTCTTTTCTCAACACCGCCAAACAGGTACAGAGATGCACAAATTTGTCACACAAAGATACAGAAACTGTTTTTTTTCCTCATAAATGTTTTTTCTTCTTCTTCTGTGATAGCATCCCTGGCTCTGCAGTGTGTGTGTTCGACATGCAGCAGCTCGCTCATGTGTTTGAGGGTCGCTTTAAAGAACAGAAATCTCCTGAGTCTATTTGGACTCCTGTGCCAGATGAAGCAGTGCCCAAACCGAGGTATTGTTGTGGCATTATTATGCAAAGGATATATATAAGAGAAGTCGGGCAGCATACCGCAGTGCTGCTGTCCTGAGCATCTGTCTCATATATAGTCTGCTCTCTCCTCTGCTATGAGCTTCAACTGCCCATCAAACTGTATTTTCACCACTATTCAGCAAATATTCTCTAACAGCCTCCAGCAGCTTCCTCTCCCCCCTCTTCTTTTTGCTGTGTATTTATTATCCTCCCTTTCTCTCCCTGTTTTTATCTTCCTGTCTTCGCCTGCAGACCAGGAGGATGTGCAGTGCAGGGATCCAGATTTAGCTCCTCTACCACGCTGCCTGATGAGGTGCTGAACTTTGTGAAGACCCACCCGTTGATGGATGAGACTGTTCCACTGCTGGGGCACAGACCCTGGGTGGTCAAGACGATGGGACGGTAAACATATGGACTCAGTTGTTTTTTATGGCCCCAATGCGTAACTTTTTAAAGCATAAAAGGGAAGCATAGATCATAAAATATGCACCAAGCCTGCAGGAAGGATAAGAGTGTTTTTTAAGGATCTGCTTTAAAAAGAGGTTTGACTCTGTCTTATGTAAAAATCCATCCACAGGTACCAGCTGACGTCCATGGTGGTGGACACAGAGGCAGGTCCACATAAGAACCGTACAGTCCTGTTCCTGGGCTCCACCAGAGGAACCATCCTCAAGTTTCTGATGATTCCCACTGGAGATTCGGTCTCCCACAGCAGTGTGTTTCTGGAGGAGGTAGAAGGATTCAACCCAGAGAAGTGAGTAGGAGTGGAGCCACATTTCTGCTTGATCTCCAATAAATTATCTATTTTAGCATGTTGCTGCAGGTAGATCAGGTCTCTTGTTATCAGCCTTCACTTCAGAGCTGGAGGGCAGCAGTTAGATGTAACAAAGAGCTATCTTTGGTTACACTTAAGTACTTGTTTTGAATTTTATTCAAGTGGAGCTTATCATAAAAGACGGCAGCAAATGCAGACACCACCAGCGTGTTTCTTTGCACACTCTGTAGAAACTCCACCACCCTGTCGCCAAAGAGATGTTGATGTTATCATTTTAGTTTTTCATTTTTTTTCTGAGAATTTGGTTTGTATTGTTCTAAAAATATATATTTTGTATTTCTTAATTCTTGTGTTAGAAATAGTTATTGATTATTTTGCATTTTGGCTCTGAGAATCTGCCTCAATGAGACGCTAACATTGTAGATGAAACCACTGAAGTGCATCTGTTCACCCGTCTTGGGATGAAGTTTTGCTAACTTCATCAATCCATCACAACTTTATCATTTATATTGATATATACACTCACCAGCCACTCTATTAAGTAGACCTTGCTAGTACCAGGTAGGAACCCCTTTGTGGTGGGGGTCCTACCTGGTGGTTGTGGGTTAAAATCCCAGTAGATCAGCAGTTTCTGAAATACTCAGACCAGCCCATCTGGCACCAACAACCATGCCACGTTCAAAGTCCATCAAATCACCTTTCTTCCTCATTCTGATGCTCGCTTTGAACTGCAGCAGATCATCTTGATCATGTCCACATGACTAGATGCATTGAGTTGCTGCCATGTGATTGGCTGATCAGGAATGTGCGTTAACGAGCAGTTGGACAGGTGTACCTAATTAAGTGGCCGGACAGTGTATGATAAAAGTTCAGTGTTGCACGTCATGATGATTCCTTCTATTGATAAGTGGGACAAATATTTACCTTACCTGTATAATAAGTTGAAAAAAGTGGTCAGAAATTTTATTTATTTATTGATTATCCTTTAACTGCTTCAGTTTACTATCACGTGAGCACAGAAAAACGTAAAGTGTGCTCCCTGTAGAAGCTTGAACAGAGCTGTATTTGGTATTTTGCTTGAGCTGACTAATTAATGGATTAAATCCCTACTTAAGTTCCAATAACTCTCCTAATGAAATAAAAGTGCACTCCAAGAAACTTAAATCTTACTCTGTTCATTTGGGTGATTCATGGTCAACACATCTCATTACACTTAATATGAAGTACACGGACCTGACAAGCCGAGATATAAGTTTTAATTGAATATCTTACTGGCAAAAATAAGGACTTAAGGACTTGTAATGAGTAAAAAATGCTGCCAGTGCAGCAAGAACAGTTTTCTCGGTAAGTGTCCTAAAAGAAGATGTAATACTTCTTTAAAAACCCTTATCTGGAAATGTGCTTTCTGCATTGGTGGAGAATTCTAGTCATTACAGTCAATTAAGTCCTTATTATTTGTTGGTGAGATATTTAAATAGGACATATATCTAGACTTGTCAGGGCATCTCTGCTTGTGTTCAGTGAAATGAGATATTTTTCTGACGAATACACGAGGTAAGCTCTGAGTTTTTGCAGTTAGTTGTTTGTTATTGCATTGACCAGAATGTCATACAGCTTTTTAAAGCACCTGAACACCTTCACTGTGCCTTTAAAACCCCCTGAACAAAAATAAAAAAGAAGCAGAAGAAAAGAACAGATCTTCTCTTCGACCCCGGCTGCTAGTACAAAAGAGTACAGCTGTGATCTATGTGTCTGTGCTGGTCCCAATAAAACTGATGTTGTGACCATTTCTGTTGAGGCCAGGGCGCGGGGTCTGTCTGTCTTGAAATAACAACAGATGAGGCCTTACCGGCCGTCGCAGATTGATTTGAGGCCAAACAAAGTGCACTGACCTCTGTCTGCCTCCTGTCTCCACGTGTCTCTCCGTGTACAGGTGCGGTGAGGACTCTCCTCAGGCCCGTCAGCTCTTGTCTCTGTCGTTGGACCGGACCAGTCACACTCTGCTGCTGGCCTTCCCCTCATGTCTGGTCCGTGTGCCCACGTCCCGCTGCCACCTGCACTCACGCTGCATGAAGTAAGAGTCACACAGCCACTTTTATGTCTCATAGTGTTCTTCCTGTCCCTGGATGTTTCTTTGGCTGATAACTGGGTCAGTTTGAAAGTAGCAGTGGACCTAAGCCAAGACACTGTTCACTCGCCAACTTTTGTTTTTGCCTTGTGCTCTCACTCCAGATTTACACACTTAATTTATCCCACTGAAATATGTTGAGATTGTGCTGTCGTAGCAACCACAAGGGGAAAGTGTTTGTCAAATTACAGATAGCTTAATTTTAATTATGGAAGCTTTCTCCCTTGGATATAGCATTTAGCTTGATAAAAGAGGCCTGAAGATCATCTTGATCTAAGCTTGTTTGTAATAAAATAGATGATTTATTATGAATGCCATGAAGGCATTTGTTTATTACTGCACATGTGGGAACAATGTTTCAATAATGTGACCCTGAATCCCACAGCAACCATAAATCACGACCAGACGCTTGAAGCTAAAACAAGCTGCAACTAAAAATAGAAAATGTGACTACTTTTCAAAACAAATCACAGTTTAGTCTCTTTATCCTCCTTTTTTTAGTCTTTTATCCTCCAAGAGGATATACAGAAGTGTTCATAAGACTGTCAGCAGGCCTGACTGTAGCTAATGACGACCTTGATAGAAGTTAGAAAGCTTTGACAACCTGTAACCTAGCAAGTATAGCTTCTGTGTTCACAGCTGGACTGTTGCTTCCCAGGGTTTCACTTTTGGATTTCCCACTGATTTAAAGAAAAAACTAAACTAAACTAAACATCACCAAAAAAAATCAGCTGTAACACTTTACTTTAGAGGTCCGCAAATTTAATCCCACTTAGGTAATAATTAGACAAAGTTTTTTCTCATTTCTTTGAAATAACCCCCGAAATTTCATGATAATTAGGTGAAAATGAGCACATAACTTCAGTCCAGATTCTGTTTTGCAGTGCGCCTGTACTCACAGTGTCTATCACAATCAGGTAAGGCCAATTAACAACCCCACTCTTGGTGAATATCACATCTGAAGCCTTCAGTTGTATCATGTAAAACATTATAGGTCTAATCATAAAGGTTTATCATTTTACATGTGATCTCAATTATGGATATCAACAAACTTGGTACTAAAGAACTTGGTGAAATTAAATAACAAATAGCTAACTATCAACTGCTTATTGGGAAATTGAATTATTCATTAACATTTCAAAGGTAATTATCAGAGGAAACAATGAACCTAACTTCTGTTTTCAAGAACTAAGCAGATATTTATCACCTGCTTCTCTGGAAATAACAGAAACGTTGGGAAACTTCTAAAAACATTTTGGGGTGGGTTGTGATTTAACTTCAAATAATTATTTGCTAATCGTCACCTTCCTACCTTGCAATTTGGAGTAAATTTCAAAGAAACTAAAAAAAACGACAAAAAAATAAATTTGGACATTATTCTAAAGAAGTTATGTGGTCATTTTAAAGAAATAAGATAAAACTTTGTCTAATTATTACCTAAGGGTGATGAAGTTTACTGACCTCTAAAGTAAAGTGTTATCAAATCATCTGCAGTGAGAGTCAGGTCATTTCTCATCTTTCTCTGTTTTCTTGGTTTGTGTGCAGGAGTTGTTTAGCCTCCAGGGACCCGTACTGTGGCTGGACCAGAGGCAGCACCTGCTCCTTCCTGAGACCAGGCACACGGTGAGGACAAAACACTCATGGACACACACTCACACACATGCCCACACACACACTGGCCTCTAGAATAGAATAGAACTTTATTGTCATTGTAACAAGTACAAAGAAATTGAATTCACAGCTGCACTTCCTTGTGGGGGGACATCAGGCCTTTCACCAGTTAGCACTGACATAGCGTTGGTGACTGATGTTTGCTCTGTTAGCCATGTCTGTGAATAGCATGATGCTACTCTGCCCTCTGGTATTCCCTCTGTTGCTGGGTTAGCACAGCTAGCTCGTCCATCTTATTGGAGATAGATCCATCTAAGGACAGGTCCATATCATCACTTCTTAGCTCACACCTGAGAACCAGCACGTCGTCCTCACCTCCTTCTCCTCACCTTGTGTGGAAACAGCAGGCCCTGCACCAGTTAGCATTGACATGCTATAGGCTGCTAACAGCTGATTTCACATGTAAACAATGCAGCCATGGTTACATGTAGGATCTCCAGACAAACACAGGAGCAAAAATAGTAAAAATATAACTGAAGCCACAAAAAGTTTGGTGTCCATGACCAACAAATGAGCCATTCAAAGTAATGATCCACTCCAAATACAAAGATTACGAAAAAGAGACAAAAAAAATGAGAAGAAACGGACAAAGAAGAGTGAGCTGCTGCAAAAGGCAGCCATAGCTAACAGGGCGGCGCCTACCAACATATACCATATCAACGTTGACTGATGAAGTAAAACCATGCTGTATGTCATATCTGGAAACGTTAGGCCACCAGGTCAGGGGCTTTGCTGTGGCTCAGTGGTAGATTTAGCTGTTTCTCAATGAGATGGTTGGCGCTGTGATCCCATTTGCACTTTCACATACCACAGTTTCTTTGGGCAAGGCACTGAACCACCAAATGCACCTGTGGTACAGCCAGCAGTGTGTGAATACTCATGAATGTACACTTTATAGAGCATCCTCTGCTGTTTTATTTAGAGATGAAAAGATGAGAAAAGTGTTCTTAAATTACAGTCAACTAACAATTTCTATTTACTGTACTGTGAATATTACAGTAAAATGAAAAGGAACGTGGTCACAGATATGTAGATAGTTGCTCTTTATTTCAGGTTAGTCTTTAACTGGAATTTCTGTCGCAATCCCTAAAATAACAAATAAAATACAATGAAGGAGACAATGGTTTGTGAACAGTTAAACATGTACACACTCGGGTTTATATATTCTAACTTAAAGTTGACCATTATCATTTACAAAACCTCTCTAGTTTGAGTAAATATCCGTCAGTGTTAGATATTCTTCTCATATCTGGGCAGGAAACCAAATCTAAACTTTTTAAAGAGTTTAATTTGGTGAAGTGTAAAAGCTTTCTTTTGCTGTGTCTCATTAATGTGTGTTTTCTGCTCTCATAGTTACAAAATGTTATTTTGGCCCAGCCACACTAAAGCATTTAATGTTCTTCCAAAGAAACAGAAGCTAACATTCCTCCTTTGTGTTATATAATCCTTTTTTTAATGAAGTGTGAGAAAATGTAGAAAAATTGAACCAATTTTAGATTAAAAATCACCATTTATTTAAAAAAGTTATTATTTTATATGTTTGTATATTAATCATGGAAGCCAATGTTACATCATACTGATATCATGTAAACCAGTGGGTGTAGTGTATTCAGTGATGAATACTAAACAAAGACATTGATCAGTGACTGTTAATGGAAATGAAAGAGAAGCTTTCATTCTGCTTCATACATCTTTAATCAAGTGAAACAACAGTTGTGCTGAAGGCAGTACGTCTAATAGCAGTGGTGTCTGATGATCATTATGGTTTGGTGGTTGGGCTAACAAATACATCAGACCTTTAAGTAGTTAAAAAGCCGCAGAATCAACGTTTCACATGAGATGAAAGTTACAACACGATACTTTAACACCATAGAGAGAAGTGTCTGATACCAGAAAACTGTCTCTACCTGTCTTTGTCTTCCCTCCTTGCCTTGTATTTCTTTACCAGCTTGTTATGTCTCTCTGTAGCGATGGGGAAACTTAAAAGCCACCTATTACATAGCTTAGTGTGATTTCTTTCTGTGAGCTGTGCTTTAAAACTGCTTTCTAATTTTGCCGGATAAATGTTTTTAATTCAAGCTGTGACTCCTCCAAAACACTAACATGGGGGTAAAAGAATGAAGTCCTTGCAACACAAACTGTTTACCTTTGATTGAAACAAAGTACCAAAAAAATTTTCAATGCTTTGTTTCTTAATTTTGTCCTATTTTTCTTTTACGTAATTGAGTAAAGTGGATGATATAGAGTTTGGCCTGAAAAGAATAATCCCATTTAGGAGATACTTGTTTTTACTTACTTTGAGTCTCTTGGTTGTCCCAAAATCTTAATTTAACTGAAGAGTATTTTCTGAATCTGTACAAAGACGTGAGGGCTGAGCCCAGCCAGCTCATTCAAACCAGTCATCCCAGTTTATCCGAGTGAAACACTAAACCCAATGTTGCTCTGTGCTCCCATCAGTACCTGTTGACTGACCCTGACCTTTGACCTCCTGACATGGAGCCAGAAATCAATAACCAGATCAATAGTGTATCCTGTTACACTGTGATGACACATCAATAAATGTCATATATTTTTAAGGGATCATTATTAACAAATGTGCACTTACAGGCACTGTTTACTTTGCAGCTTGGAGCTGATTGTAAAAAATCAATTCCTGTTTTTATTTTAGCTCTTTCCAGTCAGGTTTGATGACAGATAATAAAAACATGACAGAGGTCACGTGATTGTAGATAAAGTAAATAGAGAGCGTGGTGAGATGTTGTGTGACGTCTGTGCATGAAGAGACTTCTCTGATGTTCTGATCTGTGATCTCTCCATGTCTGCAGGCTGCCTTTTCAACAAGATGTGGAATATGGAAACGCCTCCTCCCACCTAGGAGACTGTGATGGTGGGTTGCAGCACTATGACATGGATGCTTCTGTCTATGTAGTGGACTGAGAGCAGGCTCCCCCTAGTGGCTAAATCCCTTGTTACACCTGTCCACTTGTCACTGAACATTTTGTCCTGAAAAAAAAATCTTAGACTCCTTCTAGTCAGAGAATTTTTGCAACAAAATTAAAATTCAAGCTCATTGTAATTCTCTGAGGTGTGGTGTGATTTCCTCCACACGATCCGGCTAGATCCAGTCTACCTTGCTTTTAGAAAGCAAGTGTTTTAGCACCTTTGTCAGTGCTGAATCAGGTGGGAGTGGAGCTGGGATTCTGGTTTCACTTTTTGCAGGTCAGAAACGCTCCCAGTGTGAGACAGTTTAATTAGGGAGGATGTGAGAGGTAGATAATACATTTCCTGCACAACGGGAAATGATACATCCTCCTGGTTATGCAGCTTTGTTCTCCACATCAGAGGGAAATGACCAACGGTCACTGGAAACAGAACAGGAAATAGTATAAACAACTGATGAAATGCTGAAGTCACTTTTTTTAAGGGGCTCAGATGTCACTGCAGAGGAGCTCTTTGATCCGTGATCTAGGATTCAGAGTCAGGAGAAACATAGAAAAATCCATATTGTAAGGATTTTGTTTTCCGCCAACTGTAAGAAACAGAGATCAGTAAGAGTCAGAGGTGCCAGGCTGCAGGCCTGACGGACTCGAGGCGGTGAAAAGCACAGCAGAGGCCAAGCCAGGGGCCGGCGTGTGCTGCTGTGTCTGCAGATGGGAGTGATTAGAGCTGGGTGGAAACACTGAGGTAATGGTATGTGCTGAGAGGAGAGAGCAGAGACTCTCCCTCCTACCAGGGTGGAAAGTGTGGGGAGAAAAAGAGAGTCAGCTGCTGTGGTCTGAGCCGTGCTGATGACAAGTGCAGGCCTCTCTGAAACCTGGAGCCTGTAGAGCCTCAAGGCCAGACTGGAGAGGGACTGAGCACTGTGATCACCTTTAATGAGTGTTAATGCTTCATACTGAATCAATAAGCACAAAGAAGAAGTAACTCTATATTTTATGATGATGACAGTCGGTTTAAAGTGCACCCTGTGGACAGACGTTTAAAAAAGAGGAAGCTCATTGTTCTTCTAACGTCGTCTTTATCACGTTGTCTTTGTCTCCAGGGATCCTGCAGCAGAGTTTGCTGATAGAACCAGAGAGCTTGGTCTCACTCAACCTGCTTGTGGCGTCTGCAGTCTCTGCGTTCACCATCGGGGCGGCGCTCTCCGGCCTCGCCGTTTGCTGGATCATGGCCCACAAGCCCAGAAACCGCCGCCACACCAGCTCTCAGTCTGCCATCCAGCGGCGTGAAAGAAGCCTGCTCAGTAGCGGCGGTGGGATGGGAGGCTCTGTTCTTAGCGTGACAAGACAAGGAGGCGGGGAGCGCCCCTGCACCCAGAGCGGGGAAACCTTGTTTGTCATGCCCAACGGCTGGGTGAAGTCAGGGGAGCTGGATCCAGGTTTCCTCCCGACCCCAGAGCACACACCCCAGCAGAAACGCAGAGGCCTGCGCCTGTCCGACTCCAACTCTGGAGGGTGGGACACCAGCCAGACGTACCTGGGAGGAGGCTCTGTGGGTCTGGGCTCCCCCTGCCGTATGCCCCCCTCCGTCTACCTGACCACCAGACTCTTCCAGCAGGGGGGAGGCGGGAGACACGGCTGCGAGGGACGGGGGAATGACACACCGCGCCAGCACTATGTCTGCCTGAGCAAGCAAGACAAAGGAGGAAAGGGGACGCCCAAAGCCCCTCTGAGGAAGTCTGCAGGGGAGTATGTGTACCCGATGACCCCACAGGACTCACCCGAGCGCCGGAGGGTGGTCTCAGCACCCAGCGCCCCCATGGAGTATAGTGAACCGCTGCCTTTGCGCTGGCCTGCCCCTGAAGGGTACATCCTCAGCAGCCATGGCATGGTCCCCGTCCCTCTGCCTCCACCCTCCATGCCCCCTCCCAGCAGCCAGGCCTACATGTCCCAGCAGCACACCCCCGGGCTGACCCGGGCCCTGCTGAGGGGGGCTCTGGAGAGAGGAGAGCTGGGTGAGCTGGTGGATTTGAGCCAGCTGATGAGCAAGAAGAACTGCAGTGACAGGACTCAGACCGGCCAGTGACTGTTCACCACATGAAGAAAACGTCAGAACTCTGTTTTTGTTTACTCAGATCTCTCTCCTTCCTCATCCTGTCCACACTCCTCTTCCTCCATCTTTCTCCAAATTCTCTCCTCCTGATATCTTTATTTGTCATTCAGCCCCTCTGCTCTCCTCTGTCAGTCTCTCAGGCACACACACACACACACACACACACACACACACACACACACACACACACACACACACACACACACACACACACACACACACTTGCACTCACACACACCACCCCTCTCCTCCCTTGATGAGTGTCTCGTCATGACTGGCTGCTGGCTCTGCCACTCATACCCTGGCTCACGCTAATTGGTTCGGTGGGCTGAGGTTGTTGCTGTGTCTGCATTGCAGAGTTGCCTTTCTCTCTCCTGCAACTGAGCGGTGGCAGGAGGAGGGAGGGAGGATGAGGGGGGAGGAAGAGAGAAAGGAAGAGAAGAGGGACAGCAGAGCAGGGGGCCCGTAGAGGATGTGGACAGAGACAAAGATGGACATAGCACTTAAGAGCTGCCTTCTCTGTGCAGATTGACTGTGGCTGCAGGAGTGGAACGCTCTCCCTCTTGGATCACATTAACAAGACTGCCACCCATCTGTTCCCCCTCTGTATTACCTGTTGGTCTGTTTGCCAACAAGGTACTTTAGGTGAAATTGCAAAATCTAAACATCATGAGGCTGGAGGTGACTCACCCGGCAAATAAACCGACTGTAAAAACAACTTTAATGGATGATGAGGAAAGATAAAATCCTCCTCTTTGTATCTTTTTCCTCTTTGCAGCACACGCAGAAGATGCTAATGCGTTCTTGTACAGGTGACAGAGGGTATTTAGTATTCTGTGTACAGGAGAGGGAAGACGTGTGTGCTAAAATGCCTCCAACCTTGTCTCACAGGGATACGGGACCATAACTCACGTCTTTCTGAAGCAGAGCGCAGGACTGAAATGTCAGCACTATTTCTGCCAACTGCATGCTCTCTGTTCGTTTGCCTTCTTACACGCCATGTACTCTTTAATGACCAATAATTTCGTGTGGACGTCTGGGGAGATTGCGCCCAAACGCTGGATCTTCTACAAAGCAGGAGCAGGACTGGGAAAAGACAGAAAGGTGGAGAGGTTTTTTAGAGGGTTTAAATTAAACGCACTGCAATATACGAACACTCTGTCCTTCACCGTCACCTGAGGGTTTCTCTGCACGTACACACATATCCATTAATGACCCATTATAGAACTCAGTCTGGTTTTATTGGGCAAAATTTCCCCCATAAGCCCGCAGTGGGTCAAGGTCCCGCAGACGTGACACAGTACAAAGTGACAGTTACAGTGGTGATGATTGAAACAGCAGGCTTAACTCTGAGCCAATGGGGGTAATGGAAATGTTCCCAGCAAGCAAATGGGACTGTATATTCAGTCCATCAAAGTGTCACAGCACCGGACACTTATAGATCAACACAACATGGTACGAGTGTGTTAGCGGGAGATGAAGGTCATAAAAACAGACGAGATAAAGAAGTGAAAAAGCAAGTAGAAGTCGATGAAATGAGGAGTACCAATAACAAGAAGTGAGAATTTGATTTATTTGGCCCCAATTTTCACTTTTCCCTGTCGAGAGTCGACAAATGAATGAAGCTGACGCTCACCCTGCAGCAATATATGATTTATCTGTACATAGTGAACTTTACTTTAGATAAAATGAAAACGTAAGACACAGCAGCTCATAAAAAGATGAAGGTGCTAGCTTGCAAACAGGAATGAACAACTTTCATGTCATTATAACTATAAATGAGTGAACGGTTTTCTGCTCCAGATTAAAATTGGCAAACCCCCTCAGTTATAACAGTGTCTTCTTCTCATACCATCCAAATGCCAAGTTATGAATGATCAACTGATGCCTGCTCACTGAAGCAAAAACACAAGGAGAAACTTGTTTTTAAGTGCCATGAAGATGGTTTTAGTCAGCGGGTTGGAGATCTGATTACTGCAGTATCTTTCTGATATTTTGCCTTTGACCATATATGCTGAATGTTTTATTTTTTTATGTCTATGGTGAGTCTTAATGTGAAACCCTCTCCTAGCTCCGTCACTCTGATGAATGTCTCAGTGTTGGAAGGTCTGTTTGTGAACTACTCAGAAACGCCATGAATCCACGCGTACATACTGTAAATATGTAAAGAGTAATTCCTACACCTTGTCATGCCCTTTATGATTACACTGTCATGTGTTCACTGATGCCATGACATGGACTGAGTCTATTTCAGGACAGCTGCTGTGTAAGTACAGTGACATAGAAGTAGTTCAAAGGCAAACCTTCACACAGCTTAAAATACTGCGAGGAAACACTACTACTCATTTACTGTGTCTCAACTTTGTGTCCTGTTTATTATTTAAAGAGCTGCAACAAGTTAATTTACACATAAAAATATATATATATATTTTTTAGTGGAAGTTTCATTTAGCAGGGGCGTATGTAGACTTTCTTGACAGGGGTGGCCCAGCTAGGGCATTGACTTAGGGTGGCCACACGCTAGAAGACTTTAGGCCTGATTTGTCTCCCCAGTGATCAGGGGGGCATGGCCTGAGCCAGGGCCTGAGTCAGGGCTTGTCATAACTAGTTATTTTTCCAAAGAATCTTTAATTATGTGGCGTCAGTACAGCTGCATCAAAGCCTCACTGAGTGTTTATTTTTGTTATGAAGTCAAAGCCTCTGATCATGAGTTTCTGTGAGAACTTGTATCCGAAGAATCCCAACTGTAAGTGTGTGGTGTAGCAGTAAAATGGAAGTTCTTAGTGTGCTTAATTAAGGATTTTTACGATAAAAAAAAACTGGTCTGAACCATAGACTGTATAAAACATGGATGTAGTCTCACCGACTTCACCCATCTGTTTCTGAAACGGAAAATGAAGCACATCGGCTAAAGCAAGGGCTTCGCCTACAGCCATAGGGCGCCTGTTGGTCACGTGACCCTGAGCTGTGCCTCTTATTGGGGGAGCTCGCGATCTTAATATCCTCCGAACGGCCAAGTTCGAAAAAATTCACCCCCGTTCAGTGGGTGTAATAAAATTAGCGACTCAGACAGGAGACGTTTTTTGAACCAGGCTGTAAATAGGTTCATTTCTGCTTTGAAAACTGCTTTTTTTGGCTTGGTGTGAGAAACAGCAGAATTAAGCACTTCCGCATTGTCTCATATTCTCAGACCGGAGGTTGCCGCTTGGTCTGAACTGTCTTAATGTAGTTTAAAGATTGGAGAAGATCTTAAAGTCCTCTAGTCGTGTGGCTGGCCTTTTACAGGGGTGACATGTAGATGTGTGTAAGTACATACATACACTTACACACGGGAACTCACAAGTTTTGGTTTGTTTTTTTATACCCCTTAGAAGTAGGTCCAAAATCACAAAGCAAAAATAGGAGAAAGGGGAAAAAAACTTCAAGCAGCCTCTTGCATCTCAGCATATCCAAAAGAGGATTTTTTTTTCAAGCAAGTCCCGCCCTGTCAAGACAAATAACCAATCAGATTTCAAATAGGGCCTCTGCCTCCACAAGCCTACCCTCTGACATTGTCAGGCCGTCACTGCTTTTGGTCATGAAAGTATTCAAGGATTAAACTGTTGGTCGGACAAAAGAAGCAAAATGAAGTCATCACTTCAGATTCTGGGAACTCCCTGACCTAAAGACTTTAAGATTCAATGTTAAATTATGAACACTAACAATAATAATAGGAATTATCTTTTGTTGCAGCCCTGTTTTGCTGTTTTGTGATCATCTGTAACATTACCAAACCAACTGCCATACTGGAGGATCTTGAAACTACTCATCAGCATCCTGGGAGAATGAATGTATTCATCTCTTTTCTGTTTGTGCTCTTTCTACTGTGCAGTATTACAGACAAGCACAACGACTTTTCTTTCTCTCTGTTTTGCATTTTGAAAAGGAACTGTTTTCTGTATCATTTGTGAATAGTGTAAATAATCATGCTGAAGTTAAAGTGTATACGGCTGTTTCTTTTCCAGGAGGGTCTTCTGAGACTGGGCTGTGTTTGAAGTGTGAGGTTTCCTTTTTTTTCTTTCTCTCGGTGACGATGCTGTGAATAAGATGTATGTACAGTATTTACGTGATTTTGGCTGACTGCTGAGTTCAGCAGTTTCCCTGTTATTAGAGTAGAGACACAGGCAGAACTGAGCCTTCTCATTTGACTGATGCCTGCCCAGTTTTTGCAGTTGCTAAGATACTGCTGTTATAATAACCATCAATCTTTGGAGTACTGCTATTAAACGGCATTATATAACTGACTGCTAATGTTGTCGCGTTTGCTTCTGAATGCACTCATTGAAATAAATGCATACCATTACAGCACAGCTGAAGGCAGCACACAGATAAACACATTTAAAGCTCTATTTCATCGTGAGTTATGTGTGTATCATTACTGTCGTTTATTTTTGGTAAATGAGGCTCGTTTTTCATCTGTTTGGCAGTTTGAAACTTAAAAGGAGGCAGCTCCAGAGAAGCATATCCCTCTAAAACAAAAAGCAGCATTTACATTTCTGACCACAAGAGGGAGCTGGACACTGGCCTTCAGCTGCTTAAGGAGTGGAAAGCTTCAGCCCCCATGGGTGCCCGAGCATTTACAGAACATGTTCTGTGCTGCTGAGCAGAACACAGACTGTACAGTGATTGTGATGTGCATTCAACCTTCAAGAGGAGCAGTTTTTGTTTGGACCCGAAACATTTTAGCTTGATCACAACTCTAAAAAGAAAAAAAAAGTGCAGCCAGAGTTTAATGTACTATCTTAAGAAGAAACCTCAGTATCTCCTGAGGGGGCATTCATTACTCACAAACCAGGTCCTGTAGTCATGAAAAGATGTCAGAGTGGGGAGGCTGTATTCAGAAGAAGGGTACCCTGAGACGAGGAAGAGACTTATTCACCCTCTGCATCAAAGGTCCTACGACTACAGACTTTGTTGTTTGTTGTTTGTACTGCAATAATTTCATCATCATCATCATCATTTGAAAAAGCATGATGTTGCGCATTGGCCGTGAACACTGATCTGACTGTCCTAGATTGATCTGGTTATGTTTAGTGTTGTGACTCATGAAGTAATGTACCATAACCAAGTACAGCCAACAGTGCAGATAAATGGGGTTAAATTCTACCTTTGTGATGAATGCACATTTATAACACTGTGCACTGAAAATCAAACAATTCAATCCTTAATATTAATTACCAAACAAAGATATGGTTAGCATGATCTTCCTTGTTACATCAAGGTATTTTTCTTTTATTGAAATGGGGAATTTCGGCTGTAATCTAATGTTAAGGCAAAAATTGTAAAAGCTGAATATGTCTACAGCATGTAGTTAGGTTAAAAAGTCTGGTGCCAACATGAGAATACACTGGGCTCCTTCTGACTGACTACAAGGCTTTAACAAAGATTACACACAGCACTAAAGATTATTAGAAACTGACATGGATTATCTGGATCACTAACACACCCTAAAGGTCTTGAGGAGATCACCTAGCAGTGTGATGTACGGGTGTAACAAATCAAGTTACATTCTCTGTAAATACTGACATTATTAACATTACTGTAAAGATAAACACAGTTCAAGGTAACACGTTTATCAAATGTGCCCTTTAAGTCATATTAAACCTCAGAAAAAGTTCTTCATAAATGTTAAGCATTTTATGTAATGAAAATAAAAAAAGAATACAAATTTCAAAAATTTCCTAAATCTTAAGCAGGATTTAGATTAAATGGTCTCCTTTAAAGAAATGAGAGACCTTAAATTAATCACCTAAGGTAACATTTCCGTAAAGCTCATGGTCTAATTAGACAATTTTATGTACTCAAAGAAAATGTGCTAATTTTATAGAGTATGATTGAATTGAAAGTGAAGTGATGCAGCAGGTTGTGTTTTACATCATGACTGACATAACTTCACTGAATTCCATTTGTAGAACCAAGTACTGATTCAAGTAAAATCAAACTCATCCTTGAACACAGCATTGTAAGTTTATATAATATGAAATAAACAGAGGTGTCAAAAGTATTCACATTCGTAGAAGTACAGATACTAGGGTTTAGAAGACTTTTGTAGAAGTTGAAGTATCAACTCAAGCTTTTTACTTAAGTAGATGTGTAAAAGCACTGGTTTTAAAAATGCTTAAAGTATAAAAGTAAAAGTAATTTAAAAGGGGGAAAAATGCTGTTAAGGTCAAAAGCTGAGGCTGTGCCACAGGGGCCTATAGTTAATATAGTTCATCCCCCCTCCTGAGTCTCTGCCACAGACATCTTCATCCTATACTACTTACGTCTGTTATGTCGTTGCTGAAGAGTGGCGTGATTTGTGTCATGTGCAGGTGTGATGGATTGTGTACAAACCAATAGGGTGTTGGAATGGTTTTACATTTATACATCTCATCCATCCACAATCAAATTCACTCTTTCCAGATAATGCCATTTCAGCAATTTTAGGATAGGTTTTTACTTTTTTTTGCTGTCTTTTTGAACAAGCTGGAATGAAACAGGCAATTTTAAAATGTAAGGAGTAGAAAGTAAAGATATTTGTCTGAAAATCTGAGAAGTAGAAGCAAAAAGTTGGCTAAAAAATAATTACTCAAGTAAAGTATAGATACCCCAAATTTTTACTCAAGTAAGGTAACAAAGTCTTCTTACTTAGTTACTTGACAACTCTGGAATTATGCTAAATTTAGAAGAAAAAAAAAACTTTGAGATTTTGTTATTAAACAAATGAATATTTATTTCCACATAAACACACACAAAAGTACCGAAAATTGGTACCATAACGTTTCAAATGTGAAAGATACCCAACACTATGACTGACCTGTGATTGCTACCACAGTAAGTCTCATGGAGTCTTTTATCTCCAGAATAAAAAAACAAGTCATTCAAACAGGGGACCAACCAAAACTGAAAAATGTTTCTCCTACTTTTACTTTATACTATTTGTGAATTAAAGCTGAGAGCCACACTACCCATCATTCAGCTGTTTGACTGGCTCTGGGTGCATCAGAGGACTCCATGCGGTAAGTTATCTTTTTCAATAAGAAATAGTAGCTGATGGAGTCAAGGCAGCAGTTTGAAGCGGCGATCCATTCAGATATAGACAAAAACAGATGTTCTGACAGGGGATCTGAAGGTGGTGTGCCAAAGCTGAGGACTGCAAACCTGATGTGAATGGGTGTGTAGCAGAAGATAAACACAACCATGTTTGCTGTTACAATGCTGATTGAACTCTTCCTCTTTCCTGACTTGGTGTTTTTGTCTTTTAACAGAATACTTAAGATCTGACTGGAACAGAAAACAACGGTCAAGAGTGGAAGAAGGAAGCCTGCAAAGACCAGCATGAACCCAAACTGTAGGGTAATACCCTGATTTTTGCATCTTTCAAAACAAGAGCATAGCTTGTCAGGGTAGTTCTCCTCTCTGAAAATGGCACATATTGTCAACACAAACACCCAAATAGCCAAACAAACAGCAAAAGCAGTCATTTTCCTCTTCCTCCATGCTCTGGCACGCAGCGGGAACCTTACAACCAGGTATCGATGCACACTGATGGCTGTTGAGGTGAAAATGCTGGCGTACATGTTGATGTAATGTGTGTTGACAAGGAACGTACAAAAGTAGTTCTTGGGCAGGCATGAGAAAGAATCATAGATCCTTAAGGGAAGGAAGAAGATGAGGGCAGAGTCAGCTGCAACCAAGTTTAGTATGTAGATGTGGGTGTCTGTCCAGGATGCCCGCTGGGTGTAGGAGGCCCACAGAGCCGCAGCGTTGAGGAGAAGACCAAACAACAACAATGGACAGTAAGCCACACCTTGGAGAGTTTCCAGTGTGCTGGTGGTGTTGGTGGTGTTAGTGCACATACTGAGGTTACCTGCAAACATGATTAGTGTATGTTAGTTTAGAAAAATGAGATGCAAACACAGGCATTGCATAAGATACACACACACACACACACACACACGCATCCACACACACACACACACACACACACACACACACACACCCTTTTGTTTCTTTGTTATTCAGTACAGCTTTGGAAAAGTTTAAATTCCTTTAAGTCTATTCTAACAGAATTAGTTTTGCTGCCACACATTTTTTATTCTGCTTTGGAGAGCAGTACGTGCATTAAGTTTTAAATCTCTGACATGAACAGTTTTGGGGAGGTTACTTTTAAAAAGTAGTTTTTACTTGTTACATGTTCCTTATGGAAAAAGCAGTCCTCTACTGTGCTTAGTTACCCTCTATGGAAAGAAACTTTTTATGCTACTAGGCTACTACTACGCTACTTTTGTTAGGTGGCGCCCTGTTGGCTATGGCTGCCTTTTGCAGCAGCTCTCTCTTCTTTGTCCGATTCTTGGAATTTTTTCATTTCTTTTTTGTAATCTTTGTATTTGGAGTGGATCATTACTTTGAATGGCTCATTTGTTGGTCATGGACAACAAACTTTTTGTGGCTTCAGTGATATTTTTACTACTTTTTCTCCTGTGTTTGTCTGGAGATCCTACATGTAACCATGGCTGCATTGTTTACATGTGAAATCAGCTGTTAGCAGCCTGTAGCATGTCAATGCTAACTGGTGCAGGGCCCGATGTTTCCCCACAAGGTGAGGAGAAGGAGGTGAGGACGACGTGCTGGTTCTAAGGTGTGAGCTAAGAAGTGACGACATGGACCTGTCCTTCCATCCATCGTTGTTGGGAACGTGGGATCTATCTCCAATGAGATGGACGAGCTAGCTGTGCTAACCCAGCAACAGAGGGAATACCAGAGGGCAGAGTAGCATCATGCTATTCACAGACATGGCTAATGGAGCTAACATCAGACACCAACGCCACATTGGAAGAACTTCGCCTGCTGTGAGCAGACAGGATCCAGGAGACAGAGACTGAACAGACTGCTGAAGAAGCTCAGTCCTGGACCCTGTGGAGGTGGAGGCTGGCTGAACTGGACAATGATGGACAAGCTGTCATCATCTATTTTCTTATGGACCTTTTTACACTTTCTATACACTTTCTTACATTTGTTTTTCTTGATTGCTGCTGTGACTTCAATTTCGTAGTACTTGTTACAATGACAATAAAGTTCTATTCTATTCTATACTATTTGTTATTTTTACATTACTTTTATGGTGCTCAACTTTGGACAGAACCCCATCTCATTTCCTAATTGTGCATAGGTCTACATTAAGTTCTACTATGGAGGACATATCAGGTTATTCTCTTGTGCTCTTTATTTTGAAAAATGCCACAGAGCGCTTGACAAGAAAAAAATATGCCATGATGACTGACTGCTCTCCCCATGCTATTGGGAGAACCAGCTTCGGTGTGAAATGAGAGTCCGCTTCTATTGCGCATGCACGCAGCTGAGGCAGTATTGCTGTCAAATCGGTCCCTGGGACAAGTAATGTTGCGCCCAACTAAAAAAGGAACTTCTTTTTGTTGCTGTATTTTCAGTAGTAACAGTAGTTCAGTAGTTATACTAATTTTTACCCCAAAAAGTAGTGTAACTACTGTAAAGCATTACGTTGTAACTCGTTGCCCCCAAAACTCGACATGAGTCACAATAGGAATCTTGCAAAAAGAAAAAAAAATGTCTTGAGTTGTTGACTGAAGTTAAAGCTCCTGTGAGGAATTGCTGGTTTAGGTCAGTTTTGATGCCCCTTTAATTCTGGACAAATGACAACTCTTACCCTTTGGTAGAGTTTGTCCAGTAAAAAAGCAAGTAATTTTTATTTTATCTAAATTGTAGCTTTCATCAACAACATTATTGCAAAAAGAAAGTCTCTTGAGAGTTGTTTATCCTTGAGCCTCCCACCTTGCTGCTGTGGTTTAGATGTTAACAAAAGCTCAGCAGCAGTTGCTCTCGCTGTGGCTTTTTATGCTGATTGTCTTGTTTGCAGGTCATACAGAGGTGTATTCATTTTATTTCAGTATCCACTAGAAACTCATCACAGGAGCAAACACTGCATTTAACTGTATCCATGACATAACATACTGTGTCCATGTGGTATATTATATTATATTCTTGCTTGCGCTTGAGCATAAGTGACTGTACCATGCTAAGACGATCCTCGTCACAGTGATGGGCACTGGGGGGATTTCAACATTTTCCTTCTTGCTTTTCAGAAATTCTTGGTGCTACAGGTGATGGTTGTAAAGGTGTATGTTTACAGTAGTGGTGTTAAAAGTGGCGTTGTGTTACTCCTCCTCACATCACCTTCACTTTACAAGTGTTGTAAAATGTCTGCTTGCAGCACTTCAAACCAGTGTTGTTCACAAGTCTGGAAACATCTTTACTTTTAATGTTTTTTTTTTCTTTATTTGCTTATCTTTTTATAAGTTTTGGATTAAAACCGAGGACATCCAAAATATGTTTTTTATTGATTATTCAAAGTAGGCACTGTTCCTTTGATGACAGCATAGCGTGGTATTCTCTCAATCAGCCTCATGAAATCGTCACCTTCCATAGTTTTCAAAGTCACAGTTTACATGTGTCATTAAAGGGCTGTGAAGAGTTTGAAAGTAGTCTTGAAAAAGTCTCCCTTCCAGATATATGCCTCTTTGCAATCCACACTTTAAAATGAGATTATCAATGCCAATATTTCAGGTTACAGGTTGTTTTAAATTGCTACTTCTTAGCTTCCAGTTGACGACCAGGACCAGGTTGATTTACGGCACGTCTAGGTCTCTATGCCAACACCACACCAGCTGACAAAGTTTAGTAGTTCTCTGCTAAAAACAATTTCTGTGATTAATTTTGTTGTGATGGTGGACACTGGAGCCTAACTGTCAGACAGAAAAAGGACAGAAGAGCAAAAGAAAGATAAACGGGGGAGTGATACAGCCTGAGCTAAAGGCTAATTAGCCTTCAGCTCTGGCTGTATCACTCCATAACACAGGGGCCAAACTGTTAGTGATAATGTTCATTCCAACCCACAGTCAGCAGTTATTCTGCAGTGGTCTATTCAAACTTGAGAGTCTATCAATAAAATGAAGAGTGAGGTTACGTTAGCTCTGATTGGTAGATGACTGGCAGCGCATAGCTAACCAGGATTTACTGATGTTACACATTACAGACATGTCTTAGAGCACCAGGCTGCCAGCTATGCTAAATATAAACAGCTACTTTACTACTTACAAACTGACAGTGTTTACTTGTCACTTTAGCCTACAGTTACATTGGAGCACGGGGCTGATGATGTTGCTAACATTAGGCGGCTGATTCAACATTTGCTTGTCGTCATGTTTCAAACTGTAGCATAACTGTACTGATAAGTCCCTTACCTCAGCATGTTGTAACCGGTAAAAAGTTATGTACAAAGAAAATTTGTTTCGACCCGATCTCCATTTAATTCCAAAACAAACACACACCTCGCCGAGAGTAATTTAGGACAGTGTGCGGAGACTCGGGGCCACAAGGTGACGAGGGAGAGCAATCAAAACAGATCATCTTCATAGCATCTTTAATGTGTTCTTGATGTGTTAGAGACCATCAGTTGTGTAAGGACTTAAAAATTGGGTATAGTGAGAACCTCTTTTCAAGAAACAACAAATCATCATTACTTTAAGACATGAAGGTCAGTCAATTTTAAAAATTTTAAGAATTTTGAATATAAACTTAAAGTGCAGCTATAAAAACCATTAAAAGCTATGATGAAACTGGATTTCATGAGGATTTTTCTGCAGCCAGTCCCATCAACAAGGCCCCTGACCCCCACTGACCCATCCTGCAGAGATACTTGTTGTTTACATTGTGCACAGCTGCTTATTTGAGTTATCATCACAACTCCCACTTGACAGTTATCCTGTACATATGTTGATCAATCTTCACATCTTCATATTTTTGCTTATATTTTATATTTTTTATATTTGCATGCAAAACACTCTTGTCTTTTATACTCTTAACATAAATTTATCAAGCCTGTGTATTTAATTATTTGTACCAACAGACCAAGACAAATTCTTTGTGATGTAAAAATCTACTTGGCAACAAATCTGATTCTGATTCTTTTGCACCAGGCAAAGAAGACCAAGGGTTATGTCAGCTGCAGAGGATACATTTATTCGAGTTAGCAGCCTCAGAAACCGCAAATTAACAGTGTTTAGATCATAGACCACATTAATACTTTGCAGAGTTCAAGTGGCGGACACATCTGAGCATCAACTGTTCATAGGAGGCTGCATGAATCAGGCCTTCATGGTCAATTTGCTGCAAAGAAGTCACTACCGAGGAAGACCAACATCAAGTAGAAGAGAGTTGTTTGGGGCCAAAAAACACAAGAAATGAACATTAGACTGGTGGAAATCTGCAGATCTAATTTGAGACTTTTGGTCTTTGTGAGACACAGAGAAGGTGAGCGGACGCTTTGTGCGTGCGTAGTTCTCACCATGAATCATGGAGAAGGAGGAGGTGTGATGGTGTGGGGATGCTTGGCGGGCGACACTGTTAGTTTATTTATTCAAAAATCAAACCACAGCATGGTTAACGCTATATTCTCCGGCAACATGCATTTTCATCTAGCACTCCTGTTAAGGGGCGGGACCATCTTTTGTTTTTCAACAGGACAATGACCCCAAACACATGTCCATGCTGTGTAAAAGATATTTGACCAAGAAGGAGAGTGATGGAGGGCTTTGTTTGATGATATGGCTTCAACAATCACTCAACCTAAACCCACATTGAGATGGTTTGCTGTGAGTTTGATTACAGAGTGTAGGAAAGATAGTCAGCAAGTACTCAGCACCCCTGGGAACTCTTTTTTGACTGTCGGAAAACCATTGAAAGTGACGACATCATGACGCAGACAAGAGGATACCGAGATACCGTGGCTACTTTCAAGAATCTACAAAATAAAACACTTTTTTGGCAACATAACTCCAACTAGAAAAGCAATCAGAGTGCGCAGACCTCCACCAAGCATACTGTGATTGTCACCAACACTTTAGTCCTACTTTAATGTTATACTCCCTTTCAGCAGACTGTCTGCTACAATTTGGTGTTAGTTGCAGGTTTGTATGATAATTTGTTTCCTGACAGTGTTGAAAATTATGATGACCCAGTACATATTTCATATTCCTGATCTTAGTATCCAGAATATTTCCAGGATCTGGATCGTACTTTTACATCTGTCAGAAATTATGGTGACCTTGTCTTGTTTTGTTTTGCAAAACAATCTGACCATTTATCATGGAGTTATACACATATGGTGAAAACGGCCCTATCTCACAATGATAAAGAATCCTATAAAAAAGTCCTGGATCCAGACGGTGATCTGGATCACCTCCAAAATTTGATCACTTCCTCCTTATCCCATTTTGAGCATTTCCTGAAAATTTAATCAAGATCTGTTTGTTGATTTTTGAGTTATGTTGTTCACAGATAACCGCTCCCAAAAACAGAACCTCCTTGGTGGAGGTTAATATGATCGGTCATAATTTTGATGTGTTCATTAATAATCTACAGTGTGTGAAATAGTGAAAATAAAGAAAAAACACGCAATGAGAGAGTGTTCCCAAACTTTTGACTGGTTCTCGATTAAACATTCAAGCTACCTTGGCGCTTAAGTTGTAATCGCGTGTGCAGGATTGATGTATCAATACATCTGTTTACATGTCTGTAGAAAATTTTAACATCTTCCTATACCAAAAATAAACTTTTAAACCTTTACCAGCCAATTCTGATGCTCTGGCAACAATCTTGTGCATCCTCATCATTTATTTCATTAGTTAATGTGTCGTGTTTTCCCCCCACATGGTTTCACTTTCTGTTCTTTAAAGTGTTCAGATTTTCAGAAAAAATAAAATAAAATTGAAATAAAATACAGACAATTTGAACAATTGGAGCAACCAAAACTGTCTTTGGACATACAAGTATTTTTGATATTTATAAAACTTCTCAAAATAATGTTAACTTCTCTTTTTCATACTTAAAAATAAGATTTGATGGCTGCTTTGTTGTTTTTAAAGAAGAACTAGCCGTTGTGGTCTGCTTTCTTTAATCATCTATTGTTGATCATGTAATGCTAGTATCAGTATCTTGGCTTCTCAATAGAAAAGTTGGGGTCGCAACAAGCGGCCATTATTACAAGACGTGAGAGAAAACAAAGTAAAAACAGAAAGAGTGAGAATATAACTGGTGTCATGTGTTAATAATTCTCAAGAGTTTACGGTCACATCAATGGATAACCCCCCAAAAAACATTGAATTACTCTTTGATTAGAATCACAAAACAAAAAGCTAACTTACCAAATCAGATTTTCACCTTTTCATGAACTCTGTTGAACTGACGTGAAGCTATCGGCAAATCCTCTACACAAAGCCCAATGTGAGAGTTTTAACTTTGTGTTGTTTCTTCTGTTTCGGTGTCAGGCTGTGGCTTAAAGTGAAAAGTAGGAACCAGAAGAGGAAGGGGTACCTGCTAAACAGTGAACCACAAACAGAGTTTATCACGTAGCTTCAAAGTGACATTTGTTTGTTTCTGCTTGATAGGCCAATGAACTAGAAACAAATGAACATGCAGATAAAACTGGAACTGACAGTCGTGGGCTGAAGGCTTCGAAGTGGTGTATTGGTGTCCCAGTTAACTACATGAAAATCTTACAAGGTAGTGAATGGTTATTAAACAGTGCTGCTGTGTCTTCATTTCTGAGTTTAAAAAAAAAAAAAGGTGTTCTGTGTGATTCAACAATCCAGCAGCAGCAGTGAAAAGGAAAAAACAAGCTGTGCTCTGAAACGGAGGTGAGCGCACAGGTCAAGAGCTTCACTGACAAAGCCAGACTAGAAAAGGAAATTGTAGTATAAATCTTGTCTTTGTGCAACAGGCACGACTTCGAACATAACCTCTCCACTCCTTTAGCGGCTAGACTGTGATGAGACATTGGTCAGTACTTGGTTCTGTTGGCCTACCAGGGGAGAGAAAACATTTCTATGGATGAGAAACCAACTTTTTGAGAGTAAAGGTTTGGAAAGATTGTGTCAGAGTCTTTATGTGAGCCATGGTGGGGGGACTGTTTGTCTCAAGCATATTTTTCCAGCTGTCATCATCTGAGCTGCAAAAATAGCCTGCGAGTCCTTTGAGCTTGATAACATCTAACCATCATAGACTCCATGTTTGAAACTTTGTGAACAAAGAAACCTTTGAAAAGATGGTTCTGGGTTAAATGACAAACTGAGAATGGAAAAAAAGATATGTAACACTCAAAGACGTTGTTTACCTCCTTTCAGCTTTTTGCAAACCTCTCATTTAGTTAACCTATGTCCTCATTAAATATGCAACAATAAAGGACTTTGATTGGACGCTAAGGGCGCAGCAGAGCAACAAATGGCTTCCTGGAAAGAGTGTTTGTGTTTGTGACACTCACCCTGCTTTGTGGGGCTGCGTGCGTTGCTCATGTTTTGCTTTGTTTTTGCATACAGTAACCATGTCCAACATCAACTGCTTGTTTGTCTTGTGGTCTCTGATTCACTTGTTCGTGGCCGAGGGCGTGTATGCCGCACCAGAGTGACTAAGACTGAGAGTTTCAAGACGAAAGAAGTGAACACTGATCAAACATTATGCTGACATTAGTAAAGAATGTTTCGTTTTTATCTTATATACCCTAAGGTTATGATCATTTGAACATTTGGGTTTATGAAATCAGATAGCTAAACATTTACTGAAATTGCTTGTCTGCAGTAATCATGGACTTTGGCCACATGAGACCAGATTGAACTAGATGAATCATCAGCTTCATAACCTTTATGGGTCCAGCTCGGATTCATGTATTTGAATACAGACAATGATGGGCAAATTGAGTCCTGGTTTGAAGCACACAGGCATTCAGACCAGGGTAGGTTGGGTCGGGGTTGAAAGAAAAGGAAAAACAAGGCTGATGAGAAGCTCAAAGCTAATAAATGAATGTGTACAATGACTTTAGGGACAGCTTCAGCAACAAGTTGAGAGATTTTCTTGTCATTTTATTGGTCCTCCATGAAGACCTGGTCTACATTGGTAAATCTATGATATATAGGCAATGCCTTGTGACCAACTCAACAGGGTAGACAGAAACAATGGGAGAGACTGACTTTGTCACTTTTTTACTTTCCAGTAGTTTTGAAATGGTGTGTCACATGAAATGATTAGAATAAATCTGAATGTTGATAAAGGATGGAGCTCTGGTTGAGGAGGTCTGACATGGCAGGGATGGCCAAGCGGTGTACTTCGTTGACTATATAATATGAACATAGTCTCCATGATGTCATCGAGCTGATTCTTAAGAAGAGTTTTGAAGCCTATCGTCGCCAGATGCCCTGATGGAAATGGTCATGCCAACCTAACTTCTGTGAAGCTAGTTTGAGGAAAAGAGGAGTTGAGGTGCGCTTTGAGCCTTATTGCTAGGACCTTCATTTCCCATCTGTCAGTAAAGTTAGCTGCGCAACTCATCATTGAGAATGAGTTATCTCAATATCTTCTGAACTTATTAAAAAATTCTTCCCTGCATAGGGTTGGCCGTAAAAGAAATTGGCTATCCAGACCAAAAATCTTTTTGATTCAGGCTTTATTTCTTTTTTTCTGTCAAGACCAGCTTTTCTGGAGTCCAGACGGTCTAGAGGTTAAGGTCGCACTGCATGAGGTTTGCCCTCACGCAGGTGCCCAGGTTTAATTCCAGCCTGCGGCCAATTTCCCGCATGTTTCTCTCCACTCTCACCCCCTTTCCTACTCTATCCACTGTCCTCTACTATCACATTAAAGGCATGACAAAGCCCAAAAATATTGTTAAAAAAATAATAAAAAGATTGGCTTTCTTTATGGGTGCTTCCAGTACTCCTGGGGTCAGCCTCAAGTGGTCACTCGAGGATTTGCAGGTTTGAGCACTTCTACATTGCAATCAGTGGCATTTCCCAAATATCTTTACAAACCATCGTTCACATTTTATAAAACTGTTAAACTCTCTGTATGTATTATTCTTTTTACCTTAAAAAGAAACCCTCCAGAGTCTCATTAAACCAATAAAAGAAGTTTGACACGTCATGGTTAAAGGCACTGACAAAAGAAAATATTCTCCATTTTAACACCATGAAAGGTTCTGTCAGCATGCTAACACATCTATAGTTGTTGAGTTTAACATGAGTTAGTTTCAGGTTGTTTCAGTTGCTGCTTAACATTTCTTCCAGAGGATTTTAGTAAAATTTAAAGCATACCAACCATAGACTGTATAAAACATGAACATAGCCTCTGCGATGTCACCCGTCTGTTCCTGAAACCCTGAAATGATATAATGACATTTGATATAACCACGGCTGTGAAATATTCTTTGAACAGCTACCAGGCGCCCGCCAATCACGTGACCTGAGCTGTGCCTCTGATTGGACAATCAAATGATCCAAATAACTTCTAAACTGCTGATTTAGAAAAAATTCACTCACCGTACAGTGTGTGCCAATAGTGAAATCAACGTTTTAGACCCAAGCCATTTTTGAACCAGGCTCTAAATATGCTTTTAAATGCTGCAAGAGTCTGTTTTTATGGCTGACTTCCAGTTTTTCTGCAGCAACCCTCTGGCCCTGTTTACACAACAACGTTTCATCTGAAAACGCTGAAACGCAGAGAAAAAAAATCTGCGTTTACACGGAAACGCCGATGGACTGAAAATGCTGTAGTAAGCATGCCAGGCCTGTAGGTGGTGCTACAACTGTCTTGTCCAGAAGCCGCTTTTTTGGAGCTCTCCACCGAAGTAAAGTTGAGCCTCTAATCTGGTGTATTGGGGGATACTAAGAGCAAAAGTGGAGCAACAGATGCACATTTTGTATGAGGACAGTCAGCTGATTCAGCAGATTGAGCAGCACAAGCACAACTTGGTAGTTTGCGACGATCATCACAACGTTACTGTTGTCCTGTTGTATGCGCGCGCTCCACTAAAAACACCGGATTACTGTCAACACAGCAACGGTGTCAGCAGTGTTTCAGAAAAATCCCACTCTGGAGGCTGTTTTCAAAAGTTTACATTTTAGGTCGGCCGAAACGCCGTTTACGTGTGACCGCGAGGCTGAAATGCAACAGAACTTTTGCGTGTCCACACAGGCTTCATTTTTACCAACTGGATGTTGCCCCTTGATACCAACCAAGCATCAAGTACTGCACAGACACTGTGTTTAAAAAACAAAACAAACAAAAAACCTGACAGCTTATCCACCATTTCAACAACATCAGTGATGTTTTAAAATACTTGGCTGGTTACCAATGAGAGCAAAGTGCAAAGATAAGAAGACCAGTCTCTTCCTTCACTGTTTCACTAAAGACGATGACTTCAGCATCAAAACAGAGTAAATTTCCTTCTACAAGTGAAGGAAAAGGTTGAGGAAAGGGAAACCACCAACAGAGTGGTTGACTGGAGGCCTTTTAAAAACAAGAGGGGAGAATGGAAATCTGAAAATATGATTTGGAAAAATCTTTGGACAGACTTAGCGGAACAGTTGAGAACACAAGACACAAAAAACAGATGACAGAGCAGAAAGGTTTTGAGTACAAAGTTGCCCTTTAACTGAGTGTTTCATATATTTAAATCTATTTTAAGTTGAAAGAGTTTGGTTTCAGGAAGGTTTGGCGTGCCCTAACCCTCTCGCTTCGTTTATTAGACTGCGGTCTCCCAAATTAAACGGGGGCCGGAGGAAGGGAAAGTCATCCTTGAAGAGGGAAGACAGAAGGTTAAGTGTATGGTAGTGGCTGTTTAAATGAGACCATCAATGTGAGAGTCGCCTGGAGATGCAGTGGCTTCATTAAGTATAAAGGCTGTCATTGGTGCTGAATGTTTACCCACCTAATTGACACATCTCCTATTAGAGCGGCCTTGATACTCAGATGTTTACAACGAGAAGCCTGAAGAGCTCAGGAAATGTAAGATTGCATCCTGTTTATTAGGAATTACAGCTTGTAGTTTTTACTGTTATTGCATTACGTGGCGGAGCTCTGATTTTATTAAAAGCTGCAGCATAGATGTTTTTCTCTGAAAATAAAGGCAGAAATCTAATATTGCACAGGATATGAAGGAGCTCCATATTTCAGATGGGCTCTGTTGTTATCATTAATTTGTTTTAGATCCCTCAAGGCTTATCCTGTTTTCGCAGGGATATTTCCCAGATTGACCATGATCTGGTAGAAAATCTCTGATATATTTTGTCTGCTAGTCTTGGTTGATTTCTTTACCCTCGGTTGAGAGCCGGTCTGTCTCTGTCTCACTGTCGTGCTGTCTCGTTTTTTCATGCATCTCTGCTTTCATTCCTGTCCGTCTGGTACTGTTTGAAAGTGCCCTTAACACGTCAGTTGTAAGGCGGGCGGTGGAGGGTTGTTGGAGGTGGGGGGGGGTTTCCATCGCTCTAACTAGGTCAGTGAAGACACACCCCTCTCTTCTCTGGCTGTGCCCCCCCACCCTCCTGTCTTCCTCCATCTCCTTTCTTTTTTCCTCTGCTCCCTGCTGTGACGCAATGCAGACTTTCTGCATGGTCCGTCTGATTCTCTCCTGTTACACCAAACACCACAGTCTCCCACTTCATCGATGACATGATGACACCTTCAAAGTCAGCATCAATCAAACTCATATCAGCAGGAAAACAGGGACAACTTGCACTTTCTGAGAACTGCCAGGCCACTTTGATGAATCAGCCACGCCATATGAGACCGTTTAAATGCCAGAGCCTCGAAGATTTGGCCCCACTTTTGTTGGGATGACAGATTACATAAAGCTGCCTTATTGCATAATGTTCAAGGTGGTCGTCAATCTGTGGTTATACACATCAGAAAATGTCACCATTGCAGTGTGTTTGATCTGAGAACACACTCTTATAAAATCTCTTCCTTATTTGTTTGTGGCAGAGACGACAGACAACAATCGCTGCATTCATCTGCTGTTTTGAATCAAATACAATGCTCAGCTTGTGACTTATCATGTGTCTGCACGCTCTGTTGACAGTATGGACTGAAAATCATCAAATATGCATGCTAAAGAGCAAACTCCAAGTATTACATAAGCTTAGAGTGTTGTTCCACGATCCCAACGCTAGATGTCTCTGCTCCTGCTGGCTGCTGTGCGATGAGTCATCTGGGCGGTTTTACAGTGTATGAACTGAATTACCACATCTCACCCATGCCTGGTGTGAAAAATGCAGCGTTCATCTCGGTAAGATAAAACATCAGAGGTGAGATATATGTGGTTAAAAATGTATATGCATGCTGTATGAAATGTGTAATGTTCTTGAAGTGGTGAAAACTTGGCCACAGACGAGATAAATCTGCTGAATAAAAGTGAAAACTGGAAAGAAAAAATAGGAGAAGCTCATGTATCTAGGATGACTTATGCACTTTTTCCAACCTCCCCATGGTGACATCATTTGGAGTAGGATTGAACATAGAAAATGAGAAAATGAAAGGGAACAGGGTTTGGGAGGATGAAAGCAAACACAGAGGGTTGAAAAAGCAGCGTGATAAGGTGTGTGTGACTCTCCAGCAGTGCCCTGCGCATGGCACACACCAGATGTAGGTCATTGGGCCAAACATGGAGGAAGCAGCATGATATGAGGCAGAAGCAAGAATAGTCGCAGCGGAGGCGATTGTGCAGGAAACTGGAATGTTTTTCTTCTCCCTCCACCCGGCTGTGCTCCCTGGCCCTGTTTACTGCAGACAGGACACAAAAACACAACCTCGTCGGGGTCCATGTGGGATCACGTATGCGGTCGCATGTGGTGCCTGTGTGCACCCATGTGTGGGTGCAATCACACTCACCCTGGTGTAACTGGGTCATGCTCACATGGCAGAGCACGTTGAGTCACACCAGAGATAAACACTGGGCAGTTGCCGTGGAAACCGCCTTGTCCTGTTACCACATCCATATTTGTATTTGCATCAGATTTATGTGACTGAGTTGACGTTGATAAAAGCTGTGGAGTACGTCCTCACTCGTATCCAAAGCTGAATGTTATCGTAAGTGATTATGAGCACAGGTTTGATAAGTCTGGACTGTTTTCAGCGTGCAGCAGCTAAATTAGAGGCTCAGCATTGTGACTGTGTCAACACGGCTGAGTCCTCCCTCTATTCATGCGTCTGTGGGTGTGGACGTTGAACCTGCTTCACCAGGAACAAAGAAGGAGAGAAATGGAGAGGTGACAGAGGACAACTCAAAGGAGACAGAGACTGTCAGAGCAGGAGATTTGCAGCTAATTCTGTTTGTCGAGACAAGTCTGGACACACTGTAGAAACCAAGCAGGATGACTCTGCGTGTGTGCATGCTTGCAGCCTGAGTTTGGCAACATGTCATAAGGATCTGAACTGACTAGATGTCACGCTTGCGTGTTTTTATAAAGGAAGTGGGTTTCTGAATAGGAGTGTGTTTGTTTGGTTCATGTGACTATCTGTGAAGGGGAAAACAGAGAAGAGCTAATCTTCCTCTGTTTGGCTCTCACTGCACAGAGCCCTTGAACAGGTACTGAATGTTCAGAGTGCACTGATAGTAAAATGCTGTGGTTACTCTGCAAATACAAAAGGCCAATGTCTGTGATTGTGTTTGCTGAAAGCTGCATATGCTGGAGTAAAAAAATCAGGTCTGATGTTTTATGCAAACAGTGTGAACGCAGTCAATGTGAATTTGGTTATGTAAAGACAAACATTTCATCTAGTGAGGCAGCTGTGGCTTGGTGGTAGAGTCGGTTCAGAAGGTTGTGGGTTGGATCCATAGACTGTATAAAACATGGATGTAGTCTCCTCGACGTCACCTGTCTGTTTCTGAAAGGGAATTGCGGCCATATTGGAAGTGGCAAGGGCTTCGCATACAGCCATAGGGCGCCTGTCGTCAGTCACGTGACCTGAGCTGATCTTAATATCCTCTGAACAGTTGAGTTAGAAAAAAATTCACCCCTCGCACAGTGTGTGCTGATAGTTAACTTAGCGATTCAGACAGGAGACATTTTTTGAACCAGGCTGTAAATAGGTTAATTTCTGTTTTGAAAACAGCTTTTTTTTGGCTTGGTGTGTGTGTGACTTCTGGTACTCATAGAGCCAGCCCTCAAGCAGACACTCGAGAACAGCAGATTTTAGCACTTCCGCACTGTCTCACATTCTTAGACCAGAGGTTGCCGCTTGGTTGGATCCCTGCTCCTACAGTCACATGCAAAGATGTGAAGACAGTGAACCCCTAATGTCTTAAGCAGGGTGTAAATGTGTTTGCATGAGATTAGTTATTACTGATGGTCGCTTACTATACCAGACTCTACCACCAGTGTATAAATGGATAAATGTGACCAGGGGTGTAAAAGTGCTTGATGCAGTCAAAAAGATGAGAAACGTGCTTCACAAGTCCAAGTCCATTTACCGTGAAAATGTAAGTATTGCTGTAGAATGTTCAACATCCATGACATTGATACACAGACTATATTACCAAATAATTTCAATTCACACATGTAAAATTTTTCTAAAACGAATACTTAAAACAATATAGAGCGTAATGCCAGTGTTATGGAGATTTGAAAACAGATGCGATGGATTGTCCTTTTGTTTTTTTTTGCTTGTAAAATCAGGGGGAGTCAAACTTTTATGTCCCAGAGCTCTTTTTCCTTCCACTAATGTCTTTGCAGAAATCCAGTATAAAGAATAAACAATAAAAACATTTACATCACTTCCCAAGTTTAACACATGGCATCACATTTTTTAGGGATACAGGTGTATGTGGTTTGTTACACCTTTTAACAATTTATTTAGTTGGTCTAAACATTAGTCTCAACTAGAAAAGCAGGCAGAGAGCTCAGACTTCCACCAAGCATATTGTGATTGTCACCAACACTTTAGACCTACTTTAATGTTATACTCCCTTTCAGCAGACTGTCTGCTACAATTTGGTGTTAGTTGCAGGTTTGTACAATTATTTGTTTCCTGACAGTGTTGAAAATTATGATGACCCAGTACATATTTCATATTCCAGATCTTAGTATCCAGAATATCACCAGGATCTGGATCATACTTTTACATCTGTCAGAAATAATGGTGGCCTTGTCTTGTTTTGTTTTGCAAAACAATCCAACCATTTATCGTGGAGTTATATACACATATGGTGAGAATGGCCCTGTCTTACAATGATAAAGAATCCTTGAAAAATATCCTGGATCCAGACGGTGATCCAGATCACCAACCAAATTTAATCACTTCTTCCTTATCCCATTTTGAAGATTTTCTGAAAATTTAACTAAGATCCATTTGTAACAATTTCCGTTATGTTGTTCACAGACAAACAAACAAACTCCCCAAAACATAGGTAAAAATATTCAAAGTTTGGGATAAAAGGGTCGCATTGATGTAAAGCAAAAGTTTTATGCAAAAAAAATGACACTAGTATGTAAAAATGTCAAGATATGCTCGGGCAGACTTGGTGTGTTCAGTCATAAAGGGTTAAAAAAATAAAATAAATTTAATCAGGTCTGTGTAGATATGCTTCATCAATAGATACTAAACAATGTTCCACCTGGTGCAAATGTTGAAGAATCTTGATTAGACAAAGTATGTTTCACCTACTTCAAATAAGCAAGAAGAAAGCAGGGAAAAAATAAGACAGAGAAATTGCTGCGGTAAAATAACCCACTTTCTTAAAATAAGTGGATTTGCATTTGTGTTCTTGTGGGATCCAATTACTCATTAAAAATCTGATTAGTAAAATCAGTTTTGGGCCCTTTAATGCTGAGAAAATCCAGCTTTAATTGCCTTGCCATGGGTAAGGCTGGGGCTGAGGTTAAAAATAAACAGAAAAGTATAAGAGGTGTGATTAAATGCAAAGGGAGGCTGGTTTTGTCCATGAACATCTACCATTTAGTTCATCTCATGAGAACTCAATAAATGTGTTTTTCTGCAACCCCACAATACCTTCTTCTTTAGTGGCATAACTGGGTTTAATGAACGCCAAAGACAACACAAGAATATATGTTCATGCTTATCCTGCAAGCTGAGGGAGTGTGAGATTAATCTGTATTTAATGGTCTATGATTGAACTCATGTCGTTTGTTCTGCAGTCTTTATCAAACTCTCAAGTGTGTAAAAAATGAAACAGATAAGATGAGCCAAAAACCAAAAAATAGAAACAGATGTGCTCAAGTGTGGATTGGAAACAGGAGCTGGGAGGACAAAAAGAAATGAGGAAAAAAGAGCATGCCGAGATGGAAGGAGAATGCAGAAGGGAGGCGAGTCAAAGAGTGGATTTCGTTGAGAAGGAAGAGTGTTTGTACTCAATCTGACACACTGACCTAGTGACGCAGCAAAGCTCACAGCTCCAGATTACAGAGCTGCAGGGAGGGAGAGAGGGAAGAGAGGGATTAATGGTGCAGGCAGAGAGGAGAAAACAGGGAGATTAACTGAATGAGGGAAGAGGGATTACAGCTCTGTGGATGGCAGGAGCCTGAAGTAATCTCAACAAACCAACAAGCGCAGTGCAGTGCTTATGCATGAGCATGTGTGTGTTTACAAAGCTGTGATGTACAAACAAGGACAAATTAGGAGATGGAGGCTCAGGCTGTGAACTGTGCATGCAGTTTAAAACATCCGTGTTTTTATAAGAATGCATCCAAATGATTTATATTACAGCAGGTATAAAGACACACTGGAATGTGAGGAGTCGATGCAGCTCAGACGAAGAGATCGGCCACGGGGCCCCACTGAAACCATGTGCAGCCAATCAGTTACAGTTAGTCCCTCATCCCTACAAAGACTCTTTGATGTGAGCGAGGCCTTTAAATTCAACCCTTGGGAGTCACAAGGCTGCGCCGACTTTGATCTGAGTCAGGAGAAACCTTCTGCCGTTACCGTCAACAAGACCTTCTGCACAACAACAAAAAGCCTGCCTGACGTTCGGAGAGCTGGCGAGGCGTTTGTGGGTGGGTGGAAAATCTAAAAAAATCAGAGAAATAAATGCACGCATACTGTTTGTGTTTGGGTCCCTGCATCTTGAAGATATCCATGTTTCTGTATAATGTAACCAGTCCCAGGAGGAGCAGAGAGGAGCCAATGTACTAAAGCTGAACAGATCATTCTGTACTTTGTTACCAGCAGGATTCAGAGATTTTATTCATCAGCCCTATGAGCGTCCAAAGAATATGATACTCCTTTAGTGTTTATTTAAAGCTCCTGTGAGGAGCTCTTGCTGGTTATGAAACTGACTCTGACAAGTTTATAAAACTGCACATCCTGAACGTTACAACAATAATACATCCATTCATTATCTGTAACGTTTATCCAATTAGCCCTATAGCACCAAACTTATCCTATTTACCTCCACCAAGGAGGTTATGTTTTTGGGAGAGTTTGTTTGTCTGTCTGTGAACAACATAACTCAAAAAGTAGCAAACAGATCTTGATGAAATTTTCAGGAAATCTTCAAAATAGGATAAGGAAGAAGTGATTAAATTTTGGAGGTGATCTGGATCACCGTCTGGATCCAGGATACTTTTTAAAGGATTCTTTATCATTGTGAGATAGGGCTGTTTTCACCATATGTGTATATAACTCCACCATAAATGGTTGGATTGCTTTGCAAAACAATACAAGACAAGGTCACCATAATTTCTGACAGATGTAAAAGTAGGATCCAGATCCTGGTGATATTCTGGATACTAAGATCCAGAATATGAAATATGTACTGGGTCATCATAATTTTCAACACTGTCAGGAAACAAATTATCATACAAACCTGCAACTAACACCAAATTGTAGCAGACAGTCTGCTGAAAGGGAGTAAAGCATTAGGTCTGTGCTCTTTGACTGCTTTTCTACTTGACCAATGACTTTCAAAGACCTCTATCTCATCCACATGATAAACAGTTTACCTGGTAAAAAAAAAAAAAAAAAAAAAAAAAAAAAAAAAAAAAAAAGAAGTTTCAAGAAATGTTTTCAACCCCTTGAAGGTTATCATTCCACTACTGGTAGCTAGAGTCATATTTTTCCCCTTTTAAATATGGCTGCCATCATGACATCATCCACACTGATTTTTTTCCAAGAAAATCATTGCTAATTTTGAAGAATAACATCTTAATTGTAACTCATTTTTAAAAACAAGTATTTTCTGTACTGAAACATTATGTTGAATAAAAACTTCACAATAAAGATGCCAAAACCACCCAATGTGTCAAAAATGACACAGAAAAATGTCATAAACAAAATGATATGCAAACATTTTTGTGAATTGTCTTAAAATGGTCAGAAAACATCTCAGTTTGAGGGATTAGGATTTTCTGGCTATTTTTTGACGAGTCAGGCTTTTACGGGGTCAAGGATCATGTAGAGTTGAAGCCAATACCAGCTATCGTTGGATACAATCCTGAGGTCAGGTGCACTTGACCTCAGGATGGACATTAGTCAAACATTAGTATGTAAGATAAACCACTGTTCACACTCACCTTAAAACCCAACAAGCATGTCTTTGGGCAGTAGGAGGGGGCCTGACTAGCTGGTACGCAGCCAAAAAAAAAAAACCCATGCCAACTCAGCATAAGAAAACCCCCATGACAATTCGCACCATGGGATCAATAAGATCACATGACCTTATTTTAGTAAAGCCAAAAACAATTGGAGCTTAAACCTGTGTTTTTCTTATCAAGTGATAATAGAGCTCAAGTGTCATGAAGGACCTTCAGATAAGCTGAGTTTAGTTTGGAAATACAAACGGTTGCCCATAAAGTTGGATTAACAATGTGATTTGCAAACATGAATTGTGGATTAATTTTCACTGTGATATGTTTGTAATAGATTGATCAGTTAAGTTTTAAAAAGACATGCTTTTTATCTATGGTTGCTAGGTGCCGCCCTGTTGGCTATGGCTGCCTTTTGCAGCAGCTCACTCTTCTTTGTCCATTTCTTGTAATTTTTTCCGTCTCCTTTTCATAATCTTTGTATTTGGAGTGGATCATTACTTTGTATGGCTCATTTGTTGGTAATGGACACCAAACTTTTTGTGGCTTCAGTGATATTTTTACCACTTTTTCTCCTGTGTTTGTCTGGAGATCCTACATGTAACTATGACTGTATTGTTTATATATGAACTCAGCTGTTAGCAGCCTGTAGCATGTCAATGCTAACTGGTGTAAGGCCTGATGTCTTCCCACAAGGTGAGGAGAAGGAGGTGAGGACGATGTGCTGGTTCTCAGGTGTGAGCTAAGAAGTGATGACATGGACCTGTCCTTCCATCCATCAATATTGGGAACGAAAGATCTATCTCCGATAGGATGGACGAGCTAGCTGTGCTAACCCAGCAACAGAAGGAATACCAGAAGGCAGAGTAGCATCATGCTATTCACAGACATGGCTAATGGAGCTAACATCAGACACCAACACCACGTTGGAAGAGCTTCACCTGCTGTGAGCAGACAGGATCCAGGAGACAGAGACTGAACAGACTGCTGAAGAAGCTCAGTCCTGGACCCTGTGGAGGTGGAGGCTGGCTGAACTGGACAATGATGGACAAGCTGTCATCATCTATTTTCTTATGGACCTTTTTACACTTTCTATACACTTTCTTACTTTTGTTTTCTTGATTGCTGGTGTGACTTCAATTTTGTTGTACTTGTTACAATGACAATAAAATTCTATTCTATTCTATGTAGTAATAATAAATCAGATTGTAACAATCAGTTCATGGAAAGAGGCAGACAATATTTTAATCTAACTTTTCGGGCAACAGTGTGTAAGGAGACAAACCTAGATATCTTATTTATTTCAAAAGAACTGGTTCATTGGCTGCACAGGGGGGCAATGATCAGTGCTGCAGCCTCACAGCAAGAAGGTCACTGGTTTGATTCCCAGCTTGGCTCAGGTGGGCCTTTCTGTGTGGAGTTTGCATGTTCTCCCCGTGCATGCGTGGGTTCTCTTCGGGTACTCCAGCTTCCTCCCACAGTCCAAAAACATGGTGTGTGGTGTGTGTGTGTGAATGGTTGTCTGTGATTGGCTAGGGACCAGTCCAGGGTCTCGCCCAATGACAGCTGGGATAGGCTCCAGCTACCCGCGACCCTCAACAGGATAAGCTGTTAAGAAAATGAATGGGTTGTTTTTTGCCAGCAGACTCTCAGTCCAACAAATTGCCCAATTTTATCTGATTAGTTGCGTGGTTGAAACCCATGAAAATTACAGCCCGTTAACTGAAGAGGCTTTTGAAGTTTTGGCTTTGCTCAGGGTAGCAGTTGTGCTGTCCATGTTTTTATACAGTCTTTGTTCAACACCTGTCTGTTTGGGTAATTTGGCTCCAAGATAAAGTCATGATGCAAGGCAGCAACACGAACTCCTGCTCCATCATGCAAAACAATATGATGAGAGTATGTGCATTAAAATATAAATTAAATGTCATTATGAGAGATGTTGAGAAGAAGAAAAAAACAGACAAATGAGCAAAATTGCAGGAAACACCAACTGAAACAGCAAATAGAAAACCACACATAGAGGAGGAAATCAGGGAGAGAAACTATACCAAATATCGTTACTGTCCATGTACCACAAATATACCAAGCATCACTAGAGGTAGCAAATGTTTTTCTCTATCAAGGATGAAATAAGACAATAAATACAGCCACGTTTCCTTACATAACAAAAAGGGATTCCTCATTACATGGCATTTATTTATAGGCCTTGTTAGAGTGGGTGCATGAAAAGTATCTCAGAGCTTCTCTGCAGGGGATCATTTTCTGTCCATCACAGGCTCCAAGGGGCTGCCAGCTGAAATGACTTTGTTGCTTTGGAAACGTTTTTCTCTGAATGAAAAGACTGACAACAAAATGGGCAATTTCACCTTTCTCTGTGTGAGTGTGTGTGTGTTGCTGGTAAACACCCTCAAGCATTATTATGTGAATATCCTTCCATTTGTGTATCTTCCCCGCCTGTCAGACTCCTCCTTATCCTGTAATCATGCTGCTGGAAACCTCCAAAAGTCCTTCGAGCTCTTTTTCTTTCCTTTCTTTAATATCTCACTTTATCATCCAGCAACAAAATGTCTGCCACAGACAAGCTAAGCTGAGGCCTTGCTCCTCCTCCTCCTCCCACCCTTCGCTCTCTCCTTCCTCTGCTGTCTAAGCGAGCTGCAGCAGTTACATAAGAGCTAAGGTCAAAGTGTCACTGCCGTTGTCAAGGGAGACATAGAACAGAGGGGCTTTGGAGGAGATGTGCACAGGGGGGAAGCAAGAGGGAAAACAGCACACACACATAGCTGCGAAGGGGAAAAATGAGTAGAAAAAGACAAAGAAAATGAAGTCTTGAAAGTGTTTGCATGGGTAAAATCATCAAAATGTCAGTGTATTTAATTCAGGCTGTGATAAAGGAGAAGAGGAAGTGTGTTCATGCAAAGAAGACACGCATTTCAATGGAAACAATGAGAAACAGGCAGAGGAAAAGGGTTTAGGCAGGCAAAAACAAAAGAATGTGAATCCCTGCGTGGGTAAATGTGTGTGCGTGTGTTTGTGTGTGTGTGTGACAGAAACAGAAAAAGAATCCGTGACTGTAGGTGCTCTGCGCTCGGCTGCTCTACTAACCTAGTTTGAGTAATCTCTGCCTTCGTGCTGTTTCATAACACTGCTGCCAGAACATTGCATCATAAGCCACCAGCTACAGCAACATCCCCCTCCACACCCCCCCTTATGGGCACCAGCAGTCACACACATCTACATCACTATCTACATCTCTTTAATGCAAGCATTAAAAAAAAAAACAGAGAGGATACGACGTGAATTTGTGTCAGAAAGCAGAAACTGTCCACAGAAGGAGCAGTGGAAAATTTTCAGCTTGATTGCATTCCACCGTAGATTAAAGGCTAACAGGGAGATGTGACTGTGACTGTTACATAAATGAGATGCAAATGATTCAGCAGCAATGGAGAGATATGCTCTTGCTTGTCTGTGCAGTAATCTGAATGTGAAACAGGAACCAGACGACTGCGATCAAACCCTGTGACGCCGCTCTGAGTTGGTTGAAATGTTAGTGAGCCATCTTTGGGAGGGCAGCCAAGGACATTTCTAACGCTCCTTTTCTAAAGGACACCACGAAGGCTCAAAGTTCATTTAAATAGTCTGATTAAATATTTTACAAGTACACAAAATGGGTCTCAAAGTAATCACAGCTACTCTACATTCTATACTCAATTCTGTACTGTATTTATGTTCATTTCACTTTAACTGAAAAGAGATGATTACTATCATATGAAGACACTGATAACAGGACACATGGAGGTATCATTTCTAAAATCAAGCCTGATATATCTGGTATATAGGTATTTGATGAATGTGCTGCACCAACCAGAAATCACATTTTCACAAATTCAAATTCCTTCAAGAGTCATTTGGGTTCAGTGGCTTGCTTAAGGACACCTGAGCTACAGCCAACTGAGATTATATCCACTGTCCTTAATGTTGAGTTAATACTGGAGCTGCAGCTTGATAAAATGTTTCCATCATAGATTTATGTCACCATCAATAATCACTCTGAATGTGGTAAAAGAAATGCTCAGTACAATCCAATTTGCCAGATCTAAATGACTATATGGACAAAAAGTGCAAAATGTTTTGAAAAGGAGTTTTCATTAATCAGATATTGCTCAAGTCAGCTTTTGAGGAATGTTCAGAAACTTTTTCTTCTTGTACAATAAAAAACAGTCACTTTTAAGCTTTTATTTTGGGAAGCTTTCTGAGTAAGTGTTTGAATAAAGTCGTCAAGTTCAACACCGCTCAGGCAAATGCTGAAACTATTCTGAGAAAGTGTGTTAGCATTTTGGCAAACAAAAAAAAACCCTGTTTGATAGCCTCTTCCTGTTTGTTTAAACTTCTGCATCACCTGATTTGACTGATAACATTCTCAATGGCATGGCTATTCAGGCTACATCTTGCTCTGTTACAGTAACCGCTGCAAGTTACATAAAATCAGGGAAGTTTGTGGAACAGCAAATATCGAAGTTTGTAAAAGCAGAACTTATTTCTGTCTAATTATCTTCCTATGAGCCCCTAGCAATGATTATTTCTCACTACAGTGCGTAAAGACTCGACTCCAGTCATTCGTTTACTCAGCCACCTTAAACTCGCTCCCGTGCGCGCGCCCCCGCGAGAGCTGCGAGAAGAGCTGTCGGCAGTGAGATCATGGGAGAGTCCACGCTTGGAGAAAGTAGGTTAGCAGGGTAGACTGAGAGGAAAGCAAGCGGAGAGTCAGAGCGAAGAGGGGGGGTGCCGAACACCACTCGTCAAACCGTGTGGGACTATTCTGTCAGAAAAGTTCAGCCAAATCCGTTCGCCGAGACGGTTACGATGCGATCCGAAGCCACTTTCTTCACTCTTTTATTTCGCTCGGACTTGACGGAGCGATAGAGGAGTTTCGGTTAGTTATTTTTTTTGCTTTTTGGGTCGTGCTTAAAGATAGCTGTCTGCAGACGGGACGAATTCAATATTTACAGTGCCAGATCACTCTGGCTCCTACGTTTTCATCCTGCTCTTTCCTGTCACCTACATTAACCACATGTAGCCGAGTTTTCATCGTCCATAAGTAAAGAAGAAAACATCAAAAATGAGAGGTAAGATGGTTTTTATTCTACACTTAATTCGTGCATGTTTGGTTAAACTTGGGAGAGGTTTTGGCATGTTTTTGTACGGGCTTCAGCGGCCACATGTGTGCGCACAAGGACTTGAGTGCGCCTGTTTTCCTCCCAGTGCGCATTAATCCCTCATGACTGGATTATGGCTGCACTGAGCTCGAGGCTGCACGCTCCACTGTGAAGTTCAGCATGCAGTCAAACCGAAGCGAGAGGCATGTTTTTCAGTAATTAGAAATCGCTCAACCATGAAAATTGAGTTGTTTATAAAATCAACTCTTAGGCGCGTGGTGATAGCAGCTAAATTCTACAATTACGCATTTGCATAATTTTGTTTTCTGATGGTGACGTTGCAAAATGTGTCTTGTTTCATGTGAAATATGAGCCACATTTCACCTGTGAGACCTTCTGTAAAATTTGTCTAGGGATCCATGTTAGGAGTTATGCAATAGGGGAGAGGGAGGGGCATGAGAGGAGGTTGTTGTTAACCAAAACTAGAATTATGTAATCAACATGTTATTTGAGACAATCAGGTTTCTAATAAGGTGAAAATGAATTTTAAATTGTACACATTTGAAAACAGCTTAAAAGATAAAGCACTAAGTTGTATTTACAGAATTATTTTGAAAACGTATCTTTTAGTCGTTCGAATCTTTTGAATCGTCAGTCCACAAGAATTTAATAAAAACGTTTTCTTCTCGTTTTATTTTCTTAACTAATGTAAAATCTGGGGACGGTGTGTATGTGTGTGTGTGTAGTTGTGACGTTGCTGTGATGATGGCTGTGCCAGCATGGCCGACAGTGTGAGTGCGTGGAGGGAGAGGGATCTGGCTGTTCCACTGACCTAGTTATGTCACCAAACATTATACAGCAGCATACGCAGCGGAGGGAGGAGGAGCGGCTCAGGGAAGCGCCGTGCTTCTGGACGTGCAACACCATGTGCGGTTTCATGCGCGTTCCCTGGCAGAGACTGAACTTGAACTTGGGCATTGGGGCAACAGATAATCATTAACAGAGGGTTTGTCTTAGTGCAGACTGACTGGGGAGTTATGAAAACGGATCTGAAATAGGCCCCTCATGCATTGTTTGCAACATGTAGGTCAAACTTATTTATATTTCCTGTTACGAGCATATTACATAACCTCTTAAATTTGCATCAAAACTGAGCAAACTAAAACTGTTTTTGGTCATTTACTAAAGCAAAGCATTTAATTAGACTTTGAATTATCATTGACTTTAATATTAAAGTGGATTTAATTCTTTTTATTTTATTTTTCTTTGTTCGTTTTCTCTCTCTCTTTTTAGCTTTGCTGACTGTTACAATCTTTTGTTGTGCAGGACCGGAGATAAGCTACTAAGACTCGTTTTTTTTCAGCATGGGAGGAAAGAGATGAATTTTTGAACTAAAAAGGGGAGAGAAACGGAGAGAAGGAGGGGGGAGGAAGAAGCAGAGGGGGCCTCTGGGGGTGGGAGGTTCCATTTCTGGCAGGATATCCAAATGTAAACAAACCTCAGCCTATTCTGCTCTTCCTCACTGCACTTGAAATGTAGGTTAGTTTCTCAACCTGTCGTTTCCCTGCAAGAAAAGCCCATCAGCTAATTTTATCCCCCTCTGAACCCAAATAAATGATGGTGAAGTCCAAACTGATGAGTCATTAGAGAAGCTTTGGCCTGTTGACAGACTTAGAAGCTCAATATGATGTATGAACCTCCAGCTCTTCCTGTTTTTACTGTACATGATAGAAGTGTGAGCTCTAAACTTTATTCTAGATATAGGGAAAGATCATGGGACTCATTCCACACACGAACAGCCGGTGGAGGACAGCTAAGGAATTCTTAGCTCTGTTGTAATCCCCCCCTCTGAGGGCCTCTGCTCGGCCTCTTCTGGTATTTGCATCTTTTAAAATAGAGCCCCTTGATTTGAATGCAAGAGCTGCGAGAGAGCAGGATGGTCTGTATGCATTCAGTGTGACTGGGTTCAGTCTCATCTGTTCTTTTGTGCATCATCCTCAGAGGGTATCAATACAAAATGCACTTGTGCTGTATGTTAGAGAATGGGTGTGCGTCAATAGCAAATGAGGTTTGCGAATTCAAGCAGAGGGTGTGAAAATAAACAGGGTTTCAGTTTCATAAGTGCTGATATATCCTGTCTTGGGTGTAAGCTACTCATCTTTCAGAAACAAAATGCCAAATCATCCTGAAAACACTCCCTTACTCTGACATGAATTCAAAAGGAGACAAAAGCAATGAGGTTGAGCTTCCTTCATTGTTGTGATGCAGCTCTGTGCTGCCCTGTAAGCCTACACCCAACTGTGAGGCATGATACAACAAGTGCCTTAGCATTACTAATTTGTATAAAACCCAAGCACAAGGCTTCTCGCCTCTTGTTGATTATGTGTTCTCCTCCAGTCAGATATTTGTACAGCCAGGTAATAAAAAAAAGAAGATTGCCAGTGAGCTGAGTCTTATGTCAATGTGTTGCTCCAGGGCATTTGGCAGCGTGGCCTTTGTTGGGACTTGCATAATGAGTAAACACGAATAACCTGTATGTACAAAAAACGCTTGTCTGATTATAAAACAGATAAGTGCGACTGGATTGTTCATGTTCACGTCATAAAAAGCTTTGAACATGTGGAGGGTCAAACTCTTCTCTTCTTTGTCACACTGACACACTGACATACTGACTGTGAGAGCTAGGGGGCATCTGTTGGATAATTACAGGCAGTTTGTTCCACGTTTCATGCTAGGAAGTGTTGGCAGCACCAAGTCAGTGATTTTCCTCTGCCTTACCCGACCCCACCCAAGTGAATTAGCCTCAAATGTAGATAATGCGGTTACACATTTAACTGACTGATAAACACTGTTCAGGCCAACGTTGTTTGTCGCAGATCTGTTAAAAAGTTTCAGTTGCCTGTTTGTTATGTGTGAAGGCTTGGGTGTGCCACATAAATTAGATGTTTTGCTGATCAAACAGCCATTCTGAATGCCACTCTTTGTTTGCTGTTTGCGTAATCTTGCCCTGTTAATTGCTTTTAATGCCAGTGTTTCTTTATTTGACTTGGTTATTGTGTCAGCAGAGGAAATATGGAAAGCTTTACATGCAGGGTTCACACATTATGTTAGTGAAAAACCAGGATTGGTATTGATCTTCCTGGAATGCATACTCGCTCCAGGGAGTTAAAGGTCAAATGCCAGAGACTGGTGCTGTAGCAAAGGTCAACATTGATATTCAGGGTGAAAGACAAATTTTGCTTTCACAGAAGTGGGGCTACTGATGCTGCATGACTTTATCAGGATTTTTACATGGTTTGATTAGTCTGATCCCTCAAGTTAGTTTTTGCTGTGTGTATTCCTCATAACAGTGATGTTTTTTATACAGAGGAAACAGTCATTGGGGCTGTTCATTCAGTAGAAGTCCTATAGTAAACAACGTTAGAGTCACTTTCAAGGCAAAATCACATGGTTCTTGAGACTTAGATGTGTGCTTTCAGTAGTTGTCCTTGTCACATGTGACAGTAAATTACCAAAGGGCAAAATTGTGTGCACAATCATCAAGTATTTTAGCTTGACTCAAGTACATTTCAATGGTTAATTTCACTATTTTTAAAAAATATTCAAATGATAAACCAAGTAAGAACTGGAAATAAAGTAATCTCAGTCAAGAAGAAGCTCAAGTTCGCTGTTTGCACTTTCAACCATCAAGGCTTCCCTCCAGTTCTGCACCTTGTAATTTTTTGTACTAGTTTACATGCAGTTATTTCTAAATACAAGCTTCTGGATGGGACAGGTTACATAAGAGAACATAAAGGGTACATTTTACTGGGCTTGGGTTGTGGCTGCATATCTGCAGAGAGCCGGAGAGGAGAGAAAAAACATGCATGTGTGGTTGTAGCAGCAAGAGTGGGTGGCTGGGCATCTGTGTAATTCTGGCTCTCAGTACAGGACAAGAATAGAACGGGTTGAAGCAGAGGCTCAGTGTCAAAGAGGGGTGGGGGCTGAATAGTTGACATTGAACTTGAGAGTTTGTCTGCCTCGGGTGGTTGGCAGTCAGGTATACAGTGCACTTCTACAGTTGAGTCAAAGTGGTTTGGACAATAATAAAGCAAAGTGGAGGAAGAACATAAGGTCAAGCAGAGATAGGCCAAGAGGAACTCTGTGAGAAGAAATACTGGGCAATTTATTTCAGTTTTTAAGGCTTGAAATCAGTTTTTCTCTTCGTTAATTTTTCTGTTATGTAACCACTGAGTTTTCTGATGCAAGCAGGAGGCCTTTAGGGAAATGTTTTTTTCTAATGAGGAAGTCTGAGCATTGTGTAGTTCCACCTTAAAACTGGTCTGCGGGCAGCTGGGAGCGCGCCTGGCTCCCTCCTCCCTCTTCCCTTGCAGTGAGAAAGTGTGTCAGTAGGACAGAGTGTCCACATGGGCTGACAGGCTACAGCAACTGACTGATGGATGACTCAGCCAATACCAAGGAGGCTGCGAGCGCCGCTAAGCCAGTGGGAAAGAGATCCTCTGGAGTGGGCGGGGTGTCAGTGTTGCTAGAGTGAGCTTGGCTGAATGAGTGTTGTGAGGAATGCTCGCAGACGAGAGTTATATAACTGCGAGATGAGGGAGGGGTGGAGGAGGAACCTGAGAGAAAGAGAGGAAGGGAGGGAGGAGGGGGGGGGGATATTTTTCCATTGCATGCCTGCAGCTGCCCTGATCAGTTGGAGTATTTTAGTCAACAGTTTTAGAAAAGAGACAGACGACCGTGTCATTAAAAAGTGGATAGACGTGGAAAGTTGGTGTTTTCCAGTACCTAAGAGTGCAACAATCCTCCTCAATCACACAGACAGAATCGTTTTCCACAAATGGGACTTTTTTTTTTTTTTATAAATTAGTCTAAGATTACACAAACACCAAGGCTTAGCAACAGTTGTTGAATGATACAGCTGTTGTTTGTGTTCTTGGTGAAGAAAGAAGGAGTCTTTGTATGCGTGTCATCTGTGTGGAGTCATGTGATTCTCTATCTGTTTGTGTACTCTGTCTCCACATGGGGGCCACATGCAGGGTGCAGAGAAACACAGTCCATAGTTAGGTATCTGCTCTTTTTCTCTGCTTGCTTATAGTGAGACAGTGTTTTTGCAAGGTTGTTTCATAGCTTATCATAGCTCAGTCCTCTGACCCAGAACAAACTGTTTTTTTAAATAATAATTGATTACTTCAGTCTGGTGGAGAGTACAGAGTTTATCTTTGTTCCTAAAATGTGTTAATCATTTCCTAATCATAAAAATTCTGTTATGCAATGTGTTTTATAGGACAAGACGTAATACAGTAAAGTTGAAAGGTTATTAAACATCAATAAAAGGACTAAAACAAGAAAAGAAGAGAATAAAAAAATTCAAAACATGTGAAAGGAAAAAAAAGTGTGTCTTTTTGGGAAAGGGTCCCAGTAAGATCAGACTACTAATGCACAATTCAAAGAGCTGATTTGAAATATTACCTAGCGTCTTCAATACTGTCATTAAAGTTCAGCTGAATCTAGAAGCTGAAGTCTGACAGAGACATGACTCAGGACAGGTGTGATACCACTTTAAGGTTTTTATTTTGGATCAGCTGGAGAGGGATGATGCTCTTTTGAACACAGGAGTCTTCTCAACTGTGACAAAATAGCAGGACAGACAACCTCTTCAAGGCAAACAAAAGACACACACGAGCTAATTTTAGCCAAAGCTTGTAGCTGGAGAAATCCTGATAGCACAACAAAAAAGAGGATCGCAGATGGGCAAAAAGAGAGGCACAAATATAGTGCTCAGAACTGGTCGCCTTTACTACGGTGGTGTGGTCACCACCAAGAATTAAAATGAGGGGTTCTCATATTTAGTATAATCACATGGGAAAAAATGGGTCAGGTTTTCCTCCTTAAAGCAGAGAAACTGTGACATTATGATATCTTTTCCTCTTTGTCAGCTCTAAGTGGATCCACTGTAACTGTCACTAACTTGGCAATGCATAGTGTATTATTAGCAATTTGCCAAATAAGCCACAAATATATACTGGGTAGCATCGCCAAGAGGGAAAAGGAAGCTTGCAAACACAACCTAAAAGCTTTAACTGGTTTAACCTCTGGGAACAAATTACCAGAAATGATAAGTAACTTCTTCATTTTAAAGAGGACAGCTGTATTGGGAACAGATGTTTGGATAAACACAAAGCGGAAGATAATTTACAAAACTATTGGCCACGTTTTGTAAAAACCACATTTCACTGGCTGATGATGAATATATGCCACACATGGGCCTCTGAGAAATGTTACGTCAAAATGAAGATATGTTGTTCAATGTTTTGTCAAATTTTGGCAGCAGTTCATGCTGTGACTCAATATTGTCAAATAAGGACAGAAATGTATGAGTTGCACTGTACAAATGGATTTTGAGGACACATATGATTTTAGTATCCTTACCTCTGCTTGTTTTGTTCTTGCAGCTCAAATTGAGGTCATCCCCTGTAAGATCTGCGGGGACAAGTCCTCAGGAATCCACTATGGAGTCATCACCTGTGAAGGCTGCAAGGTGAGGAAGAAAAACACAGAGAGCAAACAAGGCCATCAGTTTTAACTTTAACCAAACTGTTCTAAATGTGCCTGTCATTAATCATGTTTATATTACTGTGTGTGTGTTGTTCAGGGATTCTTCCGCCGCAGCCAGCAGAACAATGCCATGTACTCTTGTTCCCGTCAGAGGAACTGTCTGATTGACCGAACTAATCGTAACCGCTGCCAGCACTGCCGCCTTCAGAAGTGTCTGGCTTTGGGCATGAGCAGAGATGGTAAATATACATAAACAAAAGCACATTTTGTGCTTTCTGAACACAGTTTTTTTGACATGTACTGTAAGAAAATGCAACAGAGCCAAGTTTGTTGAACTAGGTCATTCACTTACAGCAGGGATGTTTACTGGAGGTGTTTTATCGATGACCTTCAGTGTCCATGACTCTTTGAAAAAATAATAAAGGAAGGGCTCTGAGTGGTATTATTTCACTGTTGTTAGCAGGATTGCAGAGACTGCAGAGAAAGAGAAGAGGAAACACAATATTCAGATTAAAGAAGTAGCCAAATGTCACCATGCCATCAAACAATAACAAAGTGTGAATATCTCAATTGTAAACTCTTAAAAGGTCACATATCAAATTAGCTATTGTAAATATGAATAAAAACAGTTACTTGTAAGATTTGTTTGAACTGTTTATCTGATTTTCTCAATAAAAATGTCTTCTATTTCTGTAGCGGTCAAATTTGGTCGTATGTCCAAGAAGCAGCGTGACAGCCTTTATGCAGAGGTGCAAAAACACCAGAAGTCCCAGGAGTGTGTGGGCTCTGGAGGCGGAGGACCCACTTCTCTGTCCTTGACCAAGGATGATGGTGTCTGCAGTGGCAGCGGGGAGGACGGCGAAGAAGGTCTGAGTCGGTCCTACAGCAGCGGGGGCTCCAGCTCCACTCTCAGTGATCTGGACGACATTGCGGCGCTGCCAGACCTGTTTGACCTGCCACTGACCCCTGAGGAGGCCAGCGAGTACTGCAGCCTGGAGCTGCTGGGTGGAGGAGCCAGCACCGGCAACACCTCCAACTCATCGTCCTCTTCTTCTTCCTCATCCCTGTCCAATCAGAATTCCCCACAGCAGACGATGCTGGACGGAGGGGACAGCAACGGGCTCCAGCTCCTGCATACACACACTCATTCTCACCCGCTGCTGGGACACACACATGCACTGCTGGACCACCTGCCTGATGACTGCTCAATAACAGATCTTGGTGAGTATTCTTGATAATAAATAACAAATGGTTTCTTCTTATATTATACCTACTACATATAGAAATACATGATGTCTAGAGTGTCTACTGTTTATACCCTTAAGTCTTAATGAGTGGTCTGTGTTTAAATATCGTTTAAAGAACTGAGAAGTTGGCCTTACTTGACTAGAAACATAATTACAGTCATATATGCATAGGTGTACAACAGGTGGGCTATGAAGACTTTGTTCCCTTGAGTGTTTTCAACTTTGATTCTAAGAGGTCGAGTAGAAATGGTTTCAATGAAAAAAGATTAAGCCAAAGAAAGGTTTTATGAAAGCAAAACAAGAAAAAAGGAGCATGTAAAATTTTACAAACCTACAGCATACATCAGAAAATAATGACAGGGAAAAAAACAGAATGATGGTGCTGTGGTACTTATAGCTGCAAGGAAACCTAAGCAATTAGTTGTAGAGATGTCTCAGGAGAAGAAATCAGAAATGTCTCTTACATCTTCATGGTTGCCAGCATCAACAGACAGCAGAGAGGTTTGTGTGGCGCTCCTGGGACTTTAAAAAGAAGCAGTTAGTAAATATAATGACTGGTGGGTATTAGCGCAAGGTGTGAAAGATGAAAGATTTCACTAACAGCAGCAGATGATTAGATGAGCTATTAGCGTCCTTATAGTAGCAAATGCACCAGCAGAACGGTGAAAAGCATCTACTTATTCAAGGTCACACTGTCTTCAGATGTATAGGAGTAGATAATGGCACATTTATGCTCTGCTACGCTCTCTGTCTCCTCAAAGCATAAACCTGCTGCACTCATAGGAGCTGAATGAGGAAGCACTGATTTTATGCCTCTTTTCCTTCCACAGAGCATATCACACAGAGTATTGTTAAGTCTCACCTGGAGACGTGTCAGTACAGCGCTGAAGACATGAAGAGATTTACCTGGGCACAATACACACCTGAGGAAACACGGGCTTTTCAAAACAAGGTACATAATATAAAACACATGGTGTATGCATGAAGTATTAGTGGTGCCATTTAAAGCTCCTGTCTTACACCTACCCTGTGCCAGTGATGTCAGAAAAGGTTGAAAAGTATCACACAGAAATAGCCACTTACTCTGCTGATTGGCATGTTTAGCTCACAAGAAGAGATAGATATTAAATTCAGTCTTTTTCATGACAAGATATAATCTCCACACAGGAGCTTTAAAGTGCTGAATAATATGAAAAACAGCTCATTCTTAATGTCATGTTCTTATGAAACACTCACATCTCTCTGTGTCTCCCCTTTCAGTCAGCTGAGTGGATGTGGCAGCAGTGCGCTCACCACATTACCAACGCCATCCAGTATGTGGTGGAGTTTGCCAAACGCATCGCTGGCTTCATGGACCTGTGCCAGAACGATCAGATCATTTTGCTGAAAGCAGGTCAGTGTACAGCCTAAAAAAATTCACTTCCTGAATACCTGATGAACAAGTGAATCCTTTCTGAGTAAACTGAGTCTCAAACTTGCTAACTTTAGTTCCTTCCTGTGTTTTTGTCTCCAACCTTCTACCTTCACCTTATTTGTTATTTTACTTGAATGAATGTCACACACTTTCCAAACATTGTGGGAAAACCTCTTTTCTGGAAACAAATTTGACAATAATGCTCTATATCTGTTCAACACATATTTATAACTACCTATCTTTAAAATGAATGGCATATATTTGACTATTTATTTACCCTATGTAAATCTTTTGAACTCTTTAAAAAAACCTTTTTGGATACCATTATGGATTTTAAATGGTTCAAAACTGTCTGACATATGCTGCGCACCAATTTGGGTCAAAATTATTTACATTTTGTTGTGTTGTTTTGTGCATGTTGGAGTATCTTGGTCCCTCCTCCCTCCCCTATCCTCCTCTTTCTCCATCTCTCCATATCTTTGGCTCTGTCTGTGGCTACTATTTCAGGCTGCCTGGAGGTCCTGCTGATTCGTATGTGCCGAGCTTTTAATGTCAACAACAGCACCATTTTCTTTAACGGGAAGTTTGCCCCCGCTCACTTCTTCAAAGCACTTGGTGAGTCTTCAGTAGATGAGTAGCTATTATAAAATACAACACTTTAATGAAACGGTCTGTTAGAAAATGAGCATTGTTGTCTAGAAAAAGCTTCTGTGCGTACTCTTAGTGACAGCAATCGGAAAAACCTCTGCAGTGACAAAGTAGTTAATTGTTTTAAACAACCTTATTGTGCTCATTGTTCTGGAAATGCTTGTTAAAACTAAGTAGCAGTAACCATCATGGCGAATAAAGTCAAAACAAAGAAAAAGGGTTCAGCTGTTGGTCCAAGTAGTCTTATACCTCAGTCTTATGAAGACGTCTATTTTCTATGTTTCCACAGGTTGTGACGACCTGGTCAGTGCAGTGTTTGACCTGGGGAAAGGACTCTGCCGTCTGCAGCTGTCAGATGAAGAAATGGCTCTTTTCAGTGCTGCTGTCCTTCTGTCTCCTGGTGAGTTCTCTCTTTCACACTCACAGACATGAACGTAGTTTTCTTAAAGCAAAAGACACTCGGTGCTGCAAAACTACCACACTGAACCCCACACTGACACTCAAGAGCAAGTGACACTCAAGTAACCAGACACCAACAGTTCATGCTGTAAACAACTTCCTTTAGTGTCTCGCTTATATTTCAGCTCATTTTACTGTGGATTTTTTAATCAAATTTAACTTTTTACATCTGTTTAGAAGAATGTCTGATTTACTACTGATTTGATATTTCAGTCATAAACAGTCTTGGATTTAAATCTTTCTCTCAGAAATTATATTTTGTTGATCAAGGGCTCACACACGGACAGAGAGGTAACTTCACATTAAGGTATTCATATTTTCTTACCCATAGATCGACCCTGGCTAACAGAAGGCCAAAAGGTTCAAAAACTCCAGGAGAAAGTCTACCTGGCTCTGCAGCACAGTCTCCATAAGAGTGGAGCTTCCGATGAGAAACTGGACAAGGTAAAACCTCTTCTTAAACAAAAACTACAAAAACAGGTGTGTATTCACATAAAGGAACATACATAGCTTACCTTCATGTATGCTCTTCCTCCACAGATGGTGTCCAAGCTGCCCATAATGAAGTCTATCTGTAACCTCCACATCGACAAACTGGAGTTTTTCCGCTTGGTGCACCCGGAGACCGCCTACAGTTTTCCACCACTGTACCGGGAAGTGTTTGGCAGCGAGATGTCTCTGCCCGACTCCACCGACAGCTAGAGAGGCGAACAGAAAAACCAGAGAAGATGGAGAGAGTTTATTTTCAGAGGTAGGGAAGCAAAGGAGAGACAGAGTAGATTAGAGATTTTAAAGCCTAACAACAACCAGCAGTAACAAGACAATCCAGGACTTTAAAAACTCCGTCTCCCATGATCCCAAAGTAGTCCTCCACTTTCCCAGCAGGCAAAAGCACCTTACACTACAGACCACACATGCTCATGGTCCTCTGCATATTGTAGCATTAATACAAGCAGAATGGGCATTGTAGTATTAACACAACAGCCCACTTAGCATGAGACAGCTCCAAGCTTAAACACTTTTTGACATCAGATCCACGGTGGATCACCAAACCATTTATGAATGTACCTCATCGATCAGCACCAGTGCACAAGTAAGAACCTATCTGCAGTGAATGTACAACCCTGCCACTCTGAGACAGAGTTTTACACGTAGTAACAGAATGAAGTCATGTTGATCAACAGGTCTCACAATTAATACAACTCTCAGTCAGCAAATCTCTTTTTAATAATACTTCTCAGTATGGTACACCTGTGTATTCATACAGACAATATCTTTGTACCGACCATCTCTTAGGGACCAAGATCATGAGTCATTTTCCCAAATCTAAAAATAAAAGCTCACAAATATGACATGACTCACAGCTTCGGCTTACTTCCGTAATAAGCATAGAACCAGTCTCACACACATTTAGACAGTGTTCGGTGCTGCCTCTTTGTAGGCTTTTGTAATGCAATGAGAAACCTCAGTCCCACACACCCCTTTCCTTGTAAATGCCACTTAGAGACAGGAAAAGATGAAATTATCTTTAATTTATATACACATTTATAAACAAATATTTTAAATAAGAATGTAAATAGATGACTATATAAGTGTATGGAGAGTGTTAGAATGTGTGAGTTCAGTCCAGAGAGAGAAGTGGAGGGTGAGATGTTCATGAAGGGGGGAGGAGAAAAAAGATGGATGATTCACGAAGGCAGATTTTTTTTTCTTTGGACTCAGATGTTTTTCTGGACTATTCCCTCTTTTAACAGTACTCTCAGGTTTCCTTGGCAACAGCCCCTTCTTGCCCACGATGGCGAAAACCCAGCTGGGTAAGGTGCGGTCAAGCAAGGGGTAGACACTTGTTGCGGATGCGACGCAGCAGCGGGGGCAGCGTACTCAAAGAAAGGAAGGCGAAAATGACATAGCCTTTGTCATCGCATTTAAACTGAGAGACTTCAGTATGCGCTGTGGCTGCCCGCCCCCTGCCTAAAGAGACAAGAGGACAAACAGGACCCTAAGGAGAAGAGCAAGCCAGGCTAAAGATGACTTAATGAACTGTATGATGAACGGGGATACACAGGGTTTTCCCCACCCGTTTCTAACCATTAATCAGTACCATAGGTGTAGTATATTTGTCTTTCATTCATAACGTTTCATTTTGGTTAAAAGCTCGGATGATGATGGTCCATATATGTATCATAAACCTTCCTTGCTGGTTGGAGCATCTGTATTATTTTGTACATTTGCTGTTCCTGTCCTTTACTCCCAAACCCAACACCTATCCAAATACCAAGCACTTATACTTTTCCTCTTTCTCACTGGACACCAGTCTAAGGCCAGACAGAGCTACCAGCTGCCCCCTGAGTTGGGCCACATAGCCAGTAAGACTTCATGGTTTTCAGTCAGTCAGTCTGTTCTGTTATTTTTCTTTTAACTTCTCATTTGTAACACAAAACCATCCATAACTGTATGCATATATCATGTTCATAAATAACACACTTCCTGCAGGTTGTTCTGATGTTAAGATGATGATAATAATGTCTTACTCGGGGTGCTGTGAAGTTCTTGAGCAGAGTCTGAGGACCTGCTGCCTGCCGCTCAGGGAGCTAGCTGTCATCTCTTCTTGTCCCTTTATTACCAGTGTCGTCTTTTAGCCTTGTGCTCCTCACACCTTTGCACCTAAGATGAGACCCATAACCATAATCACTGTGGACGTAAGTTCTATTTTTGTGAATGTTACTCACAAAGTGTCAAAGCCCTTCCTGTTTGTCCTAATATTGTAACATTAAATTTTTTGAGACATAGGATTTAAAAGACCATGAATAAATCAGTTAGCGTTAAAGATGAATTTTATTATTGGGGTTAAATGTTTCTTTTGCTGTGATTTACATTTATTTGTCAGTCTTTTATCCACCTTTTTCTTTAAGTGTCTCCACTTTTGTCTTGTAAAGTCAGTGATCTATTTTTTTTAATTAAAGAAAGATTAGGACAAGTACAAACAAAAAAAGAATAGTTTGTTTCCCTTCTCTTTCCCTGTATGACAACATGTACAAGAGGTATATTACTAGTCCAAGAGTAACTGAGTCACACAGCGCGATATATATTGTTGTCCAATGGGAAACATTATATGTGGTTTTAAGAATGTAATAAATGGTTTCCTTTTCTTTTAAAATGTTTCCTGAGTCTTATTTACTCCAACATGACTAACACATCATTGTTTAAAATCAAACCAGTCTCTAAAACCATCATTTGACACATCTAGACAGCAAGTGTAAATGGTCTTGAAGCTCACTGTAAGGTTTAAACCAGGAACTAACATTTGTGTTGTCTGAATGTTGTGTTTCTTGCACACCACGGAGTAGTTTTGAGCTGCATCATGGAGCTCTTTAAATTGAAAAATTTCTTAAGACTTCAAAAATACAGACAATAGACTGTACAAGATAAATACACTGATTAAGAGAATAACAAGTACAAACAAATCATAAAAACAGCAATAAGATGAAGTTGAAACCCACAAAATACTTTAACTTTAGTTAACTGTTAGACATTGTATGAAATACCACAAAAAAAAGAAAATTAAAATACCTAAAGGGCATTTTGCCACTGGTTTGCCAGGCTAACACTTAAGTCAGGAAGCAGCAGTAAGTCTACTGTAATACTTTGCAGAGAAAGAAAGATATTAGGACGCATAGAGTGCAAATGTGTGTATGTGGAAGTGTATAGGTGTGTGCGTGCGTGCGTGTGTGTGTTTGACCCACTTTATCCACCGGAATGGTGCCTCCCTCATGGAGCTGGAGCCAGGAAATTGTGGTTGCCTAGCAGTTCTACATCTACGGTGCAAAGTTTGAAGACGTGTTGCTCGGCTGTTGTGCCGTCTGCTGCTGCTCCAAATTCCAGACGCACAGCAACTTGTGAAAAAAGCACACATTTTCCTTGTAGTGCTCCAGGTGGCAACGTTGACGGTTCAACATGTCGGTCGCAGGACTCAGAAAGCAGTTTTACAAAGCGAGTCAGGTAAACGAGCGACTTTTCTAAACATTCACTGTTAGCCAAGTTAGCCTTTCGAGCTAGCACCATCGTAGCTATTTTTATTGAGAGTTCACGCTAACTTTGGGTGTTAACGTGAAAAAACGCTCAGGTGCGACAGGAAAAACAGCTTTTATTGTTTAAGATGTGTTATATTAAAAGCTGTTTCTCTTGGGACGTACAGGTCCACTTAGCTCAATTGTTATTAGACTTCTTTACGACTGTCAAAGGTGATGTAGCTCAATAACGTCAACATTAGCCTGTAATGTCAAATTAGCTTACGCTAATCTAAAGGCTAAGTAAGTTAAAGTTAATGTTTGAAATGCCTCCAACACCTTTTACCTCGTTTTCTGGGGTTGGGCTGGCTGAATGCACTCAAAACTTACTTTCTCAAAGTTTATGCCGCCCGTCGTCGATGACCTAGTTGTTATTTACTTAGAATTTGCAGTTTTGTTATGGTGCAGCTGGTATTCCTGAATGTACGCTCATGTAACACTAAAGGGCACTTTCGACAATTATTTGCAGGAAACTTGAGCAATATGAATGGTAATGCTAGTTACCTCTGACATGCTGGATTACGCGAGATATGTCATGACATTTTGACGAGTGTGTTATTGTAACAATACAACACCTGTTAGAGCATCCTTAATGTTTTTTGACGATCTGCAAGCCCTTCAATTTTACCATTTGTTCAAATCAAGCTAACATGAACACTGTATTTCTAGTTACGTGATTACATACATATGATATGTTATGTAAGTTATGTCGTTGTATGACGTGGTTATTTTACACTCCTATAGTTGAATTTATGAAAACAATCTTTATTAACAACAACGAAACCACCCTGAATTACCAATTTAAGAGAAACTTACAGTCTCAGTGTTTTGTTTGAAGTTTAACCCCACAGTTTCCAAACTGAACATGCTGTTGTAAAGTTTTTTTTCCCACTATCAGTATTGTACAGAGTTATATCACAAGTTCTCGCTGAAAACAGATGGATCCTGAAACTAAGAGAGCAAATCAAATATTTAAGCAAACAGAGTGACTTGATGCGGTGTCTTTTAATTGGTGCTTACATGGTGGGTTGACAATCTTGGGAACTATTTAGTGTCCTCTTTCTGAATTTCAATGAGCTGTCATTAGTCTGTGGACTTTTGGGGCAGTTTAGTGTGACCCCTTTAATCATAAAACTCATAAAAACATGGTGAAAGATTCAACATTTGGGGACACCTGTATGATATACTGACCTAACATACCCTGGTATGCAAATGACAGCTCTTAGCTTAGTGGGTGTGTCCTGGAATCCCAATTATGTGGATACTCTAACAAATGTGCTCTTGGTTTATAAGTAATACTGTAGCAACAGATTTAGCAATGAAGGTGACAGCAATTTTTACAAATCAGAAATAGTGTCACCAACGACTCCCACTGCAAAAACTTAGCAGGTGGAGCATACAGCATGTAAATTAGTCATAGACTGAACCTCCTGCTTTGTGTGAAAACTCGCCTTGGGTTATCTTGCCAGTCAGGCTTGGAGAAGAAAGAACAGGGTGGAGTAAGTAAGCCAGTCCTTAAAGGTTGCCCAACAAGCTCCGTGTCACAATGCCATGAAAAATCTGTTTGACTTAATACATGAACAAACAGAGTAATAATAAGTTTAGTTCAGCAAAGGAATGTAACTAACATCATGCACCCAATCAGCACACTTATGATTTCTTCTGTGTGATGGAATCGTTTGATGTCTGTTAACCCAAGCTCCAGTTTTTCCAAGATAAATTTCATATTGTGTCCTCACCTGGATAAGCAGGTGTTCTAGTCATGCAGGATGGAAATCGTGTGTTTGCAGTTATCAAAAAAAGATTGGGCTCTGGTAATGTGTTTGCGTTAGGTTTTCACAAAAACAGGGACAAAATAAAACAAAAGATCCACATATCTGAGTTAAAACGCCGTCTGTGGGACAATAACTCGCTATGCCTGTGGATTGTGTAAGATAGAGGATTGCAGTTTTATGTTTAGAAGGGTTATGACAGCTGCACTGAGTTGAACCAAATGAGAAACACACACACACAAAGGGTCTCTGTTGAGCCTGCCAGCCAACTGCGCAGGAGTCTGTTCCTCCTAAAGGGGCCTAGAGAACGTATGTGCCGTATGTGAATGATGGTATGAATAAGGAAGGGATAGAAAGTCAGAGCTGGCATGTGTGTATAGTAAAAGTATCCATGGATGTGACTCTGAAGTAGGAAACGTGTGTGTGTGTGTGTGTGTGTGTGTGTGTGTGTGTGTGTGTGTGTGTGTGTGTGTGTGTGTGTGTGTGTGTGTGTGTGTGTGTGTGTGTGTGTGTGCTGACCTGATGGAAACAAGGGAAACCTTCTGTGCAAGTCCTTATGGAACAAAAAAAAACAGGACAAAGCACAGTAGAGTTTTCAGAAGTCACTCCTTTGTGAATCTTGAGGAGTTTCTTTTTCTGTGATGTTAAGTTTTCAGCCAAACTTGGTTTGTCTTATGAGCGTGTGTTGATTGTTGAGGTTATTTGCCAAACTGAATAAATGTGATGTGATCATGTTTGCAGATGGTGAGTGAGAAGGTTGGTGGTGCAGAGGGAACCAAACTGGATGAAGAATTTAAAGACCTCGAAAGGGTAAACTAATTACAGCAACGCCTGCAGTAAACTCAGAAAATGTTATTCTCTGTTTCAAAAAGTGAAGTGGTACCAGCATCCTTTATTCCTGTAATTGTCTCAAAAGACAAACATCTGAGTGAGTACTTCCAGGTAGTACTGGTAATTATGTCTTCCTCTGTTCCCACCAGAGAGCAGATGTGACCAGCAGAGCAGTGGTGGAAGTAATTACTAAAACATCAGAGTACCTCCAGCCAAACCCAGCTACAAGAGCTAAGCTCTCCATGCTCAACACAGTTTCCAAAATCCGCGGGCAGGTAAAGAGTCCAGGCTACCCCCAGCCTGAGGGCCTCCTTGGGGAGTGCATGACCAAGTATGGACACGATATGGGCAGGGACACTAACTTTGGTAAGGCAGTTTCTGGATGAGTGTGGTGTGGTATGTAAAGAGTACTACAGACATGCTTCATGGTTTAACACGCTTTGTGATATGTTGGGGTGTGTCCGTGTGCAGGAGGGGCTTTAGTGGACATCGGGGAGTCAATGAAGAGGTTGGCAGAGGTCAAGGACTCCTTAGATATTGATGTTAAGCAGAACTTTATCGACCCACTGCAGGCTGTGGCTGAGAAAGATGTGAAGGACATTCAGGTAAAGTCAAAGAGGTAGTATGCTGTCACACAATTAGACCAGGCTATGAGTAATCACATCTGTTTTTTCTCAGCTCACCAGCAAAATTAGTGTGATAACAGAACAAATCAGAGCAGATCCAGATGTATATTTTTACTGTGCACATTCCCCATAACTATTATAAACAAGGGGAAATAATCATAATTACCTCTGTGAAATCCCAACTCTCGCAGCACCACCTCAAGAAGCTGGAGGGCCGCCGTCTGGACTATGATTATAAAAAGAAACGTCAAGGTAAAATCCCAGATGAAGAGATCAGGCAGGCCCTGGAGAAGTTCCACGAGTCCAAAGAAATGGCTGAGTGCTCCATGCACAACCTGCTCGAAACAGATGTGAGTAGGCTGTGCACATTGAATCCCTGGTCAGTCTTCAGAAGGATTTCAGTCAGTGTATTGCCAACATGGCAGCCTGCCTTTCCTGTGTATTTGGGATTTTGTATTTGTTTAATTTTTGAGTGTTATTTTAACAGAGGTTCAATTGGTGAAAATACAGGTACAATAATGAGAACGCTTATTATCAATGTGCTGGTTAATGTATGAATACTCTAAAGCAAAGCTAAGATCTAAGATCAGTGTTCTTTAACCAAAATGACTTGAATTACAGTTATCCTGCATAAAATGGATGCAACGTAACAGAAAAACATTGTTTGATACCACATAAATTGTCATTAATACATCTTGTGCTGATGTTAAATCCTAATTTTGGTGCATCTTAAATTGTAATTGGCTTTTAAATTCTCTTATCATCTTTGACTTTGTTATGTTAACAGTTGGATCTTTAGATCTGTGACATTTTCTAGGACTGTATAAACATAAAAGTTGCACTAGCAGAGTGGGGGAGTCACAGCCTTTGTTTTTCTACAAGGCAAAGTAAAACAAACAGCAGAGAACATTTTGAGCCATATTCTGAAAGAGACAAAACGTACTGTTACTTCAGAATGCTCTTGAATGTTCTTGTTTGCACAAAGTAACAATGAACAAAGATTAACACTCACTCTCACGGTTGTCAACACAGTAGTTTCTTTTTTTAAATAACCAGTTTAACTTGAAGACTCCTTTTTCCCCTCTAATCCTCTTGTGATTATAGTAGGCCAAGTTATGTCAGGGTATTCAAAATTGGAAAGACATTTGTTGGACAGTGTAACAGTTCATGAAAGACTTCAAGGAATAAATATCTGTGCCAGCAGATATTAGTTTATTGAGTGGTTGATAGATCCGTAGAGTTCACAAATATGTTTTGAGAGCTGCAAAAGCATCTTTTTGTGCCAAGACTGAAAAGTGCTCTATAAATAAATGATGATCGTTATGGTGATTTATAAAGATGTGTTTTTGGTGAGTACTACTGCCTTCATGTGTTGTCTTTTCTTGAGTTTAGGGAAAAGTTAGACAAAAAAGTCTTTCCTTTAATAGACTGCATAAGAGCCTGCTGAAAAACTGGCCTCAGGAACTCTATAATTAGTCATGTTTTTGTGCCTCTTAACAAAATGATGTGAATTCTGACATCTGTTTCTGTTAACTTTTAGTGACAGGTTACACTTTAGCTTTTCAAGACATTATGAATGAGCTCAAGTCTTGTGTTTTTCCACAGTGACTGTCACAAGCTTGCCTAACCTGTTTTGTTTCGGTATTTGCTGTTTCATACCTGCCATCATGAGATGTTAAGACCTAGCAGTACTGACGTGATTGAAACAAAAGAGAGGAATGAAAACAGTGAGGTTGTGAAGAATGCTTTGAATGGTGTCGGTGCATTCTAAAATCATTTCTCTGTTAATGAACTCGTAGGTGGAGCAGGTGAGTCAGCTGTCTTCTCTAGTGGAGTCCCTGCTGCAGTACCACAAACAGGCCTCACAGGTCCTAACGGAGCTTTCTGAAAAACTGAGCGAAAGGTCAGTACCATGACTGTTTGTAGGAGATGGTATTCCTTTTAGGTGTTAAGGCTGTGTCCTCTGGCTCATGACGAGGAATGATTCAGCAGGGTTATATTAACTGTTACACTTCTGACTACAAATAATGAACATTGAGGAACATCTAATTAATTTTTGTACTAAATAACAACTTCAGATGAGTTTTTTTTGCTTTGTAGTCACAGAAAGTATCTGTTCATTCAGTTATGCTGACATCATATATTGTACCTGGCTTTCTCTGTAATCATGCATCCCCTACCTGTCAGTTGATAGATGTGTAATTTTTCAAAATCCTCCTGATCACAGGGTGAATGATGCTCAGTCACGGCCAAAGCGGCAATACACACCCAAGCCAAGACCATCCTTTGACTATGGAGAGGCCGAAGAATCTAACGGTGGATATGCCCCAGCTGCAACAAGTCCTCCAGCTTACTCTGCAGGTATACTTATCTTTTTTATGCTGTAACAGCTGAGAGTGTACTTCTCTTTGAAAGGCCTACTCCCAAGAAGGCTTGCGTGTGAGCAAATCTCATTCTTAAGCATGTGGCTTCTTTCCTTTTTGCGACAAAAAGCAGCCCAAGCACAATATCCTGGTCCATCCTTCCAAAGAACCTCCATCAAGAACAAACCCTGTGAGTTAGACGGATGAAGTTTCCATATCACTTTCAACAATATCAGTTTTCCCCTGAGTCCACATCCTCTGTTCTACAGAGGTTTGTGCATGTCTGTGATGGTTGAGTATCCAACTAACCTTATCTAATGGTGTTTGTAGGGTCAACTGGACTCTGTCAGAGCTCAGACCAAGGCGGGCTTGTCAGAGTGTAAAACTGTCTGAACAAGGCTGCAGATATATAGAATCAGCAAACTATCCTCTGTCATTGTTTTTCATCATTGACCATGTGAAAGTAATCATGGTTTTCAACTTATGCTTACATTTGACAGTGCTTGAAAAACAAACTAATTCTGCTGTTATTCCCTTTGCTGAATTCTATTTATCTGATGGTCTTTGATCAACTGAAGCTTCTGAAACTCAAGAGACAGCACAGTGTGCCACATGCTGTAAAGATCATATAGGAATGATCAGTGGTTGACTCATATTCAATTCTTAATTCAAACGCAAGTATTATGACATAAAAATTTAAATGTATCATTATGGTTTAAAGAAGATAGTTTCATGTCAGAAGAATAATTGTTGATCTTGAGGTTCAGAAGATTTCTTTCCTCCTAGACTGATGACTAACCTGAACAATGTTCTTTTTTAACAGTTTGTTTCATGGTCTGTTCCTGAGATCTACTCGGAAATGTTCTGGTGTCACCACATAAAATATTTTCTAAGATGAATAAACTCATCCATGACAAATTGTCATACTGTTTTCGCATAGTGACAGTTTTTGTTGAATTTTTCACCCTCTGCCTTTCTCTCTGTGTCTCTCTGCAGCTGAGCCGTGCTGCAAAGCCCTGTACGACTTTGAGCCAGAGAACGACGGTGAGCTTGGCTTCCGTGAGGGTGACATCATCACCTTGGTGAGCCAGATCGATGAGAACTGGTTTGAGGGAAGCATACGTGGTAAATCTGGATACTTCCCCCACAACTACGTTGAAGTTATGGTGCCTCTGTAATAAAAACAGCCAGGCAAGAGAGGGACAGCCAGATGAAGGGGGGGATAGCAAAGTATCTTAAATAATCCAACGATATCGTCTCATTGTTTTTGTTAAGGGGTAAACATCTCCAGCTAGGAACCTAATTTTAGTCTTTACTGGTAAAGCAACGTTTTTTTTTTATTCCATTGGATTAGATAAAGGTTAAATGGATTCTTTGTAAATTGTAAAAGCGATTGGTCAGAAAAAGCAGCTAAAATAAGGGTGCATTCTCTATGATGTAACTATTGACATCCATTCTTTATGCACCTGTGCACTTTGTACACTACACCTCCATCATCTGAATGGATGAAGAATGATCATGAGGGAATGACGTTTATAACTTCTCCAGAAGTATCCATAAACACTAAGAAGTGCAAATGCTTTATTCTTATCCTCTTAGCCTTTAAAACTGTGTGTAAAAGACATTTTCTGAAGTTGTTAATATCGGTACTGCACACATGCATTCAAATGCAGTGTTTTCTACACTCCCAGTTTTCACATATGCTTGTGTAACGTCATTGTAGTCGGTGAGAGCCAACATGGAGGACCAACTGCCTTTTGTCAGTTTTATTTGTCATATACTGCCCCCTGGTGGCAAAGAGCTCATGCTTGGCCATTTGACTCGAGGCAATTACTGGTTTCTAATACCTCATACAAAATCCATACTTGGGGGCTTATCTTTGGTTTCCATGTTGATGTTTACCTTCATTATGTGAATATGACAAGAGTAAGTCAGCAAGTAATTCCAACCTACTGCTGTATGGAGCACTATTTAAATTTTAATTTCACACTACATGTGGGCAAAGAAAATGAGGAGGTCTAAAAAATCTTAGCTTGGTTTCTTGGTGACAAAAATATGATTTTATGGCTGATATGCATGGACTTCCAGATAGATCACTTTTAGAATCTGAGTCCAACCCAAGAGTGCACAGTTGTTTCACCAATAGCTCCTTCTTTCACTGCACTCCGCTGTTTCCTCACAGAGCTGATGCCAAAGAAAAGTTGTTTGTTGCCTGAGGCTGCTTTCTGAACTTGAACATAGTTTGCAGAGCTAATGTTTCATGTTCAATTAATCATTCAATGGTGGTAAATACAAAAAAAATATTTTCTCTTTTATTTAGTGTATATTTCATGGAAGGGCAGCTGACCCGTGTTCCCTCTTTTTTTAAAACTAAATGTAATATGATTCAGCCCCTGCACTAATATTTTCAGCACACCAAAGCCATAAGCACACATCCCACAGATCCTCTGTTTTCTCCACTGATACCGCTGGCGGTGTCACTCACAATGCTTTTAGGCTTTGTACACAACTGTTTGTAACCAAAATTGCAATCTGATTTATTTTCCATACAAAATGTTGAGGTTAAGCTTGGCTTTCTGCTCTAACATCTCATTTGGAGCATGGAAATTAATCTGATGTGCTTTGGCTGTTTTTCTACCTGTCTCAGTTTTCAGGCTGAAACTGTACACCACACGTGACAGAAAATACTATCTCCAAACTATTGTGTACAGATTTTCCTCACAATGAGTAAGGTCTGCACACAAAAGGTGGTTTCAGTTTCAATTATACCCACTACAAGGTGACTGTGAAGAACAAGAATGTTTGTGCTGTTCACTAAAATGCCAACTTTTCCCCCTTGTCATGATCCCCTTGTTAGACCACCCCCTGCCCCACTCATCCCTCCCATCTCTGGTTTAACGGGTAGTGGAACAGACAGGTCTTTTCAGCTGGGGAGGGCACACAGCGGTGGATTATACCCTCCCACTCTCTACTAGTCTTTATTCACCAGCTGCCCCAGTGCCCCTGCCCCCTCTCTCATTATCCTCAGCATCCCAATCCCATGGTGCCTCTGGAGCTCAGCCTCCTGGTCCATCTCTGGTATAATCTCCCCATTGTTGTCATAGCATGGGCCCCTTGAATGATATATTTGCATGCCTGCTATGTTATTCATGTTGTGTGTATGGCCAGAGGCTGTGCTGAGCAATAACTGTGTGGTTCAGGTGTGCGTTTACATGCCTCATTACACCAAATCCAAAAGCACAGAGTTTGAAAGGGGAAATGAGGAGAGGGGGGTTTCAGGTTGAGCTATTATGTGGCTTGTATGTTATTGGAGGTGAATAATGTTATGGAACAAAGAACCAGGATCAATTTTTATGTGCTGCTGTCACAGCGGAAATATTTTTCTGAATGCTATGGCTGACATTGAGAGTAATGCTGCATTCTGTGATAGCTTGTTTTGTCTGGCTCCAGGTTGCAATATTGATAAATGAAGTATTATCAGAATTTAAAGCTTTATTTTATTATACCAAATGTTAATGAATATGTCTGTCAAAATTTAACTTGCTTTGCATGTGTCTTCATTACAGCCTCTTGTGTCTTAAGCAATGCTATATTTTTGCAACTGTGACATGTTGGGAGACCAAAAGTGGGACTATCCTGGATTATCTTTGGGATATTTAGATTACCTCTACACTTTATGTAATCTTCTTTGTATTAAGTATTGTATATTTTTATTACTATGTGAAGGGGAATGAATGCTGTTCTTCAAATAAATATTTCAAAATATGACTTCTGGTGTGTCTTAATATTGTGTGAAATAATATTCCTAAAACTGAATTATTTAGAAATTTTATCCAAAGAAATTTGTTTACAGAGCCACAAAATACGGAGGAGTAAGGCTTATGATATGCAGCTCCACTGTTTTGCTTTGGGGTTTTTTTATCCACCTCTTGACGTGTTGTTATGTCGTTAAATTTCTGTTTTGGACGTTTATCCCCCAACCATTAAATTTTAAGACTGCACCACCACCCATCTGCATGATCCCCTGTCACAGCAGGCTACAGCAGCCAGCTGTTGGGCTCCTGCCACAGCACTATCTCATCGGGGAAGGCGTGTCACTCCCCCGAATTACTCAGCGCCCCCTTTGTCCTCGGTCGGTGCCCAGCCAGCGACACTCATGGCGGCTGCACCCGTCAGACAGCGCCCTGGGCCGGGGGGACCCCGGGCGCAGCTCCCACCTTGCTACTACGAGGGCTACCTGGAGAAGCGAGGACCGAAGGAAAAGGTAGGTTGGTCCGCCGCTGATCCAGTGCCATGTTGTTTCCTGTTGTGTGCCGTAGATAGCGATGGTCAGTGTGTGTGTGTGAAAGAGAGTGCTCCTCCACACCGGCTGATCCCCCATTTCCAGTGAACTGTCAACTTCCTTATTGTGTAGAATGGGCGAGGTGAGCCTGGGGCTGGTGGGGATTTTTTTTTCCCACATTGCGAATAACATAGCCTATATTTAATTTTTGTGCTGTAAAGTTCGGTTCTTCAAGAGTCTGACAGGGAGGCAAAACGACCTGTCAAAGACGACTGCCGCGAAATCATAGCATGGAAAAATCAAACCACCTGAATCATTTGTGGACAAATTATGATGCACTGGTTACTTCTAGCTGCGGTCGAATAAACCGAAAGACTACTAAGCTTTATCAGCACCTGAAATCTTTGCAGACTGAGATTTAAACTGTTATGCTGTCATAATTTGACAACCCTGATCCACTGTTTTGACACATCTCTAATACTAAGCTGGACACAGTGAATCTGACAATATCAGACAGAATCCTATTGCATTTGTTTTTTGTTTTTGTTTTTTTCCTTCATTTCATTACATGCACAAAAAGAAGGTGAAAATTTATAGTATGCCCTCCCCCCAGACCCACCCTCTCTCATTAGGCTCATTTTAATGCAATATAGACATGTAATGTGAGCCTGGCTCAGGTGCAGGGAATTGCCCTGGTCCGTGTCCACAGATTGAGAGCAGCTGTGGTTCCATCTCTTGGGACAGGAAATATCCATTACACACATGTGGTCAAACTCCTTGATTTGCATGTTGTCTTATTTCTCTGTATGGCAGGCATCCAGGCGACTGTGGACCTGTCTGTGCGGCAATTCCCTGTATTTCTTCAACAATGCCAAGGATGCCCATGTAAGTTTTCACATTATAAACTCAGTACATGTGAATTTTTCTTTGTGCGTCATAGTTTGCACACTGTTATGTTGTGTGTTTTTAAGTATGTGGAAAAGCTGGACCTCGGCGGGTTTGTGTCACTGAAGGACGACTGCAGCCGAGACAGGAACCTGGAGGCAGCAAGACTCATCCTGCGCATGAAGGATGGAGAGACCAAACTTACGGTAATTCATTTATTCACATTCATACATGTTCATAAAAATACAAGCATTTTACAGGGTGTCAAAGTACTATTGTGTTTCCCAGGCACCTAACTTGGAATCAAGAGAGCTCTGGAAAGGTTTCCTCTACTCAGTCATAGATGTAGGTATTCATCTTTTGCACTTTCTTATTATATCTATTCTCTCTATCTCCTTTGCATCAGCTTACCAATACTCTCCTTTTTGTGCCGTCACAGCTCAACGTCCCCTCCTGTCTCACGCTGCTGCCTGGCCAGCTGCAGATGCTGAAGGAGGTAGTGGACAAAGAAAGATCCAGGCGGAGATCTCGCACCCCAACACGTGCTCCTCCCTCTCCCCTCTCCGTGCCTTTAGTGGGAGAAATTCCCCCGTGAGTTTTCCTCCTGTGTTGCCTCCAGTGAGTGTGTGCACGACTGTATTGCCATCCATAACATGCATCTGCACACTTGCAGGTGTTTTCGACCAGTGTCTCGAACAGAAGCTGAAGTCCTCTTAGAGAGACACCCCGACTGTGGGAACATGCTGCTCCGTCCAGGCAGAGATGGGTGCTCGCTGGCTGTCACCACACGTCAGGACCTGAATGGGTAAACACCTGCTGGGCATCTGCACACAACAACTACAGAGTGATGGTCAGACGTTATGAACTGCTAACACCCTGTATCTCTCCTTTCACTCCAGGTCAGTGTTCAGACATTATCGTGTCACACAGAGGGACCAGGGCGGTTATGTGATTGATGTAGAAAATCCTGTAAGTGTACAAGTTTTCTACTTGACCAAAAAATTTTAAGACGCTTTGGTTCTATTTTACAAAGATTCTCTGGTTGTTTCAATCCAAGACTGTGCTGTTAAAGATGACGAGGCAACAGAAACAAATGGGAGCAATGCTTTGAGACTGCTGCAGTCATAATGTCTCAGTCTGTGTGTTCCCTGTGCTACTAGCATACATAAAGCTTTGGGCGTTTTAATACAGCAGGTCTCTTTCTCTAGATTCCCTGTGCTACACTTCACGATGTGATCGACGCCCTCGTAGAGAAAACAGCAGGAACTCTTCAGCCGTTTTTACTGGAGGAGCCTTACGAGGAGAATATCAGTGAGACCCTCCATGCACCACACAAATATCTGCATTATATCTTTGCCTTTCCTCTGCTTTTTTTTTTTTAAACAAACTAATAAGAAAAAGTGAAAATATTTTGCTGTCTTCAGCATACGTTTCTGCCAATGACGAGAATGGAGAGAGGATCCTCCACACAGCCCCAACCAGCCCCCTGCCAAAGGCTCCTGCCCTGCCTCCAAAACAAGGCTTGTCTCAGTGATATTAAGCTACAGTTATACACTCACCAGCCACTTTATTAGGTTCACCTTGCTAGTTCTGGGTTGGACCCCCTTTTGCCTTCAGATCTGCCTTAAACCTTGGTGGCATAGATTCAACAAGGTACTGGAAACATACCTCAGAGAGTTTGGTCCATATTGACATGATAGCATCACACAGTTGCTGCAGATTTGTCAGCTGAACATCCATGATGAGAATCTCCTGTTCCACCACATCCCAAAGGTGATCTATTGGATTGAGATCTGGGGACTGTGGAGGACATTTGAGTACAGGGAACTCATTGTCATGTTGAAGAAACCAGTCTGAGATGATTCCAGCTTTATGACATGGAGCGTTATCCTGCTGGAAGTAGCCATCAGAAGATGGGTACACTGTGCTCGTAAAGGGATGGACATGGTCAGCAACAATACTCAGGTAGGCTGTGGACTTTAAACCATGCTCAGTTGGTACGAAGGGGCCCAAAGTGAGCCAAGAAAATATCCCCCACACCATTACACCAGCAGCAGCAGCCTGAACCGTTGATACAAGGCAGGATGGATCCATGCTTTCATGTTGTTGACGCCAAATTCTGACCCTACCATCTGAATGTGGAGCAGAAATCCAGACTCATCAGACCAGGCAACGTTTTTCCAATTTTCCATTGTCCAGTTTTGGTGTTGCTGTATGAATCGTAGCCTCAGTTTCCTGTTCTTAGCTGACAGGAGGGTCACCCGGTGTGGTCTTCTGCTGCTGTAGCCCATCTGCCTCAAGGTTGGACGTGTTGTACGTTCAGAGATGCTCTTCTGCAGACCTCGGTTGTAACCAGTGGTTATTTGAGTTACTGTTGTCTTTCTATCAGCTCCAACCAGTCTGTCCATTGTCCTCTGACCTCTGGCATCAACAAGACATTTTGTCCCACAGAACTGCTGCTCACTGGATATTTTCTCTTTTTGGGACCATTCTCTGTAAACCCTAGAGATGGTTGTTGGTTAAAATCCCAGTAGATCAGCAGTTTCTGAAATACTCAGACCAGCCCGTCTGGCACCAACAACCATGCCATGTTCAAAGTCCCTTAAATCACCTTTTTTCCCCATTCTGATGCTCTGTTTGAACTGCGGCAGATCATCTTGACCATGTCTTCATGACTAAATGCGTTGAGTTGCTGCCATGTGATTGGCTGATTAGAAATTTGCGCTAATGAGCAGTTAGACAGGTGTGCCTAATAAAGTGGCCAGTGGGTGTATATTCCTATAATAATAACAAAAATAATAGGGATAATGATGATGACAATAACTGCTGTATTCTGCTGCAGATCGTTGGTGCAGCAGCCCATTGTCCAGGTCCCCTGCCCCTGACCGTCGTATCCTGACTTCATCAGTACCAGCCTCGCCCACCAACCCCATGCGACGCCTCATCCTCTCCCCTTCACCTCTTGCACAGAGTGAGTGGCACAGCTCAACTAATGCTGCAGTCAGATCCCAATTTTTTACCAGCAACATTCCAGCTACATGTTTTCAGATTTCAAGTGCGGGCATCTAAGTCTGTTTCATACATCTGTCCACAGCACTCAATGAAGAACTCAAAATTAAGCTGGAAAAGAGACGAGCCAGCCAGGAGTGACTTAATCATAAGGCTCATCCTCCTGTCACAGCATCTTTACTCTTCAGTGCCAAATAACTTCTCACCGCAGCTATGTATTCATCCTGTGCCTTCAAGGTGGAAGACAACGGACTACAAACACCACTTTCTTGAAGGGGATGCAAAATGCGCTGAGTTTCATTCCTCTGGTCTGGCAACAAAGTTTTTGGACTTGATCATTAGATGGACTTTGATGGGCTCTGAGAGAGCAGGACAGGCTGCTAAACACTGGATTAGGTTCATGACAAGCCTCATGAAATGCTGCCCGTCCTTTGGTTGGAGTAACAATCCATTTGCCTTGTGTCTTCTTACATTATACTGTTTACAAACTGTCTCGAAGAAAAATAAGAAAGTGCGACATTAAATTAAAGGTACAGTGTGCAGTATTTGTCAGCATTTAGCAGAATATGGAATATAAACATATTTAAATTAGTGTATAATCACCTGGATGTAAATATTGTCTTATTAGTAAATTACACAAGCTTTTTCAAGACTTGATAAGGATCCCCTTACTTGGAGGTCACCACCTTGCTCTGGCATACTGTTTCTACAGTAGCATGGACAGAATAGTTAAGGCCAATCACATTTTCATATTCAGTGTGTGGCCAATGAAATGTACTGGTTGAAAGAGGGAGAAGAATAAGATGAGTTGCTGTTGTGCAAAAAACTATTAGTATGAACGGATGTTTTTAATGGTAAAAACTTGACAGTTGAAGAGTCGTACTCATCATGCATCTTAGGAGCACTTTGTCCCTGCAGGCCACCACTGAGTAATTTAATGAGAATCTGACTACTAACATTCAGCTATAAACTCCCATTTCTACACACTGTACCTTTAATATGTCTTAAAAGTAAAAAAAAACAAAAAAAAAAACCACTCACTGTATTAAGATGACTGGCAGCTGAGAAGCATTGAAACATGCTTGGCCACCAACTGAGCCTGATATCTGATGCCAAGATCAACACCTGAGAAACTTTATCAGCTCTGAACCTGAAATGAGCCCAATCAGGTTTAGGCTCAGCAATCGTCTCCATTGACATAATTGTGTGTACTGTGACTGGGAAAAAATGAAATGTGTGTGAAAACAGTTGAACGAGCCAGAAACTGTGAACTGCACAATCTCCACCTGCTGCTCTGGCATGCTGTTTGTGGTTAATAAGCAACCATTGATGTATTGTTAATTCAAGGACACTGTACTGTTTGACTGTACTGTTGGTGCTTATTTTATAAGTGTTTCTTAATCTTTGCCACTGTGTACGTGCTACTGTAAGGTGCTATGACTCACCCATGCTTAGACCTGCCTGAAAGCGGCAGGTGACTTCTTCAGCCAAATCCTTCTACTATATTCAAATCCAAAGGGCACCCTCTAGTGGCATGGCTGTCACCTGAGAGATAGAAACCTTAACAGCACAAACCCACGACACCTTTAATAGGACAATGCTGTTACATACAGCATGGTAAAGACTCATGGCTTCAAGACAATATTACACCAATCCCTACCTCTCAACATTTTCATAACAAAAAGGATGGTTCATCAAATATCTGATGATCAATCAGTGTTTCTACATGGCTTTCATACATTTTGTGGATTGGCTTTCCAATGCACATGCAAATCATATCAGTATTTGTGGCAGTTTTTGATCAAATGTCTTCTTAAAATGAACAACTTAACATTTGTACACGTCGTGTGGTAGTGTGTGCTTAGTCACAAACAAGGAACAGTGTTAGATATCAGGGACATTAAAGTGCTTTGCATGGGTCCAATTTGTCTTTGTAATATTTCTCAGAATCATCTTTATCTTTATTGGCCAAGTTTCAAGAATACAAGGAACTTGACTCCGGTTTAAACTGCACTCTCTCAGTACAAACGTGGATAGAATTACAAGAGTAGAAAAAATAGAGTTTAAGTAGTAGAAAAAGAATAATGATTATTACAATATTAAATAAAGAACTCTGCACAGAGTAAATACAAAATATATACACAATTTAAGCTAGGAAACAAGATAAGCTTTTTATGTCTCCCACAACAGGGTTATTCTTGAATTAATTTTAAATCATTTATCAAGTGCCAGGCTTTAAGTCTCAGTTTCTGTTAATGCATGAATTCTTGGACAATGTTGGAATCAAATCAATACTACTAGTGAATGATTCAGTCTTTTCCAGTTTTTGAAGACCCATATCAAGTCTTAATATAAGTACAAACACCCAAAAGATAGTATAATTGAAAAAAAGTCATTTTTTAAAGTTAATTTATTGTTTCATTTTACTTCTTGCGCCTGTTGTGATGATCTTAAATGATCTCACACTTCGAAATTAGATGATAAGTCGTACTTTTTCATTTCTATTTTAAGTTTTTTTTTTTCATTAAACAGTGGCCCTTCAAGTGGAACTCACAACAAAAAAGAAAAAAAAAAGAGTAAATGCAAAAACCAAAAAAAAAGAAAAAAAAAGAAAAAGAGTTTGTGTCTTCTTCATCATCTTTTTTGTATTATTATTATTTTTTTTTTGTTTGTTTCCTTTGTTGATCCGTTGTCTTTGGGCCACCATTGTATTTTCAATCTTGTTTCATCCACACGCTTGATAAATTCTGTTGAGCACGTGCAATATAATTAAAGGAGATATAATCAAAACAGATAAAGAAAAACCCTATCCATTCATGAGAGGTCAGAAAGCTTTCACCACACGCCACTAGGTTACGTTAGTCTGTCTCTCCTGTTTGGACATGTCACTCAGCTTCTAAAAATCTGTGCAACCTGTAAAAGCACCAAACCCTCTGTGCATCGCTCATCTTGGACCAGCTGTGCCCTCTCCTGACAGACAAAGGTAAATGAGAACAATGAAAACTTAATCAGATCAGAGATCAGCGCCTGCCGCCGCCACAACTGCTCACTGAAGGCGGTTAAAAAACGGAGCAGCAGCCTTTCAGACACTGTTCACCGCGGGATGTGAGTGCTGAGAGACCCTCTCTAAACACGGATGATGACTGCTGTGACTCTAAGAGGACCGAAACAGAGACACGGAGGCTGCTGAGCCACAAGATAAGCTTTTTTTAATGCGGCGTGAGAGTTTTGGAAGTGAAACTTTTTTGTGTTTTTGACACACATTTTAAAGGAAGTCGAAAGCTCATGTAAATGTAAGTAAAGCTTTAGAGCTTACGTTGAGTACGGCCGCTAACGTTTCTTTGTGGTTTCTACGTTTCCAACGTTTGTGTACTTTGCGTAAGTTTTATTAAGAACCGTTTTTTAAAGTTGCTAATGTCTAAAAAATGGCGCTTAACAGGTGCTGGGACTATGGTTTAATAGTATCAGCAGCTTTGGGCGTGTCGGTGCACAGGTGAGTTATTAACTTTGGACAGGAGTGTTTATTGACGGTTAGCTTGTTGTTCGCTAGTACGTTTGTGTCGACTGTGATGGCAATTTGGGCTTAAAGCTTCATTTGTTGCATTCAGTAGTGCAAATTACCCAGAATAACCCAAATAAACCACACACACCTCGTCATTTTGCTCTTAAATTTTCCTACGTTGCAGTAACTGACGTAAAACACCCTTAAAAGTTTCAATACATGTTTTTTAATTGGGGTAATTTGACGTATTAATGCGTAAAATAAGTTTGTTTGTGTGAGTGTATGTGTGTAGTAATGGGTGTAGTAAAGCTGGCTTTAGCTTCAGGGCAAAATATGTGAAACATCTTATCAGGGCTGCATTCTCTGACATGCCACAGCCCATCAGGACAACACTGCAGCACACCTCTGTTAAGGAAAGAGACACCTGGTACACACACACTAACACACCCACACTGCAGGTTTTTGTCACACAGTTTGTCTCAGAAAAATCAGAGAAAAAAAACTTGTTTCATAACCGGAAGCATATTCTAAGACAAGCAACCATCTAGGTCAATCATTAGTTTGATGGTAGACTAAATGAGGCAACAGTGATGAGCAAACCACAGTGTTTCCTGTTGCTGCTGAAATGTCTTGCAACTAAGTTTTTGCAAGGACATGTCTCTCCTCCTCACCAGCCTCGAGCGCTCTGTGAATCTCTCATTGTTTTTTGTGTCGTGCCGCAGGATGGCTGAAGTTGCCATCCTTGCACCCTACTGAATGTCTTTCATGGCCCTGCATTAACATCACTAAGGAACTGACAGATTTACTAGCGCGCTGACTTTAGCTCACTCTGCCCTTTGGAGCCATTTCTCTGCTCTGTCTGATTTTGTTTTAAATGCATCTGTCACATCTCTTTGCGCTTTTTCTTCTTCCGTTTTTGCTTTTTGCAGCACTAACTTTAAACATTTCTTCCCTTTCAGATCTCATGTTCAGTGAATTGACTTTGATATCCATACAACCTCGTCTCTTTCAGGCCTCCTCGGCTTTGTTTCTCTAGTCTGTGCCATCCATCTCAGGATGGACAGCCTGCTGAGTGGGGCCAGTAAAGGGGCCATCAACCTTCAGTCGGCAGAGACCTCATCACGTCATAGATGCTGCTTGCTGTCTTTAGCCCTGTATGACTGACCGTTTGGGAAACAATAAAGCTTAAATTCCTGTTAGCTTGAACAAAAGAGCCATGCATCCGCTGCTTTCCCTCTGCGCCCTTTGGCTGCTGCCCCTGGCCTTGATGCTGGATGAAGACTCACCACTGGACTGTGTCCCCCGCAGATCTGTGCCATATCATAGTGAGTGTTGTATAACCTTGGCCTACATTTCGTCATCACAGTTACTTACATGTTGACTCATGGGATTTAAGCTTGGGTTGGTAAATTGGGAAAAGGGGATGAAGCAATTGTGTTTGCTGAGCAGTACTGTCTCATTCTGTCCGTAGGGGACAATGCACACCTGTTTCGAGAGGAGGGGGTCTTCAACTACTCAACCATGCTGTTGAGAGAAGATCTAGACCTGCTGGTACTGGGTGCCAGGGAGGCAGTGTTTGCTCTGGATCTCAAAGATATCTCCAAGAAACAAGCCGTGGTAAGAAAAAGCACAACGGTTAAAATGCAATTCAGGCAACTATAACAGTGCCTTCAAACTTTTACTTGCCTTATCAGAGCTTTGTTAGCCTGCAGCTAAATATTTTTAAGAGGAAACTTGTGTGTCATGCCAAGGTATGTACCTCTAAATTACAGTTTACATAGTTTTACATACAGCATGTACTACAAGTTTGGTGTTGGGCTTTAAGAGCTGCCTAAGAGACAAGACCTTGTACTCATCGCTGTCAGTCACTTTCAACTGTCAGACATGATCCCATTTTCTTTTTCTTTCTTTCTTTCTTTCTTTCTTTCTTTCTTTCTTTCTTTCTTTCTTTCTTTCTTTCTTTAAACTATTTATCAATTTTTATTTAATTTTTTTATTCAAATCTATCAATGAAAAGCAGATATTAAAGAGTGGAATTATTTAAAACACAAAAACACATGAAATAAAACATTACTGGAACAAAAGTAATCCACCCACCCCAACAGAAACACAGGGTATCACTTCTCTGTAATATGTTAAAACAAAAAATAATAATGGCACTAAAAAAATAAGTAGTTTAAAATAAAGAAAATTCTATGTTTTATCAAGTCAAGTTTGAAGTTTACATAAATACATCAGTTCTGGATCCCAGATGCTGTAAAATTTGTTCTTAGACCCTCTCAGTGAACTTTTATTTCTATTTTTTTATTGTATAAATAGTGTTATAAAATCATTAAGTCTTTATGTCTTTTCTCAATGTGCAGTTATCTTGATCTGTAATATCGAATATAGCTGCAGATACACTGGGTCGAAGTTCAATATCAAGAGCCCTTGATAAATTACTGAAGATCAACCCCAGTAGGATGAAAGAGCAGGATGTAACCTAAACGTGAGTTAAATTAGCAGGAGTATTACAACATCTGTCACAGCTAGCATCTTCACCTGGATATAGTTTTGAAAGTTTTGAGAAATTACCCCGATGTACAGCTTTGAATTGTATGGTAATAAACTTTGCGCAGTGAGTAATTTCATTTGTTATTTGGAGTGCACAGTTCCAGCTGTCCTCTTCCATGATCTCCCAGAGTTCATTTTTCTAATCTGCCTTAATCTTTGCAAGAGGTGTGTTTTTAAGAGAAGATGTACAGTTATCTTAGAAATCAGCACAAGAGGCGTCCTCTGAGCCCAGAGCTAAAGATCTACTTGGAATAAAATGGAAATAACAGAATTGGCTGGGTTAAGGGCGGTTAGATTTTTGTGCAAACAAACCATATATGTATATGTCTTTGAATTTATAAATACCCAACCTTTGCTACAAAGAAAATACCAAGTCCAAACTAGCTGGGCGACAGAAGCGACTGCTACATACAGGGCTTTGGCTGACAATATGATTCCATTTTCTGTTGTTTACACCTCTCCACTGTTGTGTTTTATGTACGTCTAGCTGTTTACATTAGTTCAACCTGGCACAGAAATGAAACATGATTTTTCTTTCACACGCTTCAGTTGCATTCTTGTCTTAATTATGAGTTTTTCATTTATCAACACTGCAGTGACAGTCTCCACTCATGCAAAAAGCCCACCCTGGCTGAAAGTATTGAAATAAATAGTGCTATTTTATTTGGAATAATGGGAATGTTGCGTCTTACAACACATTATAGCATTATAAAAAAACGTATTAAGTAAAAAATGCACATGTATTTACAGTTCATAAACCTTTAGTGTAGATTTGCTATACAAATACTAAATCTAATCAGCTTTACTTATAGTACCGCTTTACTCATTTTACATCACGCTGCAACTGTGGGCTTCTCAAAAAGGCATTAAAAAGCCACACGAAAGTTACAATGATGAATTTCAACATTGTAGTTTGGCTCTACTAAAGAAAACTCAAGGTCTGTGTTACTTCATAGTGTTTTCTACTCTTCAAGGTTAAATGGGAAGTGACACAAAAACAAGAAGAAGATTGTAAAAACAAAGGAAAGGATCCTGAGGTGAGTGCAGTTTTGTGTTTGTTGATTAAACTTACACATAAAAAGCAGGTGTGTTTATTGCATTTTAAAATGTCTTTACAGACAGAATGCAAGAACTACATCAGGATCCTGCACAAATCAGAGGATAACAGGATGTATGTGTGTGGAACTAATGCTTTCGACCCCGAGTGTGATTACATGGTGAGACTTCCAGAGCCACAGTGCTCACTATCCTCTGTGTTCATCATTTGTGTTATAAAATGTGGTTTTGTGTAGTCAAAGTGCAGATAAAATAACTGAAGGTTTTGGAGATAAACACAGTGACTTGGAGTGCTTTTTGTGTGTTCCTGCAGTCCTATACAGATGGGAAACTGGTTCTTGAGAAGAATGGAGAGGATGGCAAAGGAAAATGTCCATTTGATCCTTTCCAGAGATACGCCTCCATCATGTTTGGTGAGCAGCAGTTTTAGGACGGCAACAGAAAAACAGAAAAAAAAGATAAAAATGTTAAAATCGGTGAAGTCATTTATTTTGTGTCCCTGTGCCTCATCAGAAAACAGCCTGTACTCAGCTACTTCCATGAACTTCCTGGGATCTGAACCCGTCCTGATGCGCAGTTCTCCTACCTCCATACGCACAGAGTTCAAGAGCTCCTGGCTTAATGGTACGATGTGATAACAGTTTGTGGTTTTGTAGGATACATTATTCATGCAATCGCTTGTAATAGGTTTGGAAAAATTTGTGTGTTCATCCCTTTATTTCAGAGCCCAATTTTGTGTCCATGACTGAGATGCCAGAGAGTGACTTTAGTGAGGATGGAGACGATGACAAGGTGTACGTGTTCTTCAGTGAGACTGCTGTGGAGTGCGACTGCTACAACAAACTGGTGGTTTCCCGCGTGGCCCGTGTCTGTAAGGTGAAAGGGTTTAACCTTATTGCCCTAAATAGTTTTAGCTCCGTTTCCTACAAAGAGACGGATGTATAAATACAACTTCCCCAGCTGTTCTCATTCCACCCTTTCCGCTGCCTGATTGTGCATCCTATTCAGCAGCGTGTTTTTTGTCTTGTAAATATGTCATCGTATTTGTCTCTTTGTGCTCACAGGGAGATCTTGGGGGTCAAAGGACATTGCAAAAGAAATGGACATCCTTCCTGAAAGCCAGGCTGGACTGTCCTGTGCTTGAGTCTCAGCTGCCATACATTATCCAAGACACGTACCGCTGGTGTGACCCCCAGAAACGCTGGAGGGACTGTTTGTTCTACGCCGTCTTCACACCACAGTCGTACGTTTAAACTAACAATATTAACAAACGTCTTTTTAGGTTTCCTTTTTCTTTAACTGTATTTGGCAGTTTGCCCTCATTTGTGTGTGTGTGTGTGTGTGTGTTTGTGTTTCAGAGACACATCAGACCTTTCAGCTGTGTGTGCGTACAGCGTGTCCGACATTAGCAGAGTGTTTGCAGAGGGGAAGTACAAGACCCCGGTCCCCGTAGAAACCTCTTTTGTTAAGTGGGTGATGTATAGCGGAGATGTCCCCATCCCTCGTCCCGGAGCTGTGAGTCTGCCCACTATTCAGTGTGTGTGTGAGTGTGTGTTTGTGTGTGTTAGAAAACAAAGGCTGAGCTTAAAAAGCAACTCTTTTTATGGCCAGTGGCGGAGCAGGCAGCTGATGTCTTTTGTAGTGTAACTCTGTTGTTCTCTCCTCTTTCCTTCCCGTCTCCTCCTCTGCCAGTGTATAGACAATGCCGCCCGTAGAGAGGGTATAACTCAGACTCTGGACCTCCCAGACCGGACCCTTCAATTTATCAAAGACAAACCCCTCATGGACCAGGCTATCCAGCCAATCAGAGAGAAGCCTCTGCTGGTGCGAAGGGGAGCTACATTCACACGCATCATAGTCAACCAAGTGCAGGCGGCAGACGGAAACAAATACCATGTGATGTTTGTTGGCACAGGTGTGTGAGTACAGCGTTGAATGAAAGCAGAACACTGTCATTTCCTGTGTGTGATCAGCTTTTCTGCTGTTGATAACATTTAGCAGTGGGTAAATTTAACTTGTGTCTGTTTAATGTGACAGAGGAAGGCACTCTGCTGAAAGCTGTGAACTATGATGAAGAGATGTTCATCATAGAGGAGGTACAGCTCTTTCAGCCACCAGAGCCAATCAAGATCCTGAAATTCTCAAATGTCACGGTAAATTCAAATTCATTAATAGCTCATCACGCTAATGCTTCAAGTGTATGTTCATTCGTGAAACACACGTTGGTGTCATTGTTCTGTGTCTGTGTGATGGATCCATTGTGTACAGGGTCAGATCTATGCAGGCTCAGACTATGGAGTAGCACAGGTACCACTGGCCACCTGTGAGAGATCTCCATCCTGTATGGACTGTGTGTTAACCAGAGACCCGTACTGTGGCTGGGACAAAGCTGAGAAGAGATGTGTTTTCATTTCTGACTCGCAGGGGTAGGCAGATTTCATGACTTGCTGAGCACAAAGTGTTTGTTTTTGTCACCCAAACTATATTTGATTCATTTTTATCCTCTGGTTTAGGGAGCTGGTCCAAAGTGTTAAAGATGGTGATGCATCTCTTTGCCCAGAAGCTGGTGAGTAAGGCAGTGAATGAGCATCTTATTCTCAGAGCAAAGAAACAGTCTCTCTAAAGAGCTCTGTTTTACCATCAGATCCTGTGAAGCCTGTGAATCAGACTATCTGGCCAGGGGGGAACCTGAAGCTTCGCTGCACTGCACCCTCCAACCTGGCAATAACCACATGGGAGCGGGATGGCAGCCCTCTGACCCCCGAAGCTCGACTCCAGTTCCTACGAGACGGACTGCTAATCCTGAACGCCTCAGACTCAGATGCTGGTCGGTACCGCTGCGTCTCTACTGAGAGCTCCAAAACTGAACCGTTTTCCACTGCTGTGGCTGAGTATGAGGTCAGGGTTGGCCCAGCAGACAAAGGCGGTGGGACTGTGATTATGCCCAGGGCTCAGGTGAGTGGTGCCTCTGTGGCTGGACTGCAGGCTGTCGTTGCACTTCTCGTGGTTTCTCTTCTTGCCCTTTTGGCCTGGAACTTTTACAAAGGCCATCTCCCGCTGCCCTGGCACTGTGGGAAGAGGAACAGACTACAAACCCAGGTGACCCACGAGCATGGGGGTCTAAACCAAAATGCACCAAGGCCTGGACTGGTGGAGGAGAAACCTCTCGTTGTGGGAACGGACAATGGCCGCAGTAACAACAATCACACTGGGGAGGCAGTATTTAGTGCAGCAGAGGAGCGCAATGATCCAAATGTTAATCTTCCTACTTTAAAATATATTGATGATGAATCGGAAATCTGAAAATGGTGTGGTAGTAACTGAGGTAAAGTTCTTATTGGGAGACAAAGCTTGAAAAACAAACGGTAGAGCCCTAAACTATTTGTTTGCAGGCTGGATAAGGGGTTCAGCTGAAATCTTAATTTATGGGACTCAAACAAGTTAGATTCTGAAAACATTCCACATTTTTAAACCTTTGTTTTTGAAATACTAAGTGTTAAGTTGAACACACAAACCTATGAATTTTTTGTTGGAATGAGACACACTTCAACTTGTATTGTACTTGTTTTCTCTTTTTTTTTAAAGATCTCATAGTTTTGTAAATCCCTTTTTTAATTGAAATATTTTGTAAATAGTGTTTTATTTTCTTTAAGAATGTTCAGCAAATGAAAGTGAGTCATTTAATTTTTAATGCTGTGCTGAGCAGATGAAGTGTGTTTGTATTAAAGTGTTTCTACTTGGTGGCTGTGTTGTTTTGAAGTATTCACACAGAAGAAACAGGGTTTACTTCTCAGCAGCATGACTGAACTTGCCAAGAATGTGAAAGAGGCCTGCAGTCATAAATCAGGAAGTGATTGGCAAGTGGTTAAAAGCAGGGAAATGGTGAAAGCAAAGAGCAGGATGCAACACATCAGAATTTTAACTGGTCCTGTTCATGACTGAAAAGTTTTGTTGAAGTGCACAACGTCTGTGTTCGAGCCTCAAGCAGATGTGACTGATTGCCAACCAGCGTAAGCAGCACAATGGGGGCCTTTCCAAAGTTTATATGCTATTTTGCTCCCTGTGTATTGTGTGTCAGATACAGCATCTGCCTCTGGTTTACATTCAGGGAAGATTAATTTGTTTTAATCCTAATTCACCTAAAAAAATTGGTTTTTAATGAGGGAATTTACTACAGCTAATAATCAAGAATAGACAGCTTTTTGAGTTAAAAAAAAATCTTTAATTTGTATTTTCAAACTTCATTACAGTTCACTTTTCAAGATAACAGTACAAAAGGATTTGAAGCTTTAAGAAACTGCCTTTTGTTGCCAGGTTAACTAACAAAATAAAGCACATTGACTGTACAGCCTGTATAACACACTGCTTCTGGTTCCAACCCAGTAACGGGCCCACCGACCTGTTGGGTCTGCGACTTCTACCGCCTGTAGCGGTATCTCTTGAAGTGGAACCACAGCTGGAAGATCCCATTGGCAAACTGACAGCGGAAACCGTGTCTGTGGGAATACTCCCACTCTCTGTTTACAATTTTAAAAGCAATGTCCTCATAAGGAGGACCTGCATGGAACCTCAAGATACCAAAGTCCTTGTTGTCGGGACTGGGCTCGAGGAAGTACTGTGGGGTGGATCGCTTGTCAATCAGGTCTGGGTAGAAGATGTTGAACTTGTAACCCTGGACAATCTTGGGCGGTGGGTTATCAAAGTCGTAATGCGTCTGGTTGTATTTGTTCCACTCAAAACCAGTGTGGACCCTGTTGAAAAAGCGTGGTTTCCTGGGACGGTATTTGTCAGCCCACAGGTACATTTTACCTGTGACTGGGAACTCCACGCTGAACTGGGCCTCGTCGTTGCCCATGCCCTCTCTGGCACGACGTACGAAAGCGTCTTCAGCACTCTCATTGGCATCACCTGGAGCAGGAGTCAAAGGAAACAGATTTAGGGACACATTTGATACATCACAGTCTCAAGGATGACTGGTGTTGCTGTTTTCTGGATACTTTCATGTCAGAGCACCAACTAATTCCACATTCTCTGTAACCCTGACATTTAAACTCTCAGTACATGGGCTCATACCTGTGACTTGCAGCTGTCTGCGTGCTAACTGCAGCCTGTGTGCGTCCTCTTCTGGTGTGATCGTGTGTGTGTCCAGAGGCAGCTCAGACTGCATGAGCAGGGTTGGACTGTAACGACCCGAGTCGTACTCCGCCTGACTTTGCTGGATCAGGTCCTCCTCTGTCAGCACGGCCTCCACCACCTCCCCCTTCTCCTCGTCCTTCTTGTCATCCTTTTCCCCCTCCCCCTCCTCCTCCTCCTCCTCATCTTGGTTTCCTGCTGCGGATGGAGATGGACCAGCCTCCTCTTCATCATCCTCTTCAGTTCCTCTGCTCCTGTGTTTGGTGGAGGGGGATGAAGGCTGGCTGGTGTTTTCTGCCGCCCTTGTTTGTTCTTCTCTGTCTCTGGAGATACAAAACAAGGGCTTAATATTTTCCACAGGTGAGGTGAAGATACATCACAAGTATTCAGCATGTGCTCCTGAGTGATAACACTCATTCTAAAAGTAAAACAGAAGTGCTCCTCCACAAATATGAAGTGAAACTTGAACCTCAGGTGGTTGAGGTCACAGATCTCAGTGTGTGTGTGCTGTGTTTGAAGCTCTGAGGTAACTTACTCTTCCTCATCACTCCTCTGCTCCTCTTTGATGATGGGGAACAAAGGTTCACTCTCCACTCCTTGTTCCTGTTTCAGCTTAAACAGCTTCTGGCGCAGCACATCCTGGTGTCTCTCTCTCAACCTGCAACACCAAAAGTAATTCTTACTGACACTCACTTTCTGGAAAGAGGGCTAAGGAATGGTTAAAATAATTGAAAGGACAAAAACAAAGAGGGTTCATGTATGCGTACCTCGCTCTGGCCATGTAGACTCTGACCTGCTGTAGCAGACTCTCCCAGTAGCCGATATCCAGATTAGATCCTCCGGCTCGGATCTTGGACTCGATGTTGAGATGCAGGGCCTGCAGCTGACTGTACGTCTTTCCTTTGAACACTGTTTGCACATCTGTGCTGACAGCTGTGTTGATGCCCTCCCGGCGATCACCTGATGATTCAAAGGTTACATTAAAAAAATGAATCAAACAAAAGCATGAAGTGTGTGGTATGATGTTCTGAAACTTCTGCTCCTATTTTTAGCCTAATTTTTTTTCTTTTTTAACTCGCGTGACCTCAAAAAGTTTTTCTTCCAGTGTCCCTTGTCCTCAAAGACAGGTTGTTAGCTGTCAAATAAATTGTGATGTTACTTCAGAAAGACTTATATACTAGATGATTGTACGTTTCCTATATGGCTGTCAGAGCATGTAAGCGCAGGGAGCAGGGAGCAGGGAGCGGCAGGCTGAACTTTGAAAGGAGCGCAAAGCAGGATATTATTTATATTTATATTTATAAGGCAGAGCTAACCTGATACGCCGGACGGACAGTTACATATATCCACCAAGGAAATACTTCACTTGTCCATCTGGGTAGCAGCTCTTTGGATTTGTTTTCAGAGGTGGGACCTTCAAAAAAATCAGCAGCTGGTGATTGGACGGCCGTTCTGATTGACACACTCACCACAGACCAATCCACATCAAGCCACGGTATGACGTAGCTTAATGTGTGCCGCTGCTGAGCAACAATAGACAAACAACTACAGGAAAATGAGAAACAGCTGTAATAATGGCGTTAGACGACAGCTGCTGTTTTTGTAAAGTTAACTTAAGAATCAAAGGAACGCTGGCAAGAACGAAAGTCTGCTGACGTCACGTCTGCTTGTCACTTCCGCTGCTCCCACAGGTACGGTAGGTACTGCAGCTCCCGCAGGTACCACAGTTTGTCTCTGATTGGGCCTTTGAGAATTTAACCGAGTGAATTTGTGGTCAATGGAGCCTGGCAAGATGGATCTGCAGGATTTCAGAAACTGAATCAGGCAGGTCCGTGTGCCAACCAATTTTCGCTCTTTTCCGCTCACAACAAGAGTCTGATGCATGCCCAAATCTGGGCCGAAATCTAGTTAATTACAGTATCCAAGTACAATAATTTATTAACTCCCACCTATTTGGGGTCTAAAGCTTCAATTCAAGATAAGTAAAATATATTTTGGAGAAACTGAGATGCAATCTCAGTTGAGTGCTGAGCAGTAATGGGCGGAGCAGCATGGTGGGACTTAAAGCAGGGAGCGACAGAGGTGGGCACCTCAGGTAGCGAGAAGCGGAGATCCTCACCATTCCACTCCGCTTGCATGCTCAGATGGCTGTACAGTTTGAGAATCTGTTTCCTTGTCAAGACTGAAGTTATGGTGTTTTTTTTAAAGAAGAAAGGATTTGTACCTGGTCCTTTCCCAGAGGCCTCCAGTTTTCTCAGCTTGCTGATTTCGTCTTCGGTGATGGTCGTCATGTCTCTCCAGAAGTCCACATTCTTCCCTTGCTCCAGTTCCATGTACACCTACCAGCAACACATCCCTCATTCAGTACACCAAGAACAAGGTTTGGTCTAATGGATAAAAATATGCAGCAGCAAACACATGACCTCTGTTTTGTTTAGTTGAAACTAGGGGTGCACCGATTACAATTGTCTGACCGATACCAATTTTTATTTTTTATTCTTTTTAACTGACAGCACCTTCAATGTTCCAATCTTATTTTATTGAAAATCATTGAACAATATCTGTGAAACAATAAAATCTTTATGTTTTAACTTAAACACCTAATAAAGTGTCCTGAGTTTTAGGTCTCAGAGCAAAAAGCAACAGTGGCTGGCTGTCAGACCTTCCTGGGGGGTATATAAGATCAGTTTTATATGTAAGGATGAGCTGATCACCAATCCCCCAAAATTAAGGAAAATGGAATGTCTAGTTGAAACCAAACGCTTCATAATAAATTTAAAACTGGAACTTACCTGAAGAGAAGTGTAATGTATGTCATTTGAGATTTCAAGTTTTAATTATTAAGTTAAATCAAATGCAAATGTAAAGTGTTGCTTTTAATAGGATTTGCTGCTCCTCAGTGGCAGCTAAAGGAATGACCACAGCAGAAAGATCTAACATCTTAGAACTGTTAACGGTATAAAAATTGCTCCATCTACATATAAAGACCTATGCCATCAAAACAACTTTATTTGTTAGTTTTTGTAATCACACATTAACTGTGTTTAAATTCCTCTAAATTCCCCCCAAAAAGTTTGAATGTAAATTATCCAAACTGTGGGACTTACTGAAATCAACAGTTTTTAGAGGGTGCTACAATTAATAAAGTGACCACACCAGGATGACCAGTATGTTGATAACAGCATCAAGGTTTTTCTTTCTGATATTTGTTGTTCCAACGTAATTTGATCAGATAAGAGCTTGAAGTGATGACATTTGGATTTTTTAATTCTTATACATTTGAAAGTGGATAGTTGATCTAATTAAGCTTCCTTGTAAAATGATAGAAAAAACTTTGATAGATTCTGTGATCATAGATGATAAAAACTAGATCTTCCCAGATTGTTTTTGATTTGGTTAATCATTCTAAATAATTCCATCCTGGGATATTCTGAACAGGTAGCCACCATCAAGATGCACTTGATACAACATTTCTACCTACCAGCTATAGAGTTTACTCTGTGCATTTAAAGCTGCTCTCAGCTGGAGAGGCAATGTGCTGCATACCTTAATGTCCTCCAGCAGATCATCCATGTCAGTGACTGTGAGCCCATTGAGGAAGGTGTACGGCTCATGCATCTCCACAGCAAGATCGTCATCTTCAGCACTGATGTACTTTGCCAAAAGGTCAATAGGTTTAGCACGACCATCCCGGATTCTGATCTTAGACCTGCACACAGAACACACACATTGTCAAGAGTTATGAGAGCTTTAAGAAGCTGTTGCAGTGGCCTAGATATTCTCATTGGCTAACAGACTTTAAAGAAATGTAGTAACTGTTGATGCACGCTTACCGTAATTTGGCCTGTTGCAGATGGAAGTTGTCCTCCTGCTCAGCCCAGGTTTTGAAATGCTCTGCCTCCTTCTCCCTCTGCAGCATTTCCAGCTCTGTTTCTCTCATGGCCTTTTCTCGCTCCCTTTCCAGACGCAGCTGTTTCACCTGAACACACAAAGATAGATTTTGTAATGTACTTTACTAATCCATGAAAGGAATTTCAGGTGTCTGGCAGATGAAATTACAAAAATCCCATACAACAAGAAATGTAGATGTCTGTCAGCTCATCTCATTGGCTAGAGAGTTATGAAGCCTAACAAACGCAGTAACTAACGATTTTCTGTTTCTCTCAGTCCTGCAGTGCATAGAGATGAGCAGTCCACAAAGATGCTGGGAAGTGGATGATCAGTATAATTTAGAAAGGCCTCTACTTTCTTGTGTATTCAGCTCTCCACCACAGCCCCCAGTGAGTCCGACCTGGTTCCAATCACTGTACCAGCTCTTTTCGCCCATTTGTCCAGTCGCCTGGCATCCTTGTTTGGTTTTACTGCTTCCCCAGCAGATTGCAGCACAAAGTATCACACTTGCCACCACAGACTGACAAAATATCGGCAGCATCTTTCTGCAGATGTCAAATGATCTGAGCTTCTTTAAAAAAAAAAAAAAAAGGCGACTCTGCCCCTTCCTGTAGAGCGCATCTGTGTTAAGGGACCAGTCCACCTTGTTGTTCAGACGTACACCTAGATATCTGTATGATGGCACCAATCTGTCCACCCCATGAATGTTAACTGGCTGATGGCAGAGCCTGGATCTTCAGAAATCCACTACCACTTCCTATGGCAGGACTCAGAGTTGTATCAGAAGTCTGCTGCAAACAGTGTGAACAGGGAGCCAGAACAGTCCCTTGTGGAGCCCCTATAATGCTCATTACTGTCCCCGAGACACGGTCCCCTAACCTGACAAACTGTGGCCCTTCTGTGAAGTAAGTGTAAGAGGGGGTATAGCTGGAGTGGTGAAGATGGGCTTGTGTAGAGAAGGAGCAATAGTAGAAGAGGAAGTGGGTGCTGTTTCAAACCTTATGAACAACTGGTTGAGTTCATTGGCTCAGTCCACATCCCCCACTATTGGCTGTCTTTAATTTTTTTTCTGTAGCCTGCGCTGGTACTGTTTCCTCTCCACACTTCACAGGCATTGCTGTGTTGTAATTTACTCTTTATCTTCTTTTTGTATTCCACCTTTACCTACCTTGATCTCCTCTTCAACTCATGTGTGCGCCTGTTTGAGGCGTTCTTTGTCACCATCTCTAAAGGCTTCCTCTTCCTGGCCAAGGATTGCCTCGGGTCTGTTATACTGGAAACAGTGTCCAGTCTTTATCAGTATGACGGTGTCTCTACAGAAGTTGATGTTCTCAGTAAAACATTCAACCTGTCTGTTGATGTCCATGCTGTTCTCATCTGTTTCCAGCAGTGAATCTGTGCATTAAATCAGTTCCTTAAAGTCTCACTAGCCTCAGGTGTTCCCTGTCACTGTCAGGGGAGTTGCCTCAGTACACAGGGTCTGTAACGGGTCTGCAGTAAATCCAGGTTGTGGTCCGACTTGCCCAGTGATGGCTGTGTAGGCATCCTTGATGTTGACATACAGCAGATCAAGTACTTTACTCTCTCTGGTTGGACAATTAAACTGTGTAAATCCAGTTAGATGGGAAGTCTTCTGATATTACCAGTGCTTCAAGATGCTGAGTCTGTATCCTGACAACAGTTTCATGGATGACATCACATGGAGCTTCAGCTGTCACTTTGGCTGGAATGTACACAAAGATTGCTAATTTATCACCTCTTGGAAGGTAGTAGGTACAACTACCATGGATTCCACCATCTCTGATTTACAAATAAAGCCAGTCCCCTACCTTTTATCTTTAGCATCACTATCTGAAGGTATCAGAGTAAAGCCAAGAAGATCCACACAGGCTTCAGCCAAGCACATGAAGCTGCTATCACAGTCTCCTCTGGATTCTTCACAAACATCTCCAGCTCATCACTTTTGTTGGGCAGAGTTGACATTTCCTTGCAATGATTTATGGAAGAAAGGGCTTATATCTCCATCTCCTTCCTTTAACTCTGCATCCCTGGAAACGCATCTTTATCTTCAGCGGGATAGGTTGAAATCCTCCAGATTTGCTCCACTGTAGTGCAAGGAGCTCCTCTATTGAATTAACTCCTCTCCCAACAGACATATCCATTAGTTACTGACACAAACAGTTAGTAGTTAGCACAAATTGAGAGCTGCCAGACCCTGCTGCTACCAGTGGAAGCGCATCATTCTAAATCAGTTCAATTTATTTTTTTCACAAAAGGGAATTATAACTTAAAAAAATATAAAAAATAAAGCCTGCGGCCCATACCTTCTGCAGTTCTCTGCGGTTCTCCTCCTGAATACATTTGTTCCTTTCTTTAAGTTCTTTTTCACCAAGATGGCCGATACCCTTCTTATCCAAAGCCTGAACAAACACACGCACAAAAAGAAACCACGATTGGTTAAAATTTTCAAAAATCAAAGAAAAAAAACACAACTTTAAAATAATTAGAAATTTCAGATTTTAACTTACCTTCTGCCATTTAAATGTTCCTAACAGGTTGTTGTCACCAAATGGATTGTCTGCGTTGGTGTATCCCATGTACTCCTCACTCCATCCCATCTTTTCTCTCCTTTTCTTTTCTTTGGCTTCCTTCTTTGCCAGCCTCCTAGCCCTCTTCTCCTCTGGTGTCTCCAGAGCTTTCATCATATCCTTCTGTTTCTTCTTCCCTTCCTTCTCTTTAGTTGCACGGTCCTCACAATCAGATCCTGAGGTATCATTTGAATCTGGCGAACTGGAGAGCCCCCTCCGCCTGTCTTTGACAGTCCTCTCTCTACTCCTCACACTCCTCCCTTGATCCCTGTCTTTACTCCTCTTCCTTCGCTCTCGACTTTTTTCTCTTGCTCCTTTTCTGTCCCTGTCCCTGCTGTTGCTTCTCCACCTTCCTTTGTCTCCTCCTTTCTGTCTGTCTCTGACTGGACTCTCTCGTCTCCTCCTTTCTCTGTCGCTGCTCCTGTCACTGGAATCCGATCCTCCCTTCCTTCTTTCTCGGGAGGTCCCTCTCCGGTTCTCCATGTCATGCCTCTTTCTCCTCACTTTGTGATCATCTGAACCAGAGCTGAGACAGAGAAATGACAAATCTTAGCAACTCTTTGCATCTTGAAACCAACCACGAATTTCTGAGCGGTGAATACTGGTGGATTAATATTCAATGACTTTGATTAAAATGCATGGTGATACCACCAAGTCATGATTATGGTTTTAAGGTGGTTTACTGTACAGCTGGACAACAGTATTAACCCTAACCCTAACCGTATAGCAGGATCATGGTCGAGATCCCGATTGTTTTCATGTTGTGTGGGCTAAATCTTAACGTGACCAAAAATAAAATATAATATGAATATAATATGGAATATGGCCGGTATTACTATCTCAACATGACGAACTTGGCTGGGCAGCTGGTAGCACGTAAAACCCAAACCAGCCAGCTAGCAGTGGGCCACTTATGTTAGTTACCTTGATGATCGATCTCTGGACTGGCTCCTGGTCCGGTGTGGTCCTCGCCTTCTATCGCTCTCTGAGCCGCTGCGGGAACCTGACCGATCCCTGCGTCCAGGCCGACGTCGACCAGGGGAGCCATCACTGGAGTCCCTGCTCGCAGACCGTTCCCGTCTACGGGCGGTTCTCTTAGCATCTGCAGACCGGCTGCGGGCTCTCCTGTTCTCCGGGGATCTGGAACTGCTCCTTTTGGATTTGGTCCGCCGATCACGGCTCCGATTTCTAGAGTGGGAACGGGACCGTCGTCGCGATTTCGAACCCATCACGAACTTTCTGCTTTTCGGGGTCCTTAGCTCCTGGCGTCGCGTAAATAAGAGGTAACGGATGATTCGGTTTGCTGTACTCATAAACCGCAAAGTATCTCTGTCTTTGTCAAATTTTAAAATTAGAAATAATAAAAATAATTGTTATATTTACCTTTAAATGACTAAGATCAACATATCAATGCAATTTTGTTGCCTTTTTTCAGAATTAGTCTTTCAGGCAGAAGGTGGCCATCTCTTAAGGCCTTTCTTCACACTGGCGCATTATTTGTCGTCACATGTGTAGATTAAACAAATAAAGTACATAAAAATATCCATTCTCTATTTGCATTATTTGTTGTTCATAAAACGTTCTAAATCAAACCAACAACATAACGGTGGAAAGACGTGTTTTAATAAATAGTGAGTGAAAATAGGTCAGAGCTGATTCTCAGAAACACAAACAACGTTCGTATGTTCGTGACGTCACGAAACCCACAGAGCTAATGTAGTTCTCTGAAATACTGTGTGAACATGCAGTTCAATAAAGATGCCTCCAATCTAAAACAACCTCTGGTGGTTGAATTTTATTGATATAAAATAACAGTTTTTATTATTTTAAACCGGATCTTTCCTGTTTCTAAGGTTGGGTGTTGTATTGACGGATGAAATTGGACTACAACTGCCAGATGACTCAAGTCGATAGTGCTCCTGCTGAGGGGAGAGGGGGCTGCTTTCAGCAACATTCTTCTTTATCCAGTCCTCTGTCAGGGCAATAACAACTGTGTTCCCGTTTTGTATCATTAGAGTTTCTTTTTCTTGTGTGTTAGACAAATAGTTGTGTTTTCTATTGTTTCCTGGACCTCGCAGGGGTAGGTAACCATTCGCACCGCGGTAAGCACGGCTTTAGCTGGTCGGTTAAGGTAGAGCTTGTTAGCTAGTTTACATTAGCCAGCAGCTACCAATAGATTTACGGCTTATATCCGAGCCTGTCCTGCCAGGTAGATCAACGAAAGCCCGAAGCGCTTTTCAGTCACAATGTTTTTGTCAATTAACCAATTTCTAAGTTTTGACATTGGGAAATAATTCTTCTGATTTAGGGACAAAGCAACACAACCTTTGTTTGGCTTGTGCGCAGCCCGGCAGGTTTGGCCTGTTTCATTGTCTCTGAACGTCGGAAACACTCAAGTTGTTTTTCAGGAGGTTGCTCGGCTTGGTTAGTGAGGTTAATTTCGCAGAGTTCAGGTAAACAAAACCGTCCGCTCTCGACCCCAGATAATCTTGAAGGCTTCGAGGTTCAGGATGGCGCAACACGACTCCTCTCATGTAGCCAGTTCACAGAAAGCACTCATGTTGGAGATGAAGAGCCTTCAGGAGCAGCCTGTCGAGGGATTCAAAATAACACTGGTGGACGAGGCTGACATGTACAATTGGGAAGTGGCCATTTTCGGACCCCCAAACACTCACTATGAGGGGGGCTATTTTAAGGTAAGAACAGAAGTGAAAATGTTTTTTTTTTCGGATTAAAAACGACTTTATTGTTCATACTAGTGGAAAATACTCTTTGTCTTCGCAGGTTATGAAAATACACACACAAACACATGTCATCATGTTTTATATTATCAATGGAAACACTAATTCAGCGAAACATTTATAAATACAAGAATGAAGAGTTAGCCTATAGCTCATGTGACAAGTATCATTTTAACCAATTATGGAGCCAAAAACACCCGACACAAGTTTTAACTTACAAACCTGGTGACCAAATGATATTCAGGATGATCTGTAAAACAGAGATCGTCCACCTTACTTAAGACCCCTAACTGGTTCTGATTGTCATTTATTCATGTGGTGGAAACAATAACAAGTTGCCTGCCTGTTACAGGTTGTCACCATACAGAGTCACTATATGAAGAAACCTTCTGTGTGTATTCATGTAAACACTGATAAAGCATGATAAAAAAAACCTTTATAATTATTAGATATTCAACAATTAAACTGCATGATCTGATATTGGGATGCATCCTGAAGCCTGAACCTGATGTAACCTGAAGCTGTCAATTTAAATAACCTGAATGGTGCTCGAAATGAAACTTCTAAATTACTACAAGATATAATCTTTTATGTGTACGCTTAGTTAAATTAGTCATTTTTGTTATTCTATAACAAAAACGACTGTATATTAAATTATGTATATTTTCAAAAATGTTTTTCTCTGTAAATGCATCTACCTATGGGTCATTATATTTAATACTGGCCAGATAGCATAATACTACCACAAGGGTTGTAACTTTTAATTCCCTGCACTTTGCTGAAAACAATGCAGATATTTTGATATACTGTGAAAATAACATCACATCAGCAAAAAATCTAAAATGGAGCTGCAAGAGCAGTTACATAATTAATAATTAATAATACACTCCAAATTAAATTACAGTATGCCATACAGTGATTCTTTGTGTATTAACTGCACAGCCACATGTTAAGATGTGTTCTTTTAACCCAGGCTCGGATCAAGTTCCCTATAGACTACCCGTACTCCCCACCTGCCTTCCGGTTCCTTACCAAGATGTGGCACCCAAACATCTACGAGGTGAAGTCTCATATCCTGTCTCTGTTCAAATAACATGAATTTAGCAACTTTTTGTGCTCTAACCACAGTGTTTGCTCCAATAGGGGTTTTAGTGGGTGTGTTATTTATGCCATGCTAACAGAGTCTGTGTGCTGTTCTCTGTCGTTAGAATGGAGATGTTTGTATCTCTATACTGCACCCTCCAGTGGATGACCCACAGAGTGGAGAGCTTCCCTCAGAGAGATGGAATCCTACGCAGAACGTCCGGTTGGCACCTTCTCTCATTTCTCTCTTCATTTGTCTCCACTTATTGACTGATAAGCTTGTGCTTGTGTTACATAATCTGTTTTTGACCTTTTATAAGGTGTCTGTTGATTTGAAGTACAATATTTGTACACCAGCACACTGTTTATGTATAACCACTTGGTATACAAAGTACAAGCGTCTTCCTTTAAACAAATAAGAGAGTAGTTCCAGAAAACCATTCTGTCTAAAACAACAAAAGTATTATATCAAGGAATTCCACGGCCAAAAACTATAAACTAATGAGTGCTACTAAGGGACAGTCTGGGATCACTGTCATCAATGATAATAAAGGAAAAACAAAAACAAAGTGGTAATTATTGTTCCCAAAAAGTTTTAGCATGTGACTAAGAAATTAAAACTGTAGAACCAATCGTTAGGTTTTCTCTTTCTTCAAAATATTGTTACAGTGTAATTCGTAACAATTTATTTATGCTCTTCTTTCCTCTCTTTTGGTTTCTTGTAAAATCATGTTTACCTGTCTAAGTGTCAGAGATATAGCTGCTAACAGTTGCAGCCCCAGTTTTAGCCTTTTGCTCTGGTTACTTAAACAAACTTTTTTTTTTCCCCAAAATTGTAATCATGACTCACAAGGCTTTACATGACCAAGCTCACTGAGTACCTCAGTCAGCTTTGAGGCCTTTGTTGTCCAAAAAAAATTCCATGTTTGGCCTTTTTGGCTTTGCCAGAGCCCAGCTCAAAGCCAAAGCCAAAGAGTATCATTTGATGACAGGCATCTGAGCTTTGGAATAGTCTGCCAGTCAGTATTCAGTCCTCTACCCCTGTTCCAGCTTTTAAATCTTATCTTAAATCCAGGAATGGCTTTTTCAGAATCACTTTTTTGCATGGAAACAAGTCTAAAAAAATAGAATAATTGTGTTGCTCTAATCACATGAATGATTCTATAAATAGAGGAACATTTCAGGTATACAAAAAAGTGAAAAAAATTATGGTCTTTTTTTGTTTCATCGTCAATCTGATTGCAAATGATACACCCAGAATGTACCTAATTCATTAGTTGGCAAGCTTAAGCTCTAAGGAATTTTAAAACATTTAAGTACCAAAAAGATTTTGAGCAAAGTACAAGACTGCACCCCATAGAAATGTCCCTCATCATTTTTATCACATTTTAGCCAAATTTAAAAGAATTATGGCAAAAAAAATCACATGGAACATGGTTGACAACACATGGTAACATGTTTGACGGGACAAACCTGTCTCTACAACATTAGTTTTTGTGACCGGTGACACAACTGACATTTTCTCCATTTTTTGGCCCTTGTGCTAACTGCAGACTTTGAACATGACACCACCTGACCTCCATCACCTCATATTTCTGCTCATTTTCTGAACAGTTCTTTTTTTTAAACATTCACAGTAAGACCACTAGAAAATGTTGGTAGCACAGTTGAGGAACAATTGATGCGCCCCATGTACAGACAATCATTTTGATGAAATATTGTTGAGGAGGAATTAAAATATGCAACACTTTATTCATGGTTCCCACCAACAAGGATGTGACTTCAATTGATCAAAGTTATGTGACTTTGGAGCAAACCACTGATGATTTTATAGGCCTTTTTTAAATGGGTAACACGGTTGATGCTGATTTCTCACACACAAAAAATGGATTACTTAATCCATATAAATTATTAAAATATTTGTTAAAACACCTTTGTCATGTTTTAATGATTATTTTGAACAAATAACACTAAAAAAAATTTTCATAAACATGTAATCTAGTGTTGATTTTGAAAAGCAAACTTAATATTTGAGCAATTGGACTGCACAAAAACTGCAAATTCCAGAACGTGATTTGTATTTTTAGCTAAATAAATAATAGAACCTGTTCACTTTATGCATTAAATAAATGGTAATATCACCCAAATGTCCCACTGTAAAATTGGTTATTGCTTGAAATCAACACTTAGTAAAATCGATAAGTTTATCCCACGGACATAAAATGTACCCCTAATTATAGAATCACTCACATATTTCAAACCATGTAAGAGATATATTTTGATGCAGTTGTATGAGGTACCTGTCAACAGGAGATGCTTGTCATCTTGGCTCCTTCATTGAGGAACTGACCTGAGAAGTGACACAGAAACTAGGTGGTACATTCCTTTAAAAAGAAAAACTTAGGTGGCTTTGAATGAAAAAGAAGGATAGAAATCCCAGGAAAAGGAATTTAGTCATTTTAACTTAACTTTGTGTTTTTAGGACCATTCTGCTGAGTGTTATCTCATTGCTGAATGAACCCAACACCTTCTCTCCTGCCAATGTTGATGCCTCAGTCATGTACCGCAAATGGAGAGACAGCAAGGGCAAGGACCGAGAATACGTAGAGATCATCAGGTAAACAGCCTCAGCTTCCTGTCTTTAGTAACTGAGCATTATGTGGAGGAGAAGATCCAAGATATGTGAAGCCTCTTTGATGAAGTGAGGGTCTTTATTCACCATGTTTACTCTTTTAAACCAGGAAACAGGTTTTAGCCACCAAGGCTGAAGCTGAGCGTGACGGGGTAAAGGTGCCCACTACACTGGCAGAGTACTGCGTCCGCACACGTGCCCCAGCCCCTGATGAAGGCTCCGACCTCTTCTATGACTATTACTATGATGATGATGATGTGGAGGACGGGGACGGTGACTGCTGCTACGATGAGGACGACTCTGGCAACGAGGAATCATGACATGCTTTTAACGGCATTCCCTAACCTAACTGAAGTAATGCTACCCTTTTTCTTCTGGGAGTCCAGAAATGCAAGGTTGACATCAGAGAACGATTTCAGGCTTTCCCAGTTCTTAACTCATGAAAGAGGCGTTTTTTTCCTTCAGTCTTCAAAGGCTTTTGTTCTGATTCAGAAATCGATGCACCGTTGCAGGAGAGTCAGATCTGGTAACATTTGCACCAGCACAAAGTCTCTAGTTTGTCCAGTTCTCCAAACATGTTTCATCACCACCCAAAATCTTACTTTGAAAATATGACTTCAACTCTCAGTTTTCATTCCCCAGAATACTCTGTGGTGTTGTGAGGTTAATACCACTGCTAACAATAACAACATTTGCACTGGTGCAACACTTCCGACCTAAGCTCAGTGCCCTATTCATAACCTTTTTGTTCCCTAATTGTAACTGTTTTGCTCACAAGAAGTTGGTCTTTGCGACCAACAACAGCTTGAGGACTTCTTACAGCCTGTTTGTGTTGATACGGGATGGGTTGAATGGGTTGAATCAGACATTTCCTGTGTTGCTTCATTTGGACACAATTTCACGGGACAATGTTTTCCAAGTTCTTGTGCATGCCAGAACGTCATCGGAAGCTTTTCGTCTCTTTTACTGATGGACTCTTTTCCTTCTTCATGATCTGGTTAAAAGAGACTTCTGTGATCATCGATCCCAGAGAACTTTTTATCTGGAGGAACTCCTGACATGTTGAGTCAGGGGGATTAATCCTTGTGTGAACATTTTTTCCGGTAACATGAAATTGATCTTTGCTGTGTTTTTTCTGGTTACTGTTGGATGTGTTTCTCTGTATTTTTGAGTGTGGGGTTGTGTTATTTGAAGTAGCTCAGATTTAAGAGTCATGTAGAATGAGGACGTTTTTCAGGAGAGTGGGGGTGAAGGCAAAACTTGTTATGGATCGTATTCTCCTCAGGTTTCTCTCAGAGAGTCCTGATGGAGCCAAAGACCTGAGGTTTTGTAAAAGAAAGCCCAAAACATTTTATGATTTTCTGTTGTAACCTTGACTTTGTTTGCTCTCTTGCAGCTTTTTTTATTTTAGTCTCTTTTGTTGGTTTGACATTATGCCTGCATTCTTGCTTGAGAATGATTTATGTGATGAGATTATTAGGTTTGAGTTGCCCAGGAGCTTCTGTAGAAAAAGTGTCTGTCAGAGGTAATGGTAACATCTTTTGTCAAAGGGGATTTGAAGGGTTTCAATGTGGTTTTTGGAGTGCATGTGTGTCCACTTTTGTGTATACATCAGCAATATTGATTGTTTCCGTTACAGAAATTGGGACTTCATACTGAATTTCTCAGGATAATGAATTACATATGTCAACAATCTAGACAAACAGCTATTTCCCTCTCTTAGCTTTAACAGGAACCATAACTGATATGCACATGTAGCTGTATGGATGATCACCGTTTTGTTCTCTTCACCTGTCTTTTTACTTTTTAATTTCTGGCTATTTAAAAAGGAAAAAATAAAGATTTATTGGGAAAAAGACTAGCTGTGCTTGAAGGAAGTACTCTGATATATGTTCTTACCTTTTTGGTAATTAAAGGTAGAACTTAAAACACATGCTATAAAAATTAGGAGGTAGAAAAAACTTATAGAGAACTATACAGTTTTTTTTATTTCAGCATTCTCAAAAGTATTCATTTAGACCTAAAAAAAAAAATGGCACTTTGGGTTTGGATATCCCAAAACTTAATGTTAGAATACTGAAAATAGTGCTTCTTTTTAATGTTTACTACTTTTTTCTTCTGTCTGTCTTTTTTTATATGACCATTTGTTTTGCTTTTGGTCTTGTTTGATTGCACCACCGGTACTGGGAAACCACTGATAACATATAAAAGACATCAACGTTCACATGTGGCAATTTTTTTTTTAATGTTATGGCTCCACTTCTTAAAATTAATTTGATAACAGTAATAAACAGCATTGTTAATAGTCCAACAGGGAAGTAAGACAGTTAATAACTGTGTCAGTGGCTGAGTGTTTCCACTTTAAATTAAACCCTCAAAATTACGAACAACGAAAGACAGATTCTTGCTTGAAGAAATATTTATATCATCAACCTATCCACCTTTGACCACACAGGGGGGCGGAATCAAGCGAACAAAAAACAAAACAAGCACAGCTCGTCGCTTTGAGATGACGTCACCGAAACATTGAAACCACCGAGGAGCAGAGACAGTTTTTCTCAGAGAAACATCTTCACAAGCAAGAACAAAGAAGACGCCACAACTCCAACAACAATCATGTCTGTGAACTATGCTGCTGGATTGTCGCCGTATGCCGATAAAGGTGTCTGTGGGCTTCCTGAGGTAAACATTAGCTGCTGTTTGATCGTTAGCTTCTCAACAACTACTAGCAGGTTAGCCGGTGGTGCTGCTCATCAGTGATGGTGGGAAACGTTTTAGAAAAGCTGCAAGAATATATAATACAAAATATAAATAAAGAAAAAAATGTACCCCAGAAAAGTCAGTTAAACCTTTTTTTGTATGTCGTAGTTACATGCGAAGTTACATGTGGAGTCTTTGTTAATGGGAGATCTTTTCGCAGTTTTTACATCAGAGTTTCTTTTCCCAATAGGTGCGTACAATAGGAACAATACGCCTATGTAGTATTGCTCCTTTCCTCAATATCTTTAGTTTGCGTTTTATACTGTTATCATATCATGTTGAACTTGTAATGATAATGGGAACTCCAAAAGGTTAATATGTTTAGCATTTCAGTATTTACAATGTTTGATTTTACTGTGAGTGTTGAATTCCAGATGTACAAGGATTCATCACATACTTACTTTCAGCCTTTGTCAAAATGAGATTCTTATGTTGCTGGTCTTTGTGCTAAAGCTTTGGGATCGACTTCTTCATTTTGACTCTGAACCTGTGAAACACTAAATTAAAGCTCAGCTGAGTAACTTGAGAATCATGAGTTGAATATGAACAGGAAATGAGCAGAAAAGAAGAAAGTTCACAGTGCCACTACACAGGCCTTTTCAAGATCCAGCTTTAAAGAAACATGAGGTGCTTGGTCAAGTTCAATAAAAACTGTGTTGCGGAAGGGCTGTTTTGAAGGGGATTTTAAGGAATTGCAACACACAAGTTATTATTTTTGTAAAGTTTATTAGAGTTGCAGTGGATCATTTTCTTTGCTTTCAACGCTACCCCCTGGAGTTTTTAGATTTTCCTGGGACACTTGTCATGCTAACAGTGTGCGTTCTATTCATGCATTTTGAATGTTGTGTTTTCTGTTTTATGCCAGAAATTTGATAGTCCTGAAGAGCTTAAAGCAAAGGTAGAGACCCTTGCTCAGCTGATAAAGGAATCCCAGTACTTGGTTGTCCATTCTGGAGCTGGAATCAGCACCTCAACTGGCATCCCTGACTTCAGGTGAGACATAAACGAAGCCACTACAGTGGCAGTCACACATCTCTTCCTTTTCTCATTGTCTATGTTATCACCACTGACTCAGTTTAAGGGCTGCAAGCGAAGGAGAGCTTTAGTAGATAATTCTTGTGGTGGTTTTCCCAGCTTTCTTGCTACCCTGTCAGTGTGTAATGCGCACATTTTTTTTAATTATTATTTTTCCAACACAATGAGGTTATACAGAGTCTTAACTGTAGGTGATCATCGGAAATAACACAAAATGCAAACATCAACTTTTTCAGATTACAGTGTAAACACAGGGAGTCATTTAAAGGCATTATTTTTAACATATATATGGGGTCACAAACCATATTCATCCATATTATGAGCAGAGGAGGATGAAATTAAATAATAAATAGTTGTAAATTTTATATTTTCTCAAGGAAGTTTAAGTATTTGATAAACAAGTCTGATATTTTTATGGATTTGTTGTTCTATGATGTTGTTACTGTATTGAAGTATTGTTTGAGTTCATTTTCAAAGTATTTTTCATTAGGTAATCTGCGCATGTGTTTGTGTGTTTCTGAACTCCCTAAGGCGGAACTTTGTCATGCGCGAAAGAGTATGGAAAAAATGTGAATATGACAATGTACAAAAGGCACTCTATCATGTAAATTATATAATAAACCTAAGGCAATATAGTCTGGTAGATTATCAAAAGATGATAAAAAAAAAAAGATAAAGACCTGATATAAGAGAAAGGTAACTCTAAAACACTTCTGCTGTGATCTGGCGCGATAATATGAAAAATGAAATTAACACGATTTTCAGGGTGCGGCTGCCTGTGTTAGGGGGATGGGCAGCCCCCCCATACAATGCATCAAGTTACTGCCATGTGACTGGCTGATTAGATATTTGTGTTAACTAGCAGTTGAACAGGTTGAACCTAATAGAGTGGGTGGTGAGTGTATATTGATCAGTTGATTAGATACCAGAATTTATTTTAGGTTAAACATAAGATTTTCAATGGGAATTAATTATTGACCATTTGTCACTGTCAAATTTATACTATGTACAAGCTGCTTCATGCAAATGCATCAACACAGATTAGTGAAGTTTTTTAATTGAATTGAAGCAAAGTGACCTGGGAAAGCCACCAAGAAGAAATTCTGGATTCAATATATTGTTGAACTCCAGATTTTTCATCCTGGTTTTTTCATGTAGTACCGCTGAACGAGCAGATGAGGGTGGTACTTGCTTATACATTGTCACATCTTCATCCTTGTGATATATTCACACACATTTTCTACCCTTATAGCTTAGCCTTTGCAAAGTAAAATTAATGGGTTGATTTTTGATGATTTTTGTTTGTTTTCTTCTGGTAACATTGTTGACGTCAGTGTCTCTAAAATGATGATGATACTCACCCTAAATATTTAGTTATTAAACTTAGCTTCCATGTTATACTGAGAGTAAATTCCTCTTGCATTGTCACTGATCAGCAGTTGAACATGACTGTGTGTGTGATATGTGTGTAAGTATAAACACCACAAACCCTGAGACGCGAGTCACCGAGACCTGACTAATTAATATTTGATCGGCCTGCCTGTCGATCATGTTGAGTCAACCTTGGATGTAAATATCATTAAAGCCAAGGTTCTATATTCACACAAGACCCACTAACACACATGTTAATCCCACTGCTTCCAGGCGTATACATAAGCTCACACCCATGATGACACACAGCATGCGAATTAACCACCTCCACAGCTCCGCTGCTGCTCCCAGCCCCTGCAGCATCTTTCTCTTGGTGATTTGTTGTGCAAGAACTGGCGTGCAGGCCTCGTCACAGATGCCGGCATGTCTCTGAAGTTGTCTTACCCTTGGCTGGTGATTTCTTATGATGCTGGAGGATGGGGATGTTAAAGTTTAAGCTGAAAGCAAGAAAGGAAACTGCCAAGTCTGATTCACAAGATGGGCTCCCTCATCTGATGAATAAAGATAAGTTGTGTATTTTTGAAGCAGCTTGGGAGCTGACAGGGTGTTCGACAGCTGGTTGATTAAAGAGATTTGGAAAGACTCAACCCCGGGCTGAATCACTGAGTTTAAGCATGTTAGTTTGAAAATGCCCCTCTAATTAGACTGTCTATGTTTATACCAAACTCTCATGAGGATTTTTTTTATCATGTTGATCTTTCATGTTTTAAGTCTGCTCTCTATTCAGAATATGTCATCAATTTTGCAGAAATCTTATCATCCAAGAGTAAAAACTTAATAATTAAAACAAATTACAACACCAGATTTTAGAATTTAATACCTCCAGTCCACTCTCAACAATAACGGTCTTTCTCACTCTGTTCTCAACCAGGGGTCCAAAGGGTGTTTGGACATTAGAACAAAAGGGTGAGTCACCTCACTTTGACACCACATTTGAGGATGCCAGACCCAGCCTGACTCACTTGGCTCTCCTGGGACTGCAGAGGGCCGGGTACCTCAAGTATCTCATCAGCCAGAACGTGGACGGCCTACATGTACGATCAGGTTTCCCCAGGTAACTCAACCCTGCACTCTGTGACTGCATGACGCTGTGATTAAAGGGGCTGTGAGGAGTTTGAAGGTGATCTTGAAAAAGTCTCCCTTCTAGATATATACCTGATCATAATCCACACTTTATAATGAGATTATCAGCAACAATATTACGGGTTACAGATTGTTTTAAATTGCTACTTCTTAGCTTCCTGATCGGGTCAAGTTGGACTGGATTGATTTACGGCACGTGTAGGTCTCTATGACAACACCACGCTGGCTGACGAACTTAAGTAGTGAGAATAGATAAAACACAGAGATCTGTGTTTTTCTCTGCTGAAAATGGTTTCTGTGATTAATTTTGTAGTGATGGAGCCTAGTTGTAATACATACAATGGACAGAAGAGCAGAAGAAAGATAAATAGGAGGGTGATAGAGCATGAGCTAAAGGCTAACACAGGAGCTAAATTGTTTGTGCTAATGTTGATTCCAACCCACAGTCAGCAGTTGTTCTGCAGTGGTCTGTTCAAACTTGAGAGTCTATAAATGAATGAAAAATGAAGAGTGAGGTTACGTTAGCTCTGTTTGGTAGATGACTGGTAGGACATAACCAGGATTTACTGATGTCACACATTACAGACATGTCTTAGAGCACCAAACTGCCAGCTGCTCTCAATATAAACAGCTACTAAACTACTTACAAACTGACAGTGTTTACTTGTTGTCATGTAAGCTTACAGATACGTTGGAGCACGAGGCTGCCGATAGCACTACATATAGCTGTCTGCTATGTTTGCTTGATGTCAAATTTCAAACCGTAGTGCTATGTAACTGGACTGATATACCTTACCTCGGTACGTTGTATCCAGTAAAAAGTTGCGGATTTTAAATCCTCTGCATTGCCTCATATTTTTAGACTGGAGGTTGCCACTTGCAGTGGTATCAGTATCTGGACTTGAAAAGTTGTATCTGTGCACTCTTTCTCTGTTAGCGCTCCTAACAGTTATTTGCGAAACAAGGTCTGAATACTAGGGATGGGTACCGAATTAGGTACTTTCATAGGTACCGACCGAATTCTGTCAAAAGTACAGGGTACCGATTCACGTAAAACCAAAAGGTAGCACATTTAGGTACCTAAATGCATCTTTGTGACTGTGAGGGAGTGAAAGAGTAGGTGCTTTTCCTTGCTGGACATGAACACACCATTGCGAGGTTATATATTGTAGAATAATTATATTAAATTGAAAAATGAAATATTTTATTATTAAAAAACATATATATTTTTTTTTACCACATAAACACTAAAAAGTACCGAAAAGTGGTACTGTTGCGTACCGGGACCAATTGCCAGGTATCGGGCATCAGTACCGTATTGTTTCAAATGTGAAAGGTACCCATCCCTACTGAATACAACCCTTCAAGACTAGAAGCAAGAATTATTTTCATTTAAGTAACTTTGCTGTTTATTCATATTCAACCATTTGGCCAACAGATATCTAACAAACATCTCATTTACCCATCAACCACCTCACACACACACACACGTCAGAGTACATCTCCAGAACATGTTTTCTTTTAATTTTTCTTCACAGTTTGAAGAGAATAAGAAAACACCAACAAGCTGACTAATCAATCAATCATTAATCAATTAATGGGCTAATCATTGCAGCTTTTAGACACAAATCTTGATTATTTATACACCTAGAAGACACAGAGCAACACCAGTATCCTTTTACAATCCTCCTGTTTGATGTCTGCCTGATGAATTGAAGCTCAGTAGTCCTCCTCTATAAGCTCTTGGTTTGTTCTGCAAGGACTCCTCAGGGAAATATCTCTGTCTCCTTTGCTGCAGAGCACCTCCACAGCACAGCACCTTTAAACGCTGTGTTTACCAACCAGTCACTCAGTTCGTGTTGTTTTCACTGATCAGGTTACATGTGTTCGATTGAGTAGAGCTTATTTGTTTTCTTCTGAAAGCCACTGTCTGCTGCTGCTGGGAGAACAAATAATTGGAACTGTGGTATGGGTACAAGCATGTTGCAGCTGTGAAACCTAAGCAAAGCACTTTCAGGTGTGCACCGAGGCACTGAGAGATGCAGAGAAAAATCAGCGGTGCAGCTTTGAAGATATGCCAGTTTTAGGACACCCTGTGCTCTAAGCAACGTGAGAGGAGGGAATGACTAAGTGAGGAGGGGATGTGATGTTCTCATTGAGAGGAGAAGTTAGGCTGTGCAGAGAATACATGCACTTCACACTTTAGGGGGAAAACATTGTGTGAATCATCTTGAAGATTCTTTTGTGTAAGCAGTTTCATCGGTGATATCATTTTGCTTTTTTTACTGCCTCTTTTTCCAACAGGGACTTGTTATCAGAACTTCATGGGAACATGTTTGTGGAGGAGTGTGAGAAGTGTGGCAGGTATGTATCAGCACTGTACACACAAGCAACAAACACCCACTTTTTGAAATATGTTTCAGTTTGTACAAGCTGCTGTCTCTAGCTACACCAGTTTGAAAATAAAAATAAGAAGGCTGAAACTCCACAGATCATTCAGTCATGGGTTCAACACACACTGAGTTTGAGCTTTCGGGCATTGGTTGCAATGTTTATGCAGTTAATGCAGATGTGATGTCACCAGGGGCCTGTACTACGAAGCTGGATTAGCTCTTACAGAGATAACTTCCAGGATAAGTTTCGGGTTTTCCGTACTACGAATGTGGATCTCTTTTTATCCAGACACGTTGCCCCAGTAACTGATGCTGAATGCCAAACCTGGTCCAGGATAAGAGCTCACGGGGTGTGACAGACTACCAATCGGTTCTCTCGGGCGAGCATGAAAGACCGCATAGTCACCAATTTGCTCAGCCGGAGTGAAGTCCTCTGGCGCAGGACCGCCCCCTGTCTTTTTGGACCAACATTTTTTCTTATGGGCTGTGAATAAACAATATCTTAATCATCATAACTGAGACATTGTCAGGGAAAAGGAGAAATGTGTGCTAATGGAATCTTTCATACTGACCACTTTGAAGGATGTTTTTATATTTATTTTTATTTGCTCCCACGTCCTTTTTTCCCCACTGCTATTGCATCTGCAATACGAACTGCCTATAATGAGCGTTTTCCTTGGGATTTGTAGGAGAGTGGACTCTTTCTAATTATGATGTCGGATATGATGCTGATCACACACACACTGACTGACAACATGAATGAATAAGGACCTGACTGCCCGTGTCGTCACATGATGAGATAGGTCTATTAATATCAGCATTTTGGAAATTTACACATTCACAGAGTCGGCGATTTTTTGCCAGCAATCCCTGCAGCTTCTCGCGGCCGCAGTCGTGCTCCTGGCCTGGATAATACTGCGGTACTCCTCTTATTTTTGCAGGATTATTTGCTGCTCCTCTGCTGTAAAGTAGGCTGCTCCTTTTTCCAGTGTCCATTGAAAATGCGCGCACAGATCCCAGCTGGATTCACTGATCGAGTTGATAACGAGCTTCGTAGTACAGCAGATCTGGATAACGGAGATCCGGTGAAGTTCAGCAAGTTGTCGCAGAGTTATCCTGGATGACTTAATCCAGCTTCGTAGTACAGGCCCCTGAAGCTCAAAAGGGTTATCCCAGAGATTCTCCCACCATGCTGGCTCTATGCAGAGTGACTTGTTGTGCAAAACCAGATTTCAATGAGTTGGCAACAAGGAAAAGCTTGATTTGCCAGTAGGGCTGAATTATTTTGGAAAATAATCCAACTGTGATTTTTAGGGGTGGGTAAAAATATTGATGAATCAATGCATCAAAATATTTCCTTGCCCAATTCAATATAGATTCAGCAAATCCTCTGAATCAATTCATCTCCTGTCAAATGGGAGGAGTATGCGTGTTGTTTGGACGAGGGCCATGAGAGACCAAACAACAACAAAAAATGGCAGCCAAAGCAGTAGCAAAAGCCAGATCCTTCAGCTTCAAAGTCTGATGTTTGAGTTGTTTTTGCTTCAAAAGGTGAGGTGACATACCACATATGTTCACATGGGGCATAAAAATTGATAATCGAAGCATTCAAATCAATATCGAATCGAATCGAATTGCAACCTAATGAATTGAAATCGAATCAAATCGTGAGGTTCTTAGCAATACCCAGCCCTAGCTATTTTTCTGGACCAATATTGTGATTGTGATTAAGCCATAGACTGTTTATAGAGTAGACAGTGTGGCTCCGCCATTTATCATTGTACGGTTTTGAAGCCAAAATACCCCGTAACAGGCGCCACCATTGTAGCAGTTTGCAGCCAGAGTCTGCGCAGTAGAGACGATGAGGGATTCTGGGAGAATCTGAGTGGAGCTGGGTGACAAAAATAATATTTTTTTTTTGTCTATCAAGAGTCTAATCACTTCTTGACTCTACCTCCTGACATATTTTACAGTCCCCGAAAAAAATACACAAGAACGATATCTGTCAATCATCGTTAAACGTTACGTAAAACCTTGTTTTTGACCTCGTACAACTAATGAAAACAAAACTTTTCAGAAAAAAGTGGACTTGAATAGAAGACAGCCAAATGATATCATCAAATCACCACAACAATCAGACGTGACAAACATTTCTACGAGGAGTAATCATTTTTTAACGTTTGACCACAGCCCATCTGGAATGACTGGAAAGCTTTTTTTTTTTTAAACCTATACTGCAGCCAGCCACCAGGGGGAGCAGCTTTTGTGGAGACCTCACTTGGAGCCAAGATGACTTCCATGTTTTTTTTTTACAGTCTATGGATTAAGCATGTGGGGGTTTTTGGGAGGGGGGAGGTTATCTTCTGCATTATTCTCTCAACCCAAGCAATAAATCATATTATAGTATGACCAACACGACAAAAGATACAGTCAACATTTAAACAAGTGTTTCCTGTAGGCTAGACCTACATGCAATGATGAAATGAGATAAACTGGTTTAATAATTGATATGAATGACATATCTTTAACTACGAAAACCCCAGAAGAGAATTGACTGATTGATTTAACTTGAGATGTAATTTTTTTTGTGAGAAAATCCAAAATGACTTTTGCTGGTTTTAAGGAAGAATGAGTAGAAGTAACTATATTCCAATTAACATTTTTTCTTTTTAAAAAAAAATATTTTAATTGCAAACTTTGCGATTTGAAAATTGCATTCCATTACATTGTGATGTAGCTTTCAATTCTATTAATTGTTTAGCCCCATTTGCAAGACTTAAAGGAAAGCCAGAAGCATACAAATACTAGCTTAGATATGCAGAGCTTAGATGCCCTACAGCAATGAGACAATGTCCTCGGCCTTCACATAGAAAATAGAATAGAATAGAAAATACTTTATTTATCCCCGAGGGGAAATTCAGGAGTCACCGCAGCATTTAAGAAAACAAAAGTAAGAAAGAGTATAGAAAGTGCAAAAAAGTCCATAAGAAATTAGATGACGACATCCCGTCCACCACTCGTCCACCACTCTCCAGCCCAGCCAGTCACATGTCATATATTACCTTCAGGATAAAGAGTTATGAAATGAGACATGAAGACAGGTTTGATAATGTTGCCGTAGCTAGCTACATCAGTCTTTGATATCCTTAGAGAGCAATTTCACGGCTTCCTGGATACAAAGAGTGTCTGGTTTATTTATCATGAAGTGTTCACTGAGAAAATGTGGATGTGTTTTGTGTCTCCTGTCATGTTTGTTGAGGGACTTGATATGCCATTATTTTTATCTCCCGAGCTGATCTCTTTGAAAACATACTGTCTCTGATTTATTTAGGCAGTACGTGAGAGAAAAAGTGATCGGCGTGATGGGGCTGAAACCAACAGGGCGTTACTGTGAAGTGGTCAGATCCCGAGGACTCAGGGCCTGCAGGTAACGCTCACTTCTACCACATTATTGAATAACACAAGAATTCAGCGTTTTTTAGTAATCGCTTTTGACTGTGTGACAGAGGAAAGCTGATCAGCACTATATTAGACTGGGAGGACGCTCTACCTGACAGAGACCTGAACAAAGCAGACGATGCCAGCAGGTGAGATAGAATGAATCACTGAGTTTGATGCTGCCTGAGTTTCCTCAAACTGACACCTCTATTGCTGTATTTTTAGATGACATTTTCAGGGAATTTTCTGTAATTTCCCTGAGTGTAACATGAATTTAATTTGCAGCTAGCCTCTAAAATGATACAGATTTTGATGCGCATTTGTTTGTTTAACTTAAATGTGTTCATTCATCCAAACTTACCTTGTTGTCTCGATGGAAATACTGTTGGATAGTGAAGTAGTGGTGGTTGATGATCAAATGTGCTGGAATTCTTTGAATTTGCATTCAACCATGTTGTTTCAACAAACATTTGAAATAAAAACTAATTCAAGTTGATAACAAGAAAAGTGACAAAACTTTCCCAGAAATTTTCCGATAATTCATTAAAGTTGACAGCAACAAAACCCTGAAAATTTCCAATATTCCCATGCAAAAAATTCTCATGGAAATTTTGAGGGAACTTTCCTGAAATTAACCAGGAGTTTTCCAACCCTTCTTAACCCGACTGTGAAAATCCTCTATGAAACCTTTGACTTTTTTTCTTTTTAGATCCTAAGAAGGGAAATCCAAGGTGGCCAGTGAGTGTCAGACGATTTGCAATAGCTACAACACAAATGCTAAAGCAAATACATGGATGCAAAAGCCACAAGGCAAATGCTAGAGCAAAAATACGAATGCAAAAGCCACAACACAAATGCAATAGACACGACACCAATGCAAGAGTAAAATTGTGAATGCAGAAGCCACAACGTGAATGCAATAGCCACAACACCAAAGCAAAAGCCACAATACAAATGCAAAAGCCACTAAGGAATGCAAAAGCCACAACACAAATGCAATAGCCAAAACACCAAAGCAAAAGCCACAACCACAATGTGAATGCAAAAGCCAGTTAGGAATGCAAAAGCCACAACACAAATGCAGAAGCTACAACATGATTGCAAAAGCAAATACATGAATGCAAAAGCCACAACAAAAATGCAAAAGACACAACACCAATGCAAAAGACACATTTCGAATGCAAAAGCCATAATGCGTGTGCAAAATCTACAACACTTAAGCAAAAGCCACAACACCAATGCAAAAGACACAATGCAACAGAATTACAGCCACAACGGAAGTTAAAAGAGGTTAGTCATCTTTTTTTCTTTTTTTTTTTTTTTTTCTTTTTTTCTCTTTTTTTTCTTTAACTTCTGCTGTACTTCCGTTGTTTTATGGCTTTTGCATTCTCGTTGTTGCTTTTGGAAAACATCTGACACTTATCAGCCAGCGTAGAAATCTTAAAAGCCATCTCTCACATTGAGCTGCTTTCCCCTAATCCCCATAAAGATCAACTGTTTTACAAACAGTCGGTCCTCCGAGGTCATCAAGTGTTAGTTTTAAGGTAGCAAACGCACATCATTGTCTTTTTCATGAGATAACACACGAGTAGAACTGTACCTGGGGATTTGTCAAATGGACCAGCCAATTTTGAGAACTTAACCTCTTACTATGTACAACATTCTTTATCAGTGTATTTAGATGTTTTTTCACTAAGCTAATTATTGTGCTTATATTCAGTTGGTGCACAGAGATTGCGTCAGTTGTTCCTGATCAAATGTAAAGTCCTGATTTCAGGAAAGGGAAGAAAAAAATGTGGTTGACGTCTTTTTTCCTCCCATAGTTATCAGCATCGGTGGGCTCTGGGAGAACAGAAAGGACCGTAATTATTTTCTAGCTCTGTGACTCAGATGTGATGGCGGGAGGCGTTCACCAGCAGCACACGTGTGACCTTTACCTGTGACATATGTCTCCAATATCTACACACAGACGAGCTGACTTGGCCCTCACACTCGGCACCTCAATGCAGATAAAACCCAGCGGAGACCTTCCGCTCCTCACCAAGCGCAAAGGGGGGAAAGTGGTGATTGTCAACCTGCAGCCTACCAAACATGTGAGTCACAAACATGAAATGGTTCAAAGGCAAATTGCTGCTCATGTGGCATTTTCAGGTTCATTATTTTTCATGGCTGTATCATTTCCCTGTCATGCAGGACAAACATGCGTTCCTGCGTATCAATGGTTACGTGGACGAGGTAATGAAACAGGTGATGGAGCTGCTAGGGCTGGAAATTCCTAAGTGGGAGGGTCCGACCATCTGCGAGAGCTCCAAAGCCGCCTCTGAGACCACCTCTGATGTCAAACCACCTGGTGTCACGTCAAAGGGAAAGGTGAAGCCCCACCTGATCAAGGACGAGAGGAAGAGGGAGGCAGCGTCACCAACAGACAATGGGAGTGTTGGAGAGGAGATTGTTCCCGTAAAGAAGGAAAAAGCAGACTCTCCCGCAGAGTTAAAAGAAGAGAAATAGCATCAGGTATTTTTTAACGCTCACAAACCCATCCACACAGACTTGATTCCTGAGAGCTATCAGTTTGTCGAGGGTGTCGTCTCATCTGACGGCTGAAAAACCGGAGGTTTCTGGTGCTCTACAAGGTTTGTTGAATGTAGATCACAAATACACGATGATGTTAAATGGTTTTCTTAACCAAGGGCTTGGAAGTCAACCCTCTTAATGACACTAAATCATCTGAGCTGTTCAGTCCATGAGGTGAGATCAGAGGGGTGTACTACGAAGTGGGTCCAACATACCAAAGCTTTCTTTGCATAAGCCAGCTTAAAAAAAAACGAAACAACTCAACAAGTGATGAAAAGAGGAGTGATATGGAACATTATTATTGGTATTCAAATCAGTAAACTGATTTGGCCTCTTGATCCACTGTCCCTGCCTCCTTTTCATTTCTGATAGAAGACTGTAGAGCTCTTACACTCCAAAAACAAAGCTCAATGTCGTCGGTTTAGAGGTGATGTAAGACTGTTACACCTTCAAACCCAAACAAGATCTGCTGAAACATAGAAATGAACCCTAAATTTTTAAATCTGCAGAACAACAGTTCAAACAGAGACCAGGTAACTCTGTAAAACATTATTCATGTGTGGTTCTCATTCAGAAACGAGCTCTAAACCATATAACTTTCAACCTTTGCGTGTGCAAAAGGATCCCAGCATCTGCAGTGTGAGTCACATGACCCAAAACCCATCCAGCCAACACCCGTTGTTCATTTTTCATGATTAACTACAAAGAGTCGGTCTGACATCCCTTTAAAGCTTCATCCATTGAACACATAGAGACCATTGCAGCAAAGCAGAGTCAGGTGCTTCGCTGTAACACTGCTGCCATCACAGATATCCTGAATTAAGCAAGACAGGCTTCAAGAGGTTGTATTCCTGCTGGCCTCAGTGCTTATTGTGGTCACACATGGGCCACACATGGTTCCATCTCTGTACTCGGTCCTCCTGCTCAGCAGAAACTGAAATCTGAGTGGTTATGTGTGATTAGACTAAAGTTGTGTGAAAAAAGTAAGCAAATTTGCCAATAGGTTACAAAGAATTGTTTAGTTTCTTGAATATTTTAAAATATTTTTTAATGCAACAAAATAAACTTTTCTTGAGCAGATTTTTTTATGCTTAAAAAGAAAGTCAGGCTTCATTTCTGTCTTCATTTCTTGAAATAAGACAGTCTTCTGTCTTGAATGGGAATGTGGCTCATATTCAGTCTTATAAACAACCCTCACTCAAAGTCAGACAGGCACTTGTGTGGATACCAGTTTTTAGTGCGTTTTCTCTCTTCCCGTTGTCAATGGAGGGTCTAAGCACCATCACCACTGCATAACTGAATTTCCTTTTTTTTGTTTTTAGGTCCATGAAAATACTACATCTATGGCATGTACACACACATTTTTCATGCTGTAGAACTTAGTGTCTGAAGGTCAAATATTTGGCATTGTTCGTTTTTGTAATATTGTGCAGCTCGAAAGTGAGCTAAGGTTAAGTGAAAACAAAACTGTGAGCAGAGCAGTAACTCAAGGTTATCACTTCCTCTGAAAGCTTCAGAGTCGCTGAACTTTGCCGGACCACCATCATGTCTTTGTGCTGCACCCCTCTGAAGCACACAGTTATAAAACAAGTTTTAAAAAGCGTACTGTTGTTGCCGAGTGCACCCAAACTCAGAACCAGGCTTTACAGACGCGTTTGCTCAGCTGTATGTGAGCATCTCTGAGTCTGAGTCAGGTTGTGTGGTGATCACACCTAAAGAAAGACTTGGTGTCCTCCAAATGTATTGGAACGGTGAGGCAAATTCCTTTATTTTTTTAGACTAGAAACATTTGGGTTTGACACCAAAAGACAAATATGAGGCGTGAGTTCAACAGTTCAGCTTTCATTTCCAGGTATTTACATCTGGATCTGATACACAACTTAAAAGATTTGATTATTTGATTATTTTTAGGTGAGCAAAAGTATTGGAACATGTGACTCACAGGTATGTTTTGTTGCACAGGTGTTTCCTGTTACACTAACTATTCAAACAGGAAATAGCACTTAATTCTGAAGGGTTCAGTTACAAATTTGGGTTTTGCCTGTGCAGACTGCAATTATAGTAAGAGGTGTAACAAACATGAAAACCAGAGAGCTGTCTGTGGATGAAAAAGAAGCAACTGTGAAGCTGAGAGAAGATGGAAAATCCATCAGAGCCATTGGACAAACATTGGCTATAGCCAGTGCAACCATTTGGTATGTCCTGAAGAAGAAAGAAACCACTGGTCTACCAAGGAACAGATGTCGAACAGGTAGGCCAAGGAAAACAACAGCAGTTGATGACAGAAACATTGTGAACATTGCAGAAAAATACACTAAAACACCTGTTAGTGACATCACCAACAACATCCAGAGGGCAGGAGTGAAGGTATCAGCATCTACTGTTTGCAGAAGACTTCAGTACAGAGACTACACCAGAAGATGCACACCACTCATCAGCAAAAAGAATAGGAAGGCCAGGCTGGATTTTGCCCTAAAGTACAGAGACGAGCCTCAAAACTTCTGGGACAAAGTTATATGGACTGATGAAATGAAGATTAACCTTTACCAAAGTGATGGAAAGGCCAAGGTTTGGAGAAAGAAAGGATCTGCCCATGATCCTAAACATACAAGCTCATCTCTAAAACATGGTGGAGGCAGTGTCATGGCTTGGGCTTGCATGGCTTCTTCTGGGACGTGCTAGTTAATCTTCATTGATGATGTAACACCTGATGACAGCAGCAAAATGAACTCGGAAGTCTACAGAAACATTTGTCTGCCAATTTAAAGAAAGATGCAACCAAACTGATTGGTAGATCATTCATCATGCAACAAGATAATGACCCAAAACACGCTGCAAAAACAACAAAAGAGTTCTTCAGGGGCAAGAAGTGGAAGGTTTTAGATTGGCCAAGTCAAACTCCAGACCTTGATGCAGTTATTGCAAGCAAAGGATTTGCCACAAAATATTAAGTCTTATTCGCTTTAATTTATCTTAAGTCTATCTGTTCTTATACTTTTGCTCACCTCAAAATGTGGTGTTCCTTTACAAATAATCCTTAGGGATGTCTTGATATTACATTTTCACTTCCGATACGATACCGATACAGCAGCATTGAGTATTGGCCGATACCGATATTAATCGGATACGAGCATTAAACATGCATACTTTTATTACTTATTTTGTAGTATGTCTATCATGTTAGAAGAGGCTTGATTAAGTGATATTATTCAAAGAACAGTAGTCAGCAACAGTAGGTATCAGGAAAAACTAACCCATTTATTATTGACCAATGGGTAACAGAAACTGCTTATATCGGAGATTTTAGATGCATTCCGATACGATACCGATACTTGTTCTTTTGCTGATATCGGTGCAATATCCAATATCAATATCGGACTGGGACACCTCTAATAATGCTATCTTTTAAGTTGTGTATCAGATCCAGATGTTAATACCTGGAAATAAAAGCTGAACTGTTGATCTTTTGTCTCGTATTTTCTTTTTGGTGTCAAACCCAAATGTTTCCAGGCTACAGCAAAAATAAAAGAATTTGCCCCACTAATCCAATACTTTTGGAGGACACTGTACTTTTGGTCATTTTGCTGCATCAAATAAAGCAAAAGTTTTTCAATCCAACAATTACACAGTGTTTTCTTCAAGTATCAACGTCTCTCCGCCCAAGATGTCTCATCCTTCAGCGACATAAACAGTTAAGGATAACTCCACCTGCTGTGCTTCAATGAAGCATTTGCTACTGACTGGCGACAGGACCATGCTCACAAAGTTTGTTTTTCAGTAAAAGGATTTTATCTCAGGAAAAAAAAAACCTGCACTGTACTCCAAGTGAAACTTCAATTTATGTTTTTTTTATATCTTTAAAACTGTTTTGACAATAAATGCTGTATGTTGTTCTTACACCCCTCTGTGTGTGTGTGCGCTCTATGGTGAGAGCTGTCACTCATCTTTAGCCCTGTTACTCATGTACACAAACACTTCATATGAGACAACAGACCAAGTCTTTGGGTTTACCATCAGCCTTGGTTTATCAATATCAATACACTTTTGTAGTGTGTAGATGTCCATTGTATGTCTCTGCATCATGAGGCCTAGTTTCTCCAGCACAGTGATGTCAGTGAGGAGGGGTCCCCATTTTAACACAGGATCAGTGTTCTGGCTCTGTGTACAAACAACATGTACGTCCCACTGCATGGCTGAGTAATAGGCCACAGGTGTTTGTGAATGAATTATGCAGCAAATGTGTTGTTTGTGTGTGTGATACTGAATAAGCTTCCGTCATTATGCCACTTTGTCCCTTTAAGTACACATATAGAGTGAGCAGCAAACACATCAGCAACACATGCAGGGATTTATCGTCTGTTCTTTGAATGGGTTGTTACACAATCCACAATTTACACATCAATGTCCTGTTTTTAATCATGCATCACCTGGTACGGAGTGTCTCATTTTGTCCTGTGAATGTATGCTGACCTCTTTGGAAGTGCTGTGTGCCGTTACTGGGTCAAGTGATACTGGGATGATTTATTATAGTAAGCTACCGATACTCCAGTTCAGGCCACATTCCCCTAACCTTTGAGGCCTGCTTGATCCAGGAAAGTGAACTATGTTGCAAGGCTGACCTCATCTCAAGCTGGTTCAGCTCATAGAGCAACGACTTCAGTGCTGCAACAGAGAGCAGATTTTACCCCTTTTATTAGTTTTGGACTAAAAAGAGAAAAAAAATCTTAGGGGTGCTGGTTTGGCTCTGGGATTAAAATGTGAGCAGGGGAGCAGAGGCCATGGTCTGCCTCATGATCGTTGCTTGTTCAACTCCTGGCTGTGTCCCCTTACTGCATGTCTTCCCCTGATCTCTTCAGCTTTTTTTTCTACCTAACAAAGGCAAAACTGTAACTCGTATACGAACAGTGCTGAACAAATCTATTAGATCGGCTGTCACAGAAACCAGTTTCATTTGAGCTTTGACTCCTTTAGGTTTTCATTTCAACATTTTTAACAGGAAGGAAGAGGAATTTCACTCCACACAAAAGACAAAGGAAAAAAAAATCTTATAACATCATTGGTTCTTGAGAGTAGCATCATATCCACACTCTTCATGTCAAACCCTTATTTATTCTTGTTAGGGAATGAAAGTTTCGCTTGTTTCCAATTTTGGATATCACAGTGTCCCTTGAAGCTAGCCTTAAAGATGATGATGCAGCCTCTGTCATGTGCTGCATGTCTTTCTTTTCTTTCTACTCCCAACATTTCCTGTCTCTTTAACTGTCCCATCAAATAAAGTTTTGCGCCCCAACTTAAAGGGGTTGTGATGAGTTAGAAACTGATCTTGAAAAAGTCTCTCTTCTGGATATATACCTGATTATAATCCACACTTTAAAATGAGATTATCAGCACCAATATTGCTGGATACATGTTATTTACTTCTACTTTTTAGCTTCTAGGTCCAGATTGATTTATGGCACGTCTGGGTCTCTATGACATTTTAGCAGAGAGAAGAGATAAAACTCGGAGATCTGTGTTTTTCTCTGCTAAAATGATTTCTATGATTAATTTTGTAGTGATGGTGGACACAGGAGCCTAACTGTCAGACAGAAAAAGGACAGAAGAGCAGAAGGAGGCTAAACAACAGACAGCCCGGGCTAAAGGCTAATTAGCCTTTAGCTCAGGCTGTATCACTCTATAACACAGGGGCTAAGCTGTTTGTGAAGATGTCCCTACCAACACAGTTATTCTGCAGTGGTCTGTTTTAAACTTGAGAGTCTATTGATAAAATGAAGAGTGAGGTTACATTAGCTCTGATTGGTAGATGACTGGCCAGGATTCACTAACGTTACACATTACAGACATGTCTTAGAGCACTGGGCTGCCAGCTGCGCTAATAACAACAATCCATAAATGATCCATATAAAATACCAAAACGCACCTTAAATAATAACAAAGAAGGATTTATCAATACAAAACAAGGAAAGAAATTGCACAAACTAATCCACACAACAAAATCCCACAGGAGATGCAGCAGGGCAGCAGTCCCCAACTCAAATGCCTCAAGCTCTTAAAGGCTGTGACCAGGCACGCCACGTTGATGATCATTAGTGTCACGGAGAAAATGAGCAGAAGAGAAAGGGAACAGACGGAACACACGGCCGTTACAAAAGGTAAAAGTTCATACACGAGAAAGACTGGAAAAACAGATCAAACCAAGAGGCAGATAGGTGTGCTCAAGCAGCTAAACAGTCCGCACAAAACTTAAAGTTTCCTCATACATTAAAGCAAAAAGTTGGCCTGTAGTTTAAAAAACTTCATGTCCTTATGTTCATGTCCTTCATTATTTAGTGTGACATAATGTAGTTGAGAGCAAAGGGCTCAGTCCATCTTCTCTGCTGAGTCCACACAGGTGCACAGTAATGCGAGGTCAGTCTGAAAGACCACATACCTGTTTTGTCATAACTAGACTAGTACAGTATGAGTCAATAGCTGAAGAACATTCAGACGCTGTGAGAAACACCTGAAGAATGTTCCCTGTGAGATCTGTACCACAAAGAATCCATGCTGCATTCTCAGGGCTGAAGATTTTCAGTCACATAGGCCAGGGGTGGCCAATCAGTCAGAGACCAAGAGCCACAAAAATTACCCTGGCACTACAGAGCCACATCACAAATGTGGTCTTACAAGCACACTTCCTCCCACACATAAGCAAAATGACATAAAGTAAAAAAAAGTATTAGGGCTGTCATTTTAACGCGTTAATTAGATTAATTAATTACACCGCAAATTAACGCGTTATTAAAATTAAAGCAGATTAATCTGGACCCGCAGGGGGTTCAAAAACGCACCTACTTTTTTAAATGTCTGGCATTTACAATCCGTCTGTCCTGTCCAAAAGCTGTAAAAAAGTGGTGTTCTCGTCAGATTCTTAAATTTCCGATGGTCCCTGAATGTATCAGACTTGTCTTCAGCAACATGCTTTAAATCGAGGGAAGAGGGTGATTTGTGAGACTGCCATCCACATCTCGTTAATTCACACGTCCTTTTTGAAATTCTACAGAAAATCAACCGTTTGCTCTAGCTCAATTCTGTAAAAAACAGATAATTCTACACTCTTTACTGCTTTAAACAAGCCCTAAAAGAGCGATGTATGCCCTGTATTTAAATCTAAAGAATTCTTAGAAAATTTCTTTCTATCTTCCTGGTGTCATGTTTCAGCTTGGGGCTGCTCTGCACCAATCAGCAACAGTTTGTGTGTTCAGAGCATGTAAAACTGAAAATACTTCACTTTTCTTTGATCCAAGACTTGAATAAAGTGTTCTTCACAGTTTTTAGCCTTTAGCCCTGGTTCTCTTGACCTCATAGAAGTATAGAAGTTCATATTGCAGTGAAAAATGAGTCCACAGTGAGTAAAAATGTGACAGAAGCAAAAAAACGTTCTAAAATTCAAATCAGCTTATCTTAGGTGCAGGAATGTGTAGATTTTGTAAAGATAGAACCACAATACTTCTTTCATGTGTTCCTTCCCTGTGCATCAGGGTACCTAAAAATGTGTTGTATATATTCCCACCTTATTTTAAAAAACATTTTTAATGTCTTTTAATGTGATTTTAATGTCCTAGAATCCAAAATCTTTATTTTGGGACCTTAAGTAGATATGAGATAAAATGCGAATAATTAGATTAATAAATTACAAATCCTGTAATTATTTAGATTTATTTTTTTAAATCACCTGACAGCACTAAAAAATATACATTTAAAATTTTCAAAGCAAGATTTATTGTGTTTGTGTGTTTAAATCTGTTCTTGGAGCCGTGTCAAAGCCAAATTTTCTGTTTTTACTGGAGACAAATTTCTATCTATCTATCTATCTATCTATCTATCTATCTATCTATCTATCTATCTATCTATCTATCTATCTATCTAACAATCTATCTATCTATCAATCTATCAATATGTCTGTCCGTCTGTCTGTCTGTCTGTCTGTCTGTCTGTCTATCTGTCTGTCTATCTGAATAGATAGCTATAAGCGATTAAGAGGAGCACATGCATCAAAGAGAAACTGAAACTTAAGTGTCAATCTCATCACCCAAGTATTGATTAATACTGATCTCAACATTGGCATCAGTATATCAATAGTTTAGATTGATCAGTACGTACATATACATATATATATATATATATATATATATATATATATATATATATATATATATATATATATATATATATATATATATATATATTTATTTATTTATATATATATATATATATATATATATATATATATATATATATATATATATATATATATATATATATATAGATATATAAAGATATATATAGATATATATATATAGATATAGATATAGATATAGATATATATAGATATATATATATATAGATATAGATATAGATATAGATATATATAGATATATATATATATATAGATATAGATATAGATATAGATATATATATATATATATATATATATAGAGATATAGATATAGATATAGATATAGATATATATAGATATATATATGATAGGGCACATTTCATAAACAATACATTAACATTGCCGCAGAATTGTTTTAACACCCAGATCTGTGCCAATTCCCATGCACGATTGGTAAATGAGGGCTATTGTGTCCACAGAGTGCAGGTCCAGGACCCCCACTGACCATACCTTCAGAAGTCTGAACTACACTCCATACCATAAGGAACTAGTCAGTGACAGCATCCCTGGAGTCAGTGGAAAAAAGAGAGAAAGACTGCATCTAAGATTTTGTGATCTGATGAAGTCTGAATCACACTCCTCAGCTGGGATTCAAAGTGTTACTTCTGCAGGAGAGCAGGCACAGCTCATTAAGCATTTAACAAGATGCATGCTGGGAATCCAGGGGTGGCAGTGTCATGCTGCGTGAGGCTGTCTCACCAGCATTCACTGGGGCTGTCTGGTAAGAATGATAATGAATGGAGCTCACAGGAGTCTGAGCAGCCTGCCTCACCAAGACATCCAAGACCGAGATGAGAATACAATTAAGTCAGGAATCTGTGTGTGGAGAGATATGCTGCATATTTACAAAAGCTCCCAATGTAGCACAAGTGAGTATGTGGATATCTCAGGAATAAAAATGAAATAATTGTCACCATCCATGGCAGCCATGGCTTGGGGGGGAGAAGAGAAGAGGAAGTCTGTAGAATAAATAGTTAAGAAAATTACAGCTTGAACCCTTTACAGAAATATCTATAAGTTTTAAGCACATGACTCTCCCTCCAAAATGTCCCGCTTTCTCAATGGCCTTCATTTATCAACCTTGCGTGGGAATTGGCGCAGAACTGGGTGTAAGAACGATCCTACTGCAACATTCATGTGTGATTTATGAAACATGCGCTTTTAGTCACTTTACAAATAGTCACTTTTTTGCACGTAGTTCACGTTTATATGATAATAATGTGGGGAGTGAAATAATCTTCGTAGTAAATCCTATAATCAAAACAGCTTCCTTAAAAAATCCAGGCTAAGAGTTTGATCCAGTGTCCGAATGTTCTCTGCAGAGACTTTATCATGGACATGGGAGTGTATTAAAAACTGATAACAGCGTCTCAATCTTTTTTTTAAGTAAACCGATAAAGGAAATACATTTTTTTATGGGGAGAAATCAGTAAAGATCAAGAGATATCTTGAAAAGAGGGATTTGTTTTTAATAACTTAGTCAGTGGATTGTGACAAGGCAACTTGTGAGTAAATTATCTGTTAAGAAACATACTGTATATATATCTGTATATAAACATTTATGTCTTAATTTCACCTTTGTAGGAAGGTGTAAGAACCATTAATAACACGGTGATTTTAAGAGCTGCTCACCGACCAGTGGAAGAAATAAATCAAAGACTCTGATTGGGAAAGTAATTACCACCAAGGTGGCACACAATAGATTGTGTGTGTGTGTGTGTGTGTGTGTGTGTGTGTGTGTGTGCGTGCGTGCGTGCGTGCATGCGTGTGTGTGTTTGTGTGTTTGTGTGTGTGTGTGTTTGTGTGTGTGTGATGATGCTTGTCCACATTCAGACGAAAAAGGTTGCAAAAGGGCAAAAACGTGAATCAACTTTTGTGCTTTTGACCCGTTTCCCAGCATTTAGTTCAGACGAGATAAAACTCACTGATGTCAACAAGCTCTTTTTTTCCTCTTGTTTTTATTTAATGTCACAATACATAGCTTTGATCACAAAACATGACAAAACAGATACGTTTAGACATTGTGTCGGCCAAAAGCCCCATTGCTGCCTACACTGAATCAGTTTTCTCTGTAAAGAATGAGCAAAGTGTTGTAGATTTCATCTTCACAGTTACTCAACACATTCATTTCATCAAGAGTTTACAGCCCTGTGTACAAGGCAAAGCATCCAACACCAAAATGCTTCAGGACAGAATGAATAAGAAGCTGTTAATATCTCATAGAAAATGCATTCTTCCATTGGTCAAAGAACATTTTTAATATTTACAGAGTCTGAATATCTGGTACATTGGGCACTGTGTTTAACTCTATTTAAAGTAAGTTATTATTAAGAAAAAAGTTGCAAAATTGTTTTGTTTTAGCCATATACAAAGACAGATTGACTATATTGGATAAAACTTCTTCTCTGAACTGTGACTGACGTTTTGTTCATAAAGAAGCCAAAGGTGTCAACTGGCAAAGTTCAAAGCTGGTAAAGTGCAATAGAGTCCATAATTCCCTCCAAACTTTACTATTATGGTAATTAAGAGAGTTAATGAGGAGCTACAATATGACCTGGCTTTCTGCCTTTCTTCTTCTTGGTGTTAAACTTGCACTGGGTCATTCTCTGTAACTAAAGCAGGTTTTTATGAGGTATTTGTTTGTGTCACATGTGTTTATTATCATTTCTTTAACTGAGAAACTGGCTGGAGAACTGGAACAGAGGCTTGGCCGTACACTGCTGCAAACAGGGATATGCAAACTACATCATTTAGATACTATCAAGACAGACATGTATTTACTGCATCAGCAGAACAGTTCCAGATAAGTGTGAAGCATCGATTATTTTACCTCCAGGAGTAAAGTTACACCAACATCCGCGTTAGATCAGAATGTGTGCAAAGTAGCAAAACTACGTGATACATTAGACCCTGTCTTCAGCAGTGTACCTCGTTGATGCTACTCTTTTTGGATTCTCAAAAGGGGGGCCAAGCTGACCAGGATCTGTTAACAAGTACTCCTTATAACCCTAAGCATTCTTTCAAGCATTTCAGTGAAAACTCACAGACAATCTTGTTCAGGTTGTTTCACAACAAGCAAATCCACTAAAATGTTTGTGTACAAAATGGCACCAATGAAAACATTGTACATAAAGTTCACATAATGAGCATCTCTTTTAGAGCAAAAGAGAAGTTACATTCTTTTATATTTGTTTATGTTTGTCATTAAGAGGCTACAGCTAACAGCTAGCTAACTCAGATAAGCACAGGTGAGCAGTAAGCCTGACTTTGTCCCAAAAGGTTTTTGAACCATCACCTCTGAAGCATACCCAATGTAATGACACGCTCTGTCACTTTGTTCAATCCATAAGAAGACAGCAAGAAAACAAGTGTGTGTTAACTAACAAAGACTTTGGGAGGTTGAAATCCAGAGCTGTGCTTGTCCAACACAAAGCTCACTTTGGATTTCATCATTTTGTGCAAACTTCAAAGAATGGAAAAAAAACCCCATCACAAATCAGTCTTTGAGCTTTGTAGTTACACTAATTTACATTTGAGCCCCATTTCCACCAAGCGGTTCAGTTTGGTTCTTCTCGGTACAGCACGTGTTTTTTTATGGTGTTTCAACTGACTAGTTACCAGGACAGATCCCTAAATACCCAAGAAGAACCGTCCCACTTTTTGAGGCCACTCCATTGGGGTGCCAGACTAAACCGGTGCCAGAAGGTGGAGCTGCTACACTGCAGACTGTTGATTGGTCAAAAGAATCGTCTCTTACTGCGCGACAGCAGCTGCATTTCTCCTGGCGGCACAGTTTTCTCTGAAACAAAGCTTGATTGTGCTTTGAAACAAAAAGTCAGATGAAAATCACAAAATATGAATTGCTGGATCTCTTCCATTGTTTCTCTTTCCATTTGAAGACAAACGTGTTCCTCCTTCGTTGGATTTATTAGCAGGATACACTGTGTCATTCATATGGCATATGGCATCAGGCAATTATGTAATTGACACGCCACCTACCACAAGGGGGCATGGCTTTGGAAACACAAACAGGATCAGGCTTAACCGATGCTAATCTAAACTAGACTGCTTGGCGGAAACAGGGCTTTGGACTGGCCAGGCTAGCTGTCACCCCTGTTTCAGTCATTTTACCCTAGGCTAAGCTAAGCTAACCTGCTGTTGGCCTTAGCTTCATGATTACAGTACAAATACCAGGTCCAGATCACTTTCAAACCCATGTCTTTGCATGAGAGCAAATGAATGACTTCCCTGAAGTCTGAGTAAATTACATATTGACGTCTTCATGAACTACAACTATACTGGGTGGTGCCCCCTCCACCCTCATCCCTCTCAGAGCCAGGGTGATGACATTATGGGCTGAGCGAGACACCCTCAGCAGGAGCTCCTTCAGTCCAGCTCTGTGCTCTCTGCGGATCAGACAGTACAGCACCGGGTTGAGACAGCTGTTAGCGTGAGCCAGGCACACAGACAGGGGGAACGCGTAAGCCTGGGCGTTGTAGAAAGCTTTGCTGAAGGGCACCAAGTCAAATTTGATGAGCACCCCCCACAGGGTGAGCGCCTGGTTGGGCAGCCAACATACAAAAAAGGACAGGACTACGATGGTGACGGAGCGGGTGACTTTGGAGCGTCGACGGTGGCGCCCTCTCTCGCACTCTGACTTCTCTGGGATGCTCCCGCCGATGATGCTTCCAACAACGCGACGGCTCAGGATAAACCTCAGGAGTAGGAGGTAGCAAACTGTGATGATGACCAGGGGAACTACAAATCCCAGGAGCACTTTCTGTGTTTGATAGAGTCCAAGCAGGACCTGAGGGTCCCAGTGGCTTGAGTCCGACTCGGAGAAACGCACCAAACACAGCTCATCGTCTGAAGACACCTGAGAACACACACACACAATCATTTCAGAGGGTTCAAATCAAAGACAAGTGCTGTGTCTTATATCACATGCTTCTGCACTTACATTGGTTATTTTTTTTTACTTCTTGACCCTACGTAGAGGAAGGATCAGGAACAAATCAAACAATGGATGATGGTTTTAATTAATAAACAGCAGAATAACACAACTGTGTGAACGACTGTAAATGCAATTGTCATTTCTAGTAAGAGTGAAGCAGCAGTGTTTGATGTGAGACATCACTCTGTAAAGATTTTGTGCACTGCATTAGTAAGTATGTAGTGTAAGCAGTGAACTTACAGAAGTATGTAATTGAGACACAGCATCAGTAATCTGTTTTGAATAGAAAGTAGCCTCAAATCAACCAACCTGAACTGTGGTGGAGTAGATAGCATGAGGTAGTGTAGCCACTAGCGAAACCATCCATATGCCCAAACTGGCCCATTTGGCTCGAGCGTTGGCAATCCTCGGGTTGTTCATTTTCAGAGACGTCACCAGGGAGCGGTACCGGGTCACACTCATGGCGGTGAGGAAGAAGACACTGGCGTACATGTTCATGGTCGTGACTGAGCTCACTATTTTGCACATAACCCTGCCGAAGGGCCAGCGGAAGTCCAGTACCGTGTCCACAGCCCAGAAAGGGAGGGTGAGGACAAACTGGAGGTCAGTCAACGCCAGGCTCATGACGAAGCAGTCAATGGAGGAGTGGTGGTGACCCCGGCGGCGGGAGTGGAGCAGAAAGAGGGCCAGGAGGTTACCCACAAGTCCCAAGACACATACCACCAGGTAGATCAGGGCGATGAGGACTCGAACCTGTCAGATAACACAGAGAACAGTTTGATTCATTCCTTTAGATTAAAATTTCAGATTAACACGTATGGTGTTTACAATATTTATTTTTGTGGGACACTGAAGGTAAAACATTGGCTGTTTAATTATTGGATGTAGTCTCCCTGAAGTCACCTGTCTGTTTCTAAAACAGATTTTTGAAATAAACCAGCTGGTGCAGACATATTGGTTTGGGTGACTGCCTGTCAATCAGCTGAACTCTGCATCTGAATGGTCAAACTCGCTGTCTTAATATCTTCGACACTGTATTGTACCAGGCTGTTAACATGTTTATTTATTTACTTTTTTTTTTCTTAATTAGGGTGTGTTTGTAGTTTTCAGGACATTTTCAGAGCCAGCTTCAAGCGGGCACTCGACAAACTGCAGATTTTAGCACTTCTGCATCGCCTCATATTTTTAGACGGAAGGTTGCCACTTAGGATCAACTAATGTTCTTAAGTTGTGTATTGTACCCAAAGGTCTATAAGAGACTGGATTTGACCACCCCAGTTCAGAGGCAGTGTTATGGGTGGGCCCAAAGGTCCCAGACCCACCCACTTTTCAACAGGCCCACTCAAAACTTTTCTTTCAATTTCTACTTATTTTATTTTTCATTAGTTCACAAAGAGCATTGTAAAAGTTTAGTTAACATTAGATGCTCTGTCTTTATAAAATGAGCCATGTTTATTAGCCTGTTGGAAAAAAAAACTCAGCTTCCAGTGGGAAGTATCAGATCATTATTTTGGGAAAGACTGTAGATTTTTTTTTTTTTTGCATTTATTTTTTTAAACCATGGTTAATGCCCTTGCTCTCACAGCTTATGGCAAAATAAACGCAGCAGTGGCGCAGCCTACTGGTGCTATAGCGCCACTCTTCAGTCAGCACCATGGACAGCGATTGCGGGTAGATCCGTCAGATGCAGAAAAGGGTTTAAAAATGCAATTAAAGGGGAAAAAAATCACTAAATCCGCTTTAAAACCACACATTGCAACAGCAGTATTTTGTCAGTCATGTCTTTTAATTACATTTATGATCTACTACTTTTGTAATTTGATGTCCAGCCAAAATGTATCTGGTCCATCCAAGTCCCTGCCCCAGTCGAAATAAGTCTGCGCCTGTCTGATACAAACTTTTACTTTATTAACAATGTGAACTTACGGCCAGGTTAGCGCTGTCTCCGTGCAGATCAATCATAGACTCTTTAGTGAGGATGTGCAGCCAACATTTGAGCGACAGGTTAAAGGCTGCGATGTTGGAGATGTCCTCTAAGGAAGTGTCCAGTTTGAGGATGTCTGTCCCATCCTCCTCTCCTCCGCACAGACTGAGCGCGTTCAGAGCTTCAGGGCTGCTGCTGTTCATCTGCATGATCCTGCACAGGGAAAGGCGACTTTATGTCTCTTTTTAACTGTCTTCTTCTGGTTTACCACGTCTGTCCTCCGGGTTGACCTCTGGCTTGGATGCAGGGATCCTCATTGTCCTATCGCGTCAAAGTATCCCCGACAGATCAAAGTTGAATCTTCTAACCGAGAGATGTTTGAACGCAAACTCGCGCATTTTGCTGTTTGAACCGGCAAAGTTGAATAATACAGGCGCTAGCTTCGCCTCAGCACACTCTGACGCCTTTAGGAAAATCTCAGTTATGATGCAGCCGACTCTCATCTGATAGTGATGCTCCCGAGTCCTGAAACTGAGGGCTTTTATACCCATTGAGAATTTTCTCTACCGCTAGAGGGCGCACTGCCTTGCTGCGCCCACGGCTTGTTCATTGTAGAAGATACAAGGCGGGCACAAAGCTCCATTCATAGATTTAAAAAAAAAACTTTTCATCCAGTAAAATATACTTTCTGAACATTTGAATTGTCAAATAAAGAATAAATTTTTTCTTCTCAATTTAAACAATCAATGGGCGAAAGTTGGGGATATCCTTTTTTATTTTCACTCAGATGTATTGCCTAAGAGATAGTGTTTTGGATGCTGTATATGAAACGATTTGCCTCCTGAAGGAGAAAGAAATCGTATTTAACTGCGTGGTCCTTTACAACTCATCTCTCATTCATGAAATGTTGCCTTCTTTTAGTTTCCCTCTCTATAATAGAGCCAGCCGGTTTTATTTCTTCAGTGTTGTGCATTTCCTTGAAAGCTCCCTCCTGTAATGTAAAGGGAAATTAAACATGAAGGTATTTTTTTTTAACCGAGGGTCAGCTTGCGTCAGTGAGATTGATGCACATCAGAGAAATGCATTAGATTTCAAACAGCTTTCAGCCTGGCTGAGGGAGCCATGCTAAGTCAGATATGAAGAGAGGTGTGTGTGAGTATGTAAGCTTGTGTGTGTGTGTGTGTTAGGGGGTTGCATTCATCATAGGTCACTATTTGTATTCTCTGTGTGCAGCTTTATGGCCAGCTGTGTGTGAATTAGATCGATTTGAGGAGTTATTTTCTTAATCATGCATCAACAGTCTAGACCACTCTTGTTTGTGTAGACAATTTGTGCACACATTGCCCCTTTTTTCTGGGTGTAAAGAATTGTTCATTAAGCAGTTAATCAGCAGTTTGCAAAAGCTAATAGTCAATGGCGAAACTTATCAAATGAAATGTTGTTTCAGGATCTGTTTCAAACACTAGTCGAGACATCATAAATCACATTTAAATGCTTTGTCTGGCTTCAAAAGCTGTGAGGATTCACTTCAAAATCATTTGTCAACACTAAAAAGCAATAAAACTGAGACAGAGTGGCACGCTGATACGTTTGGACTGTGACTCTGAGGCCCTCTGGGAATGTTACACGTTAGTATTCAAAGCGTGATCAGACTCCAGTGGATGTCTGATTTCATTTTCATCACTTTGTCTTTGTTTCCTCTGCACTTAAAAAACAAAGGGATTGCAGGGATGCAGACCTCAATCTCCTGAGAAGATCCCACAGAATCACAGACCGACTAACAGTGAAATGCTCCTTTACGAATCTTTCAAACATAACCCCCAGAAGAAGCTCAAATCCAGTAAATCTTTGACAAAATACTCAGTTTCACATTTACAGCAAATTTATTCAGAACAAAAAAGTTAAATATTCTGAGTTTCTTCCCTCCATCATGTCAGAGCCATTATTTAGCCCTGCAATGTTTGAGAAACCTCCCACCAAACTCTGCTGAAATCTTTAGAAAGAGTTAACTGACTTTTTACAGACTTTTGGTTCAGACTGCTAACCTGAGGAACAATCCTTGGCCTCAGAGGATGAAGAATACTGAATTCAGTGGTCATATGTAGATATCAAGAATCTGTATCACACACATGACATAAAAAATTTAAAACAGATTTCACATCCAACACATCCAACACCAGCAACAGATCAGACATTTGGCTCTTACTTGGGTTTAAATATATTTACTACCAGTGAGATTTTCATTAGCCTCCACTTGTGTTGAGCATTGACTGGGAAATGGCAGCATGTCCACAAATCTCTGATACTCGAAGAATATGATGAAGCATCAAAGTTCCACAAAGCTCAAAGATATGTGCTCCATTATGAAATGCACACTCTCATTGGCGTTACTGTTACCTGCAGCTCTGTGAGTCATTTTGATGTCCTGGAAAATGTAATTGTACTGTATGTACACTGCGACCTCAATTGTAATTATTACATAATTTAACAAGAGACGGTTTGGAAAACAGTGGGTAAAAAATATATCTTTTTTCCTCTAAAATCATTAAAATAATTATTCTGCTATGCATTAGCTCAGTGGGTATTGTTAAATATAAACCTGACATAAGAGTAACTACAGCAGCTTTTTGCTTTTTCTTGTGTTTCATGTGGATTCAGTAAATTCGGCACTTCCTGTAAGAGAAGAGTGGGTGTTATTTTCTGTACCGAACATTATGTTCCACTCCAAACTACAACAGAGCAGCTTTCAGTTCACAAAGGTTGTTGACCATGAGTTATGTCATGCTAAACAATCTTCTCTTTACAGTCAAACACATACCTGCTGAGTGTATAGATATCATTTTCAGGGAACTTCTGAGCCATTAGCCATCAATTTCATCTTCCTTTCATCCCTCTTGTTTGTGTTTGTTCAGCAGTGATGCCACTTCCTCCACATTTCTTTCTTGATCGTGCCTTTGACTCCATCTTCACCATGAACTTCCTTTGCAAATTTGTCGGCTGGCTCACTTCTTCAGATCTCTGCATGTCCAAGAATCCAAAAAACCCTATGCCAAAGCTCCAAAGACTCATCTTTGCGTCCTGCACTTGACCTTTTGGCTGCACTAATGACATCATATTAAGTTTAAAATACCCCCCCAAAGAAATACACCTGCAACAGGTGAGTTGGTGAGTTTACTGGTAGATAAAGAAATGTATACAATTTGTTAATGTAAGACTCTAAAATAAAACAACCATTTACAGAAATTGAACATTTATCTATATCACGACATATTTTTACAGAGCAAAATGATTAGCCAGTAAACGACTAAACAGAAGCAGAACCTGGTATTGTATATTGTGCTAAGTACGATGGGTATTGAAACTGAACAAAATGAGCTGGCTTTGTTAAGTAGTTCATGTTTACGCAATGAAACCTTTTTCTTTAGCTTAAGTAAAAAAAAAAACTTGAATGAATTGAAGTCTGTTGTTAAAAAAATACATTAGCTTTCATCTGAGAAAAAAAACAAAAAACAAAACAAACTGAACACAAAACTGAATAAAGATCCCTGCATTTTTTTCCCAAACTGAAACCTTTTTTTTTTTTATCAAAGCATTAGTTTTAGATAGATGAGACTTCCTCCTTTTTTTTATTGTTTCCAACATGTGCTTATTGCAAGTGAGTATTTGTTTTTATCAACTTTGGAACAATGTAAGTTTTATAGAAGTCCCTGTGAGGACTTGATATTGCCGATAAGGTCACCCTGTGGTCACTGAAGTGTCTGTCGCTAATATACAGTTGACACGTTTGCTTTCCCCTGGCAAAATAATGAAAAAAAAACAGTGCTCGATCTAAATACCTTTATCTTTTTTTCCCATTTACTAAACATAATATCAAGTAGAGAAATAAAGAAAAAAAAATTAACTGCACACAAGCCTTCCCTGATCGTATCTTCCTCTGCCTTGTGAGCAGCAGCACAAACAAAAACCAAAATACAACAAATGGCTTCAACAGTCCCTTTGAGGACTTCTAAAGTGATCTTCAAAAGTCTCATTCCTTGATATGTGCCCGATCGTACTCCACAAATGAGATTATCAGCACCAAATTGGTTATTTCAAAAAGCTATTTCCCTGTCCTGGTTGTCCATGACCGGATTGATTTATGGCACATAGAAGTCCTCATGACAACACCACACCAGCTGACGAAGTTTAGCTGTGAAAAAGGAGGCCTGTGTTTTTTCTTGGAGAAGTGGATTTCTGTGATTTATTTGGTAATAACAGAGGACAATGGAGCCGGACTGGCAAAAAGAAAAAGGACAGAAGAGCAGAAGAAAGATAAAGTTAAAAATCTATCTGGTGAAAAGATGTTTTGAACAAAGAAAAGTAGATCTGATCTCTGTCCATTTTCTTCAAAACAATGCCAATCCTTAGCAAAAGTCACATCCTAGTGAGAGTGGGTGTTGGTGCTCATGGGTAATGGAGTCTTGATTCCCGATGAACTTGAGCTGTAGTGGTATGGGATAGTCCTCCTTTAAAGAAACACTTCAGATGTTTCCAACCCTCCCCCTTTTATTTTTTGTCTCTACAGTTAAACAATGTAACTTAAATCACGTGGATACAGTTTTTAAACATGATCATTAAAAATAAACAAAATTTTACAACAACAAAACACCAACAAGCCATTTTGAGGATCATACATCAGTAATACATCAGTAATACTTACAGCCACTCACTTATTCCATGTTCAGATCTGTTGTCCATTGAACAAAGTAAAGTTCAGTGTGAAAAATATTCAAGCAGTGTGTTAATGTGTGTTAACGGCAAACACACAATTACACCTCACTTAGTCTCTGAATTCACAGGCATTTGCTGCAAACCAACCAAAGTGCTCATTTCAACGCTGTGTTCATAAACAGGTCTCCATTTCTTCACTGCATCTTCTTCTCTCTGGAGAGTCCATGTGAAGATTAGTGATTCTCACCTCCTGTCATCTCGGATGTGAGGGGACGGGAGCTCTTCTGTAGGGGGACCGCTCGAGGGTCAGAGTATCTTTATCAGGCAGCAGAGGGATGTTCAGTGCTTCGTCTACTGACTGTAGAGAGCGTGACGGCACTGAGGAGCGGAGAGCTTTTTGAGCATCTTGAGCATTGTTTGTTTATGATGAGTATTTGGATAACACTTTAATTTAGAGGTCTGCAAATTTCATCACACTTTGGTAATTATTACACAAAGTTTTTTCTTATTTCTTTGAAATTTCATGGCAATTTGGTGAAAATGAGCACATAACTTCAGTCCAGATTCTGTTTTGCAGTGCGCCTGTACTCACAGTGTCTATCACAATCAGGTAAGACCAATTTCCAACCCCACTCTTGGTGAATATCACATCTGAAGCCTTCAGTTGTATCATGTAAAACATTACAGGCCTAATCATAAAGGTTTATCATTTTACATGTGATCTCAATTATACATATCAACAAACTGGGTACTAAAGAACTTGGTGAAATTAAATAACAAATAGCTAACTATCAACTGCTTATTGGGAAATTGAATCATTCACTTAACATTTCAAAGGTGATTATCAGAGGAAACAATGAAGCTAACTTATGTTTTCAAGAACTAAGCAGCTATTTATCACCCGCTTCTCTGGAAATAGAAGAAACGTTGGGATACTTCTAAAAACGTTTTGTGGATGGCTGTGATTTAATTTCAAATAAATTATTTGCTAATTGTCACCTTCTTACCTTGCAATTTGGAGTAAATTTCAAAGAAACTAGAAAAAAACAGAAGCCTACCAATTATGACTTGCGACAATAAATTTGGACATTATTCTAAAAAACGTATGTACTAATTTTAAAGAAATAGAAAAAACTTTGTCTCATTATTACCCAAGTGTGATGAAATTTGCAGACCTCTAAAGTAAAGTGTCAACAGTATTTGTTTTTGTTTCTCTGCAGAAAAGAAATGTGTGATAGTATTTGCGTCTCCAAACCTCGGGTCAGAGTGTACTCCCCCTGGCTGAGCTGGGTGTTGGGGTCTGGCTGCAGATTTGTGGAGATGATGAGGGAGAAGGAGAGAAGCAGAACCTGGACATTAAAGCCGACAGCAGGATAATAACAGGCCAAGTGCAGGTGACCGAGGCGGGAAAATGAAAGAAAGCACATGGGAGGATAAGAGAGAATAGGGTTATTACACACGACCTACTTACTATTTCGCACAAAGACTCAGCACATATGCCATCCAAACATCTGACTCCATTAAAGTGAGCCAGAGACACAGCTGCTGTCATCTCAGGCAGTGGCTTTAATGGTGTACTCAGGCACTGACCTACATCCATCATTTACATGGAGCCGATTATGTTGTTGCAGATAATCCTCCATGGTGTAAATTAATTTAACTTATTATGTTTCTCACCAGGATGCAGGTCCCTCTGTGGGTTGTTTTGCTGGAGCTGTTGGGAAGGAGAGCCTGGAGCTGGCTAAGCTGCTCCAGCAGAACACTGCAACACACACAGCCAAAGATACAAAAACAGATTACAAAGAGTTTTCTGATGATGGCTCGCTGGCTCGCTCTATTAGCATGTGTGTGTGACCACTGATAACTAAATCAAACAAATCAGAGCAGCGCACAAAGACTGCGCGTGTGTGCACAGACTCTTTCCACATGTTACAGCAATTTACAGCAGCTGCCTGCCACGGCCAGGGAAAAAGCAGAATAATGACTGAGGATGAAGGGGAGGATCAATCATAGGCCCTCGTGTGAGGTTTTAAAAGTGAATAGGCTTTGTACTCTTTGTATTCCCTGAGTCCTGATTTTCCGAGAGCAGCATTATTTCTTAACCCTGTCATTAACGACAGAAAAGGGAGGGACCCTGGGCGGAAATTGCTAAAATACTGAAAAACGAAATCCATAAAAAAGCAGATAAACTGAATGAGGCATGAACCACTCATGTAATCTAGCCAGATGGAGCAGCTGACAAAAAAAAAAAAACAGCATCTACCTGTTGTTTAGGATTAGGATAAGGGCCAACACAGCAATGATATACAATATAATGCATTTTTGTAACTGTTACGTTATCTGTTCCCATCAAAACAAACCTAATTAATTTGATCTAATTCATACAGTACCAAATTTAACAAACATATTTGCATAATGTGGGTTGGTGGGTTGGAGGTTGAGGGTTGTATTTTGATTTATATAATCTATAAAAGGGCTTCAGGTCACAGAAAAGTCCTTGTGCCTTTGTGTCTTGTACCTGAGCTTCTTTCTAAAATGGAAAGCACCTCCTTCAGTCACTGTGGAAATGATGGGGATTTTAAACAGTTTAAGATGCTGTGAGGAGGATCTGTTTAATTGCACACCTTCGCCACCTTGTGGCTCGGAGTCTCCTCTGATGAAAACAAATTTTCTTTTCTCAAGACAACTTTTTACTGAATACAACGCGCTGAGGTAAGGTATTTATGAGTACAGTTACGCAGTGCTATAGTTTGAAATGTGACATCAAGCAAACGGTTGTAGCAGCGACTATATGTTAACTGTGACAACAAGTAAACACTGTCAGTTTAAAAGTAGTTTAGTAGCTGTTTATATTTAGCGCAGCTGGCAGCCCGGTGCTCTAAGTCATGTCAGTGATGTGTAACGTTAGTAAATCCTGGTTATGTCCTACCAGTCATCTACCAATCAGAGCTAACGTAACCTCACTCTTCATTTTACTGATAGACTCTCAAGTTTGAACAGACCACTGCAGAATAACTGCTGACTGTGGGTTGGAATCAACATTAGCACAAACAGATTAGCCCCTGTGTCATAGAGTGATACAGTCCGAGCTAAAGGCTAATTAGCTTTGAGCTTGGGCTGTATCACTCTCCTGTTTAGCTTTCTTCTGCTCTTTTGTCCTTTTTCTGTCAGACAGTTTGGCTCCAGTGTCCACCATCGCTACGAAATTAGTCATAGAAATAGTTTTTAGAAGAGAAAAACACAGATCTCTGTCTTGTTCTCTTCTCTTTGCCAGCCGAAAAGGTGTTGTCACAGAGACCTAGCCGTGCTGTAAATCAGTCTGGTCCTGGACGACCCGAACTGAAAGCTAAAAAGTAGCAATTTAAAATAACACGTAACCAGCAATATTGGTGCTGATAATCTCATTTTAAAATGTGGATTACAATCAGGCATATATCTAGAAGGGAGACTTTTTCAAGATCACTTTCAAACTCCTCACAGCTTCTTTAAAAAGGATCGGTCTGCGAGCAAGAAATGATGCAAAATCCAAAGCATTTGCTTGTAAACTTGTAAGTTTACAATTTGGAGGTGCTATGCCAAAAATGGCTGTGTGAAAATCAGAACCTAGGATTTTTTTTAAAGCATATTGGAGAACACATCGAAAATATTGTTCTAGTATTTATTTAGAGAGGAAGGAGTCCAGAACATGTGTCCCACTGAGGCTGGGCTGTTACTGCACCTCGGGCAGCTGGAGTTTGTTGTGGGAAAATTGAATAGTGGGGATGAAGAAATATCTTAAATTGAGTTAAACCATGTTGGACACATTGTGAGGAGGTATGTATTTGAGTAAGGCTGTTTCTCTACACCTCACCTGAAAGTAACACCCCAGATCTCTCTCCCATGACACTTTTTTTTTCCCAAAAGATATCTGATTTAAGTTCTTTATAGTTTTTTATTTACTTCTTATTTTCTTTTTGTCAATCACTTTGTGTCACCACTCCTGTGTATGAAAAGTGCTTTATAAATAAAGTCTGTCTGATTGATTGAACACATACAAACATGTTCTTGAGGACTATCAACTCACTTGTTTGTCTCCTCCAGTTTTTGGATCTTTCTTTGGAGCTCCAGGTTGTAAGCGTTACATGCAGACATCCTAAAAGCAAAAAGAGACAAGATGATGATAAAATTAGTAAAAACAGGTTTGAAGTGTACTGTAATAATTCCCCTCCTTCGTTAATTTCTTTATTCTCTGCCAATGTCCTTCTGCAGATTTTTATTTTACACCTGATTGTGTAATACCCCCCATGTTTTCACATCCTGTCTTATCACCCTCTGACCGAGCTAATTCATGACTGATTATCGCGTCATGTTGATATCTTCTGAATGAGCATGACTGATTATCAAAAAAGCGTTGACTCTGCTCTCAGTAGATAATCTCAGCCCAACAGGAGGCAACTTTTGTCAACAGGCAGCAGAGCACACGAAGCTTCAGCAAAAGCTGAACAGCACACACAAGCAAAGTTCCCTTTCTGTCTTATTTAGTTGAATCTGTGAACGTGTAAATTAAACCAGGAGTGTTTCCACTGTATAGTGTGTGTAGGGGTGATGGGACAGCACAAGCCAAAGTGTGAGGCTGACATGGTTAATGGTTTCTATTAGAGGCTAAATGAGCAGTGTGGCTCATTCTGCACAGCGTGAGAGCAAACAAGTGGAGAGGGACTGTAGCAGAGCAGCAGCAGTTAGCAGGATACGACATGTTCTGTCTGACACCAGACAAAGAAACTGAGCTGCATTATCAAATATGTTCATTGAACCAGAGAACCTTCACCATCTGAAGAGATTACTAATTTAGCAAGCTCTTATGGAATCAGAAATTTGTTCAGTACATTAAACTGAATTAGTCCTCACTGATGATGCTTATAACGAAGGTCGTCACCATTTGAATAACCATGAATTTTATAAATCACATCAGGCTTTTTTATCCCCAACATTACTTTTCAAGGTCTGTACTTTTGTAATTTACATGTTTTTATGCACAAATGCCCTTTCAAAATGTTAACCACATCAACGGGAGTAAAATCTCCTGACCCTGCATGGAGTTTCTGTTTTTATAATGTTAACATCGAGTGTTAAACTCCAGCTCACTCTGTGTCCACACCTGTGAAGACTTTTTTAAAGTTATTTTTTGGGCTTTATGTGCCTTTAATTGGAGAGGAGAGGGCAGTGGATAAAGCAGGGAGAGGAGTGAGAGTGGAGAGTGACATGTAGGAAAGTGCCGCAGGGCCTCATGAGGCCACTGGGCTATACCGGAGTCCCATAACTGTGAAGACGTTTGAAAGTTTGAATCTCTGTAAAAATCTTTTTTTTTTCTTTTTTGTGTCTCAGGAACGTGTCTCTCATGACAGGATTTTTTTTTGTGCAGTTGCGCTGTAAATTTTTCTTTGAGCCTGGAAAGACCCAACAGGTATCGTCATATAAAAAGCTTCTCCAAGTTTATACAATCCATTGTATTAACAAGCAAAACAAACAATCAATTATTTGATTCCCATAACATGGATTCATTCTTCTTAAGATTAATGCAGTCTAGAAGTAAACACACTCATTAAAGAGTGCTGTATCCCATAGTAAGAGATTATAACTTTTTTTCTCTAACTTTGTGCAGAGGTGCCATGCTGAGTAAGGATGCTGAGCACAGCCAGCTCCTACCTTCCTTCCAGACCGTCTACATATTCCCTCTTCTTCTTTCGGCTCTCTTGAGCTGAATGCTTGTTTCGGATTTTCCGCCGGATCTTCTTCAAAACCTTCTCTTCAACCTTGTCAGGAAGATAAAACACATGTCAAAAAGGGAAGACAAGAAGACATTCAAAAAAGGGGTTAGTGAGAGGAAACTGGGTTTTTGGATGAGAAGTAGTGAGGAGGAGTAGGGGTGGCAGTTGACAGTTACAGATTTAGATTTGGATGCATATGTGTGTTTGAGGGAGGGGAGCCCTGAATGTGTGTGATCTGCCCTACATACATGTTACTGTGTCCTGCTCATGTACCTTGGACAGGGGCAGTTTGCTGGGGAGGTTTATCCCTTCTTTAGCCAGAAGCCTCTTCTCATCTTCATTAAGCACAAGCTCCTGCAGGGAATTGTGGGGGGACTGCTGTGCCTGTGAACCAGATGGACAGAACATTTCACTTGATGTGACTTTGTGGGCAGTTCAGCCAGAGAAGCAGTTCACAGCTGGGGATTACTTGCTGCAGTGGTTGCTATCTTTTTTCTCCCACAGTTTTACTTTTAGATGAAGTAAACACATTCATTACCTCATCTTTGAGAATACTTGACTATAACCGGATGTGAAGTGTCTGCTAACTTCAGAGAACTGAACTCTAGTCCTTTATATGCCAGTGTCTGAACCAGCTGGTTGCAACACTCAGATGAAAGTTCAAAAGCGGTCACAGTGTTGTACAACAGTGGTCCAAGTTATTTGCATCATTGGATTCATGACATTTTTACACCCTATCTTAAATGGGCAACTAAAAAAACGTGAATTAGAGAAATCTAGGTTTGCACCACCAAGTCAAACTTGATATTTGATAGTGTCTTAGCAAGTATCTAGTTACACATATCCTAGCTGATGCTATGCTCGGTAAAAAGAGATATTCTCTTTGGACCTGCTGAACATAGACACCTTTTGATACCATGCCCCACAAAAGTCAAAACGCCTTAGCTTCTTGTCATATTGCTAACAGCACAACAAGTCAGTTAGCTTTTTGCTAACATTGTCAAATGTCTGACCATGCCAAGCAGGGTATTATATTTAGGGGAATTTTAGAAATAGTAAGTAACTTGTGATATTTACTTGCCTCTGCATTTACTGGAAAAGTAAGTTTACACTTCTCCGAGTGCATCATGTCACACTGCCTGAGAGTGATGTCAGTTTTCCGCCTAGCTTAAGCAAGAACATGTCAGAATGCTTACACTTTATTATGTCTCTGAAGCCAACAGGTTACAGAATATTGTTATGCCTTAGAATACTGATATGTCCCTAGTAGCTTCACTTATTATCATTTACTCCTGCAACTTCTTCAGCAGATAATGTAGGAGGATGATGTTGACAGAAACAAAATTCAGTATTAACATTTGTTTGAAGCTATTGCATTTTGCGGGGTCAGCCCTATGTCCCACAGCCTAATGGTCCCACATTTCCAGGGATCTGCAGCCTGTCGCTCTGGAGCTTCATGCAGCTCTTTGACTCTTTGGCAGTGTCTCTATGTAGCTTTAATCAAATATTATTGAATAACTGTTTTTTTTCCACAAAGGATAATATTGATGCCCTGACACTGAACAAAATCGTGATAACCCTAACCGCTAAAACACACCAATCCTAACCCTAACCCCAGCCCTTAAGCTAAACCCAAAGACCCTAACCCTTAACATACCAACCCTAGCTCTTAACCAACAAACCCTAACCATAACTTTACCCTTACACTAAACAAGATGATTTGAACAATTTCTTTGAACTAAACATGAAGTACATCTTGCAATTAAGCCTGCCACCTCTCTACTTAACCTCCTACAACATCAACACCCCACCAACTTCCCTTGTACCCGTGGCTAACCTCAAGTTTTACAGCCCTGGCAAGATAACTAAATCTACAAAAAGACAAAGCTGAAAAATACAGATTTAGATTCTGTGTGGATGAATTCGTTTAACTACCAATGCGCCCACTTAATTTACATGTTTAATGGTAAGAAATTAAAGGCAACAAAAAATAATGAGTAAAGCGACATTATCGATATAGCCCAAGTTATCAAGTCAGGTCTTTTTTTTGTAGTTCTAAAATTTCATAAATTCAATAAACTTCTTGTTTGGATAGTTATTCAATATATTTTACATATGTTTAAAATTTTATACACATATGGCATTTGTGGAAGACAAAGTACATTTTGTGGCCACAAATCCAAGTGAGATAGGAAATGGCTCCTTTGATAGTAAAGGTTGCGGACCCCTGCTTATTTCTAAGACTTTTTTCAAAATAAGGTCTTGTGTTCCTGCATTTCCTTTCAATTTAAGCTCTATCCTGCTAAAGTTTTTTTTTTTTTTTTTTAATGATAAATGAAAGAGAAATTGTATTTTGCTCATCACCATTAGTAGCAGCAGCAGAAACCATCATAATCACAATCAATACAAGGAAAATCAAAAAAGGGCTGACTAAAAGAAGTTTTTGAAGGAGCAGAGTTTACAGATGCCAAACCCTTGATTTTATTTTCTGGTGTCAAAAAATAAATACATTTAAAAAATAAATTCAAAAAAATAAAAAATAAAAAATCTGCATTCTTAGAAATGAGTGAACGTAGGCACGCTCCCATATTGTCGTACATTATTGGCTAACTGCTAATGTTTGATGTTGTTTGAACAATCAACAGATCATCAAAGAGTATTTTTAGCTTCAAATGTGGCAAGATTTGCCTCAAGGCTACTTGGTGATTTTGGCAATTAGGTTGTGCTACAGGCTACTAGTAGCCAATCTCCTGTTACTAGGTTGTAGGACAAGTAGCTTTATATCAGTACCTTAAATACAGAGGTTAAAGTTTTTTTATTTTGATGAGAGCATAGTGAGCATCCCTCTTCAAACCCATTAAACCTGGTGTTTTCAGGCTACGGAGAAGCAACTGTCCTCTTGTCATTAATATTGCTCATAAATTCCTGATAATGGACATCTTGAAGAACCTTTCTTTTCTAATATTCTACTTTTGATTTTTTTAAAATCACAGAAACTTAGTGTTTCACAGGAGCACAATTTGTCTTACTTTCTGCCCCAGGTTGGATAGCAGCAGGTCCTTCACCGTGAGAGTCTGAGCTGTCAGCAGAGAGGATTTGTGGTTCTTTGTGAGATAGTGTGTAATGCCAAACTCCTCCTGGAGGTCACCAGACTCCCAGCCTGCAGATTGTACAAACAAAACAGCAGGCGATCATTCACAAGTTTTTGCCCCCGTCTGTGAGGTAACACTCAAACTGTCTTTAGGTTTCAGCCTGAGTGTTAATAATCTGTTCCTTGCTGCTCCCCTCTGTTCTACACAAAACCCCATTCAAAGACCGTGGCACACTTTTCTCTGGGCTCGATACCTCTGTGTTGTTGCAGACCAGATTTGCAGTATTATAGTATTTTTAGCCCTCAGCAGGTCAGTCATCAACAAAAAAGGACCATTCAACAAAAGCTGCCCTAAAAAGACTCACGTGAATGGCAAACAAACAATAACCTTTCATCCTTTGTAGTTACTTGAATTGGGGGAACTAAATTATTTCCCCTTTCAAAAACCCTGCTAATCAAAAGGCTCAGAAAAAGATGCCGTTTTAGTACCAAAAGTATGAATTTATATAATCACATTTGTGTATCTTTTGTGTTTTAATTACTGTTCACGAATGACCCTCCTTCTCTTACCTAGATCTATGGAAACATGAGGCTTTCTGTCATCTGAGAGTGGCTGGTTTTCCCGAGGGGGAGGCTGAGGGAAAGATACTGGGTCAGTGGCTGGAAAAGTGACACAGTGGGGTGGCTGGAGGCCCTCTGTGGGGTCTGTTGGGGGTTCATCATTGATGCTGCTGTCAGTAGTGCAAGGTGACCACAGGGGAGACGTTGCAGCTGAGGAGGACTCGCTGGCAGCCAGCAGGGCTTCCAGGAAGTCATCTGCTGTGGACACCTCAGAGCTTAGGGTCTAAGGGAGAGGAGGAAGGTTAGGTACACACTATACCATTTCAACAACACTCCTACAGTTGGATGATCACATTTCCACTCATAGACAGGCACAGAAGGTTATCACCTGTTCCAATTCTCAAGCTCATTTCCATGACCTTGTGGCTTTCAGCAGAAAATAGCACCACACAAAGAGACCATAAATGAGCTCATATGAGGTGTCAAAACATGACCCTTACTGAGGATAATGATCATGCAAACAGTCTGTTTTTTTTATAATGAGATTATATAATTTTGTGAGCACAGCTTTCCACTTTTTCTGTAATGGAACACATCATACTCACGTTATCAGTGGTCATGGTCCAAGGATGGTTGCTGTGGTAACCTGCAGTTTCATCTATGTTTCTGAGCAGGAGGTCAGTGAGGTCCATACTGGTGTGCACCTGAAACACAGAAGTGCTCTGATTGACAGGTTTCAAGGCCAGATGCTCCTTGGAGGAAAAAGCCTGTTTTTCAAGCCTCTGTCCTTTTTTAATGAGAAAATATGGCCAACACCCCAAACCTTTGAGCCAGGGCTGTTTGAATCCCACACCACCCTGAGGTCAAGAAAATCCAATCTGATCTTCTTCAGAACGTCTCCCTCCTGTTTTAAAGCCTTTCTACACACACAAACTGGACACTGATCCAGTGTCTTACCTTGTCTACAGTCAGTGTCATAACTCCAACATTAAAGCGGCTGATGAAATAATGGTGAAATCCTCCTGAAGGAATTTAAAAACACGAGTAGATCAATAAGCTCCTCTCTGTGGCTTTGGCGTCTAGGAGGAATGACTCAGTCTGTTGTCTGTCTCTACAAGGGACAAAGTTAAAAAGTCATATCACACATTCTCCAAACCCAGCTGATTACTATCCAATCCAGTGTTCAGCCGGCAGCTGAAGGAGCCAATCAACACCAGAGACAGACTGACTGACTCACAAACCACACAGAGGGTGTTAAAGGTGACCTTTGATGTCAAGGAACAAGTCCAGACTGATCCCCAGCGTAGTTTCACATTCATGCTTTGTTTGTAGATTTAGAGCTACCAAAAGCAGATGTTTTAACTTTGTTTACCACTGTCAGAAGGAAGAATCAATATTGAGCTGATCACTAATCAGAGGGTACAGAGACTTTCCACTCAGAAGTTTGGTCAAGCTAAAATCAGCTGTGAATCACAGGTACCATGGCTATCACTAAGTAAATACCAGATGATTAAATTTTCATATGTACACAGGCACATATCCGAGGGACATGTGGTTATCTGAGGGGGTAGGAGTTCCTTTAATGTGAGATGAAACTTAAAAACATGTCTCCAGAGAATCTATCATAGGTCTTTTTCATTTGACCAGCTCATACTGATGCTTTTGTCCCTGGAACGTTTCACCTTCAAAATGAACGCCATGGAGGCGCCCAAGTTTCTCCAGCTTTGCATCCCTGATGTTTCTGTGGAATAACAATTAAAGGAAGTAAATTAACTATTCTTTGCTTTAATCCAATGAAATCTAACATAGATCTGATATGACATGGGAATAGTGTAAATGGTGTGAAAAGAACCAGTGTTTGAACACATGTTCAGCATTGGTTGTTGTTGGTTGTTGAAGTCTCTTCATCAGGAGAAGTCCTCACCTTGGGTGGATGCCGTGTGTTTGAAGCCCTGAAGAAGAAACACTGTAAAGCTCACCCACAAGAGGTCAAACAGACGCTGACCCTGGAGAACAGGAGCCTTAATGATGTGTCCTCTTGTGCTGACAGCTTGCACACACTGAGTCCACGTTTCCTGCAATCTTTTATTGCAGTCTGCCACTTAAACCCGAGTCCCTCTTGTTCCCATCATTTCAGCCCACACGCCACACTGAGAATGGATTCTGAGTGGGAGGTTTCACCTGTTTTGGATTTCTGAGAAAGAAAGATTTACGTATATTTTAGCAGATGGGATGTGTCACATGGGATGTTGACCCTGAGATAACCCCCTGTTTTCCAGTGAGTGGGGAAATGTGGCCAATGATCTCTTTGTGTTTTGAAGTATTCAGGATTTAACACATCTTAACGACTTTAACTTCAACACCAGAGGTATCTACAGAAACCTCCCCACATATTTGTCGAGGGGTTTCGAGGCAGTTGTGGATTAAAGCTATGGTCTACAATTTGGAAGCATGATAATTATTAATAACACTGGTTATGAGACTGTTACGGTCTGATGGTCCAATCTACACAATATAAAAAGCAAAAAGAATGAAAAAACTCCATTCAGTACATCAGCTTTGAAATGGCATAATAACTGAACAATCCGAACAGTCGTTCCCCTCATTTCGGGTTTGTGCGTGAGTCCATCCAATCCCCTGTCTCCCCTGCTCCACACCTTCCCACCCATGGTCCTGCCTCATCCTTCCCCACTACCCCTCTCACGTCAGCTAGCTGCTCAGCTACCGAAGCGTCATGGAGCCAGAGAAGACCGAAACCAGGAAGCTGTTACTGTTACCCTCCACAGGGAAGGGAAGAAAAGGAAAAAGTTTCGAGGAAAAGGCTTTCAAATGTGTCTCATCAACCAAACTGGGTTTCAGATCCTAGACAACAGCTTTAAGGAGGTAAAGAAAGCTGGGCTAAGAACACAGCCCTGTGGTACACCAGTGTTTCAAAGGTGGTCATGGATGTGTCTTTGTCAGGTCTTATATTTGTTGGTCCACCAACCAAAGCAACATGACTGAGGTGGGTGAGGACACTCATGATGTAAGTTATCAAGACTTCAGTTGTGTTTTTGTTTCTGTGTTGTTTCTTTGTCTTGTTTTTTTTGTTTTGTTTTGTTTTTTGTTTTTTTCGGGGGTGGGCTGTTAATGATTATGGTGGTTTTGTCTAAGGTGGGTACAACAAATCTGCCAAAAATAACTCAACGCTAACATAATTTGACTTTCATCTGCTTAAGCTGAGGAAGACTTTCTTCTTCTTCTGTGCAGCAATGATGAACTTGATCTCAGCTCCAAAGCAACAAACTCTTTCTGCTTATCCACAGCAGAAGCAAACCACCGCGCCTCAATGTCCCTTATCTTTATTGCCACAATTAGGAGCATCAGTAATAAGGTATTTCTAGGACTACACACCATAAAGCAACTAAATTGCATAATATGTTCTCAGAGCAAATGCTCAAGAAGAACATAGACATTTTCAATGATGATTTGGAGGTGTTTTATCCCTCATTGTTGGGGAAAAAGTGGAATTAACAGTATTATCTTTTTTTCAGATGGAACAATCCTACATCACTGTCCTACAATCCAGAGTATTTTACTCACGAGTGAAGAGCCTCAAGTGGATCAGACTCAAATACTTAAGACATTTTCTGTTCCTTGGTGGGTTTCTTGACATTTTTACCTTCCTCTGACAGTTAAAAGTATCAAACACTTGATATATGTTCTTTTCTTTTTGGTCTTTCTTTTCTTGTTGCCTTAACTGAGCTGCTTGAATGATTCATGGCAAACAGGAACCATCAATATGTAAGGAAGAAAAGGTGTAAAGTCAGGTTCGGACTCTGTTCCTTTGTGGATATGAAATTTTAAGCTTTTCATAGACTCCAAGCAGAATGAAAATGGAACCAAAGAATCCTCCTTTTCATATGTATCTCTATATCTATAGGCCTCTAACAGAAATACTCATTTATTTGAAAGGAAAAGGGGTAGATGATCTTGCATAACATCCTCAGAGAGCAAGTCATAGGTTTAATGTTTCATAAAGGAATGACTAATTTATTCTTTGCTTTGATATAGAGGAAACATACTGTGTATGCACAGTCTCTGCTACATCCCTGTCTGATTCTATCCCCCAGTCTTTGGGCAGCCTCTTCAACCTATGTGTGTCATTAAAATGCACTTTACCTTCGACAGAGAGCCAAGTTTTATCAGTGCTGTGAGCCTCAATACACAGCAGCAGTGCTCTGCTATCTTTATTGTTGTTCCATCTGAGATTATGGAGTTTCAAGGTACGTATTATCTAACCAGGACATTTGTAAGCACATCCCTGAATAACTAGATTCGCTTGCAGTGCAGAACAGATAATTGTGGTGTATTGTGAATCAATATTATCATGTCCATTTCAGTGCACAGTACTGTCCAGTCATCATGTGAATCCTCAGAATCAAGTGAAAAGACACACATGCTTCTTCCTTCAAGTGATCATTAAATATCATAAAATGTGATCACAGCTTTAAGTGCAGCTTAAGTCCAGGACAGAAGATCTGACAATTCTCACAGCCTCATGTCCTGGAGAAGGTGGTGTGAAATTGAAAAAGGCACGTGTCAGAAAAAAAAAACAGATTGAGCTGTTCACATATCAGTAACAAAAAGCCCTGAGAGGTAGAAAGAGGTTAGAGCTACTGGAATGAACCCAGGTACACCTTTCTAACTCATCATGGGTTGAGTGAGCGCGTTCAAATTGAACACCTTTATCACTACAACAGCTGTGACATGCATGTTGATGGCTCTTATCCGGAGCTTAGCGATAACAACAACCGTTATGAAATGATACCTGCAGCTTGACACAAACAGGGAAAATGAAACTGTCTGTGAAATGTGAAGGATTCATTTGTTTTTTTGTTTTTTTGAGTGACTGTTGGACAGGAAGACACTCTACATTCAAAATCCACTGAAAAGAATGATCATAAACTGGAAACAGCTGCCTTAAGTTCTTGAAATAACAGTTTCTTGCCTACAGGACTTGATCTTAATGTTAAAGTAGCTACATGTGTTAATTTTTCTTGAAATTTCTGGTGTTTTGCGGGAACTTAATTTCAATGCCGATTGTTTCTCCCTTGTTTGACATTAAAAAGCTGCAGAATATTGCATCTGTTTAAATTGCATTAATTTCACGAGTATAAAAACATAATTAAATCAATTCTTCATAATTTGCAGTTTGAAAAAAAAAACCCATAATAATTTCAATTCCTCCTTTGTATTTTATTTATTTCATTTCATTTGTATCTATTTATTTATATAAATTCTGATTGAGTCCTCCTTTCTGTTCATTGATGTTTCAGAACAATTTTTCTTCAGAAGAAAAAAAGAGGACAGAGTTTTGTCCCCCATTTGGAAATTGGACCACATGCTTGACAGATTTAAACTCCTTGCAACATATTATGTAGCTGCAGTGCTAAACCGACACTTACTTTTTTCTTAGGCTCACGGGGTAATTAAAAGTCCCATCCACAAATGTCTGCTGGTGACATTAATCAAGCGATCTTTAAATTTGTCTCAGTCTGGATTATCAGTCTGCTTCACATGCTAGTAATTCTCTGAAGTTTACTTAAGCCTCTGGGGCACAGTGGTCACTACACAGGAAAGGTATTTTCTTCCAAATAAAACGGTTTCTATGGTGGAGTTGCATATCCTCCCGTAGATCAGTGTTTTTCAACCTTTTTTGAGCCACATTTTTAACTTTGAAGAAGTCCCATGACAGAGCCGCTTCAGCGCCGAGCAGCCCCTTAGCAACAGCTCAGTATTAGTGACTCTGTTACAGTGTGCAACGTTTTTGATTCAGCTACAAGTTCAGCGACGTGGTAGCTAGCTTTGAGGGTTTGCTCCTTTGTGGTTTTTCTCACAAAAGTTGGCTGTTTCACCATGTTTTTACACAGGCAAATAAGACCGTCCACCTGCTTGTTTTGAAGCATCGGGTGGTTCATTTGGAAATGACGCATGCGCTTACTTGGGACCATGGCACACAAGAGTCGGTGTCATTGCGTCCTGGTAAAAGTTAATCTGAAAGAAAGACAGAGCTGTACAGCCTTGAGTTCACCATCTTTGCGTTCCTTGACTACCTCCCACACTGGAGCCATCACCAGGCCTTGCTAGGAGTTAGGACCATCTCTTTTCAAAAATGTCCCCGTTACTGTCAAGGCTAACTGGCTCGTGCGTCATTAAAGCTGCATGTGAAGGCAGTTGGTTACCTGCTGCCATCTACTGGCATAGAGGAAAGCACATTACTTTTAAAGCAACTTGACAATGGCATGTGATCAGTATTTTTAGAAAAATAAGTGGAACTGGGTTATTTCCCATGACACACCTTACAGCATCTCACGGCACACTGGTGTGCTGCGGCACAGTGTTTAAAAAACACTGCTCTAGAGAGCTCTATTCTGCATCACTCCTCCAATGAGTGGTCAGTCATTACAGCAAGTACATTTTCTCTGACTCCACAGCGACGGCTGCACATCATCACCTGTGGACCACTGGTGGCATATATCCTGTCAATTCTTTTATTAGTTTCTTTGTTCCTACCACGGTGCAAAATAGCATTAATTAGGGACACCTTGGATCAGATTACACACAAGGCAAGCATCACTGTTAGTGTTTGAAGTCAGCTTGAGCAAACACTGGACAATGTGAAAAAAAAACTAGTGGTGCATTTGTGTTTTCTGCTACCAATACACACTTAAATGTCTTTATAATTAACTTCTTCTTCTTCTTCTTCTTCTTTTTTTTTTTTTAAAAAAAGGAAAATATTTGGTTTCAAAGTTACTGATTTTGTTTTGTTTTGTTTTGTTTTGTTTTGTTTTGTTTTCTTTCATTAGTCTCTGCCTTTACTTTTATTGGTTGAGCTTGTATAAATTTCTAACGTAATGAAAGAGATGGTACAGTGAGCTTTCATGTCAGGTGCACATCTGTTCCCATGAGAGCCCATTATGTTGAGAGCCTGTTAAGGTACATCAATGAAGAGTGAACACCTGATGTATTTTTCAGCGCCTCCCACCTCTGAGTGTGTAAAATTAAGTCAACTGGGGAAACAGGAAACATCCGCTTACCTTGAACACGCTCAGATGTGCTTGTCCATATGATCACAAAAACCCACAGGAACACTTTTTACTCATTGTTACTGGTTAAAGAGTCACTCAAGCTCTGAGTTGTATTGCTCTGTTGCCCTCTGCTGGTGAATCATTGCTACAATGGTCAGTTTTTGTCCGCAGGGGGACAAAATTGATAGAGAAGAAGAAATGCCAAATTACACAGCATCAAATGTAAAAACAAAAGAAAACAGAGCAGTGATGAAGCTTTTAACTAGAATTATGAAGGGTCAAATACAGTTAATAAACATTGAAATGTTGTACATTTGAACATGTAATAATTATTGTACAAAGAAATACATGAAGGTATATACTCTCATTTTGTAACACTTCATAAGAGAGGTGTGTAACTCATTCCACTCAGAATTTTATGGGTTTTGTGATTATACATTCTTAATTGTGATGTTTGTACTGTGTTAAATTTTAGCCCAGTCTACAGCTCAAGCCGGCAGAAAAAGATGTCAAAAACTGCTGAGTACAGTTTTAAAGTTAATTTTGAAAGAAAGGAGGTCAGGCTAGAAAGTAAGTTGAAGCTGTTCCTTTAGATTAACTCATTTGTAATCATTTTATAGCTAAAATTAAACAATGGTGACTGGCCCTTGGAGAAATGTGCCATCGAGGGAGGACAGAAGAATAGTTGCATTGGCCTAAACAAGAGACTTCAAACCTGCTCTAGCCAACAAAAATCTGAAGGTTCTGTACTGTAAGCATTGTATTTGTTCAAAGTTCACTGATGCTAAAATGCTTACATTAAAAACACAATAAAAAAGAAGCCCTCCCACCCCAGGGGAAAAGTCCAAAAATTAAACATCAAATAAAATTAACACAAATAAGCCCCCCCACCCCCCACCCCCACCAGTAATACACAAAAGACATAAGCTATTGATGTAAATAGTGCAAAAAACAATTAGTGAAAGACATTAGAGGATTTTTGTGACTGTCACAGAGATGTGTAAATAATGAACATGGAGACAAAACATAGCATGCCCTAAAGGTGACATCTCACCTGGACACAAATGACTCCTTATGACCAAGTTTTAGCTGTCATACAAGAAGTAAAACTAAAAAGGACCCAAAGTAGTGTCCCATCAGGTATGATTTTCTTAATTTTACATTTTAAACAGAGTCAAGAGGGAGTTAATGGTTAAAAAAGGGTAGGAAAGAAGAAAAAACTTTATTCTTTCTTTGAACAAGCCCAACAAATTTCAAACATTAGAATAAAATTGTTATTGTAGAAAAGACCACTCAAAAATCAAACAGCAACTGATGTGTACAGTGTTTGAAAAGTATGAAAAGCCAGTTCTGAAAGGCTATCTTAGATTTTTATGAATTTTAGGTAGGACATGAGATCCTCAAAAGAACCAAAAGTTGTATAAAAATACTCTCACAGAAATATGCCACCAGCCTATGCTGGCCCATTATCACTTCTCTCTAGATCACTGCACAAAATAGAGATGATAGAAGCGTTAGGAAACAAAAACAGTGCCACATAAGCTGCCCCACTCTCAGAGAGATAGTTCACCACACAATGTGTCTGTGCGGTCTCATTATTTCCAGTATGTTCCATAGGTGTATTTACAGTGTTGGCACACCGCCACAGGAACGCGGTTTGACCCGCCCCTACAACACCCCCTACTGCTCATCGTCTGAACCACACCTCTATAGGACCGCCGCAGCAGCAGCAGCGTCTCTCCGGTCACCACCATCGACGCTGCCTGGTCTCAGAGGCAGTGTTCACAGCAATAAACCGTTACACGCGAAAGGCGACGACCTGCTGGCAAAATGGTGAGTCTGAGCGGCCTTTGGTGTCTGGGTGACACTGTTCTCTATCAATACGTAGGATGTAGGCGAGTTGTAAGCCCCTCCACCCAGTAACCTTCTTGTATAATATGGTTTCAGCGCAACAAGCTGCCATGGAGCCTGACAGGTGTGAGAGAAGGAGGCTCTATGGCGATGCTGGGTGGAGTGACCGTATAACGGCTCTGTATGTGCTCTGCTCGGTCATACGCAGCAGATATCTGTTAAAGCTGCAGGGCTGTGGCCTTTGCTGCACGGCCCGCTGTGCCCCACTGTGACGCTCATAGCAAAGCCTCAGATATGAAGCTACTGTTGTCGCATGACTGCAGAATTATCATCTTAATATACTGACTGAGAGGGGCCGCATGGGCCTGGCGTTTCTCTTACATATTTAGCGCAATAACAGAGTTGAGATCAGATTAAAAGAGGCTGCGTCATTCTCTCACTGTATTCGATACAACGGACGATAGAAAACATAGTATGACAGCAGTACGTCATGGACTTGGACAGCCGCTGAGCATCCATCCTGAATGTTCGAAATGTGTATTTCAGCTCAATGTCTGCCAAAACAACTCATATTATCCGAGTCTTTGTGAATGTGGTTGTTGTAATTAATGTTGTGGGCTACCTTCATGTAAGTCTTAATGTGTATTAGTAAATACTTACAACCCCCCCCCCCCCCCCCCATTATTAATAAGCTTTTTAAATTATATATAAGGTATATACAAATAGAAATATCTGTATTGAAGTAATGATTTTACACTTTTGAGTCCCTTATCTCACATATGATCCAAGAGCTTTTTGTTATCTTCATAAATAATACTTTAATTTTAAATTTAATCTGAATTTAAGTGTGAAATAAGCATATGTTATCCCTCGTGTTAAAGAAAATGTACAGCTCGACCCACTTTGCTGCAGCATGACTGGTGACTCAGTAGTTCCTGATCTGTTGCTTACTTAGACACCAGAAGGTAAAGTCTTCATGTGTTGCCCTCACTCCTTACTGATGGATTCAGTTACCAACATACCTTTCTTTTTATAACTCTACTTGGAATAAGGTTTGGTAGTAGACATAAATAAATGGCTGCTAATGATGAAATAACAGGCCTCTTTTTTTCTGAATGTAAATGAGTTTATGTAACCTGTCCCCCCAGGTGAACTTCACTGTGGATCAGATTCGTGCCATCATGGACAAGAAGTCCAACATCAGGAACATGTCTGTGATTGCCCACGTGGATCATGGGAAATCCACTCTGACAGACTCACTCGTCTCCAAGGCGGGGATCATTGCTTCAGCCAGGGCTGGCGAAACCCGCTTCACAGACACACGCAAGGACGAACAGGAGCGCTGCATTACCATCAAATCAACGTAGGTGGTGCAGAAAACAGGGTTGAAAAACTAGGGTGTTTGTTTTTAGCAGTATAATACAAGCTGGGGTTAACAATTTTGGGTCTATTCACGTAAATATTCTTAACCCAGGGTTTAATCCTCTGCAATATCAAGACTGTGTGAGTTTAATTTGATCAGATTAATGACAATGAAAACCACCATTTTAATCTAATCTCATATTTTATCCTTAATGGTGCAGTAAAATGGTATCACTTTTTCTAAGATGAGCGCTGCCACTTCAAACAAGCACAAAGTAAAATGATCTTTCAAATAAGATGCTTAACCGGCACCAATTTACATAAATTAGTGCTGTCAAATCAAACTGTTTCATTCTCAGTTGGAAGCTTTTTATGAAATTAGTCTTTATGTTTCTTCTGAATTGTTATCGATAAAGTAAGCATATAGTGGCTCTTAACTGTAGGTTAAGTATGTTACACAGTTAATAACAAATAACAATGTTAGATACACACAGAATTGACTACACACTTCATTAATATGAAGTCATACAACGCTTTAATTGTCTCTTGCCTGACAGTATCATAAAAATATGGGTTAATTATCACAGTTTGCTTCAGTTGAACTAATTTAGAGCATTTGAAGAAAAAGTCTCCTCAAAATGTCATCCTATTTAGAGCGCCTGGCTGAACTAAAGGCAATTCTTCAAAATTGCTTTGAGAACTTTATCCACCTTATCCATCCTGTACATTTGTTTTAAGTTGAAAGTTTCAGCCTTTTCACTGCCCCCTCTCTGTTTTCAGGGCCATCTCTCTGTACTATGAGCTTGGAGACAACGACCTGGCATTTATCAAGCAGTGTAAAGATGGAAATGGCTTTCTCATCAACCTCATAGATTCTCCGGGTCACGTTGACTTCTCCTCTGAGGTCACTGCTGCCCTCAGGGTCACTGATGGAGCCCTGGTGGTGGTGGACTGTGTCTCAGGTAGCTATAAAATGATGTTTCCCTTCTTCATCTATCACACTCATATACTGTCAGTACACAGTCTCACCTGCTTGTTTCCTTTGTCAGGTGTGTGTGTGCAGACTGAGACTGTCCTGCGGCAGGCCATTGCTGAGCGCATCAAGCCTGTTCTGATGATGAATAAGATGGACCGCGCTCTCCTGGAGCTGCAGCTAAAGGAAGATGAGCTCTTCCTGACCTTTCAGCGTATTGTAGAGAACGTCAACGTCATTATCTCCACCTACGGAGAGGACGAGGGAGGACCAATGGGGAACATCATGGTGAGGATCATTTGGTACTCAGAGACATAAAGATGTGTTTTAACACCTGCTCAAATTTTGCTTTGTGTGTACTATTTTAAAAGCATCACACTTTTTCTACATAGATTGATCCAGTCGTTGGGACGGTTGGGTTCGGCTCTGGCCTCCATGGCTGGGCCTTCACCTTGAAGCAGTTTGCTGAGATGTATGTGGCAAAGTTCACAAAAGGAGAATCCAAGCTGGGGCCTGCAGAAAGGTGTAAAAAGGTGGAAGAAATGATGAAGAAACTGTGGGGAGACAGGTAAACATAGCAGCTACAGAGATATGCATAAAGCACCTGTGAGCAGTTTGAAGCTGTTAATTACACAGACTGAAAGAGTTTCTTCTACCATCATGTGACATACCTACAAACTTAAACACCACCTTTAAGTTTTGCTTAAGGGTTTGGCTGCTGTGAATAGACACTATTCAACAGCCAGTGTCGAACGATTTGCAAAAGCGACACGTATGCAAACGCCAAAATACAATGGAAGTACAGCCACAACAGAAGTTAACAAGGTGAGTTATCTCAGTGGACTCAGAAAAGTTGTGAAAGTAAGTAAATGATCAACTTTTTTAACTTCAGCTAAAATAAATATAGCTTTATAGGGGTTTCACCTTGTGATATCCATCGTAGTACATATATTTCTTTATTTACCGGTAATACGTCATCTTATATTTAGCTTTAGGGATCAGTCATTTCATAATGTTAACATTAGAGCTATATTTATCATAGCTGAAGTTATAAAAGAAAACAATCGTTTACTTACTTTCACAACTTTTCTGCATCCATTAGGATAATTGACCTTTTAACTTACATTGTGGCTTTTGCATTCATATTGTGGTGTTTGCATTTGTCTTGTTGCATTTGCAAATCATTTGACACCTACCAGCCATCGTAATTTTCTGCAGTGGACATCACTGCACAGGCTTAAAATTGTTCACAAAATCCACTGCTCTTAGGTACAAATGTGAAATCTTGCATAATCCCCCAAAAAACTTTCATGATCAGACAAATCAAAATTTAACTGTCTATTTGGATATTATTGGTGCTACATTTTCTTCTCTGAAGAGCAGAAGCACTTGCCAGATTGTTAGCATCCAAAAAGTCAACAGGCCTAATTATTGTCAGTATTAGACTGTGTATGTTCAAGCATATTTCAGAAAGGCAGTGCCAAATTACAGCGTATGTGTACTAAAACAGCATGTCCCTACAGAAGAAGAGTTCAGGTGCTAAATTGGCTCAGATATCATCCTGACTTTTTCTATGAGTAACATTTAATGCATCATTAAATGAATAAAATAACAAATGAGACTCGAAAGTGATGAGCATTTGAAGTTCTATTATGGGACAACAAGCTTTCAAAACTCCAGACAATAGTCTCCCCCTTTGCCCAAACATTTAAAGACGTTTTGTCGTCTTTGCACTATTTTAAACTAAATGAAGAAGTTCAATTGATTTGAAAATCTATTTTAGTCAGTTTCTTAGTTTGGGATTTTTACATTACGCTGCTTTAACCACAGGAGGTCAGCACCCAATTTGGTGTTTTCACTTTTAATCCTCAGAAAAATCTGTATAGCGTCACCCTTTAACGGCATGTATTGCACAATAACAACACAGCTATTTGCCAGTTATCAATCATTTGTTTGCCATGAATTAATGCTAAATTTATTTGAACAGATATTTTGACACAGCTGCTGGCAAGTTCAGTAAGACTAGCACCAGTCCTGATGGCAAGAAGCTTCCTCGCACCTTCAGTCAGCTTGTTTTAGACCCCATCTTCAAGGTAAATGAAGGAAAAAGTGACACATATCCTCAGTGTACTCATCATGGAGCGAAGACTTAACTGTTCTGACCACCATGTTTTTGTATTGTAAGAAATGTATTTCAAGTACCTTGGGCCTGTATGATTAAATATTTCTAACCAAAGGACATATTGGAACAAAAAATGAACTGTCATAGAAAAAACATGCAACATGTAAGACACAAAGATTTCATTTGTTCTGGAAATGTTGAATTCCTCTACAGACATTTGTACACTATCACATAGAAATCTCAAAAAACTGGTGGATTTGAACACAAAGAGGCAAGAGGTAACTCTTTGAAAAAAAGATTGATATAACACACTTTGGATCCTTGGTTATCTCCTCTTAGGTGTTTGATGCCATCATGAATTTTAAGAAGGAGGAGGCAGCCAAACTTATTGAAAAGCTGGATGTCAAACTAGACGCAGAGGACAAAGAGAAGGAGGGGAAGCCCCTGCTGAAGGCCGTAATGCGCCGTTGGCTGCCTGCCGGAGAAGCTCTGCTCCAGATGATCACCATCCACCTGCCGTCTCCCGTCACTGCACAAAAATACCGCTGTGAGCTGCTGTATGAGGGTCCAGGAGACGACGACGCTGCCATGGGTCAGTGGGACATTGTCATACAAATAGAAACCTAAACTTTCTGGAGGAAAAAAAGAAATTGAAAATGTCATTTGATTCCTTCATGACACATTTAACTTAGTCTTTTTTATGTTCACCTCTTTCTGTCTCTGCTCTCCTCTCAGGTATTAAGAACTGTGATCCCAAGGCTCCTCTGATGATGTATATTTCCAAGATGGTCCCCACCAGTGACAAAGGTCGTTTCTATGCCTTTGGTCGGGTCTTCTCTGGTTGTGTGTCCACTGGCCTGAAGGTACGCATCATGGGGCCAAACTTCACTCCTGGCAAGAAGGAAGACCTTTACCTCAAACCCATCCAGAGGTGAGCAGGTTTTTGTAAAAAGTAAAGAGTTCTTATCCTTGCCTTTAAAGTATTCATTTACTAAACATAATAATAATAATAATAATAATGGATTTTATTTATAACCCACTTTACATTTGGGAATAAATCTCAAACTGCAAAAGAAAAAGAAAAAGAAAACTATAAAAACACTGATTAAAACAGTAAAAACAGTGAAAGGCAGCCAGGGAAGGCAATGCAAAATAAAAAGGTTTTTTAATACAACTATTAACAGACACTTATACACTTACCCTTTTTTTCTGTTCATGCAGGACTATTCTGATGATGGGCCGGTATGTGGAGCCTATTGAAGATGTCCCATGTGGCAACATTGTGGGTCTTGTTGGAGTAGACCAGTACCTGGTTAAGACAGGAACCATCACCACCTTTGAAAATGTAGTGTATAGTTTTTTTTCTTGTGCAAAGATTGTTGAGCAAATGCACATTTCCTGGTTGTTACAAAACAAACACAACAGGTCTTGAAGCTTATCTCGTTGTTCCCAGGCCCACAACATGAGGGTGATGAAGTTCAGTGTGAGCCCTGTGGTCCGAGTTGCTGTTGAGGCCAAGAACCCCGCCGACCTGCCCAAGCTGGTGGAGGGTCTGAAGCGCCTGGCCAAGTCCGACCCCATGGTGCAGTGCATAATCGAGGAGTCTGGGGAGCATATCATCGCAGGAGCAGGAGAGCTCCACCTAGAGATCTGCCTTAAGGATCTGGAGGAGGATCACGCCTGCATTCCATTAAAGGTGAGACAACAGCGACAGAGGAACAGAACGTCTTGTACTCGACATGCAGCTGGGTGATATAAGGTCTCTAGAGCAGGATAGTCAACATATTTCAGAGGCAATGTAAAGGAAACCCTGAGGCGTTAACATAGGGGTATATATGGCAGGGAAAAATTAAACTTATCTGTTCATGATACACTCTTCTTTTTATGTGTGTATTTTATTCAAAAGGATCCTTATTATAAGCCACAGTTTTCTATATGATTTTTGATGTTGTTTATTTGTTGTTAAGTATAAAACATACAATAATGAACTTTTCCTTATTATACTGATACATGTACCATCTTGATATCATTTTTGACCGACTTCTCTCTATTTTTTTTTTTTTTTTTCAGAAATCAGACCCAGTTGTGTCTTACAGAGAGACTGTGTCAGAGGAATCAGACCAGATGTGTCTGTCCAAGTCCCCAAACAAACATAATCGTCTCTTCATGAAGGCCCGTCCTATGCCCGACGGCCTGGCTGAAGACATCGAGAAGGGGGAGGTCACTAGCCGGCAGGAGCTCAAAGCTCGCGCTCGTTACCTTGCTGAAAAATATGAGTGGGAGGTGACAGAAGCCAGGAAGATCTGGTGCTTCGGTCCAGACGGCACCGGGGCCAACCTGCTGATTGACGTAACCAAAGGGGTCCAGTACCTCAACGAGATTAAGGACAGCGTGGTGGCTGGTTTCCAGTGGGCGACTAAAGAGGTGAGTGTGGTCAATGCAATGTGTTCTGATCATTTTTACATGTCTGTATTCTGGAGAATAATCTCACTTTTCCTGTCGTTGTCCTGCAGGGGGTTCTGTGTGAGGAGAATATGCGCTCCATTCGCTTTGATATTCATGATGTGACCCTCCACGCAGACGCCATCCACCGTGGCGGAGGACAGATTATCCCCACAGCCCGCAGAGTCCTCTATGCCTGCCAGCTCACTGCACACCCACGACTCATGGAGCCGGTCTACCTGGTTGAGATTCAGGTAAGTGCAGAAGACACAACACCAAGGATTAACTGCTCAAACCAAAATGATGGATTATACAGCTGCAAATGTTTTCAGGACAGATTATACGCATGTCATTAGTCTGAAGAAAACATCAACATGTCACTTTCATACCACATCTGAAAGCCGTGCCTCTCATCCTGCAGTGCCCTGAGCAGGTGGTCGGTGGGATTTATGGCGTGCTGAACAGGAAACGTGGTCACGTGTTTGAGGAGTCCCAGGTGATAGGTACTCCAATGTTTGTGGTGAAAGCCTACCTCCCCGTCAACGAGTCCTTTGGTGAGTGTGTGTTTCAGTCTGTTCTGTGTGATGTCTTTTGTGGTAGGGTCCAGCTTTAACATACTGTGCCTAACCACGCCATACTTTTGAAGGTTAGTCCAAATCCAATTCTGCGTTAAGGGAAATTTTAGAATAATTTCATAGACGGGTTCATTTTGTTCAGGTTAAGTATTGAAGAAACTCTTAGGTAGGAAGGTTTTTTTTTTTTTAGTCTATATTCTTTGTTCATTGAAGAAGAGCAATGATTTGCAACATCATATACTAACCGAAGAAAAATGTTTCTGATATTTTTCCAACAAGCTCTTCAGAGTGTTTTTTTTTGAATGGTGGGAAGGTTAAATGATTTTAAAAGGTCTTCAGAAAAGAAGAGAAAAAACAAGTTTAATGATTAAATTGGATGTTGAATGCATCTTCATGTAAGGATCCCTATCTTCCCTTGGTAACACATGTTGTCTTTGAATGCGAAATAGTCAAGGAATTTAAAAGTGATGGCTGAAAGAAAGGATTGAACTGACTTAACTACTTTGTGTAAGAATCTTAAAAATATGTGTACTTCTCTGTTCATTCACACCAACTTCAAGACCACAGAAAGTCACATACCCGTTGTCTTACTCTTTCTTGCCTCCAGGGTTTACAGCTGACCTACGCAGCAACACTGGAGGCCAGGCCTTCCCTCAGTGTGTGTTTGACCACTGGCAAGTCCTCCAGGGAGACCCCAGCGACGCCGCCAGCAGACCCTCTCAGGTCATTGCTGAAATTAGGAAACGTAAGGGTCTGAAAGAGGGCATTCCAGCTCTTGACAACTACTTGGACAAACTTTAAACACTGACCCTTGGATTATTAAAAACCAAATCAGTCTCCAAACCCTACCCCGTGGGCACTTTAATATCTTTGCACAGGCTTAAAGGTACATTGCACAATTTGTTTTGACTTTGAGTCCGGAGCAGAAACAAAGCTGAAGCCTTTGTTGTTAGCCAGTGGAAACAACAATGCTTTATCATTTCACAGCTACAGTACACCAAGTGCCTGGGGTGAGGGTCTTGGGGAGCAATTAGATCAAAGTTTTCCTTGTTTCTTCTATTCCTCCACATCTTCCCTCTCTTCCTCCTCCCACTTTATCTGCCAGGATGGGCCTGTACAGCACTGTGATACTGCTGCTGCAATAATGCATATTTAAAGGGATCATGGCCAGATTAAACACAAAGAATTACAGAAGTCAAACCCTGGATTGGACCTTTGTTCAGTGGATGTAATTAATAAAACCATTCAACTCATGATGAAAATGTGACTGTTATTTCTTCAGTTGGCTTCACGAAAACAGTCCCTGTTATTTATTTGGTGGCAGTGAATTAGATGAAACACCCAAACCAGTCGTGTTTTCATCTAGGCTAAAGAAAGAAGCCAGAAAGTCTAGCTTCTCACAAGTGATCAGGGAGCTATTTTTCATCCAGTGAAAGACAGCTTATTTTAGACAGGAAGTCTACACATCTCTGAAGCACACTGGATATCAACAAATCAGTCGCCTTAAAATGTCTTAGTGCAAAAAACAGCAGTTTCTTTTTGTTTTGTTTTTTTCACCCAAAGCTATTCAAGGAGTTATCTCCGATGTTTGATTCAAGAGGAAAATTAGTTTGCTTTGCAAGAAACAGCCAAGACATGTATCTACATGATAATCCATAGATTAAAAGATGCACAGGCCTTTAGTCCTTTAAACTTTTTTTCCTTCATTTCCTCTAATCTTATTTCTATTCCCTTAAAACTTAATGACATAAAAAGGCTAATTCTCTGTTTTCAGTCTGTATCAGCTAAGCTGACTGGTTACCTGGCAAAGCGTACTCTATGCATTGGTTTTCTTTAAAAAAAAGGCACCCAAGATCTTTTTCCTCACTCTTTAATTGATAGTTATTTCAAGTTACATATATACTGTTAATAAATGCCACTTTAAATGTACAACCCTTTAACTTTCGCACCAAGAGGGAAATTTCCTCTGCCCACACTTTATAAAACAAAGCTTAAAAGAAACATATCTGCAGAGTTAGTGTGCATCCATACAACAACCAAATGAACATATGCAAGGCCGAGAAGTGCAAGGTATCTTTGAGTATAGGCAACTACCAAGCAAGGACACGAGATATCACAGATTGTACTGTATGTAGAAACCCGAAAAACTTCTTACCATTATCATGGTGTTTAGCTTAAAATGAATGGTTCAAGTTTGCCATGAGTTCATAAAGCCTATGAGTCTATGGAACTTGCAGCTGACAACAAATAGAGTGAAATGTTGGTCTCCACTGAACGGTGAGGAGGATCTTGTCTTGGCAAATCTGATAATCTGTACATTCATCCAGTTGCAGCTCTCTTTTGCACCAACGCTGTGGAGGACAGGAAGGGGAAATGTACAGCTTGTGGAGAATTCAGTGTCAAGTTTTGTGCTGCAATCCACAGCGACGACATCGATGCTGTGAATTATCTGCTCCTCCCTCCTCCTCTCCTTCCCCCTGTGGAGTCACAGTCACGTCTGACTCAGAGGCCGGCGTTATTCGACACAAAGGGACAAAAGAAGCCAGCAGGCAGAGAGAGAAAGACAGCATTTCAAATGATGAGCTACGCCCCGTGTAGTGACCTACGTTGCTTAGATGCTACTTGACCTCGCGTGTGGTCAACAGTAGTTCACTACATGGAGGGAGCGGTACGATGTCTGAGAGTTTGAATCCCCAGTACGGCTGCTGAGGTGTGGCCCCGCGCTGGTGTCAGGCTCTCGTCACATTTGATGGAAGATTGCTGGTACACGAGGGGCGACTATGTGTAAAAGATCACCTCAGGAATCTGTCCGTCCTCTACTGAAGTGCCGTTGTTGTTGCCAGCCGCGTAGCAGAAGGTGAAACACGTCTTTGTGCCTGTGGATGACGACTCGTGTGTTACCTTTCGCATTCCCTTCGTCCCATAATGAGAGTCTGGGCCCTGCAGGACAGACAGAGCGTTCAGGTCAACTCAAACTGTAAACTGTAAACACTGTAAACGCCGAATAAGTTGGGTTCACTTGAAAAATGTTTGTGAACTGTTAACCTTAAAAAAAACAAAGTATTGAAATAAGTTTAATTAACTCAACATCTTAAGTAGTTACGATAATTATGGAAAATCATTCTACTTAATGTCTTTAATTTAATAAACCTGATGCTTATATGTTACAAATTAAAATATTAAGTAATGTTAAAAAACGTTGCATCTCACTGTAAAACATGATAAGTTGACCTTACTCAAAACTGAAAGGTGTGATATCAATAAATTTGCCGTATGAATTAAGTAAATGTAATAATAGAAAAGTTGAAGCAGATCTGAAAAACTAAATTAAATAACATGTTAAAGAACAGCTGGGTCTCATATCCACAGCGTTCCCTCCTCACTCATAGTTACAAACGCCGTCACAACAAAAATCAGCTCTAATTTCATAACTTAGGTGACCGTGAGTGAGGAGGGAAGGCAGTAGATATGAGACCCTGCTGTTCATTGAAATGTTGTTCCTAAGGGGGCACAGGTTGTCTGAGCCCCACGGCACTGACTGGTGGTCTATGCTCCATGACACGGAGTCTTGTGCCTACTGACTTTTGCAGTGTGCGCCTAATGGTTAATGTATTAATAAATGAAATTTTTGACTGGACCTTCATGCTATTTAGGCCAATTTCAAAATTAATTTTCAAAGATATATTTGTCTATTTATTTTTGTCACAGTCAGTCCACACCACATAGAACATGGACAGCTGATCCATGCTGTGACGCACAGACAAACAGTTGGTACAATGTGGAGCACAGAGAACCTTGGCCACTGCTGCACGTCTGGAAGTACAGCAGGGTCTCATATTGACTGTGTCCCCTCCTCACTCACGGTTAAAAAACTCAGTCATAAACTAATGATTTTAAGTTGTGCTTACTTAAACAGTAACAAAAGTTAAATCTACTCAAAAATCATCATTTCTGACTCTGAAAACTCAGACATTCATGTAAATTGAACTTTCTAACAAATTTCAAGTTTTCATAGCTTAATCTAATGGATTAATTTAAACTTTGGGGTTTACAGTGTACACATGAAAAGCTCTGATATTAAGTAGACTGAAAACACACTACAGGAGCAAATCTTTCACAAGGAACATGTTCTTAAAATGGTCTATCATAAAAAAATATACTGTACATTACACAGTGTACAAAATATATTTCACGCACCCATAGCTTTAAGAGAAAATAATTAGTTTTAATCCTAGAAGCTAAAGCCCCTTTGACCTACCTTCAGTGTAGCGCAGGCAGTGTAGTTGACGTTGGGTAAGATCTCCACTGGTTCTTTGAACATAACTCTGAAGGTGTTGGCCGACCCATCGCAGCTGAAGCCTGTGTCGTTCTGACCCAGCACTGTGTTACTGTCTGTGTGAATGATCTGCATCGACAGGGAGAAAATTGAAACACGGATCCAAACAAATTGCACAACACGCCTGCAACAGACAGCGGGGGATGAGATAATATTACCACACCTGTATGTTAACTTGGTAGTCTGTGGGTCCATGTATAGAGCCGTACAGACCGAACCCGACCACAAATATCCTTCTGTTTACAGAAAACCTGAGAGGAAAAACAACAGGAATTCATCAAGAAGGGAGAGGGTTTGAAGGTTAACTGCAAAGAGCGTCATGTTCAGTTTGTGGTTGTATATAATTACTGCAAGAGGAAAAGCACAGCTGAAGCTACAAACATAGAACATGTTTTGGACCTCATTAGCCATTCCAGATATTTTTACACTTTCATTCATGTCTTTTGCTCTTCTCTAGCAAAGCTGTTGCCATAATGCCACTGATGACTTTATGCAAGAAACAGCATAAAAAACTGAGAAATCAGCCAAACCGTCTTTCACTCCCTGTACTTCAAATTGCTGAGGTTTAAAATGAGCTTTTGGTTTGATCCAGAAATCCTAGACCAGTCACCCTCAGAGATTTAGAGATTTACATCTTTGCAAAAATTTCCCACTAACAAACTGAGATCATGGGATTATAAGGAGTGACAGAAAGGGACTGGTGCCAAATTAGGAGCTTTTATAGGTACAGACCGAATTTTATCTGTAGTACCGAGAACCCATTCCCGTAAAATCAAACGGTACCTAAACGCATCCTTGTGACTGTTAGAGAGTGAAAGAGTAGGCGATTTTCCATTGTGGACATAAACACAGCATTTCAAGTTTATACATAGAGAAATAAATATGTAAAATTTTAAAACTGTGAGTTTTCATTATTAAACAAATTATTATTAATACCACATAAACAGACAAAAGTACCAAAAATTGGTACTGTTGGGTACTGATACTGATTGTCAGGCACCAGGCATCGGTACCGTAACATTTTAAATGTGAAAGGTACCCATCCCTTGTGTCAGACATTATTAGACATCATTACATACAAATAACAAGGACGAGTTGGGAGTTTGAAGTTTAGGCTGTTGTCTGCAGATTTTTGTATTGCTCTTCTGAAAACGGTATGCTTAAAAACATGACTGGAAATCCATTTGCAAAGATTACTTTGCAGAAATAATGTGCAGGATTAACAACTTCAGCATTCCACAGAGCTTAATTTTGTATTAATCTAAAAATGAGAAAATCCTCACAAGTTTCGGCACTGCAGATAGACACACTCTGTAGCCCTTGTAATTATACTCCTGACACTTTCTAAACAACATCTGTACATTCAGGCCCTGACATTACTGGGGACTCGCTGTTCACTCATGCACCTCACAGTGGGATATAACGTGTCACTCTTTTCCTTCTTGTATATTTTTTTAATGGTGTAGGTAGGGGGCAGCTGGGTAGTTTGTTTGGTCATGTGTTCTGACCCTTTCTGGGTTTTTTTTCACCAGAACTGTTAAAAGATGCTGTGCTTCATACTAAAAGTATAATGCAGAGAAATTTTAAAAAATCATTCCTTCAACAAATCACTGACGGTTAATGTCTCACGCAGTTACCTGCTGCGTTCACACACTGACTTCACAGACTTTTTAACAAGGGGCTGTCAAGAAGAAGTTTGGATAAAGTCAGAGTGGATGGGGAGACCAAACTGGGATAGTCAGGGTATAAACAAGAGTACGTGTGTGGAAAGGATTTATGACTGCACAGCATATGTAGGCTATTGACATCAACTCTCATGATAACTTTTCAGGTGTATTGAAGTTTGTATTCCTATAAATAGCAGCCTGATCAGGTGTATCATGGGTTTGGTCTGATTGTAGGATTTTTTTAAGATTGAATGACTAGATTCATGTACACTACTGTCTTATGTGGGAATAAAGAAAGACATCTGTGAATGCAGCCAATGAGGTGCTGCATACTCTAAAGTGGTTGTTTTGTTTTATTTTTTATGGTAACAAGCTTTAAGTCTGCATTGACATTAAAGCCCATCTCAAATCTTAAAAAGAGGCTATTCATATTTTTTTAGGTAAATGCTCCACACTCACCGTATGCGGTCACTTGTCCCACTGTAACCCCAGCGGCTCTCCACCTGTCCAAAACGCGTGATGCTGCACTCCTTCCCGCGGAGGCAGCAGCGAGGCCGATCAATGAAGTCCACACGAGGCTTTGGGTTTACTGTGAAGTGGAGGAAGAGACTCACCACCTCTCTGTCAGTCAGTATGCTCGACTGGGCTGGACCTAATGGGGAAAAGGTGATGTCAAGAACACAAGTAAAAACAAAGTTTTGGCGCATGGAAAGCTTTAAAAAAAGGACAAAAGTAAAACTATGGAAGTAAACTCCAGTGATGGCTTTACTGTATTTCTGTTCACCTGCAGCGAACTCCTCAATGGTCATGAGAGGGAAGCGGATGAGTGTGAGAGCTTTGCCCAGGACCTTGCGCTTGTTCTCAGGTGTGGGCTGGAGCTGCTGCCGGTGAGCTTCTGCCTCTGCCCAACGCACTGCAGCACCAAACAAACGCACCTCTCTCACCCCAAGAGTATCCCTCTCCAACACCGCCACCAGTGTATCTACATGAAGGAAAGAAAAGAGAAAGGGTTACTGTCAGGAAGGATGTAGAATAACATGCACCTATGATGAGAAAATTTACAAGGCAACATTACCCAAATCTATGTCTGTGAAGCCTTCAGCAGCGAGAGCATCTCCAGTGTTCTTATCAATGTTTTCTAGACAGAGGCTTGCAAGCTGGGGTTCATCAAACAACCGGGCCTGGAAGAAGAAAAAACAGTTTAAATACACTCTTTTAATTAATTAAGAACACGTCCCACTTTAAAAATGTAACATCTTCACCCTGAAACATCAGGATTAGTTTGTTAAAGATAAAAATGATAAGTAAACCCTTGCTATTAAACATCATGGCAATTTAATTTAACCACATTGTTGAAGTGTTTTTGACAATTTATGATCAGAACCAGTCACAATTTACCTGCCGTTTTAAAATATAAAACTGCAGGTTCTTTGTTGAGCATAATGTCATGTTTAACATGCCCAGTTACAAAAAATAACTTTACAGGCAGTAAAACTATAAGCCAAGAGCTGCAGTTTAACACTGTGAGAATAGGTACATAATGCAAATAAAGAGGTGGTGCACAGAGTTTTCAAGACATACATGCGCTGGCAAACATTTGTAAATGTCAGGACACAGACCTGTGTGAGCAACATGAAAGCGTTGTCTGCTCTCAGGTTCTTCTTCAGAAACTCCACACAGTGGGCCTCCAAGGCAGGGACTGCATACTTCTTGGCTGTGTATAGTGTAGTCATCACCGTTTCTGGACCGATTTGGACCTCATCAGAGTAGAGAAACCTGCAGGAGGTCCAGAAGTTATACAAACATGTTTTTCAGATCACATTGTCTGGGCATGGTTTTACCTGCAAATATTTCACATCCTGTCATGTGGATAAAAGATGGGCAATTAATATACACGCCCCCTTTGAGGACGCGCAAATCAGATGAGTGACTGGTGCTCTCACTGACAGAAACAAACAGGTCTTACTTCAAGAGGGCCAGAAAAGCAGCCGGTTCCACATCAGGGAGCTCGATTTCTGTTGAGGTCGTTGCCATCCCGCCGTTAAACATGGCATCAAACACTGCGCTCCCCACCGCCAACACAAACCTGGAGAAGTCAGCAGTCAGCAGCAACAAGCAGGTTTAGTGTTTCCGTTTTACGTATTCTGAGTTAGCTAGCTTTTGTTTCAAAGCTTGTGCGGCTGATCCGCTTACCTGTGCGCAGGTATCCTCTGGACCCCCATTCCTTTGCCAACTAAAAAATGAACGTCACTGAGCACCTCGTTGTTGAAGAGGAAAGCGAACCTCTCCTTCACGGTGCTCTTCGTTGCCTGCCAGTTGTACACCGGCTCACGGTACACTAGCACCGACGCAGCCGCCGGAGTGGCGGTCGGTGCTGCCGCCTGGGGTGCATTTGACGCTGCGGTGGTTGCCATATTGGACGCCGGGGTGGCCATGGCTCCGGCTGCCGCAGCACCTGCCGCAGCGGACTGCTGCAGGGAGTTCTGCGCAGTCGGCGGAGCTCCGGTTGAAACACCGTTGTTGTCTCCCCCGCCAGGCCCCAGCTGGGGATTGGGGCGCCTCGCGGCTCCCTGTGCTCCCCCGGCTGCTCCGGCCGCTCCGCCGTTGGTTGCTGGCATGGAGAAAACGCTATTGCTGGGCTGGCTGTTTCCCAAAGGACCCGGACCGGAGAAATTCAGGCAGGGAGGCCTGCCGCTGTTGTCCCCAGCAGCCATCTTGAACCCAGCGTAGGCGTAAACAACGCACTTGGTCGCGCTCTGTATTTCCAGTAGTGTCATAGTCAGTGCTGCCTTTTGCTGCCCTCTTGCGTTTACTATTGGTATCAAAACGTCCCTTTAAATAAACAAAATCAGAGCGATGTTTATTTATGGGTGGTTGTGGCTCAGTTCTACTTTTTGGGGGTGTAACAGTGTATTTGCAGCTTGTAGTATCTGCAATAAAGGATTTGAGGTTTCATACATCTGACACACCTGTTTCCAAAGTTTAGGTAAAATTTGAGCCTAGGCCCATTTATCTTTGAAAAGACTATGTTGACCACTGATAAAAAATGCTAGAAAAGGTTAATTTGTTCACAAGTGAAAATGTCAAGGAACTTAGTTCAAAAACTGAAGGAGCAGGGGTTTAAGAAAGGCCATATTTACACCTTTACATTTGTATACATTAATTAGTTTATAAAAAGAAGATCTAAATGAAGGAACATGAGACATTACAAAGTGTGGACCCTCTGCATAGCGTTGATGGTTTGAAATGATTGGGATATATATATATATATATATATATATATATATATATATATATATATATATATATATATATATATATATATATATATATATATATATATATATATATATATATACACACACACAAAAAAAAAAAAAAAAAATCAAAGAAAAAATAGTACTTGAAAATTGCAGAGCTTTGGGGGTCGCTTCCCCCGACCATATCCGAATACTAAAGCCCTGTTCGCTAAATCTGAGTTACTTTACTTTTTGGGTAATTTTGGCAACCTCTTGTGGACAAAGGCGTAATAATAAGTTTGCTGTTTTTGTCTCATTTCATTTCGTTTTCTATATAAAAAAAAAGTAACAAAAAATAATCTTTGCCTTGAAAAATGCTTACAAAAGGTAGGTTTTTTTTTTTGTTTAGTTTAGTGTGATATAAATCCTCTCAGGCCTACCTCTTGGGAGTGGTTACAGACGTAAAAAATACTTTGTAGAGACAGTCCGTCTTTATACTCAACCTTTATTCACTTACTGTTTTGCTTGTTTGTGCAACAGTCAGAAGAGAGCAGGATAGAAGACAATAGATAAATACAGAACGCACAGTGAGAGGAAGATACTGTGTAACATGGCAAGTCAAAATCCGGCATAACAAATGCAGTGTTAAATGTCAGATGTCAATAATGATTTGCAACATGCGGTATGGATTTGAAAACAGTGAATGGGATTCCTCAGCGCCATCACTGAGAGCATTACACTGGGCAGGACCGTGCTGGTTAATACAGACCCATCCCGTCTCTCTCACTGCCTGCTTCTCATCAACTCTGACGTCAGGGCAGCGCGGCGCGGGGGAGCTGTCCTCGCGCTGAGGGTGCTGCTGCTGAAACAAGATGGCTGTGCGCGCAGGAGGAGCAGCGGCGGAGCAGAGCTGAGGCAATGCAGAGGAGGACGGAGTGGAGGGCGAGGAATTCACTCTTATGTGTCCTGCCCAAAGAGCAACAGCCCCGCAAAGATACACTCGAGCGCTGACAAAATGATGTGTTCCCGGGGACATTCAGGATAACGCTTCGACTTCAGGTTTGTGTTACCAAGAGACCAACGGACTGACCAAACAAATCACGGAGCACTCAGTAGAGGACAGCCGGGGACGCTCACACCGCTATCAGAGATGTCCCTACTCTGTGTGGGAGGTAAGACAAGAGGCAGAGGGGGCAGTTGGGGGCTGTGTGTTTGCTGTTGTGAAAGTATCACTTGCTCACGTGTAAACTGCACCAGATGTGTGACAGAGCCTGCGGGCTATCAGCTCTGTGGAAAAGTGTATCCCGAGCAGTGGTCCGTTTTTGCTGAGCAGTCATTAAATCACACAGCAACGGTGCTGCTTGTCTAAACGGAAACATCTTTGTAATGGGCTGCTTGAAACAGAACTGTTGCTGTGTGATGTGTCTGTAAAATTTACTGCATAAAGATGAATGAGTTGTGACACCTGAAAAAGAGGGGCACATTTATCACAAGCTAGCCCAGTCGTGACTGTTATCATTAGCAAACATGCTATGGGCTCCCAGAGTTTCTAAAAATGTCTACAAGGAGGAGGAGATCCGATGTTTCCTCCCTTGTGAGTGCTGTTGCGATTTCTGTGTGTCATCCACTCTGTTCATTCATGCGTGGGCAGTCAGCAGAAGAGGAGGAGGAGGACGAGGAAAAGCCCCTGCCGCTGCCTTTGCCGCACCGTCTGCCGCTTCCTTTCTGCCGCTTCCTTTCTGCCGCGCTGCTGTAGTCGTGAGGGAATACTCGTATTCAGCTGGAGGTGCAGCTCGTCACTCCTCATCGTTTTCCCTGAAGCGATGCGTCACCTCCTCCTCCTCCCAGACTCCCAAAAAGCACCTGATGCTGTTGCTTTACGCTGTTGCCTCACAATACGATGAATAAGCATCTGCTGTGATGGCTCATAGAGTCACACCACTTCCAGCGTCACATCCGAGATGCAGCCAGGAGGGGGGATCCCTCAAGAAGGGATTGATGGTCCTCTGGTTGAGGGTTCTGGCCCTTGATGGAGCGATCCCTTGGCAGTACTGCAAGGCTGCCACTAGTTTGTCCTCACTTGACTCTGCAATAATTGGGGAATCTGATTGGAGGGTAAAAGATGTTGTTTCAGTGGTCACTGTTTCTCTTGACGTTGCGAGAAAATGATGAAGCTAAAGATCCACTGATAACCAGCAGGTCATTTTTTTTTAAGATCTGAAGATACTTCACTGATCAATAAAAAAATGACTGCTCTGTTATTCGATGATCAATAAATGTTGCCCATTTGCCGCCACAGCTGGTTAAAACCTAGGTTGGGATCTCAAAAAAATATGAAGTTTTTGATCAAAAAGACATTGGTGAAACAAAGAACCCATCGAATAAACAGAAATATCTCTTCACAGTTAACTGTATTGTTTGCTCATCTCAATAGTTACAGAAGGCTCTATCTTTTCATGAACACGTCACCTCATTTATATCTGATCAGTTAAAGAATATTGTAGGGTATGACTCTACTTGGTTATCAGAGGTGGAAATTAATGTGTTTTCAAAGTCACCTTTCCTACCTACGGCCCATTATGGATGCTGCCCCACCTCATCCAGTGGCGTCAGGTCCACTGTGCCTTCACTGAGTCAGTCCCTGGAGTCATTAAGACCCTGAGTGTTATTCATTCATAAACCGCGACTGCGGCTGTCAGTGTCGTAGACTACGAGCCTTGGCAGAGAGCCTTCTTTCTGTTCCCGTTACATCATTCATGCTTACCTGACTGGAGCTATTTCTGGCCTCCACAGTACTTTTTGCCTCTTGAATAGGCAGCGTTTCTCCGGAGCATCTGCAGACAAAGCAGAATCCAGACACACAGCTTTAACACTTGGCTTACTTTCCTGCAGATTCTCTTCATTTTTCAGAGGCTAGTTTTTTACCGTCTAGATTTAGACTCTAAATCTCAGAGTGTAACGTCTCTGTCAGCATTTGTAAGGTTTACTGCAGATCTGCATGTGACCCTTCAGAGCAGGACTCTGTCGATCTGAATCACATCAGCCCATATTTTTGTCACTTGATGGCTGAACTCGGTTCAGCCTCTGCCTCTTTTACATTTCCCTGACAGTTCAACTTGAAGGGTTCGTTTGATTCCCTTTAGAGTTTCTGTTTTCTTGGCAATCGGCTCAATTCAAATAAGTCAGAGCGTGCTGTGTCAGAGTTCTCTGCCAAAAGAAGAAAAGTTGCACAAAATGTATTGGTGCATCATTTGACGACAGGATGAAATCACCTTTGATTTTTTTGTGCCCTTAAACTCAAGATGATGACACATATTTCTACCTTTGACCTTGTTTCCTGAGTCCAGGTTTGTACACACACATAACCTACATCTTCCCTAGTTGATATAACGTTTACAGCCCTCACAGGCATAATGTGTATGATTTATAGACACCTACATGAAGTGTATTTGTATATGTGTCGTCCTGTCTGCTTAGATCCTTGCAATTGTGACAAAATAGTGTTTGCGGGGCTTGTGGATCATAACTCACCTTGTCAGAGAGATTTATGATTGTGTGCTATTATTAAGCCTCAGCTTTCCACTGTCGAAAATCCAATTCCCTTTTTATTGATCCTCCTCCTGTGCTGATATATTTCCAGGGCTGTTTTCAGTGTTGGCACTAAAACACAGTCAAAAGCAGACTCTGATGTCTGCCTAAACTCTGTGAAGCACAGCTACAAGCATAGCTTTGTTTCTCCTGGAGTGTGTTGGATCATTTTGGTTTTTTTTTTTTACAGCCACAGCTATTTTAAGGACTTCACTGGATGTCAGAGAGGATGCTGTGCTAGAGCAGGACTGTGTGTTTTTATATGATAATAAAGGTTTTTGAGGTGTGTATGGAGGAGTGGATCAGTATTTATTGTTGTTGGTATGAAGTGTGTAAGTCATGAGCAGAGAGAGTTTATGTGTTTGTGTTTCTTTTGTGCCCTGTGTATTACATCAAAGCAGCAAAAAGTAGTGGGAAATTGGCTAAAAGAAGTGCTGTGCTGACTCAGGACAATTTAACTTTTCCTTTTGTGGTTACTATAGTGACTGCTTCTGCTGTGAATGGTCTGTGCACAATATTTTGAGATACTGGTGTTCACAGTTTATTTCTCAGAGGGCGATAAAGCTGCCGAGTGGCTCATGCAGCACGGTTTTGAGTTTGCGCTTCACAAATACACACAGACTCAATCAAATTTTAAGACCAGTTGAGAAATTGCAAGAATTTACATTTGCTCTGTTGGATCTTAAAAAGAGTCTAAGTAGAGGTTCAAAATTCAGAATGAAGTAGACTGAAATGTTGCTTCAGGCAGAAAAGATGGCCTCACAGAGGGCATCAACTGTCTGGTACTGATGTCCATTTCAGTAGACTTCCCTTGCCATCCATCCCCAAATGTTTTCATCGGGATTTAGATCAGGGGAACATACAGGGTGGTAGTCAGGCAGGCATGTAAACTGCAGGGTTGTCCTGTTGAAAAACTCAGTCGTTACCACACAAACCAGGGCCCTCAGTCATGAAGGAGGCCCCCTGCAACATTTCCACATAGCCAGCCACTGTTTGATGCCCCAGCGTGACCAGCAGTTACTGTTTGATGGTTGTTGGGCTACAGTCAGCACCAAGGACAGCCGTAATCTGGTTGAAATTTTTTAGGGTCTACCACTTGACTTAATTGTTCCATAACCCCCAGGATCTTTGAGGAATTGTAAAATAGCTGTCTTAGCAAGTTGACAAGCCTTGCTTTTGCAGCTCAACAATCTGGCTGTGTTCAAAGAGAGAGAGATTTTTTGCCTTTGCCATCAGGAGGTCATGGTAGAGAGTAGGTATGGGTACCGAATTAGTTACTTTTATAAGTACCGACTAGGGGTGTAACGGTACATGTATCCGTGCCGAACCGCTCCATAAGGCCGTTGGGTTCGGTACAGTGCTGTATTCAACGACTACAGTAAGTTTATGTTAGCTGCTGCACATGGCTCTTTAATATTCACGTGAGTACTCGTCTATGATTGGCTGAGCAGGGAAGGCGTTTTAATATTCACGAGGAAAGTGGTCTGTGATTCGTGCTTTGCGATCATGTGCATATCATGTGGACGTGACGTCAATGAGAAGATGAATATCAAAGAGCTTCCGTAGCCACAGGAGCTTGTGTGATTTGTGCATCATGGCTGCTGCTAACAACCAACCGGAGCTTGAAGAGCCTCCCCCCTCGCTGTATAATGGCAGGCTTTTGGTTTAATAAACATGCTAAACAAGCAAATGGTTTTGTGTTGTTCCATACTGTACTGAAAATGTACCAAACCGTGATCCTAAAACCAAGGTACGTACTGACCCGGGTTTTTTGTGTTCCGTTACACCTCTAGTACCGACTGAATTCTATCAAAAGTACCAGGCACCGACTCATGTAAAATCAAAAGGTACCATGTTTAGGTACCTAAATGTATCCTTGTGACAGTGAGCGAGTGAAGGAGCAGGCAATTTTCCAGGGACGTGACGCTGGACATGAACACAGCATTGCAAGGTTATATATTGAAGAATATATATGTTAAATTGAAAAAATAGAATTAAAATATAATATAATTATGAAACAAATTGATATTTTTTTACCACATAAACACACAAAGTACAGAAAATTGCTACCGTTGAGTACCGGTACCAATTGCCAGGTACCGGGCATCGGTACCGTATCGTTTCAAATGTGAAAGGTACCCATCCCTAGTAGAGAGACAGAGACATGTCATAAAATTATTGAATCCACTTTTTTGCACAGATTTTGGCTTTTAAAGGATGTGATCTTAAACTTTTGATCAGCTGATGTACAGCCTATCTATTTCAGTTTGTTGTTTTCAATACATTGCTTACACAGTTTTTTTTTAAGGATGGATGATAATGAAATTTGTCAATATCCAACATTTAACAGCTCATTTAACCGATACTGATACCAATACCAATATTTTTTTCTGTGCACACAATTACAGAGATCAACTCTCTTCTGTATTGGAAGTAGTATACTGTATTATGGTGCATACTCTTATCACATGTGTTAAGTTTTATTCATTTCTTGCGCAAAATAAGGAAAATATTTACTTGAAACTGAATTTTTATTTAAGAAGATTGCTTTCAAATAAAAAAATTCAAAAAGATAAATCCTACTTGAAAGCTGGATGATGCTGTAGCCTGTCCCTCAGGAAATAATAACAATACCCACAACCAGGGCAAATTAGGCTAATTCTACAGTCAGTAAACATAATCCCTGTTCACAGTGAACATATAAAAAGTGCAACTGTTCAGCAATTAAACCTAAATTGAATAAAATGTTTTATTTGGTAAATGTGCCAACAGTAGTCAGATACATGTACCTTACAGACTGCAGCTTGAATTCAAGTTTAATTTAAAACAGGAGCCAAATATGGGACTACTCAGTGCAAAACAAAAATTACAAAAAGTTGAAAAAAAAAATCTGCAGCTTCAGCCTATTATTTTATCGGTTTATTATTTTGGTGAAATTTGGTGCGTGGTCAATATCCAATATTTCATTTTGAAGCCAATATCGGTCAATTCCGATAATTTACCGATGTTATTATGCATCCCTAGTTTTTGTTTCACTCCCATTTCTTCTATTTGCATATTGAACTACTTAGAACCTTCATTAGATCCAACAGTACAAAATGTAAATTCCTGCAACTTTCCATCTGGTCTTAAATTTTTGATCGGGTGTGTACATGTGTGTACTGTGTGGTGTGCAGACGCCTGCAGTGTGGCAGAGCATGTGGAGAGCAGTGGGTTGTAGTTTTAAAAAATGTATGTGTGAATTACGTCAAAGCTGGAATGTGCTGCAGAGTGAGAGCTCGAACTTTCACTGTTAAATCCTACAGCATCTTCCTTTTAACGCGGCGCAGACAAAATGAACAGACAAGACTGGGCGCTTCCATGTTGACATGTTTATAATCAAGTCTGAACGCTTAACTGCTGCTCTTTAAAGAAAACAGTTTCACCATGACCACACAGAGACATAAGTAGTATGGTCAATCTGTGCTTGCTTTGTGTTTTTTTAATCTTTCTGTACTCTGTGGTCCACACTGATACACAGCACAACAGGAGAGCTGGCCGTGTTTTTCCAGTCCCGTGTGTTCCCACACTCGGTGCCAGTATCGGGACCTTATGGTGAAAGAAGGAGGAGCATTGAATCTGCTGCAGCAACCCATGCAAACTGTCTTATACTTTGTGTACAGTGTGTGCACCGTATGCCGGTCTGTGCTGGTTTGGAATACATCTCAAGTGTGATCAGATCTTTGTCAGAGCTGTGTTATACAGACATTTCTCTGTGTTGATGTTTTGTTTTATCACTAGCTTACTTTTGTTGCCAGGTAGGTGTTAGTAAGGAAGAACAGAGAATGCAGGAGCGTTCAGAAGTGCAAACAGATGGTGTTCCTGTGTGTGACTTTGTCCCTCTCTGTGTTTCCACAGTGAAGAAAGCCAAGCTGGATGGACCCCAAGGTAAGACCAGGGATCCTGGATATAAAAAGATCTGGGAGGAGAAACTCACTGTTATGTGACATAAATGTTTAAGCAGACTGCGGACACATCACATGGTGCAGCCGTGAATGGGAATGAAGTGATAGGAAGTCAGTTACTCTGCAGGTTATAGCATCAAGCTCTCACAGGGATAACACTTTAATTTTGTTCTGCATGTTTAATTTTAATGCATCGCTGTCTTAATTTCTTTCTCATTAACAGAGAAGTTCAACACCTATGTGACCCTGAAGGTGCAGAATGTGAAGAGCACAACCATCGCTGTCAGGGGCAGCTTGCCCAGCTGGGAGCAAGACTTCATGTTGTGAGTTCCTCATCATCTTCTCACAAAACTCTATTCCTGCTCCTTTATCTCCTGCTCTCTTGCTTCTTCCTCTGCTTTCCAACCTCTCTTTTACTCTCTGCCTCAGATGAATGTGTGCATCTTTGTCTTTTCATCTCTTTCTTTCTATCAACCATACCCCCTTCCTGCGTTCTCTATAACCCCACCATCTCCAGCAGCCTTTATCCCTGCATTGTTTGTACAGCTCCTCCTTTCCACGTCTGTACCTCAGCCCCAAACGATCGCCTCATACTCTTTTTCATCTGCTCTCCCCTGACACTCCTGCACTTCTCATCCTCCCTTTCAACCTTGGCTCCCTCCCAGCCTTTCTCCGTCTCTTCCTCATCGGCTCCACCTTCCCTCCCTCCTCCTCCCTTACCCATTTCAACCCATACTTTCTTCCCACACTCTTCCTTCTTTCACATCCTTTTTCTAATCTCTAGGCATATTGAGCTGCATTTGCCTTCTCTAGTATTTTTTAGTTTGTGTTTCAGTGGAATAATTATTTAAACATTATACAACTCTGCTCCTACTCCATGCAGTGGGATCCAGTGTGGTATTGATAGTGTGGCAGCATATGGGCGGTGAATGCTGAGAATCATTCAGCATGTGGGATGCAGCAGGAGGGCTGACTGCGGAGTCCTCTGCATCTGTATGATGTTCGGAGGCGTTAAGCCTTGTTCCGGGGTTGCATCAGTGAAGCCCTGTTATGTAATATTTGGGCTGCAGAAAACCTCATCCCCGCCTTCAAACAGCCTTTAAACGACTGCGCCCCCTCAGCCATAATTCAAACATCACGTTTCCTAAAAGGAGTCACCACTGAGACGGGAAATCCAGTCTCTCTATTTCTTAATTAAAGTTCCCACTTTGTCCCCCCAGGCATGCGATACAATCACCTCCTCCACTGCCTTCATCACATCCCTCTCCTCCCTCCTCTTATCCCTTTCTCCCCCCTGTCCTGCTCCCTGCTGTCTTGTAAATGTTTTATGTGAGATTCTCTCAGGCTCGTTCCCACAGAGACGTGTCTTATATTTGTCACAGCGAAGCCCACTAGTAATTACTGTGCATCTTGTGTGCGTTAGAGAGCCAGTGTGTGTTTAGTATTCATCCTTGAACAGAAGTACTCATATGAGTAAATAATCCAAAACAATAAAAAGTCTTATATTCAAACTGCTACTGCAGTGGAAGTCTGATCAGCAAATAAACCAAGAAATATCCAAATATGAGAACAGTGATGGTCCTTGTGAATGATGAATTACATTTGACATTTAAAGATTGTACTGATGCAACAATGTGCAAGTGCCTCTTAACTGATGCAGCTGCTGGAAGTAGAGATATGTTTGACTTCTTCATAAAATTGGTGAGTTTTTTTGACTGGCTACATTTTTAACAAGCAGTCCAGACTTATTTTACAATCTAAACAAGTTATTTGTTATTCTCTAAAGATATGTGAGGGGGTGAATGTAATAATCCCACAAAAATGTGCGGTAGAAGATTAGTGAAGCAAAGCTTGGAGGAAAAACTTGACTCTTTTGATCCTAAATTTTAGTCCTTTTTGTGTGTGTGGTGAAAGGATTTTACACTGTAGAAGGCTGCTGTTGATTTTAAACAAGTTACTCACTGACCACCATCTGCTTTGCGATGTTATTCGGCTACATGTGCTGCAGGCAGTGCTCTGTGCTTGGGAATGAACATGCTGATCCAGTTGCTGAATTATTTTTATCATATTCTGTGGAATAAGGTTTCAAAATTGATGCAGCTCTTATAAATGTACGCCAATACTCATATACACTCTCCAGCCACTTTATTAGGCACACCTGTCCAAGCAACTCAATGCATTTAGGCATGTAGACATGGTCAAGATGATCTGCTGCAGTTCAAACAGAGCATCAGAATGAGGAAGAAAGGTGATTTAAGGGACTTTGAACGTGTCAGGGTTGTTGGTGCCAGACGTGATGGTCTGAGTATTTCAGAAACTGCTGATCTACTGGGATTTTAACCAACAACCATCTCTAGGTTTTACAGAGAATGGCCCCAAAAAGAGAAAATATCCAGTGAGCAGTAGTTCTGTGGGACAAAATGTCTTGTTGATGCCAGAGGTCAGAGGAGAATAGACAGACTGGTTGGAGCTAATAGAAAGGAAACAGTAACTCAAATAACCACTGGTTACAACCGAGGTCTGCAGAAGAGCATCTCTGAACACACAACACGTCCAACCTTGAGGCAGATGGGCTACAGCAGCAGAAGACCACACTGGGTGACCCTCCTGTCAGCTAAGAACAGGAAACTGAGGCTACAATTCACACAGCAACACCAAAACTGGACAATAGAAGATTGGAAAAACGTTGCCTGGTCTGATGAGTCTGGATTTCTGCTCCACATTCAGATGGTAGGGTCAGAATTTGGCGTCAACAACATGAAAGCATGGATCCATCCTGCCTTGTATCAACAGTTCAGGCTGCTGCTGGTGGTGTAATGGTGTGGGGGATATTTTCTTGGCTCACTTTGGGCCCCTTAGTACCAACTGAGCATGGTTTAAAGTCCACAGCCTACCTGAGTATTGTTGCTGACCATGTCCATCCCTTTATGAGCACAGTGTACCCATCTTCTGATGGCTACTTTCAGCAGGATAACGCTCCATGTCATAAAGCTGGAATCATCTCAGACTGCTTTCTTCAACATGACAATGAGTTCCCTGTACTCAAATGTCCTCCACAGTCCCCAGATCTCAATCCAATAGAGCACCTTTGGGATGTGGTGGAACGGGAGATTCTCATCATGGTTGTTCAGCCAACAAATCTGCGGCAAGGTGTACCTAATAAAGTGGCCAGTGAGTGTATCTATCATCATCCTGTTTTGGCCTAATGATACCAGCTCATTGGTGTTTTCTGCAGGCTGGAATAATAAGTACCAAAGATGGAAACAGTCAGAGAAAGCACAATACTTTTATTTTACCAAGTGTAGTAGTTGAATTGTCCATATCTCTGTTTAGATGCATGTTCATCTCTGAGTCACTTCATTTGTCTCCCAATGTTTAATCCTCCTGTTTCTCTTTCTTCCTCTCTGTCACCAGTGAAATAAACCGTTTGGACCTGGGTCTGACGGTAGAGGTGTGGAACAAAGGGTTAATCTGGGACACCATGGTTGGCACTGTGTGGATCCCCCTCAGGAGCATCCGGCAGTCTAATGAGGTTTACCATTAACCACTACTGCCACTTGAGACGTGCTGTAGCAGAACACTGTGTACTCAGCTAGATTAAAGGGACTCACTCACTCTGCGTTGGCCTTGTTCTGAAAATGCTTTTTGTGTGTGAGAGCTGTGGTTTTTTTTATACAGGAAGGTCCGGGCGAGTGGCTCACACTGGACTCTCAGGTCATCATGACTGATAATGAGATCTGTGGCACCAAAGACCCAACTCTCCACCTGGTGCTGCTCGACACACGCTTCGAACTGCCTCTCGGTGAGGAATCAATTCTCACAGCAAAATCAGAAACTGTCAGAAGGTGTGAGGAGATTAAAAAAAAAAGATTTATCTAAAATCAACAACCCCTGAGGGAAGAAGAGGATGACTTAAATAAATTATGTCTGTCTGTATATTTTCACAGCAAATAGTGATGTATGAACACCAATAGTCTCTCTGACTGATCGATCCACCTGACCTATTTTCTGTGATATGTATACCAGGCTGCACATGTGCAAGGGGCAATGTTTGTGTCCTCTTTCTCTCAGTGATCCAGCTTCTTCTTAGCATTGATTAGGTGTCATTTTCATACTGCTTCTCTTTCCTCTAGTCAATAGTGTACACCTGACTCCCCAGACTGGGGACCCGTCCTATTTATAGGGTTTATGGCTTTGATGCTGTTAGGAAAAAGGAGCTGCAGAAATTTGCATGTTGTCAAAACCCAGATCTGGGTCAAATCCTTTTTGAAAAATAGGTTGTTTCAGCTCTCTTGTTCTCAGGCAGGAGTTAGGGAAGAACTATTTTAACAAACTGCGCAGAGGAAGCTTTATTAAGGTGCTATTTCAGCTCACTTTAGCCACCTTGTTGTTTCAGATATCCCTGAGGATGAGGCTCGGTACTGGGCCAAAAAACTTGAGCAGCTCAACGCCATGAGGGACCAAGACGTAAGCACTTACTATGACTTTTACCCTATCACTGTCTTGCATTTAAGAACAAACAGACATTAATTGGAAAATAAGTGTGTTACGCGTTATGACTGAAATGCCATTAGACCTTTTTTTTGGCTTGACATCAGTTTTTTGTTTGTTTGGGTTCAGTATTCCTACCAGGAGGAGCAGGAGCGACCACTCCGTGCCCCAGGAACCCAGTGCTGTAAGTTTCATATCACTGTTAGGAAAAAAAAGCCGCGTGTTTATGCTAAAGAACAGACTAATGTATGTTGTTGAAATATAATTAGGGTTTTTTTTGCATCAGCATGTGCATGTTGGGTGTAACCACACATGGGAACTGTAACAGGGGAAAAAGGGTATGGATCACTGCGCTGTGAAGGATCAATATGGGTGTCAGATATCCAAAAGCAAGCTCATCAGGGATGCTGCTATGCTTCGGCTATTGGTCCAGTGTGTTGAGCCCGCTGAGCCAGCAGTCTGAGGCAGCTGGGAGGACTTAGTGTCTCAGCACGCTCTGTGCTTTCCGCCCATTCACCAGCTCCATGAGAGGACTTAGAGGCATCAGAGGTGCAAATGCGTGTTTATGCTTTAACACCAGTATAATTCATAATCAATACTGAGCCGTTGCTGTCTTGTTGCAGGTAACTGGAGCCTATGGGGAGACCAACAAAGTAAGTGTATACACAAAACAGTACAGCTCACACACTTGTAAAGGGAAAGACATTACTTTCAGCCATGATATGAGAGTTTTTGGATGTGTACTGGATGAAAAGTGTAAGACTTAAATTCAACAGGCTCTCATCTTTCCTGTCAAACTGCACTGTTGTTGAGGTGAGAGCACACCGTCACACTAAAACAAAGTTCAAAGGGCTAGTTCATCAACTTCACTTAAAAAAAAGACATTCATTCATCCTGTTAGAGTTGATGTCAACCACAGACTGTAAAAATATGGACGTCATCTTGCTCGGCTCAAAGTGACGTCACCACAAAAACTGCTCTCCCTGGTGGCTGGCTGCAGTATAGGTAAAAAAAAAAAATCTGTCTCTCCAGTCATTCCAGATGGGCTGTGGTCAAACTTTAAAGAATTGATACACCTTGTAGAAATGTTTCTCACGTCTGATTGTTGAGGTGATTTGATGATATCATTTGGCTGCCTTGTATTCAAATCCTCTTTTTGGGAAAAGTTTTGTTTTCATCAGTTATACGAGGTTAAAAAGAGGTTTTATGTTACATTTAACAATTGACAGCTGCCGTTCTGGTGAATGTTTTTTCTGGGATTGTAAAATATGTTGGGAGGTAGAGTCAAGACAAGATGAGACTCTCGAAAGAAAACAAAATATATATATTTTTGTTATCCGGCTCCACTCAGATTCTCCCAGAGTCCCTCTCGACTGCGCAGACTCTGGCTGCACAAGTGCTACCAATGGCTTCGCCTGTGATGGGGTATTTTGGCTTTAAAACCATTCAGTGGTAAATAGCAAAGCCACGCTGTCCACTCTATATACAGTCTTTGGTGTCATTTCAGTATAAAGGTTAGCTGAGTAATTCAGATAGCTGTGCCTTTCAAATGAACCATTGTTCTATCTATCTTACAGTCTATCTATCTTGCAGTCTACAGCTACAGTAACAAAACTATTCCAAATAGTTACAGACTGCTGAGTGAATGCTTCAGTATATAAATATTAGATACTGTAAATGAGAAACTAAAAAAGTGTTTCTATCTGAGTGTGTGTCTCTGTTTCTGTCCTGCTGTGATTAGCAGATGGTCTTATATAAGTGTCTGTCAGATTCACCCACACAACTGCAGCAATTCATCTCAACTCTGTTTATTCAGGGGAAAAAGGAAAGAGGAAGGGGGGGGGGGGTAGATGTTGAGCCAATGAAGTGAGACAGACAGAGAGAAATAGAGGGACACAGCTGAAGTAAGAAAACCAAGTTTGATGCCTTTTAATTAGTGTTTACATGCCCAGACAGATGAGGCTTGAGGTGTAAGCAGTGCAGCAGCTGCCGTCATCAGAGTGTGTGAGACGATGATGGATGGTGATAAATGATTAATACATGCTGGTTTCACTTTGACTGATTCAGCACTGTTTAAGTCTCTCTGGGATGTTAATCTCTGATCTTTGGGCACCACAGAAAATAAAGCTTCTCCTTTAGTGAGAAGAAACAGATTTTTCTTCAGTTATGATGATGAGAGGGAGGAGGAAGTTGCTGATAATGTGCACCATGTATGGGTGTACTCTGAATGACCTTTAAGAGTATGATCAGGGTCTAGAAGTTGAGTGATATCTCATCTATATCTATAATTACCATAATGACGATGGGACTAAGAGATGAGTTCAGTGCTGATTAAAGCATTTCATCTCTCTCCACATGGCAAATCTTCCAACTTTTCCTCTTTGATGAGTTATTTCCCTCTTCATGTTGCAGATGAAGATCCTGACAGTGCTGTGGATGACAGAGACAGTGACTACCGAAGTGAAACCAGTAACAGCATCCCCCCTCCCTACTACAGCACATCACAGCCCAACGCCTCCGTCCACCAGTATCCCATCAGCCACCAGCACCGCAGCTCCAGAAGTTATTCTTACCCACGTTCTGGCAACAACCAGGACGTCGACTATCAACATCAGAGGACAGTCAGGTATGTGTCTGCTACAGTGTAAATATGACCAGAAGGTTTATTTATTTTCATCACCCATTCTTTTTTCACACTTCATGATGAATTGTTGGACATCCGAGAATGATTCTGATCATTTGTTTCTACTATCAGTTGGTTATAAAGACGTTAGACAGTAACACAGTAGTTAATTTGAGCCCGGAATTAAAGATTTCAAGGCATTTCTGAGTAAGTAAAAAGCTTAAGAATTACTGTATAATCAGAAAAAAAGGGCGCATCCAAGGAGGTGGCTCTGGGTGGTATGAACCCTCTTGATATCTAATTAGCCACATCAAAATTCTAAGGTTTGAAGGTAGGTCTTTTTTTACATTTAATGTAGCACATTTCCTTTTTTAAGTTCTTCAAAATCTTCCTACAAAAAACACCTTTGTCTTAAGTCCTTGGGGAATAAATTCTTAGAAGTTAGAAAAATGGCTGACATTTATTGTGCTTTAAACCAAAAAAAACCCACAAACAGTGATATAATGTCATTACAATACACAAATGATAGTTGTTAAGCAGATACAATTAAATGACAGATACAAGGCAAACACATCCTATTTACCTGCTTGTGTACACACACCAACGTCACACCACTTCTATATTGATCAGGACTCAGGGGGGTGTGCATTAGCTATGACTCTGCATGATCCATTTCCTTGTTATCACATCTGTCCCTATTGGCCCTTGAACAGTGTAATTGGCATCAGTCATTGACTGATTAATTTACTAACCATTATGTGGTTCTTTTGTTGGTCATTGTTAAAGTTTGATACAATGTCATGAGGTTTGATTAAGTTATGCTAACACAGTAAGTTACATATAACTAGAGATGCACTGATCCAAATTTTCTGGTTCCGACACGATACCTATACCTGGGATTTGGGTATCAGGCGATACCGATACTGATCTGATACCAGTGTTAAATCATAACCTGCATGCCCTACTGTGGGACAAGACTGTTAACGTTTTGGATAAAAGGCAAAAAATGGGTAGATGGAATTGCTAAAGTTAACATCTATTTAAACTATGAGCATTTATATTTTTACCTGCAAAACAATGCCTCAGAATGTAAAGAAATTCTTCAATTATAAACTTTATACCCTGTAGACTGGAAATGCAGCAAGAAACAAAGCAAGCGCTTCAGAGGTAACATTTCAAATCAATTAGTCAAGAGAGCTGGCAAAGAAAAAGACAGAGCTGGTTGCCTGGATCGGCACCATGGAATGGCCCCTTCCCACCTATACCGATCCAGCGTTGAGGGGCACCAATACGCTGATACCTGTTATCAGGATCGATATCGGTGCATTCCTACTTATATCAATGACTGTGTACTTAGTACAAGAAATCTAAAACTGAGGCAGCTACATGAAATTCAGCCATCTTCAATCATTCACTTTAAACCCGTGTCAGGTCTAAATGTGCTACGTAAAGAAGACTTAAGGGGAATGCTTTGATTCTGTCCTCCTTGTCCTTCACTGGGTCATACAGACTGAAAACTATTTCTGTTTCAGAGTTGTTTATAATGCAGCCACATTTCTTAGCTTCTATTGACATATCTCTCACAGACTGGCAATGAAACTATGCATCCCTTACCCCAAGCTTTATGAATTATTCAACTGGCAATCTAATGGTCAATACTGCACATAAGATTAGCTGCTTCTGTGAGTGTATCGGACAGGGCTCTCCTCCCCACATTCCTGCCCATTCTTCTTCATCTCCTCCCCTCGGCTCTCCTCACTCTCTCCATCCTTGCTCTCTTCTATTTGTCTCCACGCTTACCACTCCCTTCCTGTCTTCACTATCTCCCTCTCTCGCCATCCATTCTGTGCCCTCCTTGTGCCTCTTTCAGATTTTTAATAGCCCCATTCATCAGAGAGTATAAATACTTTTTCCTCTGTTTGCTGCATTTCTGGATGCTCCTGCTTTTTCTTTTGTCTGCTTTCTAGAGGTCTCTCACCTTTCTGTTCTGCTCTGTTTCTCACTGCTTGTCTGGTTCTCTTGTATCCCCAGTGCTTTTCATCGATTAGCCTTCAGCATTGTGCCCAGCCACCCCAAGACATGCAGAAAAGGTTTTTAGTAGGGCTTCCCGATAGAGTTATATGTATACAGGCCTTGAAGTGCAATTAAGAGCTCTGTTGGCATTTAAGAGATTATGAGTCATAAAGGGAAGATTAAGCCATTAATTATATATTTCAACATGTGCTCTATATGTGCAATAACAACCTGGATAAAAGCGCCTCTGTGTTCATGATTAAATTATATTCCTCTTTGGTACTTTAGTAATCTCTCCTGTTTGTGTTTTCTCCTCTCTTCTCTTCCCTCCAGCCCCTCAGGGAGCTATGCCTCGTCTGCAGAGCTGAGCCGGTGCAGCAGTCAATTGAGCGAGGAGGACTACGGCGGCGAGTATGGGGAGAGGGATCCTTACGACGAGAATGACTCGTACCATTCCTGTCACTCTTCAGTTAGCTACAGTAAAGGCTCTCCAGACTGGGACCTCGATGAGACCCAGGGACAGTACAGTGACGAGGGCGGCTACAGCAAAGATGGAGGAGAGGAAGCAGCTCTGTATGAGGAGGAAGATGGAGGACTGTATGAGGGAGAGGAAGAGGGCCTCTATGAGGATGAGGACATGATGTATGATGATGAGGATCTGTACAATTTAGATGGGACCCTCAGCGAGGACATGGAGCCTCCTTTCACTCCTACCCCAACATCAACAGCACCTCCATCTTTGGATGTATCTGGCTCTAGACCTCCTCTAGAAAAACAGCCCTCTTTACACCAACAGCAGCCCCCTACTCAGCCCCCAAACCAGTCATCCAACCAGTCCAATCCTCCTGGCATGGCCCCATCAGCACAGCCCCCTGCTGGTCAACCAACAACCCAGCCTCCTAAACTGCCCCAGCCCCAAACACAGCCTCAGGCTCAGGCACCCCCCTCTGCTACATCCTTCTTTTCAATGGCCAAACCTCTGACAGCTGCAGTCACAGGTTTGGCCTCCACTTTCCTGTCCTCTGTTCCCACTGCTCAGCCTGCCCAGTCTCAACCCCCAGCCTCAGCTGCTCCTCAGCCACAGCAGCCTCCTGCAGCCAGCTCCATCCCTCCATCCCACCCAGCCACCATGGCTAACTCAGCCTCCCAGCCCCCTTCTGCAGCTGCTGGTCCTCCTTCCCAACAGACCCTGTCCACTGGGCAGCCACAACCCCAACCCAACGGTCCTGCCACCACACAGTCAGAACACCCCGAGGACCAGGATCTCCAGCTGGAGGAAGAACCGTGGCTGGAAGAAGAAATGGGGCTGGAGAAAGAGGCCAGGACACCTCCTGCCCAGCCGGAAGAGAAACTCCCAGAGGAGGAGACGCAGGAGCATTTCAAAGAGAGCCGGCCTCCGACACCCGAGGAGGAAAAAGAGATGCCCCCTGAGAGGTAGGAGAGGAGGATGAAAGGAATTAGATCAATGAGCTACCCAAAAATAGGCTGGAGAAACAACACATTTATTGCAGCGTCTATTAATATAACAACTGAAGATATTTTTACTAGAAATTTAAAACTGTGTTTTAAATTTAGCCCTCCAGTCGAAGAGGAGCCCAAAGAGCCAGTGGATCCAGCAGTCAGAGCCAAAGAGAACTGGCATAGGATCTACAACAAGGTCTTAGAACAGCTCCGGGAGGTAAGACCACATATTTTCCAGCTGAAGTCTGAACCCCATGTTCCAGATTTCAGTCCAGTCCATCCAGGAGCTGTGGGCCTGATTCAGCTCCACCCAGTAATGTAAAAGATGTACCTGAGTCTAAGAGACTCTAAAAGTTTTCACAGAGGCCTTGAAATATGGATGCCTTGTGAATTATTAATGTCCCAGGGTGTGGTTCATACAGTAAGTTCTTGAGTTCTATTTTGATAGTGTTTTTTTTTTAACCTCGACCGCAGAAAGCAGACTCCAAGTGCTTTATTACCCGTCACTTCCTTCTTTTGATTTTCTTTTAATACAACTTCTGACGGCTTCACTGATACCAACTTTTTATTTTAGCTTGGGTAAAGCACCAAACCACCAAAACTGCTTGATGAACATGTTGAGTTTTGCTTGATCAGCTTTCACTTGCATATTTTATTCATGTTATGTTGCTGTTCATTGCGTTGGAATTCAGTTGTGCAAAAAATTAATCACTTGCTTCGATGTTTATGTTGATGTATGTCACGTTGCGTTTTTGTACATTTTGCGTCTTTTGGTTTGTTTTCTTTATTTGTTCGTTTGTGCCGACCCGCTTTGTTTTCTTTCCAGTTTCATGTCATTGCCATAGTGACACTCGCATGCACTTTGCTCGGCCATCTTTGGAGCATGTCGACAGGTAGGTACAACCAGATTGGTTGCTTGAGAGAAAGACGGATATGCGTGCCACAGTTGCTTTGTTGACCTTGTCACTGTTTGTAAACAAGCATCTCCACGCAGTCATCCAACCCCACTGCAATTTGATATTTTAGTTTCTACAGGAGCTGCCAATCTGATTAAAAACTAATTTCGTCAGTAGGGATGGATACCGGATTACCGGGTTAGGCACTTTTATAGGTACCGATTCCATTGGTAGTACCAAGTACTGATTCCTATTACATCAAATGGTACCATGTTTGTGTACCTAAACGCATCCTTATGACCATGAGAGAGTGGAAGAGTAGGTGATTTTCCATGCTGGACATGAACACAGCATTGCAAGGTTATATATTGAAGAATGAATGTGTTAAATTGAAAAACTTTGAGATTTTATTATTTAACAAATTAATATTTATTACCTCATAAACACACAAAAAAGTACCCATTCAGATTGCCAGGTACCGGGCATTGGCACCATTTGGTTTCACATGTGAAAGGTACCCATCCCTATTCTTCAGACATTCTTTATTTCAAACTTAGGTCAAAGCAGTCTGGAAATATTTACATACCAAATTTATATTTTCTATAGTGAAAATATTTAGGGTAAATTTATTTTAAACTTCTGTTTTAAGATCAAATGTGGCTAAACTGACAGTGGGGATTTCCTCAGCTTAATTTTTCCCCTTTTAAAAGTTGTGTGAGCCCCTCTATCGAGTTTTCTGAGACCCAAAACCAAAAATTTGCTGGAGAAATGACACACTAATGAGGTGTTTTTAGATATGAAGAGACTGATAGACCAGTCATAGAATCAAATAAATAACTCTTTTTTCATACACTGAAAGTAAAAAAAGGCCCCAGGCATGAACTTAACATTCCTTTTGCATCTCTCTCAGGCCAGAGGAGAGACCTCCAACTCTCTGTGGTTCGGTAAAGGAGGGTAAGTGTTTGCCAGTTCAGTTCCTCCTCTTACATGAAACACATTAAACATCACAGCGCATCAGGCAGCCTAATGCAGTAAGTGGAGTCAAAATTATCCCCATGTCATCACAGAAACCTGACACCTCTGCCTAAGATTGAAAATGCCCTTCTTGAATCCGGGAATCCTCTGTTTCCATTTCATTCTGATCCACAGGCTTATTCAGCCCGTGGCATCGGGCCAGGCAGTATTGAGCGGCGGTGGGCTGCCCTGACTTAGCTGGCAGGTCATTTGTAGATGAGGAAAACCTCAGAGTGGAACTGAAGCTGCATACTGAACAAATGCAGCGTTAGCTTGATAGAAACCCAGTAATTTATACCCAGGTGTGTGGACTGTCACTGCCCCTTTTTGAGATGAGGAGATGGGTATAATTAAACTTTTCAGTCCGACTGAAGTGGCTTTTGAAACAACTATGAAAGACGTACCAACTAACCCACAGGAACAAAGCACATTCTTTTGGAAAGAAATGTTGATGATGAACTTTTTTTTAATCTGCGCTTTGTATTGATTTACATTTCATGGTTAATACTTTCCCCCTCTGTAGAATGGGAGGTGCACTCCTCAGTATTGACAGCATGCCGGACCTTCGCAAGAGGAAAGCCATTCCTCTTGTCAGAGATCTGGTGAGAGACAAACATGAACACTATAATGCTGCAAAACACAAACTTAACTAGCTATGTTGTTGTTGCAATACAAACATTTACAATAAATTAAGTGCAGAAATTTATCATGATGTTTTCGATGTATTTAAGTGAACATTGAAAGTTTTTTTGTAATGTGTACATTTTATTCGAATAGCATTTTTATTACAGTTGTGTTGTTTCCTGACTAATTCCCCTGTAACAGTTGTATCATATGCTCAATCTGTTGATAACTGAAAAGCCTGCATGAATATGTGGTGTTATTTAAATTGCCGCCATAAATCAGTCTCAACTTCACCTTCTAGAGGTCAAAGTCACAGATAAATCAGATGCAAAGATGCTTACACATATACACAGCCTGTACAGTTTAAAATGACTAAAAAATGTCTTCATCTCCCTTTTTCAATGTCTGTCTCTCTTCTTTTCGTCACCTCATCAGGCAATGGTGAGTACATGTTTCGAGAAATCAAATATAAATCAGAAGTCTAAAGAGATTATCACACCCATGTTAACTCTTTTCTGTTCGATCTGTCGTTTTCAGTCCCTCGTACAAAACTCCCGCAAGGCTGGCATCACCTCTGCCATGGCTTCCACCACTCTAGGCAACGAAGAGCTGGTGGGTTTCCTCTTTGTCTTTGTTCTTTCACACACTTCTGTTCAGGATCCTCCCAACAGTCATTCATTGCTGGTATCAATCTCCTCCTCTCCACGGCGTTTTCAGAAAAGTCACGTTTATAAGAAGACCCTGCAGGCTCTCATCTACCCCATCTCCTCCACCACGCCGCACAACTTTGAGGTGTGGACAGCCACCACCCCCACGTACTGCTACGAATGCGAGGGGCTACTCTGGGGGATTGCCCGACAAGGCATGCGCTGCTCTGAGTGTGGCGTCAAATGCCACGAAAAGTGCCAGGATCTGCTCAACGCTGACTGTTTGCAGAGTAAGATCTTTTATACATCCTCCTTTATAGTCATGTATTTTTGCTGGGCACAGAAAAACACACACAGAAAAACCTACATACACAAACACAGGAAGCTGTGCACTCAAACTCCAAACCTATTTCAGCTCCTCCAATGTATCCTTCTGCTGGATTGACATCTCATTATTCTTGTCCTCTATCCACTCTCACTTTCTCCTCCCTCTTCCTTTCCAATTTATCTCCTGAGTAATGTGCTGTCATACCCCTGCCTCTGTCCTCCCTCCCTTTTCCAGCCATAGCCTTTGCATCCATACTGCTTTGTGTAATTCAACTCCTCAAGGGGTGACTTATCCAATTCCCATACTGTTTTAGAGTCAATCTACAAGATGCATAATTCATTGCTCTGGTGTCTCCAAAGAGTCTTATACGAACGGGATGCCAAAAGCATCTGTTGATCTTTTACTCTCAAACCAACTACTTTTTCTTTACCAGATCTGTGTATGGGGCGCCGATTGTAAAGTTGCTCACACTGCAAATAACATTTCCCCACATTTAGCTCTAAAGCATCTCTTTTTCTGCAGATTTAGGGAAATATTTATATATAATATTGTCATATATTATATAAAAATGTTAAATATTTTACATAAATGTTAAAAGTTATATCTCATTATTGAATGATATTTATAAATGCTGTAAATGAATATCGGGATTCTAAATATTTAGCTACGTTTCTAAAAATTTAGTTTCATTCTTCATATTTAGCTAAAACTAAATATTTATCACAAATTTATAAATGTCAAGCAAAGATTTCTACATATGAAGTCACTATTTCTAAATCTTGAGGTATGATTTTTAAATATGTAGCTATGACTTCTAAATATTGAGATAATGTGCAAATTCACACTCCAACCCACCGGGTAGTACCAAAAAGAATTTGAGGAAGCAAGTTTAAGATTCTCAAGCTCTACTTCTTCGATGTCGGCCACAGGATCTTCAACAGCACCATCACAGCACTTGGTATGTTTATTTTCTAACGACTGATTTGGCCGACTGTGTTTGACTTTCTCAAAATCAGCTTGGCTGGATCGCTTCCTCAAATTGTTATTTTGGTACTTCCGGCGGGTGGGATTGTGAACTTGCATAATAACTAAATATTTGGAAATCTTTGCAAAAGATGTATAAATATTTGATAAATATTTAGTCTTAGCTTAATATTTAGAATGAAAACTAAATTTTAAGAAACGTAACTAGATATGTAGAATCAGGACATTCATTTGTAAAAATTTACAATAACATTAAACATTTCAATAAACTGTTCAACATTTAATATTTGACAAACACGATCACAATTATTTCTCTAAATCTGCAGAAAAAGTGATGTTTTAGAGCTAAATGTGGAAAAATGTTGTCATTTGCAGTGTGTGCAACTTTACAATCGGCACCCCTTATCTGTGGTTATGTGAAGTTTGGGTTTGATTTCAGGCCAGAATACGTCACTTTCAAAATTGATCTGGTGCTCTTTCCACTTTGCTCTAAGTTTAAAGAGAAGTGGGAAGTCGAGCTGTTGGTCTTTGGGCCATTATTGCCTTGGAAACATTTCATATCACCAATCATTTTCTTTTTTGTCTTTATCTATTTCTCTCTCTGTTTAGGAGCCGCAGAGAAGAGCTCAAAGCACGGAGCAGAAGACCGAACCCAGAACATCATCATGGTCCTTAAGGACCGCATGAAGATCAGAGAGAGGAACAAGCCAGAAATCTTTGAGCTGATCCAGGAAGTGTTTGGTCTGGACAAAACAACACATGGCACACAAATGAAGCAGATCAAGCAGAGTGTGCTGGATGGGACCTCTAAATGGTCAGCAAAGATCCACATCACAGGTGAGTGACATTTTTTTTTTTTAGTACTTAATCATAACTTTGAGGTTTAAGGTGTGAGGATTTCATCTTGTTTCCTTCAGTTGCATGTGCTCAGGGTCTGCAGGCCAAAGACAAAACCGGCTCCAGTGACCCTTATGTCACAGTTCAAGTTGGGAAGACCAAAAAGAGAACAAAAACCATCTACGGCAACCTCAACCCTGTGTGGGATGAAAATTTCAACTTGTAAGTTCAATTAAAAAAACTTTGTTGTAACAGGATAAAATATTGGAATTAAATTCTGTGTCTCTGGATTGACTCTCTTCTGTCTCTGTCTCATCCAGTGAATGCCACAACTCATCTGACCGCATCAAGGTTCGAGTGTGGGACGAGGATGATGACATCAAGTCTCGAGTCAAACAGAGGTTCAAACGTGAGAGTGATGACTTCCTGGGTCAAACCATCATTGAAGTCCGGACTCTGAGTGGAGAAATGGATGTTTGGTACAACCTGGGTGGGTTTTCAGGACATTATATTCAGAGTTTGAGAAGGCCAAGCAGAGCAGGCAGACGCATGGAGATAACAGAACAAGACACAGATAATTAAAGTGCTTGTCTCTTATAGATTGAACAAGATTCAGCCAACTAAGGAGGCTTTTATATCTTCTTTTATTTGTCAGACAAGAGGACCGATAAGTCTGCTGTGTCAGGAGCCATCCGGATGCACATAAGTGTGGAGATCAAAGGAGAGGAAACGGTTGCTCCCTACCATGTACAGTACACCTGCTTACACGAGGTCAGTCTGAGAGGGAACGTGGCTGTGATTCTTTGCACTTGTACAAAACATTAAAAATGCAAGAGCAGCCTGCTATCCTGAGTTAATTAGTTCCAGGCAATATAATTCTGTTTCACATTAACACAATCAATCACCTTGTAAATTCAGTTTCTGCCTCTGCACCCAGGGAAATTTGCCTTCTTTTGTATAAGAAATAAAGTAGCCAGCATTGGGTTTCTGGTAACAGTTAAACAGCTGACATCATTTGTTGTTGTCTGGAATTATTGAGCCAATTTTGCCAATATTTGGGGGGTATGGGCTTCTTGGAAGTTGGGTAGAAATGAAGGCTATTTCACAGTTTCACGTGTGATTCAGTTTTTATTTAATGTGGCTGTGAGGAGTCTGAAAGTGTTCTTTAAAAAGTCTTTCTTCTAGATATATGCCTGATCGTAATCCGAACTTTATAATAAAGGCTAATTAGCCTTTAGCTCAGGCTGTATCACTCTTTAACACTGGGGCTAAACTGTTTGTGATAATGTTTATTCCAACCCTCAGTCAGCAGTTATTCTGCAGTGGTCTGTTCAAACTTGAGAGTCTATTAATAAAATGAAGAGTGAGGTTACGTTAGCTCTGCTTGGTAGATGACTGGCAGGATGTAGCAAACAAGGATTTACTAACGTTACACATTACAGACATGTCTTAGAGCACCGTACTGTCAGCTGAACTGCTCCAACCCTGGAGACCCCTGACTTTCCATCATTAGATCTGTTTAGATATGTTTGTGATCTGTTTTACAATCAGCAAAACAGGTTAGGACAAGTACTTTAGACCCAAAAGCATGCATACATGTCCTGTGTCTTTGTTTAGCATTTGTTCCAGTACACAACTGAAGAGCAGAATGGCGGGGTGGTGAAGATCCCAGATGCCAAAGGGGACGATGCTTGGAAGGTGTACTTTGAAGAGACAGCTCAGGAGATAGTGGATGAGTTTGCCATGAGATACGGAGTAGAGTCCATCTACCAGGCCATGACGTAAGCCCTCCAACCATCACTCTGTATCTTTGAATGAAGTAGTTTAAAAAAATAATTCAAATCCTAGAAGTGTTGCTGATATTACATTACAAAAAAAATCTCTTTTTTTCAGACGTGTTCAGTTTAATTCTGAGTATTTTTAGCTCAGTGTTTTTCAAACACATGATTTTCAGGGGCAAGTAAATGTGATAAATGTTGTTTTTGCCTCTTCTATCCCACAGGCACTTTGCCTGCTTGTCATCTAAGTACATGTGTCCAGGAGTGCCAGCTGTTATGAGCACCCTGCTTGCCAACATCAACGCTTACTACGCCCACACCACCCAGTCCTCCAACAATGTTTCTGCCTCCGACAGATTTGCTGCATCAAACTTTGGCGTGAGTCCCTGAGAAATACTGACTAATATTTGTCCCTTCACGTACATAAACTTCACATACATTAAAAATAACATGCTCTTGGCTCCTCTGTGCCTGTTGATGAAATGCTGTTGAATGTCCCTGCCTTCTTCTCTGAACATCCAATCGGTTGAGGTTGCCTTTAGTTTGTGTAGTCAAATGCTTTCAATAATCAGTCAGGTGCTGTTGTCTTTCTGAGTGGTTTCTTCTGTTTTTGTTATTTCCTGTTTAGAAGGAGAGGTTTGTCAAACTCCTGGATCAGCTACACAACTCCCTGAGGATCGACCTTTCCATGTACCGGGTAATGACTGCTTTTCTCTTACAGAATTAACGCAAAGTGCACTAATCCTGATTTTGTTTCTGCCATTATCATATAATTATTTTGAAAATCTGTATTTCTCGTTTTGCTTTTTTGCTGTGTTCTAAGCTCAAAACGTTGATTTAAAAAGATGACTGGCAACTTTTCTTCACTTCAACTTACACTTCTTTCTTTTTATCTTTAAATGTGTTTCAGAATAACTTTCCCGCCAGTAGCCCTGAACGACTACAAGACCTCAAGTCTACAGTCGATCTTTTAACTAGCATCACATTCTTTAGGATGAAGGTAAGGATGAAGAAAAGGTGGATATTTTCTTTCCTTTCTTTCTCTTCTTTTGTCTCACATTATCTCCTGGCTCTAAAATAAACATTGTGCAAACCTCCAGTACCTTCTGGAAAGTAGCCTGAGGCGTAAACTGGGAATCAGCATAACATTACCCTATCCAAACAGAAGCTATTATCAGGAAACTGTGTGTCTGTGTGTGCGCGTCAGGGTGTTAATGTATGTTGGTGCTATTTATGCAGCTCAGTGAGTTTATGGTTGAATTCCCACTGCGATAACTTCCCGCTCAGACACTGACTCAGACTGTGTGTGTCAGGCTGCTCTTTGAGGTGAATTGAATATAACCATATGTTGTGTAACGTTTGTGTTCAGGTCCAGGAGCTGCAGAGCCCCCCCAGGGCAAGCCAGGTGGTGAAGGACTGCGTGAAAGCCTGTCTCAACTCCACCTACGAGTACATTTTCAACAACTGCCATGACCTCTACAACAGGGAATATCAGACAGACCCTGTGAGTCCATGCTTGGATATGCGTTTGCTGCTGATGCTATTTGTAGAGTGAGCAGTTCAGCGTAGCAGCATTTAATTTGCAACCTTTCTCTCTTCCCAGTCAAAGGCAGTTCCTCCAGATGAACAAGGTCCCAGCATCAAAAACCTGGACTTCTGGTCCAAGCTCATCACCCTCATTGTCTCCATCATAGAGGAGGACAAAAACTCCTACACTCCGTGCCTCAATCAGTGAGTCTCTGTTCACAACATCTGGCTAATTGCTCTTGTTTAGCATGCTGAGGCAGTGTTGAAAATTACAAGGCCGGTTAAGGGGAAAAAAAACTTTTGAAGGCAAAAGATGAAAGAAAATTGTAACAGAAAGCAACATAAGTACTAAGAGCAAAACAAACCGCCTCTTTATGTTTTACCGCCACAAGGTTTGTCCTGTTGTTTCTGAAATGGAAATTTAAGCTGTTCATATATGTAAGAGTACCAAGCTGAACAAGAGCTAAAACACAGTTAGAGGAAAGCATCATGTGAGCTGTCAGTGACTCCTCAATGCTGTGTGTACACAGACCAGTTCTTCCTGTACAGCAGCTGCTCGGCTTGCTGAAGGTGTTATGGGTTAAAATTCCAATGAGTCACTGTTACTGTTAGTTTTTTTGTAATTTTTTGTTTATTTGCTGTTCACTTTATGTAAAGGCACATGTGATGTAGCATCCCTTTGGGGAAATGGTAGAGTAGAGGAGGGGTCTGGCTCCAATTCTTGACTTACTTGGAAAAAAGACACATCAAGATTTTTACGTTTGCATCAACCTAAACAAAAATGTAAACGTGTAGGTGGATTCACAATAAACATAACAAGGTCAGATTACAGAGATTACCGGTTTCACATATTTTGTCCAATATGACCAAGTCCTGAAAAAGGATTCCCTTTGACCCCTCAAAGAAAATGACAACCTCTCAAAACTGTAAATTTCCTCTTCAATATCAATCCACTCTTCAATTGTAGGTGTCTTGGGTTTTGACCACTTTCTGGTGATTGTCTTTTTGTTTGCTGCCAAAAACATAGCCAGCAGCTTTTTTGCTTCTAAAAGTCCAGTTGTCAAAAGAAACATCTCCCAAATACAGGGCTTCAAACTTTTTCTGTCAGTTTTAGAGCGTATTTGGGGAATTCATTTATATTGTCTTAGGAGACAATGAGGATATAACTGTCCTTTTGCCTTCTTTTCTGCACAGGTGTGATTTTTTATCAGAGGCAACTAAAAATTAACAGTGAAAACAAAGAAACACATCAACGAGTGACCTGAGTTGTCTCTCTAATAATAGAGTATTACCCCTGAAAAAGTGTGGTGGGTTTAAACCTCATTTCTGCATCTTACAGGTTTCCCCAGGAATTGAATGTGGGCAAGATCAGTGCAGAAGTCATGTGGAACATGTTTGCACAAGATATGAAGTACGCCATGGAGGGTAGGTTTCTGTTTCTGCTGTTTGGATTGTCAAAGTCAAAGTCCAGGAATGAGAGGGGTCATCAGTTTGTGTCTAATATGTGTGAATGAGAGACTCATAACGAGTGGTGAAGCAGGACCTCCCTCATCCCGTCTGTCTCATTTATATTCAGAGCATGAGAAAAACCGCCTGTGTAAGAGCGCCGATTACATGAACCTGCACTTCAAGGTGAAGTGGCTCTACAACGAATACTGCAAGGAGCTGACCACTTTCCAGAAGCATGTACCTGATTATCCAGCGTGAGTAACATATAGACATCAATAACATTCCTGTACCTCCCTTATTTACTGCAGAGCTACAGCGCCTTACAAGGTCTATGCTATTTTTTTTCCTCTGCAGCTGGTTTGAACCATTCGTTGTCATGTGGCTAGACGAGAACGAAGAGGTGTCCCGAGATTTTCTACATGGAGCCTTGGAAAGAGACAAAAAAGACGGGGTAAGACAGGGTTTCCAGGAGTGGTGCAAAGTACTATTAAACCCAGGCAGACAGCGGTGGCTTCATTTTAGCAGACCTTTGGATAAAATACTAAATATAGAAATAGAAATCGAATAGAATAGACTAAGAAAATACTTTATTTATCCCTGAGGGGAAATTCAGGAGGAGTCACAGCAGCAATTAAGAAAACCAAAGTAAGAAAGTGTATAGAAAGTGCAAAAAGGGCCATAAGAAAACAGATGCTGACAGCTTGTCCATCATTGTCCAATTCAGCCAGCCTCCACCTCCACAGGGTCCAGGGTCCAGTCTCTGTCTCCTGGATCCTGTCTGCTCACAGCAGGTGAAGCTCTTCCAAAGTGGCAGTGGTGTCTGATGTTAGCTCTGTTAACCATGTCTGTGAATAGCATGATGCTACTCTGACTTCTGGTATTCCCTGTTGCTGGGTTAGCATGGCTAGCTCGTCCATCTTATTTGAGATAGATCCCTCGTTCCCAATAACAATGGATGGAAGGACAGGTCCATGTTGTCACTTCTTAGCTCACACCTGAGAACCAGCATGTCGTCCTCACCTCCTCCTCACCTTGTGGGAAACATCAGGCCTTGCACCAATTAGCATTAACATGCTACAGACTGCTAACAGCTGAGTTCACATGTAAACAATGCAGCCATGGTTACATGTAGGATCTCCAGACAAACAAAGGAGAAAAAGGAGTAAAAATATCACTGACACAACCAGTTTGGTGTACAATGAACCAAACAAAGTAATGATCCAACCAAATGCAAAAATAACAGAAGGAGATGAAAAAAATAACAAGAAACAGATAAGGAAGAGAGAGCTGCTGTAACAGGCAGTCACAACAGGGCAGTGCCTAGCAACAATATGTAAATACAAAAATGTATCATTACTGTAAAAGATGTATTCAGCAAAACTTTGAAAAGTTTTGATTAAAAAAAAGAGGTCATGTGAAACCAAGTTTGACTAAAACTTAAGAATCCAATCATGCTGACACAACAAAGAAAAACTATTAGAGGGCTTTAATTTTACCTCAGACCTGCAGCAGTTCTTCCCCCTAAAAAATTCATTCATGGGCTCCTCATGTAAATTCAGGCATTACCACTCCTGACTCAGCATATTCCAGGCTGACAGGAGCAGGTTGAAAGCCTCAAGGCAATCAATAAAGACTCGATACCAAAGGCGAATGAAAAAAGAAACTTCACTGCAGAGAAGAGCAGATGCTAAACACACACATACCACACAGAAACTCATACGCTCAGTCTCTCTCACTCTTACATACACACACACACCAACACACAGACACACACCGAGGGTCGATACAAAGCAGCTGAAGATTCTCTCAGCTCATATGTCACAAGTCCTTTGGGTCCAATTACTGTCGCCAGAGGCAGCTCCTGCATCCTGGTGTCAGCGAAACAGCGGTTCCCACTTCCAGTCACATACTATAACACTGTTCACTAATGGCCGGACTGTTAATGAGGGACCTGCTCTCATTCATAACCCTTTTCTCGCCTCCTTTGCTCCCTTCAAGAAGAAACAGTTCGCAGATCTTTTAACTTATGGGGCTGAAGAGGAGGATGGTGTGAACTTCTCCACTGGGGGTTCCTTGGGGGCTTTCCAGCCAATCACTGTCAGTGTAAACCGTGCTCATGTCTCTGTGCTGCCTCTAACATTTTTTTCCTCTGGTTCTGTTCTTTTTCTTCACGTCCTCCAGTTCCAGGTCACGTCAGAGCACGCTTTGTTCTCCTGCTCTGTGGTGGACGTGTTCTCTCAGCTCAATCAGAGCTTTGAAATCATCCGCAAACTTGAGTGTCCGGATCCTCAGATAGTTGGAAACTACATGAAAAGATTCGCCAAGGTGACTTACCTTTTCAAGCTCTCACAAAATGTCTCAAGTATTTGCTAAAATGTGTTTCTCACTGAGCGTTCTTTTCTTCGCAGACTATCGGCAACGTCTTGCTGGCTTATGCTGACATTATTGCAAAGGAGTTTCCAAACCATGTCAAGAAGGAGAAAGTGGTAGGCGTTTGAGATGTTTGGCACAGCTTTGTACCCAGATGGAAATGTGAATCAGTGGAATACACAGCAGTGATGGATTTTATCGTGTAATTCAAGCTCGACCAGGTCTGGCTTTTAAGATGTATGCGGTGTGGTGTACGTGGTCAGGTTGATTAATTTCACCTCAATAAACCACTCTTCTGTGTAATAGTTGTCGCTCAGGTCACAGTGTCGCAAAGTGAATTAGGGGTTTGTAATTAGCTGAATGTGGTGTAAGTGGGCTGCTCTCCCGGAGAGACACGGAGCCCCCGGAGGAGGAGTAATTACTGAAAACTCCTGCTTCTCCTACCCAGCATCACTGAGAGTGTTTTCGCCAAAGAGGCAATAAAGAAAGTTCACAGGACTAACCTTGATTGATTGCAATGAAATACTGGGAGCAGATAGAGGCAGGAGAGAGGAGCGTCTGTGTGGGTGTGTGTGTGTAATGATTTGTCTCCCTCTGTAGCCGTGTATCATCATCAACAACATCCAGCAGCTCAGAGTTCAGCTGGAGAAGATGTTTGAGGCCATGGGAGGGAAAGATGTGAGTTCCATACATGCAGAAAAAGTTATTTCTGAAACTGTGCTGCTCTGCTCTCATATTCATCATGTCTGTCTTTCTCCAGCTCAACCTGGAGGCCAGCGATTTCCTCAAGGAGCTACAGAACAAACTCAACAACGTCATGGATGACCTCAGCCGTATTTTTGCCGTCAGGTAAATATGTTGATTTTATTGTTTTTGTGAACAAAGGGGGGGCTATGAAAGTTTGGGTTGAACGTCTGTTTCAACGGTGTTCTCTTTGTGCACTAATGTAGCTTCCAGCCCCAGATCGAGGACAACGTGAGACAAATGGGAGACATCTTAGCCCAGGTCAAAGGTCAGACTGTCCCAGCCAATGGCAGTGTGGTTCAGGAGGCTGACAACGTCCTGCAGCCCATCATGGACTTCTTGGACAGCAAGTAAGATAAAGAAGTGCCTGAAATTTCTCTCAGAAGTCAGCTCTGAATGTTTGCTTTGATTATTCAGTTATTCTTTAAAGGGGCTGTGAGGAGTCTGAAAGTGTTCTTTAAAAACTCTCCCTTCTAGATATATGCCTGATCCTAATCCACACTTTAAAATAAAATTATCAGCACCAACATTAGTAGTTACATGTCATTTTAAATTGCTACTTCTTAGCTTCCAGTTCAGGCTGACCAGGACCGGATTGATTGACAGCACGTCTAGGTCTCTTTGACAACACTACGTCGGCTGACAAAGTTTAGTAAAGAGAGGAGATTAAACACAGAGATCTGTGTTTTTCTCTGCTGAAAACAATTTCTGTGATTAATTTTTTGCTGATGGTGGACACAGGAGCCTACCTGTCAGACAGAAAAAGGACAGAAGAGCAGAAGAAAGATAAATGGGAGAGTGATACAGCCCGAGCTAAAGGCTAAAAAGGCTAAACTATGATAATGTTCATTCCAACCCACAGTCAGCAGTTATTCTGCAGTGGTCTGTTCAAACTAGAGAGTCTATCAATAAAATAAAGAGTGAGGTTACGTTAGCTCTGCTTGGTAGATGACTAGCAGGACATAGCTAACCAGGACTTACTAATGTTACACATTACAGACACGTCTTGGAGCACCGGGCTACCATCCACGCTGAATATAAACGGCTGCTAAAGGACTTACAAACTGACAGTGTTTACTTGTTGTCATGTTAGCCTACAGATACATGGGAGCACCAGCTGACAAGAGCACTATATGTAGCCGGCTACTACAACGTTTGCTTTATGTCACGTTTCAAACCGCAGCACTACTGATAAGTCTCATACCCCAGCGCGTTGTATCCAGTAAAAAGTTGACTTGAACAAAGAAAATTTGTTGTGATCCGATCTCCATTTCATTCCAAAGCAAACACAAGCCTCATTAAAAGTAATCATCTTTAACTGATTTATTTGATTTCTTGAGCTGTAAAGGGCTGCCTTTGCTGAGACATGATTGAATATTTTATTGGGTTTTCTTAAATTTTAGGCCAGTCAGCTTTAGGTTGAAAAGCTTTCAAGGTACCGTGTGTAGAAAAGAGGTGTTAGCTTTTGCGGGAGGTTGACTGAAAAAGCCAACAAGACACAGGGGGGATTCACTAAGAATTGCAAATTAATTGCTCCAACAATCCACTCCAGTTTACGACGCAATCCACAAAGCAAATTGTTGTGATTAGTCGAGCACAAAAACACCCACAGAGTTCTGCAGTTCATTTCAAGTTAGTGACTGAAAGTTATGCTGTGCGTCTTCACTCTGACAGCAGGAAGATTTATCTACATACATGACGATCTGAGCCGAGAGGGGAAGTCTTTATTATTTTATTGGGGGAGTCAATTTGGGACAGATGTGAGTTCTCAAACAACAGCTCGTTCAGATTAGGAAAACACTGCCCCAAACAGTTTTTCAGGATGAGGTTTGAACCAGACAGCCCAAGACTGATTTGGAATAGAATAGAATAGAATAGAATAGAATAGAAAATAATTTGTTTATCCCCAAGGGGAAATTCAGGAGGAGTCACAGCAGCAATCAAGAAAACAAAAGTAAGAAAGTGTATAGAAAGTGCAAAAAGGTCCATAAGAAAATAGATGATGACAGCTTGTCCATCATTGTCCAGTTCAGCCAGCCTCCACCTCCACAGGGTCCAGGACTGAGCTTCTTCAGCAGTCTGTTCAGTCTCTGCCTCCTGGATCCTGTCTGCTCACAGCAGGTGAAGCTCTCCCAATGTGGCAGTGGTGTCTGATGTTAGCTCTGTAAGCCATGTCTGTGAATACCATGATGCTACTCTGACTTCTGGTATTCCCTGTTGCTGGGTTAGCATGGCTAGCTCGTCCATCTTATTGGAGATAGATCTTACGTTCCCAATAACAATGGATGGAAGGACAGGTCCATGTAGTCAATTCTTAGCTCACACCTGAGAACCAGCATGTCGTCCTCACCTCCTTCTCCTCACCTTGTGGGAAACATCAGGCCTTGCACTAGTTATCATTGACATGCTACAGGCTGCTAACAGCTGAGTTCACGTGTGAACAATGTGGCCATGGTTCTTCAGACAAAGAAGGAGCAAAAATAGTAACAATATCACTTAAGACAAAATCAGTTTGGTGTCCACGACCAACAAATGAACCATACAAAGTAATGGCCCACTCCAAATGCTAAAATGATGAAAAAGAGATTAAAAAAATCACAAGAAACAGACAAGGAAGAGAGCTTCCTCAACAGGCAGCCACAACAGGGTGGTGCCTAGCCTGGAATCAGGCCCTCAGTACCAGCCCAAACTGAAAGGCCCATTTTGTATCCAAATCTGACAAGTTGACAGCCCAATTGAATCAGGTTGGATTAGTTACGCACGATTACTCAGAATCAGGGCTATGGCTAATTCATCTAACGAGGTGTGAGGTGTCCGTGGCCTGAACACTGCCAGCTCTTAGATTAACTTCACATATTTTTAAAACAGCATTTCCATGATGGGCTGCACAGAATCTCTTCAGAAATCACGTCTTGTGCAGTCTAAAGTAAAACCAAATCAGCAACATAATGATGAGTTGCTTTGACAAGTCCTCTACAAGGTGATTCAATCTTCTCTGTTTTGTAGAATCAAGATGACATTCAGACAACAGTAATTATTATCACAAAAAGTTACTTCCTTACACACTTGAAGGACAAAGGGGAAGATTTATCACCCCAAGGCTTCACATTAATAACCTCAAACTTGAGGAAAAAGCCAAAAGTTCCTATAGAGACATGTTTTCCTCTCCTGGGACACAGCAGGAACATTACAATGTAACATCGTCAACCCCACTTTTCCCAGAAGGATTTAGAGGTCATGAAACTCATCACAGATGTTGAACTGTAATAGAAAACACACCACGTTCCCTTCAGTCAGCTGATCCTTTAAATCAAACTCAGTCAGCTTTTAGTTTCAGTCACCTTACAGGCACGCACAAGCTGTTGATAAAATGAGTGACCTAAATGTGTGTTTTAGAGCTTTCTCTGCGTCTCTGAGTGGAAGAAATGTGTGGTTTTGTCTTTCAGCCTCTCCCTGTTTGCTAAGATCTGTGAGAAGACGGTTTTGAAGAGAGTGCTGAAGGAGCTGTGGAAACTCGTCATGAACACCATGGAAAAAACCATCGTGCTCCCAACACTTACTGACCAGACGGTAAGTAACCAAAGAGATTTTCTCACTCTGTTTTCTTCATCCTTTTCCTTCTTCTCTGCTTCTGAGCTTCAGTGATTTTCATTGCTGTTTCATTGTGTTTGAACATTAACCCATCAATTCTACCATTACCCCATCCTCTCTGCCTTTCTCTCCTTCTTTCTTAGGTTATTGTAAGTATCTGTGTTTGAGTGCAGTGTCTGTGAGCATGAAGAAACACTTCATTAACAAGAGATTTATTTATCTACACCCTCTGTAGTCTTTGTCACCTGTTTGGTCTCCTCTGTGGGTTTCAATGGCGTCACAGTGCATCAGATAGAAACATAAAACTGACAGTACACCAAAGCACTAAAACTGTTTTTCCAAACCTGGAAACCTTTTTACCCTCACTCATTAAACTGAGTTCATGTCTCTGTAGTTAACTGTCCTCATCAAACCTCCTGAACTCACCTCTCACTCTGCAAACCTTCCTCTGTAGCTTCCTTCTTACACACCACTGTTTTCTCTCTGTCGGTTTCCCCTCTCTGTACTCATGTGTCCGTTTGTCTCTCTCTGTGACAGGGCACGCAGATGATCTTCAACGCTGCCAAGGAGCTGGGCCAGTTGTCCAAGCTTAAGGTGAAAAAAGACAGAAGAGGAAAAATAGATTTCCAGGCACACGGGAACGTTTGTGGTGAAGACTGACACCTTTGTTTGGTTTGATTTGTTCGACAGGAGCACATGGGGAGAGAGGAGGCCAAAGCTCTGACGCCTAAGCAGTGTGCTGTCATAGAGCTGGCACTGGACACTATTAAGGTATGGGTCAAACTTTCATTTGTAGCACAGCTCGTGATTAGAGCTCCCAGCTTTGGAGGGGAAAAGGGAGCAATTTGAAAACTGTTTGTTTTGATGAATGCTAAATGTTGGATCATTAAGAAGTAAAGAGTGAGTTACAGAAGGAACAACTACAAAGGGTAGTAGTAGTTTCTCAAACCATCTCATAAACATAACTGAAAAGGAATCAAACATAGAATTGGAAAACTCATTTTGTGAACAAAAGTTAGAGGTAACCGCCAACTCGCTAAACAAAACTGATCAAATCATACGAGCAGGGGCGGATTCATGCACAGGCTCACCTAGGTCACAGCCTAGGGGCCCCACCTGTGCAGGGGCCCTAGACTCCAGAGGCTTGATTTGTATCCTGTATGATCCCCGTCTGATTCTCTCTCAGCTCTTCAAAACAAGGAGAAACATTTATCATTATTTATTCAATTTAGACATTTCAATTATGTTTACTTTATTAACTACTCTTTAATCAAAGAAAAAACATATCATTCGCATTTTTATATTGCCTGTTTATTGTCAATGTATTGTACTGTTTAATGTAGTGCATGTATTTTCTTTTAATCAGATTTTTAAAAATTAGTTCTCCGTTTTCTTGTGTTGATTGTGTTTACTGCGAACAAAAAAATATTTATATTTTATAAATTATAATTACAAATACTTATACTATTATCAAGAGTTCTGTTGTTAGTCTGTGGTAAGTCACCTGTTGGGCTTGTTTCCTTAGAGCTGGTTGCTTATTTCTATCCTGAGATCTGGCAGCGTTGCCTGGAGTGTGTTCCTGTGGCATAGCATGAACTATAAGAGGGGGGCGCACAAAAAGAATAGCCCAGGGGCCCATGACCACCTTAATCCTCCTGTGCATACAAGTGTGACAGCAATCCTAAACCCTGAGTGACTCACACAGTGATCCATATGTAAGACCCTGGTCCAGTCCAGGGGTGACAACTAGTGCCTCAGAAATCACACAAATTCATTTTAGGTGCCACACATCTGGTTATCAAAAATAAATCTGTCTGAGGAACAGAAGTGCATCCCAAACAATGTCAGTCCTGACTCCTCTGACTGCTGTGGTCATCTTGATCATGAACCAATAAGGGCCTTTGTCTGACAGCGGAGGCAGGTCAGAACATCCGCTCATCCAGCCACAGAAAACACCAACCACAATCACTTCCATAATATTTTGAGAAACTTACCAAATGCTGCAAGTATTCTACTTATGCTGAGCTACAGTAAGATAAGAGGATTCCATCTTTTCACAATGTTGGGTCTTTTTTTTGACTCAACAATATTTTTATTAATTTTTATACAGAGTAATACAGTAGAGTCTGCTCTCGGATTGAGTGAAATATACAGAAATGGATCAGCAACCTCCTGGCTCATTACCTTAAATCCCTTTCTTCCACTGGATGTTGCTTTCACTGTGCTGAATGCTCAAATTCTGGAGTTAAAGGACAAGTAAATGCTGGAATTTGGGTTTTATAGACCCTGAAATAAAGAGACTGGCATGGAGAAATCAAAGTAATTAAAAGACAATGAAATTAAATAATGTACTGTGAGTTTGGAAAAATACAAAAGTAAACAAGTAACAGAAAAGTGAAAATGTACAGGAGAAAGGCAATAATGATTCAAACTATATAACTATAATTTATCATTAATGTATATCCAAAAAGAAGAAAAGACTTGAAGAGGAGTGCTGATTCAGATTGATGGGAGAGTATTGTTCATCGTATACTGTTAGAGATGCCTTGAGACAAAAGGTGTGTGGTTTTGCGCTGCACAAATAAAGACTCAGATCAGACTTTTTGAAGTGATTTAGCCTTTGGATTTCAGCAGAAATCTGAGCAAGTGTTAAATTTTTCCTACTTTTGGGATTATATATGTATATATATATATATATATATATATATATATATATATATATATATATATATATATATATATATATATATATATATATATATATATATATATATATATATATATATAGTTAGACTCAGTGTGAGCCACATACACCTGACAAGACCAGAAAATGTCTCAGCAAGAATTGCTTGAGTGATGAAAAGTAATCTGCCAAAAGGGTAAGATTTTTTTTGCTCGAAAAAAGACACAAAACTTGCTTGGATTTCAGATTTTGCAGTGAGTGTGTCTGGTTTTTCATGGTCCAATCACCTCAGTCATGATGAAGATGTATTTGATTGAGCCTCAAAGGTCAATCTCAAAAACATGACCAGCATTCTGCAGTTTAACAGCAACAGTAAGCTGGCTAAATTCTATGTTAGAGTTTTTAAAAAAACATGACTTGATGATCCTCAGCTCCATAATGTAGCTAAGCCTGGTAAATGATGTTTGTATTGTGTTGTATTTACTGCTTCTGATGTCGATGTTCTGCCCAGTCAATGTGGAATCAATAGGATACTCAAAGAATTATGAAATAATGTACATTTCAACACTCAGAGCTGTTTTTGTTCCACTCTGTCCTTCACACACCCACAACATGTCACGTCTCATCTGTTTCACAGCAATATTTCCACGCTGGAGGTGTGGGCCTGAAGAAAACCTTCTTGGAGAAGAGTCCAGACCTGCAGTCTCTGCGCTACGCCTTGTCTCTGTACACGCAGGCTACAGACAAACTGATCAGGAAGTTTGTCCTCTCACAGCACGCTCAGGGTACAGCTTAAGATAGCACACACACACACACACACACACACACACACACACACACACACACACACACACACACACACACACACACACACACATTGTTTCACAGCAGGATCAAACAGTTTCTCACAAAAAGGCTTTTGGTTCCTCTCAAAGAGCTCTCCTGCTTATTCTTACTGTGACTGAAGCTTATGGAATTAAACAGGATTATAGGATTAAATAGAATAACTTGCTTACAGTGGAGGAAGAAAATGTTTAATTCATTGCTTCACTGAGTTACAGTAGCAATGCAGGGGAAAGTGAAATTTCTATTTGCACTGCAGTTTTAGCTTCATATTGTTTCAAACTAAAAAGAAATCTTTTAAAGAGTTCAGAGAACTTTCTGTTCCACATGTTAACCTCTCCTCTCCTCTCCTTTCCTCTCCTCTCCTCTCCTCTCCTCTCCTCTCCTCTCCTCTCCTCTCCTCTCCTCTCCTCTCCTCTCCTCTCCTCTCCTCTCCTCTCCTCTCCTCCCCTCTCCTGATGCCGACTGTCTTCTGTCTCCCCTCAGTCCATGGAGGGAAAGGGATCAGGTACACAGCCAATGAAGACACACCACCAGAGAAACGTAAGTCCGCTAATATCAGTGTGTTCCTCTGAGCAACACACAGACGTCTGTGTGATCAAACTGTCATGAGCCAAAGATGACCAGACTGTGAGCGGTGAACGCTCAACTTCTTTTCTACTTTATTTCTCATCAGCTCTTGTTTTTTATTGGATGCTTGGGAGAAAACCCAACTCATAAATGAGACTACTTCCCATAGATAAAGCTTGTGAACGAGTTAAAGTGAACGTTGAGGCGACTGGTGTCCAAAACAGTGGTCATGTGGACACAAATGGAGAGAAAAGCAGTGATCAGAAATGGGAAAGTCTTTTTTAGAAACTTATGTTTCAGTTTGGATTCTGCCCATTTCTGTTTTTCTTTTTTTCAGCAGCATAAACAGAGCGCTCAGAACAAATTACAAGCTATTGCTACATTACAGTTTGCCATTTGTCAGCATGAGAGCTGGCACAGAAGCTGCTTACCCGGCCAAGTCCTGCTCATTTGGTCATCACAGGGAACCTGTATGCGTGTGTGTGTGTGTGTGTGTGTGTGTGTGTGTGTGTGTGTGTGTGTGTGTGTGTGTGTGTGTGTGTGTGTGTGTGTGTGTGTGTGTGTGTGTGTGTATATTTTTAAATATAGTCACACTCAGCTGATGCATCATGCCTGCACACACTCACTTCCTCTTTATCTATGTCTTTGTAGCATCAGGAGTGGATTCAGTCGGCGAGGTGGTCATGTGCGTGGACATTTTACCTCAGCCGAATGGGGAGCACAAGATCAGTGTGAAAGGTGGGAGAAGCAGAGCAGGATGAAATCTGTTTTTGTTGCTTTTAAGGTTTCTTTTTTTAACATGCACTGTTTCATCCCTCAGTGGTAGCTGCTAATGACCTGAAGTGGAAGGCTCAGGGCTTCAGGCCCTTCGTTGAGGTCTACATCATCGGTCCTCACCTCAGTGACAAAAAGAGAAAGTTTGCCACCAAGTCCAAGAACAACAGCTGGTCCCCGAAGTTTAATGAGAGCTTCCAGTAGTGAGTATCTGCTGATCCTGGGGGATTTAATCATATCATGGGTGCATTTTACTTTAACTTTCACCTCTGGAGCCTCGCTGGGCATTCATGACACACATCAACCAATCAGCTTCATTAAAGACGAAGAAGAAGAAGCAGAGGCAATGTTCATCAACAGTTTCTACAGGCTTAAGTCACCATTTTGTGTTAAAACTGTAAGAATTGAAGACATAAAATTGAAATGTGCCAAATGTGCATCGCTATGTTTTCATAGAGCAGGATCAGGGGTTATGCTTTGTCCCAGATGTTATAAAAAACTTTAGTGAGGACCACCCCCATGTCAATTATTTGCATGTAATAAGTTATATTTCGCAGTAGGGCTCTGTGCTGAGAGCCTTCCACATACCTATTGAGGAATTATTTGTTTATCAACGACGCCGGATGCACGCAACTAGGATGCAGAAGCAGTGCGGAGCATGATGGCTTGTCAACTGACGTGGAGGAGTTAACCACCAAAAAACGCATTTTTAAACTAAATATCATCACTTATATGGATGGTAAACAGCTTCCAGGTTTGTGAAATAGCAGTGAGTGGACAGAAGAGATCAGCAAGTGGACAGATATTAGGTGGACAGACGTTTCTGGCGTGTACCCAGAGAGTAATTTAAACACACAACTCTCACCTGATGCTCATGACTGCATTATCCGTGGACACTTACCAGACTGTGACAGACCAGGATGCAAACATGTGTCAATAAATTAGAAACCCTCCCAAACTTAAAGAAAGCACATAGACTGCTGAGTCTGAGACCCGTTCATAATAAAATAATTAAAAAACTACATCCAGAGTTAATTATTTACCTGCAGACGTCACTGGTGTTTCAGCGTAAAGTGTGACCGTGTTAACTGGTGACTCTCGGCCATTAATTACTGATACTGTTGGCTGAGAGTCACCAGTTAGCATGGTCGCTATTAACTCCAAAACACTGGTTGCTCTGTGACGGTCAAAACTTGATAGACGTTGGCTCTGTTGTATAGTATCGTTTCTAAAAACTGACCATAGAACAACTGTGCATTTTTATGCTGACAGCAGGCTGAATTTAGTGTTTACAAAAATGCTAACTGGTCTGAATGAATGGAGCTGAACACTTCTTCTGCAGTCAAGATGCATGTGCATCTTTATGACGACGTAGACTGATAATCCCTTTATATGGGATGCCACAGCCTGAGGTGCCTGACATGTGCTAAATAGCTTCAGCTATTGGATGGCTAATTACTCCTCCATCTTTGTACGAGATGATTAAGAAAAAAAAAGTTTCATACAAAGTGTTTTACTATAATTTGACGTTCTGAACTCTTGTTTCATTTTGAGTTTTATATTTTCACTCTGTAAACCCTCTTTTGTAACTTTACATCATTTAAACTCCTTTCATCATCCTGAGCCTGGGGTCTGCAAACACCCTCTGTTCAGCCTCATCCAGGTCCCCATCCCTACATGCTCAAGCTTACCAACAGATTGGAACGTTTACCCATGTTTACCAAGAATATTTAATATTGTAACTACATGTGTGGGTCTTGTTTGAGTGCTGAGACCCTCTGATTTCTGGCTTGTGAAAACATGACTGATTGTGTCTTGTTTTCCAGCTCGTTGGGCACTGAGGTGGGTCCAGAGAGCTACGAGCTGCAGGTGTGTGTGAAGGACTACTGCTTTGCCCGAGAGGACCGCACTGTGGGCATGGGCCTGCTGCAAGTAAAGGACATCGTCAATAAAGGCAGCGTCACCTGCTGGATGCCGCTGGGCCGACGCGTCCACATGGACGAGACAGGCCTGACGGTGCTGCGCATCCTCTCCCAGCGCAACAATGACGACGTGGCCAAAGAGTTCGTCAAACTCAAGTCGGACCAGCGCTCAGCGGAGGAGGGCCGCAGCTGAGATGGGGAGCACAAGTGTGCACAACCCCCCCATAGACATAGTATTATGCACACATATAACACACACTCACCCACATAGAAGTGCAATACACAAGCACACACACACGAAATGCTCTGTTGTACATATATACCTGCATACATTATGAAACATTCACATCGCAATGTTATCAATGCAAACACAGAGGACCATATTTATAAAAACACACCGTTCATTTAACAGATTTCACACCCACAGTTTAGGATTAGCTTCACTTGACTTCAGCAGCACTTCTCAATCCCTCACTTTACCTTACCGAGGACACATCTCACCTTTTGTATGCTGTAAATTTAAAGTTATAGAGTTAAAAAAAAAAAAGAAAACCATGTGAATAGATTGAGAACGACCACTTTGCACTTTTGCTTCTCTGTGTCTTCAGCAGAGCAGCTCTTGCCGAGCTCTGCTCCGTCCGTCTGTCTTTTGTCCGCTTTGCCTGCCCGATTGTGAGTCGTTCTTCCAGTCTGCCATCCTTTCTCCCCCACCGTCTCTCTCCTCACCCCTGTCATTTGCTCTGCGTAGTCTTCCTGAGGTGTGACGTGTCATGTAAGCTGGAGTGCAGGCACACATCCAAGATCAGCTTTCTGCCCAAAAAATCCAAATGGAGAAAAATCAACACAAAACAACACTGACCTTAGCTCAGCGTCCAGGGGCAACGTCAGCGCGAATGTGTCCTGTAACGTACAAACACCCTGCATGTTGACCCCAGGATCACTGTGATTTACTTTCCTGCCCCTTCGCCACAAAAAGATGGGTGCCTCTGATGTTTTCCTGTGTGAGCATGGTGCATATATAACAAGGTTTTATAATCCTGACCTGACAAACTTCGATCATCGTGGAGAAACGCACTGACAGGAGAAAGCTGAGCCTGTTGTCATCTGATAACAGCAAAATTAAAGGCTGTTGTGTGCTTCCTTTTCTTTTCTCTTCTTTGCTTAACATCACAACAAAAAAAATGGAGCAATACCCAAGAGTCTGACACATCCACACACCCCTCGAGTGCACACAACTCTAAAAAGGGCTACAGGATGAGTGGACTGGGATTTCATACCACACACTCACACACATGCTCTCCTTGCTTCTGTTAGCCACCATGTTCCCCCCTCTCGCTGCACACACTCCTTCATGAGATCTCTCACAAACGACACTGTGGAGGAACTCTAAATGATCCACAGGACACCAGAAGGACACTTGATGCTGACCGACGTGATCAAACTCAACTCTTAAAGGCAATAGTTTGAACGTTCACAGAACCTTGTGGTTCACATGAAGGACAAACCTCTCCATGAACACTGCTGTGTCTTTTGTTAATGTGTGTGTGTGCATGAGTGTGTGTGTGTGGGCTGAATGTCACACCGGCACAATGGGCTGGGAGATTGTGAGCAATATATTGTACCTACATACCCAAAACGTACAGCGCTGTCGATGTACCTACAGCACCAACTGCAATATCTGCATGGAGGAATGGGAAGCTTATGATTCTTTGTGATATTTATTTATGGACTCATAAAATCCCCATTCCTGTACAGAGTGTGTGTAAGCTGTTTCTCACGTGTTTTGGGTAACAGAGAAATCCTATTTGCCTTTTCAGTAGGACCAAATTTGCATGAAGCAGATTTTGAGTATGTTTTTTTTTTTTGAGAGATAAAAAGCCATCAGAGTCACCGCCAAGCTTTTACGTTGTTCATGTTTTACTCTTTCGTCCTGTCATGAGGGTTAAGTGAAACTTTTCTTCTCCGTCACAGTCTCGTGGTGTGTTGGTGATGCTCACTATCGGTGACAGCCGGTAAAAGGCTGCAGTGTGTTTTTCCTGTCACTGAGTGGAGCTGCACCAGACGTCCCTGCTGGCCTGTCACATGCTGTCTTTGCTAAATGCTGTTCGATCCTGCCAAAAACAAAGCTTTAAATGTTAATCGTCGGCTGCCGCGCTGTTCTATGTCAAAGGAAGAGTCGAATGACACTGCCTCATCATGAGTCAATCATCTGTTTTGGTTGCACTGCTCCTTTAAAATGAACTTTTTTCCATTACATTGGACAGTGAGCGCAGGTTCATTCTGTGTGTGTCGTCTTGAGTGATCCCAGGTCTCAAGAATCAGTTTTACACGTCAAGGTTGGAGCTGAGAAAGCAAAATCCAGTTTGGGCTCGTTGGTTGCCTGCTTCACACTTGAATGCGCACACACTCAAACACTCACACACACACACTCACACATCTACACAGGTCTTTGCTCAAGCACAAAGGGCACATGTAAGAAGACACACATGCATGCATGCACGGCGACACAACTCTGCGGAGACCAATGACGCCCACCCCTGTGAATAGACTCACCTAACAATTGCATGATGGGAAAACTTAATCGTGCCAGCACGTGTCTCTTCGATGTTCTTCGGCTTTTTATTTTCCCTTGTTTTTCGATTTCCAAAGCTATGTGACGATGAGTCATCAATGTTTTTTTAAGGCTTGTGAATACGTCATCTGTAACCAATATGAATGTAGTGTGAACACAGAACTCGCATGAGAGAATTATTTTCTACAGAGGATGTTTCTAATTTGTTTCTTATCATTATTGATTGTTCTTAAATGAGGATGAAGAGAAACTGGAATGCAGCCTGATTGTGATCTGCTTCCTATTAAAAGGACATTTGTGTCACAATCTAAACGTCTGCCTTATTATTCCTCTTGTGGTTGAAGGAAAAAAAACTTTGAATCCTCGCGCTGATGGATTAAGGTCTGAACCAGACAAGTGTTTCACCAGATGCTGTTCCCTCTCACATGGAAACAACAGGGTTTTTTTATTGCTTCAAATCTTCAGCTGGAACAACCAGCTTCCACTTCAGTGAGCACTCACTCTGCTTGGCTGTGACCTTTGACCCCTGTGAGGAGGGAGAGGGGGAGAATCACACACCACCACTTTGCACAAGTTGAACCAGATGTTTGAGCTCCTTGTCCACGCCCTGAAGTGGAAACAAAAGGCTGTTTCAGTAAAATGAAAAGTCAGCAGGAACGTTTTCCTTTTAACATCTGCAAACATATTAAAACCTACAAAAATCATCCTGAGGTTTTTTTTTCTGCTACACTGTGCTGAAGACTGAAGGAGCCAAACTGAGGGACAAACTTCACAAAACGCTGCAGTAGATTCAGCTCTTTACGTTGCTCCTGTGACAATTTACTCACCAGTTCCATGTTTACCATCAAAAGCCAGCCTTAGGAAAATAAAGTCAACTATACAACTGAGAATGCCATGTGTGGCCAAACAGAATGCCCCTTATTTTTCTCTGTTTCTTTTAGTTTACGCACCAAAAATAGATACTTTTGTTGAAGATTATTTTTTGGCTTTAAATCATAGGACAGCTAATGAGTAGAGTTTGGGTAAACATGCATCAGGGGGCTGCGCCTGGAAGTCACACACCTTATACTTTAATCCAGGGGTCACCAACACAGTGTCCACGGGCACCTGGGCACCCGCAAGAACCACTTAAGGTTTTCTGTGAGGCATGTTCCCAAAAACATTACTAGTCACAGTGAGGCTCCTTCTAGGAATTTAAATGTGTTTCTAACCATCATTGTTTTATAAATCGTTATTACCTCCACCAAGGAGGTTATGTTTTGGGGAGAGTTTGTCTGTTAACAACATAATTAAAAAGTAATGAATGGATCTTGATGAAATTCCCAGGAAATGTTCAAAATGGGATAAGGAAGACGTGATTTAATTTTGGAGGTGATCTGGATCACCGTCTGGATCCAGGATATTTTTTTAAAAGATTCCTTATCATTGTGAGATAGGGCTGTTTTCACCATATGTGTAAAGAACTACAGGATAATTGGTTGGATTGCAATTTTTTTAGGAAGTTTATATCAGAGAAGTTGCCCTTCACCACTCATTTCCTTTGAGGTAACTCTTGGTTTCAAAAAGGTTGGTGACCCCTGCTTTAATCAAGTTACTCTGATACCTACAACCTGAATTTGAAGTTCCTATTTTCTATTAACTAAATAAACAAAAAGTTGCTCTTTTTCTGGTTTTGTGCCAATGTACTGTTAAACATCAGAAAATTAATTTGTTCCTGTACTCTATAAAAGCAGCTGTCTCAAAAACTTGATTTATAAAAGCACACGATGCCAAACAGCTTCTTTTTGATCGAGCACTCTAAAGCTGTTTTGTAAAATATATTCCAGCATTATTTCCAGTAAATACTACATTTCTTTGAAAACCCAAACCAAATCTGTATTGTTGCTGAATTCAGGTTTCTCCTGGTACAGTCTGACTGTCCTCAAACATCAAGCACACGTCTGCACTGTTACACAACACTGCATATCATTACCTGCTGCAGGTGAGCCCGTGCTGCCACCATGTGGCAAAGGCACAGCTGCTTCCCACTCCAGAGAAATAAAGACAACACACAATTTCTTATTTTACAGTAAAAAAATGAAACCAAAAACAAGACTTTATTAAAGAAGCATAAAAAATAAAACTCTTGATACATTTCTTATAACCGTCAAGTCAGCTCAAATTATATGATTATACAATTTTCCCGGCTCACGGTTAAAAGGTCCATAAACTTTCAAATAAAATATATTTCAATTTTAAAATTTCTTCAATAATTTTCTCATTTTGTTATAAATTGCCTATATGTAGTACACAGGAAACAAAGAAAATAAAAAATGGAAAACAAAAATAAATTTGAAGTAATAAAAAGGGTCACATTATTGTCTGGGATATTTAGGTAAGCAAATAAATTGTAAAAAATAAAATGTGTAAAAAGTTTTTTTTTATCTTAAAAATTATTAGCTAATGCCAGGTGGCTTGAAGACATGCAGATGGTTAACTTACAAATAATGATACATGTTCTTTAGAAACTACACTTATCTTCAATTAGGTCATTTTGCTTTGAAAACAAGATCCCAATGATTGTATTCAGGGTATTTACACGCTCAGGTCAGGCCTGAAACCTACTTTACTGACATTTTACATTTTGGTTCTGCATACAAAAGAATTAAAGCAAAAAATTGGAGAGCAGAGGCTGAGAGGTGTCTGTCACCCCTTACTGGCGTGGCTCTCTTTGCATCCCCCCCTCAAATCACAAAAAAAAGGTCAGAGGTCACTGGCTAGCATGCCTCAGGAAACCCTGTTTTCAAACATTTAGGAAGGAAATGGGGGAGGGGGAGAGGTTTGGCTAAAAAAAATAATAATATTAAAAAATTCAGCAGTCAATCTGAAAAAACTTGTACCTTTAGAACAATTAAACTACTGTACAATAAACCCCAACATTCTCTCATTGGCCAGAAACATCTGAGTGCAACACACAAGTCTACATTAGACCCGATCTGGCATTTACAACACATTTTATCCCTTGAACACTTGGACAGCTTGAAGAAGGGCTTTTTTTCAAGATTGGCCTCAGCAGACTCGCACAACAGTCACCCCTGACCTGTCCATTCACACACATTCGCAGCCCTGCGTCTGTTCCCGAGTGCGCACAAGACAAAATGTAACATTGACCAGCCTGACGAGGGGACGGGCCGCTGTGTTTGGACCAGAATGTGAACAGGGTTGTCAGATCTGCTGTAAGAGAATCCAGAAAGGCCCCCTCCCCACTGCTTTGTTCTTGAGCTGTGTTTCAGCAGGGAGTTGCACCAAAGCACCATGGGATAGCCTTTATAAAGACTACCGGTTAAGCTCCTGGGCAGATTTTTTTTATTCCTACACATTTGGACACATGAACTAGTGCACTGCTGTGCTCAACCAGGACAGCGACTTATTAGATTCCTCTGTGGAGCTGCTGTCACATAATAAGCAAACAAACAGTCGGACAGCAAATAAACGTTAAACTGGCTGGAGCACCAAAGCACAGCAGCAACTGCCCATTTTCAACTATTTACTCAAGTAGAGTTACCCTTTTTTCCTTGATATTAAAACCCTACAACCCATCCTGACACACTGCAAAACAACAGACAGGATCAGAGAGTGATGACTGTAGGGACTTTTAAAAGAAAAAACACTAAAAACAAAGAGCAAAAACATTCTGCAGCTGCTGGGATTTGAACACAAAAAGTGTCTGGAAGCCCTGGATGACCTAGCTACTAGCTGCCATAAAGGATAAGTTGATTCTACCTACATGTGTGAGCCTGAAGAATGTGGTCATGTGTCTGTGCGGTCAGAGGAAGCCCTTTGAGAATTACGTGTGTCGCTTTAATTCTGTTGTCATGGCTTTTCTCATTCTATGAGCTGATTTCCATGCATGTTCGAAAGGGGCCGCTAACAGCAACCGTGTCCCACCACGCCGCCGGAGTCATACATACAGTCTAAACACTACTGGCGGCAGTTACTGCAAACTCACACTGAATTTAAAAACACAAACACTAAACAGGATGGAACCGCCTCACTTAGAGTAACACTAGGAAACAGAACAAATCTCAAACAACTAACCATGTAGTGCACCACATTAAGCCAGGGCCACAGCGCCGTGTGTGTGTGTGTGTGTGTGTGTGTGTGTGTGTGTGTGTGTGTGTGTGTGTGTGTGTGTGTGTGTGTGTGTGTGTGTGTGTGTGTGTGTGTGTGTGTGTGTGTGTGTGTGTGTGTGTGTGTGTGTCTACTGAGAGAGTGCCTAACAGCTTCGCTGTGAAAATGGGGTGGAAGACCAAAACTACCAAAACACAAACAGTAAGAGCTGTTTCTTTTTTTCTTTCCTTTTTAAAGGGGCTGGGAGTTACAGTGCATGAAAAAGAAAAGGTTCAAATCAAGCCCCTAGTTATTACATGGAGTGACTGCCCTCCTTAAACCTCATCAGACAAAAGCATTCACGAGTGACATCAGAAAAGCCCTGTCTTATTCTGGGATTCAAAACCTGTTCGTGGGCCCCACAGTGAGCAGGCAGAGTAAAAAACAAGAATCGAGCCGATCTGAGTGTAACAGGCGGAGGATGTGAGAGGAGTGCATCCCGGCGTTTGATGGATCAGAGCATCCACTTCCTGTAAGACTGTGTGAGTGAAAGAGAGGAAACCAGATCTTAATGGCGCTGATGTAACACAGCATGAGTGGGCATTATTCACATACACACACGCACACGAAACAGAGAGAAGGATGTAAAGGGATTGTCAGGCAGCCCAAACATACAGAGAACTGACCTCAGACAGCAACACTCCTCACATTTCTCACTTATTAAAGGAGAAGTCATGTGAATCGATGCAGCATCCACATTCCAAATGTGGGGCAGACTCATCTACTTATTACTGGATTTGTTCAGGAAATAATACATGCCTATTAATAGCATTCATTTGGCATTGCTGATGGCTAACTGTCTTGAATGAAAAGACAAACGGGAGTTGATCTTAAAGGAGGTCCCCTGGGTGTTATGTTCTGCTAGGTGCCCGACTATGTGCCCAACCTTTAATAAAAAAGTCCCAAGCGTACAGAAAAATAGGCGTCCCCCGCCCCCCGCCGCTTCATGTCACAAACAACAGCATGAGTGAAAGAGCGGGAGGGAGAGGTGGGAGTGGGGGGATTTGTCGGAACAGTTTGTGTCCTATCCAGAACATTAAAATAAGGGAGTAGAAAAGTGCAGGCCTCATTGACAGCTTCATCGAAAAATATCTGTTAAGTACAAAAGTGTCAAAAGGAAAGGCTGTGAGAGAGAAAAGCAGGCAAAGATCTGAAGAAGCTCGAATGGAGAAATGTTGAGACGGACCTGTCGGCAGCGCGAGCCACTGCAGGTCGAAATGAAGGCCTGAAGAGAGATAAGACACTAGTTTCCTTCCAAAAGTTCACCACCAACACCGTCTGAGCCCAAAGTGTCTGCAGACGCTTTCCACCACCTCCGGAAATAAGTCATTGTACTTATTACTGTTATTATTAACTGACAGTTATTGGAAATAAATCAACATCCTTATAGTATCATCATCTCTATTAATGCATTTATTATGGTCCATCGTGTGTGTGTGTGATAGTTATTAGTGTGAATCCTTCCATCGCCTCTGCCTGGTGGTGGCTGGTGCCCCCCCCCAAGTTTTCTTCCAGCCCCCCTCCTGCTGGGGCATTAGGAGAAGATGCGGATGCACTGTGTGGTGGGGGTGTGGCAGACGGGGCACTCGGGCTCAGCTGACTGACAGATTTGCCCGGCGCACTCCATGCAGAACAGGTTGTGGCCACAGGGCACCAGGGCCGCTGTCACCTCGCTCTCGAAACAGACGAAGCAGTCCCTGTTGATCCCCGGGCTGACGCCCACCAGGCCAGCCACCCCGGGGCCTCCAGAGCTGCTTTTGAGTCGACTCAGCATCCCCGAGCTCAGGCCCACACCACTGCTGCCTCCCTCGGAGTCAGTGGGTGAGCCCCCGGGCAGGGAGGACGCCGAGCAGGAGGAGTAACCGGTGGATGAGCCACCTGAGCTGGAGCTGGACGCTCCAGAGAAGGAGCCGCCGCCAGCACTGCTGGACTGAAGCCAGGAGAGAGTGCTGAGGGGGTCACTCTGGGCACGGCGAGCTAAGGGGTGATCCATGGGGCCCACGCCTGCATCCTGAGGCAGAGTTGGAGACAATCGTGGAGTTATGGCACCGCCACTGAGGCCGCTGCTATTGCGGCGTAAAGGCTGCTGCGGCTGCTGCTGAGATGAGCCCGACCCCTTACTGCCAGCTCCACCGTTGACGAAAGGCGCCCAGATGTTGGAGGCGGTAAACTCAAAACCAAGTTCATCTGAGGAAGCGAGCCCTGGAGTGGAGTCGCCCCCAAAAGTGAATCCTCCTCCAGCACTGCTGGAGCCTGTGCTAAAGGGGCTGGTGGGACTGCCTCCTTCGTTGGCCTTGCGGGTGTTGCTGTAGCTGTCTGAGCTCATCCCACCATTGTGCGTGTGGTAGCCGACTGATGAGGACATCTTCCTGCTGGAGGAGTGATGCATGGACATGGAGAGAGCAGGTGGGGGAGAGGGTGGAGGAGGAGGTGGGGCAGAGTGATGGCCAGTGGCTCTTGACCACAGAGATGCTCCCAAGCCTCCACTCAGGGCGCCGAGGCCTTCGAGACTGACGTCGGTGCCGTTTGTGTGAAAGTCGTTGTCTCCCTGCAGGTCCACAAAGGTTCCAGTTCTCAGCGTGATGTGGGTCTCGATCTCCTCCCTCGCCCTGTCAACGTTCTCGGGCATGCCAGTCACCTCAAAAACTGGGTCCTTCTCTCGACTGGGGGTCACGATGTAGGTGTGAGTCTGCTGCTGGATGCGTTTGATGGTTGCTCCTTTTGGGCCGACAACTAAACCCACCACTCTGTAGGGCACCCGCACCTGGACCGGAGAGGAGAGAAGCGTATTTACATCGGGTCTGAATTCCATTTTCTATCTTCAGTAATAGAGACACATTCTCAAAACATCTGGTTGGTTTTTTTTTTCTTCTGTGGTGAAAACAAACACACTGAAGATTTTCTCTACCTGTATGGTGGTCTGTCCAGGTAAATGAGGAGGCCCGGGAAGAGAGCCGCCTCCTCCTCCAGGTGCTCCTGCTTTGCAGCGGGATGCCCTGATCATAGAGAAATGCTCTGCAGCAGACACAATTTCCCGTTTGGCCATTTCCACATCCTCCCTGCGCCCCGTCACGATGAACACTGGATCCTCACCTCTGACCGGAGTCTTGATGTATGTGTTGGTCTTTGCACGCAGGGCTTTGATCTTACAACCTGGATGATTCGGACACAAAAATTAGTCCTACATGTAACCATGCAACACAAAACTGACAGCCTACATTTAAACACTGTTCTATTCTAAACGCATCACTGTTTTTGGAAAAGAATTTAGTCAATCAACTTTTCATAGTATAGATTTTATACATCAGAAGGGTCCTCTGATTTCAGTTGCAACAGTCTCCAAAACAATGAAATGCTGCCACCCTACATAGTTTAACAAAGACTTAACTTATAGAAGTTTAGTTTCTGTTCAACTTGTGTTTTTTCACCTCAAAACTCTAATAGGACTGCAACTTGGCATGATTCTCACCACTGCTGAATGATTCTCTGACCTCTTAATGATTAGTGATCTGAGGAATCTCTGTTTCCCTTCACGATAAAGACCAATCAGCATTTCTCATATTACTAAATAACTCAACCAATTCCCCCAAAAAAACCTTCAGAATTTCTTGGCTCAAGCAAAACTAAAAGACAGTTTACTGACAAAGGATTCAAGAAAAAAAAATTTAGATTCAGAAATACTTTCATGACAGGCAAAGATTTAAAAAAAACTCAAACTGGCTAGTGATTCATCAAATGGGTGATATGCAGCACCTTTTGCAGCTCTTGAAGATTAATAATGAATCAAGATCCCTTGTCCTCAAAGAAACAAACAAAACAAATCACTCTGTATTCTGTATTTTTTGTCTTATGCTGTTATTCATACAGTGAGTGGTTATTTTAACTTGGTAACTGTATATCAACAGAAGCCAGAGCAGAGGCAGTGGCTGCAGAAAGAGACTGTCAGCCCAAACATTGAGTCAATATCTGCTGCACTGTCTGCTTGTGTCAACTCATGCTTCTCCAGCATCATCTGTGCACTGTTCCTTTAAATATGGACGCTTCGCTCTGCTCGACCAATAGGACGCATGGAGTGTGATGTCATCCTGGGAAGCAGAAAGCATGGCTTTTTCAAACAAAGAGAACAATGCCGTAACGCTACCGCGGCGGAGACGGCCAAACCGAAACCAGAACACGAGGAGAAATAAGGTGTTGGGCATAAGCTGCTGAAAATTACGAAGAAGGGATAAATATGTGAAACGAAGCGGCCGCTGCAGCAGCCTCGGCAGACAGGGTTGGGTGCAGGGCGTAACACCGCCCAGTCCCGTGTTTGTGAGCCTGCTGCCCCGTTTCAGCCTAAAATCTGCACTGAAAGCCCCCAAAACACCGTAAACATACACAGGGGTGACCGCACCGTGATGTGTGTCCAAAAATGCTTTTGGGAACTCTGATAAAATAAAAGCAACAAATTTCGGTGTATTTCCTTTGTTTGGTGCAGGCTGCCAGACATGTCCAGACTCCCGACAATCTGCCGCTTTGTCTGACCCTCTCCCACCCCTCCCCCTCCGACTCATCAACCTCACTCTCTGACTTACTCTGCCAAGGCTTTGTCTCAATACTTCCAGTGGAGCATTTATATGATAAATTATTATATTCTTCAAATAAGTTCCCGCATTATGCTTCCATCCAGCACCCAAACAGCTAATACAGCTCAACCAAAGCGCCAGGCTCAGGCTACCAAAGTTGAGGGACCCTCCTCTCACCAGGCAGCCACCCAAACAAAGAACCAGCAGGCTGCATGCTGCCTGAACAAACTGTTCACAAACATGCAAACAAACACTTAGTCCTCTGCTAACAGCGCCAAAAACAGTCATGCTCTTACCTTGTCTTCCCACTATTTCTGCCACATGTTCAGAGCTGGGCACAGGAACACATTCAGTCATGTTGACACTTCTTTTCCTGTTGCAGAGGACGGAGCTTTGTTCCCCGTGTAGCATGGAGTGTGAGCCGGCCATGTGGTACCCGCCCGAGCCGTAGTACTCCGGGGATGGAGAGCAAGAAGTTGGTGAGTCCCGGGACCCATTAGGATGCTCCATCATCTGTAGATCCACGTAGCCTCCTCCGCCCACACCATTGCAGCCCTCAGAGCCCGGACCCTGGGTCCCATCCAGGGGATCTACCAGCCCGCCGCCTCCGCTACCACCACCGCCCCCACAGTCCACCTTCTCCATGGCCATTAGTGACAGCTGGTCCAGGGCGAAACGTAGCGCTTCTTGGTGGTCTTCTTCCCGAGACTCCTGGTCCGTCTCCCGGGGCAGACCGACCCCGTTATGCTGGCTGATCACCACGTCGTGGTCCATAATCTCGGGGTGGAATAAAGGGCTCGGCATAGTCTCTCCGATGATCTCACATCAGATCACGGATGCCTGTGTTTATTAGGAGTGAGCTCACCCTCTTCTGAAAAATATATATAAATATATATTAGTGTTTGTTTACCTTTGAAAAACACAGGAAACAACACAGAAGACGAGTATGGTGCACCACCTAACTCTGACAAACAGCAGCATGCAGTAATAGTGTTGATTTGGGCGCCTTGCTTTGTCTGTTGTTGCTTCTTGTCTGACAACTGAATCCATACAGGAGGCTGCTTGTTTTGTCAGGAGAATCTATTTCCATTTTTTCCCCATAAGACCGAGGGGTTTCCCGTGAACATATAAAGAGATATTACGGAACTTACTTCAGATTCTTAAATATAGGCGTATAAATTCAAGTTTAAGCTTAATACGGATACAAAAACTGTAGTTAGCTCCAACAGGGAGCTAACAGGCTAGTCCCACACAGTCGGCTCTCAGTCACGTTGCCGACCCCTTTGTTTGGGAGCAGCATAGCTAGCTGCTTAGCTCCTCTGACAGTCTAACTTGTGCTCATTCCCTCACACAGCCGCATTGCTATTTATTTTTAAATTAAACAAGTGGGAAAACCAAAAGAACTTACTTTATCTTGACTTTGTCGACGTGCTCCTCTCTTTTTTTGTCGCCCACTTCTTCTTCAGGGAAAGATGAGAAGCAGCCAGCAGCAGCAGCAGCAGGAGGAGGAGGAGATCTGTGCCTGTGCAGCGCTATGGAGCTAAGCTAACTAGCACGCTAAAAGGGGGGCGTAGGAGAAAAAAACGTTAAAACCTGAAAAGATGGCTCTGTTGTTTTTCCTCTTTGTGTGGACTCAAAACATATTTCCCATAGCGTTACTGCCCCTTCATCATGCGCTCCGTCTGAGAAACCACTGCCAAAATCAGAGGTTAGCAGGTATCTTTTAGTAAAAAAAACAGTGATTCTCGGCTCTCCGCTGCTGCCTGACCCCGGTCGCTCCGCCGCCTTTGTCTCGCCAGGCGCACGCCGCTCCGTCTCCCGCACACGGCACTGACGTCACCCGCGACACAACAAAGGGTTCAAAGGCCACATGCAGCAAGGGGGAGAGCATCCACGCAAAGCCACTGCTGCTGTCACTGCTTTTGTGTCTGCCAGTCTGCAGGGGGACTATATTATGCCCCCTCTCTTTTATGCTTGTGTTTTTCATCCATACTCTTGAAATTTTATTTATTCCAAAAGAAGAGCTCATGGTTGGGTGTGTTCATCATGGCTACCAATGAGGTGTTTTTAGTTGTCCTAAACAACAGGGGTTGTGTTTCTTAAAAAATGAAAGATTATTTGTATTAGTTTAATTTGATCTTTCAGCCTGTCTCCTTTGTTTTAAATGATCCCTTTTTTTTGTTCTTGGTTTTAATACACATTGTCATTTCATATTGCTCAACAGCTGGTTGAGAAATGCAAAGCTGGCTTTAAAGTGGTCCTTGTTTTGCTGGACTTCAGAGCGCCTTCTTCTTCTTTCTGGTTTTTAATCGCATACATTTTTGTCTGTCTTAAAAATGCCTCATGGTGTCTGTCCTGTTATTCAGTCTTTCGTTTTCTGCATCATCAATAGTGACGGACACTGCTCATTGTTACCCTAGCTATGGTAATATGTGCCGTTTATATACAGCCTTGTTCATCCTGTTGATATGATTTATCAGACCTAGCCTTTCCTTGAACACAATATAAGTAAATACTTGTGTTTATCTACGTGTGTATGCTATACCATAAAAAGCCTATATGAAGACAGAAGGCGCAACCACTCTGCCTACTGAGAGATCTTCCTTACAGCTGTTTTTGTTGTGGTTTCCCCCCCTAGTGGTCTTTGCTGAACCTCAGCCTCATACTATAAAAAACCCTCATTGTCTGAGCAGCTCAGGCTGCTGAGACCTCATATCACCTTCTGCACCTCACAAAGGCAGTGGATTCATGAAAGGAGCCAACCTGACAGTAATATTCAACTCTTACCAAAGGCATGTGAGACTAAGTTAAAAAAAAAAAGTCAAAAAGGGAGACAGTCTTATACATGCAAAACCAAGTTCAACTGCCACAGGCTTCTTGTAATGCAAGAGAGAATAAATAAAAACCAACACCAGGGAATTTCAAGCTGCATTTATTTGACAGTGACATTTTGAATTTTGTAACAAGGTACAGTACATCCTGCTTTGAGGTGTTTATTTTTTATTTTCTGTCAATGTCTAAACTCAAATGTAGTCAGTCAAAACAACACCTGGAATACTTATGTCAACACGGATATCATGGGTCAAATGTCAAAACCATGTAAACTGAGGTTATTGTGAGAAGTAACACATTTTCAACTGATTTTCTTTTTTTACTAGTATTAAAGTTCAATATTCACAGCCAGAGTGCTGTGTGAATGTAAACATACTGCAACATTCCAATGCCTCCACACATGAAAACATCTCCTACAGTGCCAGAGAAAAATATAAAATAGCCCTAAAAGATGAACATGTACTGGTAGAACCGTTTGCAAAAAATACACTTCAGCAGTAACTCAAAACATTCACACACAATTAAACACACAACATGTTTGTGTTTTTAACTTGAGCAGTTGTTAACTAGAGTAACACTGCATTGTATAAAGCACCATCCACAACTGCCATACACTAGTAGAGGTAAGCATGAACTGAAACTCAGAGCACCTTTTCAGAATTTTACTGTCATAAAAATCATGAAATAATAAAAGAAATCCGTCCCTTCAAATTCTGCAGAATGTCTGCAGTTAGGTTTGGGTTGCTTTGAGTATAAAAAACAAAATGGAGAAATTTTTTAGAAGAAGACTTTAGAAGCAAACTTCATGTCAAATCAGCCTGTGTGAAAGACCAGAGAGAGTTACACGTTAGGGAGTTCAAAGCAGTGTATTGAGTCTACGTTAATCAGAATAGGACAGGATTCATGCACACCAAAATCAGTCCTGTGTTTGTGTGTACCTTGGCTATGATTCCTCCTTGTTGACCTGCTCGCCCTTCTCCTCTTCCTTATTGGCTCCCTCGTCTGCTGCGGTGTCCTCTATGTGAGCCAGCATGTCGGCTGTGAGGGCTTCCTCCAGCCGCCTCCTCACATTCTGCACCAGGTCTTCCTGCTTTCTGATAGACACAGATGAAAGAAACAAAAAAGAGGCAGTAGTGAAAAACCTTAAGCTTCTGCATCCTCTCATGTAGCAAAATGTCAAACAGCACTTTAAGTTCATACACATAGAGTACAATGGAGAGGGACTTAAGCCTGTGCAGTTTGGCAGAATATGCCCTGGAGCCACAAGAAATTTGGGTCTACTGGTAAAGATTATGTATCATAGAGTTCATTGTATGATTGCTTCATTTATTGAATGCGGAGTGAAATAAAAAAGCAAATGAATAAAATACACAAAAGAGGAAAAAAAATCTTGATATAACAAGACACAGAAATCCCAATGACCGAGTAACATACAATTTCAGTAACATACTTTAATGACCCATTTTTAATGTATTACAGACTGTATCTCAGATTGTGCATTATTCCACTCTCCTGTAATTTATCATTATTTAGTAATTATTATTTTAATGTATGTTAATTGGTCTATCCCAAGTTTTTTTTCAGTGCTCAATGATTTTGAAAAATCATATTCACAGAGAAACAGAAAATTTAGTGTAAAACAGCTGACAGAAACAAAGTTTGGGCGGATCCAAACCCTGATGGACTAAGAAAATAGGTTTGGAATTTCATCCACTTTTGTCGAAGATTCACAGAGCTGACCTGATGTGTTACTGAGAAAGGCGAGACCTCAGAGCCTGGTTGAATTTTGTTATCAAAGCAGATCTGAGATCCAAGTGAAAAAATTGTTCCCAAAATATAATAATCCTGTCAGATGCAACAACTCATTTTCCATACTTTTCTCCAGCATTTAGCCTCGAACAAGCTGGTCCTACTGCTTAAATAGTCTCCAGCATTACTCTGGCTCTTTAAATATGACCCAAGTAAGCTTAATCAAAGCAGAAATTAAACAAAGAGCCTGAACTTACTGTTTTACAAGTCATGTTTGATAGATCTTAGCATTTCTTAGAATGATAAAAAGACCTGGGACCCTCATCATAGTAGGAAGGCCGAACCCCAGACCCTAACGCTTAAACTCAAATTTTTGCAGTTGACATCTGGTTGACACCCTTAAACTGAAAAAAAAAAAAAAAAAACAATCAGTAAAGACAGTAAAGCTGTGATTTTAGTTGGCAGAGGCACTACTCCCTCATGACCAGAGGTCTGCAGTCTTTACTATCAAAAGAGCAATTCTGTCTCCTCTTTCACCAAAGAAATGTAGTCTAGACCTGTAAAACAAAATGCAGCCTTTTTAGTTTTATAAGTTGTATTCTTTGTCTATTTTTACCTGTTCTAACAAAAGAAACCCCGAACAGAAATGTAGTGTATAGGCCTATTTTCAAATGAATTCAACATTAAAATAGGTAGGCCTATTTGAGTCCTTTCACTATTTGTGTAAAATCAATAAAATAAAAACTAGCCCACTTAAATATATATTTAAAACAAAAACATACAGTGGCTGCTTAGCTGCAATTTTCCATAACCATTTTGAAATCGATCATGCTCATTCTTCTTTAATTTGGTACTTTTCAGAAAATGCTTTGTGCTTGTTCTGATCATGTCTTCCAAGTTTACATTGTTTGCTATTTTTTTGCCACATATATGCACATTTTAGTTGACAAATTATTAAAACTTTTTTTTTCTAACTCAATGTCAAAAAGGTATTACCTTAAACACCAAGATTACTGGAAAAAATGAACAAAGACAAAAGTAACTATTAGGCTAAGAATTAACTTTTACTTATCTTAATTATTTTCTTTGTTGAGGCCAGAGGGAGCCACTGCAAAGAGGCTAAAGAGCCGCTGGTTGCAGACCTCTGCTCATGACCTACCTGATGTCATCATCAGTCACTACAAAGGCTTTGCAGAGAGGCTGTCCTGTGTTGAGCCAAACTCCAGGGTTTTTCTCCACAGCAGCAGTGAGCTGTCCAGTGACTGGTGCAGGGCTTGTGTGCAAGGCGCTGGCGATGGCAGAGAGCAGCGTTTTATCTGAACATGCGGGGCCAACACCTAATCAAGGGAGAGGAGGAAGGACATGTCACACATCCACAAAACTGAACTTGCGTAGAATCACACAACAGCTCCTACTTTGTTTGGTAACCCTCACCCTGTAGGCCTTTGGGTAGATCCATGGTTTTTACCAGCTCCTCTGCAATATCGAACGCATTTAATCCACACAACTTCCTCTCCCAGAATAGCTGATGAACACAAAAAAAAACAAGAGAAAATTCAAATGAGAACAATTTCCTCAAATCTACATATGCATAGATAGACATTTACCAAAGTGCAATGACAAATAGCTTCATAAATAAACAAACACAGAAAAGTATTATAAACAATGCCAGTTGGAAAAAATGCACCTGCAGAAGGTTTTGTAGTATTAAAAGACACATATTTTCCCTGTCTAACTCACTTGTTTGGGCTGGTCCACAGCCTTCTGGGGGTCTGTCTTCACTTTGTTATTGGGATGATTTGTTACTTTGGTGACAGGCTGCTTGAAGATAGATGCCGTCTGTCGGACTGGTAGTGTCGTATTTAAATCGGGCTTGGCCTTGAAGAAAATCAAAAAAAGATACTTGAATTAACTTTCAGTAAAATATGTGTAAAAATTTGCATCAGTCGTGTAACTTTACAATTTAATTACTAATTTATTACATATATTCAAAATAGGGAACTAAGGATACACTCCTACACCCCTTTGGATAATATGCTATGTGCTGGCGAAGATGTGTTACAATAACCAAGAACAAGAATAAATATTGTGATTCATGAACATTTTGGAGGGAAAAAGATCACTCCCTACTTACAAGTAGACACAAAAGTCTATGTGATGTATATCTAACAAGGCACTACGTATCTTTTGCAGCAGTCATCTAAGTTTAACACAGTATCTACAGGAAAGATTCACCAGAAAAAGATCAACTGTTTCCCCTTTGATGTTACTTGGTCCATTGCAATAAATAGAAAGAAATTTTGTCAGCAGTCTGCAAAATAAACAAAAACCTGTTGCCATAAATTAAAGGTTGCAATCAAACTGCAGATGGATTCTTTAATGCTAAGAAATAATAAATGACACAGTTGTATTTCAACAAAGAGCTTAGTGAGAACAACATGTGGTCATTGGTAGGATCCAGATATCATTGTAAGAAGTCCACACTCTTCCTGGGGTTGTATACGGTCAGATGTGCCTGCTAAATACAGTAATTAAACAGTCTCACCCTAATTTGATGGTTGGTGTCATAGAGATGCTTGTGTCTGTTGCGCTGTGCTTTGTTCAGGAGGGATCGTCCAGCCGTAGAGGAGCTTGCATTCATGTTAGAGTGAAGGTTGCTGCCCAGACTGCGAGCTATCTGTGGCTTGTGGAGAATACGCTGAACAGGTAAACTACAAGAAGACAGAAACAATCATCAATACAAGTACCTCCAACATGACTGTAATAATAGTAATAATAATAATAATAAAGCTAAAGTAGCGTTAAGCAAGCAAATACAACATGCAAAAAGAAGCTTCTATTTTAACGAAACGGCGGGCTGAAATTGGAAACATCAGGGAGTTAAGGTGTCTATTGCTTGCATCTGTGCACACCCACTGAAAGTGTGATCTAACTAAAATAACAACACAACTGTGTGTTTCTTGTTTGGGTTCCATGCAGCTGCAGTTATGTGCTGTCGACAGACTCAGCATAGGTTATCATACAGTATCAATGCGCTTCATAAGGTCCCTGCTAACTGAAGATACTTGTTAGCAGATGAATTACAGGTGAGCTACACATGGGGCAGCATTGTCTGCAATTCTGATTAAGATCATTTTACTGCAATTGACATTTTTATAGCAGTGCTGACGTGACCGTGCCGGGGCCCCATGCACCGCAACTCAAGCGTGTGTAAACAATGAAACTTAGCTAGCTAATCAAGCTAGCAGCGTCGGGGAACGTCAAAGTCTCCGTATTAGGCGTAGAAGTTATTGTTCTTCAAAGTTGTCTAAGCCTTAAAAAACCCCAAACATGACAAGAATAACGTTTGGCTGCAGCGATGAAAGTACGATTAGTAAAATACCCGTTCTTTCTTTAAAGCGTAATACAAAACAGCACAACGCTCTTATGCATGCGTGCATTTCCTGCAGAGAAACTTTCATTTTTACAACTCCTGAAAGAAAACATTCAAAAGCCTCACCTTTTTCTTTCCATTGTGTGCGCTATTATACGCTGCTTATCAACGATCGTGGCTTGTTACATATATGAAGCCGGTAACCTGTAAATAAATACAATCATAGTATTTCAACGAGTGTGGTTGTTATCGATCCCCTCTGCAATCTGTCTCTGCTCAGGATCTATGTCATTGTAGATCACTCCGCCAGTCTGTGCGCATAATGAGCGGAACACATCCGCCATGCTTCTGTAAAATAGTTCGAAACAACTATCAGTACAGTTTATCGCACACTTAAAAACAGGAGGAAAAAACATTCACAAGGCTAATTTCCAAATAGCTTTGAGATACTACATTATAATTAACGTCGATATTCTGTTATATTTAGTACCTTTCCCTCTTTTCCCTCTGTGTAGAGGTTTTTAACTCTTAGTGCAATAGTAGAGCTTCTGCTTAACTAAATGATTAACTCAGATGTTGACGCAGTTTCGTATATTTCGTACGGTGTTGTTCACCCTTTTTGCTTCTTTCACTTCTTAACTTCCCATTCACGCACCAATGGTGGGGATGTCTATTTTATGGAACAATAAGTTTAAGCTAACACATTCATAGCTTGGATTGAACCTTAACCCTTCCATTGAGAAGAGATGACAGGAAGACGAGATGAGTGAAAGAGAGATGAGGGTTATAAGAAAGATAAAAGAGACGAGCCATGTTGAGAGGTACCATTTTTGAACAGTTGAATGTTGTTTTTGTGGAATATTTTAAGTGATCTTGTGACAGGATAAGATGATCAGCTGCACTCATGTAACTAAGCTTGAGACTCCTGGAATGAAAAATATATCTAAATGTTCTGCACATTATGCCTGCTTATAAATTAGGACATGTCAGCCTTAATACACTTTCCTGAAAATATACATTTCTTTGTTCAACTTATGTATTGTTAATTGTATTTATTCTATGGCTTAATGGCAATCAATGTTCACACCTAGAAGAATGGGAAGAATTCATTTATAGATAAACTCCTTTACAGGTAGACATCTTAATTCAAAACTTGGAATATATCAGTTAACTCTCCCACATTTCCCCTTTTAAAGAAAATATTAGGTTATGTTTTTAAGCTTTTTACATCCTCCATATCACAGTTAAGTCTGCTAACACTAAAAAACTCAATATAATGAACAGCCTTCTTATGGATTATAGTCAGTCGAGGTATCCTGGGATTGTCACGGTTTGTAAATATATATATATAAATCTGTATGTCCTTTTATGTTAAGTCTAAGCAAAATGTTGTCAAACTTATTGACCGTGCTACAACAAGGTGAAAAGTACATGTCAGTTTCACTGACCGAGTGGATACTCAGAGAAAGAATTAGCAAATCCATAAACCAAGAATAGATCTCTCATACTTTACTTCTTCAAGACAATCACAGAATGAAATTAGAGGCAGGTTTATGAATCAGCTTTGACCAACAGCTCAAAGTACAGTGATTATCAAAATAAATATCCAAACACAAACAGAGAAGGATAAGAAAAAAAAAGTCCATCCACCATCTCTGTTTATACATCCTTTCCCATTTGGTTTTCCCTGGAGAGTTGGGATGCCACACCCCAGTAGGATTAACAGGATGCTGATGTTGAACAGTTGAATGTTGGCTGAGCTGCAGGATGAAGATGACAGCATCTGGTGTCTTGGCATGTACAGGAGCATAGTGACCAGCACTGCACGATGCACTGCTGCAGCAGCTCTTGTTCAATATTTAAGTCTTTGTGTTAAAAAACAGCACCAACCTGTGAGGGAAGAAGAAGTCATTTAGCTGGATAAGTTCAGCAGAGTGTTTTTGAAGCACTTTACAGATTTTACTGAAAAATCAACACCTTTAATTTTTTTTATTGCAAAGTGCTACCATTGGAAAAAAAATCAATAAGGCAAAACAGCACATAAACTGTACAAAAATACAAGCTAGAAATTTTTCAAAGTTCTTTTCTTTCCATTGCTAAACCAACCTAATTTTTAAAATTTCACTCTTTTATTGAAGTCTAGCTTTTCAAAGTCCACACTCAGTGACTCTCTTCTCATTATCAGGTTTCTTAAAACTGATGTTTTAATGAGAATCTATATACCTTTTCACAAGTATCATTTTTGAGCTTTTATGTCAAAACAAAGTAAAGTTTGTAATACAGAAAAGAATGACATCAAAAATAAAGATCTGATACAACAAAAAATGGTCTAGTTCTGAGTCGTTTTGGGGAACATGTTACACTTTAATCTGTGTCTCAGCAAAGTATAAACGTAAAAGCAGATCCTATAATCAATGGGCAGCTCGTTGACAACGAAAACATGGCGGTGAGAAAAAAATATGACCTTAAACAGAAAAAACACCGCTTTCCACCAGCAGTGATGAACAATCGCAAGTTGATGGCAGTGTCTGTATCTGCAGAGAACCTTCCCCTGGCCTGTTAGTCTGCCTTTCTGCTTTCAAGGAATCTATGAGGTTTAAACTTTAGGCAATGGATGACTGGACTGAATTAGCAGAAAGAAGTTTAAATAAGATTCAAGATTGCCAAGAAGAAAAAGGCTGGAGAAGAGGGCAAACTTTTAATGCTGTGTTAAACAACACCCCTAAGTCTGTCTTTAAATTAAAGAAGTAGGCCACGCATTTAGACAATATGTAACTGTTTCTGATAACTTCATATATGTTAACATCAGATTTTAATCAGGGAATGTAGACAGCCATACAACATTTCTTAGGTCGAGACTATAACCAAACATGTTATTATGGACCTTCAGGTAAACGGTTGTAGAGGCCGCTGGAAAGCTCTGCAGTTTTAAGACAGACAGCTGTGTGCATGGCTTTTGGTTTAAGCGCTAAATGATACAGTAGGATTAGATATGGCGCCGACTACAAAAAAATATAACAAACAAAACAATTAAATGTGTTCCTGCTCCACTGAGATAATAAATGTCACACTCTTATACCCTGTGTACTGTCTGCAGGCACCTCTTATCACTCGGAGGACTCACCTGAACGACCTTATTCATCTTTCTTAAATTTGCCGCTGACGTAGGGAACATAATCCAAGATCAGCCGCCAGTCTGTGAAGTGGACCAGAGCCACTCCTCCAGCTGTGCCCCAAACAGCCAGAGTTGGAACCCTGTGGATACAAATTGCTATCACTCAGGGACAACAATCAAACATATGTAACCCTAACTCCCATCAGGTTTTACTCACTGTTAATTGTTTGATTTTTTTCCCCAACTAATCTTATATGAATAAAATAACAGACACAGAATCTCGATGACCCAAGTGAACAGTTGGTTAAATGGAGCGTACTGGGCCATGGAGACACACCCAATCGTATATTTGCACATTAGAGCGATGTAAAACGATTAAACAGCACGGTTAAACGGACGTTTCCCCAAGTTAAAGTTGTGAGCTACAGTCAGCGTGTCCTCACAGCGATGACCTCAGCTAAGCTAAAAGCTAAAGGTGGCTAAAGCACATCGAGATTCTGTTTGCTGAAATTCTGACCTACCCTCACTTTTGACCGTTATCATAATAGGAAAAACCTTACCACGTTTTGGCGATGGCCACAAACTTTGGCCCGATGACTTTACTGAGCATTTTGGCTGTGATAAAACCGATAAACACAGAACGTCCTACTCTCAAAGCGAGGCTCTTACCCTCTCACAACTTTCGTCTACCTCTACTGCGCAGGCGCACTGAATACTTCCGGTTAATCAATTAGACTGGTTGCTGTTTGCCAAACCGCCTTCTTCTTCTTCTTCCTCCTCCTCCTCCTCCTCCACTACTTCTACTTCTTCTTCTTCTTCTTCTTCTTCTTCTTCTTCTTCTTCTTCTTCTTCTTCTTCTTCTTCTTTGTTAATCTCCGGCAGTGTAGACACGGCAAAGGCGTATTACTGCCCTCCACAGGTCTTTTAGCGCTGGCTCATCAGCGCTTCAAATTCTTCCATACAATCCGGTTGAGTGAAGAAAGTTAATGAGGGCTTCTGCCGACTCATGATGATCCCAGCTGAGGAGTGACTTCAGCGATGTGTCTTTAATCCCAAATGCTTCCAGGAATGCATACATGATGGATCTCTCTGTGTCATAGTTGCTGCATGCTGTTAGAGCATGAGTTACAGTTTCTACCTCTCCACAGGTGCATGTTCCATCAGGATGTTTACCAATCACTGCCAGCCCATGATTTAAAGTACAGTGCCCCAGCCTCAGTCTTGTGATCACCACAGTGTCCCTTCTACCCATTTTAAATCCCTGAGTGACTTTAGTAGCAGGCTGTATTGAATAGTAAAACCTGCCCTTACTCCCCTGCTCCCACTCTTTTTGCCAGGATCTTGCAATTTCTTGTTGGATTAACTCTTATACTCCGCCTTTCCGAACTGCACTTATAAAGCTACTTCCTTCCTGTTTGGTGCCCTTTTTGCTGCACTGTCAGCCTCCTCATTCCCCAGAACTCCAACATGAGCTGGCACCCAGACAAATCCAACAGTGCTTCCCAGTTTCTCTATTTTGGTGAAGTGTTATCACTATTTCTATAATTAAATCAGTTCTAGACCCACTCCTCCGACCCTTTAGCGCCATTAGTGCTGCTGCTGAGTCTGAACACAAAACTACATGTTCTGGACCCACCTCCCCCACCCACCTGAGTGCCCAGAGTATTGCCACAAGCTCTGTAGTGAAGACTGATGTCCAATCTGAAACCCGCTTCCCAAGTTGTATTTGTATTTGTAAACGTGGAATGCTCACTCCTATTGCTGCCCTTCCGTTGATTTGATGTTTAGAGCCATCTGTATAGATCTGTATGTATCCTGCCCATTTTTCTTTCAGATGTTAACTTGTTAAAGCCACTAGGTTGCCTGCATCCTTATTTCTTATCTTGTCTAATATAGAGAGGTCTACATCTGGCTCAGGGAGGAGCCAAGGAGGAACAGGCGGCCAGCACACCACAGGTCGAAAGGACAGATCCAGTAGTCCCACCTCTGCTGCTCTGCTTCTCATAGAAAGCATTAAATTTCCCTTCCTCCCTTTAACATTGCTCCTCTGCAGCTCCCAGTGGTCTGATCTGGTCTGGTCAAAGCGCTGACATTTGAAACATCTCAAAGGTGGTCTTTCGTATGCTTTAACAGTGAAACACAGGTAGCCCAGCATATCCTTCTCTGGCAGCACTTTCCCATGGAACGTCAGTAACACAGCTGAGCTCCCGCTTCCCTCTCTGGGACTTTTCCCCATTGTAGTTGCTTTAATTTCTTTTGCTTCCTTTAAGTTGGCCTTAAACTCTTCTTCTGAGATGTCTATTGCCACATTATAGATTACTCCCTTCACTCCCTCAGCCCCAGGTATAAAGCTCTCCACATTCTTTCCACCAAAAGTGCTCATTTTGCTAGCCTTGGCTTGCTGCTGTGCTGATTTACAGAACACCAGCAGCATCCCACTTGCTAACGTTTTAGAGTGGTGGACCTCTCCAAGTTCTCGCTTAATCAAACTAGACAGCTTCAAGGGGCTGACAGCTCCAAATCCTATTCCTGGATCTTTAATCTTAAACAGCACTTTAAATTCCTCCTCATTTTTGCTACCTTCAAATTTCCTGTTCTTTGCCTGTAGATCCATGTCACTGTCAGCTGAAACCTCAATGTCTTGGTTTGCTACCCATCCTCTCTTTTGCCTCCTGCTATCCACCATTTTCCACTCCCCTCCACCCTTGCACTCTCCTCCACTCTCCCCAGGCATGGTTGTCTTTAAATAGCAACCGGATCACGGGGACTGCAGTCAGCAGATAGCTTTTACTCACTGCTATTACTCCGGACTTCAGTAAACTGTATGCTGTTGCTCTGCCTGCCTTGTCAACCTGCGTCCTCCGTCCTCCCTCCGGTGTCCGCGAAGCAGCACACTGATCTCGTCATACTGGGCCATCGGCCGAAATCAATGTAATCTACTCCTCGCCCTCCCACTATTTACCACACCAAGGCCGTAATCCCAAAATCAAAGTCTAGCAGTCTATAATTTTAGTCAAACCAGATGTGCCGAGACCAATATTCAAATTTCCCTCTTCTTCTCACCTACTTCCGTCCCCGTCAATCTGCGAGACGACCGCCAAACCGCCTACTACACTAGGGGCCTTTTTCAGACTGCCCCCTAAACACTCCCCCTCACACTCGCAGCTGAATGAAGTTCACTGCTGCGTTGCGCATGCGTTAGTGTCTGTTCCGCCCGCCAGATGTTCTCCTGGAAAGCTAGACTTTTAACAAGTTTTTATGGCTTTTTTTAAACCCTGTTTTAACTTTTTAGCTGGATTTGACACATTTTAAACTGGGCCTCAGTTCTCAGCCACAAGAGCAACCATTTCAGGCTGATTTTAGTACAAAATTACTGCGGCTTGTCACCTTGGCGCCAACAAGACCCGGAAGAGTGGGTCTAAAAGCTCTTAAAATCTCCAAATGGCTGTGTGTGTGGAGTGCAAATGAGAAAACTCACGGCTGGAAGAAAAGAAAAACTTTGCCGTCTGCAAAAGGATATTCCGGAAAAGGACAAGCTGCTGGAGGGCTTTATATCCATAGCCTCGGCTCAGGCGAAACACATTTCACTTATGCAGGCCTCCAGGATCTCCGGCCTGTCGCCCTCAGCTCTGGCACCACAGCTGGTCTCGGACCCCACTGCTACACTACCCTGGGTAGTCTCCCTGCACTCCTCCGCCAACGAGCCGGCCAAGGGCCCGGCAGCCTGACAATCAATCCGCTCCCCCACGCGGAGCCGGCAGGCTGTTACGCCACCTCTCCCAACACGGATGGGGTCAGTCAGGGTCTGAGGCCGCCGGAGGACTCCGATGCTGTCATGGAAGGGGGACTCCCATTGCACCCTGCCCACTGCTCTACACCGAAGCCGCAGGTGCAGGGGCACCCAGCTTGGTCTGAGGTTGTGCAGCAGGGACAGAGGACCATCGCGGTGCGGGGAGCGCCTTCACCACCTCGCCTCTCCCTTTCCAACTGCCTTGAAAGATGGGACTCAAGTCGGCGCCGCTGATCCTGCCCCTGCACGGGCTCCTCCATCCCCGTCGGAATCAGCACCAGTGGAGGTGGCTCCCTCCTCTGCTGTGTCGGCTCCGTGGATGGCCACCTCGAGCCAGGCTGTGCCGCGCTCTTCGACCGGGATGCAGCGCCGCCGGCTGCTTAAGGAGGCTGTTTCCAGACGCTCGGGGGTGCTCCCCTCGTCTTCAAACACCCTCACTCCACCTGGTACGTCGGCATCAACCTTCGCACATGTGAAACACCCGATCTCTGAAGGCATCACCGCGCTCTTCATTGCGCTCTTCTCCTCGTCCTCTTCCTCTTCTCCCCCCCCCACCACGTTGATCATCGGAGACTCCATAACCATGTACATCAGGTTTTTTAACGTCATTACTCACTGTTTTCCTGGTGCCACCGTTCCCGTTATTCTGGACAAACTCCTCCATTTACTCCCCTCCCTCCCCTCCTCTGTCTCGAAGATTGTGGTGCACATCGGCTCTAATGACACCTCCAAAAAGCAGTCCGAAGTCACAAAGAGTGATTTTAACTTGCTTTTTAACATTCTTAAGGACACTGGAAAGACAGTTTTTATCTCTGGCCCGATCCCCACTCTCGGTCGTGGAGCAGAACGTTTCAGCAGGCTACTCAGCCTCCACACCTGGCTTCAACTCACCTGCCCCGCCCACAACTTTTATTTTATTGACAATTTTAATCTCTTCTGGGACCGAGCATCCCATTTTCGACATGATGGGATCCATCCCAACAGGCGGGGTAGCCAAATGCTTTTGCACAATTTCCAGTACAAGATCCACTCCTCACCTGTTTGACAGTCTGCTCTCAGCAGCTCATCCTCCCACAAACAGGTCACCCCCTCCCCTCCGCTCAGTATCATCTGGTCATCACAAAGCACACAGATAATCCCTGCCCACTCACCTGCCAATCCCCCTTTTCCCCTGCTCCCTAAATTTGGTTCCATCAGTAGTTCTTTAATTTCTGTTCACATCACCTCCTCTCGTCCTCACCTTCACCCTGTCAGGAACTGTATCCCCTCAAACCTCATCCTCATTCCCCTGCTTCCACGGCTACCCCGCCCTGCTTTTAACAGCAAACCTATAAACTGTGGACTTTTAAACATCAGGTCACTCAATAGCAAAACATTTTTATGTCATGATTTTATTTCCCAAAACAGCTTGGACTTTTTTATTTTAACAGAAACTTGGCTCCTTCCGGACAGTTACACCTCTCTCATCGAAGCTACCCCCCTGGTTTTACTCACCTCCATCAACCCCGGCTGTCAGGTCGGGAAGGGGGGTGGCTGTCATATACAAGAAGGATTTTAAATGCACCCCCATCACCCTTAGCACCTTTAGTTCCTTTGAGCACCTTGCTGTTATTGTTAAATTGAAAGACCTGTCCTGATTTTAGTCATCTATAGACCTCCAAAACCTAACACTGTTTTTTATTCAAGCGTTTACAGAGTTTTTATCCCTTGTTATGTGTAAATTTGATCAAATTCTTATTGTAGGGGATTTTAATGTACACGTTTGTTGTCCCTCTCATCCAATGACCGCTGATTTTATTGAAACTCTGGACTCTTTTAATCTAACCCAGGCAATACAGGAACCAACCCATGTAAAGGGACATTGCCTAGATTTGGTTTTATCTTCTGGACTTAGTCCTGGTGGGTTTTTAACTAAGGATATCTATGTGTCAGACCACAAACTGGTTTTATTCTCTGTGGTTTTATCAGCCTTCTTTTACTGATCATACTCCAGTTTTTTGAAGGGATTTTAATTCATCGTCTGCTAGCAAGTTTTCGGAGCTTTTTATTTATGCATCTTTAACAGCCTTCAACCCAGATGTTAATCCTGTTTTTAACACAGAAGAGCTTGTCTCTCTTTTTAACAGTACTTGTGGAACCATCCTGGACTCTGTAGCTCCTCTAAAGGCAAAAAGCTCTAATAAAGAGCCCCAGCCTTGGCTTACAGAGTCCACACATGTTTTAAAGAGATTATGTAGAAAAAACGAGCGTAAATGGAAAAAGACGGGGATGGTGGTTTTTCACAACATCTGGAAAGACTCCATGAAAAACTACCAGGAGGCTGTTAAAGATGCAAGGGCAGCATTTTATTCTAATTTGATTTTAGTCAATCATTCAAATCCCAGAGTTTTATTTAAGGTTTTAGATTCCCTCACTAACCCCTCCCCCTCTTATTTTACTGATGCTTCTCAGGACACGTATGAGAAGTTTTTAACTCATTTTACGAACAGGGTAATAGACATTCGGCAAAAGATCTCTCCTCCTGATCTCCCGTTAGCCATAAGCAGGAAAGTTCTTCATTATTTTAGCAATTTTGAGCTGGTGTCCTTATCCTTTTTAGCTGATATTTTAGCCCATATGAAGCCAGCTACGTGCAGTCTTGATTTTATCCCCACCAGATTTCTCAAAGAGGTTTTTAACACAGTTGGACCCAGCATTTTATCCATTATTAATAGTTCTTTCTCAGAGGGAGTATTTCCCTCTGCTTTTAAACACGCTGTGGTCCAACCTCTTTTAAAGAAACCAAACCTTGATCCCACTGATTTGAACAATTTTAGACCAATCTCAAAACTTCCATTTTTATCCAAACTTATAGAGAAGGTGGTTTCTTCACAGCTTTTAAGTTTTATGTCTGAAAACAACCTCTTTGAGAAATTTCAGTCTGGTTTTAGAGCAGGTCACAGCACTGAGACAGCCCTCCTCAGAGTGACCAATGACCTTTTTTTAGCAGCAGACAGAGGGGAGGGCTCAATTTTAATCCTTTTAGATCTCAGTGCAGCTTTTGACACAGTTGACCACGCTATTTTAATTAAACGACTCAAAAACTGGGTGGGTATCAAGGACACTGCACTTAGCTGGTTTCAGTCTTATCTTTTAGAGCAAACCTTTGCGGTCACCATAGGCAATCACAGCTCCTCTACTTCCACCATTGCCTGTGGTGTACCGCAAGGTTCAGTTTTAGGTCCAATTTTATTTTCTATGTATATGCTGCCCCTTGGCCATCTAATTCAGCGCCATCAGGTCTCCTTTCACTGCTATGCAGACGACACACAGATATACCTTCCCCTGAGACCTGAGGACACACAGGGCCTAGCTGCTGTCATGAACTGTCTCAGTGATATCAGTTGTTGGATGGCAGAAAATTTCCTTCAACTAAACAACTCAAAACCCAAAATAATTCTCTGTAACTTACCAAATTCCCCCCTGAAACAGTCCTCTCTTGGTCCACTCTCATTAAACATTAAACCTTCAGCCAGAAATCTAGGAGTCATCTTTGACTCCAAACTCACCTTCTCCACCCACATCAATAAAATCACCAGTGGCGTGGCGTGGAGATTTTTTTTGAGGAAGCCAAGTGAGACAAAGCCTGTTATCTGTATTTTTTTTAAGGGAGTGGGGTACATAAAAGGCTTTGTTGCAGTTTGTATCGCTATTTCATGTAACGGACCTGTTAGAGTGCCCAGAGAGCGCTCGTTTTACTTACTTTAAACACCGACACACGCCCTTTAGCTCTCCCACCCTCACTCACTCATTCACACATGTACATTGTCATCTTGACTTAGCTTAAACATCGTATTAATTAATTCAACCGCCCACTTAAACACACAACCGGCCGCTTCATGCACACTGCTAATGTGCTAACCTCTCTGATTTCATTCAGTGGCTTGAGGATGACGATACTGTGATTTGATTGGTTTGAGGCCAAAGACGGGGTGGCTTCCCTTGGCACAGTCTTGGTCAATCACAGATGAGCAGTGTCATGACCGCGGCCTCATCTGATTGGTTAATCATTCTTGTTTTTTTTCACCAAGGGATGCCAACTCTGCTTGGCTTCCTTGCGGACAACAGCGTGCAGTATCGTATTTTCACCACGCATTCGCCACAGAACATTTACGAGGGCGCTGTTTTACACATTGTAAAATGCTCAATAACTAGAGGAGAGGGATAAGGAAGAGATGACGGTGACAAAACACAGAAGAAGTATCAAAACTGTTAAAAAGGAATATTTTCATTAAATCACAGCTACAGTCTAAAAAAAGAGAGGAAGCATGGCTTCCCTTGGCCTCCGGGAGAAAACGCCACTGAAAATCACCCAGTCTTGTTTCTTCCATCTGCGCTCCATTTCAAAAATCAAACAAATACTCACCCCTCCAGATCTTGAAAAAGTAATTCATGCCTTCATTTTTTCCATACTGGACTACTGTAACTCCCTCCTACCTGGCTTAAACAAAAAATCTCTCTCTCGCCTCAGACTAGTACAGAATGCAGCAGCTAGGCTTTTAACTGGTTTTAATAGACAGCATCACATCACACCAGCTTTAGCCTCCCTCCACTGGCTCCCTGTCAGTTTTAGAATTGATTTTAAGATTTTATTGATCACTTTTAAAGCTCTCACGGGACTTGCTCCTACTTACATTTCTGAGCTTTTAATTAAATATGAGCCAGCTTGCAGCCTCAGATCCTCTGGCGAAGGTCTCCTGGTTGTTCCAAAGTCGAGGCTCAAAACTAAAGGTGACAGAGCTTTCTCTGTCAGAGCTCCTCGACTTTGGAACAACCTGCCAGAGGAGATAAGGCATGCAGAGTCTGTTGCTTCTTTTAAATCACTTTTAAAAGCCCACTTTTATAGGCTGGCTTTTATGTGATGCCGTCTTTCGTCTTTCATTTTTTCATTCCGTCATTTTTTGCTCTCTTATTATTTATTTATTCTTATTTTTCATTTATCTACTTATTTATTTAGTTTTTCTCTATCTTATTGTTCTTACCTTTTTTAAATCCACCCTCCTTATTTATATGTACTTATTTATGTATTCTATTTTATTACTGTAATTACCTTATTCCTGTGACGGTTAGATAACCAGCTGAGTTTTCTGGGACCCGAGAGGAGTCGGAGGCAAAACAGGCGCCGGCCCATCCTTCCAAGAACGCTTAAGTGCTGGTGCTCCTAACCAGCAAACTTGAAGCAGGTGCGAGAGGTGCAGCCAGAGGAGTCAGCGCAGCTGCTCAGGAAGGGGAGGGGGAGAGGGAGAGCAGCCACACTGCAGCCGGGATCACCACAATTCCAATCCTGACTGACGAACTTTGATTCATGCTTGTTTCACTTTCAATCTTTTCACCTATACCCTTTAGGCCTTTAATTGTTTTATCGTTTGCTCATATCTATGCTTTATTATCATTATTCTTTCATTATTCTGTTCATGTTTATTTTACAATTTTATATATTTATAATTGATGTTCTGATTTTGTTTGTAGCTGTCTTTTATTGCCCTCTCCATTTTCTTTTCCTCCTCTATCTCACTGAGTTTATGTTTTTAGCCTTTGTCCCAGTCCTCATGATCTCATTTTACGTTGTATGGTTCTTGTATTGTCTGGGTCCCTGACTAGGCTTCCTGTTGCCCTCATGCATGGTGTCTTTCTGCACAAGTGCCTCTTGAACTGTGTGTTTTGTTTTTGTGTTTCTGTGCTTGTTGTTGTTTGTGTCTCTGTTAAAGCACTTTTTAAACCAGTGTTTTTAAAAGGTGCTATATAAATAAAGTTATTATTATTATTATCATTATTATTATTATTATTATTATAATTCAGGGTGTAGAGAATAAATACAGCTTTAGCTGGGTCATTTTGGAGCGAAACGTGACCACGGTGAGCGAAGGTCTGTTTCTCAATGGATTTGTCATCTAGGAGGGCTAAAAAACAAATTTAGCCGGGGTGTATTTATTAAAATGGCTGGGAAAATTTTGTAGAGGCCAAAATCCAAAATGGCTGCCACTTTTGGTGTTTTTTTTACGGTATTTTGGGGGAGTTTTTGTTGTTTTTGGGTCATATTTTTTTCAGTATTGTTACACAGTCTCTATAGGGTTATAATGGAAGCTCTGCTCATGATGAGTTGAATAATATGCAGTTAAAGTTCACAGAAATAACATCTGAAGTCAATAAAGTAGATGTTTATGTGTAAACAACCCTTGTTGATTGACCATTTCCCATTAAAAAGGACTATGCAGAAAGGACTTTTCAGGTCTATATCACAATATTTTTGGCTTTATTAAATTCTTTTGCAGTTTCAGCCCAATGGAAATTAATAGATTCCTTTATTTCGCTCCCATTTAAATGAATGGAGATTTATCATCACCATGGAAACCACTGGAGCAAAAACATATGTGTGATGTCACAAGGAAAACACTGGCTGTTTTCAAATTTACCTACTACATACTGTGTATGAAAGTAGTATGTAGTAGGCACTGCGTACTGCATACCACACTTGAATATAGTTTGTACTTTGACTGTTCTGTTAGGTTTATTATGTAGTGAAGCGGAAAAAGGATTTTTTTTTTTTAATTTATACGATTTATTTTTCAAACTTAATTTTGATTGTACAAAACAAACTATGAGTAGCTGACATGTTGACATTTTAGTTATTCATCTGGAAAAATATCGCCAGAAGCAGCATTTTATATGAAACAGCCAGTTGTGGAGAATACTTATTATTTTGGGGAGGAATTACTTATTTCGTGATGGCGTATGATGGCCTATTAGGGCCACTTAAAAGCAAAAAACACATAAAGGATAATATCACACACACAATTCAGTATTATGGATGAGGTGAAGCGGGAAAATTTAGGGTGGTGGAAATATAGAGGTAAAATACAGAATGTAACAGTAAAATGTCATACTATACTTGGCAGTGGTTTACACTATTAATGCTGCAGTCTGGCCGTTACAAACTGTTAATGGTAAAACAACAACATACCTTTTCAGAATCAGAATCATAATCAGAATCGCCTTTTTTCGCCAAGTATTTTCAAGAATACAAGGTATTTGACTCCGGTTTAAACTGCACTCTCTCAGTACAATTGCTATGAATAGAAAGACCCTAAGAGAAACACTAAATATTACAAAAAGTTGAAAAAAATAGAGCTTAAGTAGTAGAGAAAAATAATAATTATGACAATATTAGATAAAGAACTTTGTACAGAGTAGAAAAAAAATAAATACACAATTTAAGTTAAAAAAGTTTTTAGAAGTTATCACACACTATTGCGTGTTGAAAACGTAAAGATAACAAGTAGAGGCTCTTAAATTTGTATATTTTGCTGCTCTGATTGTTAAAGCTTTGCTCTCAGTCATTTTCAATTCAGGTGCTTTGCCTGCAACAGTAGGCGATGCAGACTGGTCCAATGTACACTGTGAATTGTTTCCCGAATCAGTTCGTCATCTGGGTACTTTTTTTGCATACTGCAACTTTGCGTTTGTTTGCATACTGTATACTACATGCTACATTTTGGGGAAATCAGTACGCACTGCTAGTATAGAAGGCCAATTCGAAAACGGCCGCAGTGTTCTCCTGCTTGTTTACATGAAAAAAAAAACGATGATGATTGGAAGGGACATTCCTTTTCCCCTGTGCTATCATTATTTCTTCAAGCAAAAGTTATATAGGTCTCAGCATCTCAACATTAAGTCATTTGCACCTTGTCGTGGTAAGGGAGCTTAAATACCTCAGTGAACATTGAGAGCTATGCCAGCTGGAGGAAACTCCAAGTAGGTTTTAATATGTAATAACCTGTAAAAAGGTCTGCTGTTGTTTTTCCATTCACGGTTTGTAACGGCCAGACTGCAGCATTATTAGTGTGAACCACTGCCAAGTATAGTATGACATTTTACTGTTACGTTCTGTATTTCACCTCTATATTTCCACCACCTTAAATTTTCCTGCTTCACCTCATTCTCAATACTGAATTGTGTGTGTGATGTTTATCCTTGATGTGTTTTTTTCTTTTAAGTGGCCCTAATAGGCCGTTGTACACCGTCACAAAATGATAATAAATTCCTCCCCAAAATAATAAGTATTCTCCACAACTGGCTGTTTCATATAAAATGCTGCTTCTGGCGATATTTTTCCAGATGAATAACTAAAATGTCAACATGTCAGCTACTCATAGTTTGTTTTGTACAATCAAAATTAAGTTTGAAAAATAAATCGTATAAATTAAAAAAAAAAAAATCCTTTTTCCGCTTCACTACATAATAAACCTAACAGAACAGTCAAAGTACAAACTATATTCAAGTGTGGTATGCAGTACGCAGTGCCTACTACATACTACTTTCATACACAGTATGTAGTAGGTAAATTTGAAAACAGCCTGTGTTTTCCTTGTGACATCACACATATGTCTTTGCTCCAGTGGTTTCCATGGTGATGATAAATCTCCATTCATTTAAATGGGAGCGAAATAAAGGAATCTATTAATTTCCATTGGGCTGAAACTGCAAAAGAATTTAATAAAGCCAAAAATGTTGTGATATAGACCTGAAAAGTCCTTTCTGCATAGTCCTTTTTAATGGGAAATGGTCAATCAACAAGGGTTGTTTACACATAAACATCTACTTTATTGACTTCAGATGTTATTTCTGTGAACTTTAACTGCATATTATTCAACTCATCATGAGCAGAGCTTCCATTATAACCCTATAGAGACTGTGTAACAATACTGAAAAAAATATGACCCAAAAACAACAAAAACTCCCCCAAAATACCGTAAAAAAAACACCAAAAGTGGCAGCCATCATGAATTTGAAGGTTCAAATAAGGTCGGATCATTATGTAACCCTGAAATATGTATTTCTCAACAAAAATAAGGTCTGAAAACATGTATTTTTCATCATTGTAGGTCGAGCTTTTAAAAAGGTCATTTCCATGACAGCCATTTTGGATTTTGGCCTCTAAAAATTTTTCCCCCCAATTTTAAAAAATACACCCCGGCTAAATTTATTTTTTAGACCTCCTAGATGACAAATCCATTGAGAAACGGACCTTCGCTCACCGAGGTCACGTTTCGCTCCAAAATGACCCAACTAATCTCTGTTGATTCGAGCGAGAAAGTTACATCAGATTATACCAAAATTTGGTAATGTGAGCCATAAAATGCACGGATACAAATTTAATTTCGCCATTTCAGACATTCCGTTATAGTGTCATTATGCTATCAAAGAAACTTCCGGTCATCTCCAAAACAAGAGCCCAATTTACATAAGCGAGGAAAGAAGATAATAAAACATGATTTTATTTTTAAAAAATAGAAAATTTGCTAGTGGCTGTTTTTTTAGCTTAACGCCGGTCTCAAGACGAGTTAACATTTATGATATTGAATTTGTAATTATTAAATTCTAAAATATTACAAAATGATAACTGCCCACAGACACCGAAAACGATCCGTACGTCGCCTCCAGCACTTAATTAATAGGGAAACTATCAGTGTATGTCATCATATAGATGCGCACTCATCTTGAACGGAGAAGCAGCGTTTATATCCATTCATTCAGGCTGGTTAGCAATTTTTTAACAATTAATTCAACCTGTAAAACCCGAATCTGAGTAAACACACTTCAGATGCTCCCAAGGACCTCACTGACCAACCCTAGAAGTTTTGGAGCCCTCTGAGCTGAGTTACAGCCCCTTTAATGAGAGGCTAAATACAGGCCTAATAACCCTGGTGCAACAACCCGCACAAAAGTGCGATTTAAAAAAAAATTGGAACCCAAACCCAGTTCTGAAAAAACCCACTGGGGACGACCCTAGGGACCTGACAGACGCACCCTGGTTTTGGAGCCCTCAGGCTACGTTTTTTGGAGTTACAACCCCTTGAATGAGAGGCTAAATACAGGCCTAATAACCCTGGTAAAACAGCCGAAAACCCACTGGGAACGACCCTAGGGACCTGACGGACGCACCCTAGAAGTTTTGGTGCCCTCGGACAATGTTTTTTGGAGTTACGGCCCCTTTAATGAGAGGCAAATTACAGGCCTTATGACCCTGGTGAAATAGCCCGCACAAAAATGGGTTTTTTACAAAAATCAGACCCGAAACCCAGTTCTGAGAAAACCCACTGGGGACGAACCTAGGGACCTGACGGACGCACCCTAGAAGTTTTGGAGCCCTTGGAATATGTTTCTTGGAGTTACGGCCTCTTTAATGAGAGGCTAAATACAGGCCTTATAACCCTGGTAAAACAGCCGAAAACCCACTGGGGGCGACACTAGGGACCTGACGGACGCACCCTAGAAGTTTTGGAGCCCTCGGACTATGTTTCTTGGAGTAACGGCCACTTTAATGAGAGGCTAAATACAGGCTTTATAACCCTGGTGAAATAGCCCGCACAAAAATGCAATTTTAACAAAAATCGGACCCCAAACCCGGTTCTGAGAAAACCCACTGGAGACGACCCTAGGGACCTGACGGACGCACCCTAGAAGTTTTGGAGCCCTCAGACTATGTTTCTTGAAGTTACGGCCACTTTAATGAGAGGCTTAATACAGGCCTTATAAGCCTGGTGAAATAGCCTGCACAAAAATGCAATTTTTACAAAAATCGGACCCCAAACCTGGTTCTGAGAAAACCCACTGGGGACGACCCTAGGGACCTGACGGACGCACCATAGAAGTTTTGGAACCATCCGACTACATTTCTTGGAGTTACAGCCACTTTAATGAGAGGCTTAATACAGGCCTTATAAGCCTGGTGAAATAGCCCGCACAAAAATGCCATTTTAACAAAAATCGGACCCCAAACCCAGTTCTGAGAAAACCCACTGGGGACGAGCCTAGGGACCTGACGGACGCACCCTAGAAGTTTTGGATTCCTCGGACTATGTTTCTTGGATTTACGGCCCCTTTAATGAGAGGCTAAATACAGGCCTTATAAGCCTGGTGAAATAGCCCGCACAAAAATGCGATTTTTACAAAAATCGGACCCCAAACCCGGTTCTGAGAAAACCCACTGGGGACGACCCTAGGGACCTGACGGACGCACCCTAGAAGTTTTGAAGCCCTCGGACTATGTTTCTTGGAGTTACAGCCCCTTTAATGAGAGGCTTAATACAGGCCTTATAACCCTGGTGAAATAGCCCGCACAAAAATGCAATTTTTACAAAAAATTGGACCCCAAACCCGGTTCTGAGAAAACCCACTGGGGACGACCCTAGGGACCTGACGGACGCACCCTAGAAGTTTTGGAGCCCTTCGACTATGTTTCTTGAAGTTACAGCCCCTTTAATGAGAGGCTAAATACAGGCCTTATAAGCCTGGTGAAATAGCCCGCACAAAAATGCCATTTTTACAAAAATCGGACCCCAAACCTGGTTCTGAGAAAACCCACTGGGGACGACCCTAGGGACCTGACGGACGCACCCTAGAAGTTTTGGAGCCCTCGGACTATGTTTCTTGGAGTTACGGCCCCTATAATGAGAGGCTAAATACAGGCCTTATAAGCCTGGTGAAATAGCCCGCACAAAAATGCAATTTTTGCAAAAATCGGACCCCAAACCCGGTTCTGAGAAAACCCACTGGGGACGACCCTAGGGACCTGACGGACGCACCCTAGAAGTTTTGGAGCCCTCGAGCTATGTTTCTTGGAGTTACGGCCACTTTAATGAGAGGCTAAATACAGGCTTTATAACCCTGGTGAAATAGCCCGCACAAAAATGCAATTTTTACAAAAATCGGACCCCAAACCCGGTTCTGAGAAAACCCACTGGAGACGACCCTAGGGACCTGACGGACGCACCCTAGAAGTTTTGGAGCCCTCGGACTATGTTTCTTGAAGTTACGGCCACTTTAATGAGAGGCTAAATACAGGCCTTATAAGCCTGGTGAAATAGCCCGCACAAAAATGCAATTTTTACAAAAATCAGACCCCAAACCCGGTTCTGAGAAAACCCACTGGGGACGACCCTAGGGACCTGACGGACGCACCCTAGAAGTTTTGGAGCCCTTCGACTATGTTTCTTGAAGTTACAGCCCCTTTAATGAGAGGCTAAATACAGGCCTTATAAGCCTGGTGAAATAGCCCGCACAAAAATGCCATTTTTACAAAAATCGGACCCCAAACCTGGTTCTGAGAAAACCCACTGGGGACGACCCTAGGGACCTGACGGACGCACCCTAGAAGTTTTGGAGCCATCCGACTACGTTTCTTGGAGTTACGGCCCCTTTAACAAGAGGCTAAATACAGGCCTTATAACCCTGGTGAAATAGCCCCCACAAAAATGCCATTTTTACAAAAATCGGACCCCAAACCCGGTTCTGAGAAAACCCACTGGGGACGACCCTAGGGATCTGACGGACGCACCCTAGAAGTTTTGGAGCCCTCCCACTATGTTTCTTGAAGTTACAGCCCCTTTAATGAGAGGTTAAAAACAGGCCTTATAAGCCTGGTGAAATAGCCCGCACAAAAATGCAATTTTTACAAAAATCGGACCCCAAACCCGGTTCTGAGAAACCCACTGGGGACGACCCTAGGGACCTGACGGACGCACCATAGAAGTTTTGGAACCATCCGACTACATTTCTTGGAGTTACGGCCACTTCAATGAGAGGCTAAATACAGGCCTTATAACTCTGGTGAAATAGCCCGCACAAAAATGCAATTTTTACAAAAATCGGACCCCAAACACGGTTCTGAGAAAACCCACTGGGGACGACCCTGGGGACCTGACGGACGCACCCTAGAAATTTTGGAGCTCTCCGACTACGTTCCTTGGAGATACGGCCACTTTAATGAGAGGCTAAATACAGGCCTTATAACCCTGGTGAAATAGCCCGCACAAAAATGCGATTTTGACAAAAATCGGACCCCAAACCCGGTTCTGAGAAAACCCACTGGGGACGACCCTAGGGACCTGACGGACGCACCCTAGAAGTTTTGAAGCCCTCAGACTATGTTTCTTGGAGTTACGGCCCCTTTTAATGAGAGGCTAAATACAGGCCTTATAAGCCTGGTGAAATAGCCCGCACAAAAATGCAATTTTTACAAAAATCGGACCCCAAACCCAGTTCTGAGAAAACCCACTGGGGACGAGCCTAGGGACCTGACGGACGCACCCTAGAAGTTTTGGAGCCCTCGGACTATGTTTCTTGGAGTTACGGCCCCTTTAATGAGAGGCTAAATACAGGCCTTATAACCCTGCTGAAATAGCCCGCACAAAAATACAATTTTTACGAAAATCGGACCCCAAACCAGGTTCTGAGAAAACCCACTGGGGACGACCCTAGGGACCTGACGGACGCACCCTAGAAGTTTTGAAGCCCTCGGACTATGTTTCTTGGAGTTACGGCCCCTTTAATGAGAGGCTAAATACAGGCCTTATAAGCCTGGTGAAATAGCCCGCACAAAAATGTGATTTTTACGAAAATCGGACCCCAAACCCGGTTCTGAGAAAACCCACTGGGGACTACCCTAGGGACCTGACGGACGCACCCTGGAAGTTTTGGAGCCCTTGGACTATGTTTCTTGGAGTTACGGCCCCTTTTAATGAGAGGCTAAATACAGGCCTTATAAGCCTGGTGAAATAGCCCGCACAAAAATGCAATTTTTACAAAAATCGGACCCCAAACCCAGTTCTGAGAAAACCCACTGGGGACGAGCCTAGGGACCTGACGGACGCACCCTAGAAGTTTTGGAGCCCTCGGACTATGTTTCTTGGAGTTACGGCCCCTTTAATGAGAGGCTAAATACAGGCCTTATAACCCTGCTGAAATAGCCCGCACAAAAATACAATTTTTACGAAAATCGGACCCCAAACCAGGTTCTGAGAAAACCCACTGGGGACGACCCTAGGGACCTGACGGACGCACCCTAGAAGTTTTGAAGCCCTCGGACTATGTTTCTTGGAGTTACGGCCCCTTTAATGAGAGGCTAAATACAGGCCTTATAAGCCTGGTGAAATAGCCCGCACAAAAATGTGATTTTTACGAAAATCGGACCCCAAACCCGGTTCTGAGAAAACCCACTGGGGACTACCCTAGGGACCTGACGGACGCACCCTGGAAGTTTTGTGGCCCTTGGACTATGTTTCTTGGAGTTACGGCCCCTTTAATGAGAGGCTTAATACAGGCCTTATAAGCCTGGTGAAATAGCCCGCACAAAAATGCGATTTTTACAAAAATCGGACCCCAAACCCGGTTCTGAGAAAACCCACTGGGGACGACCCTAGGGACCTGACGGACGCACCCTAGAAGTTTTGGAGCCCTCGAGCTATGTTTCTTGGAGTTACGGCCACTTTAATGAGAGGCTCAATACAGGCTTTATAACCCTGTTGAAATAGCCCGCACAAAAATGCAATTTTTACAAAAATCGGACCCCAAACCCGGTTCTGAGAAAACCCACTGGAGACGACCCTAGGGACCTGACGGACGCACCCTAGAAGTTTTGGAGCCCTCGGACTATGTTTCTTGAAGTTACAGCCACTTTAATGAGAGGCTAAATACAGGCCTTATAAGCCTGGTGAAATAGCCCGCACAAAAATGCGATTTTTACAAAAATCGGACCCCAAACCCGGTTCTGAGAAAACCCACTGGGGACGACCCTGGGGACCTGACGGACGCACCCTAGAAATTTTGGAGCTCTCCGACTACGTTCCTTGGAGATACGGCCACTTTAATGAGAGGCTAAATACAGGCCTTATAACCCTGGTGAAATAGCCCGCACAAAAATGCGATTTTGACAAAAATCGGACCCCAAACCCGGTTCTGAGAAAACCCACTGGGGACGACCCTAGGGACCTGACGGACGCACCCTAGAAGTTTTGAAGCCCTCAGACTATGTTTCTTGGAGTTACGGCCCCTTTTAATGAGAGGCTAAATACAGGCCTTATAAGCCTGGTGAAATAGCCCGCACAAAAATGCAATTTTTACAAAAATCGGACCCCAAACCCAGTTCTGAGAAAACCCACTGGGGACGAGCCTAGGGACCTGACGGACGCACCCTAGAAGTTTTGGAGCCCTCGGACTATGTTTCTTGGAGTTACGGCCCCTTTAATGAGAGGCTAAATACAGGCCTTATAACCCTGCTGAAATAGCCCGCACAAAAATACAATTTTTACGAAAATCGGACCCCAAACCAGGTTCTGAGAAAACCCACTGGGGACGACCCTAGGGACCTGACGGACGCACCCTAGAAGTTTTGAAGCCCTCGGACTATGTTTCTTGGAGTTACGGCCCCTTTAATGAGAGGCTAAATACAGGCCTTATAAGCCTGGTGAAATAGCCCGCACAAAAATGTGATTTTTACGAAAATCGGACCCCAAACCCGGTTCTGAGAAAACCCACTGGGGACTACCCTAGGGACCTGACGGACGCACCCTGGAAGTTTTGGAGCCCTTGGACTATGTTTCTTGGAGTTACGGCCCCTTTTAATGAGAGGCTAAATACAGGCCTTATAAGCCTGGTGAAATAGCCCGCACAAAAATGCAATTTTTACAAAAATCGGACCCCAAACCCAGTTCTGAGAAAACCCACTGGGGACGAGCCTAGGGACCTGACGGACGCACCCTAGAAGTTTTGGAGCCCTCGGACTATGTTTCTTGGAGTTACGGCCCCTTTAATGAGAGGCTAAATACAGGCCTTATAACCCTGCTGAAATAGCCCGCACAAAAATACAATTTTTACGAAAATCGGACCCCAAACCAGGTTCTGAGAAAACCCACTGGGGACGACCCTAGGGACCTGACGGACGCACCCTAGAAGTTTTGAAGCCCTCGGACTATGTTTCTTGGAGTTACGGCCCCTTTAATGAGAGGCTAAATACAGGCCTTATAAGCCTGGTGAAATAGCCCGCACAAAAATGTGATTTTTACGAAAATCGGACCCCAAACCCGGTTCTGAGAAAACCCACTGGGGACTACCCTAGGGACCTGACGGACGCACCCTGGAAGTTTTGTGGCCCTTGGACTATGTTTCTTGGAGTTACGGCCCCTTTAATGAGAGGCTTAATACAGGCCTTATAAGCCTGGTGAAATAGCCCGCACAAAAATGCGATTTTTACAAAAATCGGACCCCAAACCCGGTTCTGAGAAAACCCACTGGGGACGACCCTAGGGACCTGACGGACGCACCCTAGAAGTTTTGGAGCCCTCGAGCTATGTTTCTTGGAGTTACGGCCACTTTAATGAGAGGCTCAATACAGGCTTTATAACCCTGTTGAAATAGCCCGCACAAAAATGCAATTTTTACAAAAATCGGACCCCAAACCCGGTTCTGAGAAAACCCACTGGAGACGACCCTAGGGACCTGACGGACGCACCCTAGAAGTTTTGGAGCCCTCGGACTATGTTTCTTGAAGTTACAGCCACTTTAATGAGAGGCTAAATACAGGCCTTATAAGCCTGGTGAAATAGCCCGCACAAAAATGCAATTTTTACAAAAATCGGACCCCAAACCCGGTTCTGAGAAAACCCACTGGGGACGACCCTAGGGACCTGACGGACGCACCCTAGAAGTTTTGGAGCCATCCGACTACGTTTCTTGGAGTTACGGCCCCTTTAACAAGAGGCTAAATACAGGCCTTATAACCCTGGTGAAATAGCCCCCACAAAAATGCCATTTTTACAAAAATCGGACCCCAAACCTGGTTCTGAGAAAACCCACTGGGGACGACCCTAGGGATCTGACGGACGCACCCTAGAAGTTTTGGAGCCCTCCCACTATGTTTCTTGAAGTTACAGCCCCTTTAATGAGAGGTTAAATACAGGCCTTATAAGCCTGGTGAAATAGCCCGCACAAAAATGCAATTTTTACAAAAATCGGACCCCAAACCCGGTTCTGAGAAACCCACTGGGGACGACCCTAGGGACCTGACGGACGCACCATAGAAGTTTTGGAACCATCCGACTACATTTCTTGGAGTTACGGCCACTTCAATGAGAGGCTAAATACAGGCCTTATAACTCTGGTGAAATAGCCCGCACAAAAATGCAATTTTTACAAAAATCGGACCCCAAACCCAGTTCTGAGAAAACCCACTGGGGACGAGCCTAGGGACCTGACGGACGCACCCTAGAAGTTTTGGAGCCCTCGGACTATGTTTCTTGGAGTTACGGCCCCTTTAATGAGAGGCTTAATACAGGCCTTATAAGCCTGGTGAAATAGCCCGCACAAAAATGCAATTTTTACAAAAATCGGACCCCAAACCCGGTTCTGAGAAAACTAACTGGGGACGACCCTAGGGACCTGACGGACGCACCCTAGAAGTTTTGGAGCCCTCGGACTATGTTTCTTGGAGTTACGGCCCCTTTAATGAGAGGCTAAATACAGGCTTTATAACCCTGGTGAAATAGCCCGCACAAAAATGCAATTTTTACAAAAATCGGACCCCAAACCCGGTTCTGAGAAAACCCACTGGGGACGACCCTGGGGACCTGACGGACGCACCCTAGAAATTTTGGAGCTCTCCGACTATGTTCCTTGGAGATACGGCCACTTTAATGAGAGGCTAAATACAGGCCTTATAACCCTGGTGAAATAGCCCGCACAAAAATGCGATTTTGATAAAAATCGGACCCCAAACCCGGTTCTGAGAAAACCCACTGGGGACGACCCTAGGGACCTGACGGACGCACCCTAGAAGTTTTGAAGCCCTCAGACTATGTTTCTTGGAGTTACGGCCCCTTTAATGAGAGGCTAAATACAGGCCTTATAAGCCTGGTGAAATAGCCCGCACAAAAATGCAATTTTTACAAAAATCGGACCCCAAACCCAGTTCTGAGAATACCCACTGGGGACGACCCTAGGGACCTGACGGACGCACCCTAGAAGTTTTGGAGCCCTCCGACTATGTTTCTTGGAGTTACGGCCCCTTTAATGAGAGGCTAAATACAGGCCTTATAACCCTGCTGAAATAGCCCGCACATATACAATTTTTACGAAAATCGGACCCCAAACCCGGTTCTGAGAAAACCCACTGGGGACGACCCTAGGGACCTGACGGACGCACCCTAGACGTTTTGGAGCCATCCGACTACATTTCTATGAGTTATGGCCCCTTTAATGAGAGGCTAAATACAGGCCTTATAAGCCTGGTGAAATAGCCCGCACAAAGATTCATTTTTTTAAAAAATCGGACCCCAAACCCGGTTCTGAGAATACCCACTGGGGATGACCCTAGGGACCTGACGGACTCACCCTAGAAGTTTTGGAGCCCTCGGACTATGTTTCTTGGAGTTACGGCCCCATTAATGAGAGGCTAAATACAGGCCTTATAAGCCTGGTGGAATAGCCCGCACAAAATTGGATTCTTACAAAAATCGGACCCCAAATCCGGTTCTGAGAAAAGCCACTGGGGATGACCCAAGGGACCTGACGGACGCACCCTAGAAGTTTTGGAGCCCTCGGACTATGTTTCTTGGAGTTACGGCCCCTTTAATGAGAGGCTTAATACAGCCCTTATAACCCTGGTGAAATAGCCCGCACAAAAATGCGATTTTTACGAAAATCGGACCCCAAACCAGGTTCTGAGAAAACCCACTGGGGACGACCCTAGGGACCTGACGGACGCACCCTAGAAGTTTTGGAACCATCCGACTACATTTCTTTGAGTTACGGCCCCTTTAATGAGAGGCTTAATACAGGCCTTATAAGCCTGGTGAAATAGCCCGCACAAAAATGCGATTTTTACAAAAATCGGACCCCAAACCCTGTTCTGAGAAAACCCACTGGGGATGACCCTAGGGACCTGACAGACGCACCCTAGAAGTTTTGGAGCCCTCGGACCATGTTTCTTGGAGTTAGGGCCCCTTTAATGAGAGGCTAAATACAGGCCTTATAACCCTGGTGAAGTAGCCCCCACAAAAATGCGATTTTTACAAAAATCGGACCCCAAACCCGGTTCTGAGAAAACCCACTGGGGACGACCCTAGGGACCTGACGGACGCACCCTAGAAGTTTTGGAACCATCTGACTATGTTTCTTGGAGTAACGGCCCCTTTAATGAGAGGCTAAATACAGGCCTTATAACCCTGGTGAAAAAGCCCGCACAAAAATGCAATTCTTACAAAAATCGGACCCCAAACCCGGTTCTGAGAAAACCCACTGGGGACGACCCTAGGGACCTGACGGACGCACCCTAGAAGTTTTGGAGCCCTCGGACTATGTTTCTTGGAGTTACGGCCACTTTAATGAGAGGCTAAATACAGGCCTTATATCTGGTGAAATAGCCCGCACAAAAATGCAATTTTTAACAAAATCGGGACCCAAATCCGGTTCTGAGAAAACCCACTGGGGACAACCCTAGGGACCTGACGGACGCACCATAGAAGTTTTGGAACCATCTGACAACATTTCTTGGAGTTACGGCCACTTTAATGAGAGGCTTAATACAGGCCTTATAAGCCTGGTGAAATAGCCCGCACAAAAATGCAATTTTTACAAAAATCGGACCCCAAACCCAGTTCTGAGAAAACCCACTGGGGACGACCCTAGGGACCTGACGGACGCACCATAGAAGTTTTGGAACCATCTGACTATGTTTCTTGGAGTTACGGCCCCTTTAATGAGAGGCTTAATACAGGCCCTATAAGCCTGGTGAAATAGCCCGCACAAAAATGCGATTTTTACAAAAATCGGACCCCAAACCCGGTTCTGAGAAAACCCACTGGGGATGACCCTAGGGACCTGACAGACGCACCCTAGAAGTTTTGGAGCCCTCGGACTATGTTTCTTGGAGTTACGGCCCCTTTAATGAGAGGCTAAATACAGGCTTTATAAGCCTGGTGAAATAGCCCGCACAAAGATTCGATTTTTACAAAAATCGGACCCCAAGCCCGGTTCTGAGAAAACCCACTGGGGACGACCCTAGGGACCTGAAGGACGCACCATAGAAGTTTTGGAGCCCTCGGACTATGTTTCTTGGAGTTACAGCCACTTTAATGAGAGGCTTAATACAGGCCTTATAAGCCTGGTGAAATAGCCCGCACAAAAATGCAATTTTTACAAAAATCGGACCCCAAACCCAGTTCTGAGAAAACCCACTGGGGACGACCCTAGGGACCTGACGGACGCACCATAGAAGTTTTGGAACCATCCGACTACATTTCTTGGAGTTACGGCCCCTTTAATGAGAGGCTTAATACAGGCCTTATAAGCCTGGTGAAATAGCCCGCACAAAAATGTGATTTTTAAAAAAATCGGACCCCAAACCCAGTTCTGAGAAAACCGACTGGGGACGACCCTAGGGACCTGACGGACGCACCCTAGAAGTTTTGGAGACCTCCGACTATGTTTCTTGAAGTTACAGCCCCTTTAATGAGAGGCTAAATACAGGCCTTATAAGCCTGGTGAAATAGCCCGCACAAAAATGCAATTTTTACAAAAATCGGACCCCAAGCCCGGTTCTGAGAAAACCCACTGGGGACGAGCCTAGGGACCTGACGGACGCACCCTAGAAGTTTTGGAACCATCTGACTACATTTCTTGGAGTTCATCCACTTTAATAAGAGGCTTAATACAGGCCTTATAAGCCTGGTGAAAAAGCCCGCACAAAAAAGCCATTTTTACAAAAATCGGACCCCAAATCCGGTTCTGAGAAAACCCACTGGGGACGACCCTAGGGACCTGACGGACGCACCCTAGAAGTTTTGGAACCATCCGACTACATTTCTTGAAGTAACGGCCACTTTTATGAGAGGCTTAATACAGGCCTTATAAGCCTGCTGAAATAGCCCGCACAAAAATGCCATTTTTACAAAAATCGGACCCTAAACCCAGTTCTGAGAAAAGCCACTGGGGACGAGCCTAGGGACTTGACGGACGCACCCTAGACGTTTTGGAGCCATCCGACTATGTTTCTTGGAGTTACGGCCCCTTTAATGAGAGGCTAAATACAGGCCTTATAACCCTGGTGAAATAGCCCCCACAAAAATGCCATTTTTACAAAAATCGGACCCCAAACCCGGTTCTGAGAAAACCCACTTGGGACAACCCTAGGGACCTGACGGAGGCACCATAGAAGTTTTGGAGCCCTCGGACTACGTTTCTTGGAGTTACGGCCCCTTTTAATGATAGGCTAAATACAGGCCTTATAACCCTGCTGAAGTAGACTGCACAAAAATGCGATTTTTACAAAAATTGGACCCCAAACCCGGTTATGAGAAAACCCACTGGGGACGACCCTAGGGACCTGACGGACGCACCCTAGAAGTTTTGAAGCCCTCAGACTATGTTTCTTGGAGTTATGGCCCCTTTAATGAGAGGCTAAATACAGGCCTTATAAGCCTGGTGAAATAGCCCGCACAAAAATGCAATTTTTACAAAAATCGGACCCCAAACCCAGTTCTGAGAAAACCCACTGGGGACGAGCCTAGGGACCTGACGGACGCACCCTAGAAGTTTTGGAGCCCTCCGACTATGTTTCTTGGAGTTACGGCCCCTTTAATGAGAGGTTAAATACAGGCCTTATAAGCCTGGTGAAATAGCCCCCACAAAAATGTGATTTTTACGAAAATCGGACCCCAAACCCGGTTCTGAGAAAACCCACTGGGGACGACCCTAGGGACCTGACGGACGCACCCTGGAAGTTTTGGAGCCCTTGGACTATGTTTCTTGGAGTTACGGCCCCTTTAATGAGAGGCTTAATACAGGCCTTATAAGCCTGGTGAAATAGCCCGCACAAAAATGCGATTTTTAAAAAAATTGGACCCCAAACCCGGTTCTGAGAAAACCCACTGGGGACGACCCTAGGGACCTGACGGAGGCACCCTAGACGTTTTGGAGCCATCCAACTACATTTCTTGAAGTTATGGCCCCTTTAATGAGAGGCTAAATACAGGCTTTATAAGCCTGGTGAAATAGCCCGCACAAAGATTCGATTTTTACCAAAATCGGACCCCAAACCCTGTTCTGAGAAAACCCACTGGGGACGACCCTAGGGATCTGATGGACGCACCCTAGAAGTTTTGGAGCCCTCCGACTATGTTTCTAGGAGTTACAGCCACTTTAATGAGAGGCTAAATACAGGCTTTATAACCCTGGTGAAATAGCCCGCGCAAAAATGCCATTTTTACGAAAATCGGACCCCAAACCTGGTTCTGAGAAAACCCACTCGGGACAACCCTAGGGACCTGACGGACGCACCGTAGAAGTTTTGGAGCCCTCCGACTATGTTTCTTGGAGTTACGGCCACTTTAATGAGAGGCTAAATACAGGCCTTATAAGCCTGGTGAAATAGCCCCCACAAAAATGCCATTTTTACAAAAATCGGACCCCAAACCCGGTTCTGAGAAAACCCACTGGGGACGACCCTAGGGACCTGACAGACGCACCCTAGAAGTTTTGAAGCCCTCGGACTATGTTTCTTGGAGTTACGGCCCCTTTAATGAGAGGCTAAATACAGGCCTTATAAGCCTGGTGAAATAGCCCGCACAAAAATGTGATTTTTACGAAAATCGGACCCCAAACCCGGTTCTGAGAAAAGCCACTGGGGATGACCCAAGGGACCTGACGGACGCACCCTAGAAGTTTTGGAGCCCTCGGACTATGTTTCTTGGAGTTACGGCCCCTTTAATGAGAGGCTAAATACAGCCCTTATAAGCCTGGTGAAATAGCCCGCACAAAAATGCGATTTTTACGAAAATCGGACCCCAAACCAGGTTCTGAAAAAACCCACTGGGGACGACCCTAGGGACCTGACGGACGCACCATAGAAGTTTTGGAACTATCCGACTACATTTCTTGGAGTTACGGCCACTTTAATGAGAGGCTAAATACAGGCCTTATAACCCTGGTGAAATAGCCCGCACAAAAATGCCATTTTTACAAGAATCGTACCCCAAACCCAGTTCTGAGAAAACCCACTGGGGACGAGCCTAGGGACCTGACGGACGCACCCTAGAAGTTTTGGAGCCCTCGGACTATGTTTCTTGGAGTTATGGCCCCTTTAATGAGAGGCTAAATACAGGCCTTATAAGCCTGGTGAAATAGCCCACACAAAAATGCGATTTTTACGAAAATCGGACCCCAAACCCGGTTCTGAGAAAACCCACTGGGGACGACCCTAGGGACCTGACGGACGCACCCTAGAAGTTTTGGAGCCCTCAGACTATGTTTCTTGAAGTTTCAGCCCCTTTAATGAGAGGCTAAATACAGGCCTTATAAGCCTGGTGAAATAGCCCGCACAAAAATGCAATTTTTACAAAATTCGGACCCCAAACCCGGTTCTGAGAAAACCCAGTGGGGACGAGCCTAGGGACCTGACGGACGCACCCTAGAAGTTTTGGAGCCCTCGGACTATGTTTCTTTGAGTTACGGCCACTTTAATGAGAGGCTAAATACAGGCCTTATAACCCTGGTGAGGTAGCCCCCACAAAAATGCGATTTTTACAAAAATCGGACCCCAAACCCGGTTCTGAGAAAACCCACTGGGGACGACCCTAGGGACCTGACGGACGCACCCTAGAAGTTTTGGAGCCCTCCGACTATGTTTCTTGGAGTTACGGCCACTTTAATGAGAGGCTAAATACAGGCCTTATAAGCCTGGTGAAATAGCCCGCACAAAAATGCGATTTTTACGAAAATCTGACCCCAAACCCGGTTCTGAGAAAACCCACTGGGGACGACCCTAGGGACCTGACGGACGCACCCTAGAAGTTTTGGAGCCCTCGGACTATGTTTCTTGGAGTTACGGCCCCTTTAATGAGAGGCTAAATACAGGCCTTATAACCCTGGTGAAATAGCCCGCACAAAAATGCGATTTTTACAAAAATCGGGCCCCAAACCCGGTTCTGAGAAAACCCACTGGGGAAGACCCTAGGGACCTGACGGACGCACCCTAGAAGTTTTGGAGCCCTCCGACTATGTTTCTTGAAGTTACAGCCCCTTTAATGAGAGGCTAAATACAGGCCTTATAAGCCTGGTGAAATAGCCCGCACAAAAATGCAATTTTTACAAAAATCGGACCCCAAACCTGGTACTGAGAAAACCCACTGGGGACGACCCTAGGGACCTGACGGACGCACCCTAGAAGTTTTGGAACCATCTGACTAATTTTCTTGGAGTTACGGCCACTTTAATGAGAGGCTTAATACAGGCCTTATAACCCTGGTGAAATAGCCCGCACAAAAATGCGATTTTGACCAAAATCGGACCCCAAACCTGGTTCTGAGAAACCCACTGGGGATGACCCTAGGGACCTGACGGACGCACCCTAGAAGTTTTGGAGCCCTCGGACTATGTTTCTTTGGGTTACGGCCCCTTTAATGAGAGGCTAAATACAGGCCTTATAGAACCTGGTGAAATAGCCCGCACAAAAATGCGATTTTTACAAAAATCGGACCCCAAACCCGGTTCTGAGAAAACCCACTGGGGATGACCCTAGGGACCTGACAGACGCACCCTAGAAGTTTTGGAGCCCTCGGACGATGTTTCTTGGAGTTACGGCCCCTTTAATGAGAGGCTAAATACAGGCCTTATAAGCCTGGTGAAATAGCCCGCACAAAAATGCCATTTTTACAAAAATCGGACCCCAAACCCGGTTCTGAGAAAACCCACTGGGGACGACCCTAGGGACCTGACGGACGCACCCTAGAAGTTTTGGAGCCCTCCCACTATGTTTCTTGAAGTTACAGCCCCTTTAATGAGAGGTTAAATACAGGCCTTATAAGCCTGGCGAAATAGCCCGCACAAAAATGCAATTTTTACAAAAATCTGACCCTAAACCCGGTTCTGAGAAAACCCACTGGGGATGACCCTAGGGACCTGACGGACGCACCATAGAAGTTTTGGAACCATCTGACTACATTTCTTGGAGTTACGGCCACTTTAATGAGAGGCTAAATACAGGCCTTATAACTCTGGTGAAATAGCCCGCACAAAAATGCAATTTTTGCAAAAATCGGACCCCAAACCCAGTTCTGAGAAAACCCACTGGGGATGACCCTAGGGAACTGACGGACGCACCCTGGAAGTTTTGGAGCCCTCGGACTATGTTTCTTGGAGTTACGGCCCCTTTAATGAGAGGCTAAATACAGGCCTTATAACCCTGGTGAAATAGCCCGCACAAAAATGCCATTTTTACAAAAATCGGGCCCCAAACCCGGTTCTGAGAAAACCCACTGGGGACGACCCTAGGGACCTGACGGACGCACCCTAGAAGTTTTGGAGCCCTCGGACTATGTTTCTTGAAGTTACAGCCCCTTTAATGAGAGGCTAAATACAGGCCTTATAAGCCTGGTGAAATAGCCCGCACAAAAATGCAATTTTTACAAAAATCGGACCCCAAACCCGGTTCTGAGAAAACCCACTGGGGACGACCCTAGGGACCTGACGGACGCAACCTAGACGTTTTGGAGCCATCCGACTACATTTCTTGAAGTTGTGGCCCCTTTAATGAGAGGCTAAATACAGGCTTTATAAGCCTGGTGAAATAGCCCGCACAAAGATTCGATTTTTACAAAAATCGGACCCCAAACCCGGTTCTGAGAAAACCCACTGGGGACGACCCTAGGGACCTGACGGACGCACCCTAGAAGTTTTGGAGCCCTCGGACTATGTTTCTCGGAGTTACAGCCACTTTAATGAGAGGCTAAATACACGCTTTATAACCCTGGTGAAATAGCCCGCACAAAAATGCAATTTTTGCAAAAATCGGACCCCAAACCCGGTTCTGAGAAAACCCACTGGGGACGACCCTAGGGAACTGACGGACGCACCCTAGAAGTTTTGGAACCATCTGACTACATTTCCTGGAGTTACAGCCACTTTAATGAGAGGCTTAATACAGGCCTTATAAGCCTGGTGAAATAGCCCGCACAAAAATGCCATTTTTACAAAAATCGGACCCCAAACCCGGTTCTGAGAAAACACACTGGGGACGACCCTGGGGACCTGACGGACTCACCCTAGAAGTTTTGGAGCCCTCGGACTATGTTTCTTGGAGTTACAGCCCCTTTAATGAGAGGCTAAATACAGGCCTTATAAGCCTGGTGAAATAGCCCGCATAAAAATGCAATTTTTGCAAAAATCGGACCCCAAACCCGGTTCTGAGAAAACCCACTGGGGACGATCCTAGGGACCTGACGGACGCACCCTAGAAGTTTTGGAGCCCTCGGACTATGTTTCTTGGAGTTACGGCCCCTTTAATGAGAGGCTAAATACAGGCCTTATAACTCTGGTGAAATAGCCCGCACAAAAATGCAATTTTTACAAAAATCGGACCCCAAACCCAGTTCTGAGAAAACCCACTGGGGACGACCCTAGGGAACTGACGGACGCACCCTGGAAGTTTTGGAGCCCTCGGACTATGTTTCTTGGAGTTACGGCCCCTTTAATGAGAGGCTAAATACAGGCCTTATAACCCTGGTGAAATAGCCCGCACAAAAATGCCATTTTTACAAAAATCGGGCCCCAAACCCGGTTCTGAGAAAACCCACTGGGGACGACCCTAGGGACCTGACGGACGCACCCTAGAAGTTTTGGAGCCCTCGGACGATGTTTCTTGAAGTTACAGCCCCTTTAATGAGAGGCTAAATACAGGCCTTATAAGCCTGGTGAAATAGCCCGCACAAAAATGCAATTTTTACAAAAATCGGACCCCAAACCCGGTTCTGAGAAAACCCACTGGGGACGACCCTAAGGATCTGACGGACGCACCATAGAAGTTTTGGAGCCCTCCCACTATGTTTCTTGAAGTTACAGCCCCTTTAATGAGAGGTTAAATACAAGCCTTATAAGCCTGGCGAAATAGCCCGCACAAAAATGCAATTTTTACAAAAATCTGACCCTAAACCCGGTTCTGAGAAAACCCACTGGGGACGACCCTAGGGACCTGACGGACGCACCATAGAAGTTTTGGAGCCCTCGGACTATGTTTTTTGGAGTTACGGCCACTTTAATGAGAGGCTAAATACAGGCTTTATAACCCTGGTGAAATAGCCCGCACAAAAATGCGATTTTTACAAAAATCGGACCCCAAACCCGGTTCTGAGAAAACCCACTGGGGACGACCCTAGGGACCTGACGGACGCACCCTAGAATATTTGGAACCATCTGACTACATTTCTTGGAGTTACGGCCCCTTTAACAAGAGGCTAAATACAGGTCTTATAACCCTGGTGAAATAGCCCGCACAAAAATGCCATTTTTACAAAAATCGGGCCCCAAACCCGGTTCTGAGAAAACCCACTGGGGACAACCCTGGGGATCTGACGGACGCACCCTAGAAGTTTTGGAGCCCTCGGACTATGTTTCTTGAAGTTACAGCCCCTTTAATGAGAGGTTAAATACAGGCCTTATAAGCCTGGCGAAATAGCCCGCACAAAAATGCAATTTTTACAAAAATCTGACCCCAAACCCGGTTCTGAGAAAACCCACTGGGTACGACCCTAGGGACCTGACGGACGCACCATAGAAGTTTTGGAACCATCTGACTACATTTCTTGGAGTTACCGCCACTTTAATGAGAGGCTAAATACAGGCCTTATAACCCTGGTGAAATAGCCCGCACAAAAATGCCATTTTTACAAAAATCGGGCCCCAAACCCGGTTCTGAGAAAACCCACTGGGGACGACCCTAGGGACCTGACGGACGCACCCTAGAAGTTTTGGAGCCCTCCGACTATGTTTCTTGAAGTTACAGCCCCTTTAATGAGAGGCTAAATACAGGCCTTATAAGCCTGGTGAAATAGCCCGCACAAAAATGCAATTTTTACAAAAATCGGACCCCAAACCCGGTTCTGAGAAAACCCACTGGGGACGACCCTAAGGACCTGACGGACGCACCATAGAAGTTTTGGAACCATCTGACTACATTTCTTGGAGTTACGGCCACTTTAATGAGAGGCTTAATACAGGCCTTATAAGCCTGGTGAAATAGCCCGCACAAAAATGCGATTTTGACAAATATCGGACCCCAAACCCGGTTCTGGGAAAACCCACTGGGGACGACCCTAGGGACCTGACGGACGCAACCTAGACGTTTTGGAGCCATCCGACTACATTTCTTGGAGTTACGGCCCCTTTAATGAGAGGCTAAATACAGGCTTTATAAGCCTGGTAAAATAGCCCGCACAAAGATTCGATTTTTACAAAAATCGGGCCCCAAACCCGGTTCTGAGAAAACCCACTGGGGACGACCCTAGGGACCTGACGGACGCACCCTAGAAGTTTTGGAGCCCTCGGACTATATTTCTCGGAGTTACAGCCACTTTAATGAGAGGCTAAATACAGGCTTTATAACCCTGGTGAAATAGCCCGCACAAAAATGCAATTTTTACAAAAATCGGACCCCAAACCCGGTTCTGAGAAAACCCACTGGGGACGACCCTAGGGACCTGACGGACGCACCCTAGAAGTTTTGGAACCATTTGACTACATTTCCTGGAGTTACAGCCACTTTAATGAGAGGCTTAATACAGGCCTTATAAGCCTGGTGAAATAGCCCGCACAAAAATGCCATTTTTACAAAAATCGGGCCCCAAACCCGGTTCTGAGAAAACCCACTGGGGACAACCCTGGGGATCTGACGGACGCACCCTAGAAGTTTTGGAGCCCTCGGACTATGTTTCTTGAAGTTACAGCCCCTTTAATGAGAGGTTAAATACAGGCCTTATAAGCCTGGCGAAATAGCCCGCACAAAAATGCAATTTTTACAAAAATCTGACCCCAAACCCGGTTCTGAGAAAACCCACTGGGTACGACCCTAGGGACCTGACGGACGCACCATAGAAGTTTTGGAACCATCTGACTACATTTCTTGGAGTTACCGCCACTCTAATGAGAGGCTAAATACAGGCCTTATAACTCTGGTGAAATAGCCCGCACAAAAATGCAATTTTTACAAAAATCGGACCCCAAACCCGGTTCTGAGAAAACCCACTGGGGACGACCCTAAGGATCTGACGGACGCACCCTAGAAGTTTTGGAGCCCTCCCACTATGTTTCTTGAAGTTACAGCCCCTTTAATGAGAGGTTAAATACAGGCCTTATAACCCTGGTGAAATAGCCCGCATAAAAATGCAATTTTTACAAAAATCTGACCCTAAACCCGGTTCTGAGAAAACCCACTGGGGACGACCCTAGGGACCTGACGGACGCACCATAGAAGTTTTGGAACCATCTGACTACATTTCTTGGAGTTACGGCCACTTTAATGAGAGGCTAAATACAGGCCTTATAACCCTGGTGAAATAGCCCGCACAAAAATGCCATTTTTACAAAAATCGGGCCCCAAACCCGGTTCTGAGAAAACCCACTGGGGACGACCCTAGGGACCTGACGGACGCACCCTAGAAGTTTTGGAGCCCTCCGACTATGTTTCTTGAAGTTACAGCCCCTTTAATGAGAGGCTAAATACAGGCCTTATAAGCCTGGTGAAATAGCCCGCACAAAAATGCAATTTTTACAAAAATCGGACCCCAAACCCGGTTCTGAGAAAACCCACTGGGGACGACCCTAAGGACCTGACGGACGCACCATAGAAGTTTTGGAACCATCTGACTACATTTCTTGGAGTTACGGCCACTTTAATGAGAGGCTTAATACAGGCCTTATAAGCCTGGTGAAATAGCCCGCACAAAAATGCGATTTTGACAAATATCGGACCCCAAACCCGGTTTTGGGAAAACCCACTGGGGACGACCCTAGGGACCTGACGGACGCAACCTAGACGTTTTGGAGCCATCCGACTACATTTCTTGGAGTTACGGCCCCTTTAATGAGAGGCTAAATACAGGCTTTATAAGCCTGGTGAAATAGCCCGCACAAAGATTCGATTTTTACAAAAATCGGGCCCCAAACCCGGTTCTGAGAAAACCCACTGGGGACGACCCTAGGGACCTGACGGACGCACCCTAGAAGTTTTGGAGCCCTCGGACTATATTTCTCGGAGTTACAGCCACTTTAATGAGAGGCTGAATACAGGCTTTATAACCCTGGTGAAATAGCCCGCACAAAAATGCGATTTTTACAAAAATCGGACCCCAAACCCGGTTCTGAGAAAACCCACTGGGGACGACCCTAGGGACCTGACGGACGCAACCTAGAAGTTTTGGAACCATCTGACTACATTTCCTGGAGTTACAGCCACTTTAATGAGAGGCTTAATACAGGCCTTATAAGCCTGGTGAAATAGCCCGCACAAAAATGCCATTTTTACAAAAATCGGACCCCAAACCCGGTTCTGAGAAAACACACTGGGGACGACCCTGGGGACCTGACGGACTCACCCTAGAAGTTTTGGAGCCCTCGGACTATGTTTCTTGGAGTTACAGCCCCTTTAATGAGAGGCTAAATACAGGCCTTATAAGCCTGGTGAAATAGCCCGCATAAAAATGCAATTTTTGCAAAAATCGGACCCCAACCCGGTTCTGAGAAAACCCACTGGGGACGACCCTAGGGACCTGACGGACGCACCCTAGAAGTTTTGGAGCCCTCGGACTATGTTTCTTGGAGTTACGGCCCCTTTAATGAGAGGCTAAATACAGGCTTTATAACCCTGGTGAAATAGCCCGCACAAAAATGCGATTTTTACAAAAATCGGACCCCAAACCCGGTTCTGAGAAAACCCACTGGGGACGACCCTAGGGACCTGACGGACGCACCCTAGAAGTTTTGGAGCCCTCCGACTATGTTTCTTGGAGTTACGGCCACTTTAATGAGAGGCTAAATACAGGCTTTATAACCCTGGTGAAATAGCCCGCACAAAAATGCGATTTTTACAAAAATCGGACCCCAAACCCGGTTCTGAGAAAACCCACTGGGGACGACCCTAGGGACCTGTCTGACGCACCCTAGAAGTTTTGGAGCCCTCCGAATATGTTTCTTGAAGTTACGGCCCCTTTTAATGAGAGGCTTAATACAGGCCTTATAAGCCTGGTGAAATAGCCCGCACAAAAATGCAATTTTTACGAAAATCGGACCCCAAACCCGGTTCTGAGAAAACCCACTGGGGACGACCCTAGGGACCTGACGGACGCACCCTAGAAGTTTTGGAGCCCTCGGACGATGTTTCTTGAAGTTACAGCCCCTTTAATGAGAGGCTAAATACAGGCCTTATAAGCCTGGTGAAATAGCCCGCACAAAAATGCCACTTTTACGAAAATCGGACCCCAAACCCAGTTCTGAGAAAACCCACTGGGAACGAGCCTAGGGACCTGACGGACCCACCCTAGAAGTTTTGGAGCCCTCGGACTATGTTTCTTGGAGTTACGGCCACTTTAATGAGAGGCTAAATACAGGCCTTATAAGCCTGGTGAAATAGCCCGCACAAAAATGCGATTTTTACAAGAATCGGACCCCAAACCCGGTTCTGAGAAAACCCACTGGGGACGACCCTAGGGACCTGACGGACGCACCCTAGAAGTTTTGGAGCCCTCGGACTATGTTTCTTGGAGTTACGGCCCCTTTTAATGAGAGGCTAAATACAGGCCTTATAAGCCTGGTGAAATAGCCCGCACAAAAATGCAATTTTTACAAAAATTGGACCCCAAACCCGGTTCTGAGAAAACCCACTGGGGACGACCCTAGGGACCTGACGGACTCACCCTAGAAGTTTTGGAGCCCTCGGACTATGTTTCTTGGAGTTACGGCCCCATTAATGAGAGGCTAAATACAGGCCTTATAAGCCTGGTGGAATAGCCCGCACAAAATTGGATTCTTACTAAAATCGGACCCCAAATCCGGTTCTGAGAAAACCCACTGGGGATGACCCAAGGGACCTGACGGACGCACCCTAGAAGTTTTGGAGCCCTCGGACTATGTTTCTTGGAGTTACAGCACCTTAAATGAGAGGCTAAATACAGGCCTTATAACCCTTGTGAAATAGCCCGCACAAAAATGCAATTTTTACAAAAATCGGACCCCAAACCCGGTTCTGAGAAAACCCACTGGGGACGACCCTAGGGACCTGACGGACGCACCATAGAAGTTTTGGAGCCCTCGGACTATGTTTCCTGGAGTTACGGCCCCTTTAATGAGAGGCTAAATACAGGCCTTATAAGCCTGGTGAAATAGCCCGCACAAAAATGCGATTTTTACAAAAATCGGACCCCAAACCCGGTTCTGAGAAAACCCACTGGGGACGACCCTAGGGACCTGACGGACGCACCCTAGAAGTTTTGGAGCCCTTTGACTATGTTTCTTGGAGTTACGGCCCCTTTAATGAGGGGCTAAATACAGGCCTTATAAGCCTGGTGAAATAGCCCGCACAAAAATGCGATTTTTACAAAAATCGGACCCCAAACCCGGTTCTGAGAAAACCCACTGGGGACGACCCTAGGGACCTGACAGACGCACCCTAGAAGTTTTGGAGCCCTCGGACTATGTTTCTTGGAGTTACGGCCCCTTTTAATGAGAGGCTTAATACAGGCCTTATAAGCCTGGTGAAATAGCCCGCACAAAAATGCGATTTTTACAAGAATCGGACCCCAAACCCGGTTCTGAGAAAACCCACTGGGGACGACCCTAGGGACCTGACAGACGCACCCTAGAAGTTTTGGAGCCCTCGGACTATGTTTCTTGGAGTTACGGCCCCTTTTAATGAGAGGCTAAATACAGGCCTTATAAGCCTGGTGAAATAGCCCGCACAAAAATGCAATTTTTACAAAAATTGGACCCCAAACCCGGTTCTGAGAAAACCCACTGGGGACGACCCTAGGGACCTGACGGACTCACCCTAGAAGTTTTGGAGCCCTCGGACTATGTTTCTTGGAGTTACGGCCCCATTAATGAGAGGCTAAATACAGGCCTTATAAGCCTGGTGGAATAGCCCGCACAAAATTGGATTCTTACTAAAATCGGACCCCAAATCCGGTTCTGAGAAAACCCACTGGGGATGACCCAAGGGACCTGACGGACGCACCCTAGAAGTTTTGGAGCCCTCGGACTATGTTTCTTGGAGTTACAGCACCTTAAATGAGAGGCTAAATACAGGCCTTATAACCCTGGTGAAATAGCCCGCACAAAAATGCAATTTTTACAAAAATCGGACCCCAAACCCGGTTCTGAGAAAACCCACTGGGGACGAGCCTAGCGACCTGACGGACGCACCATAGAAGTTTTGGAACCATCCGACTACATTTCTTGGAGTTACAGCCACTTTAATGAGAGGCTTAATACAGGCCTTATAACCCTGGTGAAATAGCCCGCACAAAAATGCCATTTTTACGAAAATCGGACCCCAAACCCAGTTCTGAGAAAACCCACTGGGGACGAGCCTAGGGACCTGACGGACGCACCCTAGAAGTTTTGGAGCCCTCGGACTATGTTTCTTGGAGTTACGGCCCCTTTAATGAGAGGCTTACTACAGGCCTTATAACCCTGGTGAAATAGCCCGCACAAAAATGCCATTTTTACAAGAATCGGACCCCAAACCCAGTTCTGAGAAAACCCACTGGGGACGAGCCTAGGGACCTGACAGACCCCCCCTAGAAGTTTTGGAGCCCTCGGACTATGTTTCTTGGAGTTACGGCCCCTTTAATGAGAGGCTAAATACAGGCCTTATAACCCTGGTGAAATAGCCCGCACAAAAATGCGATTTTTACAAAAACCGGACCCCAAACCCGGTTCTGAGGAAACCCACTGGGGACGACCCTAGGGACCTGACGGACGCACCCTAGAAGTTTTGGAGCCCTCCGACTATGTTTCTTGAAGTTACAGCCCCTTTAATGAGAGGCTAAATACAGGCCTTATAAGCCTGGTGAAATAGCCCGCACAAAAATGCGATTTTTACAAAAATCGGACCCCAAACCCAGTTCTGAGAAAACCCACTGGGGACGACCCTAGGGACCTGACGGACGCACCCTAGAAGTTTTGGAGCCCTCCGACTATGTTTCTTGAAGTTACAGCCCCTTTAATGAGAGGCTAAATACAGGCCTTATAAGCCTGGTGAAATAGCCCGCACAAAAATGCAATTTTTACAAAAATCGGACCCCAAACCTGGTTCTGAGAAAACCCACTGGGGACGACCCTAGGGACCTGACGGACGCACCATAGAAGTTTTGGAACCATCCGACTACATTTCTTGGAGTTACAGCCACTTTAATGAGAGGCTTAATACAGGCCTTATAAGCCTGGTGAAATAGCCCGCACAAAAATGCAATTTTTACAAAAATCGGACCCCAAACCTGGATCTGAGAAAACCCACTGGGGACGACCCTAGGGACCTGACGGACGCACCATAGAAGTTTTGGAACCATCCGACTACATTTCTTGGAGTTACGGCCACTTTAATGAGAGGCTAAATACAGGCCTTATAACTCTGGTGAAATAGCCCGCACAAAAATGCGATTTTTACAAAAATCGGACCCCAAACCTGGTTCTGAGAAAACCTACTGGGGACGACCCTAGGGATCTGACGGACGCACCCTAGAAGTTTTGGAGCCCTCCCACTATGTTTCTTGAAGTTACAGCCCCTTTAATGAGAGGTTAAATACAGGCCTTTTAAGCCTGGTGAAATAGCCCGCACAAAAATGCAATTTTTACAAAAATCGGACCCCAAACCCGGTTCTGAGAAAACCCACTGGGGATGACCCTAGGGACCTGACAGACGCACCATAGAAGTTTTGGAACCATCTGACTACATTTCTTGGAGTTACGGCCACTTTAATGAGAGGCTAAATACAGGCCTTATAACTCTGGTGAAATAGCCCGCACAAAAATGCAATTTCTACAAAAATCGGACCCCAAACCTGGTTCTGAGAAAACCCACTGGGGACGACCCTAGGGACCTGACGGACGCACCATAGAAGTTTTGGAACCATCTGACTACATTTCTTGGAGTTACGGCCACTTTAATGAGAGGCTAAATACAGGCCTTATAACTCTGGTGAAATAGCCCGCACAAAAATGCAATTTTTACAAAAATCGGACCCCAAACCCAGTTCTGAGAAAACCCACTGGGGACGACCCTAGGGACCTGACGGACGCACCATAGAAGTTTTGGAACCATCCGACTACATTTCTTGGAGTTACGGCCACTTTAATGAGAGGCTTAATACAGGCCTTATAACCCTGGTAAAATAGCCCGCACAAAAATGCAATTTTTACAAAAATCGGACCCCAAACCCAGTTCTGAGAAAACCCACTGGGGACGACCCTAAGGATCTGACGGACGCACCCTAGAAGTTTTGGAACCATCTGACTACATTTCTTGGAGTTACGGCCCCTTGAACAAGAGGCTAAATACAGGCCTTATAACCCTGGTGAAATAGCCCGCACAAAAATGCGATTTTTACAAAAATCGGACCCCAAACCCGGTTCTGAGAAAACCCACTGGGGACGAGCCTAGGGACCTGACGGACGCACCCTAGAAGTTTTGGAGCCCTCGGACTATGTTTCTTGGAGTTACGGCCCCTTTAACAAGAGGCTAAATACAGGCCTTATAACCCTGGTGAAATAGCCCGCACAAAAATGCAATTTTTACAAAAATTGGACCCCAAACCCGGTTCTGAGAAAACCCACTGGGGACGACCCTAGGGATCTGACGGACGCACCCTAGAAGTTTTGGAGCCCTCGGACTATGTTTCTTGGAGTTACGGCCCCTTTAATGAGAGGCTAAATACAGGCTTTATAACCCTGGTGAAATAGCCCGCATAAAAATGCAATTTTTACAAAAATCGGACCCCAAACCCGGTTCTGAGAAAACCCACTGGGGACGAGCCTAGAGACCTGACGGACGCACCCTAGAAGTTTTGGAGCCCTCGGACTATGTTTCTTGGAGTTACAGCCCCTTTAATGAGAGGCTAAATACAGGCATTATAAGCCTGGTGAAATAGCCCGCATAAAAATGCAATTTTTGCAAAAATCGGACCCCAAACCCGGTTCTGAGAAAACCCACTGGGGACGATCCTAGGGACCTGACGGACGCACCCTAGAAGTTTTGGAGCCCTCGGACTATGTTTCTTGGAGTTACGGCCCCTTTATTGAGAGGCTAAATACAGGCTTTATAACCCTGGTGAAATAGCCCGCACAAAAATGCGATTTTTACAAAAATCGGACCCCAAACCTGGTTCTGAGAAAACCCACTGGGGACGACCCTAGGGACCTGACGGACGCACCCTAGAAGTTTTGGAGCCCTCGGACTATGTTTCTTGGAGTTACGGCCACTTCAATGAGAGGCTAAATACAGGCTTTATAACCCTGGTGAAATAGCCCGCACAAAAATGCAATTTTTACAAAAATCGGACCCCAAACCCGGTTCTGAGAAAACCCACTGGGGACGACCCTAGGGACCTGGCTGACGCACCCTAGAAGTTTTGGAGCCCTCCCACTATGTTTCTTGAAGTTACGGCCACTTTAATGAGAGGCTAAATACAGGCCTTATAAGCCTGGTGAAATAGTCCGCACAAAAATGCAATTTTTACGAAAATCGGACCCCAAACCCGGTTCTGAGAAAACCCACTGGGGACGACCCTAGGGACCTGACGGACGCACCCTAGAAGTTTTGGAGCCCTCCGACTATGTTTCTTGAAGTTACAGCCCCTTTAATGAGAGGCTAAATACAGGCCTTATAAGCCTGGTGAAATAGCCCGCACAAAAATGCCATTTTAACAAAAATCGGACCCCAAACCCAGTTCTGAGAAAACCCACTGGGGACGACCCTAGGGACCTGACGGACGCACCCTAGAAGTTTTGGAGCCCTCGGACTATGTTTCTTGGAGTTACGGCCACTTTAATGAGAGGCTAAATACAGGCCTTATAAGCCTGGTGAAATAGCCCGCACAAAAATGCGATTTTTACAAAAATCGGACCCCAAACCCGGTTGTGAGAAAACCCACTGAGGACGATCCTAGGGACCTGACGGACGCACCCTAGAAGTTTTGGAGCCCTCGGACTATGTTTCTTGGAGTCACAGCCCCTTAAATGAGAGGCTAAATACAGGCCTTATAACCCTGGAGAAATAGCCCGCACAAAAATGCAATTTTTACAAAAATCGGACCCCAAACCCGGTTCTGAGAAAACCCACTGGGGACGACCCTAGGGACCTGATGGACGCACCCTAGAAGTTTTGGAACCATCTGACTACATTTCTTGGAGTTACGGCCCCTTTAACAAGAGGCTAAATACAGGCCTTATAACCCTGGTGAAATAGCCCGCACAAAAATGCAATTTTTACAAAAATCGGACCCCAAACCCGGTTCTGAGAAAACCCACTGGGGACGACCCTAGGGACCTGACGGACGCACCCTAGAAGTTTTGGAGCCCTCCCACTATGTTTCTTGAAGTTACAGCCCCTTTAATGAGAGGTTAAATACAGGCCTTATAAGCCTGGTGAAATAGCCCGCACAAAAATGCAATTTTTACAAAAATCGGACCCCAAACCCGGTTCTGAAAAAACCCACTGGGGACGACCCTAGGGACCTGACGGACGCACCATAGAAGTTTTGGAACCATCTGACTACATTTCTTGGAGTTACGGCCACTTTAATGAGAGGCTAAATACAGGCCTTATAACTCTGGTGAAATAGCCCGCACAAAAATGCAATTTTTACAAAAATCGGACCCCAAACCCAGTTCTGAGAAAACCCACTGGGGACGACCCAAAGGATCTGACGGACGCACCCTAGAAGTTTTGGAACCATCTGACTACATTTCTTGGAGTTACGGCCCCTTTAACAAGAGGCTAAATACAGGCCTTTTAACCCTGGTGAAATAGCCCGCACAAAAATGCGATTTTTACAAAAATCGGACCCCAAACCCGGTTCTGAGAAAACCCACTGGGGATGACCCTAGGGACCTGACGGACGCACCATAGAAGTTTTGGAACCATCTGACTACATTTCTTGGAGTTACGGCCCCTTTAACAAGAGGCTAAATACAGGCCTTATAACCCTGGTGAAATAGCCCGCACAAAAATGCGATTTTTACAAAAATCGGACCCCAAACCCGGTTCTGAGAAAACCCACTGGGGACGACCCTAGGGACCTGACGGACGCACCCTAGAAGTTTTGGAGCCCTCGGACTATGTTTCTTGGAGTTACGGCCCCTTTAACAAGAGGCTAAATACAGGCCTTATAACCCTGGTGAAATAGCCCGCACAAAAATGCAATTTTTACAAAAATCGGACCCCAAACCCGGTTCTGAGAAAACCCACTGGGGACGACCCTAGGGATCTGACGGACGCACCCTAGAAGTTTTGGAGCCCTCCCACTATGTTTCTTGAAGTTACAGCCCCTTTAATGAGAGGCTAAATACAGGCCTTATAACTCTGGTGAAATAGCCCGCACAAAAATGCAATTTTTACAAAAATCGGACCCCAAACCTGGTTCTGAGAAAACCCACTGGGGACGATCCTAGGGACCTGACGGACGCACCATAGAAGTTTTGGAACCATCCGACTACATTTCTTGGAGTTACGGCCACTTTAATGAGAGGCTTAATACAGGCCTTATAACCCTGGTAAAATAGCCCGCACAAAAATGCAATTTTTACAAAAATCGGACCCCAAACCCAGTTCTGAGAAAACCCACTGGGGACGACCCTAAGGATCTGACGGACGCACCCTAGAAGTTTTGGAACCATCTGACTACATTTCTTGGAGTTACGTCCCTTTTAACAAGAGGCTAAATACAGGCCTTATAACCCTGGTGAAATAGCCCGCACAAAAATGCGATTTTTACAAAAATCGGACCCCAAACCCGGTTCTGAGAAAACCCACTGGGGATGACCCTAGGGATCTGACGGACGCACCCTAGAAGTTTTGGAGCCCTCCCCCTATGTTTCTTGAAGTTACAGCCCCTTTAATGAGAGGTTAAATACAGGCCTTATAAGCCTGGTGAAATAGCCCGCACAAAAATGCAATTTTTACAAAAATCTGACCCCAAACCCGGTTCTGAGAAAACCCACTGGGGATGACCCTAGGGACCTGACGGATGCACCATAGAAGTTTTGGAACCATCTGACTACATTTCTTGGAGTTACGGCCACTTTAATGAGAGGCTAAATACAGGCCTTATAACTCTGGTGAAATAGCCCGCACAAAAATGCAATTTTTACAAAAATCGGACCCCAAACCCAGTTCTGAGAAAACCCACTGGGGACGATCCTAGGGACCTGACGGACGCACCATAGAAGTTTTGGAACCATCCGACTACATTTCTTGGAGTTACGGCCACTTTAATGAGAGGCTTAATACAGGCCTTATAACCCTGGTGAAATAGCCCGCACAAAAATGCAATTTTTACAAAAATCGGACCCCAAACCCAGTTCTGAGAAAACCCACTGGGGACGACCCTAAGGATCTGACGGACGCACCCTAGAAGTTTTGGAACCATCTGACTACATTTCTTGGAGTTACGGCCCCTTTAACAAGAGGCTAAATACAGGCCTTATAACCCTGGTGAAATAGCCCGCACAAAAATGCGATTTTTACAAAAATCGGACCCCAAACCCGGTTCTGAGAAAACCCACTGGGGACGACCCTAGGGACCTGACGGACGCACCCTAGAAGTTTTGGAGCCCTCGGACTATGTTTCTTGGAGTTACGGCCCCTTTAACAAGAGGCTAAATACAGGCCTTATAACCCTGGTGAAATAGCCCGCACAAAAATGCCATTTTTACAAAAATCGGACCCCAAACCCGGTTCTGAGAAAACCCACTGGGGACGACCCTAGGGATCTGACGGACGCACCCTAGAAGTTTTGGAGCCCTCCCACTATGTTTCTTGAAGTTACAGCCCCTTTAATGAGAGGTTAAATACAGGCCTTATAAGCCTGCTGAAATAGCCCGCACAAAAATGCAATTTTTACAAAAATCGGACCCCAAACCAGGTTCTGAAAAAACCCAATGGGGACGACCCTAGGGACCTGACGGACGCACCATAGAAGTTTTGGAACCATCTGACTACATTTCTTGGAGTTACGGCCACTTTAATGAGAGGCTAAATACAGGCCTTATAACTCTGGTGAAATAGCCCGCACAAAAATGCAATTTTTACAAAAATCGGACCCCAAACCCAGTTCTGAGAAAACCCACTGGGGACGACCCAAAGGATCTGACGGACGCACCCTAGAAGTTTTGGAACCATCTGACTACATTTCTTGGAGTTACGGCCCCTTTAACAAGAGGCTAAATACAGGCCTTTTAACCCTGGTGAAATAGCCCGCACAAAAATGCGATTTTTACAAAAATCGGACCCCAAACCCGGTTCTGAGAAAACCCACTGGGGATGACCCTAGGGACCTGACGGACGCACCATAGAAGTTTTGGAACCATCTGACTACATTTCTTGGAGTTACGGCCCCTTTAACAAGAGGCTAAATACAGGCCTTATAACCCTGGTGAAATAGCCCGCACAAAAATGCGATTTTTACAAAAATCGGACCCCAAACCCGGTTCTGAGAAAACCCACTGGGGACGACCCTAGGGACCTGACGGACGCACCCTAGAAGTTTTGGAGCCCTCGGACTATGTTTCTTGGAGTTACGGCCCCTTTAACAAGAGGCTAAATACAGGCCTTATAACCCTGGTGAAATAGCCCGCACAAAAATGCAATTTTTACAAAAATCGGACCCCAAACCAGGTTCTGAGAAAACCCACTGGGGACGACCCTAGGGATCTGACGGACGCACCCTAGAAGTTTTGGAGCCCTCCCACTATGTTTCTTGAAGTTACAGCCCCTTTAATGAGAGGTTAAATACAGGCCTTATAAGCCTGGTGAAATAGCCCGCACAAAAATGCAATTTTTACAAAAATCGGACCCCAAACCCGGTTCTGAAAAAACCCACTGGGGACGACCCTAGGGACCTGACGGACGCACCATAGAAGTTTTGGAACCATCTGACTACATTTCTTGGAGTTACGGCCACTTTAATGAGAGGCTAAATACAGGCCTTATAACTCTGGTGAAATAGCCCGCACAAAAATGCAATTTTTACAAAAATCGGACCCCAAACCCAGTTCTGAGAAAACCCACTGGGGACGACCCAAAGGATCTGACGGACGCACCATAGAAGTTTTGGAACCATCTGACTACATTTCTTGGAGTTACGGCCACTTTAATGAGAGGCTAAATACAGGCCTTATAACTCTGGTGAAATAGCCCGCACAAAAATGCAATTTTTACAAAAATCGGACCCCAAACCTGGTTCTGAGAAAACCCACTGGGGACGACCCTAGGGACCTGACGGACGCACCATAGAAGTTTTGGAACCATCCGACTACATTTCTTGGAGTTACGGCCACTTTAATGAGAGGCTTAATACAGGCCTTATAACCCTGGTAAAATAGCCCGCACAAAAATGCGATTTTTACAAAAATCGGACCCCAAACCCAGTTCTGAGAAAACCCACTGGGGACGACCCTAAGGATCTGACGGACGCACCCTAGAAGTTTTGGAACCATCTGACTACATTTCTTGGAGTTACGGCCCCTTGAACAAGAGGCTAAATACAGGCCTTATAACCCTGGTGAAATAGCCCGCACAAAAATGCGATTTTTACAAAAATCGGACCCCAAACCCGGTTCTGAGAAAACCCACTGGGGACGACCCTAGGGACCTGACGGACGCACCCTAGAAGTTTTGGAGCCCTCGGACTATGTTTCTTGGAGTTACGGCCCCTTTAACAAGAGGCTAAATACAGGCCTTATAACCCTGGTGAAATAGCCCGCACAAAAATGCAATTTTTACAAAAATCGGACCCCAAACCCGGTTCTGAGAAAACCCACTGGGGACGAGCCTAGGGACCTGACGGACGCACCCTAGAAGTTTTGGAGCCCTCGGACTATGTTTCTTGGAGTTACGGCCCCTTTAATGAGAGGCTAAATACAGGCTTTATAACCCTGGTGAAATAGCCCGCATAAAAATGCAATTTTTACAAAAATCGGACCCCAAACCCGGTTCTGAGAAAACCCACTGGGGACGAGCCTAGGGACCTGACGGACGCACCCTAGAAGTTTTGGAGCCCTCGGACTATGTTTCTTGGAGTTACAGCCCCTTTAATGAGAGGCTAAATACAGGCATTATAAGCCTGGTGAAATAGCCCGCATAAAAATGCAATTTTTGCAAAAATCGGACCCCAAACCCGGTTCTGAGAAAACCCACTGGGGACGATCCTAGGGACCTGACGGACGCACCCTAGAAGTTTTGGAGCCCTCGGACTATGTTTCTTGGAGTTACGGCCCCTTTATTGAGAGGCTAAATACAGGCTTTATAACCCTGGTGAAATAGCCCGCACAAAAATGCGATTTTTACAAAAATCGGACCCCAAACCTGGTTCTGAGAAAACCCACTGGGGACGACCCTAGGGACCTGACGGACGCACCCTAGAAGTTTTGGAGCCCTCGGACTATGTTTCTTGGAGTTACGGCCACTTCAATGAGAGGCTAAATACAGGCTTTATAACCCTGGTGAAATAGCCCGCACAAAAATGCAATTTTTACAAAAATCGGACCCCAAACCCGGTTCTGAGAAAACCCACTGGGGACGACCCTAGGGACCTGGCTGACGCACCCTAGAAGTTTTGGAGCCCTCCCACTATGTTTCTTGAAGTTACGGCCACTTTAATGAGAGGCTAAATACAGGCCTTATAAGCCTGGTGAAATAGTCCGCACAAAAATGCAATTTTTACGAAAATCGGACCCCAAACCCGGTTCTGAGAAAACCCACTGGGGACGACCCTAGGGACCTGACGGACGCACCCTAGAAGTTTTGGAGCCCTCCGACTATGTTTCTTGAAGTTACAGCCCCTTTAATGAGAGGCTAAATACAGGCCTTATAAGCCTGGTGAAATAGCCCGCACAAAAATGCCATTTTAACAAAAATCGGACCCCAAACCCAGTTCTGAGAAAACCCACTGGGGACGAGCCTAGGGACCTGACGGACGCACCCTAGAAGTTTTGGAGCCCTCGGACTATGTTTCTTGGAGTTACGGCCACTTTAATGAGAGGCTAAATACAGGCCTTATAAGCCTGGTGAAATAGCCCGCACAAAAATGCGATTTTTACAAAAATCGGACCCCAAACCCGGTTCTGAGAAAACCCACTGGGGACGACCCTAGGGACCTGACGGACGCACCCTAGAAGTTTTGGAGCCCTCGGACTATGTTTCTTGGAGTCACAGCCCCTTAAATGAGAGGCTAAATACAGGCCTTATAACCCTGGAGAAATAGCCCGCACAAAAATGCAATTTTTACAAAAATCGGACCCCAAACCCGGTTCTGAGAAAACCCACTGGGGACGACCCTAGGGACCTGACGGACGCACCCTAGAAGTTTTGGAGCCCTCCGACTATGTTTCTTGAAGTTACAGCCCCTTTAATGAGAGGCTAAATACAGGCCTTGTAAGCCTGGTGAAATAGCCCTCACAAAAATGCAATTTTTACAAAAATCGGACCCCAAACCCGGTTTTGAGAAAACCCACTGGGGACGAACCTAGGGACCTGACGGACGCACCCTAGAAGTTTTGGAGCCCTCCGACTATGTTTCTTGAAGTTACAGCCCCTTTAATGAGAGGCTAAATACAGGCCTTATAAGCCTGGTGAAATAGCCCGCACAAAAATGCGATTTTTACAAAAATCGGACCCCAAACCCGGTTCTGAGAAAACCCACTGGGGACGACCCTAGGGACCTGACGGACGCACCCTGGAAGTTTTGGAGCCCTCGGACTATGTTTCTTGGAGTTACGGCCCCTTTAATGAGAGGCTTAATACAGGCCTTATAAGCCTGCTGAAATAGCCCGCACAAAAATGCGATTTTTAAAAAAATCGGACCCCAAACCCGGTTCTGAGAAAAACCCACTGGGGACGAGCCTAGGGACCTGACGGACGCACCCTAGAAGTTTTGGAACCATCTGACTACATTTCTTGGAGTTACAGCCACTTTAATGAGAGGCTTAATACAGGCCTTATAAGCCTGGCGAAATAGCCCACACAAAAATGCGATTTTTAAAAAAATCGGACCCCAAACCCGGTTCTGAGAAAACCCACTGGGGACGACCCTAGGGACCTGACGGACGCACCCTAGAAGTTTTGGAGCCCTCCGACTATGTTTCTTGAAGTTACAGCCCCTTTAATGAGAGGCTTAATACAGGCCTTATAAGCCTGCTGAAATAGCCCGCACAAAAATGCAATTTTTACAAAAATCGGACCCCAAACCCGGTTCTGAGAAAAACCCACTGGGGACGAGCCTAGGGACCTGACGGACGCACCCTAGAAGTTTTGGAACCATCTGACTACATTTCTTGGAGTTACAGCCACTTTAATGAGAGGCTTAATACAGGCCTTATAAGCCTGGTGAAATAGCCCGCACAAAAATGCGATTTTTACAAAAATCTCGACCCCAAACCTGGTTTTGAGAAAACCCACTGGGGACGACCCTAGGGACCTGACGGACGCACCCTAGAAGTTTTGGAGCCATCTGACTACATTTCTATGAGTTACGGCCCCTTTAATGAGAGGCTAAATACAGGCCTTATAAGCCTGGTGAAATAGCCCGCACAAAAATGCAATTTTTACAAAAATCGGACCCCAAACCCGGTTCTGAGAAAACCCACTGGGGACGACCCTAGGGACCTGACGGACGCACCCTAGAAGTTTTGGAGCCCTCCGACTATGTTTCTTGGAGTTATGGCCCCTTTAATGAGAGGCTAAATACAGGCTTTATAACCCTGGTGAAATAGCCCGCACAAAAATGCGATTTTTACAAAAATCGGACCCCAAACCAGGTTCTGAGAAAACCCACTGGGGACGACCCTAGGGACCTGACGGACGCACCCTAGAAGTTTTGGAGCCCTCCGACTATGTTTCTTGAAGTTACAGCCCCTTTAATGAGAGGCTAAATACAGGCCTTATAAGCCTGGTGAAATAGCCCGCACAAAAATGCCATTTTTACAAAAATCTGACACCAAACCTGGTTCTGAGAAAACCCACTGGGGACGACCCTAGGGACCTGACGGACGCACCCTAGAAGTTTTGGAACCATCCGACTACATTTCTTGGAGTTACGGCCACTTTAATGAGAGGCTTAATACAGGCCTTATAAGCCTGGTGAAATAGCCCGCACAAAAATGCGATTTTTACAAAAATCGGACCCCAAACCTGGTTCTGAGAAAACCCACTGGGGACGACCCTAGGGACCTGACGGACGCACCATAGAAGTTTTGGAACCATCCGACTACATTTCTTGGAGTTACGGCCACTTTAATGAGAGGCTAAATACAGGCCTTATAACCCTGGTGAAATAGCCCGCACAAAAATGCGATTTTTACAAAAATCGGACCCCAAACCCGGTTCTGAGAAAACCCACTGGGGACGACCCTAGGGATCTGACGGACGCACCCTAGAAGTTTTGGAGCCCTCCCACTATGTTTCTTGAAGTTACAGCCCCTTTAATGAGAGGTTAAATACAGGCCTTATAAGCCTGGTGAAATAGCCCGCACAAAAATGCAATTTTTACAAAAATCGGACCCCAAACCCGGTTCTGAGAAAACCCACTGGGGATGACCCTAGGGACCTGACGGACGCACCATAGAAGTTTTGGAACCATCTGACTACATTTCTTGGAGTTACGGCCACTTTAATGAGAGGCTAAATACAGGCCTTATAACTCTGGTGAAATAGCCCGCACAAAAATGCAATTTTTACAAAAATCGGACCCCAAACCTGGTTCTGAGAAAACCCACTGGGGACGATCCTAGGGACCTGACGGACGCACCATAGAAGTTTTGGAACCATCCGACTACATTTCTTGGAGTTACGGCCACTTTAATGAGAGGCTTAATACAGGCCTTATAACCCTGGTAAAATAGCCCGCACAAAAATGCAATTTTTACAAAAATCGGACCCCAAACCCAGTTCTGAGAAAACCCACTGGGGACGACCCTAAGGATCTGACGGACGCACCCTAGAAGTTTTGGAACCATCTGACTACATTTCTTGGAGTTACGTCCCCTTTAACAAGAGGCTAAATACAGGCCTTATAACCCTGGTGAAATAGCCCGCACAAAAATGCGATTTTTACAAAAATCGGACCCCAAACCCGGTTCTGAGAAAACCCACTGGGGATGACCCTAGGGATCTGACGGACGCACCCTAGAAGTTTTGGAACCATCCGACTACATTTCTTGGAGTTACGGCCACTTTAATGAGAGGCTTAATACAGGCCTTATAAGCCTGGTGAAATAGCCCGCACAAAAATGCGATTTTTACAAAAATCGGACCCCAAACCTGGTTCTGAGAAAACCCACTGGGGACGACCCTAGGGACCTGACGGACGCACCATAGAAGTTTTGGAACCATCCGACTACATTTCTTGGAGTTACGGCCACTTTAATGAGAGGCTAAATACAGGCCTTATAACCCTGGTGAAATAGCCCGCACAAAAATGCGATTTTTACAAAAATCGGACCCCAAACCCGGTTCTGAGAAAACCCACTGGGGACGACCCTAGGGATCTGACGGACGCACCCTAGAAGTTTTGGAGCCCTCCCACTATGTTTCTTGAAGTTACAGCCCCTTTAATGAGAGGTTAAATACAGGCCTTATAAGCCTGGTGAAATAGCCCGCACAAAAATGCAATTTTTACAAAAATCGGACCCCAAACCCGGTTCTGAGAAAACCCACTGGGGATGACCCTAGGGACCTGACGGACGCACCATAGAAGTTTTGGAACCATCTGACTACATTTCTTGGAGTTACGGCCACTTTAATGAGAGGCTAAATACAGGCCTTATAACTCTGGTGAAATAGCCCGCACAAAAATGCAATTTTTACAAAAATCGGACCCCAAACCTGGTTCTGAGAAAACCCACTGGGGACGATCCTAGGGACCTGACGGACGCACCATAGAAGTTTTGGAACCATCCGACTACATTTCTTGGAGTTACGGCCACTTTAATGAGAGGCTTAATACAGGCCTTATAACCCTGGTAAAATAGCCCGCACAAAAATGCAATTTTTACAAAAATCGGACCCCAAACCCAGTTCTGAGAAAACCCACTGGGGACGACCCTAAGGATCTGACGGACGCACCCTAGAAGTTTTGGAACCATCTGACTACATTTCTTGGAGTTACGTCCCCTTTAACAAGAGGCTAAATACAGGCCTTATAACCCTGGTGAAATAGCCCGCACAAAAATGCGATTTTTACAAAAATCGGACCCCAAACCCGGTTCTGAGAAAACCCACTGGGGATGACCCTAGGGATCTGACGGACGCACCCTAGAAGTTTTGGAGCCCTCCCCCTATGTTTCTTGAAGTTACAGCCCCTTTAATGAGAGGTTAAATACAGGCCTTATAAGCCTGGTGAAATAGCCCGCACAAAAATGCAATTTTTACAAAAATCTGACCCCAAACCCGGTTCTGAGAAAACCCACTGGGGATGACCCTAGGGACCTGACGGACGCACCATAGAAGTTTTGGAACCATCTGACTACATTTCTTGGAGTTACGGCCACTTTAATGAGAGGCTAAATACAGGCCTTATAACTCTGGTGAAATAGCCCGCACAAAAATGCAATTTTTACAAAAATCGGACCCCAAACCTGGTTCTGAGAAAACCCACTGGGGACGATCCTAGGGACCTGACGGACGCACCATAGAAGTTTTGGAACCATCCGACTACATTTCTTGGAGTTACGGCCACTTTAATGAGAGGCTTAATACAGGCCTTATAACCCTGGTAAAATAGCCCGCACAAAAATGCAATTTTTACAAAAATCGGACCCCAAACCCAGTTCTGAGAAAACCCACTGGGGACGACCCTAAGGATCTGACGGACGCACCCTAGAAGTTTTGGAACCATCTGACTACATTTCTTGGAGTTACGGCCCCTTTAACAAGAGGCTAAATACAGGCCTTATAACCCTGGTGAAATAGCCCGCACAAAAATGCGATTTTTACAAAAATCGGACCCCAAACCCGGTTCTGAGAAAACCCACTGGGGACGACCCTAGGGACCTGACGGACGCACCCTAGAAGTTTTGGAGCCCTCGGACTATGTTTCTTGGAGTTACGGCCCCTTTAACGAGAGGCTAAATACAGGCCTTATAACCCTGGTGAAATAGCCCGCACAAAAATGCCATTTTTACAAAAATCGGACCCCAAACCCGGTTCTGAGAAAACCCACTGGGGACGACCCTAGGGATCTGACGGACGCACCCTAGAAGTTTTGGAGCCCTCCCACTATGTTTCTTGAAGTTACAGCCCCTTTAATGAGAGGTTAAATACAGGCCTTATAAGCCTGGTGAAATAGCCCGCACAAAAATGCAATTTTTACAAAAATCGGACCCCAAACCAGGTTCTGAAAAAACCCACTGGGGACGACCCTAGGGACCTGACGGACGCACCATAGAAGTTTTGGAACCATCTGACTACATTTCTTGGAGTTACGGCCACTTTAATGAGAGGCTAAATACAGGCCTTATAACTCTGGTGAAATAGCCCGCACAAAAATGCAATTTTTACAAAAATCGGACCCCAAACCCGGTTCTGAGAAAACCCACTGGGGACGACCCTAGGGACCTGACGGACGCACCCTAGAAGTTTTGGAGCCCTCGGACTATGTTTCTTGGAGTTACAGCCCCTTTAATGAGAGGCTAAATACAGGCATTATAAGCCTGGTGAAATAGCCCGCATAAAAATGCAATTTTTGCAAAAATCGGACCCCAAACCCGGTTCTGAGAAAACCCACTGGGGACGATCCTAGGGACCTGACGGACGCACCCTAGAAGTTTTGGAGCCCTCGGACTATGTTTCTTGGAGTTACGGCCCCTTTATTGAGAGGCTAAATACAGGCTTTATAACCCTGGTGAAATAGCCCGCACAAAAATGCGATTTTTACAAAAATCGGACCCCAAACCTGGTTCTGAGAAAACCCACTGGGGACGACCCTAGGGACCTGACGGACGCACCCTAGAAGTTTTGGAGCCCTCGGACTATGTTTCTTGGAGTTACGGCCACTTCAATGAGAGGCTAAATACAGGCTTTATAACCCTGGTGAAATAGCCCGCACAAAAATGCAATTTTTACAAAAATCGGACCCCAAACCCGGTTCTGAGAAAACCCACTGGGGACGACCCTAGGGACCTGGCTGACGCACCCTAGAAGTTTTGGAGCCCTCCCACTATGTTTCTTGAAGTTACGGCCACTTTAATGAGAGGCTAAATACAGGCCTTATAAGCCTGGTGAAATAGTCCGCACAAAAATGCAATTTTTACGAAAATCGGACCCCAAACCCGGTTCTGAGAAAACCCACTGGGGACGACCCTAGGGACCTGACGGACGCACCCTAGAAGTTTTGGAGCCCTCCGACTATGTTTCTTGAAGTTACAGCCCCTTTAATGAGAGGCTAAATACAGGCCTTATAAGCCTGGTGAAATAGCCCGCACAAAAATGCCATTTTAACAAAAATCGGACCCCAAACCCAGTTCTGAGAAAACCCACTGGGGACGACCCTAGGGACCTGACGGACGCACCCTAGAAGTTTTGGAGCCTGGACTATGTTTCTTGGAGTTACGGCCACTTTAATGAGAGGCTAAATACAGGCCTTATAACCCTGGAGAAATAGCCCGCACAAAAATGCAATTTTTACAAAAATCGGACCCCAAACCCGGTTCTGAGAAAACCCACTGGGGACGACCCTAGGGACCTGATGGACGCACCCTAGAAGTTTTGGAACCATCTGACTACATTTCTTGGAGTTACGGCCCCTTTAACAAGAGGCTAAATACAGGCCTTATAACCCTGGTGAAATAGCCCGCACAAAAATGCAATTTTTACAAAAATCGGACCCCAAACCCGGTTCTGAGAAAACCCACTGGGGACGACCCTAGGGACCTGACGGACGCACCCTAGAAGTTTTGGAGCCCTCCCACTATGTTTCTTGAAGTTACAGCCCCTTTAATGAGAGGTTAAATACAGGCCTTATAAGCCTGGTGAAATAGCCCGCACAAAAATGCAATTTTTACAAAAATCGGACCCCAAACCCGGTTCTGAAAAAACCCACTGGGGACGACCCTAGGGACCTGACGGACGCACCATAGAAGTTTTGGAACCATCTGACTACATTTCTTGGAGTTACGGCCACTTTAATGAGAGGCTAAATACAGGCCTTATAACTCTGGTGAAATAGCCCGCACAAAAATGCAATTTTTACAAAAATCGGACCCCAAACCCAGTTCTGAGAAAACCCACTGGGGACGACCCAAAGGATCTGACGGACGCACCCTAGAAGTTTTGGAACCATCTGACTACATTTCTTGGAGTTACGGCCCCTTTAACAAGAGGCTAAATACAGGCCTTTTAACCCTGGTGAAATAGCCCGCACAAAAATGCGATTTTTACAAAAATCGGACCCCAAACCCGGTTCTGAGAAAACCCACTGGGGATGACCCTAGGGACCTGACGGACGCACCATAGAAGTTTTGGAACCATCTGACTACATTTCTTGGAGTTACGGCCCCTTGAACAAGAGGCTAAATACAGGCCTTATAACCCTGGTGAAATAGCCCGCACAAAAATGCGATTTTTACAAAAATCGGACCCCAAACCCAGTTCTGAGAAAACCCACTGGGGACGACCCAAAGGATCTGACGGACGCACCCTAGAAGTTTTGGAACCATCTGACTACATTTCTTGGAGTTACGGCCCCTTTAACAAGAGGCTAAATACAGGCCTTTTAACCCTGGTGAAATAGCCCGCACAAAAATGCGATTTTTACAAAAATCGGACCCCAAACCCGGTTCTGAGAAAACCCACTGGGGATGACCCTAGGGACCTGACGGACGCACCCTAGAAGTTTTGGAGCCCTCGGACTATGTTTCTTGGAGTTACGGCCCCTTTAACAAGAGGCTAAATACAGGCCTTATAACCCTGGTGAAATAGCCCGCACAAAAATGCAATTTTTACAAAAATCGGACCCCAAACCCGGTTCTGAGAAAACCCACTGGGGACGACCCTAGGGATCTGACGGACGCACCCTAGAAGTTTTGGAGCCCTCCCACTATGTTTCTTGAAGTTACAGCCCCTTTAATGAGAGGCTAAATACAGGCCTTATAACTCTGGTGAAATAGCCCGCACAAAAATGCAATTTTTACAAAAATCGGACCCCAAACCTGGTTCTGAGAAAACCCACTGGGGACGATCCTAGGGACCTGACGGACGCACCATAGAAGTTTTGGAACCATCCGACTACATTTCTTGGAGTTACGGCCACTTTAATGAGAGGCTTAATACAGGCCTTATAACCCTGGTAAAATAGCCCGCACAAAAATGCAATTTTTACAAAAATCGGACCCCAAACCCAGTTCTGAGAAAACCCACTGGGGACGACCCTAAGGATCTGACGGACGCACCCTAGAAGTTTTGGAACCATCTGACTACATTTCTTGGAGTTACGTCCCTTTTAACAAGAGGCTAAATACAGGCCTTATAACCCTGGTGAAATAGCCCGCACAAAAATGCGATTTTTACAAAAATCGGACCCCAAACCCGGTTCTGAGAAAACCCACTGGGGATGACCCTAGGGATCTGACGGACGCACCCTAGAAGTTTTGGAGCCCTCCCCCTATGTTTCTTGAAGTTACAGCCCCTTTAATGAGAGGTTAAATACAGGCCTTATAAGCCTGGTGAAATAGCCCGCACAAAAATGCAATTTTTACAAAAATCTGACCCCAAACCCGGTTCTGAGAAAACCCACTGGGGATGACCCTAGGGACCTGACGGATGCACCATAGAAGTTTTGGAACCATCTGACTACATTTCTTGGAGTTACGGCCACTTTAATGAGAGGCTAAATACAGGCCTTATAACTCTGGTGAAATAGCCCGCACAAAAATGCAATTTTTACAAAAATCGGACCCCAAACCTGGTTCTGAGAAAACCCACTGGGGACGATCCTAGGGACCTGACGGACGCACCATAGAAGTTTTGGAACCATCCGACTACATTTCTTGGAGTTACGGCCACTTTAATGAGAGGCTTAATACAGGCCTTATAACCCTGGTAAAATAGCCCGCACAAAAATGCAATTTTTACAAAAATCGGACCCCAAACCCAGTTCTGAGAAAACCCACTGGGGACGACCCTAAGGATCTGACGGACGCACCCTAGAAGTTTTGGAACCATCTGACTACATTTCTTGGAGTTACGGCCCCTTTAACAAGAGGCTAAATACAGGCCTTATAACCCTGGTGAAATAGCCCGCACAAAAATGCGATTTTTACAAAAATCGGACCCCAAACCCGGTTCTGAGAAAACCCACTGGGGACGACCCTAGGGACCTGACGGACGCACCCTAGAAGTTTTGGAGCCCTCGGACTATGTTTCTTGGAGTTACGGCCCCTTTAACAAGAGGCTAAATACAGGCCTTATAACCCTGGTGAAATAGCCCGCACAAAAATGCCATTTTTACAAAAATCGGACCCCAAACCCGGTTCTGAGAAAACCCACTGGGGACGACCCTAGGGATCTGACGGACGCACCCTAGAAGTTTTGGAGCCCTCCCACTATGTTTCTTGAAGTTACAGCCCCTTTAATGAGAGGTTAAATACAGGCCTTATAAGCCTGCTGAAATAGCCCGCACAAAAATGCAATTTTTACAAAAATCGGACCCCAAACCAGGTTCTGAAAAAACCCACTGGGGACGACCCTAGGGACCTGACGGACGCACCATAGAAGTTTTGGAACCATCTGACTACATTTCTTGGAGTTACGGCCACTTTAATGAGAGGCTAAATACAGGCCTTATAACTCTGGTGAAATAGCCCGCACAAAAATGCAATTTTTACAAAAATCGGACCCCAAACCCAGTTCTGAGAAAACCCACTGGGGACGACCCAAAGGATCTGACGGACGCACCCTAGAAGTTTTGGAACCATCTGACTACATTTCTTGGAGTTACGGCCCCTTTAACAAGAGGCTAAATACAGGCCTTTTAACCCTGGTGAAATAGCCCGCACAAAAATGCAATTTTTACAAAAATCGGACCCCAAACCCGGTTCTGAGAAAACCCACTGGGGATGACCCTAGGGACCTGACGGACGCACCATAGAAGTTTTGGAACCATCTGACTACATTTCTTGGAGTTACGGCCCCTTTAACAAGAGGCTAAATACAGGCCTTATAACCCTGGTGAAATAGCCCGCACAAAAATGCGATTTTTACAAAAATCGGACCCCAAACCCGGTTCTGAGAAAACCCACTGGGGACGACCCTAGGGACCTGACGGACGCACCCTAGAAGTTTTGGAGCCCTCGGACTATGTTTCTTGGAGTTACGGCCCCTTTAACAAGAGGCTAAATACAGGCCTTATAACCCTGGTGAAATAGCCCGCACAAAAATGCAATTTTTACAAAAATCGGACCCCAAACCCGGTTCTGAGAAAACCCACTGGGGACGACCCTAGGGATCTGACGGACGCACCCTAGAAGTTTTGGAGCCCTCCCACTATGTTTCTTGAAGTTACAGCCCCTTTAATGAGAGGTTAAATACAGGCCTTATAAGCCTGGTGAAATAGCCCGCACAAAAATGCAATTTTTACAAAAATCGGACCCCAAACCCGGTTCTGAAAAAACCCACTGGGGACGACCCTAGGGACCTGACGGACGCACCATAGAAGTTTTGGAACCATCTGACTACATTTCTTGGAGTTACGGCCACTTTAATGAGAGGCTAAATACAGGCCTTATAACTCTGGTGAAATAGCCCGCACAAAAATGCAATTTTTACAAAAATCGGACCCCAAACCCAGTTCTGAGAAAACCCACTGGGGACGACCCAAAGGATCTGACGGACGCACCATAGAAGTTTTGGAACCATCTGACTACATTTCTTGGAGTTACGGCCACTTTAATGAGAGGCTAAATACAGGCCTTATAACTCTGGTGAAATAGCCCGCACAAAAATGCAATTTTTACAAAAATCGGACCCCAAACCTGGTTCTGAGAAAACCCACTGGGGACGACCCTAGGGACCTGACGGACGCACCATAGAAGTTTTGGAACCATCCGACTACATTTCTTGGAGTTACGGCCACTTTAATGAGAGGCTTAATACAGGCCTTATAACCCTGGTAAAATAGCCCGCACAAAAATGCGATTTTTACAAAAATCGGACCCCAAACCCAGTTCTGAGAAAACCCACTGGGGACGACCCTAAGGATCTGACGGACGCACCCTAGAAGTTTTGGAACCATCTGACTACATTTCTTGGAGTTACGGCCCCTTGAACAAGAGGCTAAATACAGGCCTTATAACCCTGGTGAAATAGCCCGCACAAAAATGCGATTTTTACAAAAATCGGACCCCAAACCCGGTTCTGAGAAAACCCACTGGGGACGACCCTAGGGACCTGACGGACGCACCCTAGAAGTTTTGGAGCCCTCGGACTATGTTTCTTGGAGTTACGGCCCCTTTAACAAGAGGCTAAATACAGGCCTTATAACCCTGGTGAAATAGCCCGCACAAAAATGCAATTTTTACAAAAATTGGACCCCAAACCCGGTTCTGAGAAAACCCACTGGGGACGACCCTAGGGATCTGACGGACGCACCCTAGAAGTTTTGGAGCCCTCGGACTATGTTTCTTGGAGTTACGGCCCCTTTAATGAGAGGCTAAATACAGGCTTTATAACCCTGGTGAAATAGCCCGCATAAAAATGCAATTTTTACAAAAATCGGACCCCAAACCCGGTTCTGAGAAAACCCACTGGGGACGAGCCTAGGGACCTGACGGACGCACCCTAGAAGTTTTGGAGCCCTCGGACTATGTTTCTTGGAGTTACAGCCCCTTTAATGAGAGGCTAAATACAGGCATTATAAGCCTGGTGAAATAGCCCGCATAAAAATGCAATTTTTGCAAAAATCGGACCCCAAACCCGGTTCTGAGAAAACCCACTGGGGACGATCCTAGGGACCTGACGGACGCACCCTAGAAGTTTTGGAGCCCTCGGACTATGTTTCTTGGAGTTACGGCCCCTTTATTGAGAGGCTAAATACAGGCTTTATAACCCTGGTGAAATAGCCCGCACAAAAATGCGATTTTTACAAAAATCGGACCCCAAACCTGGTTCTGAGAAAACCCACTGGGGACGACCCTAGGGACCTGACGGACGCACCCTAGAAGTTTTGGAGCCCTCGGACTATGTTTCTTGGAGTTACGGCCACTTCAATGAGAGGCTAAATACAGGCTTTATAACCCTGGTGAAATAGCCCGCACAAAAATGCAATTTTTACAAAAATCGGACCCCAAACCCGGTTCTGAGAAAACCCACTGGGGACGACCCTAGGGACCTGGCTGACGCACCCTAGAAGTTTTGGAGCCCTCCCACTATGTTTCTTGAAGTTACGGCCACTTTAATGAGAGGCTAAATACAGGCCTTATAAGCCTGGTGAAATAGTCCGCACAAAAATGCAATTTTTACGAAAATCGGACCCCAAACCCGGTTCTGAGAAAACCCACTGGGGACGACCCTAGGGACCTGACGGACGCACCCTAGAAGTTTTGGAGCCCTCCGACTATGTTTCTTGAAGTTACAGCCCCTTTAATGAGAGGCTAAATACAGGCCTTATAAGCCTGGTGAAATAGCCCGCACAAAAATGCCATTTTAACAAAAATCGGACCCCAAACCCAGTTCTGAGAAAACCCACTGGGGACGAGCCTAGGGACCTGACGGACGCACCCTAGAAGTTTTGGAGCCCTCGGACTATGTTTCTTGGAGTTACGGCCACTTTAATGAGAGGCTAAATACAGGCCTTATAAGCCTGGTGAAATAGCCCGCACAAAAATGCGATTTTTACAAAAATCGGACCCCAAACCCGGTTCTGAGAAAACCCACTGGGGACGACCCTAGGGACCTGACGGACGCACCCTAGAAGTTTTGGAGCCCTCGGACTATGTTTCTTGGAGTCACAGCCCCTTAAATGAGAGGCTAAATACAGGCCTTATAACCCTGGAGAAATAGCCCGCACAAAAATGCAATTTTTACAAAAATCGGACCCCAAACCCGGTTCTGAGAAAACCCACTGGGGACGACCCTAGGGACCTGACGGACGCACCCTAGAAGTTTTGGAGCCCTCCGACTATGTTTCTTGAAGTTACAGCCCCTTTAATGAGAGGCTAAATACAGGCCTTGTAAGCCTGGTGAAATAGCCCTCACAAAAATGCAATTTTTACAAAAATCGGACCCCAAACCCGGTTTTGAGAAAACCCACTGGGGACGACCCTAGGGACCTGACGGACGCACCCTAGAAGTTTTGGAGCCCTCCGACTATGTTTCTTGAAGTTACAGCCCCTTTAATGAGAGGCTAAATACAGGCCTTATAAGCCTGGTGAAATAGCCCGCACAAAAATGCGATTTTTACAAAAATCGGACCCCAAACCCGTTTCTGAGAAAACCCACTGGGGACGACCCTAGGGACCTGACGGACGCACCCTGGAAGTTTTGGAGCCCTCGGACTATGTTTCTTGGAGTTACGGCCCCTTTAATGAGAGGCTTAATACAGGCCTTATAAGCCTGCTGAAATAGCCCGCACAAAAATCGCGATTTTTAAAAAAATCGGACCCCAAACCCGGTTCTGAGAAAAACCCACTGGGGACGAGCCTAGGGACCTGACGGACGCACCCTAGAAGTTTTGGAACCATCTGACTACATTTCTTGGAGTTACAGCCACTTTAATGAGAGGCTTAATACAGGCCTTATAAGCCTGGCGAAATAGCCCACACAAAAATGCGATTTTTAAAAAAATCGGACCCCAAACCCGGTTCTGAGAAAACCCACTGGGGACGACCCTAGGGACCTGACGGACGCACCCTAGAAGTTTTGGAGCCCTCCGACTATGTTTCTTGAAGTTACAGCCCCTTTAATGAGAGGCTTAATACAGGCCTTATAAGCCTGCTGAAATAGCCCGCACAAAAATGCAATTTTTACAAAAATCGGACCCCAAACCCGGTTCTGAGAAAAACCCACTGGGGACGAGCCTAGGGACCTGACGGACGCACCCTAGAAGTTTTGGAACCATCTGACTACATTTCTTGGAGTTACAGCCACTTTAATGAGAGGCTTAATACAGGCCTTATAAGCCTGGTGAAATAGCCCGCACAAAAATGCGATTTTTACAAAAATCTCGACCCCAAACCTGGTTTTGAGAAAACCCACTGGGGACGACCCTAGGGACCTGACGGACGCACCCTAGAAGTTTTGGAGCCATCTGACTACATTTCTATGAGTTACGGCCCCTTTAATGAGAGGCTAAATACAGGCCTTATAAGCCTGGTGAAATAGCCCGCACAAAAATGCAATTTTTACAAAAATCGGACCCCAAACCCGGTTCTGAGAAAACCCACTGGGGACGACCCTAGGGACCTGACGGACGCACCCTAGAAGTTTTGGAGCCCTCCGACTATGTTTCTTGGAGTTATGGCCCCTTTAATGAGAGGCTAAATACAGGCTTTATAACCCTGGTGAAATAGCCCGCACAAAAATGCGATTTTTACAAAAATCGGACCCCAAACCAGGTTCTGAGAAAACCCACTGGGGACGACCCTAGGGACCTGACGGACGCACCCTAGAAGTTTTGGAGCCCTCCGACTATGTTTCTTGAAGTTACAGCCCCTTTAATGAGAGGCTAAATACAGGCCTTATAAGCCTGGTGAAATAGCCCGCACAAAAATGCCATTTTTACAAAAATCTGACACCAAACCTGGTTCGGAGAAAACCCACTGGGGACGACCCTAGGGACCTGACGGACGCACCCTAGAAGTTTTGGAACCATCCGACTACATTTCTTGGAGTTACGGCCACTTTAATGAGAGGCTTAATACAGGCCTTATAAGCCTGGTGAAATAGCCCGCACAAAAATGCGATTTTTACAAAAATCGGACCCCAAACCTGGTTCTGAGAAAACCCACTGGGGACGACCCTAGGGACCTGACGGACGCACCATAGAAGTTTTGGAACCATCCGACTACATTTCTTGGAGTTACGGCCACTTTAATGAGAGGCTAAATACAGGCCTTATAACCCTGGTGAAATAGCCCGCACAAAAATGCGATTTTTACAAAAATCGGACCCCAAACCCGGTTCTGAGAAAACCCACTGGGGACGACCCTAGGGATCTGACGGACGCACCCTAGAAGTTTTGGAGCCCTCCCACTATGTTTCTTGAAGTTACAGCCCCTTTAATGAGAGGTTAAATACAGGCCTTATAAGCCTGGTGAAATAGCCCGCACAAAAATGCAATTTTTACAAAAATCGGACCCCAAACCCGGTTCTGAGAAAACCCACTGGGGATGACCCTAGGGACCTGACGGACGCACCATAGAAGTTTTGGAACCATCTGACTACATTTCTTGGAGTTACGGCCACTTTAATGAGAGGCTAAATACAGGCCTTATAACTCTGGTGAAATAGCCCGCACAAAAATGCAATTTTTACAAAAATCGGACCCCAAACCTGGTTCTGAGAAAACCCACTGGGGACGATCCTAGGGACCTGACGGACGCACCATAGAAGTTTTGGAACCATCCGACTACATTTCTTGGAGTTACGGCCACTTTAATGAGAGGCTTAATACAGGCCTTATAACCCTGGTAAAATAGCCCGCACAAAAATGCAATTTTTACAAAAATCGGACCCCAAACCCAGTTCTGAGAAAACCCACTGGGGACGACCCTAAGGATCTGACGGACGCACCCTAGAAGTTTTGGAACCATCTGACTACATTTCTTGGAGTTACGTCCCCTTTAACAAGAGGCTAAATACAGGCCTTATAACCCTGGTGAAATAGCCCGCACAAAAATGCGATTTTTACAAAAATCGGACCCCAAACCCGGTTCTGAGAAAACCCACTGGGGATGACCCTAGGGATCTGACGGACGCACCCTAGAAGTTTTGGAGCCCTCCCCCTATGTTTCTTGAAGTTACAGCCCCTTTAATGAGAGGTTAAATACAGGCCTTATAAGCCTGGTGAAATAGCCCGCACAAAAATGCAATTTTTACAAAAATCTGACCCCAAACCCGGTTCTGAGAAAACCCACTGGGGATGACCCTAGGGACCTGACGGACGCACCATAGAAGTTTTGGAACCATCTGACTACATTTCTTGGAGTTACGGCCACTTTAATGAGAGGCTAAATACAGGCCTTATAACTCTGGTGAAATAGCCCGCACAAAAATGCAATTTTTACAAAAATCGGACCCCAAACCTGGTTCTGAGAAAACCCACTGGGGACGATCCTAGGGACCTGACGGACGCACCATAGAAGTTTTGGAACCATCCGACTACATTTCTTGGAGTTACGGCCACTTTAATGAGAGGCTTAATACAGGCCTTATAACCCTGGTAAAATAGCCCGCACAAAAATGCAATTTTTACAAAAATCGGACCCCAAACCCAGTTCTGAGAAAACCCACTGGGGACGACCCTAAGGATCTGACGGACGCACCCTAGAAGTTTTGGAACCATCTGACTACATTTCTTGGAGTTACGGCCCCTTTAACAAGAGGCTAAATACAGGCCTTATAACCCTGGTGAAATAGCCCGCACAAAAATGCGATTTTTACAAAAATCGGACCCCAAACCCGGTTCTGAGAAAACCCACTGGGGACGACCCTAGGGACCTGACGGACGCACCCTAGAAGTTTTGGAGCCCTCGGACTATGTTTCTTGGAGTTACGGCCCCTTTAACGAGAGGCTAAATACAGGCCTTATAACCCTGGTGAAATAGCCCGCACAAAAATGCCATTTTTACAAAAATCGGACCCCAAACCCGGTTCTGAGAAAACCCACTGGGGACGACCCTAGGGATCTGACGGACGCACCCTAGAAGTTTTGGAGCCCTCCCACTATGTTTCTTGAAGTTACAGCCCCTTTAATGAGAGGTTAAATACAGGCCTTATAAGCCTGGTGAAATAGCCCGCACAAAAATGCAATTTTTACAAAAATCGGACCCCAAACCAGGTTCTGAAAAAACCCACTGGGGACGACCCTAGGGACCTGACGGACGCACCCTAGAAGTTTTGGAACCATCTGACTACATTTCTTGGAGTTACGGCCACTTTAATGAGAGGCTAAATACAGGCCTTATAACTCTGGTGAAATAGCCCGCACAAAAATGCAATTTTTACAAAAATCGGACCCCAAACCCGGTTCTGAGAAAACCCACTGGGGACGACCCTAGGGACCTGACGGACGCACCCTAGAAGTTTTGGAGCCCTCGGACTATGTTTCTTGGAGTTACGGCCCCTTTAACAAGAGGCTAAATACAGGCCTTATAACCCTGGTGAAATAGCCCGCACAAAAATGCAATTTTTACAAAAATTGGACCCCAAACCCGGTTCTGAGAAAACCCACTGGGGACGACCCTAGGGATCTGACGGACGCACCCTAGAAGTTTTGGAGCCCTCGGACTATGTTTCTTGGAGTTACGGCCCCTTTAATGAGAGGCCAAATACAGGCTTTATAACCCTGGTGAAATAGCCCGCATAAAAATGCAATTTTTACAAAAATCGGACCCCAAACCCGGTTCTGAGAAAACCCACTGGGGACGAGCCTAGGGACCTGACGGACGCACCCTAGAAGTTTTGGAGCCCTCGGACTATGTTTCTTGGAGTTACAGCCCCTTTAATGAGAGGCTAAATACAGGCATTATAAGCCTGGTGAAATAGCCCGCATAAAAATGCAATTTTTGCAAAAATCGGACCCCAAACCCGGTTCTGAGAAAACCCACTGGGGACGACCCTAGGGACCTGACGGACGCACCCTAGAAGTTTTGGAGCCCTCGGACTATGTTTCTTGGAGTTACGGCCCCTTTATTGAGAGGCTAAATACAGGCTTTATAACCCTGGTGAAATAGCCCGCACAAAAATGCGATTTTTACAAAAATCGGACCCCAAACCCGGTTCTGAGAAAACCCACTGGGGACGACCCTAGGGACCTGACGGACGCACCCTAGAAGTTTTGGAGCCCTCGGACTATGTTTCTTGGAGTTACGGCCACTTCAATGAGAGGCTAAATACAGGCTTTATAACCCTGGTGAAATAGCCCGCACAAAAATGCAATTTTTACAAAAATCGGACCCCAAACCCGGTTCTGAGAAAACCCACTGGGGACGACCCTAGGGACCTGGCTGACGCACCCTAGAAGTTTTGGAGCCCTCCCACTATGTTTCTTGAAGTTATGGCCACTTTAATGAGAGGCTAAATACAGGCCTTATAAGCCTGGTGAAATAGTCCGCACAAAAATGCAATTTTTACGAAAATCGGACCCCAAACCCGGTTCTGAGAAAACCCACTGGGGACGACCCTAGGGACCTGACGGACGCACCCTAGAAGTTTTGGAGCCCTCCGACTATGTTTCTTGAAGTTACAGCCCCGTTAATGAGAGGCTAAATACAGGCCTTATAAGCCTGGTGAAATAGCCCGCACAAAAATGCCATTTTAACAAAAATCGGACCCCAAACCCAGTTCTGAGAAAACCCACTGGGGACGAGCCTAGGGACCTGACGGACGCACCCTAGAAGTTTTGGAGCCCTCGGACTATGTTTCTTGGAGTTACGGCCACTTTAATGAGAGGCTAAATACAGGCCTTATAAGCCTGGTGAAATAGCCCGCACAAAAATGCGATTTTTACAAAAATCGGACCCCATACCCGGTTCTGAGAAAACCCACTGGGGACGACCCTAGGGACCTGACGGACGCACCCTAGAAGTTTTGGAGCCCTCGGACTATGTTTCTTGGAGTTACAGCCCCTTTAATGAGAGGCTAAATACAGGCATTATAAGCCTGGTGAAATAGCCCGCATAAAAATGCAATTTTTGCAAAAATCGGACCCCAAACCCGGTTCTGAGAAAACCCACTGGGGACGATCCTAGGGACCTGACGGACGCACCCTAGAAGTTTTGGAGCCCTCGGACTATGTTTCTTGGAGTTACGGCCCCTTTAATGAGAGGCTAAATACAGGCTTTATAACCCTGGTGAAATAGCCCGCACAAAAATGCGATTTTTACAAAAATCGGACCCCAAACCTGGTTCTGAGAAAACCCACTGGGGACGACCCTAGGGACCTGACGGACGCACCCTAGAAGTTTTGGAGCCCTCGGACTATGTTTCTTGGAGTTACGGCCCCTTTAACAAGAGGCTAAATACAGGCCTTATAACCCTGGTGAAATAGCCCGCACAAAAATGCAATTTTTACAAAAATTGGACCCCAAACCCGGTTCTGAGAAAACCCACTGGGGACGACCCTAGGGATCTGACGGACGCACCCTAGAAGTTTTGGAGCCCTCGGACTATGTTTCTTGGAGTTACGGCCCCTTTAATGAGAGGCTAAATACAGGCTTTATAACCCTGGTGAAATAGCCCGCATAAAAATGCAATTTTTACAAAAATCGGACCCCAAACCCGGTTCTGAGAAAACCCACTGGGGACGAGCCTAGGGACCTGACGGACGCACCCTAGAAGTTTTGGAGCCCTCGGACTATGTTTCTTGGAGTTACAGCCCCTTTAATGAGAGGCTAAATACAGGCATTATAAGCCTGGTGAAATAGCCCGCATAAAAATGCAATTTTTGCAAAAATCGGACCCCAAACCCGGTTCTGAGAAAACCCACTGGGGACGATCCTAGGGACCTGACGGACGCACCCTAGAAGTCTTGGAGCCCTCGGACTATGTTTCTTGGAGTTACGGCCCCTTTATTGAGAGGCTAAATACAGGCTTTATAACCCTGGTGAAATAGCCCGCACAAAAATGCGATTTTTACAAAAATCGGACCCCAAACCTGGTTCTGAGAAAACCCACTGGGGACGACCCTAGGGACCTGACGGACGCACCCTAGAAGTTTTGGAGCCCTCGGACTATGTTTCTTGGAGTTACGGCCACTTCAATGAGAGGCTAAATACAGGCTTTATAACCCTGCTGAAATAGCCCGCACAAAAATGCAATTTTTACGAAAATCGGACCCCAAACCCGGTTCTGAGAAAACCCACTGGGGACGACCCTAGGGACCTGACGGACGCACCCTAGAAGTTTTGGAGCCCTCCGACTATGTTTCTTGAAGTTACAGCCCCTTTAATGAGAGGCTAAATACAGGCCTTATAAGCCTGGTGAAATAGCCCGCACAAAAATGCCATTTTAACAAAAATCGGACCCCAAACCCAGTTCTGAGAAAACCCACTGGGGACGAGCCTAGGGACCTGACGGACGCACCCTAGAAGTTTTGGAGCCCTCGGACTATGTTTCTTGGAGTTACGGCCACTTTAATGAGAGGCTAAATACAGGCCTTATAAGCCTGGTGAAAAAGCCCGCACAAAAATGCGATTTTTACAAAAATCGGACCCCAAACTCGGTTCTGAGAAAACCCACTGGGGACGACCCTAGGGACCTGACGGACGCACCCTAGAAGTTTTGGAGCCCTCGGACTATGTTTCTTGGAGTCACAGCCCCTTAAATGAGAGGCTAAATACAGGCCTTATAACCCTGGAGAAATAGCCCGCACAAAAATGCAATTTTTACAAAAATCGGACCCCAAACCCGGTTCTGAGAAAACCCACTGGGGACGACCCTAGGGACCTGACGGACGCACCCTAGAAGTTTTGGAGCCCTCCGACTATGTTTCTTGAAGTTACAGCCCCTTTAATGAGAGGCTAAATACAGGCCTTGTAAGCCTGGTGAAATAGCCCTCACAAAAATGCAATTTTTACAAAAATCGGACCCCAAACCCGGTTTTGAGAAAACCCACTGGGGACGACCCTAGGGACCTGACGGACGCACCCTAGAAGTTTTGGAGCCCTCCGACTATGTTTCTTGAAGTTACAGCCCCTTTAATGAGAGGCTAAATACAGGCCTTATAAGCCTGGTGAAATAGCCCGCACAAAAATGCGATTTTTACAAAAATCGGACCCCAAACCCGGTTCTGAGAAAACCCACTGGGGACGACCCTAGGGACCTGACGGACGCACCCTAGAAGTTTTGGAGCCCTCCGACTATGTTTCTTGAAGTTACGGCCCCTTTAATGAGAGGCTTAATACAGGCTTTATAACCCTGGTGAAATAGCCCGCACAAAAATGCGATTTTTACAAAAATCGGACCCCAAACCAGGTTCTGAGAAAACCCACTGGGGACGACCCTAGGGACCTGACGGACGCACCCTGGAAGTTTTGGAGCCCTCGGACTATGTTTCTTGGAGTTACGGCCCCTTTAATGAGAGGCTTAATACAGGCCTTATAAGCCTGCTGAAATAGCCCGCACAAAAATGCGATTTTTAAAAAAATCGGACCCCAAACCCGGTTCTGAGAAAAACCCACTGGGGACGACCCTAGGGACCTGACGGACGCACCCTAGAAGTTTTGGAACCATCTGACTACATTTCTTGGAGTTACAGCCACTTTAATGAGAGGCTTAATACAGGCCTTATAAGCCTGGCGAAATAGCCCACACAAAAATGCGATTTTTAAAAAAATCGGACCCCAAACCCGGTTCTGAGAAAACCCACTGGGGACGACCCTAGGGACCTGACGGACGCACCCTAGAAGTTTTGGAGCCCTCCGACTATGTTTCTTGAAGTTACAGCCCCTTTAATGAGAGGCTTAATACAGGCCTTATAAGCCTGCTGAAATAGCCCGCACAAAAATGCAATTTTTACAAAAATCGGACCCCAAACCCGGTTCTGAGAAAAACCCACTGGGGACGAGCCTAGGGACCTGACGGACGCACCCTAGAAGTTTTGGAACCATCTGACTACATTTCTTGGAGTTACAGCCACTTTAATGAGAGGCTTAATACAGGCCTTATAAGCCTGGTGAAATAGCCCGCACAAAAATGCGATTTTTACAAAAATCTCGACCCCAAACCTGGTTTTGAGAAAACCCACTGGGGACGACCCTAGGGACCTGACGGACGCACCCTAGAAGTTTTGGAGCCATCTGACTACATTTCTATGAGTTACGGCCCCTTTAATGAGAGGCTAAATACAGGCCTTATAAGCCTGGTGAAATAGCCCGCACAAAAATGCGATTTTTACAAAAATCGGACCCCAAACCCGGTTCTGAGAAAACCCACTGGGGACGACCCTAGGGACCTGACGGACGCACCCTAGAAGTTTTGGAGCCCTCGGACTATGTTTCTTGGAGTTATGGCCCCTTTAATGAGAGGTTAAATACAGGCTTTATAACCCTGGTGAAATAGCCCGCACAAAAATGCGATTTTTACAAAAATCGGACCCCAAACCAGGTTCTGAGAAAACCCACTGGGGACGACCCTAGGGACCTGACGGACGCACCCTAGAAGTTTTGGAGCCCTCCGACTATGTTTCTTGAAGTTACAGCCCCTTTAATGAGAGGCTAAATACAGGCCTTATAAGCCTGGTGAAATAGCCCGCACAAAAATGCCATTTTTACAAAAATCTGACACCAAACCTGGTTCTGAGAAAACCCACTGGGGACGACCCTAGGGACCTGACGGACGCACCATAGAAGTTTTGGAACCATCCGACTACATTTCTTGGAGTTACGGCCACTTTAATGAGAGGCTTAATACAGGCCTTATAAGCCTGGTGAAATAGCCCGCACAAAAATGCGATTTTTACAAAAATCGGACCCCAAACCTGGTTCTGAGAAAACCCACTGGGGACGACCCTAGGGACCTGACGGACGCACCATAGAAGTTTTGGAACCATCCGACTACATTTCTTGGAGTTACGGCCACTTTAATGAGAGGCTAAATACAGGCCTTATAACCCTGGTGAAATAGCCTGCACAAAAATGCGATTTTTACAAAAATCGGACCCCAAACCCGGTTCTGAGAAAACCCACTGGGGACGACCCTAGGGACCTGACGGACGCACCCTAGAAGTTTTGGAGCCCTCCCACTATGTTTCTTGAAGTTACAGCCCCTTTAATGAGAGGTTAAATACAGGCCTTATAAGCCTGGTGAAATAGCCCGCACAAAAATGCAATTTTTACAAAAATCGGACCCCAAACCCGGTTCTGAGAAAACCCACTGGGGATGACCCTAGGGACCTGACGGACGCACCATAGAAGTTTTGGAACCATCTGACTACATTTCTTGGAGTTACGGCCACTTTAATGAGAGGCTAAATACAGGCCTTATAACTCTGGTGAAATAGCCCGCACAAAAATGCAATTTTTACAAAAATCGGACCCCAAACCTGGTTCTGAGAAAACCCACTGGGGACGATCCTAGGGACCTGACGGACGCACCATAGAAGTTTTGGAACCATCCGACTACATTTCTTGGAGTCACGGCCACTTTAATGAGAGGCTTAATACAGGCCTTATAACCCTGGTAAAATAGCCCGCACAAAAATGCAATTTTTACAAAAATCGGACCCCAAACCCAGTTCTGAGAAAACCCACTGGGGACGACCCTAAGGATCTGACGGACGCACCCTAGAAGTTTTGGAACCATCTGACTACATTTCTTGGAGTTACGTCCCCTTTAACAAGAGGCTAAATACAGGCCTTATAACCCTGGTGAAATAGCCCGCACAAAAATGCGATTTTTACAAAAATCGGACCCCAAACCCGGTTCTGAGAAAACCCACTGGGGATGACCCTAGGGATCTGACGGACGCACCCTAGAAGTTTTGGAGCCCTCCCCCTATGTTTCTTGAAGTTACAGCCCCTTTAATGAGAGGTTAAATACAGGCCTTATAAGCCTGGTGAAATAGCCCGCACAAAAATGCAATTTTTACAAAAATCTGACCCCAAACCCGGTTCTGAGAAAACCCACTGGGGATGACCCTAGGGACCTGACGGACGCACCATAGAAGTTTTGGAACCATCTGACTACATTTCTTGGAGTTACGGCCACTTTAATGAGAGGCTAAATACAGGCCTTATAACTCTGGTGAAATAGCCCGCACAAAAATGCAATTTTTACAAAAATCGGACCCCAAACCTGGTTCTGAGAAAACCCACTGGGGACGATCCTAGGGACCTGACGGACGCACCATAGAAGTTTTGGAACCATCCGACTACATTTCTTGGAGTTACGGCCACTTTAATGAGAGGCTTAATACAGGCCTTATAACCCTGGTAAAATAGCCCGCACAAAAATGCAATTTTTACAAAAATCGGACCCCAAACCCAGTTCTGAGAAAACCCACTGGGGACGACCCTAAGGATCTGACGGACGCACCCTAGAAGTTTTGGAACCATCTGACTACATTTCTTGGAGTTACGGCCCCTTTAACAAGAGGCTAAATACAGGCCTTATAACCCTGGTGAAATAGCCCGCACAAAAATGCGATTTTTACAAAAATCGGACCCCAAACCTGGTTCTGAGAAAACCCACTGGGGACGACCCTAGGGACCTGACGGACGCACCCTAGAAGTTTTGGAGCCCTCGGACTATGTTTCTTGGAGTTACGGCCCCTTTAACAAGAGGCTAAATACAGGCCTTATAACCCTGGTGAAATAGCCCGCACAAAAATGCCATTTTTACAAAAATCGGACCCCAAACCCGGTTCTGAGAAAACCCACTGGGGACGACCCTAGGGATCTGACGGACGCACCCTAGAAGTTTTGGAGCCCTCCCACTATGTTTCTTGAAGTTACAGCCCCTTTAATGAGAGGTTAAATACAGGCCTTATAAGCCTGGTGAAATAGCCCGCACAAAAATGCAATTTTTACAAAAATCGGACCCCAAACCAGGTTCTGAAAAAACCCACTGGGGACGACCCTAGGGACCTGACGGACGCACCATAGAAGTTTTGGAACCATCTGACTACATTTCTTGGAGTTACGGCCACTTTAATGAGAGGCTAAATACAGGCCTTATAACTCTGGTGAAATAGCCCGCACAAAAATGCAATTTTTACAAAAATCGGACCCCAAACCCAGTTCTGAGAAAACCCACTGGGGACGACCCAAAGGATCTGACGGACGCACCCTAGAAGTTTTGGAACCATCTGACTACATTTCTTGGAGTTACGGCCCCTTTAACAAGAGGCTAAATACAGGCTTTATAACCCTGGTGAAATAGCCCGCACAAAAATGCGATTTTTACAAAAATCGGACCCCAAACCCGGTTCTGAGAAAACCCACTGGGGATGACCCTAGGGACCTGACGGACGCACCATAGAAGTTTTGGAACCATCTGACTACATTTCTTGGAGTTACGGCCACTTTAATGAGAGGCTAAATACAGGCCTTATAACTCTGGTGAAATAGCCCGCACAAAAATGCAATTTTTACAAAAATCGGACCCCAAACCTGGTTCTGAGAAAACCCACTGGGGACGATCCTAGGGACCTGACGGACGCACCATAGAAGTTTTGGAACCATCCGACTACATTTCTTGGAGTTACGGCCACTTTAATGAGAGGCTTAATACAGGCCTTATAACCCTGGTAAAATAGCCCGCACAAAAATGCAATTTTTACAAAAATCGGACCCCAAACCCAGTTCTGAGAAAACCCACTGGGGACGACCCTAAGGATCTGACGGACGCACCCTAGAAGTTTTGGAACCATCTGACTACATTTCTTGGAGTTACGGCCCCTTTAACAAGAGGCTAAATACAGGCCTTATAACCCTGGTGAAATAGCCCGCACAAAAATGCCATTTTTACAAAAATCGGACCCCAAACCCGGTTCTGAGAAAACCCACTGGGGACGACCCTAGGGACCTGACGGACGCACCCTAGAAGTTTTGGAGCCCTCCCACTATGTTTCTTGAAGTTACAGCCCCTTTAATGAGAGGTTAAATACAGGCCTTATAAGCCTGGTGAAATAGCCCGCACAAAAATGCAATTTTTACAAAAATCGGACCCCAAACCCGGTTCTGAAAAAACCCACTGGGGACGACCCTAGGGACCTGACGGACGCACCATAGAAGTTTTGGAACCATCTGACTACATTTCTTGGAGTTACGGCCACTTTAATGAGAGGCTAAATACAGGCCTTATAACTCTGGTGAAATAGCCCGCACAAAAATGCAATTTTTACAAAAATCGGACCCCAAACCCAGTTCTGAGAAAACCCACTGGGGACGACCCAAAGGATCTGACGGACGCACCCTAGAAGTTTTGGAACCATCTGACTACATTTCTTGGAGTTACGGCCCCTTTAACAAGAGGCTAAATACAGGCCTTATAACCCTGGTGAAATAGCCCGCACAAAAATGCGATTTTTACAAAAATCGGACCCCAAACCCGGTTCTGAGAAAACCCACTGGGGATGACCCTAGGGACCTGACGGACGCACCCTAGAAGTTTTGGAAACATCTGACTACATTTCTTGGAGTTACGGCCCCTTTAACAAGAGGCTAAATACAGGCCTTATAACCCTGGTGAAATAGCCCGCACAAAAATGCGATTTTTACAAAAATCGGACCCCAAACCCGGTTCTGAGAAAACCCACTGGGAACGACCCTAGGGACCTGACGGACGCACCCTAGAAGTTTTGGAGCCCTCGGACTATGTTTCTTGAAGTTACAGCCCCTTTAATGAGAGGTTAAATACAGGCCTTATAAGCCTGGTGAAATAGCCCGCACAAAAATGCAATTTTTACAAAAATCGGACCCCAAACCCGGTTCTGAAAAAACCCACTGGGGACGACCCTAGGGACCTGACGGACGCACCATAGAAGTTTTGGAACCATCTGACTACATTTCTTGGAGTTACGGCCACTTTAATGAGAGGCTAAATACAGGCCTTATAACTCTGGTGAAATAGCCCGCACAAAAATGCAATTTTTACAAAAATCGGACCCCAAACCCAGTTCTGAGAAAACCCACTGGGGATGACCCTAAGGATCTGACGGACGCACCCTAGAAGTTTTGGAACCATCTGACTACATTTCTTGGAGTTACGGCCCCTTTAACAAGAGGCTAAATACAGGCCTTATAACCCTGGTGAAATAGCCCGCACAAAAATGCGATTTTTACAAAAATCGGACCCCAAACCCGGTTCTGAGAAAACCCACTGGGGACGACCCAAAGGATCTGACGGACGCACCCTAGAAGTTTTGGAACCATCTGACTACATTTCTTGGAGTTACGGCCCCTTTAACAAGAGGCTAAATACAGGCCTTATAACCCTGGTGAAATAGCCCGCACAAAAATGCGATTTTTACAAAAATCGGACCCCAAACCCGGTTCTGAGAAAACCCACTGGGGACGACCCTAGGGACCTGACGGACGCACCCTAGAAGTTTTGGAGCCCTCGGACTATGTTTCTTGGAGTTACGGCCCCTTTAACAAGAGGCTAAATACAGGCCTTATAACCCTGGTGAAATAGCCCGCACAAAAATGCAATTTTTACAAAAATCGGACCCCAAACCCGGTTCTGAGAAAACCCACTGGGGACGACCCTAGGGATCTGACGGACGCACCCTAGAAGTTTTGGAGCCCTCCCACTATGTTTCTTGAAGTTACAGCCCCTTTAATGAGAGGTTAAATACAGGCCTTATAAGCCTGGTGAAATAGCCCGCACAAAAATGCAATTTTTACAAAATTCGGACCCCAAACCCGGTTCTGAAAAAACCCACTGGGGACGACCCTAGGGACCTGACGGACGCACCATAGAAGTTTTGGAACCATCTGACTACATTTCTTGGAGTTACGGCCACTTTAATGAGAGGCTAAATACAGGCCTTATAACTCTGGTGAAATAGCCCGCACAAAAATGCAATTTTTACAAAAATCGGACCCCAAACCCAGTTCTGAGAAAACCCACTGGGGACGACCCAAAGGATCTGACGGACGCACCATAGAAGTTTTGGAACCATCTGACTACATTTCTTGGAGTTACGGCCACTTTAATGAGAGGCTAAATACAGGCCTTATAACTCTGGTGAAATAGCCCGCACAAAAATGCAATTTTTACAAAAATCGGACCCCAAACCTGGTTCTGAGAAAACCCACTGGGGACGACCCTAGGGACCTGACGGACGCACCATAGAAGTTTTGGAACCATCCGACTACATTTCTTGGAGTTACGGCCACTTTAATGAGAGGCTTAATACAGGCCTTATAACCCTGGTAAAATAGCCCGCACAAAAATGCAATTTTTACAAAAATCGGACCCCAAACCCGGTTCTGAGAAAACCCACTGGGGACGAGCCTAGGGACCTGACGGACGCACCCTAGAAGTTTTGGAACCATCTGACTACATTTCTTGGAGTTACAGCCACTTTAATGAGAGGCTTAATACAGGCCTTATAAGCCTGGTGAAATAGCCCGCACAAAAATGCGATTTTTACAAAAATCTGACCCCAAACCTGGTTTTGAGAAAACCCACTGGGGACGACCCTAGGGACCTGACGGACGCACCCTAGAAGTTTTGGAGCCATCTGACTACATTTCTATGAGTTACGGCCCCTTTAATGAGAGGCTAAATACAGGCCTTATAAGCCTGGTGAAATAGCCCGCATAAAAATGCAATTTTTGCAAAAATCGGACCCCAAACCCGGTTCTGAGAAAACCCACTGGGGTTGATCCTAGGGACCTGACGGACGCACCCTAGAAGTTTTGGAGCCCTCGGACTATGTTTCTTGGAGTTACGGCCCCTTTAATGAGAGGCTAAATACAGGCTTTATAACCCTGGTGAAATAGCCCGCACAAAAATGCGATTTTTACAAAAATCGGACCCCAAACCCGGTTCTGAGAAAACCCACTGGGGACGACCCTAGGGACCTGACGGACGCACCCTAGAACTATGGAGCTCTCCGACTACGTTCCTTGGAGATACGGCCACTTTAATGAGAGGCTAAATACAGGCCTTATAACTCTGGTGAAATAGCCCGCACAAAAATGCGATTTTGACAAAAATAGGACCCCAAACCCGGCTCTGAGAAAACCCACTGGGGACGACCCTAGGGACCTGACGGACGCACCCTAGAAGTTTTGAAGCCCTCAGACTATGTTTCTTGGAGTTACGGCCCCTTTAATGAGAGGCTAAATACAGGCCTTATAAGCCTGGTGAAATAGCCCGCACAAAAATGCAATTTTTACAAAAATCGGACCCCAAACCCGGTTCTGAGAAAACCCACTGGGGACAACCCTAGGGACCTGACGGACGCACCCTAGAAGTTTTGGAGCCCTTGGACTATGTTTCTTGGAGTTACAGCCCCTTTAATGAGAGGCTTAATACAGGCCTTATAAGCCTGGTGAAATAGCCCGCACAAAAATGCAATTTTTACAAAAATCGGACCCCAAACCCGGTTCTGAGAAAACCCACTGGGGACGACCCTAGGGACCTGACGGAAGCACCCTAGAAGTTTTGGAGCCCTCCAACTATGTTTCCTGAAGTTACTGCCCCTTTAATGAGAGGCTAAATACAGGCTTTATAAGCCTGGTGAAATAGCCCGCACAAAAATGCAGTTTTTACAAAAATCGGACCCCAAACCCGGTTCTGAGAAAACCCACTGGGGACGACCCTAGGGACCTGACGGACGCACCCTAGAAGTTTTGGAGCCCTCCAACTATGTTTCCTGAAGTTACTGCCCCTTTAATGAGAGGCTAAATACAGGCTTTATAACCCTAGTGAAATAGCCCGCACAAAAATGCGATTTTTACGAAAACCGGACCCCAAACCCGGTTCTGAGAAAACCCACTGGGGACGACCCTAGGGACCTGACGGACGCACCCTAGAAGTTTTGGAGCCCTCCGAATATGTTTCTTGAAGTTACGGCCACTTTAATGAGAGGCTAAATACAGGCCTTATGAGCCTGGTGAAATAGCCCGCACAAAAATGCAATTTTTACTAAATTCGGACCCCAAACCCGGTTCTGAGAAAACCCACTGGGGACGACCCAAGGGACCTGACGGACGCACCCTAGAAGTTTTGGAGCCCTCCAACTATGTTTCCTGGAGTTACGGCCACTTTAATGAGAGGCTAAATACAGGCCTTATAAGCCTGGTGAAATAGCCCGCACAAAAATGCAATTTTTACAAAAATCGGACCCCGAACCCGGTTCTGAGAAAACCCACTGGGGACGACCCTAGGGACCTGACGGACGCACCCTAGAAGTTTTGGAGCCCTCGGACTATGTTTCTTGAAGTTACAGCCCCTTTAATGAGACGCTTAATACAGGCCTTATAAGCCTGGTGAAATAGCCCGCACAAAAATGCCATTTTTACAAAAATCGGACCCCAAACCCGGTTCTGTGAAAACCCACTGGGGACGACCCTAGGGACCTGACGGACGCACCCTAGAAGTTTTGGAGCCCTTCGACTATGTTTCTTGAAGTTACAGCCCCTTTAATGAGAGGCTAAATACAGGCCTTATAAGCCTGGTGAAATAGCCCGCACAAAAATGCCATTTTTACGAAAATCGGACACCAAACCCGGTTCTGAGAAAACCCACTGGGGACGACCCTAGGGACCTGACGGACGCACCCTAGAAGTTTTGGAGCCCTCCGAATATGTTTCTTGAAGTTACGGCCACTTTAATGAGAGGCTAAATACAGGCCTTATAAGCCTGGTGAAATAGCCCGCACAAAAATGCAATTTTTAATAAATTCGGACCCCAAACCCGGTTCTGAGAAAACCCACTGGGGACGACCCTAGGGACCTGACGGACGCACCCTAGAAGTTTTGGAGCCCTCCGACTATGTTTCTTGGAGTTACGGCCACTTTAATGAGAGGCTAAATACAGGCCTTATAAGCCTGGTGAAATAGCCCGCACAAAAATGCAATTTTTACAAAAATCGGACCCCGAACCCGGTTCTGAGAAAACCCACTGGGGACGACCCTAGGGACCTGACGGACTCACCCTAGAAGTTTTGGAGCCCTCGGACTATGTTTCTTGGAGTTACGGCCCCTTTAATGAGAGGCTTAATACAGGCCTTATAAGCCTGGTGAAATAGCCCGCATAAAAATGCAATTTTTGCAAAAATCTGACCCCAAACCCGGTTCTGAGAAAACCCACTGGGGACGACCCTAGGGACCTGACGGATGCACCCTAGAAGTTTTGGAGCCCTCGGACTATGTTTCTTGGAGTTACGGCCCCTTTGATGAGAGGCTAAATACAGGCTTTATAACCCTGGTGAAATAGCCCGCACAAAAATGCGATTTTTACAAAAATCGGACCCCAAACCCGGTTCTGAGAAAACCCACTGGGGACGACCCTAGGGACCTGACGGACGCACCCTAGAAGTTTTGGAGCCCTCGGACTATGTTTCTTGGAGTTACGGCCACTTTAATGAGAGGCTAAATACAGGCTTTATAACCCTGGTGAAATAGCCCGCACAAAAATGCGATTTTTACAAAAATCGGACCCCAAACCCAGTTCTGAGAAAACCCACTGGGGACGACCCTAGGGACCTGGCTGACGCACCCTAGAAGTTTTGGAGCCCTCCGACTATGTTTCTTGAAGTTACGGCCACTTTAATGAGAGGCTAAATACAGGCCTTATAACCCTGGTGAAATAGCCCTCACAAAAATGCAATTTTTACGAAAATCGGACCCCAAACCAGGTTCTGAGAAAACCCACTGGGGACGACCCTAGGGACCTGACGGACGCACCCTAGAAGTTTTGGAACCATCTGACTACATTTCTTGGAGTTACGGCCCCTTTAACAAGAGGCTAAATACAGGCCTTATAACCCTGGTGAAATAGCCCGCACAAAAATGCCATTTTTACAAAAATCGGACCCCAAACCCGGTTCTGAGAAAACCCACTGGGGACGACCCTAGGGACCTGACGGACGCACCCTAGAAGTTTTGGAGCCCTCGGACTATGTTTCTTGAAGTTACAGCCCCTTTAATGAGAGGTTAAATACAGGCCTTATAAGCCTGGTGAAATAGCCCGCACAAAAATGCAATTTTTACAAAAATCGGACCCCAAACCCGGTTCTGAAAAAACCCACTGGGGACGACCCTAGGGACCTGACGGACGCACCATAGAAGTTTTGGAACCATCTGACTACATTTCTTGGAGTTACGGCCACTTTAATGAGAGGCTAAATACAGGCCTTATAACTCTGGTGAAATAGCCCGCACAAAAATGCAATTTTTACAAAAATCGGACCCCAAACCCAGTTCTGAGAAAACCCACTGGGGACGACCCAAAGGATCTGACGGACGCACCCTAGAAGTTTTGGAACCATCTGACTACATTTCTTGGAGTTACGGCCCCTTTAACAAGAGGCTAAATACAGGCCTTATAACCCTGGTGAAATAGCCCGCACAAAAATGCGATTTTTACAAAAATCGGACCCCAAACCCGGTTCTGAGAAAACCCACTGGGGATGACCCTAGGGACCTGACGGACGCACCATAGAAGTTTTGGAACCATCTGACTACATTTCTTGGAGTTACGGCCCCTTTAACAAGAGGCTAAATACAGGCCTTATAACCCTGGTGAAATAGCCCGCACAAAAATGCAATTTTTACAAAAATCGGACCCCAAACCCGGTTCTGAGAAAACCCACTGGGGACGACCCTAGGGATCTGACGGACGCACCCTAGAAGTTTTGGAGCCCTCCCACTATGTTTCTTGAAGTTACAGCCCCTTTAATGAAAGGTTAAATACAGGCCTTATAAGCCTGGTGAAATAGCCCGCACAAAAATGCAATTTTTACAAAAATCGGACCCCAAACCCGGTTCTGAAAAAACCCACTGGGGACGACCCTAGGGACCTGACGGACGCACCATAGAAGTTTTGGAACCATCTGACTACATTTCTTGGAGTTACGGCCACTTTAATGAGAGGCTAAATACAGGCCTTATAACTCTGGTGAAATAGCCCGCACAAAAATGCAATTTTTACAAAAATCGGACCCCAAACCCAGTTCTGAGAAAACCCACTGGGGACGACCCAAAGGATCTGACGGACGCACCATAGAAGTTTTGGAACCATCTGACTACATTTCTTGGAGTTACGGCCACTTTAATGAGAGGCTAAATACAGGCCTTATAACTCTGGTGAAATAGCCCGCACAAAAATGCAATTTTTACAAAAATCGGACCCCAAACCTGGTTCTGAGAAAACCCACTGGGGACGACCCTAGGGACCTGACTGACGCACCATAGAAGTTTTGGAACCATCCGACTACATTTCTTGGAGTTACGGCCACTTTAATGAGAGGCTTAATACAGGCCTTATAACCCTGGTAAAATAGCCCGCACAAAAATGCAATTTTTACAAAAATCGGACCCCAAACCTGGTTCTGAGAAAACCCACTGGGGACGACCCTAAGGATCTGACGGACGCACCCTAGAAGTTTTGGAACCATCTGACTACATTTCTTGGAGTTACGGCCCCTTTAACAAGAGGCTAAATACAGGCCTTATAACCCTGGTGAAATAGCCCGCACAAAAATGCGATTTTACAAAAATTGGACCCCAAACCCGGTTCTGAGAAAACCCACTGGGGACGACCCTAGGGACCTGACGGACGCACCCTAGAAGTTTTGGAGCCCTCGGACTATGTTTCTTGGAGTTACGGCCCCTTTAACAAGAGGCTAAATACAGGCCTTATAACCCTGGTGAAATAGCCCGCACAAAAATGCAATTTTTACAAAAATTGGACCCCAAACCCGGTTCTGAGAAAACCCACTGGGGACGACCCTAGGGATCTGACGGACGCACCCTAGAAGTTTTGGAGCCCTCGGACTATGTTTCTTGGAGTTACGGCCCCTTTAATGAGAGGCTAAATACAGGCTTTATAACCCTGGTGAAATAGCCCGCATAAAAATGCAATTTTTACAAAAATCGGACCCCAAACCCGGTTCTGAGAAAACCCACTGGGGACGAGCCTAGGGACCTGACGGACGCACCCTAGAAGTTTTGGAGCCCTCGGACTATGTTTCTTGGAGTTACAGCCCCTTTAATGAGAGGCTAAATACAGGCATTATAAGCCTGGTGAAATAGCCCGCATAAAAATGCAATTTTTGCAAAAATCGGACCCCAAACCCGGTTCTGAGAAAACCCACTGGGGACGATCCTAGGGACCTGACGGACGCACCCTAGAAGTTTTGGAGCCCTCGGACTATGTTTCTTGGAGTTACGGCCCCTTTATTGAGAGGCTAAATACAGGCTTTATAACCCTGGTGAAATAGCCCGCACAAAAATGCGATTTTTACAAAAATCGGACCCCAAACCCGGTTCTGAGAAAACCCACTGGGGACGACCCTAGGGACCTGACGGACGCACCCTAGAAGTTTTGGAGCCCTCGGACTATGTTTCTTGGAGTTACGGCCACTTCAATGAGAGGCTAAATACAGGCTTTATAACCCTGGTGAAATAGCCCGCACAAAAATGCAATTTTTACAAAAATCGGACCCCAAACCCGGTTCTGAGAAAACCCACTGGGGACGACCCTAGGGACCTGGCTGACGCACCCTAGAAGTTTTGGAGCCCTCCCACTATGTTTCTTGAAGTTATGGCCACTTTAATGAGAGGCTAAATACAGGCCTTATAAGCCTGGTGAAATAGTCCGCACAAAAATGCAATTTTTACGAAAATCGGACCCCAAACCCGGTTCTGAGAAAACCCACTGGGGACGACCCTAGGGACCTGACGGACGCACCCTAGAAGTTTTGGAGCCCTCCGACTATGTTTCTTGAAGTTACAGCCCCTTTAATGAGAGGCTAAATACAGGCCTTATAAGCCTGGTGAAATAGCCCGCACAAAAATGCCATTTTAACAAAAATCGGACCCCAAACCCAGTTCTGAGAAAACCCACTGGGGACGAGCCTAGGGACCTGACGGACGCACCCTAGAAGTTTTGGAGCCCTCGGACTATGTTTCTTGGAGTTACGGCCACTTTAATGAGAGGCTAAATACAGGCCTTATAAGCCTGGTGAAATAGCCCGCACAAAAATGCGATTTTTACAAAAATCGGACCCCATACCCGGTTCTGAGAAAACCCACTGGGGACGACCCTAGGGACCTGACGGACGCACCCTAGAAGTTTTGGAGCCCTCGGACTATGTTTCTTGGAGTTACAGCCCCTTTAATGAGAGGCTAAATACAGGCATTATAAGCCTGGTGAAATAGCCCGCATAAAAATGCAATTTTTGCAAAAATCGGACCCCAAACCCGGTTCTGAGAAAACCCACTGGGGACGATCCTAGGGACCTGACGGACGCACCCTAGAAGTTTTGGAGCCCTCGGACTATGTTTCTTGGAGTTACGGCCCCTTTATTGAGAGGCTAAATACAGGCTTTATAACCCTGGTGAAATAGCCCGCACAAAAATGCGATTTTTACAAAAATCGGACCCCAAACCTGGTTCTGAGAAAACCCACTGGGGACGACCCTAGGGACCTGACGGACGCACCCTAGAAGTTTTGGAGCCCTCGGACTATGTTTCTTGGAGTTACGGCCCCTTTAACAAGAGGCTAAATACAGGCCTTATAACCCTGGTGAAATAGCCCGCACAAAAATGCAATTTTTACAAAAATTGGACCCCAAACCCGGTTCTGAGAAAACCCACTGGGGACGACCCTAGGGATCTGACGGACGCACCCTAGAAGTTTTGGAGCCCTCGGACTATGTTTCTTGGAGTTACGGCCCCTTTAATGAGAGGCTAAATACAGGCTTTATAACCCTGGTGAAATAGCCCGCATAAAAATGCAATTTTTACAAAAATCGGACCCCAAACCCGGTTCTGAGAAAACCCACTGGGGACGAGCCTAGGGACCTGACGGACGCACCCTAGAAGTTTTGGAGCCCTCGGACTATGTTTCTTGGAGTTACAGCCCCTTTAATGAGAGGCTAAATACAGGCATTATAAGCCTGGTGAAATAGCCCGCATAAAAATGCGATTTTTACAAAAATCGGACCCCAAACCCGGTTCTGAGAAAACCCACTGGGGACGACCCTAGGGACCTGACGGACGCACCCTAGAAGTTTTGGAGCCCTCGGACTATGTTTCTTGGAGTTACGGCCACTTTAATGAGAGGCTAAATACAGGCTTTATAACCCTGGTGAAATAGCCCGCACAAAAATGCGATTTTTACAAAAATCGGACCCCAAACCCAGTTCTGAGAAAACCCACTGGGGACGACCCTAGGGACCTGGCTGACGCACCCTAGAAGTTTTGGAGCCCTCCGACTATGTTTCTTGAAGTTACGGCCACTTTAATGAGAGGCTAAATACAGGCCTTATAACCCTGGTGAAATAGCCCTCACAAAAATGCAATTTTTACGAAAATCGGACCCCAAACCAGGTTCTGAGAAAACCCACTGGGGACGACCCTAGGGACCTGACGGACGCACCCTAGAAGTTTTGGAACCATCTGACTACATTTCTTGGAGTTACGGCCCCTTTAACAAGAGGCTAAATACAGGCCTTATAACCCTGGTGAAATAGCCCGCACAAAAATGCCATTTTTACAAAAATCGGACCCCAAACCCGGTTCTGAGAAAACCCACTGGGGACGACCCTAGGGACCTGACGGACGCACCCTAGAAGTTTTGGAGCCCTCGGACTATGTTTCTTGAAGTTACAGCCCCTTTAATGAGAGGTTAAATACAGGCCTTATAAGCCTGGTGAAATAGCCCGCACAAAAATGCAATTTTTACAAAAATCGGACCCCAAACCCGGTTCTGAAAAAACCCACTGGGGACGACCCTAGGGACCTGACGGACGCACCATAGAAGTTTTGGAACCATCTGACTACATTTCTTGGAGTTACGGCCACTTTAATGAGAGGCTAAATACAGGCCTTATAACTCTGGTGAAATAGCCCGCACAAAAATGCAATTTTTACAAAAATCGGACCCCAAACCCAGTTCTGAGAAAACCCACTGGGGACGACCCAAAGGATCTGACGGACGCACCCTAGAAGTTTTGGAACCATCTGACTACATTTCTTGGAGTTACGGCCCCTTTAACAAGAGGCTAAATACAGGCCTTATAACCCTGGTGAAATAGCCCGCACAAAAATGCGATTTTTACAAAAATCGGACCCCAAACCCGGTTCTGAGAAAACCCACTGGGGATGACCCTAGGGACCTGACGGACGCACCATAGAAGTTTTGGAACCATCTGACTACATTTCTTGGAGTTACGGCCCCTTTAACAAGAGGCTAAATACAGGCCTTATAACCCTGGTGAAATAGCCCGCACAAAAATGCGATTTTTACAAAAATCGGACCCCAAACCCGGTTCTGAGAAAACCCACTGGGGACGACCCTAGGGACCTGACGGACGCACCCTAGAAGTTTTGGAGCCCTAGGACTATGTTTCTTGGAGTTACGGCCCCTTTAACAAGAGGCTAAATACAGGCCTTATAACCCTGGTGAAATAGCCCGCACAAAAATGCAATTTTTACAAAAATCGGACCCCAAACCCGGTTCTGAGAAAACCCACTGGGGACGACCCTAGGGATCTGACGGACGCACCCTAGAAGTTTTGGAGCCCTCCCACTATGTTTCTTGAAGTTACAGCCCCTTTAATGAAAGGTTAATTACAGGCCTTATAAGCCTGGTGAAATAGCCCGCACAAAAATGCAATTTTTACAAAAATCGGACCCCAAACCCGGTTCTGAAAAAACCCACTGGGGACGACCCTAGGGACCTGACGGACGCACCATAGAAGTTTTGGAACCATCTGACTACATTTCTTGGAGTTACGGCCACTTTAATGAGAGTCTAAATACAGGCCTTATAACTCTGGTGAAATAGCCCGCACAAAAATGCAATTTTTACAAAAATCGGACCCCAAACCCAGTTCTGAGAAAACCCACTGGGGACGACCCAAAGGATCTGACGGACGCACCATAGAAGTTTTGGAACCATCTGACTACATTTCTTGGAGTTACGGCCACTTTAATGAGAGGCTAAATACAGGCCTTATAACTCTGGTGAAATAGCCCGCACAAAAATGCAATTTTTACAAAAATCGGACCCCAAACCTGGTTCTGAGAAAACCCACTGGGGACGACCCTAGGGACCTGACTGACGCACCATAGAAGTTTTGGAACCATCCGACTACATTTCTTGGAGTTACGGCCACTTTAATGAGAGGCTTAATACAGGCCTTATAACCCTGGTAAAATAGCCCGCACAAAAATGCAATTTTTACAAAAATCGGACCCCAAACCCAGTTCTGAGAAAACCCACTGGGGACGACCCTAAGGATCTGACGGACGCACCCTAGAAGTTTTGGAACCATCTGACTACATTTCTTGGAGTTACGGCCCCTTTAACAAGAGGCTAAATACAGGCCTTATAACCCTGGTGAAATAGCCCGCACAAAAATGCGATTTTACAAAAATTGGACCCCAAACCCGGTTCTGAGAAAACCCACTGGGGACGACCCTAGGGACCTGACGGACGCACCCTAGAAGTTTTGGAGCCCTCGGACTATGTTTCTTGGAGTTACGGCCCCTTTAACAAGAGGCTAAATACAGGCCTTATAACCCTGGTGAAATAGCCCGCACAAAAATGCAATTTTTACAAAAATTGGACCCCAAACCCGGTTCTGAGAAAACCCACTGGGGACGACCCTAGGGATCTGACGGACGCACCCTAGAAGTTTTGGAGCCCTCGGACTATGTTTCTTGGAGTTACGGCCCCTTTAATGAGAGGCTAAATACAGGCTTTATAACCCTGGTGAAATAGCCCGCATAAAAATGCAATTTTTACAAAAATCGGACCCCAAACCCGGTTCTGAAAAAACCCACTGGGGACGACCCTAGGGACCTGACGGACGCACCCTAGAAGTTTTGGAGCCCTCGGACTATGTTTCTTGGAGTTACAGCCCCTTTAATGAGAGGCTAAATACAGGCATTATAAGCCTGGTGAAATAGCCCGCATAAAAATGCAATTTTTGCAAAAATCGGACCCCAAACCCGGTTCTGAGAAAACCCACTGGGGACGATCCTAGGGACCTGACGGACGCACCCTAGAAGTTTTGGAGCCCTCGGACTATGTTTCTTGGAGTTACGGCCCCTTTATTGAGAGGCTAAATACAGGCTTTATAACCCTGGTGAAATAGCCCGCACAAAAATGCGATTTTTACAAAAATCGGACCCCAAACCCGGTTCTGAGAAAACCCACTGGGGACGACCCTAGGGACCTGACGGACGCACCCTAGAAGTTTTGGAGCCCTCGGACTATGTTTCTTGGAGTTACGGCCACTTCAATGAGAGGCTAAATACAGGCTTTATAACCCTGGTGAAATAGCCCGCACAAAAATGCAATTTTTACAAAAATCGGACCCCAAACCCGGTTCTGAGAAAACCCACTGGGGACGACCCTAGGGACCTGGCTGACGCACCCTAGAAGTTTTGGAGCCCTCCCACTATGTTTCTTGAAGTTATGGCCACTTTAATGAGAGGCTAAATACAGGCCTTATAAGCCTGGTGAAATAGTCCGCACAAAAATGCAATTTTTACAAAAATCGGACCCCAAACCCGGTTCTGAGAAAACCCACTGGGGACGACCCTAGGGACCTGACGGACGCACCCTAGAAGTTTTGGAGCCCTCGGACTATGTTTCTTGGAGTTACAGCCCCTTTAATGAGAGGCTAAATACAGGCATTATAAGCCTGGTGAAATAGCCCGCATAAAAATGCAATTTTTGCAAAAATCGGACCCCAAACCCGGTTCTGAGAAAACCCACTGGGGACGACCCTAGGGATCTGACGGACGCACCCTAGAAGTTTTGGAGCCCTCGGACTATGTTTCTTGGAGTTACGGCCCCTTTAATGAGAGGCTAAATACAGGCTTTATAACCCTGGTGAAATAGCCCGCATAAAAATGCAATTTTTACAAAAATCGGACCCCAAACCCGGTTCTGAGAAAACCCACTGGGGACGAGCCTAGGGACCTGACGGACGCACCCTAGAAGTTTTGGAGCCCTCGGACTATGTTTCTTGGAGTTACAGCCCCTTTAATGAGAGGCTAAATACAGGCATTATAAGCCTGGTGAAATAGCCCGCATAAAAATGCGATTTTTACAAAAATCGGACCCCAAACCCGGTTCTGAGAAAACCCACTGGGGACGACCCTAGGGACCTGACGGACGCACCCTAGAAGTTTTGGAGCCCTCGGACTATGTTTCTTGGAGTTACGGCCACTTTAATGAGAGGCTAAATACAGGCTTTATAACCCTGGTGAAATAGCCCGCACAAAAATGCGATTTTTACAAAAATCGGACCCCAAACCCAGTTCTGAGAAAACCCACTGGGGACGACCCTAGGGACCTGGCTGACGCACCCTAGAAGTTTTGGAGCCCTCCGACTATGTTTCTTGAAGTTACGGCCACTTTAATGAGAGGCTAAATACAGGCCTTATAACCCTGGTGAAATAGCCCTCACAAAAATGCAATTTTTACGAAAATCGGACCCCAAACCAGGTTCTGAGAAAACCCACTGGGGACGACCCTAGGGACCTGACGGACGCACCCTAGAAGTTTTGGAACCATCTGACTACATTTCTTGGAGTTACGGCCCCTTTAACAAGAGGCTAAATACAGGCCTTATAACCCTGGTGAAATAGCCCGCACAAAAATGCCATTTTTACAAAAATCGGACCCCAAACCCGGTTCTGAGAAAACCCACTGGGGACGACCCTAGGGACCTGACGGACGCACCCTAGAAGTTTTGGAGCCCTCGGACTATGTTTCTTGAAGTTACAGCCCCTTTAATGAGAGGTTAAATACAGGCCTTATAAGCCTGGTGAAATAGCCCGCACAAAAATGCAATTTTTACAAAAATCGGACCCCAAACCCGGTTCTGAAAAAACCCACTGGGGACGACCCTAGGGACCTGACGGACGCACCATAGAAGTTTTGGAACCATCTGACTACATTTCTTGGAGTTACGGCCACTTTAATGAGAGGCTAAATACAGGCCTTATAACTCTGGTGAAATAGCCCGCACAAAAATGCAATTTTTACAAAAATCGGACCCCAAACCCAGTTCTGAGAAAACCCACTGGGGACGACCCAAAGGATCTGACGGACGCACCCTAGAAGTTTTGGAACCATCTGACTACATTTCTTGGAGTTACGGCCCCTTTAACAAGAGGCTAAATACAGGCCTTATAACCCTGGTGAAATAGCCCGCACAAAAATGCGATTTTTACAAAAATCGGACCCCAAACCCGGTTCTGAGAAAACCCACTGGGGATGACCCTAGGGACCTGACGGACGCACCATAGAAGTTTTGGAACCATCTGACTACATTTCTTGGAGTTACGGCCCCTTTAACAAGAGGCTAAATACAGGCCTTATAACCCTGGTGAAATAGCCCGCACAAAAATGCGATTTTTACAAAAATCGGACCCCAAACCCGGTTCTGAGAAAACCCACTGGGGACGACCCTAGGGACCTGACGGACGCACCCTAGAAGTTTTGGAGCCCTCGGACTATGTTTCTTGGAGTTACGGCCCCTTTAACAAGAGGCTAAATACAGGCCTTATAACCCTGGTGAAATAGCCCGCACAAAAATGCAATTTTTACAAAAATCGGACCCCAAACCCGGTTCTGAGAAAACCCACTGGGGACGACCCTAGGGATCTGACGGACGCACCCTAGAAGTTTTGGAGCCCTCCCACTATGTTTCTTGAAGTTACAGCCCCTTTAATGAAAGGTTAATTACAGGCCTTATAAGCCTGGTGAAATAGCCCGCACAAAAATGCAATTTTTACAAAAATCGGACCCCAAACCCGGTTCTGAAAAAACCCACTGGGGACGACCCTAGGGACCTGACGGACGCACCATAGAAGTTTTGGAACCATCTGACTACATTTCTTGGAGTTACGGCCACTTTAATGAGAGTCTAAATACAGGCCTTATAACTCTGGTGAAATAGCCCGCACAAAAATGCAATTTTTACAAAAATCGGACCCCAAACCCAGTTCTGAGAAAACCCACTGGGGACGACCCAAAGGATCTGACGGACGCACCATAGAAGTTTTGGAACCATCTGACTACATTTCTTGGAGTTACGGCCACTTTAATGAGAGGCTAAATACAGGCCTTATAACTCTGGTGAAATAGCCCGCACAAAAATGCAATTTTTACAAAAATCGGACCCCAAACCTGGTTCTGAGAAAACCCACTGGGGACGACCCTAGGGACCTGACTGACGCACCATAGAAGTTTTGGAACCATCCGACTACATTTCTTGGAGTTACGGCCACTTTAATGAGAGGCTTAATACAGGCCTTATAACCCTGGTAAAATAGCCCGCACAAAAATGCAATTTTTACAAAAATCGGACCCCAAACCCAGTTCTGAGAAAACCCACTGGGGACGACCCTAAGGATCTGACGGACGCACCCTAGAAGTTTTGGAACCATCTGACTACATTTCTTGGAGTTACGGCCCCTTTAACAAGAGGCTAAATACAGGCCTTATAACCCTGGTGAAATAGCCCGCACAAAAATGCGATTTTTACAAAAATTGGACCCCAAACCCGGTTCTGAGAAAACCCACTGGGGACGACCCTAGGGACCTGACGGACGCACCCTAGAAGTTTTGGAGCCCTCGGACTAATTTTCTTGGAGTTACGGCCCCTTTAACAAGAGGCTAAATACAGGCCTTATAACCCTGGTGAAATACCCCGCACAAAAATGCAATTTTTACAAAAATTGGACCCCAAACCCGGTTCTGAGAAAACCCACTGGGGACGACCCTAGGGATCTGACGGACGCACCCTAGAAGTTTTGGAGCCCTCGGACTATGTTTCTTGGAGTTACGGCCCCTTTAATGAGAGGCTAAATACAGGCTTTATAACCCTGGTGAAATAGCCCGCATAAAAATGCAATTTTTACAAAAATCGGACCCCAAACCCGGTTCTGAGAAAACCCACTGGGGACGAGCCTAGGGACCTGACGGACGCACCCTAGAAGTTTTGGAGCCCTCGGACTATGTTTCTTGGAGTTACAGCCCCTTTAATGAGAGGCTAAATACAGGCATTATAAGCCTGGTGAAATAGCCCGCATAAAAATGCAATTTTTGCAAAAATCGGACCCCAAACCCGGTTCTGAGAAAACCCACTGGGGACGATCCTAGGGACCTGACGGACGCACCCTAGAAGTTTTGGAGCCCTCGGACTATGTTTCTTGGAGTTACGGCCCCTTTATTGAGAGGCTAAATACAGGCTTTATAACCCTGGTGAAATAGCCCGCACAAAAATGCGATTTTTACAAAAATCGGACCCCAAACCCGGTTCTGAGAAAACCCACTGGGGACGACCCTAGGGACCTGACGGACGCACCCTAGAAGTTTTGGAGCCCTCGGACTATGTTTCTTGGAGTTACGACCACTTCAATGAGAGGCTAAATACAGGCTTTATAACCCTGGTGAAATAGCCCGCACAAAAATGCAATTTTTACAAAAATCGGACCCCAAACCCGGTTCTGAGAAAACCCACTGGGGACGACCCTAGGGACCTGGCTGACGCACCCTAGAAGTTTTGGAGCCCTCCCACTATGTTTCTTGAAGTTATGGCCACTTTAATGAGAGGCTAAATACAGGCCTTATAAGCCTGGTGAAATAGTCCGCACAAAAATGCAATTTTTACGAAAATCGGACCCCAAACCCGGTTCTGAGAAAACCCACTGGGGACGACCCTAGGGACCTGACGGACGCACCCTAGAAGTTTTGGAGCCCTCCGACTATGTTTCTTGAAGTTACAGCCCCTTTAATGAGAGGCTAAATACAGGCCTTATAAGCCTGGTGAAATAGCCCGCACAAAAATGCCATTTTAACAAAAATCGGACCCCAAACCCAGTTCTGAGAAAACCCACTGGGGACGAGCCTAGGGACCTGACGGACGCACCCTAGAAGTTTTGGAGCCCTCGGACTATGTTTCTTGGAGTTACGGCCACTTTAATGAGAGGCTAAATACAGGCCTTATAAGCCTGGTGAAATAGCCCGCACAAAAATGCGATTTTTACAAAAATCGGACCCCATACCCGGTTCTGAGAAAACCCACTGGGGACGACCCTAGGGACCTGACGGACGCACCCTAGAAGTTTTGGAGCCCTCGGACTATGTTTCTTGGAGTTACAGCCCCTTTAATGAGAGGCTAAATACAGGCATTATAAGCCTGGTGAAATAGCCCGCATAAAAATGCAATTTTTGCAAAAATCGGACCCCAAACCCGGTTCTGAGAAAACCCACTGGGGACGATCCTAGGGACCTGACGGACGCACCCTAGAAGTTTTGGAGCCCTCGGACTATGTTTCTTGGAGTTACGGCCCCTTTATTGAGAGGCTAAATACAGGCTTTATAACCCTGGTGAAATAGCCCGCACAAAAATGCGATTTTTACAAAAATCGGACCCCAAACCTGGTTCTGAGAAAACCCACTGGGGACGACCCTAGGGACCTGACGGACGCACCCTAGAAGTTTTGGAGCCCTCGGACTATGTTTCTTGGAGTTACGGCCCCTTTAACAAGAGGCTAAATACAGGCCTTATAACCCTGGTGAAATAGCCCGCACAAAAATGCAATTTTTACAAAAATTGGACCCCAAACCCGGTTCTGAGAAAACCCACTGGGGACGACCCTAGGGATCTGACGGACGCACCCTAGAAGTTTTGGAGCCCTCGGACTATGTTTCTTGGAGTTACGGCCCCTTTAATGAGAGGCTAAATACAGGCTTTATAACCCTGGTGAAATAGCCCGCATAAAAATGCAATTTTTACAAAAATCGGACCCCAAACCCGGTTCTGAGAAAACCCACTGGGGACGAGCCTAGGGACCTGACGGACGCACCCTAGAAGTTTTGGAGCCCTCGGACTATGTTTCTTGGAGTTACAGCCCCTTTAATGAGAGGCTAAATACAGGCATTATAAGCCTGGTGAAATAGCCCGCATAAAAATGCAATTTTTGCAAAAATCGGACCCCAAACCCGGTTCTGAGAAAACCCACTGGGGACGATCCTAGGGACCTGACGGACGCACCCTAGAAGTCTTGGAGCCCTCGGACTATGTTTCTTGGAGTTACGGCCCCTTTATTGAGAGGCTAAATACAGGCTTTATAACCCTGGTGAAATAGCCCGCACAAAAATGCGATTTTTACAAAAATCGGACCCCAAACCTGGTTCTGAGAAAACCCACTGGGGACGACCCTAGGGACCTGACGGACGCACCCTAGAAGTTTTGGAGCCCTCGGACTATGTTTCTTGGAGTTACGGCCACTTCAATGAGAGGCTAAATACAGGCTTTATAACCCTGGTGAAATAGCCCGCACAAAAATGCAATTTTTACAAAAATCGGACCCCAAACCCGGTTCTGAGAAAACCCACTGGGGACGACCCTAGGGACCTGGCTGACGCACCCTAGAAGTTTTGGAGCCCTCCCACTATGTTTCTTGAAGTTATGGCCACTTTAATGAGAGGCTAAATACAGGCCTTATAAGCCTGGTGAAATAGTCCGCACAAAAATGCAATTTTTACGAAAATCGGACCCCAAACCCGGTTCTGAGAAAACCCACTGGGGACGACCCTAGGGACCTGACGGACGCACCCTAGAAGTTTTGGAGCCCTCCGACTATGTTTCTTGAAGTTACAGCCCCTTTAATGAGAGGCTAAATACAGGCCTTATAAGCCTGGTGAAATAGCCCGCACAAAAATGCCATTTTAACAAAAATCGGACCCCAAACCCAGTTCTGAGAAAACCCACTGGGGACGAGCCTAGGGACCTGACGGACGCACCCTAGAAGTTTTGGAGCCCTCGGACTATGTTTCTTGGAGTTACGGCCACTTTAATGAGAGGCTAAATACAGGCCTTTTAAGCCTGGTGAAATAGCCCGCACAAAAATGCGATTTTTACAAAAATCGGACCCCAAACCCGGTTCTGAGAAAACCCACTGGGGACGACCCTAGGGACCTGACGGACGCACCCTAGAAGTTTTGGAGCCCTCGGACTATGTTTCTTGGAGTCACAGCCCCTTAAATGAGAGGCTAAATACAGGCCTTATAACCCTGGAGAAATAGCCCGCACAAAAATGCAATTTTTGCAAAAATCGGACCCCAAACCCGGTTCTGAGAAAACCCACTGGGGACGACCCTAGGGACCTGACGGACGCACCCTAGAAGTTTTGGAGCCCTCCGACTATGTTTCTTGAAGTTACAGCCCCTTTAATGAGAGGCTAAATACAGGCCTTGTAAGCCTGGTGAAATAGCCCTCACAAAAATGCAATTTTTACAAAAATCGGACCCCAAACCCGGTTTTGAGAAAACCCACTGGGGACGACCCTAGGGACCTGACGGACGCACCCTAGAAGTTTTGGAGCCCTCCGACTATGTTTCTTGAAGTAACAGCCCCTTTAATGAGAGGCTAAATACAGGCCTTATAAGCCTGGTGAAATAGCCCGCACAAAAATGCGATTTTTACAAAAATCGGACCCCAAACCCGGTTCTGAGAAAACCCACTGGGGACGACCCTAGGGACCTGACGGACGCACCCTAGAAGTTTTGGAGCCCTCCGACTATGTTTCTTGAAGTTACGGCCCCTTTAATGAGAGGCTTAATACAGGCTTTATAACCCTGGTGAAATAGCCCGCACAAAAATGCGATTTTTACAAAAATCGGACCCCAAACCCGGTTCTGAGAAAACCCACTGGGGACGACCCTAGGGACCTGACGGACGCACCCTGGAAGTTTTGGAGCCCTCGGACTATGTTTCTTGGAGTTACGGCCCCTTTAATGAGAGGCTTAATACAGGCCTTATAAGCCTGCTGAAATAGCCCGCACAAAAATGCGATTTTTAAAAAAATCGGACCCCAAACCCGGTTCTGAGAAAAACCCACTGGGGACGAGCCTAGGGACCTGACGGACGCACCCTAGAAGTTTTGGAACCATCTGACTACATTTCTTGGAGTTACAGCCACTTTAATGAGAGGCTTAATACAGGCCTTATAAGCCTGGCGAAATAGCCCGCACAAAAATGCGATTTTTACAAAAATCGGACCCCGAACCCGGTTCTGAGAAAACCCACTGGGGACGACCCTAGGGACCTGACGGACGCACCCTAGAAGTTTTGGAGCCCTCCGACTATGTTTCTTGAAGTTACAGCCCCTTTAATGAGAGGCTTAATACAGGCCTTATAAGCCTGCTGAAATAGCCCGCACAAAAATGCAATTTTTACAAAAATCGGACCCCAAACCCGGTTCTGAGAAAAACCCACTGGGGACGAGCCTAGGGACCTGACGGACGCACCCTAGAAGTTTTGGAACCATCTGACTACATTTCTTGGAGTTACAGCCACTTTAATGAGAGGCTTAATACAGGCCTTATAAGCCTGGTGAAATAGCCCGCACAAAAATGCGATTTTTACAAAAATCTGACCCCAAACCTGGTTTTGAGAAAACCCACTGGGGACGACCCTAGGGACCTGACGGACGCACCCTAGAAGTTTTGGAGCCATCTGACTACATTTCTATGAGTTACGGCCCCTTTAATGAGAGGCTAAATACAGGCCTTATAAGCCTGGTGAAATAGCCCGCACAAAAATGCAATTTTTAAAAAAATCGGACCCCAAACCCGGTTCTGAGAAAACCCACTGGGGACGACCCTAGGGACCTGACGGACGCACCCTAGAAGTTTTGGAGCCCTCTGACTATGTTTCTTGGAGTTATGGCCCCTTTAATGAGAGGCTAAATACAGGCTTTATAACCCTGGTGAAATAGCCCGCACAAAAATGCGATTTTTACAAAAATCGGACCCCAAACCCAGTTCTGAGAAAACCCACTGGGGATGACCCTAGGGATCTGACGGACGCACCCTAGAAGTTTTGGAGCCCTCCCACTATGTTTCTTGAAGTTACAGCCCCTTTAATGAGAGGTTAAATACAGGCCTTATAAGCCTGGTGAAATAGCCCGCACAAAAATGCAATTTTTACAAAAATCTGACCCCAAACCCGGTTCTGAGAAAACCCACTGGGGACGATCCTAGGGACCTGACGGACGCACCATAGAAGTTTTGGAACCATCCGACTACATTTCTTGGAGTTACGGCCACTTTAATGAGAGGCTTAATACAGGCCTTATAACCCTGGTAAAATAGCCCGCACAAAAATGCAATTTTTACAAAAATCGGACCCCAAACCCAGTTCTGAGAAAACCCACTGGGGACGACCCTAAGGATCTGACGGACGCACCCTAGAAGTTTTGGAACCATCTGACTACATTTCTTGGAGTTACGGCCCCTTTAACAAGAGGCTAAATACAGGCCTTATAACCCTGGTGAAATAGCCCGCACAAAAATGCGATTTTTACAAAAATCGGACCCCAAACCCGGTTCTGAGAAAACCCACTGGGGATGACCCTAGGGATCTGACGGACGCACCCTAGAAGTTTTGGAGCCCTCCCACTATGTTTCTTGAAGTTACAGCCCCTTTAATGAGAGGTTAAATACAGGCCTTATAAGCCTGGTGAAATAGCCCGCACAAAAATGCAATTTTTACAAAAATCTGACCCCAAACCCGGTTCTGAGAAAAACCAATGGGGATGACCCTAGGGACCTGACGGACGCACCATAGAAGTTTTGGAACCATCTGACTACATTTCTTGGAGTTACGGCCACTTTAATGAGAGGCTAAATACAGGCCTTATAACTCTGGTGAAATAGCCCGCACAAAAATGCAATTTTTACAAAAATCGGACCCCAAACCTGGTTCTGAGAAAACCCACTGGGGACGATCCTAGGGACCTGACGGACGCACCATAGAAGTTTTGGAACCATCCGACTACATTTCTTGGAGTTACGGCCACTTTAATGAGAGGCTTAATACAGGCCTTATAACCCTGGTAAAATAGCCCGCACAAAAATGCAATTTTTACAAAAATCGGACCCCAAACCCAGCTCTGAGAAAACCCACTGGGGACGACCCTAAGGATCTGACGGACGCACCCTAGAAGTTTTGGAACCATCTGACTACATTTCTTGGAGTTACGGCCCCTTTAATGAGAGGCTTAATACAGGCCTTATAAGCCTGGTGAAATAGCCCGCACAAAAATGCGATTTTTACAAAAATCTGACCCCAAACCTGGTTTTGAGAAAACCCACTGGGGACGACCCTAGGGACCTGACGGACGCACCCTAGAAGTTTTGGAGCCATCTGACTACATTTCTATGAGTTACGGCCCCTTTAATGAGAGGCTAAATACAGGCCTAATAAGCCTGGTGAAATAGCCCGCACAAAAACGCGATTTTTACAAAAATCGGACCCCAAACCCGGTTCTGAGAAAACCCACTGGGGATGACCCTAGGGACCTGACGGACGCACCCTAGAAGTTTTGGAGCCCTCGGACTATGTTTCTTGGAGTTATGGCCCCTTTAATGAGAGGCTAAATACAGGCTTTATAACCCTGGTGAAATAGCCCGCACAAAAATGCGATTTTTACAAAAATCGGACCCCAAACCAGGTTCTGAGAAAACCCACTGGGGACGACCCTAGGGACCTGACGGACGCACCCTAGAAGTTTTGGAGCCCTCCGACTATGTTTCTTGAAGTTACAGCCCCTTTAATGAGAGGCTAAATACAGGCCTTATAAGCCTGGTGAAATAGCCCGCACAAAAATGCAATTTTTACAAAAATCTGACCCCAAACCTGGTTCTGAGAAAACCCACTGGGGACGACCCTAGGGACCTGACGGACGCACCATAGAAGTTTTGGAACCATCCGACTACATTTCTTGGAGTTACGGCCACTTTAATGAGAGGCTTAATACAGGCCTTATAAGCCTGGTGAAATAGCCCGCACAAAAATGCGATTTTTACAAAAATCGGACCCCAAACCTGGTTCTGAGAAAACCCACTGGGGACGACCCTAGGGACCTGACGGACGCACCATAGAAGTTTTGGAACCATCCGACTACATTTCTTGGAGTTACGGCCACTTTAATGAGAGGCTAAATACAGGCCTTATAACCCTGGTGAAATAGCCCGCACAAAAATGCGATTTTTACAAAAATCGGACCCCAAACCCGGTTCTGAGAAAACCCACTGGGGACGACCCTAGGGACCTGACGGACGCACCCTAGAAGTTTTGGAGCCCTCCCACTATGTTTCTTGAAGTTACAGCCCCTTTAATGAGAGGTTAAATACAGGCCTTATAAGCCTGGTGAAATAGCCCGCACAAAAATGCAATTTTTACAAAAATCGGACCCCAAACCCGGTTCTGAGAAAACCCACTGGGGATGACCCTAGGGACCTGACGGACGCACCATAGAAGTTTTGGAACCATCTGACTACATTTCTTGGAGTTACGGCCACTTTAATGAGAGGCTAAATACAGGCCTTATAACTCTGGTGAAATAGCCCGCACAAAAATGCAATTTTTACAAAAATCGGACCCCAAACCTGGTTCTGAGAAAACCCACTGGGGACGATCCTAGGGACCTGACGGACGCACCATAGAAGTTTTGGAACCATCCGACTACATTTCTTGGAGTTACGGCCACTTTAATGAGAGGCTTAATACAGGCCTTATAACCCTGGTAAAATAGCCCGCACAAAAATGCAATTTTTACAAAAATCGGACCCCAAACCCAGTTCTGAGAAAACCCACTGGGGACGACCCTAAGGATCTGACGGACGCACCCTAGAAGTTTTGGAACCATCTGACTACATTTCTTGGAGTTACGGCCCCTTTAACAAGAGGCTAAATACAGGCCTTATAACCCTGGTGAAATAGCCCGCACAAAAATGCGATTTTTACAAAAATCGGACCCCAAACCCGGTTCTGAGAAAACCCACTGGGGATGACCCTAGGGATCTGACGGACGCACCCTAGAAGTTTTGGAGCCCTCCCACTATGTTTCTTGAAGTTACAGCCCCTTTAATGAGAGGTTAAATACAGGCCTTATAAGCCTGGTGAAATAGCCCGCACAAAAATGCAATTTTTACAAAAATCTGACCCCAAACCCGGTTCTGAGAAAACCCACTGGGGATGACCCTAGGGACCTGACGGACGCACCATAGAAGTTTTGGAACCATCTGACTACATTTCTTGGAGTTACGGCCACTTTAATGAGAGGCTAAATACAGGCCTTATAACTCTGGTGAAATAGCCCGCACAAAAATGCAATTTTTACAAAAATCGGACCCCAAACCTGGTTCTGAGAAAACCCACTGGGGACGATCCTAGGGACCTGACGGACGCACCATAGAAGTTTTGGAACCATCCGACTACATTTCTTGGAGTTACGGCCACTTTAATGAGAGGCTTAATACAGGCCTTATAACCCTGGTAAAATAGCCCGCACAAAAATGCAATTTTTACAAAAATCGGACCCCAAACCCAGCTCTGAGAAAACCCACTGGGGACGACCCTAAGGATCTGACGGACGCACCCTAGAAGTTTTGGAACCATCTGACTACATTTCTTGGAGTTACGGCCCCTTTAACAAGAGGCTAAATACAGGCCTTATAACCCTGGTGAAATAGCCCGCACAAAAATGCGATTTTTACAAAAATCGGACCCCAAACCCGGTTCTAAGAAAACCCACTGGGGACGACCCTAGGGACCTGACGGACGCACCCTAGAAGTTTTGGAGCCCTCGGACTATGTTTCTTGGAGTTACGGCCCCTTTAACAAGAGGCTAAATACAGGCCTTATAACCCTGGTGAAATAGCCCGCACAAAAATGCAATTTTTACAAAAATCGGACCCCAAACCCGGTTCTGAGAAAACCCACTGGGGACGACCCTAGGGATCTGACGGACGCACCCTAGAAGTTTTGGAGCCCTCCCACTATGTTTCTTGAAGTTACAGCCCCTTTAATGAGAGGTTAAATACAGGCCTTATAAGCCTGGTGAAATAGCCCGCACAAAAATGCAATTTTTACAAAAATCGGACCCCAAACCAGGTTCTGAAAAAACCCACTGGGGACGACCCTAGGGACCTGACGGACGCACCATAGAAGTTTTGGAACCATCTGACTACATTTCTATGAGTTACGGCCACTTTAATGAGAGGCTAAATACAGGCCTTATAACTCTGGTGAAATAGCCCGCACAAAAATGCAATTTTTACAAAAATCGGACCCCAAACCCAGTTCTGAGAAAACCCACTGGGGACGACCCAAAGGATCTGACGGACGCACCCTAGAAGTTTTGGAACCATCTGACTACATTTCTTGGAGTTACGGCCCCTTTAACAAGAGGCTAAATACAGGCTTTATAACCCTGGTGAAATAGCCCGCACAAAAATGCGATTTTTACAAAAATCGGACCCCAAACCCGGTTCTGAGAAAACCCACTGGGGATGACCCTAGGGACCTGACGGACGCACCATAGAAGTTTTGGAACCATCTGACTACATTTCTTGGAGTTACGGCCACTTTAATGAGAGGCTAAATACAGGCCTTATAACTCTGGTGAAATAGCCCGCACAAAAATGCAATTTTTACAAAAATCGGACCCCAAACCTGGTTCTGAGAAAACCCACTGGGGACAGTCCTAGGGACCTGACGGACGCACCATAGAAGTTTTGGAACCATCCGACTACATTTCTTGGAGTTACGGCCACTTTAATGAGAGGCTTAATACAGGCCTTATAACCCTGGTAAAATAGCCCGCACAAAAATGCAATTTTTACAAAAATCGGACCCCAAACCCAGTTCTGAGAAAACCCACTGGGGACGACCCTAAGGATCTGACGGACGCACCCTAGAAGTTTTGGAACCATCTGACTACATTTCTTGGAGTTACGGCCCCTTTAACAAGAGGCTAAATACAGGCCTTATAACCCTGGTGAAATAGCCCGCACAAAAATGCCATTTTTACAAAAATCGGACCCCAAACCCCGTTCTGAGAAAACCCACTGGGGACGACCCTAGGGACCTGACGGACGCACCCTAGAAGTTTTGGAGCCCTCCCACTATGTTTCTTGAAGTTACAGCCCCTTTAATGAGAGGTTAAATACAGGCCTTATAAGCCTGGTGAAATAGCCCGCACAAAAATGCAATTTTTACAAAAATCGGACCCCAAACCCGGTTCTGAAAAAACCCACTGGGGACGACCCTAGGGACCTGACGGACGCACCATAGAAGTTTTGGAACCATCTGACTACATTTCTTGGAGTTACGGCCACTTTAATGAGAGGCTAAATACAGGCCTTATAACTCTGGTGAAATAGCCCGCACAAAAATGCAATTTTTACAAAAATCGGACCCCAAACCCAGTTCTGAGAAAACCCACTGGAGACGACCCAAAGGATCTGACGGACGCACCCTAGAAGTTTTGGAACCATCTGACTACATTTCTTGGAGTTACGGCCCCTTTAACAAGAGGCTAAATACAGGCCTTATAACCCTGGTGAAATAGCCCGCACAAAAATGCGATTTTTACAAAAATCGGACCCCAAACCCGGTTCTGAGAAAACCCACTGGGGATGACCCTAGGGACCTGACGGACGCACCCTAGAAGTTTTGGAAACATCTGACTACATTTCTTGGAGTTATGGCCCCTTTAACAAGAGGCTAAATACAGGCCTTATAACCCTGGTGAAATAGCCCGCACAAAAATGCGATTTTTACAAAAATCGGACCCCAAACCCGGTTCTGAGAAAACCCACTGGGGACGACCCTAGGGACCTGACGGACGCACCCTAGAAGTTTTGGAGCCCTCGGACTATGTTTCTTGAAGTTACAGCCCCTTTAATGAGAGGTTAAATACAGGCCTTATAAGCCTGGTGAAATAGCCCGCACAAAAATGCAATTTTTACAAAAATCGGACCCCAAACCCGGTTCTGAAAAAACCCACTGGGGACGACCCTAGGGACCTGACGGACGCACCATAGAAGTTTTGGAACCATCTGACTACATTTCTTGGAGTTACGGCCACTTTAATGAGAGGCTAAATACAGGCCTTATAACTCTGGTGAAATAGCCCGCACAAAAATGCAATTTTTACAAAAATCGGACCCCAAACCCAGTTCTGAGAAAACCCACTGGGGACGACCCAAAGGATCTGACGGACGCACCCTAGAAGTTTTGGAACCATCTGACTACATTTCTTGGAGTTACGGCCCCTTTAACAAGAGGCTAAATACAGGCCTTATAACCCTGGTGAAATAGCCCGCACAAAAATGCGATTTTTACAAAAATCGGACCCCAAACCCGGTTCTGAGAAAACCCACTGGGGATGACCCTAGGGACCTGACGGACGCACCCTAGAAGTTTTGGAAACATCTGACTACATTTCTTGGAGTTACGGCCCCTTTAACAAGAGGCTAAATACAGGCCTTATAACCCTGGTGAAATAGCCCGCACAAAAATGCGATTTTTACAAAAATCGGACCCCAAACCCGGTTCTGAGAAAACCCACTGGGGACGACCCTAGGGACCTGACGGACGCACCCTAGAAGTTTTGGAGCCCTCGGACTATGTTTCTTGGAGTTACGGCCCCTTTAACAAGAGGCTAAATACAGGCCTTATAACCCTGGTGAAATAGCCCGCACAAAAATGCAATTTTTACAAAAATCGGACCCCAAACCCGGTTCTGAGAAAACCCACTGGGGACGACCCTAGGGATCTGACGGACGCACCCTAGAAGTTTTGGAGCCCTCCCACTATGTTTCTTGAAGTTACAGCCCCTTTAATGAGAGGTTAAATACAGGCCTTATAAGCCTGGTGAAATAGCCCGCACAAAAATGCAATTTTTACAAAAATCGGACCCCAAAACCGGTTCTGAAAAAACCCACTGGGGACGACCCTAGGGACCTGACGGACGCACCATAGAAGTTTTGGAACCATCTGACTACATTTCTTGGAGTTACGGCCACTTTAATGAGAGGCTAAATACAGGCCTTATAACTCTGGTGAAATAGCCCGCACAAAAATGCAATTTTTACAAAAATCGGACCCCAAACCCAGTTCTGAGAAAACCCACTGGGGACGACCCAAAGGATCTGACGGACGCACCATAGAAGTTTTGGAACCATCTGACTACATTTCTTGGAGTTACGGCCACTTTAATGAGAGGCTAAATACAGGCCTTATAACTCTGGTGAAATAGCCCGCACAAAAATGCAATTTTTACAAAAATCGGACCCCAAACCTGGTTCTGAGAAAACCCACTGGGGACGACCCTAGGGACCTGACGGACGCACCATAGAAGTTTTGGAACCATCCGACTACATTTCTTGGAGTTACGGCCACTTTAATGAGAGGCTTAATACAGGCCTTATAACCCTGGTAAAATAGCCCGCACAAAAATGCAATTTTTACAAAAATCGGACCCCAAACCCAGCTCTGAGAAAACCCACTGGGGACGACCCTAAGGATCTGATGGACGCACCCTAGAAGTTTTGGAACCATCTGACTACATTTCTTGGAGTTACGGCCCCTTTAACAAGAGGCTAAATACAGGCCTTATAACCCTGGTGAAATAGCCCGCACAAAAATGCGATTTTTACAAAAATCGGACCCCAAACCCGGTTCTGAGAAAACCCACTGGGGACGACCCTAGGGACCTGACGGACGCACCCTAGAAGTTTTGGAGCCCTCGGACTATGTTTCTTGGAGTTACGGCCCCTTTAACAAGAGGCTAAATACAGGCCTTATAACCCTGGTGAAATAGCCCGCACAAAAATGCGATTTTTACAAAAATCGGACCCCAAACCCGGTTCTGAGAAAACCCACTGGGGACGAGCCTAGGGACCTGACGGACGCACCCTAGAAGTTTTGGAACCATCTGACTACATTTCTTGGAGTTACAGCCACTTTAATGAGAGGCTTAATACAGGCCTTATAAGCCTGGTGAAATAGCCCGCACAAAAATGCGATTTTTACAAAAATCTGACCCCAAACCTGGTTTTGAGAAAACCCACTGGGGACGACCCTAGGGACCTGACGGACGCACCCTAGAAGTTTTGGAGCCATCTGACTACATTTCTATGAGTTACGGCCCCTTTAATGAGAGGCTAAATACAGGCCTTATAAGCCTGGTGAAATAGCCCGCATAAAAATGCAATTTTTGCAAAAATCGGACCCCAAACCCGGTTCTGAGAAAACCCACTGGGGACGATCCTAGGGACCTGACGGACGCACCCTAGAAGTTTTGGAGCCCTCGGACTATGTTTCTTGGAGTTACGGCCCCTTTAATGAGAGGCTAAATACAGGCTTCATAACCCTGGTGAAATAGCCCGCACAAAAATGCGATTTTTACAAAAATCGGACCCCAAACCCGGTTCTTAGAAAACCCACTGGGGATGACCCTAGGGACCTGACGGACGCACCCTAGAACTATGGAGCTCTCCGACTACGTTCCTTGGAGATACGGCCACTTTAATGAGAGGCTAAATACAGGCCTTATAACCCTGGTGAAATAGCCCGCACAAAAATGCGATTTTGACAAAAATAGGACCCCAAACCCGGTTCTGAGAAAACCCACTGGGGACGACCCTAGGGACCTGACGGACGCACCCTAGAAGTTTTGAAGCCCTCAGACTATGTTTCTTGGAGTTACGGCCCCTTTAATGAGAGGCTAAATACAGGCCTTATAAGCCTGGTGAAATAGCCCGCACAAAAATGCAATTTTTACAAAAATCGGACCCCAAACCCGGTTCTGAGAAAACCCACTGGGGACGACCCTAGGGACCTGACGGACGCACCCTAGAAGTTTTGGAGCCCTTGGACTATGTTTCTTGGAGTTACAGCCCCTTTAATGAGAGGCTTAATACAGGCCTTATAAGCCTGGTGAAATAGCCCGCACAAAAATGCAATTTTTACAAAAATCGGACCCCAAACCCGGTTCTGAGAAAACCCACTGGGGACGACCCTAGGGACCTGACGGAAGCACCCTAGAAGTTTTGGAGCCCTCCAACTATGTTTCCTGAAGTTACTGCCCCTTTAATGAGAGGCTAAATACAGGCTTTATAAGCCTGGTGAAATAGCCCGCACAAAAATGCAGTTTTTACAAAAATCGGACCCCAAACCCGGTTCTGAGAAAACCCACTGGGGACGAGCCTAGGGACCTGACGGACGCACCCTAGAAGTTTTGGAACCATCTGACTACATTTCTTGGAGTTACAGCCACTTTAATGAGAGGCTTAATACAGGCCTTATAAGCCTGGTGAAATAGCCCGCACAAAAATGCCATTTTTACAAAAATCGGACCCCAAACCCAGCTCTGAGAAAACCCACTGGGGACGACCCTAAGGATCTGACGGACGCACCCTAGAAGTTTTGGAACCATCTGACTACATTTCTTGGAGTTACGGCCCCTTTAACAAGAGGCTAAATACAGGCCTTATAACCCTGGTGAAATAGCCCGCACAAAAATGCGATTTTTACAAAAATCGGACCCCAAACCCGGTTCTGAGAAAACCCACTGGGGACGACCCTAGGGACCTGACGGACGCACCCTAGAAGTTTTGGAGCCCTCGGACTATGTTTCTTGGAGTTACGGCCCCTTTAACAAGAGGCTAAATACAGGCCTTATAACCCTGGTGAAATAGCCCGCACAAAAATGCAATTTTTACAAAAATCGGACCCCAAACCCGGTTCTGAGAAAACCCACTGGGGACGACCCTAGGGATCTGACGGACGCACCCTAGAAGTTTTGGAGCCCTCCCACTATGTTTCTTGAAGTTACAGCCCCTTTAATGAGAGGTTAAATACAGGCCTTATAAGCCTGGTGAAATAGCCCGCACAAAAATGCAATTTTTACAAAAATTGGACCCCAAACCAGGTTCTGAAAAAACCCACTGGGGACGACCCTAGGGACCTGACGGACGCACCATAGAAGTTTTGGAACCATCTGACTACATTTCTTGGAGTTACGGCCACTTTAATGAGAGGCTAAATACAGGCCTTATAACTCTGGTGAAATAGCCCGCACAAAAATGCAATTTTTACAAAAATCGGACCCCAAACCCAGTTCTGAGAAAACCCACTGGGGACGACCCAAAGGATCTGACGGACGCACCCTAGAAGTTTTGGAACCATCTGACTACATTTCTTGGAGTTACGGCCCCTTTAACAAGAGGCTAAATACAGGCTTTATAACCCTGGTGAAATAGCCCGCACAAAAATGCGATTTTTACAAAAATCGGACCCCAAACCCGGTTCTGAGAAAACCCACTGGGGATGACCCTAGGGACCTGACGGACGCACCATAGAAGTTTTGGAACCATCTGACTACATTTCTTGGAGTTACGGCCACTTTAATGAGAGGCTAAATACAGGCCTTATAACTCTGGTGAAATAGCCCGCACAAAAATGCAATTTTTACAAAAATCGGACCCCAAACCTGGTTCTGAGAAAACCCACTGGGGACGATCCTAGGGACCTGACGGACGCACCATAGAAGTTTTGGAACCATCCGACTACATTTCTTGGAGTTACGGCCACTTTAATGAGAGGCTTAATACAGGCCTTATAACCCTGGTAAAATAGCCCGCACAAAAATGCAATTTTTACAAAAATCGGACCCCAAACCCAGTTCTGAGAAAACCCACTGGGGACGACCCTAAGGATCTGACGGACGCACCCTAGAAGTTTTGGAACCATCTGACTACATTTCTTGGAGTTACGGCCCCTTTAACAAGAGGCTAAATACAGGCTTTATAACCCTGGTGAAATAGCCCGCACAAAAATGCCATTTTTACAAAAATCGGACCCCAAACCCCGTTCTGAGAAAACTCACTGGGGACGACCCTAGGGACCTGACGGACGCACCCTAGAAGTTTTGGAGCCCTCCCACTATGTTTCTTGAAGTTACAGCCCCTTTAATGAGAGGTTAAATACAGGCCTTATAAGCCTGGTGAAATAGCCCGCACAAAAATGCAATTTTTACAAAAATCGGACCCCAAACCCGGTTCTGAAAAAACCCACTGGGGACGACCCTAGGGACCTGACGGACGCACCATAGAAGTTTTGGAACCATCTGACTACATTTCTTGGAGTTACGGCCACTTTAATGAGAGGCTAAATACAGGCCTTATAACTCTGGTGAAATAGCCCGCACAAAAATGCAATTTTTACAAAAATCGGACCCCAAACCCAGTTCTGAGAAAACCCACTGGGGACGACCCAAAGGATCTGACGGACGCACCCTAGAAGTTTTGGAACCATCTGACTACATTTCTTGGAGTTACGGCCCCTTTAACAAGAGGCTAAATACAGGCCTTATAACCCTGGTGAAATAGCCCGCACAAAAATGCGATTTTTACAAAAATCGGACCCCAAACCCGGTTCTGAGAAAACCCACTGGGGATGACCCTAGGGACCTGACGGACGCACCCTAGAAGTTTTGGAAACATCTGACTACATTTCTTGGAGTTATGGCCCCTTTAACAAGAGGCTAAATACAGGCCTTATAACCCTGGTGAAATAGCCTGCACAAAAATGCGATTTTTACAAAAATCGGACCCCAAACCCGGTTCTGAGAAAACCCACTGGGGACGACCCTAGGGACCTGACGGACGCACCCTAGAAGTTTTGGAGCCCTCGGACTATGTTTCTTGAAGTTACAGCCCCTTTAATGAGAGGTTAAATACAGGCCTTATAAGCCTGGTGAAATAGCCCGCACAAAAATGCAATTTTTACAAAAATCGGACCCCAAACCCGGTTCTGAAAAAACCCACTGGGGACGACCCTAGGGACCTGACGGACGCACCATAGAAGTTTTGGAACCATCTGACTACATTTCTTGGAGTTACGGCCACTTTAATGAGAGGCTAAATACAGGCCTTATAACTCTGGTGAAATAGCCCGCACAAAAATGCAATTTTTACAAAAATCGGACCCCAAACCCAGTTCTGAGAAAACCCACTGGGGACGACCCAAAGGATCTGACGGACGCACCCTAGAAGTTTTGGAACCATCTGACTACATTTCTTGGAGTTACGGCCCCTTTAACAAGAGGCTAAATACAGGCCTTATAACCCTGGTGAAATAGCCCGCACAAAAATGCGATTTTTACAAAAATCGGACCCCAAACCCGGTTCTGAGAAAACCCACTGGGGATGACCCTAGGGACCTGACGGACGCACCCTAGAAGTTTTGGAAACATCTGACTACATTTCTTGGAGTTACGGCCCCTTTAACAAGAGGCTAAATACAGGCCTTATAACCCTGGTGAAATAGCCCGCACAAAAATGCGATTTTTACAAAAATCGGACCCCAAACCCGGTTCTGAGAAAACCCACTGGGGACGACCCTAGGGACCTGACGGACGCACCCTAGAAGTTTTGGAGCCCTCGGACTATGTTTCTTGGAGTTACGGCCCCTTTAACAAGAGGCTAAATACAGGCCTTATAACCCTGGTGAAATAGCCCGCACAAAAATGCAATTTTTACAAAAATCGGACCCCAAACCCGGTTCTGAGAAAACCCACTGGGGACGACCCTAGGGATCTGACGGACGCACCCTAGAAGTTTTGGAGCCCTCCCACTATGTTTCTTGAAGTTACAGCCCCTTTAATGAGAGGTTAAATACAGGCCTTATAAGCCTGGTGAAATAGCCCGCACAAAAATGCAATTTTTACAAAAATCGGACCCCAAAACCGGTTCTGAAAAAACCCACTGGGGACGACCCTAGGGACCTGACGGACGCACCATAGAAGTTTTGGAACCATCTGACTACATTTCTTGGAGTTACGGCCACTTTAATGAGAGGCTAAATACAGGCCTTATAACTCTGGTGAAATAGCCCGCACAAAAATGCAATTTTTACAAAAATCGGACCCCAAACCCAGTTCTGAGAAAACCCACTGGGGACGACCCAAAGGATCTGACGGACGCACCATAGAAGTTTTGGAACCATCTGACTACATTTCTTGGAGTTACGGCCACTTTAATGAGAGGCTAAATACAGGCCTTATAACTCTGGTGAAATAGCCCGCACAAAAATGCAATTTTTACAAAAATCGGACCCCAAACCTGGTTCTGAGAAAACCCACTGGGGACGACCCTAGGGACCTGACGGACGCACCATAGAAGTTTTGGAACCATCCGACTACATTTCTTGGAGTTACGGCCACTTTAATGAGAGGCTTAATACAGGCCTTATAACCCTGGTAAAATAGCCCGCACAAAAATGCAATTTTTACAAAAATCGGACCCCAAACCCAGCTCTGAGAAAACCCACTGGGGACGACCCTAAGGATCTGATGGACGCACCCTAGAAGTTTTGGAACCATCTGACTACATTTCTTGGAGTTACGGCCCCTTTAACAAGAGGCTAAATACAGGCCTTATAACCCTGGTGAAATAGCCCGCACAAAAATGCGATTTTTACAAAAATCGGACCCCAAACCCGGTTCTGAGAAAACCCACTGGGGACGACCCTAGGGACCTGACGGACGCACCCTAGAAGTTTTGGAGCCCTCGGACTATGTTTCTTGGAGTTACGGCCCCTTTAACAAGAGGCTAAATACAGGCCTTATAACCCTGGTGAAATAGCCCGCACAAAAATGCGATTTTTACAAAAATCGGACCCCAAACCCGGTTCTGAGAAAACCCACTGGGGACGAGCCTAGGGACCTGACGGACGCACCCTAGAAGTTTTGGAACCATCTGACTACATTTCTTGGAGTTACAGCCACTTTAATGAGAGGCTTAATACAGGCCTTATAAGCCTGGTGAAATAGCCCGCACAAAAATGCAATTTTTGCAAAAATCGGACCCCAAACCCGGTTCTGAGAAAACCCACTGGGGACGATCCTAGGGACCTGACGGACGCACCCTAGAAGTTTTGGAGCCCTCGGACTATGTTTCTTGGAGTTACGGCCCCTTTAATGAGAGGCTAAATACAGGCTTCATAACCCTGGTGAAATAGCCCGCACAAAAATGCGATTTTTACAAAAATCGGACCCCAAACCCGGTTCTGAGAAAACCCACTGGGGATGACCCTAGGGACCTGACGGACGCACCCTAGAACTATGGAGCTCTCCGACTACGTTCCTTGGAGATACGGCCACTTTAATGAGAGGCTAAATACAGGCCTTATAACCCTGGTGAAATAGCCCGCACAAAAATGCGATTTTGACAAAAATAGGACCCCAAACCCGGTTCTGAGAAAACCCACTGGGGACGACCCTAGGGACCTGACGGACGCACCCTAGAAGTTTTGAAGCCCTCAGACTATGTTTCTTGGAGTTACGGCCCCTTTAATGAGAGGCTAAATACAGGCCTTATAAGCCTGGTGAAATAGCCCGCACAAAAATGCAATTTTTACAAAAATCGGACCCCAAACCCGGTTCTGAGAAAACCCACTGGGGACGACCCTAGGGACCTGACGGACGCACCCTAGAAGTTTTGGAGCCCTTGGACTATGTTTCTTGGAGTTACAGCCCCTTTAATGAGAGGCTTAATACAGGCCTTATAAGCCTGGTGAAATAGCCCGCACAAAAATGCAATTTTTACAAAAATCGGACCCCAAACCCGGTTCTGAGAAAACCCACTGGGGACGACCCTAGGGACCTGACGGAAGCACCCTAGAAGTTTTGGAGCCCTCCAACTATGTTTCCTGAAGTTACTGCCCCTTTAATGAGAGGCTAAATACAGGCTTTATAAGCCTGGTGAAATAGCCCGCACAAAAATGCAGTTTTTACAAAAATCGGACCCCAAACCCGGTTCTGAGAAAACCCACTGGGGACGACCCTAGGGACCTGACGGACGCACCATAGAAGTTTTGGAACCATCTGACTACATTTCTTGGAGTTACGGCCACTTTAATGAGAGGCTAAATACAGGCCTTATAACTCTGGTGAAATAGCCCGCACAAAAATGCAATTTTTACAAAAATCGGACCCCAAACCCAGTTCTGAGAAAACCCACTGGGGACGACCCAAAGGATCTGACGGACGCACCCTAGAAGTTTTGGAACCATCTGACTACATTTCTTGGAGTTACGGCCCCTTTAACAAGAGGCTAAATACAGGCCTTATAACCCTGGTGAAATAGCCCGCACAAAAATGCGATTTTTACAAAAATCGGACCCCAAACCCGGTTCTGAGAAAACCCACTGGGGATGACCCTAGGGACCTGACGGACGCACCCTAGAAGTTTTGGAAACATCTGACTACATTTCTTGGAGTTACGGCCCCTTTAACAAGAGGCTAAATACAGGCCTTATAACCCTGGTGAAATAGCCCGCACAAAAATGCGATTTTTACAAAAATCGGACCCCAAACCCGGTTCTGAGAAAACCCACTGGGGACGACCCTAGGGACCTGACGGACGCACCCTAGAAGTTTTGGAGCCCTCGGACTATGTTTCTTGAAGTTACAGCCCCTTTAATGAGAGGTTAAATACAGGCCTTATAAGCCTGGTGAAATAGCCCGCACAAAAATGCAATTTTTACAAAAATCGGACCCCAAACCCGGTTCTGAAAAAACCCACTGGGGACGACCCTAGGGACCTGACGGACGCACCATAGAAGTTTTGGAACCATCTGACTACATTTCTTGGAGTTACGGCCACTTTAATGAGAGGCTAAATACAGGCCTTATAACTCTGGTGAAATAGCCCGCACAAAAATGCAATTTTTACAAAAATCGGACCCCAAACCCAGTTCTGAGAAAACCCACTGGGGACGACCCAAAGGATCTGACGGACGCACCCTAGAAGTTTTGGAACCATCTGACTACATTTCTTGGAGTTACGGCCCCTTTAACAAGAGGCTAAATACAGGCCTTATAACCCTGGTGAAATAGCCCGCACAAAAATGCGATTTTTACAAAAATCGGACCCCAAACCCGGTTCTGAGAAAACCCACTGGGGATGACCCTAGGGACCTGACGGACGCACCCTAGAAGTTTTGGAAACATCTGACTACATTTCTTGGAGTTACGGCCCCTTTAACAAGAGGCTAAATACAGGCCTTATAACCCTGGTGAAATAGCCCGCACAAAAATGCGATTTTTACAAAAATCGGACCCCAAACCCGGTTCTGAGAAAACCCACTGGGGACGACCCTAGGGACCTGACGGACGCACCCTAGAAGTTTTGGAGCCCTCGGACTATGTTTCTTGGAGTTACGGCCCCTTTAACAAGAGGCTAAATACAGGCCTTATAACCCTGGTGAAATAGCCCGCACAAAAATGCAATTTTTACAAAAATCGGACCCCAAACCCGGTTCTGAGAAAACCCACTGGGGACGACTCTAGGGATCTGACGGACGCACCCTAGAAGTTTTGGAGCCCTCCCACTATGTTTCTTGAAGTTACAGCCCCTTTAATGAGAGGTTAAATACAGGCCTTATAAGCCTGGTGAAATAGCCCGCACAAAAATGCAATTTTTACAAAAATCGGACCCCAAAACCGGTTCTGAAAAAACCCACTGGGGACGACCCTAGGGACCTGACGGACGCACCATAGAAGTTTTGGAACCATCTGACTACATTTCTTGGAGTTACGGCCACTTTAATGAGAGGCTAAATACAGGCCTTATAACTCTGGTGAAATAGCCCGCACAAAAATGCAATTTTTACAAAAATCGGACCCCAAACCCAGTTCTGAGAAAACCCACTGGGGACGACCCAAAGGATCTGACGGACGCACCATAGAAGTTTTGGAACCATCTGACTACATTTCTTGGAGTTACGGCCACTTTAATGAGAGGCTAAATACAGGCCTTATAACTCTGGTGAAATAGCCCGCACAAAAATGCAATTTTTACAAAAATCGGACCCCAAACCTGGTTCTGAGAAAACCCACTGGGGACGACCCTAGGGACCTGACGGACGCACCATAGAAGTTTTGGAACCATCCGACTACATTTCTTGGAGTTACGGCCACTTTAATGAGAGGCTTAATACAGGCCTTATAACCCTGGTAAAATAGCCCGCACAAAAATGCAATTTTTACAAAAATCGGACCCCAAACCCAGCTCTGAGAAAACCCACTGGGGACGACCCTAAGGATCTGATGGACGCACCCTAGAAGTTTTGGAACCATCTGACTACATTTCTTGGAGTTACGGCCCCTTTAACAAGAGGCTAAATACAGGCCTTATAACCCTGGTGAAATAGCCCGCACAAAAATGCGATTTTTACAAAAATCGGACCCCAAACCCGGTTCTGAGAAAACCCACTGGGGACGACCCTAGGGACCTGACGGACGCACCCTAGAAGTTTTGGAGCCCTCGGACTATGTTTCTTGGAGTTACGGCCCCTTTAACAAGAGGCTAAATACAGGCCTTATAACCCTGGTGAAATAGCCCGCACAAAAATGCGATTTTTACAAAAATCGGACCCCAAACCCGGTTCTGAGAAAACCCACTGGGGACGAGCCTAGGGACCTGACATACGCACCCTAGAAGTTTTGGAACCATCTGACTACATTTCTTGGAGTTACAGCCACTTTAATGAGAGGCTTAATACAGGCCTTATAAGCCTGGTGAAATAGCCCGCACAAAAATGCGATTTTTACAAAAATCTGACCCCAAACCTGGTTTTGAGAAAACCCACTGGGGACGACCCTAGGGACCTGACGGACGCACCCTAGAAGTTTTGGAGCCATCTGACTACATTTCTATGAGTTACGGCCCCTTTAATGAGAGGCTAAATACAGGCCTTATAAGCCTGGTGAAATAGCCCGCATAAAAATGCAATTTTTGCAAAAATCGGACCCCAAACCCGGTTCTGAGAAAACCCACTGGGGACGATCCTAGGGACCTGACGGACGCACCCTAGAAGTTTTGGAGCCCTCGGACTATGTTTCTTGGAGTTACGGCCCCTTTAATGAGAGGCTAAATACAGGCTTCATAACCCTGGTGAAATAGCCCGCACAAAAATGCGATTTTTACAAAAATCGGACCCCAAACCCGGTTCTGAGAAAACCCACTGGGGATGACCCTAGGGACCTGACGGACGCACCCTAGAACTATGGAGCTCTCCGACTACGTTCCTTGGAGATACGGCCACTTTAATGAGAGGCTAAATACAGGCCTTATAACCCTGGTGAAATAGCCCGCACAAAAATGCGATTTTGACAAAAATAGGACCCCAAACCCGGTTCTGAGAAAACCCACTGGGGACGACCCTAGGGACCTGACGGACGCACCCTAGAAGTTTTGAAGCCCTCAGACTATGTTTCTTGGAGTTACGGCCCCTTTAATGAGAGGCTAAATACAGGCCTTATAAGCCTGGTGAAATAGCCCGCACAAAAATGCAATTTTTACAAAAATCGGACCCCAAACCCGGTTCTGAGAAAACCCACTGGGGACGACCCTAGGGACCTGACGGACGCACCCTAGAAGTTTTGGAGCCCTTGGACTATGTTTCTTGGAGTTACAGCCCCTTTAATGAGAGGCTTAATACAGGCCTTATAAGCCTGGTGAAATAGCCCGCACAAAAATGCAATTTTTACAAAAATCGGACCCCAAACCCGGTTCTGAGAAAACCCACTGGGGACGACCCTAGGGACCTGACGGAAGCACCCTAGAAGTTTTGGAGCCCTCCAACTATGTTTCCTGAAGTTACTGCCCCTTTAATGAGAGGCTAAATACAGGCTTTATAAGCCTGGTGAAATAGCCCGCACAAAAATGCAGTTTTTACAAAAATCGGACCCCAAACCCGGTTCTGAGAAAACCCACTGGGGACGAGCCTAGGGACCTGACGGACGCACCCTAGAAGTTTTGGAACCATCTGACTACATTTCTTGGAGTTACAGCCACTTTAATGAGAGGCTTAATACAGGCCTTATAAGCCTGGTGAAATAGCCCGCACAAAAATGCCATTTTTACAAAAATCGGACCCCAAACCCAGCTCTGAGAAAACCCACTGGGGACGACCCTAAGGATCTGACGGACGCACCCTAGAAGTTTTGGAACCATCTGACTACATTTCTTGGAGTTACGGCCCCTTTAACAAGAGGCTAAATACAGGCCTTATAACCCTGGTGAAATAGCCCGCACAAAAATGCGATTTTTACAAAAATCGGACCCCAAACCCGGTTCTGAGAAAACCCACTGGGGACGACCCTAGGGACCTGACGGACGCACCCTAGAAGTTTTGGAGCCCTCGGACTATGTTTCTTGGAGTTACGGCCCCTTTAACAAGAGGCTAAATACAGGCCTTATAACCCTGGTGAAATAGCCCGCACAAAAATGCAATTTTTACAAAAATCGGACCCCAAACCCGGTTCTGAGAAAACCCACTGGGGACGACCCTAGGGATCTGACGGACGCACCCTAGAAGTTTTGGAGCCCTCCCACTATGTTTCTTGAAGTTACAGCCCCTTTAATGAGAGGTTAAATACAGGCCTTATAAGCCTGGTGAAATAGCCCGCACAAAAATGCAATTTTTACAAAAATCGGACCCCAAACCAGGTTCTGAAAAAACCCACTGGGGACGACCCTAGGGACCTGACGGACGCACCATAGAAGTTTTGGAACCATCTGACTACATTTCTTGGAGTTACGGCCACTTTAATGAGAGGCTAAATACAGGCCTTATAACTCTGGTGAAATAGCCCGCACAAAAATGCAATTTTTACAAAAATCGGACCCCAAACCCAGTTCTGAGAAAACCCACTGGGGACGACCCAAATGATCTGACGGACGCACCCTAGAAGTTTTGGAACCATCTGACTACATTTCTTGGAGTTACGGCCCCTTTAACAAGAGGCTAAATACAGGCTTTATAACCCTGGTGAAATAGCCCGCACAAAAATGCGATTTTTACAAAAATCGGACCCCAAACCCGGTTCTGAGAAAACCCACTGGGGATGACCCTAGGGACCTGACGGACGCACCATAGAAGTTTTGGAACCATCTGACTACATTTCTTGGAGTTACGGCCACTTTAATGAGAGGCTAAATACAGGCCTTATAACTCTGGTGAAATAGCCCGCACAAAAATGCAATTTTTACAAAAATCGGACCCCAAACCTGGTTCTGAGAAAACCCACTGGGGACGATCCTAGGGACCTGACGGACGCACCATAGAAGTTTTGGAACCATCCGACTACATTTCTTGGAGTTACGGCCACTTTAATGAGAGGCTTAATACAGGCCTTATAACCCTGGTAAAATAGCCCGCACAAAAATGCAATTTTTACAAAAATCGGACCCCAAACCCAGTTCTGAGAAAACCCACTGGGGACGACCCTAAGGATCTGACGGACGCACCCTAGAAGTTTTGGAACCATCTGACTACATTTCTTGGAGTTACGGCCCCTTTAACAAGAGGCTAAATACAGGCCTTATAACCCTGGTGAAATAGCCCGCACAAAAATGCCATTTTTACAAAAATCGGACCCCAAACCCCGTTCTGAGAAAACCCACTGGGGACGACCCTAGGGACCTGACGGACGCACCCTAGAAGTTTTGGAGCCCTCCCACTATGTTTCTTGAAGTTACAGCCCCTTTAATGAGAGGTTAAATACAGGCCTTATAAGCCTGGTGAAATAGCCCGCACAAAAATGCAATTTTTACAAAAATCGGACCCCAAACCCGGTTCTGAAAAAACCCACTGGGGACGACCCTAGGGACCTGACGGACGCACCATAGAAGTTTTGGAACCATCTGACTACATTTCTTGGAGTTACGGCCACTTTAATGAGAGGCTAAATACAGGCCTTATAACTCTGGTGAAATAGCCCGCACAAAAATGCAATTTTTACAAAAATCGGACCCCAAACCCAGTTCTGAGAAAACCCACTGGGGACGACCCAAAGGATCTGACGGACGCACCCTAGAAGTTTTGGAACCATCTGACTACATTTCTTGGAGTTACGGCCCCTTTAACAAGAGGCTAAATACAGGCCTTATAACCCTGGTGAAATAGCCCGCACAAAAATGCGATTTTTACAAAAATCGGACCCCAAACCCGGTTCTGAGAAAACCCACTGGGGATGACCCTAGGGACCTGACGGACGCACCCTAGAAGTTTTGGAAACATCTGACTACATTTCTTGGAGTTATGGCCCCTTTAACAAGAGGCTAAATACAGGCCTTATAACCCTGGTGAAATAGCCCGCACAAAAATGCGATTTTTACAAAAATCGGACCCCAAACCCGGTTCTGAGAAAACCCACTGGGGACGACCCTAGGGACCTGACGGACGCACCCTAGAAGTTTTGGAGCCCTCGGACTATGTTTCTTGAAGTTACAGCCCCTTTAATGAGAGGTTAAATACAGGCCTTATAAGCCTGGTGAAATAGCCCGCACAAAAATGCAATTTTTACAAAAATCGGACCCCAAACCCGGTTCTGTGAAAACCCACTGGGGACGACCCTAGGGACCTGACGGACGCACCATAGAAGTTTTGGAACCATCTGACTACATTTCTTGGAGTTACGGCCACTTTAATGAGAGGCTAAATACAGGCCTTATAACTCTGGTGAAATAGCCCGCACAAAAATGCAATTTTTACAAAAATCGGACCCCAAACCCAGTTCTGAGAAAACCCACTGGGGACGACCCAAAGGATCTGACGGACGCACCCTAGAAGTTTTGGAACCATCTGACTACATTTCTTGGAGTTACGGCCCCTTTAACAAGAGGCTAAATACAGGCCTTATAACCCTGGTGAAATAGCCCGCACAAAAATGCGATTTTTACAAAAATCGGACCCCAAACCCGGTTCTGAGAAAACCCACTGGGGATGACCCTAGGGACCTGACGGACGCACCCTAGAAGTTTTGGAAACATCTGACTACATTTCTTGGAGTTACGGCCCCTTTAACAAGAGGCTAAATACAGGCCTTATAACCCTGGTGAAATAGCCCGCACAAAAATGCGATTTTTACAAAAATCGGACCCCAAACCTGGTTTTGAGAAAACCCACTGGGGACGACCCTAGGGACCTGACGGACGCACCCTAGAAGTTTTGGAGCCATCTGACTACATTTCTATGAGTTACGGCCCCTTTAATGAGAGGCTAAATACAGGCCTTATAAGCCTGGTGAAATAGCCCGCATAAAAATGCAATTTTTGCAAAAATCGGACCCCAAACCCGGTTCTGAGAAAACCCACTGGGGACGATCCTAGGGACCTGACGGACGCACCCTAGAAGTTTTGGAGCCCTCGGACTATGTTTCTTGGAGTTACGGCCCCTTTAATGAGAGGCTAAATACAGGCTTCATAACCCTGGTGAAATAGCCCGCACAAAAATGCGATTTTTACAAAAATCGGACCCCAAACCCGGTTCTGAGAAAACCCACTGGGGATGACCCTAGGGACCTGACGGACGCACCCTAGAAGTTTTGGAAACATCTGACTACATTTCTTGGAGTTATGGCCCCTTTAACAAGAGGCTAAATACAGGCCTTATAACCCTGGTGAAATAGCCCGCACAAAAATGCGATTTTTACAAAAATCGGACCCCAAACCCGGTTCTGAGAAAACCCACTGGGGACGACCCTAGGGACCTGACGGACGCACCCTAGAAGTTTTGGAGCCCTCGGACTATGTTTCTTGAAGTTACAGCCCCTTTAATGAGAGGTTAAATACAGGCCTTATAAGCCTGGTGAAATAGCCCGCACAAAAATGCAATTTTTACAAAAATCGGACCCCAAACCCGGTTCTGTGAAAACCCACTGGGGACGACCCTAGGGACCTGACGGACGCACCATAGAAGTTTTGGAACCATCTGACTACATTTCTTGGAGTTACGGCCACTTTAATGAGAGGCTAAATACAGGCCTTATAACTCTGGTGAAATAGCCCGCACAAAAATGCAATTTTTACAAAAATCGGACCCCAAACCCAGTTCTGAGAAAACCCACTGGGGACGACCCAAAGGATCTGACGGACGCACCCTAGAAGTTTTGGAACCATCTGACTACATTTCTTGGAGTTACGGCCCCTTTAACAAGAGGCTAAATACAGGCCTTATAACCCTGGTGAAATAGCCCGCACAAAAATGCGATTTTTACAAAAATCGGACCCCAAACCCGGTTCTGAGAAAACCCACTGGGGATGACCCTAGGGACCTGACGGACGCACCCTAGAAGTTTTGGAAACATCTGACTACATTTCTTGGAGTTACGGCCCCTTTAACAAGAGGCTAAATACAGGCCTTATAACCCTGGTGAAATAGCCCGCACAAAAATGCGATTTTTACAAAAATCGGACCCCAAACCCGGTTCTGAGAAAACCCACTGGGGACGACCCTAGGGACCTGACGGACGCACCCTAGAAGTTTTGGAGCCCTCGGACTATGTTTCTTGGAGTTACGGCCCCTTTAACAAGAGGCTAAATACAGGCCTTATAACCCTGGTAAAATAGCCCGCACAAAAATGCAATTTTTACAAAAATCGGACCCCAAACCCAGTTCTGAGAAAACCCACTGGGGACGACCCTAAGGATCTGACGGACGCACCCTAGAAGTTTTGGAGCCCTCCCACTATGTTTCTTGAAGTTACAGCCCCTTTAATGAGAGGTTAAATACAGGCCTTATAAGCCTGGTGAAATAGCCCGCACAAAAATGCAATTTTTACAAAAATCGGACCCCAAAACCGGTTCTGAAAAAACCCACTGGGGACGACCCTAGGGACCTGACGGACGCACCATAGAAGTTTTGGAACCATCTGACTACATTTCTTGGAGTTACGGCCACTTTAATGAGAGGCTAAATACAGGCCTTATAACTCTGGTGAAATAGCCCGCACAAAAATGCAATTTTTACAAAAATCGGACCCCAAACCCAGTTCTGAGAAAACCCACTGGGGACGACCCAAAGGATCTGACGGACGCACCATAGAAGTTTTGGAACCATCTGACTACATTTCTTGGAGTTACGGCCACTTTAATGAGAGGCTAAATACAGGCCTTATAACTCTGGTGAAATAGCCCGCACAAAAATGCAATTTTTACAAAAATCGGACCCCAAACCTGGTTCTGAGAAAACCCACTGGGGACGACCCTAGGGACCTGACGGACGCACCATAGAAGTTTTGGAACCATCCGACTACATTTCTTGGAGTTACGGCCACTTTAATGAGAGGCTTAATACAGGCCTTATAACCCTGGTAAAATAGCCCGCACAAAAATGCAATTTTTACAAAAATCGGACCCCAAACCCAGCTCTGAGAAAACCCACTGGGGACGACCCTAAGGATCTGATGGACGCACCCTAGAAGTTTTGGAACCATCTGACTACATTTCTTGGAGTTACGGCCCCTTTAACAAGAGGCTAAATACAGGCCTTATAACCCTGGTGAAATAGCCCGCACAAAAATGCGATTTTTACAAAAATCGGACCCCAAACCCGGTTCTGAGAAAACCCACTGGGGACGACCCTAGGGACCTGACGGACGCACCCTAGAAGTTTTGGAGCCCTCGGACTATGTTTCTTGGAGTTACGGCCCCTTTAACAAGAGGCTAAATACAGGCCTTATAACCCTGGTGAAATAGCCCGCACAAAAATGCGATTTTTACAAAAATCGGACCCCAAACCCGGTTCTGAGAAAACCCACTGGGGACGAGCCTAGGGACCTGACGGACGCACCCTAGAAGTTTTGGAACCATCTGACTACATTTCTTGGAGTTACAGCCACTTTAATGAGAGGCTTAATACAGGCCTTATAAGCCTGGTGAAATAGCCCGCACAAAAATGCAATTTTTGCAAAAATCGGACCCCAAACCCGGTTCTGAGAAAACCCACTGGGGACGATCCTAGGGACCTGACGGACGCACCCTAGAAGTTTTGGAGCCCTCGGACTATGTTTCTTGGAGTTACGGCCCCTTTAATGAGAGGCTAAATACAGGCTTCATAACCCTGGTGAAATAGCCCGCACAAAAATGCGATTTTTACAAAAATCGGACCCCAAACCCGGTTCTGAGAAAACCCACTGGGGATGACCCTAGGGACCTGACGGACGCACCCTAGAACTATGGAGCTCTCCGACTACGTTCCTTGGAGATACGGCCACTTTAATGAGAGGCTAAATACAGGCCTTATAACCCTGGTGAAATAGCCCGCACAAAAATGCGATTTTGACAAAAATAGGACCCCAAACCCGGTTCTGAGAAAACCCACTGGGGACGACCCTAGGGACCTGACGGACGCACCCTAGAAGTTTTGAAGCCCTCAGACTATGTTTCTTGGAGTTACGGCCCCTTTAATGAGAGGCTAAATACAGGCCTTATAAGCCTGGTGAAATAGCCCGCACAAAAATGCAATTTTTACAAAAATCGGACCCCAAACCCGGTTCTGAGAAAACCCACTGGGGACGACCCTAGGGACCTGACGGACGCACCCTAGAAGTTTTGGAGCCCTTGGACTATGTTTCTTGGAGTTACAGCCCCTTTAATGAGAGGCTTAATACAGGCCTTATAAGCCTGGTGAAATAGCCCGCACAAAAATGCAATTTTTACAAAAATCGGACCACAAACCCGGTTCTGAGAAAACCCACTGGGGACGACCCTAGGGACCTGACGGAAGCACCCTAGAAGTTTTGGAGCCCTCCAACTATGTTTCCTGAAGTTACTGCCCCTTTAATGAGAGGCTAAATACAGGCTTTATAAGCCTGGTGAAATAGCCCGCACAAAAATGCAGTTTTTACAAAAATCGGACCCCAAACCCGGTTCTGAGAAAACCCACTGGGGACGACCCTAGGGACCTGACGGACGCACCATAGAAGTTTTGGAACCATCTGACTACATTTCTTGGAGTTACGGCCACTTTAATGAGAGGCTAAATACAGGCCTTATAACTCTGGTGAAATAGCCCGCACAAAAATGCAATTTTTACAAAAATCGGACCCCAAACCCAGTTCTGAGAAAACCCACTGGGGACGACCCAAAGGATCTGACGGACGCACCCTAGAAGTTTTGGAACCATCTGACTACATTTCTTGGAGTTACGGCCCCTTTAACAAGAGGCTAAATACAGGCCTTATAACCCTGGTGAAATAGCCCGCACAAAAATGCGATTTTTACAAAAATCGGACCCCAAACCCGGTTCTGAGAAAACCCACTGGGGATGACCCTAGGGACCTGACGGACGCACCCTAGAAGTTTTGGAAACATCTGACTACATTTCTTGGAGTTACGGCCCCTTTAACAAGAGGCTAAATACAGGCCTTATAACCCTGGTGAAATAGCCCGCACAAAAATGCGATTTTTACAAAAATCGGACCCCAAACCCGGTTCTGAGAAAACCCACTGGGGACGACCCTAGGGACCTGACGGACGCACCCTAGAAGTTTTGGAGCCCTCGGACTATGTTTCTTGAAGTTACAGCCCCTTTAATGAGAGGTTAAATACAGGCCTTATAAGCCTGGTGAAATAGCCCGCACAAAAATGCAATTTTTACAAAAATCGGACCCCAAACCCGGTTCTGAAAAAACCCACTGGGGACGACCCTAGGGACCTGACGGACGCACCATAGAAGTTTTGGAACCATCTGACTACATTTCTTGGAGTTACGGCCACTTTAATGAGAGGCTAAATACAGGCCTTATAACTCTGGTGAAATAGCCCGCACAAAAATGCAATTTTTACAAAAATCGGACCCCAAACCCAGTTCTGAGAAAACCCACTGGGGACGACCCAAAGGATCTGACGGACGCACCCTAGAAGTTTTGGAACCATCTGACTACATTTCTTGGAGTTACGGCCCCTTTAACAAGAGGCTAAATACAGGCCTTATAACCCTGGTGAAATAGCCCGCACAAAAATGCGATTTTTACAAAAATCGGACCCCAAACCCGGTTCTGAGAAAACCCACTGGGGATGACCCTAGGGACCTGACGGACGCACCCTAGAAGTTTTGGAAACATCTGACTACATTTCTTGGAGTTACGGCCCCTTTAACAAGAGGCTAAATACAGGCCTTATAACCCTGGTGAAATAGCCCGCACAAAAATGCGATTTTTACAAAAATCGGACCCCAAACCCGGTTCTGAGAAAACCCACTGGGGACGACCCTAGGGACCTGACGGACGCACCCTAGAAGTTTTGGAGCCCTCGGACTATGTTTTTTTTGGAGTTACGGCCCCTTTAACAAGAGGCTAAATACAGGCCTTATAACCCTGGTGAAATAGCCCGCACAAAAATGCAATTTTTACAAAAATCGGACCCCAAACCCGGTTCTGAGAAAACCCACTGGGGACGACTCTAGGGATCTGACGGACGCACCCTAGAAGTTTTGGAGCCCTCCCACTATGTTTCTTGAAGTTACAGCCCCTTTAATGAGAGGTTAAATACAGGCCTTATAAGCCTGGTGAAATAGCCCGCACAAAAATGCAATTTTTACAAAAATCGGACCCCAAAACCGGTTCTGAAAAAACCCACTGGGGACGACCCTAGGGACCTGACGGACGCACCATAGAAGTTTTGGAACCATCTGACTACATTTCTTGGAGTTACGGCCACTTTAATGAGAGGCTAAATACAGGCCTTATAACTCTGGTGAAATAGCCCGCACAAAAATGCAATTTTTACAAAAATCGGACCCCAAACCCAGTTCTGAGAAAACCCACTGGGGACGACCCAAAGGATCTGACGGACGCACCATAGAAGTTTTGGAACCATCTGACTACATTTCTTGGAGTTACGGCCACTTTAATGAGAGGCTAAATACAGGCCTTATAACTCTGGTGAAATAGCCCGCACAAAAATGCAATTTTTACAAAAATCGGACCCCAAACCTGGTTCTGAGAAAACCCACTGGGGACGACCCTAGGGACCTGACGGACGCACCATAGAAGTTTTGGAACCATCCGACTACATTTCTTGGAGTTACGGCCACTTTAATGAGAGGCTTAATACAGGCCTTATAACCCTGGTAAAATAGCCCGCACAAAAATGCAATTTTTACAAAAATCGGACCCCAAACCCAGCTCTGAGAAAACCCACTGGGGACGACCCTAAGGATCTGATGGACGCACCCTAGAAGTTTTGGAACCATCTGACTACATTTCTTGGAGTTACGGCCCCTTTAACAAGAGGCTAAATACAGGCCTTATAACCCTGGTGAAATAGCCCGCACAAAAATGCGATTTTTACAAAAATCGGACCCCAAACCCGGTTCTGAGAAAACCCACTGGGGACGACCCTAGGGACCTGACGGACGCACCCTAGAAGTTTTGGAGCCCTCGGACTATGTTTCTTGGAGTTACGGCCCCTTTAACAAGAGGCTAAATACAGGCCTTATAACCCTGGTGAAATAGCCCGCACAAAAATGCGATTTTTACAAAAATCGGACCCCAAACCCGGTTCTGAGAAAACCCACTGGGGACGAGCCTAGGGACCTGACGGACGCACCCTAGAAGTTTTGGAACCATCTGACTACATTTCTTGGAGTTACAGCCACTTTAATGAGAGGCTTAATACAGGCCTTATAAGCCTGGTGAAATAGCCCGCACAAAAATGCGATTTTTACAAAAATCTGACCCCAAACCTGGTTTTGAGAAAACCCACTGGGGACGACCCTAGGGACCTGACGGACGCACCCTAGAAGTTTTGGAGCCATCTGACTACATTTCTATGAGTTACGGCCCCTTTAATGAGAGGCTAAATACAGGCCTTATAAGCCTGGTGAAATAGCCCGCATAAAAATGCAATTTTTGCAAAAATCGGACCCCAAACCCGGTTCTGAGAAAACCCACTGGGGACGATCCTAGGGACCTGACGGACGCACCCTAGAAGTTTTGGAGCCCTCGGACTATGTTTCTTGGAGTTACGGCCCCTTTAATGAGAGGCTAAATACAGGCTTCATAACCCTGGTGAAATAGCCCGCACAAAAATGCGATTTTTACAAAAATCGGACCCCAAACCCGGTTCTGAGAAAACCCACTGGGGATGACCCTAGGGACCTGACGGACGCACCCTAGAACTATGGAGCTCTCCGACTACGTTCCTTGGAGATACGGCCACTTTAATGAGAGGCTAAATACAGGCCTTATAACCCTGGTGAAATAGCCCGCACAAAAATGCGATTTTGACAAAAATAGGACCCCAAACCCGGTTCTGAGAAAACCCACTGGGGACGACCCTAGGGACCTGACGGACGCACCCTAGAAGTTTTGAAGCCCTCAGACTATGTTTCTTGGAGTTACGGCCCCTTTAATGAGAGGCTAAATACAGGCCTTATAAGCCTGGTGAAATAGCCCGCACAAAAATGCAATTTTTACAAAAATCGGACCCCAAACCCGGTTCTGAGAAAACCCACTGGGGACGACCCTAGGGACCTGACGGACGCACCCTAGAAGTTTTGGAGCCCTTGGACTATGTTTCTTGGAGTTACAGCCCCTTTAATGAGAGGCTTAATACAGGCCTTATAAGCCTGGTGAAATAGCCCGCACAAAAATGCAATTTTTACAAAAATCGGACCCCAAACCCGGTTCTGAGAAAACCCACTGGGGACGACCCTAGGGACCTGACGGAAGCACCCTAGAAGTTTTGGAGCCCTCCAACTATGTTTCCTGAAGTTACTGCCCCTTTAATGAGAGGCTAAATACAGGCTTTATAAGCCTGGTGAAATAGCCCGCACAAAAATGCAGTTTTTACAAAAATCGGACCCCAAACCCGGTTCTGAGAAAACCCACTGGGGACGAGCCTAGGGACCTGACGGACGCACCCTAGAAGTTTTGGAACCATCTGACTATGTTTCTTGGAGTTACAGCCACTTTAATGAGAGGCTTAATACAGGCCTTATAAGCCTGGTGAAATAGCCCGCACAAAAATGCCATTTTTACAAAAATCGGACCCCAAACCCGGTTCTGAGAAAACCCACTGGGGACGACCCTAGGGACCTGACGGACGCACCCTAGAAGTTTTGGAGCCCTCGGACTATGTTTCTTGGAGTTACATCCACTTTAATTAGAGGCTAAATACGGGCTTTATAACCCTGGTGAAATAGCCCGCACAAAAATGCGATTTTTACGAAAATCGGACCCCAAACCGGGTTCTGAGAAAACCCACTGGGGACGACCCTAGGGACCTGACGGACGCACCATAGAAGTTTTGGAACCATCCGACTACATTTCTTGGAGTTACAGCCACTTTAATGAGAGGCTTAATACAGGCCTTATAACCCTGGTAAAATAGCCCGCACAAAAATGCAATTTTTACAAAAATCGGACCCCAAACCCAGCTCTGAGAAAACCCACTGGGGACGACCCTAAGGATCTGATGGACGCACCCTAGAAGTTTTGGAACCATCTGACTACATTTCTTGGAGTTACGGCCCCTTTAACAAGAGGCTAAATACAGGCCTTATAACCCTGGTGAAATAGCCCGCACAAAAATGCGATTTTTACAAAAATCGGACCCCAAACCCGGTTCTGAGAAAACCCACTGGGGACGACCCTAGGGACCTGACGGACGCACCCTAGAAGTTTTGGAGCCCTCGGACTATGTTTCTTGGAGTTACGGCCCCTTTAACAAGAGGCTAAATACAGGCCTTATAACCCTGGTGAAATAGCCCGCACAAAAATGCGATTTTTACAAAAATCGGACCCCAAACCCGGTTCTGAGAAAACCCACTGGGGACGACCCTAGGGACCTGACGGACGCACCCTAGAAGTTTTGGAACCATCTGACTACATTTCTTGGAGTTACAGCCACTTTAATGAGAGGCTTAATACAGGCCTTATAAGCCTGGTGAAATAGCCCGCACAAAAATGCGATTTTTACAAAAATCTGACCCCAAACCTGGTTTTGAGAAAACCCACTGGGGACGACCCTAGGGACCTGACGGACGCACCCTAGAAGTTTTGGAGCCATCTGACTACATTTCTATGAGTTACGGCCCCTTTAATGAGAGGCTAAATACAGGCCTTATAAGCCTGGTGAAATAGCCCGCATAAAAATGCAATTTTTGCAAAAATCGGACCCCAAACCCGGTTCTGAGAAAACCCACTGGGGACGATCCTAGGGACCTGACGGACGCACCCTAGAAGTTTTGGAGCCCTCGGACTATGTTTCTTGGAGTTACGGCCCCTTTAATGAGAGGCTAAATACAGGCTTCATAACCCTGGTGAAATAGCCCGCACAAAAATGCGATTTTTACAAAAATCGGACCCCAAACCCGGTTCTGAGAAAACCCACTGGGGATGACCCTAGGAAACCTGACGGACGCACCCTAGAACTATGGAGCTCTCCGACTACGTTCCTTGGAGATACGGCCACTTTAATGAGAGGCTAAATACAGGCCTTATAACCCTGGTGAAATAGCCCGCACAAAAATGCGATTTTGACAAAAATAGGACCCCAAACCCGGTTCTGAGAAAACCCACTGGGGACGACCCTAGGGACCTGACGGACGCACCCTAGAAGTTTTGAAGCCCTCAGACTATGTTTCTTGGAGTTACGGCCCCTTTAATGAGAGGCTAAATACAGGCCTTATAAGCCTGGTGAAATAGCCCGCACAAAAATGCAATTTTTACAAAAATCGGACCCCAAACCCGGTTCTGAGAAAACCCACTGGGGACGACCCTAGGGACCTGACGGACGCACCCTAGAAGTTTTGGAGCCCTTGGACTATGTTTCTTGGAGTTACAGCCCCTTTAATGAGAGGCTTAATACAGGCCTTATAAGCCTGGTGAAATAGCCCGCACAAAAATGCAATTTTTACAAAAATCGGACCCCAAACCCGGTTCTGAGAAAACCCACTGGGGACGACCCTAGGGACCTGACGGAAGCACCCTAGAAGTTTTGGAGCCCTCCAACTATGTTTCCTGAAGTTACTGCCCCTTTAATGAGAGGCTAAATACAGGCTTTATAAGCCTGGTGAAATAGCCCGCACAAAAATGCAGTTTTTACAAAAATCGGACCCCAAACCCGGTTCTGAGAAAACCCACTGGGGACGAGCCTAGGGACCTGACGGACGCACCCTAGAAGTTTTGGAACCATCTGACTACATTTCTTGGAGTTACAGCCACTTTAATGAGAGGCTTAATACAGGCCTTATAAGCCTGGTGAAATAGCCCGCACAAAAATGCCATTTTTACAAAAATCGGACCCCAAACCCGGTTCTGAGAAAACCCACTGGGGACGACCCTAGGGACCTGACGGACGCACCCTAGAAGTTTTGGAACCATCCAACTAGATTTCTTGAAGTAACGGCCACTTTTATGAGAGGCTTAATACAGGCCTTATAAGCCTGCTGAAATAGCCCGCACAAAAATGCCATTTTTACAAAAATCGGACCCCAAATCCAGTTCTGAGAAAACCCACTGGGGATGAGCCTAGGGACCTGACGGACGCACCCTAGAAGTTTTGGAGCCCTCGGACTATGTTTCTTGGAGTTACATCCACTTTAATTAGAGGCTAAATACGGGCTTTATAACCCTGGTGAAATAGCCCGCACAAAAATGCGATTTTTACGAAAATCGGACCCCAAACCCGGTTCTGAGAAAACCCACTGGGGACGACCCTAGGGACCTGACGGACGCACCCTAGAAGTTTTGGAGCCCTCGGACTATGTTTCTTGGAGTTACAGCCCCTTAAATGAGAGGCTAAATACAGGCCTTATAACCCTGGTGAAATAGCCCGCACAAAAATGCAATTTTTACAAAAATCGGACCCCAAACCCGGTTCTGAGAAAACCCACTGGGGACGACCCTAGGGACCTGACGGACGCACCCTAGAAGTTTTGGAGCCCTCCAACTATGTTTCCTGAAGTTACTGCCCCTTTAATGAGAGGCTAAATACAGGCCTTATAACCCTAGTGAAATAGCCCGCACAAAAATGCGATTTTTACGAAAACCGGACCCCAAACCCGGTTCTGAGAAAACCCACTGGGGACGACCCTAGGGACCTGACGGACGCTACCTAGAAGTTTTGGAGCCCTCCGAATATGTTTCTTGAAGTTACGGCCACTTTAATGAGAGGCTAAATACAGGCCTTATAAGCCTGGTGAAATAGCCCGCACAAAAATGCAATTTTTACTAAATTCGGACCCCAAACCCGGTTCTGAGAAAACCCACTGGGGACGACCCAAGGGACCTGACGGACGCACCCTAGAAGTTTTGGAGCCCTCCAACTATGTTTCCTGGAGTTACGGCCACTTTAATGAGAGGCTAAATACAGGCCTTATAAGCCTGGTGAAATAGCCCGCACAAAAATGCAATTTTTACAAAAATCGGACCCCAAACCCGGTTCTGAGAAAACCCACTGGGGACGACCCTAGGGACCTGACGGACGCACCCTAGAAGTTTTGGAGCCCTCGGACTATGTTTCTTGAAGTTACAGCCCCTTTAATGAGACGCTTAATACAGGCCTTATAAGCCTGGTGAAATAGCCCGCACAAAAATGCCATTTTTACAAAAATCGGACCCCAAACCCGGTTCTGTGAAAACCCACTGGGGACGACCCTAGGGACCTGACGGACGCACCCTAGAAGTTTTGGAGCCCTTCGACTATGTTTCTTGAAGTTACAGCCCCTTTAATGAGAGGCTAAATACAGGCCTTATAAGCCTGGTGAAATAGCCCGCACAAAAATGCCATTTTTACGAAAATCGGACCCCAAACCCGGTTCTGAGAAAACCCACTGGGGACGACCCTAGGGACCTGACGGACGCACCCTAGAAGTTTTGGAGCCCTCGGACTATGTTTCTTGGAGTTACAGCCCCTTAAATGAGAGGCTAAATACAGGCCTTATAACCCTGGTGAAATAGCCCGCACAAAAATGCAATTTTTACAAAAATCGGACCCCAAACCCGGTTCTGAGAAAACCCACTGGGGACGACCCTAGGGACCTGACGGACGCACCCTAGAAGTTTTGGAGCCCTCCGACTATGTTTCTTGGAGTTACGGCCACTTTAATGAGAGGCTAAATACAGGCCTTATAAGCCTGGTGAAATAGCCCGCACAAAAATGCAATTTTTACAAAAATCGGACCCCGAACCCGGTTCTGAGAAAACCCACTGGGGACGACCCTAGGGACCTGACGGACGCACCCTAGAAGTTTTGGAGCCCTCGGACTATGTTTCTTGAAGTTACAGCCCCTTTAATGAGACGCTTAATACAGGCCTTATAAGCCTGGTGAAATAGCCCGCACAAAAATGCCATTTTTACAAAAATCGGACCCCAAACCCGGTTCTGTGAAAACCCACTGGGGACGACCCTAGGGACCTGACGGACGCACCCTAGAAGTTTTGGAGCCCTTCGACTATGTTTCTTGAAGTTACAGCCCCTTTAATGAGAGGCTAAATACAGGCCTTATAAGCCTGGTGAAATAGCCCGCACAAACATGCCATTTTTACAAAAATCGGACCCCAAATCCGGTTCTGAGAAAACCCACTGGGGACGACCCTAGGGACCTGACGGACGCACCCTAGAAGTTTTGGAGCCCTCCGACTATGTTTCTTGAAGTTACAGCCCCTTTAATGAGAGGCTAAATACAGGCCTTATAAGCCTGGTGAAATAGCCCGCACAAAAATGCAATTTTTTACAAAAATCGGACCCCAAACCTGGTTTTGAGAAAACCCACTGGGGACGACCCTAGGGACCTGACGGACGCACCCTAGAAGTTTTGGAGCCATCTGACTACATTTCTATGAGTTACGGCCCCTTTAATGAGAGGCTAAATACAGGCCTTATAAGCCTGGTGAAATAGCCCGCACAAAAATGCAATTTTTACAAAAATCGGACCCAAAACCCGGTTCTGAGAAAACACACTGGGGACGACCCTAGGGACCTGACGGACTCACCCTAGAAGTTTTGGAGCCCTCGGACTATGTTTCTTGGAGTTACAGCCCCTTTAATGAGAGGCTAAATACAGGCCTTATAAGCCTGGTGAAATAGCCCGCATAAAAATGCAATTTTTGCAAAAATCGGACCCCAAACCCGGTTCTGAGAAAACCCACTGGGGACGATCCTAGGGACCTGACAGACGCACCCTAGAAGTTTTGGAGCCCTCGGACTATGTTTCTTGGAGTTACGGCCCCTTTAATGAGAGGCTAAATACAGGCTTTATAACCCTGGTGAAATAGCCCGCACAAAAATGCGATTTTTACAAAAATCGGACCCCAAACCCGGTTCTGAGAAAACCCACTGGGGACGACCCTAGGGACCTGACGGACGCACCCTAGAAGTTTTGGAGCCCTCGGACTATGTTTCTTGGAGTTACGGCCACTTTAATGAGAGGCTAAATACAGGCTTTATAACCCTGGTGAAATAGCCTGCACAAAAATGCGATTTTTACAAAAATCGGACCCCAAACCCGGTTCTGAGAAAACCCACTGGGGACGACCCCAGGGACCTGGCTGACGCACCCTAGAAGTTTTGGAGCCCTCCGACTATGTTTCTTGAAGTTACAGCCCCTTTAATGAGAGGCTAAATACAGGCCTTATAACCCTGGTGAAATAGCCCGCACAAAAATGCAATTTTTACGAAAATCGGACCCCAAACCAGGTTCTGAGAAAACCCACTGGGGACGACCCTAGGGACCTGACGGACGCACCCTAGAAGTTTTGGAGCCCTCCGACTATGTTTCTTGAATTTACAGCCCCTTTAATGAGAGGCTAAATACAGGCCTTATAAGCCTGGTGAAATAGCCCGCACAAAAATGCCATTTTAACAAAAATCGGACCCCAAACCCAGTTCTGAGAAAACCCACTGGGGACAAGCCTAGGGACCTGACGGACTCACCCTAGAAGTTTTGGAGCCCTCCGACTATGTTTCTTGGAGTTACGGCCACTTTAATGAGAGGCTAAATACAGGCCTTATAAGCCTGGTGAAATAGCCCGCACAAAAATGCAATTTTTACAAAAATCGGACCCCAAACCCGGTTCTGAGAAAACCCACTGGGGACGACCCTAGGGACCTGGCTGACGCACCCTAGAAGTTTTGGAGCCCTCCGACTATGTTTCTTGAAGTTACGGCCACTTTAATGAGAGGCTAAATACAGGCCTTATAAGCCTGGTGAAATAGCCCTCATAAAAATGCAATTTTTGCAAAAATCGGACCCCAAACCCGGTTCTGAGAAAACCCACTGGGGACGACCCTAGGGACCTGACGGACTCACCCTAGAAGTTTTGGAGCCCTCGGACTATGTTTCTTGGAGTTACGGCCCCTTTAATGAGAGGCTAAATACAGGCTTTATAACCCTGGTGAAATAGCCCGCATAAAAATGCAATTTTTACAAAAATCGGACCCCAAACCCGGTTCTGAGAAAACCCACTGGGGACTACCCTAGGGACCTGACGGACGCACCCTAGAAGTTTTGGAGCCCTCGGACTATGTTTCTTGGAGTTACGGCCACTTTAATGAGAGGCTAAATACAGGCTTTATAAGCCTGGTGAAATAGCCCGCACAAAAATGCGATTTTTACAAAAATCGGACCCCAAACCCGGTTCTGAGAAAACCCACTGGGGACGACCCTAGGGACCTGGCTGACGCACCCTAGAAGTTTTGGAGCCCTCCGACTATGTTTCTTGAAGTTACGGCCACTTTAATGAGAGGCTAAATACAGGCCTTATAAGCCTGGTGAAATAGCCCGCATAAAAATGCAATTTTTGCAAAAATCGGACCCCAAACCCGGTTCTGAGAAAACCCACTGGGGACGACCCCAGGGACCTGACGGACTCACCCTAGAAGTTTTGGAGCCCTCGGACTATGTTTCTTGGAGTTACGGCCCCTTTAATGAGAGGCTAAATACAGGCTTTATAACCCTGGTGAAATAGCCCGCATAAAAATGCAATTTTTACAAAAATCGGACCCCAAACCCGGTTCTGAGAAAACCCACTGGGGACGACCCTAGGGACCTGACGGACGCACCCTAGAAGTTTTGGAGCCCTCGGACTATGTTTCTTGGAGTTACGGCCACTTTAATGAGAGGCTAAATACAGGCTTTATAAGCCTGGTGAAATAGCCCGCACAAAAATGCGATTTTTACAAAAATCGGACCCCAAACCCGGTTCTGAGAAAACCCACTGGGGACGACCCTAGGGACCTGGCTGACGCACCCTAGAAGTTTTGGAGCCCTCCGACTATGTTTCTTGAAGTTATGGCCACTTTAATGAGAGGCTAAATACAGGCCTTATAACCCTGGTGAAATAGCCCGCACAAAAATGCAATTTTTACGAAAATCGGACCCCAAACCAGGTTCTGAGAAAACCCACTGGGGACGACCCTAGGGACCTGACGGACGCACCCTAGAAGTTTTGGAGCCCTCCGACTATGTTTCTTGAAGTTACAGCCCCTTTAATGAGAGGCTAAATACAGGCCTTATAAGCCTGGTGAAATAGCCCGCACAAAAATGCCATTTTAACAAAAATCGGACCCCAAACCCAGTTCTGAGAAAACCCACTGGGGACGAGCCTAGGGACCTGACGGACGCACCCTAGAAGTTTGTGAGCCCTCGGACTATGTTTCTTGGAGTTACGGCCACTTTAATGAGAGGCTAAATACAGGCCTTATAAGCCTGGTGAAATAGCCCGCACAAAAATGCGATTTTTACAAAAATCGGACCCCAAACCCGGTTCTGAGAAAACCCACTGGGGACGACCCTAGGGACCTGACGGACGCACCCTAGAAGTTTTGGAGCCCTCGGACTATGTTTCTTGGAGTTACAGCCCCTTAAATGAGAGGCTAAATACAGGCCTTATAACCCTGGTGAAATAGCCCGCACAAAAATGCCATTTTTACAAAAATCGGACCCCAAACCCGGTTCTGAGAAAACCCACTGGGGACGACCCTAGGGACCTGACGGACGCACCCTAGAAGTTTTGGAGCCCTCGGACTATGTTTCTTGGAGTTACGGCCCCTTTAATGAGAGGCTAAATACAGGCCTTATAAGCCTGGTGAAATAGCCCGCACAAAAATGCAGTTTTTACAAAAATCGGACCCCAAACCCGGTTCTGAGAAAACCCACTGGGGACGAGCCTAGGGACCTGACGGACGCACCCTAGAAGTTTTGGAACCATCTGACTACATTTCTTGGAGTTACAGCCACTTTAATGAGAGGCTTAATACAGGCCTTATAAGCCTGGTGAAATAGCCCGCACAAAAATGCCATTTTTACAAAAATCGGACCCCAAACCCGGTTCTGAGAAAACCCACTGGGGACGACCCTAGGGACCTGACGGACGCACCCTAGAAGTTTTGGAACCATCCAACTAGATTTCTTGAAGTAACGGCCACTTTTATGAGAGGCTTAATACAGGCCTTATAAGCCTGGTGAAATAGCCCGCATAAAAATGCAATTTTTGCAAAAATCGGACCCCAAACCTGGTTCTGAGAAAACCCACTGGGGACGATCCTAGGGACCTGACGGACGCACCCTAGAAGTTTTGGAACCATCTGACTACATTTCTTGGAGTTACAGCCACTTTAATGAGAGGCTTAATACAGGCCTTATAAGCCTGGTGAAATAGCCCGCACAAAAATGCCATTTTTACAAAAATCGGACCCCAAACCCGGTTCTGAGAAAACCCACTGGGGACGACCCTAGGGACCTGACGGACGCACCCTAGACGTTTTGGAGCCATCTGACTACATTTCTATGAGTTATGGCCCCTTAAAGGAGAGGCTAAATACAGGCTTTATAAGCCTGGTGAAATAGCCCACACAAAGTTCGATTTTTACAAAAATCGGACCCCAAACCCGGTTCTGAGAAAACCCACTGGGGACGACCCTAGGGACCTGACGGACGCACCCTAGAAGTTTTGGAGCCCTCCGACTATGTTTCTTGGAGTTACAGCCCCTTAAATGAGAGGCTTAATACAGGCCTTATAACCCTGGTGAAATAGCCCGCACAAAAATGCAATTTTTACAAAAATCGGACCCCAAACCCGGTTCTGAGAAAACCCACTAGGGACGACCCTAGGGACCTGACGGTCGCACCCTAGAAGTTTTGGAGCCCTCCGACTATGTTTCTTGAAGTTACAGCCCCTTTAATGAGAGGCTAAATACAGGCCTTATAAGCCTGGTGAAATAGCCCTCACAAAAATGCAATTTTTACAAAAATCGGACCCCAAACCCGGTTCTGAGAAAACCCACTGGGGACGACCCTAGGGACCTGACGGACGCACCCTTGAAGTTTTGTTGCCCTCCGACTATGTTTCTTGAAGTTACAGCCCCTTTAATGAGAGGCTAAATACAGGCCTTATAAACCTGGTGAAATAGCCCGCACAAAAATGCGATTTTTACAAAAATCGGACCCCAAACCCGGTTCTGAGAAAACCCACTGGGGACGACCCTAGGGACCTGACGGACGCACCCTAGAAGTTTTGGAGCCCTCCGACTATGTTTCTTGAAGTTACGGCCCCTTTAATGAGAGGCTTAATACAGGCTTTATAACCCTGGTGAAATACCCCGCATAAAAATGCAATTTTTGCAAAAATCGGACCCCAAACCCGGTTCTGAGAAAACCCACTGGGGACGACCCTAGGGACCTGACGGACGCACCCTGGAAGTTTTGGAGCCCTCGGACTATGTTTCTTGGAGTTACGGCCCCTTTAATGAGAGGCTTAATACAGGCCTTATAAGCCTGGTGAAATAGCCCGCACAAAAATGCAATTTTTACAAAAATCGGACCCCAAACCCGGTTCTGAGAAAACCCACCGGGGACGACCCTAGGGACCTGACGGACGCACCCTAGAAGTTTTGGAGCCCTCCGACTATGTTTCTTGAAGTTACAGCCCCTTTAATGAGAGGCTTAAGACAGGCCTTATAAGCCTGCTGAAATAGCCCGCACAAAAATGCAATTTTTACAAAAATCGGACCCCAAACCCGGTTCTGAGAAAAACCCACTGGGGACGAGCCTAGGGACCTGACGGACGCACCCTAGAAGTTTTGGAACCATCTGACTACATTTCTTGGAGTTACAGCCACTTTAATGAGAGGCTTAATACAGGCACTATAAGCCTGGTGAAATAGCCCGCACAAAAATGCGATTTTTAAAAAAATCGGACCCCAAACCCGGTTCTGAGAAAACCCACTGGGGACGACCCTAGGGACCTGACGGACGCACCCTAGAAGTTTTGGAGCCCTCCGACTATGTTTCTTGAAGTTACAGCCCCTTTAATGAGAGGCTTAATACAGGCCTTATAAGCCTGCTGAAATAGCCCGCACAAAAATGCAATTTTTACAAAAATCGGACCCCAAACCCGGTTCTGAGAAAAACCCACTGGGGACGACCCTAGGGACCTGACGGACGCACCCTAGAAGTTTTGGAACCATCTGACTACATTTCTTGGAGTTACAGCCACTTTAATGAGAGGCTTAATACAGGCCTTATAAGCCTGGTGAAATAGCCTGCACAAAAATGCCATTTTTACAAAAATAGGACCCCAAACCCGGTTCAGAGAAAACACACTGGGGACGACCCTAGGGACCTGACGGACTCACCCTAGAAGTTTTGGAGCCCTCGGACTATGTTTCTTGGAGTTACAGCCCCTTTAATGAGAGGCTAAATACAGGCATTATAAGCCTGGTGAAATAGCCCGCACAAAAATGCGATTTTTACAAAAATCGGACCCCAAACCCGGTTCTGAGAAAACCCACTGGGGACGACCCTAGGGACCTGACGGACGCACCCTAGAAGTTTTGGAGCCCTCGGACTATGTTTCTTGGAGTTACAGCCCCTTAAATGAGAGGCTAAATACAGGCCTTATAACCCTGGAGAAATAGCCCGCACAAAAATGCAATTTTTACAAAAATCGGACCCCAAACCCGGTTCTGAGAAAACCCACTGGGGACGACCCTAGGGACCTGACGGACGCACCCTAGAAGTTTTGGAGCCCTCCGACTATGTTCCTTGAAGTTACAGCCCCTTTAATGAGAGGCTAAATACAGGCCTTGTAAGCCTGGTGAAATAGCCCTCACAAAAATGCAATTTTTACAAAAATCGGACCCCAAACCCGGTTCTGAGAAAACCCACTGGGGACGACCCTAGGGACCTGACGGACGCACCCTAGAAGTTTTGGAACCATCCAACTAGATTTCTTGGAGTAACGGCCACTTTTATGAGAGGCTTTATACAGGCACTATAAGCCTGGTGAAATAGCCCGCATAAAAATGCAATTTTTGCAAAAATCGGACCCCAAACCTGGTTCTGAGAAAACCCACTGGGGACGATCCTAGGGACCTGACGGACGCACCCTAGAAGTTTTGGAACCATCTGACTACATTTCTTGGAGTTACAGCCACTTTAATGAGAGGCTTAATACAGGCCTTATAAGCCTGGTGAAATAGCCCGCACAAAAATGCCATTTTTACAAAAATCGGACCCCAAACCCGGTTCTGAGAAAACCCACTGGGGACGACCCTAGGGACCTGACGGACGCACCCTAGACGTTTTGGAGCCATCTGACTACATTTCTATGAGTTATGGCCCCTTAAAGGAGAGGCTAAATACAGGCTTTATAAGCCTGGTGAAATAGCCCACACAAAGTTCGATTTTTACAAAAATCGGACCCCAAACCCGGTTCTGAGAAAACCCACTGGGGACGACCCTAGGGACCTGACGGACGCACCCTAGAAGTTTTGGAGCCCTCCGACTATGTTTCTTGGAGTTACAGCCCCTTAAATGAGAGGCTTAATACAGGCCTTATAACCCTGGTGAAATAGCCCGCACAAAAATGCAATTTTTACAAAAATCGGACCCCAAACCCGGTTCTGAGAAAACCCACTAGGGACGACCCTAGGGACCTGACGGTCGCACCCTAGAAGTTTTGGAGCCCTCCGACTATGTTTCTTGAAGTTACAGCCCCTTTAATGAGAGGCTAAATACAGGCCTTATAAGCCTGGTGAAATAGCCCTCACAAAAATGCAATTTTTACAAAAATCGGACCCCAAACCCGGTTCTGAGAAAACCCACTGGGGACGACCCTAGGGACCTGACGGACGCACCCTTGAAGTTTTGTTGCCCTCCGACTATGTTTCTTGAAGTTACAGCCCCTTTAATGAGAGGCTAAATACAGGCCTTATAAACCTGGTGAAATAGCCCGCACAAAAATGCGATTTTTACAAAAATCGGACCCCAAACCCGGTTCTGAGAAAACCCACTGGGGACGACCCTAGGGACCTGACGGACGCACCCTAGAAGTTTTGGAGCCCTCCGACTATGTTTCTTGAAGTTACGGCCCCTTTAATGAGAGGCTTAATACAGGCTTTATAACCCTGGTGAAATACCCCGCATAAAAATGCAATTTTTGCAAAAATCGGACCCCAAACCCGGTTCTGAGAAAACCCACTGGGGACGACCCTAGGGACCTGACGGACGCACCCTGGAAGTTTTGGAGCCCTCGGACTATGTTTCTTGGAGTTACGGCCCCTTTAATGAGAGGCTTAATACAGGCCTTATAAGCCTGGTGAAATAGCCCGCACAAAAATGCAATTTTTACAAAAATCGGACCCCAAACCCGGTTCTGAGAAAACCCACCGGGGACGACCCTAGGGACCTGACGGACGCACCCTAGAAGTTTTGGAGCCCTCCGACTATGTTTCTTGAAGTTACAGCCCCTTTAATGAGAGGCTTAAGACAGGCCTTATAAGCCTGCTGAAATAGCCCGCACAAAAATGCAATTTTTACAAAAATCGGACCCCAAACCCGGTTCTGAGAAAAACCCACTGGGGACGAGCCTAGGGACCTGACGGACGCACCCTAGAAGTTTTGGAACCATCTGACTACATTTCTTGGAGTTACAGCCACTTTAATGAGAGGCTTAATACAGGCACTATAAGCCTGGTGAAATAGCCCGCACAAAAATGCGATTTTTAAAAAAATCGGACCCCAAACCCGGTTCTGAGAAAACCCACTGGGGACGACCCTAGGGACCTGACGGACGCACCCTAGAAGTTTTGGAGCCCTCCGACTATGTTTCTTGAAGTTACAGCCCCTTTAATGAGAGGCTTAATACAGGCCTTATAAGCCTGCTGAAATAGCCCGCACAAAAATGCAATTTTTACAAAAATCGGACCCCAAACCCGGTTCTGAGAAAAACCCACTGGGGACGACCCTAGGGACCTGACGGACGCACCCTAGAAGTTTTGGAACCATCTGACTACATTTCTTGGAGTTACAGCCACTTTAATGAGAGGCTTAATACAGGCCTTATAAGCCTGGTGAAATAGCCTGCACAAAAATGCCATTTTTACAAAAATAGGACCCCAAACCCGGTTCAGAGAAAACACACTGGGGACGACCCTAGGGACCTGACGGACTCACCCTAGAAGTTTTGGAGCCCTCGGACTATGTTTCTTGGAGTTACAGCCCCTTTAATGAGAGGCTAAATACAGGCATTATAAGCCTGGTGAAATAGCCCGCACAAAAATGCGATTTTTACAAAAATCGGACCCCAAACCCGGTTCTGAGAAAACCCACTGGGGACGACCCTAGGGACCTGACGGACGCACCCTAGAAGTTTTGGAGCCCTCGGACTATGTTTCTTGGAGTTACAGCCCCTTAAATGAGAGGCTAAATACAGGCCTTATAACCCTGGAGAAATAGCCCGCACAAAAATGCAATTTTTACAAAAATCGGACCCCAAACCCGGTTCTGAGAAAACCCACTGGGGACGACCCTAGGGACCTGACGGACGCACCCTAGAAGTTTTGGAGCCCTCCGACTATGTTCCTTGAAGTTACAGCCCCTTTAATGAGAGGCTAAATACAGGCCTTGTAAGCCTGGTGAAATAGCCCTCACAAAAATGCAATTTTTACAAAAATCGGACCCCAAACCCGGTTCTGAGAAAACCCACTGGGGACGACCCTAGGGACCTGACGGACGCACCCTAGAAGTTTTGGAGCCCTCCGACTATGTTTCTTGAAGTTACAGCCCCTTTAATGAGAGGCTAAATACAGGCCTTATAAGCCTGGTGAAATAGCCCGCACAAAAATGCAATTTTTGCAAAAATCGGACCCCAAACCCGGTTCTGAGAAAACCCACTGGGGACGATCCTAGGGACCTGACGGACGCACCCTAGAAGTTTTGGAGCCCTCGGACGATGTTTCTTGGAGTTACGGCCCCTTTAATGAGAGGCTAAATACAGGCTTTATAACCCTGGTGAAATAGCCCGCACAAAAATGCGATTTCGACAAAAATCGGACCCCAAACCCGGTTCTGAGAAAACCCACTGGGGACGACCCTAGGGACCTGACGGACGCACCCTAGAACTATGGAGCTCTCCGACTACGTTCCTTGGAGATACGGCCACTTTAATGAGAGGCTAAATACAGGCCTTATAACCCTGGTGAAATAGCCCGCACAAAAATGCGATTTTGACAAAAATAGGACCCCAAACCCGGTTCTGAGAAAACCCACTGGGGACGACCCTAGGGACCTGACGGACGCACCCTAGAAGTTTTGAAGCCCTCAGACTATGTTTCTTGGAGTTACGGCCCCTTTAATGAGAGGCTAAATACAGGCCTTATAAGTCTGGTGAAATAGCCCGCACAAAAATGCAATTTTTACAAAAATCGGACCCCAAACCCGGTTCTGAGAAAACCCACTGGGGACGACCCTAGGGACCTGACGGACGCACCCTAGAAGTTTTGGAGCCCTCCGACTATGTTCCTTGGAGTTACGGCCCCTTTAATGAGAGGCTTAATACAGGCCTTATAAGCCTGGTGAAATAGCCCGCACAAAAATGCAATTTTTACAAAAATCGGACCCCAAACCCGGTTCTGAGAAAACCCACTGGGGACGACCCTAGGGACCTGACGGACGCACCCTAGAAGTTTTGGAACCATCTGACTATGTTTCTTGGAGTTACAGCCCCTTAAATGAGAGGCTTAATACAGGCCTTATAACCCTGGTGAAATAGCCCGCACAAAAATGCAATTTTTTACAAAAATCGGACCCCAAACCCGGTTCTGAGAAAACCCACTGGGGACGACCCTAGGGACCTGACGGACGCACCCTAGAAGTTTTGGAGCCCTCCGACTATGTTCCTTGAAGTTACAGCCCCTTTAATGAGAGGCTAAATACAGGCCTTATAAGCCTGGTGAAATAGCCCTCACAAAAATGCAATTTTTACAAAAATCGGACCCCAAACCCGGTTCTGAGAAAACCCACTGGGGACGACCCTAGGGACCTGACGGACGCACCCTAGAAGTTTTGGAGCCCTCCGACTATGTTTCTTGAAGTTACAGCCCCTTTAATGAGAGGCTAAATACAGGCCTTATAAGCCTGGTGAAATAGCCCGCACAAAAATGCAATTTTTTACAAAAATCGGACCCCAAACCCGGTTCTGAGAAAACCCACTGGGGACGATCCTAGGGACCTGACGGACGCACCCTAGAAGTTTTGGAGCCCTCGGACGATGTTTCTTGGAGTTACGGCCCCTTTAATGAGAGGCTTAATACAGGCTTTATAACCCTGGTGAAATAGCCCGCACAAAAATGCGATTTTTACAAAAATCGGACCCCAAACCAGGTTCTGAGAAAACCCACTGGGGACGACCCTAGGGACCTGACGGACGCACCCTGGAAGTTTTGGAGCCCTCGGACTATGTTTCTTGGAGTTACGGCCCCTTTAATGAGAGGCTTAATACAGGCCTTATAAGCCTGGTGAAATAGCCCGCACAAAAATGCAATTTTTACAAAAATCGGACCCCAAACCCGGTTCTGAGAAAACCCACTGGGGACGACCCTAGGGACCTGACGGACGCACCCTAGAAGTTTTGGAGCCCTCCGACTATGTTTCTTGAAGTTACAGCCCCTTTAATGAGAGGCTTAATACAGGCCTTATAAGCCTGCTGAAATAGCCCGCACAAAAATGCAATTTTTACAAAAATCGGACCCCAAGCCCGGTTCTGAGAAAAACCCACTGGGGACGACCCTAGGGACCTGACGGACGCACCCTAGAAGTTTTGGAACCATCTGACTACATTTCTTGGAGTTACAGCCACTTTAATGAGAGGCTTAATACAGGCCTTATAAGCCTGGTGAAATAGCCCGCACAAAAATGCGATTTTTACAAAAATCGGACCCCAAACCCGGTTCTGAGAAAACACACTGGGGACGACCCTAGGGACCTGACGGACGCACCCTAGAAGTTTTGGAGCCCTCCGACTATGTTTCTTGAAGTTACAGCCCCTTTAATGAGAGGCTTAATACAGGCCTTATAAGCCTGCTGAAATAGCCCGCACAAAAATGCGATTTTTACAAAAATCTGACCCCAAACCTGGTTTTGAGAAAACCCACTGGGGACGACCCTAGGGACCTGACGGACGCACCCTAGAAGTTTTGGAGCCATCTGACTACATTTCTATGAGTTACGGCCCCTTTAATGAGAGGCTAAATACAGGCCTTATAAGCCTGGTGAAATAGCCCGCATAAAAATGCAATTTTTGCAAAAATCGGACCCCAAACCCGGTTCTGAGAAAACCCACTGGGGACGATCCTAGGGACCTGACGGACGCACCCTAGAAGTTTTGGAGCCCTCGGACTATGTTTCTTGGAGTTACGGCCCCTTTAATGAGAGGCTAAATACAGGCTTCATAACCCTGGTGAAATAGCCCGCACAAAAATGCGATTTTTACAAAAATCGGACCCCAAACCCGGTTCTGAGAAAACCCACTGGGGATGACCCTAGGGACCTGACGGACGCACCCTAGAACTATGGAGCTCTCCGACTACGTTCCTTGGAGATACGGCCACTTTAATGAGAGGCTAAATACAGGCCTTATAACCCTGGTGAAATAGCCCGCACAAAAATGCGATTTTGACAAAAATAGGACCCCAAACCCGGTTCTGAGAAAACCCACTGGGGACGACCCTAGGGACCTGACGGACGCACCCTAGAAGTTTTGAAGCCCTCAGACTATGTTTCTTGGAGTTACGGCCCCTTTAATGAGAGGCTAAATACAGGCCTTATAAGCCTGGTGAAATAGCCCGCACAAAAATGCAATTTTTACAAAAATCGGACCCCAAACCCGGTTCTGAGAAAACCCACTGGGGACGACCCTAGGGACCTGACGGACGCACCCTAGAAGTTTTGGAGCCCTTGGACTATGTTTCTTGGAGTTACAGCCCCTTTAATGAGAGGCTTAATACAGGCCTTATAAGCCTGGTGAAATAGCCCGCACAAAAATGCAATTTTTACAAAAATCGGACCCCAAACCCGGTTCTGAGAAAACCCACTGGGGACGACCCTAGGGACCTGACGGAAGCACCCTAGAAGTTTTGGAGCCCTCCAACTATGTTTCCTGAAGTTACTGCCCCTTTAATGAGAGGCTAAATACAGGCTTTATAAGCCTGGTGAAATAGCCCGCACAAAAATGCAGTTTTTACAAAAATCGGACCCCAAACCCGGTTCTGAGAAAACCCACTGGGGACGAGCCTAGGGACCTGACGGACGCACCCTAGAAGTTTTGGAACCATCTGACTACATTTCTTGGAGTTACAGCCACTTTAATGAGAGGCTTAATACAGGCCTTATAAGCCTGGTGAAATAGCCCGCACAAAAATGCCATTTTTACAAAAATCGGACCCCAAACCCGGTTCTGAGAAAACCCACTGGGGACGACCCTAGGGACCTGACGGACGCACCCTAGAAGTTTTGGAACCATCCAACTAGATTTCTTGAAGTAACGGCCACTTTTATGAGAGGCTTAATACAGGCCTTATAAGCCTGCTGAAATAGCCCGCACAAAAATGCCATTTTTACAAAAATCGGACCCCAAATCCAGTTCTGAGAAAACCCACTGGGGATGAGCCTAGGGACCTGACGGACGCACCCTAGAAGTTTTGGAGCCCTCGGACTATGTTTCTTGGAGTTACATCCACTTTAATTAGAGGCTAAATACGGGCTTTATAACCCTGGTGAAATAGCCCGCACAAAAATGCGATTTTTACGAAAATCGGACCCCAAACCCGGTTCTGAGAAAACCCACTGGGGACGACCCTAGGGACCTGACGGACGCACCCTAGAAGTTTTGGAGCCCTCGGACTATGTTTCTTGGAGTTACATCCACTTTAATTAGAGGCTAAATACGGGCTTTATAACCCTGGTGAAATAGCCCGCACAAAAATGCGATTTTTACGAAAATCGGACCCCAAACCCGGTTCTGAGAAAACCCACTGGGGACGACCCTAGGGACCTGACGGACGCACCATAGAAGTTTTGGAACCATCCGACTACATTTCTTGGAGTTACGGCCACTTTAATGAGAGGCTTAATACAGGCCTTATAACCCTGGTAAAATAGCCCGCACAAAAATGCAATTTTTAAAAAAATCGGACCCCAAACCCAGCTCTGAGAAAACCCACTGGGGACGACCCTAAGGATCTGATGGACGCACCCTAGAAGTTTTGGAACCATCTGACTACATTTCTTGGAGTTACGGCCCCTTTAACAAGAGGCTAAATACAGGCCTTATAACCCTGGTGAAATAGCCCGCACAAAAATGCGATTTTTACAAAAATCGGACCCCAAACCCGGTTCTGAGAAAACCCACTGGGGACGACCCTAGGGACCTGACGGACGCACCCTAGAAGTTTTGGAGCCCTCGGACTATGTTTCTTGGAGTTACGGCCCCTTTAACAAGAGGCTAAATACAGGCCTTATAACCCTGGTGAAATAGCCCGCACAAAAATGCGATTTTTACAAAAATCGGACCCCAAACCCGGTTCTGAGAAAACCCACTGGGGACGAGCCTAGGGACCTGACGGACGCACCCTAGAAGTTTTGGAACCATCTGACTACATTTCTTGGAGTTACAGCCACTTTAATGAGAGGCTTAATACAGGCCTTATAAGCCTGGTGAAATAGCCCGCACAAAAATGCGATTTTTACAAAAATCTGACCCCAAACCTGGTTTTGAGAAAACCCACTGGGGACGACCCTAGGGACCTGACGGACGCACCCTAGAAGTTTTGGAGCCATCTGACTACATTTCTATGAGTTACGGCCCCTTTAATGAGAGGCTAAATACAGGCCTTATAAGCCTGGTGAAATAGCCCGCATAAAAATGCAATTTTTGCAAAAATCGGACCCCAAACCCGGTTCTGAGAAAACCCACTGGGGACGATCCTAGGGACCTGACGGACGCACCCTAGAAGTTTTGGAGCCCTCGGACTATGTTTCTTGGAGTTACGGCCCCTTTAATGAGAGGCTAAATACAGGCTTCATAACCCTGGTGAAATAGCCCGCACAAAAATGCGATTTTTACAAAAATCGGACCCCAAACCCGGTTCTGAGAAAACCCACTGGGGATGACCCTAGGAAACCTGACGGACGCACCCTAGAACTATGGAGCTCTCCGACTACGTTCCTTGGAGATACGGCCACTTTAATGAGAGGCTAAATACAGGCCTTATAACCCTGGTGAAATAGCCCGCACAAAAATGCGATTTTGACAAAAATAGGACCCCAAACCCGGTTCTGAGAAAACCCACTGGGGACGACCCTAGGGACCTGACGGACGCACCCTAGAAGTTTTGAAGCCCTCAGACTATGTTTCTTGGAGTTACGGCCCCTTTAATGAGAGGCTAAATACAGGCCTTATAAGCCTGGTGAAATAGCCCGCACAAAAATGCAATTTTTACAAAAATCGGACCCCAAACCCGGTTCTGAGAAAACCCACTGGGGACGACCCTAGGGACCTGACGGACGCACCCTAGAAGTTTTGGAGCCCTTGGACTATGTTTCTTGGAGTTACAGCCCCTTTAATGAGAGGCTTAATACAGGCCTTATAAGCCTGGTGAAATAGCCCGCACAAAAATGCAATTTTTACAAAAATCGGACCCCAAACCCGGTTCTGAGAAAACCCACTGGGGACGACCCTAGGGACCTGACGGAAGCACCCTAGAAGTTTTGGAGCCCTCCAACTATGTTTCCTGAAGTTACTGCCCCTTTAATGAGAGGCTAAATACAGGCTTTATAAGCCTGGTGAAATAGCCCGCACAAAAATGCAGTTTTTACAAAAATCGGACCCCAAACCCGGTTCTGAGAAAACCCACTGGGGACGAGCCTAGGGACCTGACGGACGCACCCTAGAAGTTTTGGAACCATCTGACTACATTTCTTGGAGTTACAGCCACTTTAATGAGAGGCTTAATACAGGCCTTATAAGCCTGGTGAAATAGCCCGCACAAAAATGCCATTTTTACAAAAATCGGACCCCAAACCCGGTTCTGAGAAAACCCACTGGGGACGACCCTAGGGACCTGACGGACGCACCCTAGAAGTTTTGGAACCATCCAACTAGATTTCTTGAAGTAACGGCCACTTTTATGAGAGGCTTAATACAGGCCTTATAAGCCTGCTGAAATAGCCCGCACAAAAATGCCATTTTTACAAAAATCGGACCCCAAATCCAGTTCTGAGAAAACCCACTGGGGATGAGCCTAGGGACCTGACGGACGCACCCTAGAAGTTTTGGAGCCCTCGGACTATGTTTCTTGGAGTTACATCCACTTTAATTAGAGGCTAAATACGGGCTTTATAACCCTGGTGAAATAGCCCGCACAAAAATGCGATTTTTACGAAAATCGGACCCCAAACCCGGTTCTGAGAAAACCCACTGGGGACGACCCTAGGGACCTGACGGACGCACCCTAGAAGTTTTGGAGCCCTCGGACTATGTTTCTTGGAGTTACAGCCCCTTAAATGAGAGGCTAAATACAGGCCTTATAACCCTGGTGAAATAGCCCGCACAAAAATGCAATTTTTACAAAAATCGGACCCCAAACCCGGTTCTGAGAAAACCCACTGGGGACGACCCTAGGGACCTGACGGACGCACCCTAGAAGTTTTGGAGCCCTCCAACTATGTTTCCTGAAGTTACTGCCCCTTTAATGAGAGGCTAAATACAGGCCTTATAACCCTAGTGAAATAGCCCGCACAAAAATGCGATTTTTACAAAAATCGGACCCCAAACCCGGTTCTGAGAAAACCCACTGGGGACGACCCTAGGGACCTGACGGACGCTACCTAGAAGTTTTGGAGCCCTCCGAATATGTTTCTTGAAGTAACGGCCACTTTAATGAGAGGCTAAATACAGGCCTTATAAGCCTGGTGAAATAGCCCGCACAAAAATGCAATTTTTACTAAATTCGGACCCCAAACCCGGTTCTGAGAAAACCCACTGGGGACGACCCAAGGGACCTGACGGACGCACCCTAGAAGTTTTGGAGCCCTCCAACTATGTTTCCTGGAGTTACGGCCACTTTAATGAGAGGCTAAATACAGGCCTTATAAGCCTGGTGAAATAGCCCGCACAAAAATGCAATTTTTACAAAAATCGGACCCCAAACCCGGTTCTGAGAAAACCCACTGGGGACGACCCTAGGGACCTGACGGACGCACCCTAGAAGTTTTGGAGCCCTCGGACTATGTTTCTTGAAGTTACAGCCCCTTTAATGAGACGCTTAATACAGGCCTTATAAGCCTGGTGAAATAGCCCGCACAAAAATGCCATTTTTACAAAAATCGGACCCCAAACCCGGTTCTGTGAAAACCCACTGGGGACGACCCTAGGGACCTGACGGACGCACCCTAGAAGTTTTGGAGCCCTTCGACTATGTTTCTTGAAGTTACAGCCCCTTTAATGAGAGGCTAAATACAGGCCTTATAAGCCTGGTGAAATAGCCCGCACAAAAATGCCATTTTTACGAAAATCGGACCCCAAACCCGGTTCTGAGAAAACCCACTGGGGACGACCCTAGGGACCTGACGGACGCACCCTAGAAGTTTTGGAGCCCTCGGACTATGTTTCTTGGAGTTACAGCCCCTTAAATGAGAGGCTAAATACAGGCCTTATAACCCTGGTGAAATAGCCCGCACAAAAATGCAATTTTTACAAAAATCGGACCCCAAACCCGGTTCTGAGAAAACCCACTGGGGACGACCCTAGGGACCTGACGGACGCACCCTAGAAGTTTTGGAGCCCTCCGACTATGTTTCTTGGAGTTACGGCCACTTTAATGAGAGGCTAAATACAGGCCTTATAAGCCTGGTGAAATAGCCCGCACTAAAATGCAATTTTTACAAAAATCGGACCCCGAACCCGGTTCTGAGAAAACCCACTGGGGACGACCCTAGGGACCTGACGGACGCACCCTAGAAGTTTTGGAGCCCTCGGACTATGTTTCTTGAAGTTACAGCCCCTTTAATGAGACGCTTAATACAGGCCTTATAAGCCTGGTGAAATAGCCCGCACAAAAATGCCATTTTTACAAAAATCGGACCCCAAACCCGGTTCTGTGAAAACCCACTGGGGACGACCCTAGGGACCTGACGGACGCACCCTAGAAGTTTTGGAGCCCTTCGACTATGTTTCTTGAAGTTACAGCCCCTTTAATGAGAGGCTAAATACAGGCCTTATAAGCCTGGTGAAATAGCCCGCACAAAAATGCCATTTTTACAAAAATCGGACCCCAAATCCGGTTCTGAGAAAACCCACTGGGGACGACCCTAGGGACCTGACGGACGCACCCTAGAAGTTTTGGAGCCCTCCGACTATGTTTCTTGAAGTTACAGCCCCTTTAATGAGAGGCTAAATACAGGCCTTATAAGCCTGGTGAAATAGCCCGCACAAAAATGCAATTTTTTACAAAAATCGGACCCCAAACCTGGTTTTGAGAAAACCCACTGGGGACGACCCTAGGGACCTGACGGACGCACCCTAGAAGTTTTGGAGCCATCTGACTACATTTCTATGAGTTACGGCCCCTTTAATGAGAGGCTAAATACAGGCCTTATAAGCCTGGTGAAATAGCCCGCACAAAAATGCAATTTTTACAAAAATCGGACCCAAAACCCGGTTCTGAGAAAACACACTGGGGACGACCCTAGGGACCTGACGGACTCACCCTAGAAGTTTTGGAGCCCTCGGACTATGTTTCTTGGAGTTACAGCCCCTTTAATGAGAGGCTAAATACAGGCCTTATAAGCCTGGTGAAATAGCCCGCATAAAAATGCAATTTTTGCAAAAATCGGACCCCAAACCCGGTTCTGAGAAAACCCACTGGGGACGATCCTAGGGACCTGACGGACGCACCCTAGAAGTTTTGGAGCCCTCGGACTATGTTTCTTGGAGTTACGGCCCCTTTAATGAGAGGCTAAATACAGGCTTTATAACCCTGGTGAAATAGCCCGCACAAAAATGCGATTTTTACAAAAATCGGACCCCAAACCCGGTTCTGAGAAAACCCACTGGGGACGACCCTAGGGACCTGACGGACGCACCCTAGAAGTTTTGGAGCCCTCGGACTATGTTTCTTGGAGTTACGGCCACTTTAATGAGAGGCTAAATACAGGCTTTATAACCCTGGTGAAATAGCCTGCACAAAAATGCGATTTTTACAAAAATCGGACCCCAAACCCGGTTCTGAGAAAACCCACTGGGGACGACCCCAGGGACCTGGCTGACGCACCCTAGAAGTTTTGGAGCCCTCCGACTATGTTTCTTGAAGTTACAGCCCCTTTAATGAGAGGCTAAATACAGGCCTTATAACCCTGGTGAAATAGCCCGCACAAAAATGCAATTTTTACGAAAATCGGACCCCAAACCAGGTTCTGAGAAAACCCACTGGGGACGACCCTAGGGACCTGACGGACGCACCCTAGAAGTTTTGGAGCCCTCCGACTATGTTTCTTGAATTTACAGCCCCTTTAATGAGAGGCTAAATACAGGCCTTATAAGCCTGGTGAAATAGCCCGCACAAAAATGCCATTTTAACAAAAATCGGACCCCAAACCCAGTTCTGAGAAAACCCACTGGGGACGAGCCTAGGGACCTGACGGACTCACCCTAGAAGTTTTGGAGCCCTCGGACTATGTTTCTTGGAGTTACGGCCACTTTAATGAGAGGCTAAATACAGGCCTTATAAGCCTGGTGAAATAGCCCGCACAAAAATGCAATTTTTACAAAAATCGGACCCCAAACCCGGTTCTGAGAAAACCCACTGGGGACGACCCTAGGGACCTGGCTGACGCACCCTAGAAGTTTTGGAGCCCTCCGACTATGTTTCTTGAAGTTACGGCCACTTTAATGAGAGGCTAAATACAGGCCTTATAAGCCTGGTGAAATAGCCCTCATAAAAATGCAATTTTTGCAAAAATCGGACCCCAAACCCGGTTCTGAGAAAACCCACTGGGGACGACCCTAGGGACCTGACGGACTCACCCTAGAAGTTTTGGAGCCCTCGGACTATGTTTCTTGGAGTTACGGCCCCTTTAATGAGAGGCTAAATACAGGCTTTATAACCCTGGTGAAATAGCCCGCATAAAAATGCAATTTTTACAAAAATCGGACCCCAAACCCGGTTCTGAGAAAACCCACTGGGGACTACCCTAGGGACCTGACGGACGCACCCTAGAAGTTTTGGAGCCCTCGGACTATGTTTCTTGGAGTTACGGCCACTTTAATGAGAGGCTAAATACAGGCTTTATAAGCCTGGTGAAATAGCCCGCACAAAAATGCGATTTTTACAAAAATCGGACCCCAAACCCGGTTCTGAGAAAACCCACTGGGGACGACCCTAGGGACCTGGCTGACGCACCCTAGAAGTTTTGGAGCCCTCCGACTATGTTTCTTGAAGTTACGGCCACTTTAATGAGAGGCTAAATACAGGCCTTATAAGCCTGGTGAAATAGCCCGCATAAAAATGCAATTTTTGCAAAAATCGGACCCCAAACCCGGTTCTGAGAAAACCCACTGGGGACGACCCCAGGGACCTGACGGACTCACCCTAGAAGTTTTGGAGCCCTCGGACTATGTTTCTTGGAGTTACGGCCCCTTTAATGAGAGGCTAAATACAGGCTTTATAACCCTGGTGAAATAGCCCGCATAAAAATGCAATTTTTACAAAAATCGGACCCCAAACCCGGTTCTGAGAAAACCCACTGGGGACGACCCTAGGGACCTGACGGACGCACCCTAGAAGTTTTGGAGCCCTCGGACTATGTTTCTTGGAGTTACGGCCACTTTAATGAGAGGCTAAATACAGGCTTTATAAGCCTGGTGAAATAGCCCGCACAAAAATGCGATTTTTACAAAAATCGGACCCCAAACCCGGTTCTGAGAAAACCCACTGGGGACGACCCTAGGGACCTGGCTGACGCACCCTAGAAGTTTTGGAGCCCTCCGACTATGTTTCTTGAAGTTATGGCCACTTTAATGAGAGGCTAAATACAGGCCTTATAACCCTGGTGAAATAGCCCGCACAAAAATGCAATTTTTACGAAAATCGGACCCCAAACCAGGTTCTGAGAAAACCCACTGGGGACGACCCTAGGGACCTGACGGACGCACCCTAGAAGTTTTGGAGCCCTCCGACTATGTTTCTTGAAGTTACAGCCCCTTTAATGAGAGGCTAAATACAGGCCTTATAAGCCTGGTGAAATAGCCCGCACAAAAATGCCATTTTAACAAAAATCGGACCCCAAACCCAGTTCTGAGAAAACCTACTGGGGACGAGCCTAGGGACCTGACGGACGCACCCTAGAAGTTTGTGAGCCCTCGGACTATGTTTCTTGGAGTTACGGCCACTTTAATGAGAGGCTAAATACAGGCCTTATAAGCCTGGTGAAATAGCCCGCACAAAAATGCGATTTTTACAAAAATCGGACCCCAAACCCGGTTCTGAGAAAACCCACTGGGGACGACCCTAGGGACCTGACGGACGCACCCTAGAAGTTTTGGAGCCCTCGGACTATGTTTCTTGGAGTTACAGCCCCTTAAATGAGAGGCTAAATACAGGCCTTATAACCCTGGTGAAATAGCCCGCACAAAAATGCCATTTTTACAAAAATCGGACCCCAAACCCGGTTCTGAGAAAACCCACTGGGGACGACCCTAGGGACCTGACGGACGCACCCTAGAAGTTTTGGAGCCCTCGGACTATGTTTCTTGGAGTTACGGCCCCTTTAATGAGAGGCTAAATACAGGCCTTATAAGCCTGGTGAAATAGCCCGCACAAAAATGCAGTTTTTACAAAAATCGGACCCCAAACCCGGTTCTGAGAAAACCCACTGGGGACGAGCCTAGGGACCTGACGGACGCACCCTAGAAGTTTTGGAACCATCTGACTACATTTCTTGGAGTTACAGCCACTTTAATGAGAGGCTTAATACAGGCCTTATAAGCCTGGTGAAATAGCCCGCACAAAAATGCCATTTTTACAAAAATCGGACCCCAAACCCGGTTCTGAGAAAACCCACTGGGGACGACCCTAGGGACCTGACGGACGCACCCTAGAAGTTTTGGAACCATCCAACTAGATTTCTTGAAGTAACGGCCACTTTTATGAGAGGCTTAATACAGGCCTTATAAGCCTGGTGAAATAGCCCGCATAAAAATGCAATTTTTGCAAAAATCGGACCCCAAACCTGGTTCTGAGAAAACCCACTGGGGACGATCCTAGGGACCTGACGGACGCACCCTAGAAGTTTTGGAACCATCTGACTACATTTCTTGGAGTTACAGCCACTTTAATGAGAGGCTTAATACAGGCCTTATAAGCCTGGTGAAATAGCCCGCACAAAAATGCCATTTTTACAAAAATCGGACCCCAAACCCGGTTCTGAGAAAACCCACTGGGGACGACCCTAGGGACCTGACGGACGCACCCTAGACGTTTTGGAGCCATCTGACTACATTTCTATGAGTTATGGCCCCTTAAAGGAGAGGCTAAATACAGGCTTTATAAGCCTGGTGAAATAGCCCACACAAAGTTCGATTTTTACAAAAATCGGACCCCAAACCCGGTTCTGAGAAAACCCACTGGGGACGACCCTAGGGACCTGACGGACGCACCCTAGAAGTTTTGGAGCCCTCCGACTATGTTTCTTGGAGTTACAGCCCCTTAAATGAGAGGCTTAATACAGGCCTTATAACCCTGGTGAAATAGCCCGCACAAAAATGCAATTTTTACAAAAATCGGACCCCAAACCCGGTTCTGAGAAAACCCACTAGGGACGACCCTAGGGACCTGACGGTCGCACCCTAGAAGTTTTGGAGCCCTCCGACTATGTTTCTTGAAGTTACAGCCCCTTTAATGAGAGGCTAAATACAGGCCTTATAAGCCTGGTGAAATAGCCCTCACAAAAATGCAATTTTTACAAAAATCGGACCCCAAACCCGGTTCTGAGAAAACCCACTGGGGACGACCCTAGGGACCTGACGGACGCACCCTTGAAGTTTTGTTGCCCTCCGACTATGTTTCTTGAAGTTACAGCCCCTTTAATGAGAGGCTAAATACAGGCCTTATAAACCTGGTGAAATAGCCCGCACAAAAATGCGATTTTTACAAAAATCGGACCCCAAACCCGGTTCTGAGAAAACCCACTGGGGACGACCCTAGGGACCTGACGGACGCACCCTAGAAGTTTTGGAGCCCTCCGACTATGTTTCTTGAAGTTACGGCCCCTTTAATGAGAGGCTTAATACAGGCTTTATAACCCTGGTGAAATACCCCGCATAAAAATGCAATTTTTGCATAAATCGGACCCCAAACCCGGTTCTGAGAAAACCCACTGGGGACGACCCTAGGGACCTGACGGACGCACCCTGGAAGTTTTGGAGCCCTCGGACTATGTTTCTTGGAGTTACGGCCCCTTTAATGAGAGGCTTAATACAGGCCTTATAAGCCTGGTGAAATAGCCCGCACAAAAATGCAATTTTTACAAAAATCGGACCCCAAACCCGGTTCTGAGAAAACCCACCGGGGACGACCCTAGGGACCTGACGGACGCACCCTAGAAGTTTTGGAGCCCTCCGACTATGTTTCTTGAAGTTACAGCCCCTTTAATGAGAGGCTTAAGACAGGCCTTATAAGCCTGCTGAAATAGCCCGCACAAAAATGCAATTTTTACAAAAATCGGACCCCAAACCCGGTTCTGAGAAAAACCCACTGGGGACGAGCCTAGGGACCTGACGGACGCACCCTAGAAGTTTTGGAACCATCTGACTACATTTCTTGGAGTTACAGCCACTTTAATGAGAGGCTTAATACAGGCACTATAAGCCTGGTGAAATAGCCCGCACAAAAATGCGATTTTTAAAAAAATCGGACCCCAAACCCGGTTCTGAGAAAACCCACTGGGGACGACCCTAGGGACCTGACGGACGCACCCTAGAAGTTTTGGAGCCCTCCGACTATGTTTCTTGGAGTTACAGCCACTTTAATGAGAGGCTTAATACAGGCCTTATAAGCCTGCTGAAATAGCCCGCACAAAAATGCAATTTTTACAAAAATCGGACCCCAAACCCGGTTCTGAGAAAAACCCACTGGGGACGACCCTAGGGACCTGACGGACGCACCCTAGAAGTTTTGGAACCATCTGACTACATTTCTTGGAGTTACAGCCACTTTAATGAGAGGCTTAATACAGGCCTTATAAGCCTGGTGAAATAGCCTGCACAAAAATGCCATTTTTACAAAAATAGGACCCCAAACCCGGTTCAGAGAAAACACACTGGGGACGACCCTAGGGACCTGACGGACTCACCCTAGAAGTTTTGGAGCCCTCGGACTATGTTTCTTGGAGTTACAGCCCCTTTAATGAGAGGCTAAATACAGGCATTATAAGCCTGGTGAAATAGCCCGCACAAAAATGCGATTTTTACAAAAATCGGACCCCAAACCCGGTTCTGAGAAAACCCACTGGGGACGACCCTAGGGACCTGACGGACGCACCCTAGAAGTTTTGGAGCCCTCGGACTATGTTTCTTGGAGTTACAGCCCCTTAAATGAGAGGCTAAATACAGGCCTTATAACCCTGGAGAAATAGCCCGCACAAAAATGCAATTTTTACAAAAATCGGACCCCAAACCCGGTTCTGAGAAAACCCACTGGGGACGACCCTAGGGACCTGACGGACGCACCCTAGAAGTTTTGGAGCCCTCCGACTATGTTCCTTGAAGTTACAGCCCCTTTAATGAGAGGCTAAATACAGGCCTTGTAAGCCTGGTGAAATAGCCCTCACAAAAATGCAATTTTTACAAAAATCGGACCCCAAACCCGGTTCTGAGAAAACCCACTGGGGACGACCCTAGGGACCTGACGGACGCACCCTAGAAGTTTTGGAGCCCTCCGACTATGTTTCTTGAAGTTACAGCCCCTTTAATGAGAGGCTAAATACAGGCCTTATAAGCCTGGTGAAATAGCCCGCACAAAAATGCAATTTTTGCAAAAATCGGACCCCAAACCCGGTTCTGAGAAAACCCACTGGGGACGATCCTAGGGACCTGACGGACGCACCCTAGAAGTTTTGGAGCCCTCGGACGATGTTTCTTGGAGTTACGGCCCCTTTAATGAGAGGCTAAATACAGGCTTTATAACCCTGGTGAAATAGCCCGCACAAAAATGCGATTTCGACAAAAATCGGACCCCAAACCCGGTCTGAGAAAACCCACTGGGGACGACCCTAGGGACCTGACGGACGCACCCTAGAACTATGGAGCTCTCCGACTACGTTCCTTGGAGATACGGCCACTTTAATGAGAGGCTAAATACAGGCCTTATAACCCTGGTGAAATAGCCCGCACAAAAATGCGATTTTGACAAAAATAGGACCCCAAACCCGGTTCTGAGAAAACCCACTGGGGACGACCCTAGGGACCTGACGGACGCACCCTAGAAGTTTTGAAGCCCTCAGACTATGTTTCTTGGAGTTACGGCCCCTTTAATGAGAGGCTAAATACAGGCCTTATAAGTCTGGTGAAATAGCCCGCACAAAAATGCAATTTTTACAAAAATCGGACCCCAAACCCGGTTCTGAGAAAACCCACTGGGGACGACCCTAGGGACCTGACGGACGCACCCTAGAAGTTTTGGAGCCCTCCGACTATGTTCCTTGGAGTTACGGCCCCTTTAATGAGAGGCTTAATACAGGCCTTATAAGCCTGGTGAAATAGCCCGCACAAAAATGCAATTTTTACAAAAATCGGACCCCAAACCCGGTTCTGAGAAAACCCACTGGGGACGACCCTAGGGACCTGACGGACGCACCCTAGAAGTTTTGGAACCATCTGACTATGTTTCTTGGAGTTACAGCCCCTTAAATGAGAGGCTTAATACAGGCCTTATAACCCTGGTGAAATAGCCCGCACAAAAATGCAATTTTTTACAAAAATCGGACCCCAAACCCGGTTCTGAGAAAACCCACTGGGGACGACCCTAGGGACCTGACGGACGCACCCTAGAAGTTTTGGAGCCCTCCGACTATGTTCCTTGAAGTTACAGCCCCTTTAATGAGAGGCTAAATACAGGCCTTATAAGCCTGGTGAAATAGCCCTCACAAAAATGCAATTTTTACAAAAATCGGACCCCAAACCCGGTTCTGAGAAAACCCACTGGGGACGACCCTAGGGACCTGACGGACGCACCCTAGAAGTTTTGGAGCCCTCCGACTATGTTTCTTGAAGTTACAGCCCCTTTAATGAGAGGCTAAATACAGGCCTTATAAGCCTGGTGAAATAGCCCGCACAAAAATGCAATTTTTTACAAAAATCGGACCCCAAACCCGGTTCTGAGAAAACCCACTGGGGACGATCCTAGGGACCTGACGGACGCACCCTAGAAGTTTTGGAGCCCTCGGACGATGTTTCTTGGAGTTACGGCCCCTTTAATGAGAGGCTTAATACAGGCTTTATAACCCTGGTGAAATAGCCCGCACAAAAATGCGATTTTTACAAAAATCGGACCCCAAACCAGGTTCTGAGAAAACCCACTGGGGACGACCCTAGGGACCTGACGGACGCACCCTGGAAGTTTTGGAGCCCTCGGACTATGTTTCTTGGAGTTACGGCCCCTTTAATGAGAGGCTTAATACAGGCCTTATAAGCCTGGTGAAATAGCCCGCACAAAAATGCAATTTTTACAAAAATCGGACCCCAAACCCGGTTCTGAGAAAACCCACTGGGGACGACCCTAGGGACCTGACGGACGCACCCTAGAAGTTTTGGAGCCCTCCGACTATGTTTCTTGAAGTTACAGCCCCTTTAATGAGAGGCTTAATACAGGCCTTATAAGCCTGCTGAAATAGCCCGCACAAAAATGCAATTTTTACAAAAATCGGACCCCAAGCCCGGTTCTGAGAAAAACCCACTGGGGACGACCCTAGGGACCTGACGGACGCACCCTAGAAGTTTTGGAACCATCTGACTACATTTCTTGGAGTTACAGCCACTTTAATGAGAGGCTTAATACAGGCCTTATAAGCCTGGTGAAATAGCCCGCACAAAAATGCGATTTTTACAAAAATCGGACCCCAAACCCGGTTCTGAGAAAACACACTGGGGACGACCCTAGGGACCTGACGGACGCACCCTAGAAGTTTTGGAGCCCTCCGACTATGTTTCTTGAAGTTACAGCCCCTTTAATGAGAGGCTTAATACAGGCCTTATAAGCCTGCTGAAATAGCCCGCACAAAAATGCAATTTTTACAAAAATCGGACCCCAAACCCGGTTCTGAGAAAAACCCACTGGGGACGAGCCTAGGGACCTGACGGACGCACCCTAGAAGTTTTGGAACCATCTGACTACATTTCTTGGAGTTACAGCCACTTTAATGAGAGGCTTAATACAGGCCTTATAAGCCTGGTGAAATAGCCCGCACAAAAATGCGATTTTTACAAAAATCGGACCCCAAACCCGGTTCTGAGAAAACACACTGGGGACGACCCTAGGGACCTGACGGACTCACCCTAGAAGTTTTGGAGCCCTCGGACTATGTTTCTTGGAGTTACAGCCCCTTGAATGAGAGGCTAAATACAGGCCTTATAAGCCTGGTGAAATAGCCCGCATAAAAACGCAATTTTTGCAAAAATCGGACCCCAAACCCGGTTCTGAGAAAACCCACTGGGGACGATCCTAGGGACCTGACGGACGCACCCTAGAAGTTTTGGAGCCCTCGGACTATGTTTCTTGGTGTTACGGCCCCTTTAATGAGAGGCTAAATACAGGCTTTATAACCCTGGTGAAACAGCCCGCACAAAAATGCGATTTTTACAAAAATCGGACCCCAAACCCGGTTCTGAGAAAACCCACTGGGGACGACCCTAGGGACCTGACGGACGCACCCTAGAACTATGGAGCCTCCGACTACGTTCCTTGGAGATACGGCCACTTTAATGAGAGGCTAAATACAGGCCTTATAACCCTGGTGAAATAGCCCGCACAAAAATGCGATTTTGACAAAAATAGGACCCCAAACCCGGTTCTGAGAAAACCCACTGGGGACGACCCTAGGGACCTGACGGACGCACCCTAGAAGTTTTGAAGCCCTCAGACTATGTTTCTTGGAGTTACGGCCCCTTTAATGAGAGGCTAAATACAGGCCTTATATGCCTGGTGAAATAGCCCGCACATAAATGCAATTTTTACAAAAATCGGACCCCAAACCCAGTTCTGAGAAAACCCACTGGGGATGAGCCTAGGGACCTGACGGACGCACCCTAGAAGTTTTGGAGCCCTCCGACTATGTTTCTTGGAGTTACGGCCACTTTAATGAGAGGCTAAATACAGGCCTTATAACCCTGCTGAAATAGCCCGCACAAAAATGCAATTTTTACAAAAATCGGACCCCAAACCCGGTTCTGAGAAAACCCACTGGGGACGACCCTAGGGACCTGACGGACGCACCCTAGAAGTTTTGGAGCCCTTGGACTATGTTTCTTGGAGTTACGGCCCCTTTAATGAGAGGCTTAATACAGGCCTTATAAGCCTGGTGAAAAAGCCCGCACAAAAATGCAATTTTTACAAAAATCGGACCCCAAACCCGGTTCTGAGAAAACCCACTGGGGACGACCCTAGGGACCTGACGGACCCACCCTAGAAGTTTTGGAGCCCTCCAACTATGTTTCCTGAAGTTACTGCCCCTTTAATGAGAGGCTAAATACAGGCTTTATAAGCCTGGTGAAATAGCCCGCACAAAAATGCAATTTTTACAAAAATCGGACCCCAAACCCGGTTCTGAGAAAACCCACTGGGGACGAGCCTAGGGACCTGACGGACGCACCCTAGAAGTTTTGGAACCATCTGACTACATTTCTTGGAGTTACAGCCACTTTAATGAGAGGCTTAATACAGGCCTTATAAGCCTGGTGAAATAGCCCGCACAAAAATGCCATTTTTACAAAAATCGGACCCCAAACCCGGTTCTGAGAAAACCCACTGGGGACGACCCTAGGGACCTGACGGACGCACCCTAGAAGTTTTGGAACCATCCAACTAGATTTCTTGAAGTAACGGCCACTTTTATGAGAGGCTTAATACAGGCCTTATAAGCCTGGTGAAATAGCCCGCATAAAAATGCAATTTTTGCAAAAATCGGACCCCAAACCTGGTTCTGAGAAAACCCACTGGGGACGATCCTAGGGACCTGACGGACGCACCCTAGAAGTTTTGGAACCATCTGACTACATTTCTTGGAGTTACAGCCACTTTAATGAGAGGCTTAATACAGGCCTTATAAGCCTGGTGAAATAGCCCGCACAAAAATGCCATTTTTACAAAAATCGGACCCCAAACCCGGTTCTGAGAAAACCCACTGGGGACGACCCTAGGGACCTGACGGACGCACCCTAGACGTTTTGGAGCCATCTGACTACATTTCTATGAGTTATGGCCCCTTAAAGGAGAGGCTAAATACAGGCTTTATAAGCCTGGTGAAATAGCCCACACAAAGTTCGATTTTTACAAAAATCGGACCCCAAACCCGGTTCTGAGAAAACCCACTGGGGACGACCCTAGGGACCTGACGGACGCACCCTAGAAGTTTTGGAGCCCTCCGACTATGTTTCTTGGAGTTACAGCCCCTTAAATGAGAGGCTTAATACAGGCCTTATAACCCTGGTGAAATAGCCCGCACAAAAATGCAATTTTTACAAAAATCGGACCCCAAACCCGGTTCTGAGAAAACCCACTAGGGACGACCCTAGGGACCTGACGGTCGCACCCTAGAAGTTTTGGAGCCCTCCGACTATGTTTCTTGAAGTTACAGCCCCTTTAATGAGAGGCTAAATACAGGCCTTATAAGCCTGGTGAAATAGCCCTCACAAAAATGCAATTTTTACAAAAATCGGACCCCAAACCCGGTTCTGAGAAAACCCACTGGGGACGACCCTAGGGACCTGGCTGACGCACCCTAGAAGTTTTGGAGCCCTCCCACTATGTTTCTTGAAGTTACGGCCACTTTAATGAGAGGCTAAATACAGGCCTTATAAGCCTGGTGAAATAGCCCGCACAGAATGCAATTTTTACGAAAATCGGACCCCAAACCCGGTTCTGAGAAAACCCACTGGGGACAACCCTAGGGACCTGACGGACGCACCCTAGAAGTTTTGGAGCCCTCCGACTATGTTTCTTGAAGTTACAGCCCCTTTAATGAGAGGCTAAATACAGGCCTTATAAGCCTGGTGAAATAGCCCGCACAAAAATGCCATTTTAACAAAAATCGGACCCCAAACCCAGTTCTGAGAAAACCCACTGGGGACGAGCCTAGGGACCTGACGGACGCACCCTAGAAGTTTTGGAGCCCTCGGACTATGTTTCTTGGAGTTACGGCCACTTTAATGAGAGGCTTAATACAGGCCTTATAAGCCTGGTGAAATAGCCCGCACAAAAATGCGATTTTTACAAAAATCGGACCCCAAACCCGGTTCTGAGAAAACCCACTGGGGACGACCCTAGGGACCTGACGGACGCACCCTAGAAGTTTTGGAGCCCTCGGACTATGTTTCTTGGAGTTACAGCCCCTTAAATGAGAGGCTAAATACAGGCCTTATAACCCTGGTGAAATAGCCCGCACAAAAATGCAATTTTTACAAAAATCGGACCCCAAACCCGGTTCTGAGAAAACCCACTGGGGACGACCCTAGGGACCTGACAGACGCACCCTAGAAGTTTTGGAGCCCTCCGACTATGTTCCTTGAAGTTACAGCCCCTTTAATGAGAGGCTAAATACAGGCCTTGTAAGCCTGGTGAAATAGCCCTCACAAAAATGCAATTTTTACAAAAATCGGACCCCAAACCCGGTTTTGAGAAAACCCACTGGGGACGACCCTAGGGACCTGACGGACGCACCCTAGAAGTTTTGGAGCCCTCCGACTATGTTTCTTGAAGTTACAGCCCCTTTAATGAGAGGCTAAATACAGGCCTTATAAGCCTGGTGAAATAGCCCGCACAAAAATGCAATTTTTGCAAAAATCGGACCCCAAACCCGGTTCTGAGAAAACCCACTGGGGACGATCCTAGGGACCTGACGGACGCACCCTAGAAGTTTTGGAGCCCTCGGACGATGTTTCTTGGAGTTACGGCCCCTTTAATGAGAGGCTAAATACAGGCTTTATAACCCTGGTGAAATAGCCCGCACAAAAATGCGATTTCGACAAAAATCGGACCCCAAACCCGGTTCTGAGAAAACCCACTGGGGACGACCCTAGGGACCTGACGGACGCACCCTAGAACTATGGAGCTCTCCGACTACGTTCCTTGGAGATACGGCCACTTTAATGAGAGGCTAAATACAGGCCTTATAACCCTGGTGAAATAGCCCGCACAAAAATGCGATTTTGACAAAAATAGGACCCCAAACCCGGTTCTGAGAAAACCCACTGGGGACGACCCTAGGGACCTGACGGACGCACCCTAGAAGTTTTGAAGCCCTCAGACTATGTTTCTTGGAGTTACGGCCCCTTTAATGAGAGGCTAAATACAGGCCTTATAAGCCTGGTGAAATAGCCCGCACAAAAATGCAATTTTTACAAAAATCGGACCCCAAACCCGGTTCTGAGAAAACCCACTGGGGACGACCCTAGGGACCTGACGGACGCACCCTAGAAGTTTTGGAGCCCTTGGACTATGTTTCTTGGAGTTACGGCCCCTTTAATGAGAGGCTTAATACAGGCCTTATAAGCCTGGTGAAATAGCCCGCACAAAAATGCAATTTTTACAAAAATCGGACCCCAAACCCGGTTCTGAGAAAACCCACTGGGGACGACCCTAGGGACCTGACGGACGCACCCTAGAAGTTTTGGAACGATCTGACTACATTTCTTGGAGTTACAGCCACTTTAATGAGAGGCTTAATACAGGCCTTATAAGCCTGGTGAAATAGCCCGCACAAAAATGCCATTTTTACAAAAATCGGACCCCAAACCCGGTTCTGAGAAAACCCACTGGGGACGACCCTAGGGACCTGACGGACGCACCCTAGAAGTTTTGGAGCCCTCCGACTATGTTTCTTGGAGTTACGGCCACTTTAATGAGAGGCTAAATACAGGCCTTATAAGCCTGGTGAAATAGCCCGCACAAAAATGCCATTTTAACAAAAATCGGACCCCAAACCCGGTTCTGAGAAAACCCACTGGGGACGACCCTAGGGACCTGACGGACGCACCCTAGAAGTTTTGGAGCCCTCGGACTATGTTTCTTGAAGTTACAGCCCCTTTAATGAGACGCTTAATACAGGCCTTATAAGCCTGGTGAAATAGCCCGCACAAAAATGCCATTTTTACAAAAATCGGACCCCAAACCCGGTTCTGAGAAAACCCACTGGGGACGACCCTAGGGACCTGACGGACGCACCCTAGAAGTTTTGGAGCCCTTCGACTATGTTTCTTGAAGTTACAGCCCCTTTAATGAGAGGCTAAATACAGGCCTTATAAGCCTGGTGAAATAGCCCGCACAAAAATGCCATTTTTACAAAAATCGGACCCCAAACCCGGTTCTGAGAAAACCCACTGGGGACGATCCTAGGGACCTGACGGACGCACCCTGGAAGTTTTGGAGCCCTCGGACTATGTTTCTTGGAGTTACGGCCCCTTTAATGAGAGGCTTAATACAGGCCTTATAAGCCTGGTGAAATAGCCCGCACAAAAATGCAATTTTTACAAAAATCGGACCCCAAACCCGGTTCTGAGAAAACCCACTGGGGACGACCCTAGGGACCTGACGGACGCACCCTAGAAGTTTTGGAGCCCTCTGACTATGTTTCTTGAAGTTACAGCCCCTTTAATGAGAGGCTTAATACAGGCCTTATAAGCCTGCTGAAATAGCCCGCACAAAAATGCAATTCTTACAAAAATCGGACCCCAAACCCGGTTCTGAGAAAAACCCACTGGGGACGAGCCTAGGGACCTGACGGACGCACCCTAGAAGTTTTGGAACCATCTGACTACATTTCTTGGAGTTACAGCCACTTTAATGAGAGGCTTAATACAGGCACTATAAGCCTGGTGAAATAGCCCGCACAAAAATGCGATTTTTAAAAAAATCGGACCCCAAACCCGGTTCTGAGAAAACCCACTGGGGACGACCCTAGGGACCTGACGGACGCACCCTAGAAGTTTTGGAGCCCTCCGACTATGTTTCTTGAAGTTACAGCCCCTTTAATGAGAGGCTTAATACAGGCCTTATAAGCCTGCTGAAATAGCCCGCACAAAAATGCAATTTTTACAAAAATCGGACCCCAAACCCGGTTCTGAGAAAAACCCACTGGGGACGACCCTAGGGACCTGACGGACGCACCCTAGAAGTTTTGGAACCATCTGACTACATTTCTTGGAGTAACAGCCACTTTAATGAGAGGCTTAATACAGGCCTTATAAGCCTGGTGAAATAGCCTGCACAAAAATGCCATTTTTACAAAAATAGGACCCCAAACCCGGTTCAGAGAAAACACACTGGGGACGACCCTAGGGACCTGACGGACGCACCCTAGAAGTTTTGAAGCCCTCAGACTATGTTTCTTGGAGTTACGGCCCCTTTAATGAGAGGCTAAATACAGGCCTTATATGCCTGGTGAAATAGCCCACACAAAAATGCAATTTTTACAAAAATCGGACCCCAAACCCAGTTCTGAGAAAACCCACTGGGGATGAGCCTAGGGACCTGACGGACGCACCCTAGAAGTTTTGGAGCCCTCGGACTATGTTTCTTGGAGTTACGGCCACTTTAATGAGAGGCTAAATACAGGCCTTATAACCCTGCTGAAATAGCCCGCACAAAAATGCAATTTTTACAAAAATTGGACCCCAAACCCGGTTCTGAGAAAACCCACTGGGGACGACCCTAGGGACCTGACGGACGCACCCTAGAAGTTTTGGAGCCCTTGGACTATGTTTCTTGGAGTTACGGCCCCTTTAATGAGAGGCTTAATACAGGCCTTATAAGCCTGGTGAAAAAGCCCGCACAAAAATGCAATTTTTACAAAAATCGGACCCCAAACCCGGTTCTGAGAAAACCCACTGGGGACGACCCTAGGGACCTGACGGAAGCACCCTAGAAGTTTTGGAGCCCTCCAACTATGTTTCCTGAAGTTACTGCCCCTTTAATGAGAGGCTAAATACAGGCTTTATAAGCCTGGTGAAATAGCCCGCACAAAAATGCAATTTTTACAAAAATCGGACCCCAAACCCGGTTCTGAGAAAACCCACTGGGGACGAGCCTAGGGACCTGACGGACGCACCCTAGAAGTTTTGGAACCATCTGACTACATTTCTTGGAGTTACAGCCACTTTAATGAGAGGCTTAATACAGGCCTTATAAGCCTGGTGAAATAGCCCGCACAAAAATGCCATTTTTACAAAAATCGGACCCCAAACCCGGTTCTGAGAAAACCCACTGGGGACGACCCTAGGGACCTGACGGACGCACCCTAGAAGTTTTGGAACCATCCAACTAGATTTCTTGAAGTAACGGCCACTTTTATGAGAGGCTTAATACAGGCCTTATAAGCCTGGTGAAATAGCCCGCATAAAAATGCAATTTTTGCAAAAATCGGACCCCAAACCTGGTTCTGAGAAAACCCACTGGGGACGATCCTAGGGACCTGACGGACGCACCCTAGAAGTTTTGGAACCATCTGACTACATTTCTTGGAGTTACAGCCACTTTAATGAGAGGCTTAATACAGGCCTTATAAGCCTGGTGAAATAGCCCGCACAAAAATGCCATTTTTACAAAAATCGGACCCCAAACCCGGTTCTGAGAAAACCCACTGGGGACGACCCTAGGGACCTGACGGACGCACCCTAGACGTTTTGGAGCCATCTGACTACATTTCTATGAGTTATGGCCCCTTAAAGGAGAGGCTAAATACAGGCTTTATAAGCCTGGTGAAATAGCCCACACATAGTTCGATTTTTACAAAAATCGGACCCCAAACCCGGTTCTGAGAAAACCCACTGGGGACGACCCTAGGGACCTGACGGACGCACCCTAGAAGTTTTGGAGCCCTCCGACTATGTTTCTTGGAGTTACAGCCCCTTAAATGAGAGGCTTAATACAGGCCTTATAACCCTGGTGAAATAGCCCGCACAAAAATGCAATTTTTACAAAAATCGGACCCCAAACCCGGTTCTGAGAAAACCCACTAGGGACGACCCTAGGGACCTGACGGTCGCACCCTAGAAGTTTTGGAGCCCTCCGACTATGTTTCTTGAAGTTACAGCCCCTTTAATGAGAGGCTAAATACAGGCCTTATAAGCCTGGTGAAATAGCCCTCACAAAAATGCAATTTTTACAAAAATCGGACCCCAAACCCGGTTCTGAGAAAACCCACTGGGGACGACCCTAGGGACCTGACGGACGCACCCTAGAAGTTTTGGAGCCCTCCGACTATGTTTCTTGAAGTTACAGCCCCTTTAATGAGAGGCTAAATACAGGCCTTATAAGCCTGGTGAAATAGCCCGCACAAAAATGCGATTTTTACAAAAATCGGACCCCAAACCCGGTTCTGAGAAAACCCACTGGGGACGACCCTAGGGACCTGACGGACGCACCCTAGAAGTTTTGGAGCCCTCCGACTATGTTTCTTGAAGTTACGGCCCCTTTAATGAGAGGCTTAATACAGGCTTTATAACCCTGGTGAAATAGCCCGCATAAAAATGCAATTTTTGCAAAAATCGGACCCCAAACCCGGTTCTGAGAAAACCCACTGGGGACGATCCTAGGGACCTGACGGACGCACCCTGGAAGTTTTGGAGCCCTCGGACTATGTTTCTTGGAGTTACGGCCCCTTTAATGAGAGGCTTAATACAGGCCTTATAAGCCTGGTGAAATAGCCCGCACAAAAATGCAATTTTTACAAAAATCGGACCCCAAACCCGGTTCTGAGAAAACCCACTGGGGACGACCCTAGGGACCTGACGGACGCACCCTAGAAGTTTTGGAGCCCTCCGACTATGTTTCTTGAAGTTACAGCCCCTTTAATGAGAGGCTTAATACAGGCCTTATAAGCCTGCTGAAATAGCCCGCACAAAAATGCAATTTTTACAAAAATCGGACCCCAAACCCGGTTCTGAGAAAAACCCACTGGGGACGAGCCTAGGGACCTGACGGACGCACCCTAGAAGTTTTGGAACCATCTGACTACATTTCTTGGAGTTACAGCCACTTTAATGAGAGGCTTAATACAGGCACTATAAGCCTGGTGAAATAGCCCGCACAAAAATGCGATTTTTAAAAAAATCGGACCCCAAACCCGGTTCTGAGAAAACCCACTGGGGACGACCCTAGGGACCTGACGGACGCACCCTAGAAGTTTTGGAGCCCTCCGACTATGTTTCTTGAAGTTACAGCCCCTTTAATGAGAGGCTTAATACAGGCCTTATAAGCCTGCTGAAATAGCCCGCACAAAAATGCAATTTTTACAAAAATCGAACCCCAAACCCGGTTCTGAGAAAAACCCACTGGGGACGACCCTAGGGACCTGACGGACGCACCCTAGAAGTTTTGGAACCATCTGACTACATTTCTTGGAGTTACAGCCACTTTAATGAGAGGCTTAATACAGGCCTTATAAGCCTGGTGAAATAGCCTGCACAAAAATGCCATATTTACAAAAATAGGACCCCAAACCCGGTTCAGAGAAAACACACTGGGGACGACCCTAGGGACCTGACGGACTCACCCTAGAAGTTTTGGAGCCCTCGGACTATGTTTCTTGGAGTTACAGCCCCTTTAATGAGAGGCTAAATACAGGCATTATAAGCCTGGTGAAATAGCCCGCATAAAAATGCAATTTTTGCAAAAATCGGACCCCAAACCCGGTTCTGAGAAAACCCACTGGGGACGATCCTAGGGACCTGACGGACGCACCCTAGATGTTTTGGAGCCCTCGGACTATGTTTCTTGGAGTTACGGCCACTTTAATGAGAGGCTTAATACAGGCCTTATAAGCCTGGTGAAATAGCCCGCACAAAAATGCGATTTTTACAAAAATCGGACCCCAAACCCGGTTCTGAGAAAACCCACTGGGGACGACCCTAGGGACCTGACGGACGCACCCTAGAAGTTTTGGAGCCCTCGGACTATGTTTCTTGGAGTTACAGCCCCTTAAATGAGAGGCTAAATACAGGCCTTATAACCCTGGAGAAATAGCCCGCACAAAAATGCAATTTTTACAAAAATCGGACCCCAAACCCGGTTCTGAGAAAACCCACTGGGGACGACCCTAGGGACCTGACGGACGCACCCTAGAAGTTTTGGAGCCCTCCGACTATGTTCCTTGAAGTTACAGCCCCTTTAATGAGAGGCTAAATACAGGCCTTGTAAGCCTGGTGAAATAGCCCTCACAAAAATGCAATTTTTACAAAAATCGGACCCCAAACCCGGTTTTGAGAAAACCCACTGGGGACGACCCTAGGGACCTGACGGACGCACCCTAGAAGTTTTGGAGCCCTCCGACTATGTTTCTTGAAGTTACAGCCCCTTTAATGAGAGGCTAAATACAGGCCTTATAAGCCTGGTGAAATAGCCCGCACAAAAATGCAATTTTTGCAAAAATCGGACCCCAAACCCGGTTCTGAGAAAACCCACTGGGGACGATCCTAGGGACCTGACGGACGCACCCTAGAAGTTTTGGAGCCCTCGGACGATGTTTCTTGGAGTTACGGCCCCTTTAATGAGAGGCTAAATACAGGCTTTATAACCCTGGTGAAATAGCCCGCACAAAAATGCGATTTCGACAAAAATCGGACCCCAAACCCGGTTCTGAGAAAACCCACTGGGGACGACCCTAGGGACCTGACGGACGCACCCTAGAACTATGGAGCTCTCCGACTACGTTCCTTGGAGATACGGCCACTTTAATGAGAGGCTAAATACAGGCCTTATAACCCTGGTGAAATAGCCCGCACAAAAATGCGATTTTGACAAAAATAGGACCCCAAACCCGGTTCTGAGAAAACCCACTGGGGACGACCCATTCCCAAAGTGATGTCAGCGGTTAATGAAAAAAACTACATCTATCATATAAAGAGCCTCAAAGAGGTTTTTGTGATTGAAGTTTTGAAGCCCTCAGACTATGTTTCTTGGAGTTACGGCCCCTTTAATGAGAGGCTAAATACAGGCCTTATAAGCCTGGTGAAATAGCCCGCACAAAAATGCAATTTTTACAAAAATCGGACCCCAAACCCGGTTCTGAGAAAACCCACTGGGGACGACCCTAGGGACCTGACGGACGCACCCTAGAAGTTTTGGAGCCCTTGGACTATGTTTCTTGGAGTTACGGCCCCTTTAATGAGAGGCTTAATACAGGCCTTATAAGCCTGGTGAAATAGCCCGCACAAAAATGCAATTTTTACAAAAATCGGACCCCAAACCCATTTCTGAGAAAACCCACTGGGGACGACCCTAGGGACCTGACGGACGCACCCTAGAAGTTTTGGAACCATCTGACTACATTTCTTGGAGTTACAGCCACTTTAATGAGAGGCTTAATACAGGCCTTATAAGCCTGGTGAAATAGCCCGCACAAAAATGCCATTTTTACAAAAATCGGACCCCAAACCCGGTTCTGAGAAAACCCACTGGGGACGACCCTAGGGACCTGACGGACGCACCCTAGAAGTTTTGGAGCCCTCCGACTATGTTTCTTGGAGTTACGGCCACTTTAATGAGAGGCTAAATACAGGCCTTATAAGCCTGGTGAAATAGCCCGCACAAAAATGCCATTTTAACAAAAATCGGACCCCAAACCCGGTTCTGAGAAAACCCACTGGGGACGACCCTAGGGACCTGACGGACGCACCCTAGAAGTTTTGGAGCCCTCGGACTATGTTTATTGAAGTTACAGCCCCTTTAATGAGACGCTTAATACAGGCCTTATAAGCCTGGTGAAATAGCCCGCACAAAAATGCCATTTTTACAAAAATCGGACCCCAAACCCGGTTCTGAGAAAACCCACTGGGGACGACCCTAGGGACCTGACGGACGCACCCTAGAAGTTTTGGAGCCCTTCGACTATGTTTCTTGAAGTTACAGCCCCTTTAATGAGAGGCTAAATACAGGCCTTATAAGCCTGGTGAAATAGCCCGCACAAAAATGCCATTTTTACAAAAATCGGACCCAAAACCCGGTTCTGAGAAAACCCACTGGGGACGACCCTAGGGACCTGACGGACGCACCCTAGAAGTTTTGGAGCCCTCCGACTATGTTTCTTGAAGTTACAGCCCCTTTAATGAGAGGCTAAATACAGGCCTTATAAGCCTGGTGAAATAGCCCGCACAAAAATGCAATTTTTTACAAAAATCGGACCCCAAACCTGGTTCTGAGAAAACCCACTGGGGACGATCCTAGGGACCTGACGGACGCACCCTAGAAGTTTTGGAACCATCTGACTACATTTCTTAGAGTTACGGCCACTTTAATGAGAGGCTTAATACAGGCCTTATAACCCTGGTGAAATAGCCCGCACAAAAATGCGATTTCGACAAAAATCGGACCCCAAACCTGGTTTTTAGAAAACCCACTGGGGACGACCCTAGGGACCTTACGGACGCACCCTAGAAGTTTTGGAGCCATCTGACTAAATTTCTATGAGTTACGGCCCCTTTAATGAGAGGCTAAATACAGGCCTTATAAGCCTGGTGAAATAGCCCGCACAAAAATGCAATTTTTACAAAAATCGGACCCAAAACCCGGTTCTGAGAAAACACACTGGGGACGACCCTAGGGACCTGACGGACTCACCCTAGAAGTTTTGGAGCCCTCGGACTATGTTTCTTGGAGTTACAGCCCCTTTAATGAGAGGCTAAATACAGGCCTTATAAGCCTGGTGAAATAGCCCGCATAAAAATGCAATTTTTGCAAAAATCGGACCCCAAACCCGGTTCTGAGAAAACCCACTGGGGACGATCCTAGGGACCTGACGGACGCACCCTAGAAGTTTTGGAGCCCTCCGACTATGTTTCTTGAAGTTACGGCCACTTTAATGAGAGGCTAAATACAGGCCTTATAACCCTGGTGAAATAACCCGCACAAAAATGCAATTTTTACGAAAATCGGACCCCAAACCAGGTTTCTGAGAAAACCCACTGGGGACGACCCTAGGGACCTGACGGACGCACCCTAGAAGTTTTGGAGCCCTCCGACTATGTTTCTTGAAGTTACAGCCCCTTTAATGAGAGGCTACATACAGGCCTTATAAGCCTGGTGAAATAGCCCGCACAAAAATGCCATTTTAACAAAAATCGGACCCCAAACCCAGTTCTGAGAAAACCCACTGGGGACGACCCTAGGGACCTGACGGACTCACCCTAGAAGTTTTGGAGCCCTCGGACTATGTTTCTTCGAGTTACGGCCACTTTAATGAGAGGCTAAATACAGGCCTTATAAGCCTGGTGAAATAGCCCGCACAAAAATGCGATTTTTACAAAAATCGGACCCCAAACCCGGTTCTGAGAAAACCCACTGGGGACGACCCTAGGGACCTGGCTGACGCACCCTAGAAGTTTTGGAGCCCTCCGACTATGTTTCTTGAAGTTACGGCCACTTTAATGAGAGGCTAAATACAGGCCTTATAACCCTGGTGAAATAGCCTGCACAAAAATGCAATTTTTACGAAAATCGGACCCCAAACCAGGTTCTGAGAAAACCCACTGGGGACGACCCTAGGGACCTGACGGACGCACCCTAGAAGTTTTGGAGCCCTCCAACTATGTTTCTTGAAGTTACAGCCCCTTTAATGAGAGGCTAAATACAGGCCTTATAAGCCTGGTGAAATAGCCCGCACAAAAATGCCATTTTAAAAAAAATCGGACCCCAAACCCAGTTCTGAGAAAACCCACTGGGGACGAGCCTAGGGACCTGACGGACGCACCCTAGAAGTTTTGGAGCCCTCGGACTATGTTTCTTGGAGTTACGGCCACTTTAATGAGAGGCTTAATACAGGCCTTATAAGCCTGGTGAAATAGCCCGCACAAAAATGCGATTTTTACAAAAATCGGACCCCAAACCCGGTTCTGAGAAAACACACTGGGGACGACCCTAGGGACCTGACGGACTCACCCTAGAAGTTTTGGAGCCCTCGGACTATGTTTCTTGGAGTTACAGCCCCTTTAATGAGAGGCTAAATACAGGCCTTATAAGCCTGGTGAAATAGCCCGCATAAAAATGCAATTTTTGCAAAAATCGGACCCCAAACCCGGTTCTGAGAAAACCCACTGGGGACGACCCTAGGGACCTGACGGACGCACCCTAGAAGTTTTGGAGCCCTCCGACTATGTTTCTCTGAGTTACGGCCCCTTTAATGAGAGGCTAAATACAGGCTTTATGACCCTGGTGAAATAGCCCGCATAAAAATGCAATTTTTACAAAAATCGGACCCCAAACCCGGTTCTGAGAAAACCCACTGGGGACGACCCTAGGGACCTGACGGACGCACCCTAGAAGTTTTGGAGCCCTCGGACTATGTTTCTTGGAGTTACGGCCACTTTAATGAGAGGCTAAATACAGGCTTTATAACCCTGGTGAAATAGCCTGCACAAAAATGCGATTTTTACAAAAATCGGACCCCAAACCCGGTTCTGAGAAAACCCACTGGGGACGACCCCAGGGACCTGGCTGACGCACCCTAGAAGTTTTGGAGCCCTCCGACTATGTTTCTTGAAGTTACAGCCCCTTTAATGAGAGGCTTAATACAGGCCTTATAACCCTGGTGAAATAGCCCGCACAAAAATGCAATTTTTACGAAAATCGGACCCCAAACCAGGTTCTGAGAAAACCCACTGGGGACGACCCTAGGGACCTGACGGATGCACCCTAGAAGTTTTGGAGCCCTCCGACTATGTTTCTTGAAGTTACAGCCCCTTTAATAAGAGGCTAAATACAGGCCTTATAAGCCTGGTGAAATAGCCCGCACAAAAATGCCATTTTAACAAAAATCGGACCCCAAACCCAGTTCTGAGAAAACCCACTGCGGACGAGCCTAGGGACCTGACGGACGCACCCTAGAAGTTTTGGAGCCCTCGGACTATGTTTCTTGGAGTTACGGCCACTTTAATAAGAGGCTAAATACAGGCCTTATAAGCCTGGTGAAATAGCCCGCACAAAAATGCAATTTTTACAAAAATCGGACCCCAAACCCGGTTCTGAGAAAACCCACTGGGGACGACCCTAGGGACCTGGCTGACGCACCCTAGAAGTTTTGGAGCCCTCCGACTATGTTTCTTGAAGTTACGGCCACTTTAATGAGAGGCTAAATACAGGCCTTATAGCCCTGGTGAAATAGCCCGCACAAAAATGCAATTTTTACGAAAATCGGACCCCAAACCAGGTTCTGAGAAAACCCACTGGGGACGACCCTAGGGACCTGACGGACGCACCCTAGAAGTTTTGGAGCCCTCGGACTATGTTTCTTGAAGTTACAGCCCCTTTAATGAGAGGCTAAATACAGGCCTTATAAGCCTGGTGAAATAGCCCGCACAAAAATGCCATTTTTGCAAAAATCGGACCCCAAACCCGGTTCTGAGAAAACCCACTGGGGACGATCCTAGGGACCTGACGGACGCACCCTAGAAGTTTTGGAGCCCTCCGAATATGTTTCTTGGAGTTACGGCCACTTTAATGAGAGGCTAAATACAGGCCTTATAAGCCTGGTGAAATAGCCCGCACAAAAATGCCATTTTAACAAAAATCGGACCCCAAACCCGGTTCTGAGAAAACCCACTGGGGACGACCCTAGGGACCTGGCTGACGCACCCTAGAAGTTTTGGAGCCCTCCGACTATGTTTCTTGAAGTTACAGCCCCTTTAATGAGACGCTTAATACAGGCCTTATAAGCCTGGTGAAATAGCCCGCACAAAAATGCCATTTTTACAAAAATCGGACCCCAAACCCGGTTCTGAGAAAACCCACTGGGGACGACCCTAGGGACCTGGCTGACGCACCCTAGAAGTTTTGGAGCCCTCCGACTATGTTTCTTGAAGTTACAGCCCCTTTAATGAGACGCTTAATACAGGCCTTATAAGCCTGGTGAAATAGCCCGCACAAAAATGCCATTTTAACAAAAATCGGACCCCAAACCCAGTTCTGAGAAAACCCACTGGGGACGAGCCTAGGGACCTGACGGACGCACCCTAGAAGTTTTGGAGCCCTCGGACTATGTTTCTTGGAGTTACGGCCACTTTAATAAGAGGCTAAATACAGGCCTTATAAGCCTGGTGAAATAGCCCGCACAAAAATGCAATTTTTACAAAAATCGGACCCCAAACCCGGTTCTGAGAAAACCCACTGGGGACGACCCTAGGGACCTGGCTGACGCACCCTAGAAGTTTTGGAGCCCTCCGACTATGTTTCTTGAAGTTACGGCCACTTTAATGAGAGGCTAAATACAGGCCTTATAGCCCTGGTGAAATAGCCCGCACAAAAATGCAATTTTTACGAAAATCGGACCCCAAACCAGGTTCTGAGAAAACCCACTGGGGACGACCCTAGGGACCTGACGGACGCACCCTAGAAGTTTTGGAGCCCTCGGACTATGTTTCTTGAAGTTACAGCCCCTTTAATGAGAGGCTAAATACAGGCCTTATAAGCCTGGTGAAATAGCCCGCACAAAAATGCCATTTTTGCAAAAATCGGACCCCAAACCCGGTTCTGAGAAAACCCACTGGGGACGATCCTAGGGACCTGACGGACGCACCCTAGAAGTTTTGGAGCCCTCCGAATATGTTTCTTGGAGTTACGGCCACTTTAATGAGAGGCTAAATACAGGCCTTATAAGCCTGGTGAAATAGCCCGCACAAAAATGCCATTTTAACAAAAATCGGACCCCAAACCCGGTTCTGAGAAAACCCACTGGGGACGACCCTAGGGACCTGGCTGACGCACCCTAGAAGTTTTGGAGCCCTCCGACTATGTTTCTTGAAGTTACAGCCCCTTTAATGAGACGCTTAATACAGGCCTTATAAGCCTGGTGAAATAGCCCGCACAAAAATGCCATTTTTACAAAAATCGGACCCCAAACCCGGTTCTGAGAAAACCCACTGGGGACGACCCTAGGGACCTGACGGACGCACCCTAGAAGTTTTGGAGCCCTTCGACTATGTTTCTTGAAGTTACAGCCCCTTTAATGAGAGGCTAAATACAGGCCTTATAAGCCTGGTGAAATAGCCCGCACAAAAATGCGATTTTTACAAAAATCGGACCCCAAACCCGGTTCTGAGAAAACCCACTGGGGACGACCCTAGGGACCTGACGGACGCACCCTAGAAGTTTTGGAGCCCTCGGACTATGTTTCTTGAAGTTACAGCCCCTTTAATGAGAGGCTAAATACAGGCCTTATAAGCCTGGTGAAATAGCCCGCACAAAAATGCAATTTTTTACAAAAATCGGACCCCAAACCTGGTTCTGAGAAAACCCACTGGGGACGATCCTAGGGACCTGACGGACGCACCCTAGAAGTTTTGGAACCATCTGACTACATTTCTTAGAGTTACGGCCACTTTAATGAGAGGCTTAATACAGGCCTTATAACCCTGGTGAAATAGCCCGCACAAAAATGCGATTTCGACAAAAATCGGACCCCAAACCTGGTTTTGAGAAAACCCACTGGGGACGACCCTAGGGACCTTACGGACACACCCTAGAAGTTTTGGAGCCATCTGACTACATTTCTATGAGTTACGGCCCCTTTAATGAGAGGCTAAATACAGGCCTTATAAGCCTGGTGAAATAGCCCGCACAAAAATGCAATTTTTGCAAAAATCGGACCCAAAACCCGGTTCTGAGAAAACACACTGGGGACGACCCTAGGGACCTGACGGACTCACCCTAGAAGTTTTGGAGCCCTCGGACTATGTTTCTTGGAGTTACAGCCCCTTTAATGAGAGGCTAAATACAGGCCTTATAAGCCTGGTGAAATAGCCCGCATAAAAATGCAATTTTTGCAAAAATCGGACCCCAAACCCGGTTCTGAGAAAACCCACTGGGGACGATCCTAGGGACCTGACGGACGCACCCTAGAAGTTTTGGAGCCCTCGGACTATGTTTCTTGGAGTTACGGCCACTTTAATGAGAGGCTTAATACAGGCTTTATAACCCTGGTGAAATAGCCTGGACAAAAATGCGATTTTTACAAAAATCGGACCCCAAACCCGGTTCTGAGAAAACCCACTGGGGACGACCCTAGGGACCTGGCTGACGCACCCTAGAAGTTTTGGAGCCCTCCGACTATGTTTCTTGAAGTTACGGCCACTTTAATGAGAGGCTAAATACAGGCCTTATAACCCTGGTGAAATAGCCCGCACAAAAATGCAATTTTTACGAAAATCGGACCCCAAACCAGGTTCTGAGAAAACCCACTGGGGACGACCCTAGGGACCTGACGGACGCACCCTAGAAGTTTTGGAGCCCTCCGACTATGTTTCTTGAAGTTACAGCCCCTTTAATGAGAGGCTAAATACAGGCCTTATAAGCCTGGTGAAATAGCCCGCACAAAAATGCCATTTTAACAAAAATCGGACCCCAAACCCAGTTCTGAGAAAACCCACTGGGGACGAGCCTAGGGACCTGACGGACGCACCCTAGAAGTTTTGGAGCCCTCGGACTATGTTTCTTGGAGTTACGGCCACTTTAATGAGAAGCTAAATACAGGCCTTATAAGCCTGGTGAAATAGCCCGCACAAAAATGCGATTTTTACAAAAATCGGACCCCAAACCCGGTTCTGAGAAAACACACTGGGGACGACCCTAGGGACCTGACGGACTCACCCTAGAAGTTTTGGAGCCCTCGGACTATGTTTCTTGGAGTTACAGCCCCTTTAATGAGAGGCTAAATACAGGCCTTATAAGCCTGGTGAAATAGCCCGCATAAAAATGCAATTTTTGCAAAAATTGGACCCCAAACCCGGTTCTGAGAAAACCCACTGGGGACGACCCTAGGGACCTGACGGACGCACCCTAGAAGTTTTGGAGCCCTCCGACTATGTTTCTTGGAGTTACGGCCCCTTTAATGAGAGGCTAAATACAGGCTTTATAACCCTGGTGAAATAGCCCGCATAAAAATGCAATTTTTACAAAAATCGGACCCCAAACCCGGTTCTGAGAAAACCCACTGGGGACGACCCTAGGGACCTGACGGACGCACCCTAGAAGTTTTGGAGCCCTCGGACTATGTTTCTTGGAGTTACGGCCACTTTAATGAGAGGCTAAATACAGGCTTTATAACCCTGGTGAAATAGCCTGCACAAAAATGCGATTTTTACAAAAATCGGACCCCAAACCCGGTTCTGAGAAAACCCACTGGGGACGACCCTAGGGACCTGACGGACGCACCCTAGAAGTTTTGGAGCCCTCGGACTATGTTTCTTGAAGTTACAGCCCCTTTAATGAGACGCTTAATACAGGCCTTATAAGCCTGGTGAAATAGCCCGCACAAAAATGCCATTTTTACAAAAATCGGACCCCAAACCCGGTTCTGAGAAAACCCACTGGGGACGACCCTAGGGACCTGACGGACGCACCCTAGAAGTTTTGGAGCCCTTCGACTATGTTTCTTGAAGTTACAGCCCCTTTAATGAGAGGCTAAATACAGGCCTTATAAGCCTGGTGAAATAGCCCGCACAAAAATGCCATTTTTACAAAAATCGGACCCAAAACCCGGTTCTGAAAAAACCCACTGGGGACGACCCTAGGGACCTGACGGACGCACCCTAGAAGTTTTGGAGCCCTCCGACTATGTTTCTTGAAGTTACAGCCCCTTTAATGAGAGGCTAAATACAGGCCTTATAAGCCTGGTGAAATAGCCCGCACAAAAATTCAATTTTTACTAAATTCGGACCCCAAACCCGGTTCTGAGAAAACCCACTGGGGACGACCCTAGGGACCTGACGGACGCACCCTAGAAGTTTTGGAACCATCTGACTACATTTCTTTGAGTTACGGCCACTTTAATGAGAGGCTTAATACAGGCCTTATAACCCTGGTGAAATAGCCCGCACAAAAATGCGATTTCGACAAAAATCGGACCCCAAACCTGGTTTTGAGAAAACCCACTGGGGACGACCCTAGGGACCTTACGGACGCACCCTAGAAGTTTTGGAGCCATCTGACTACATTTCTATGAGTTACGGCCCCTTTAATGAGAGGCTAAATACAGGCCTTATAAGCCTGGTGAAATAGCCCGCACAAAAATGCAATTTTTACAAAAATCGGACCCAAAACCCGGTTCTGAGAAAACCCACTGGGGACGACCCTAGGGACCTGACGGACGCACCCTAGAAGTTTTGGAGCCCTCGGACTATGTTTCTTGAAGTTACAGCCCCTTTAATGAGAGGCTAAATACAGGCCTTATAAGCCTGGTGAAATAGCCCGCATAAAAATGCCATTTTTGCAAAAATCGGACCCCAAACCCGGTTCTGAGAAAACCCACTGGGGACGATCCTAGGGACCTGACGGACGCACCCTAGAAGTTTTGAAGCCCTCGGACTATGTTTTTTGGAGTTACGGCCACTTTAATGAGAGGCTAAATACAGGCTTTATAACCCTGGTGAAATAGCCCGCATAAAAATGCAATTTTTACAAAAATCGGACCCCAAACCCGGTTCTGAGAAAACCCACTGGGGACGACCCTAGGGACCTGACGGACGCACCCTAGAAGTTTTGGAGCCCTCGGACTATGTTTCTTGGAGTTACGGCCACTTTAATGAGAGGCTAAATACAGGCTTTATAACCCTGGTGAAATAGCCCGCACAAAAATGCGATTTTTACAAAAATCGGACCCCAAACCCGGTTCTGAGAAAACCCACTGGGGACGACCCTAGGGACCTGGCTGACGCACCCTAGAAGTTTTGGAGCCCTCCGACTATGTTTCTTGAAGTTACGGCCACTTTAATGAGAGGCTAAATACAGGCCTTATAACCCTGGTGAAATAGCCCGCACAAAAATGCAATTTTTACGAAAATCGGACCCCAAACCAGGTTCTGAGAAAACCCACTGGGGACGACCCTAGGGACCTGACGGACGCACCCTAGAAGTTTTGGAGCCCTCCGACTATGTTCCTTGAAGTTACAGCCCCTTTAATGAGAGGCTAAATACAGGCCTTGTAAGCCTGGTGAAATAGCCCTCACAAAAATGCAATTTTTACAAAAATCGGACCCCAAACCCGGTTCTGAGAAAACCCACTGGGGACGACCCTAGGGACCTGACGGACGCACCCTAGAAGTTTTGGAGCCCTCCGACTATGTTTCTTGAAGTTACAGCCCCTTTAATGAGAGGCTAAATACAGGCCTTATAAGCCTGGTGAAATAGCCCGCACAAAAATGCAATTTTTGCAAAAATCGGACCCCAAACCCGGTTCTGAGAAAACCCACTGGGGACGATCCTAGGGACCTGACGGACGCACCCTAGAAGTTTTGGAGCCCTCGGACGATGTTTCTTGGAGTTACGGCCCCTTTAATGAGAGGCTAAATACAGGCTTTATAACCCTGGTGAAATAGCCCGCACAAAAATGCGATTTCGACAGAAATCGGACCCCAAACCCGGTTCTGAGAAAACCCACTGGGGACGACCCTAGGGACCTGACGGACGCACCCTAGAACTATGGAGCTCTCCGACTACGTTCCTTAGAGATACGGCCACTTTAATGAGAGGCTAAATACAGGCCTTATAACCCTGGTGAAATAGCCCGCACAAAAATGCGATTTTGACAAAAATAGGACCCCAAACCCGGTTCTGAGAAAACCCACTGGGGACGACCCTAGGGACCTGACGGACGCACCCTAGAAGTTTTGAAGCCCTCAGACTATGTTTCTTGGAGTTACGGCCCCTTTAATGAGAGGCTAAATACAGGCCTTATAAGTCTGGTGAAATAGCCCGCACAAAAATGCAATTTTTACAAAAATCGGACCCCAAACCCGGTTCTGAGAAAACCCACTGGGGACGACCCTAGGGACCTGACGGACGCACCCTAGAAGTTTTGGAGCCCTCCGACTATGTTCCTTGGAGTTACGGCCCCTTTAATGAGAGGCTTAATACAGGCCTTATAAGCCTGGTGAAATAGCCCGCACAAAAATGCAATTTTTACAAAAATCGGACCCCAAACCCGGTTCTGAGAAAACCCACTGGGGACGACCCTAGGGACCTGACGGACGCACCCTAGAAGTTTTGGAACCATCTGACTATGTTTCTTGGAGTTACAGCCCCTTAAATGAGAGGCTTAATACAGGCCTTATAACCCTGGTGAAATAGCCCGCACAAAAATGCAATTTTTTACAAAAATCGGACCCCAAACCCGGTTCTGAGAAAACCCACTGGGGACGACCCTAGGGACCTGACGGACGCACCCTAGAAGTTTTGGAGCCCTCCGTCTATGTTCCTTGAAGTTACAGCCCCTTTAATGAGAGGCTAAATACAGGCCTTATAAGCCTGGTGAAATAGCCCTCACAAAAATGCAATTTTTACAAAAATCGGACCCCAAACCCGGTTCTGAGAAAACCCACTGGGGACGACCCTAGGGACCTGACGGACGCACCCTAGAAGTTTTGGAGCCCTCCGACTATGTTTCTTGAAGTTACAGCCCCTTTAATGAGAGGCTAAATACAGGCCTTATAAGCCTGGTGAAATAGCCCGCACAAAAATGCAATTTTTTACAAAAATCGGACCCCAAACCCGGTTCTGAGAAAACCCACTGGGGACGATCCTAGGGACCTGACGGACGCACCCTAGAAGTTTTGGAGCCCTCGGACGATGTTTCTTGGAGTTACGGCCCCTTTAATGAGAGGCTTAATACAGGCTTTATAACCCTGGTGAAATAGCCCGCACAAAAATGCGATTTTTACAAAAATCGGACCCCAAACCAGGTTCTGAGAAAACCCACTGGGGACGACCCTAGGGACCTGACGGACGCACCCTGGAAGTTTTGGAGCCCTCGGACTATGTTTCTTGGAGTTACGGCCCCTTTAATGAGAGGCTTAATACAGGCCTTATAAGCCTGGTGAAATAGCCCGCACAAAAATGCAATTTTTACAAAAATCGGACCCCAAACCCGGTTCTGAGAAAACCCACTGGGGACGACCCTAGGGACCTGACGGACGCACCCTAGAAGTTTTGGAGCCCTCCGACTATGTTTCTTGAAGTTACAGCCCCTTTAATGAGAGGCTTAATACAGGCCTTATAAGCCTGCTGAAATAGCCCGCACAAAAATGCAATTTTTACAAAAATCGGACCCCAAGCCCGGTTCTGAGAAAAACCCACTGGGGACGACCCTAGGGACCTGACGGACGCACCCTAGAAGTTTTGGAGCCCTCCGACTATGTTCCTTGGAGTTACGGCCCCTTTAATGAGAGGCTTAATACAGGCCTTATAAGCCTGGTGAAATAGCCCGCACAAAAATGCAATTTTTACAAAAATCGGACCCCAAACCCGGTTCTGAGAAAACCCACTGGGGACGACCCTAGGGACCTGACGGACGCACCCTAGAAGTTTTGGAACCATCTGACTATGTTTCTTGGAGTTACAGCCCCTTAAATGAGAGGCTTAATACAGGCCTTATAACCCTGGTGAAATAGCCCGCACAAAAATGCAATTTTTTACAAAAATCGGACCCCAAACCCGGTTCTGAGAAAACCCACTGGGGACGACCCTAGGGACCTGACGGACGCACCCTAGAAGTTTTGGAGCCCTCCGACTATGTTCCTTGAAGTTACAGCCCCTTTAATGAGAGGCTAAATACAGGCCTTATAAGCCTGGTGAAATAGCCCTCACAAAAATGCAATTTTTACAAAAATCGGACCCCAAACCCGGTTCTGAGAAAACCCACTGGGGACGACCCTAGGGACCTGACGGACGCACCCTAGAAGTTTTGGAGCCCTCCGACTATGTTTCTTGAAGTTACAGCCCCTTTAATGAGAGGCTAAATACAGGCCTTATAAGCCTGGTGAAATAGCCCGCACAAAAATGCAATTTTTTACAAAAATCGGACCCCAAACCCGGTTCTGAGAAAACCCACTGGGGACGATCCTAGGGACCTGACGGACGCACCCTAGAAGTTTTGGAGCCCTCGGACGATGTTTCTTGGAGTTACGGCCCCTTTAATGAGAGGCTTAATACAGGCTTTATAACCCTGGTGAAATAGCCCGCACAAAAATGCGATTTTTACAAAAATCGGACCCCAAACCAGGTTCTGAGAAAACCCACTGGGGACGACCCTAGGGACCTGACGGACGCACCCTGGAAGTTTTGGAGCCCTCGGACTATGTTTCTTGGAGTTACGGCCCCTTTAATGAGAGGCTTAATACAGGCCTTATAAGCCTGGTGAAATAGCCCGCACAAAAATGCAATTTTTACAAAAATCGGACCCCAAACCCGGTTCTGAGAAAACCCACTGGGGACGACCCTAGGGACCTGACGGACGCACCCTAGAAGTTTTGGAGCCCTCCGACTATGTTTCTTGAAGTTACAGCCCCTTTAATGAGAGGCTTAATACAGGCCTTATAAGCCTGCTGAAATAGCCCGCACAAAAATGCAATTTTTACAAAAATCGGACCCCAAGCCCGGTTCTGAGAAAAACCCACTGGGGACGACCCTAGGGACCTGACGGACGCACCCTAGAAGTTTTGGAACCATCTGACTACATTTCTTGGAGTTACAGCCACTTTAATGAGAGGCTTAATACAGGCCTTATAAGCCTGGTGAAATAGCCCGCACAAAAATGCGATTTTTACAAAAATCGGACCCCAAACCCGGTTCTGAGAAAACACACTGGGGACGACCCTAGGGACCTGACGGACGCACCCTAGAAGTTTTGGAGCCCTCCGACTATGTTTCTTGAAGTTACAGCCCCTTTAATGAGAGGCTTAATACAGGCCTTATAAGCCTGCTGAAATAGCCCGCACAAAAATGCAATTTTTACAAAAATCGGACCCCAAACCCGGTTCTGAGAAAAACCCACTGGGGACGAGCCTAGGGACCTGACGGACGCACCCTAGAAGTTTTGGAGCCCTCCGACTATGTTCCTTGAAGTTACAGCCCCTTTAATGAGAGGCTAAATACAGGCCTTATAAGCCTGGTGAAATAGCCCTCACAAAAATGCAATTTTTACAAAAATCGGACCCCAAACCCGGTTCTGAGAAAACCCACTGGGGACGACCCTAGGGACCTGACGGACGCACCCTAGAAGTTTTGGAGCCCTCCGACTATGTTTCTTGAAGTTACAGCCCCTTTAATGAGAGGCTAAATACAGGCCTTATAAGCCTGGTGAAATAGCCCGCACAAAAATGCAATTTTTTACAAAAATCGGACCCCAAACCCGGTTCTGAGAAAACCCACTGGGGACGATCCTAGGGACCTGACGGACGCACCCTAGAAGTTTTGGAGCCCTCGGACGATGTTTCTTGGAGTTACGGCCCCTTTAATGAGAGGCTTAATACAGGCTTTATAACCCTGGTGAAATAGCCCGCACAAAAATGCGATTTTTACAAAAATCGGACCCCAAACCAGGTTCTGAGAAAACCCACTGGGGACGACCCTAGGGACCTGACGGACGCACCCTGGAAGTTTTGGAGCCCTCGGACTATGTTTCTTGGAGTTACGGCCCCTTTAATGAGAGGCTTAATACAGGCCTTATAAGCCTGGTGAAATAGCCCGCACAAAAATGCAATTTTTACAAAAATCGGACCCCAAACCCGGTTCTGAGAAAACCCACTGGGGACGACCCTAGGGACCTGACGGACGCACCCTAGAAGTTTTGGAGCCCTCCGACTATGTTTCTTGAAGTTACAGCCCCTTTAATGAGAGGCTTAATACAGGCCTTATAAGCCTGCTGAAATAGCCCGCACAAAAATGCAATTTTTACAAAAATCGGACCCCAAGCCCGGTTCTGAGAAAAACCCACTGGGGACGACCCTAGGGACCTGACGGAAGCACCCTAGAAGTTTTGGAACCATCTGACTACATTTCTTGGAGTTACAGCCACTTTAATGAGAGGCTTAATACAGGCCTTATAAGCCTGGTGAAATAGCCCGCACAAAAATGCGATTTTTACAAAAATCGGACCCCAAACCCGGTTCTGAGAAAACACACTGGGGACGACCCTAGGGACCTGACGGACGCACCCTAGAAGTTTTGGAGCCCTCCGACTATGTTTCTTGAAGTTACAGCCCCTTTAATGAGAGGCTTAATACAGGCCTTATAAGCCTGCTGAAATAGCCCGCACAAAAATGCAATTTTTACAAAAATCGGACCCCAAACCCGGTTCTGAGAAAAACCCACTGGGGACGAGCCTAGGGACCTGACGGACGCACCCTAGAAGTTTTGGAACCATCTGACTACATTTCTTGGAGTTACAGCCACTTTAATGAGAGGCTTAATACAGGCCTTATAAGCCTGGTGAAATAGCCCGCACAAAAATGCGATTTTTACAAAAATCGGACCCCAAACCCGGTTCTGAGAAAACACACTGGGGACGACCCTAGGGACCTGACGGACTCACCCTAGAAGTTTTGGAGCCCTCGGACTATGTTTCTTGGAGTTACAGCCCCTTGAATGAGAGGCTAAATACAGGCCTTATAAGCCTGGTGAAATAGCCCGCATAAAAACGCAATTTTTGCAAAAATCGGACCCCAAACCCGGTTCTGAGAAAACCCACTGGGGACGATCCTAGGGACCTGACGGACGCACCCTAGAAGTTTTGGAGCCCTCGGACTATGTTTCTTGGTGTTACGGCCCCTTTAATGAGAGGCTAAATACAGGCTTTATAACCCTGGTGAAACAGCCCGCACAAAAATGCGATTTTTACAAAAATCGGACCCCAAACCCGGTTCTGAGAAAACCCACTGGGGACGACCCTAGGGACCTGACGGACGCACCCTAGAACTATGGAGCCTCCGACTACGTTCCTTGGAGATACGGCCACTTTAATGAGAGGCTAAATACAGGCCTTATAACCCTGGTGAAATAGCCCGCACAAAAATGCGATTTTGACAAAAATAGGACCCCAAACCCGGTTCTGAGAAAACCCACTGGGGACGACCCTAGGGACCTGACGGACGCACCCTAGAAGTTTTGAAGCCCTCAGACTATGTTTCTTGGAGTTACGGCCCCTTTAATGAGAGGCTAAATACAGGCCTTATATGCCTGGTGAAATAGCCCGCACATAAATGCAATTTTTACAAAAATCGGACCCCAAACCCAGTTCTGAGAAAACCCACTGGGGATGAGCCTAGGGACCTGACGGACGCACCCTAGAAGTTTTGGAGCCCTCCGACTATGTTTCTTGGAGTTACGGCCACTTTAATGAGAGGCTAAATACAGGCCTTATAACCCTGCTGAAATAGCCCGCACAAAAATGCAATTTTTACAAAAATCGGACCCCAAACCCGGTTCTGAGAAAACCCACTGGGGACGACCCTAGGGACCTGACGGACGCACCCTAGAAGTTTTGGAGCCCTTGGACTATGTTTCTTGGAGTTACGGCCCCTTTAATGAGAGGCTTAATACAGGCCTTATAAGCCTGGTGAAATAGCCCGCACAAAAATGCAATTTTTACAAAAATCGGACCCCAAACCCGGTTCTGAGAAAACCCACTGGGGACGACCCTAGGGACCTGGCTGACGCACCCTAGAAGTTTTGGAGCCCTCCGACTATGTTTCTTGAAGTTACGGCCACTTTAATGAGAGGCTAAATACAGGCCTTATAGCCCTGGTGAAATAGCCCGCACAAAAATGCAATTTTTACGAAAATCGGACCCCAAACCAGGTTCTGAGAAAACCCACTGGGGACGACCCTAGGGACCTGACGGACGCACCCTAGAAGTTTTGGAGCCCTCGGACTATGTTTCTTGAAGTTACAGCCCCTTTAATGAGAGGCTAAATACAGGCCTTATAAGCCTGGTGAAATAGCCCGCACAAAAATGCCATTTTTGCAAAAATCGGACCCCAAACCCGGTTCTGAGAAAACCCACTGGGGACGATCCTAGGGACCTGACGGACGCACCCTAGAAGTTTTGGAGCCCTCCGAATATGTTTCTTGGAGTTACGGCCACTTTAATGAGAGGCTAAATACAGGCCTTATAAGCCTGGTGAAATAGCCCGCACAAAAATGCCATTTTAACAAAAATCGGACCCCAAACCCGGTTCTGAGAAAACCCACTGGGGACGACCCTAGGGACCTGGCTGACGCACCCTAGAAGTTTTGGAGCCCTCCGACTATGTTTCTTGAAGTTACAGCCCCTTTAATGAGACGCTTAATACAGGCCTTATAAGCCTGGTGAAATAGCCCGCACAAAAATGCCATTTTTACAAAAATCGGACCCCAAACCCGGTTCTGAGAAAACCCACTGGGGACGACCCTAGGGACCTGACGGACGCACCCTAGAAGTTTTGGAGCCCTTCGACTATGTTTCTTGAAGTTACAGCCCCTTTAATGAGAGGCTAAATACAGGCCTTATAAGCCTGGTGAAATAGCCCGCACAAAAATGCGATTTTTACAAAAATCGGACCCCAAACCCGGTTCTGAGAAAACCCACTGGGGACGACCCTAGGGACCTGACGGACGCACCCTAGAAGTTTTGGAGCCCTCGGACTATGTTTCTTGAAGTTACAGCCCCTTTAATGAGAGGCTAAATACAGGCCTTATAAGCCTGGTGAAATAGCCCGCACAAAAATGCAATTTTTTACAAAAATCGGACCCCAAACCTGGTTCTGAGAAAACCCACTGGGGACGATCCTAGGGACCTGACGGACGCACCCTAGAAGTTTTGGAACCATCTGACTACATTTCTTAGAGTTACGGCCACTTTAATGAGAGGCTTAATACAGGCCTTATAACCCTGGTGAAATAGCCCGCACAAAAATGCGATTTCGACAAAAATCGGACCCCAAACCTGGTTTTGAGAAAACCCACTGGGGACGACCCTAGGGACCTTACGGACACACCCTAGAAGTTTTGGAGCCATCTGACTACATTTCTATGAGTTACGGCCCCTTTAATGAGAGGCTAAATACAGGCCTTATAAGCCTGGTGAAATAGCCCGCACAAAAATGCAATTTTTGCAAAAATCGGACCCAAAACCCGGTTCTGAGAAAACACACTGGGGACGACCCTAGGGACCTGACGGACTCACCCTAGAAGTTTTGGAGCCCTCGGACTATGTTTCTTGGAGTTACAGCCCCTTTAATGAGAGGCTAAATACAGGCCTTATAAGCCTGGTGAAATAGCCCGCATAAAAATGCAATTTTTGCAAAAATCGGACCCCAAACCCGGTTCTGAGAAAACCCACTGGGGACGATCCTAGGGACCTGACGGACGCACCCTAGAAGTTTTGGAGCCCTCGGACTATGTTTCTTGGAGTTACGGCCACTTTAATGAGAGGCTTAATACAGGCTTTATAACCCTGGTGAAATAGCCTGGACAAAAATGCGATTTTTACAAAAATCGGACCCCAAACCCGGTTCTGAGAAAACCCACTGGGGACGACCCTAGGGACCTGGCTGACGCACCCTAGAAGTTTTGGAGCCCTCCGACTATGTTTCTTGAAGTTACGGCCACTTTAATGAGAGGCTAAATACAGGCCTTATAACCCTGGTGAAATAGCCCGCACAAAAATGCAATTTTTACGAAAATCGGACCCCAAACCAGGTTCTGAGAAAACCCACTGGGGACGACCCTAGGGACCTGACGGACGCACCCTAGAAGTTTTGGAGCCCTCCGACTATGTTTCTTGAAGTTACAGCCCCTTTAATGAGAGGCTAAATACAGGCCTTATAAGCCTGGTGAAATAGCCCGCACAAAAATGCCATTTTAACAAAAATCGGACCCCAAACCCAGTTCTGAGAAAACCCACTGGGGACGAGCCTAGGGACCTGACGGACGCACCCTAGAAGTTTTGGAGCCCTCGGACTATGTTTCTTGGAGTTACGGCCACTTTAATGAGAAGCTAAATACAGGCCTTATAAGCCTGGTGAAATAGCCCGCACAAAAATGCGATTTTTACAAAAATCGGACCCCAAACCCGGTTCTGAGAAAACACACTGGGGACGACCCTAGGGACCTGACGGACTCACCCTAGAAGTTTTGGAGCCCTCGGACTATGTTTCTTGGAGTTACAGCCCCTTTAATGAGAGGCTAAATACAGGCCTTATAAGCCTGGTGAAATAGCCCGCATAAAAATGCAATTTTTGCAAAAATTGGACCCCAAACCCGGTTCTGAGAAAACCCACTGGGGACGACCCTAGGGACCTGACGGACGCACCCTAGAAGTTTTGGAGCCCTCCGACTATGTTTCTTGGAGTTACGGCCCCTTTAATGAGAGGCTAAATACAGGCTTTATAACCCTGGTGAAATAGCCCGCATAAAAATGCAATTTTTACAAAAATCGGACCCCAAACCCGGTTCTGAGAAAACCCACTGGGGACGACCCTAGGGACCTGACGGACGCACCCTAGAAGTTTTGGAGCCCTCGGACTATGTTTCTTGGAGTTACGGCCACTTTAATGAGAGGCTAAATACAGGCTTTATAACCCTGGTGAAATAGCCTGCACAAAAATGCGATTTTTACAAAAATCGGACCCCAAACCCGGTTCTGAGAAAACCCACTGGGGACGACCCTAGGGACCTGACGGACGCACCCTAGAAGTTTTGGAGCCCTCGGACTATGTTTCTTGAAGTTACAGCCCCTTTAATGAGACGCTTAATACAGGCCTTATAAGCCTGGTGAAATAGCCCGCACAAAAATGCCATTTTTACAAAAATCGGACCCCAAACCCGGTTCTGAGAAAACCCACTGGGGACGACCCTAGGGACCTGACGGACGCACCCTAGAAGTTTTGGAGCCCTTCGACTATGTTTCTTGAAGTTACAGCCCCTTTAATGAGAGGCTAAATACAGGCCTTATAAGCCTGGTGAAATAGCCCGCACAAAAATGCCATTTTTACAAAAATCGGACCCAAAACCCGGTTCTGAAAAAACCCACTGGGGACGACCCTAGGGACCTGACGGACGCACCCTAGAAGTTTTGGAGCCCTCCGACTATGTTTCTTGAAGTTACAGCCCCTTTAATGAGAGGCTAAATACAGGCCTTATAAGCCTGGTGAAATAGCCCGCACAAAAATTCAATTTTTACTAAATTCGGACCCCAAACCCGGTTCTGAGAAAACCCACTGGGGACGACCCTAGGGACCTGACGGACGCACCCTAGAAGTTTTGGAACCATCTGACTACATTTCTTTGAGTTACGGCCACTTTAATGAGAGGCTTAATACAGGCCTTATAACCCTGGTGAAATAGCCCGCACAAAAATGCGATTTCGACAAAAATCGGACCCCAAACCTGGTTTTGAGAAAACCCACTGGGGACGACCCTAGGGACCTTACGGACGCACCCTAGAAGTTTTGGAGCCATCTGACTACATTTCTATGAGTTACGGCCCCTTTAATGAGAGGCTAAATACAGGCCTTATAAGCCTGGTGAAATAGCCCGCACAAAAATGCAATTTTTACAAAAATCGGACCCAAAACCCGGTTCTGAGAAAACCCACTGGGGACGACCCTAGGGACCTGACGGACGCACCCTAGAAGTTTTGGAGCCCTCGGACTATGTTTCTTGAAGTTACAGCCCCTTTAATGAGAGGCTAAATACAGGCCTTATAAGCCTGGTGAAATAGCCCGCATAAAAATGCCATTTTTGCAAAAATCGGACCCCAAACCCGGTTCTGAGAAAACCCACTGGGGACGATCCTAGGGACCTGACGGACGCACCCTAGAAGTTTTGAAGCCCTCGGACTATGTTTTTTGGAGTTACGGCCACTTTAATGAGAGGCTAAATACAGGCTTTATAACCCTGGTGAAATAGCCCGCATAAAAATGCAATTTTTACAAAAATCGGACCCCAAACCCGGTTCTGAGAAAACCCACTGGGGACGACCCTAGGGACCTGACGGACGCACCCTAGAAGTTTTGGAGCCCTCGGACTATGTTTCTTGGAGTTACGGCCACTTTAATGAGAGGCTAAATACAGGCTTTATAACCCTGGTGAAATAGCCCGCACAAAAATGCGATTTTTACAAAAATCGGACCCCAAACCCGGTTCTGAGAAAACCCACTGGGGACGACCCTAGGGACCTGGCTGACGCACCCTAGAAGTTTTGGAGCCCTCCGACTATGTTTCTTGAAGTTACGGCCACTTTAATGAGAGGCTAAATACAGGCCTTATAACCCTGGTGAAATAGCCCGCACAAAAATGCAATTTTTACGAAAATCGGACCCCAAACCAGGTTCTGAGAAAACCCACTGGGGACGACCCTAGGGACCTGACGGACGCACCCTAGAAGTTTTGGAGCCCTCCGACTATGTTCCTTGAAGTTACAGCCCCTTTAATGAGAGGCTAAATACAGGCCTTGTAAGCCTGGTGAAATAGCCCTCACAAAAATGCAATTTTTACAAAAATCGGACCCCAAACCCGGTTCTGAGAAAACCCACTGGGGACGACCCTAGGGACCTGACGGACGCACCCTAGAAGTTTTGGAGCCCTCCGACTATGTTTCTTGAAGTTACAGCCCCTTTAATGAGAGGCTAAATACAGGCCTTATAAGCCTGGTGAAATAGCCCGCACAAAAATGCAATTTTTGCAAAAATCGGACCCCAAACCCGGTTCTGAGAAAACCCACTGGGGACGATCCTAGGGACCTGACGGACGCACCCTAGAAGTTTTGGAGCCCTCGGACGATGTTTCTTGGAGTTACGGCCCCTTTAATGAGAGGCTAAATACAGGCTTTATAACCCTGGTGAAATAGCCCGCACAAAAATGCGATTTCGACAAAAATCGGACCCCAAACCCGGTTCTGAGAAAACCCACTGGGGACGACCCTAGGGACCTGACGGACGCACCCTAGAACTATGGAGCTCTCCGACTACGTTCCTTGGAGATACGGCCACTTTAATGAGAGGCTAAATACAGGCCTTATAACCCTGGTGAAATAGCCCGCACAAAAATGCGATTTTGACAAAAATAGGACCCCAAACCCGGTTCTGAGAAAACCCACTGGGGACGACCCTAGGGACCTGACGGACGCACCCTAGAAGTTTTGAAGCCCTCAGACTATGTTTCTTGGAGTTACGGCCCCTTTAATGAGAGGCTAAATACAGGCCTTATAAGTCTGGTGAAATAGCCCGCACAAAAATGCAATTTTTACAAAAATCGGACCCCAAACCCGGTTCTGAGAAAACCCACTGGGGACGACCCTAGGGACCTGACGGACGCACCCTAGAAGTTTTGGAGCCCTCCGACTATGTTCCTTGGAGTTACGGCCCCTTTAATGAGAGGCTTAATACAGGCCTTATAAGCCTGGTGAAATAGCCCGCACAAAAATGCAATTTTTACAAAAATCGGACCCCAAACCCGGTTCTGAGAAAACCCACTGGGGACGACCCTAGGGACCTGACGGACGCACCCTAGAAGTTTTGGAACCATCTGACTATGTTTCTTGGAGTTACAGCCCCTTAAATGAGAGGCTTAATACAGGCCTTATAACCCTGGTGAAATAGCCCGCACAAAAATGCAATTTTTTACAAAAATCGGACCCCAAACCCGGTTCTGAGAAAACCCACTGGGGACGACCCTAGGGACCTGACGGACGCACCCTAGAAGTTTTGGAGCCCTCCGACTATGTTCCTTGAAGTTACAGCCCCTTTAATGAGAGGCTAAATACAGGCCTTATAAGCCTGGTGAAATAGCCCTCACAAAAATGCAATTTTTACAAAAATCGGACCCCAAACCCGGTTCTGAGAAAACCCACTGGGGACGACCCTAGGGACCTGACGGACGCACCCTAGAAGTTTTGGAGCCCTCCGACTATGTTTCTTGAAGTTACAGCCCCTTTAATGAGAGGCTAAATACAGGCCTTATAAGCCTGGTGAAATAGCCCGCACAAAAATGCAATTTTTTACAAAAATCGGACCCCAAACCCGGTTCTGAGAAAACCCACTGGGGACGATCCTAGGGACCTGACGGACGCACCCTAGAAGTTTTGGAGCCCTCGGACGATGTTTCTTGGAGTTACGGCCCCTTTAATGAGAGGCTTAATACAGGCTTTATAACCCTGGTGAAATAGCCCGCACAAAAATGCGATTTTTACAAAAATCGGACCCCAAACCAGGTTCTGAGAAAACCCACTGGGGACGACCCTAGGGACCTGACGGACGCACCCTGGAAGTTTTGGAGCCCTCGGACTATGTTTCTTGGAGTTACGGCCCCTTTAATGAGAGGCTTAATACAGGCCTTATAAGCCTGGTGAAATAGCCCGCACAAAAATGCAATTTTTACAAAAATCGGACCCCAAACCCGGTTCTGAGAAAACCCACTGGGGACGACCCTAGGGACCTGACGGACGCACCCTAGAAGTTTTGGAGCCCTCCGACTATGTTTCTTGAAGTTACAGCCCCTTTAATGAGAGGCTTAATACAGGCCTTATAAGCCTGCTGAAATAGCCCGCACAAAAATGCAATTTTTACAAAAATCGGACCCCAAGCCCGGTTCTGAGAAAAACCCACTGGGGACGACCCTAGGGACCTGACGGACGCACCCTAGAAGTTTTGGAACCATCTGACTACATTTCTTGGAGTTACAGCCACTTTAATGAGAGGCTTAATACAGGCCTTATAAGCCTGGTGAAATAGCCCGCACAAAAATGCGATTTTTACAAAAATCGGACCCCAAACCCGGTTCTGAGAAAACACACTGGGGACGACCCTAGGGACCTGACGGACGCACCCTAGAAGTTTTGGAGCCCTCCGACTATGTTTCTTGAAGTTACAGCCCCTTTAATGAGAGGCTTAATACAGGCCTTATAAGCCTGCTGAAATAGCCCGCACAAAAATGCAATTTTTACAAAAATCGGACCCCAAACCCGGTTCTGAGAAAAACCCACTGGGGACGAGCCTAGGGACCTGACGGACGCACCCTAGAAGTTTTGGAACCATCTGACTACATTTCTTGGAGTTACAGCCACTTTAATGAGAGGCTTAATACAGGCCTTATAAGCCTGGTGAAATAGCCCGCACAAAAATGCGATTTTTACAAAAATCGGACCCCAAACCCGGTTCTGAGAAAACACACTGGGGACGACCCTAGGGACCTGACGGACTCACCCTAGAAGTTTTGGAGCCCTCGGACTATGTTTCTTGGAGTTACAGCCCCTTGAATGAGAGGCTAAATACAGGCCTTATAAGCCTGGTGAAATAGCCCGCATAAAAACGCAATTTTTGCAAAAATCGGACCCCAAACCCGGTTCTGAGAAAACCCACTGGGGACGATCCTAGGGACCTGACGGACGCACCCTAGAAGTTTTGGAGCCCTCGGACTATGTTTCTTGGTGTTACGGCCCCTTTAATGAGAGGCTAAATACAGGCTTTATAACCCTGGTGAAACAGCCCGCACAAAAATGCGATTTTTACAAAAATCGGACCCCAAACCCGGTTCTGAGAAAACCCACTGGGGACGACCCTAGGGACCTGACGGACGCACCCTAGAACTATGGAGCCTCCGACTACGTTCCTTGGAGATACGGCCACTTTAATGAGAGGCTAAATACAGGCCTTATAACCCTGGTGAAATAGCCCGCACAAAAATGCGATTTTGACAAAAATAGGACCCCAAACCCGGTTCTGAGAAAACCCACTGGGGACGACCCTAGGGACCTGACGGACGCACCCTAGAAGTTTTGAAGCCCTCAGACTATGTTTCTTGGAGTTACGGCCCCTTTAATGAGAGGCTAAATACAGGCCTTATATGCCTGGTGAAATAGCCCGCACATAAATGCAATTTTTACAAAAATCGGACCCCAAACCCAGTTCTGAGAAAACCCACTGGGGATGAGCCTAGGGACCTGACGGACGCACCCTAGAAGTTTTGGAGCCCTCCGACTATGTTTCTTGGAGTTACGGCCACTTTAATGAGAGGCTAAATACAGGCCTTATAACCCTGCTGAAATAGCCCGCACAAAAATGCAATTTTTACAAAAATCGGACCCCAAACCCGGTTCTGAGAAAACCCACTGGGGACGACCCTAGGGACCTGACGGACGCACCCTAGAAGTTTTGGAGCCCTTGGACTATGTTTCTTGGAGTTACGGCCCCTTTAATGAGAGGCTTAATACAGGCCTTATAAGCCTGGTGAAAAAGCCCGCACAAAAATGCAATTTTTACAAAAATCGGACCCCAAACCCGGTTCTGAGAAAACCCACTGGGGACGACCCTAGGGACCTGACGGACCCACCCTAGAAGTTTTGGAGCCCTCCAACTATGTTTCCTGAAGTTACTGCCCCTTTAATGAGAGGCTAAATACAGGCTTTATAAGCCTGGTGAAATAGCCCGCACAAAAATGCAATTTTTACAAAAATCGGACCCCAAACCCGGTTCTGAGAAAACCCACTGGGGACGAGCCTAGGGACCTGACGGACGCACCCTAGAAGTTTTGGAACCATCTGACTACATTTCTTGGAGTTACAGCCACTTTAATGAGAGGCTTAATACAGGCCTTATAAGCCTGGTGAAATAGCCCGCACAAAAATGCCATTTTTACAAAAATCGGACCCCAAACCCGGTTCTGAGAAAACCCACTGGGGACGACCCTAGGGACCTGACGGACGCACCCTAGAAGTTTTGGAACCATCCAACTAGATTTCTTGAAGTAACGGCCACTTTTATGAGAGGCTTAATACAGGCCTTATAAGCCTGGTGAAATAGCCCGCATAAAAATGCAATTTTTGCAAAAATCGGACCCCAAACCTGGTTCTGAGAAAACCCACTGGGGACGATCCTAGGGACCTGACGGACGCACCCTAGAAGTTTTGGAACCATCTGACTACATTTCTTGGAGTTACAGCCACTTTAATGAGAGGCTTAATACAGGCCTTATAAGCCTGGTGAAATAGCCCGCACAAAAATGCCATTTTTACAAAAATCGGACCCCAAACCCGGTTCTGAGAAAACCCACTGGGGACGACCCTAGGGACCTGACGGACGCACCCTAGACGTTTTGGAGCCATCTGACTACATTTCTATGAGTTATGGCCCCTTAAAGGAGAGGCTAAATACAGGCTTTATAAGCCTGGTGAAATAGCCCACACAAAGTTCGATTTTTACAAAAATCGGACCCCAAACCCGGTTCTGAGAAAACCCACTGGGGACGACCCTAGGGACCTGACGGACGCACCCTAGAAGTTTTGGAGCCCTCCGACTATGTTTCTTGGAGTTACAGCCCCTTAAATGAGAGGCTTAATACAGGCCTTATAACCCTGGTGAAATAGCCCGCACAAAAATGCAATTTTTACAAAAATCGGACCCCAAACCCGGTTCTGAGAAAACCCACTAGGGACGACCCTAGGGACCTGACGGTCGCACCCTAGAAGTTTTGGAGCCCTCCGACTATGTTTCTTGAAGTTACAGCCCCTTTAATGAGAGGCTAAATACAGGCCTTATAAGCCTGGTGAAATAGCCCTCACAAAAATGCAATTTTTACAAAAATCGGACCCCAAACCCGGTTCTGAGAAAACCCACTGGGGACGACCCTAGGGACCTGGCTGACGCACCCTAGAAGTTTTGGAGCCCTCCCACTATGTTTCTTGAAGTTACGGCCACTTTAATGAGAGGCTAAATACAGGCCTTATAAGCCTGGTGAAATAGCCCGCACAGAATGCAATTTTTACGAAAATCGGACCCCAAACCCGGTTCTGAGAAAACCCACTGGGGACAACCCTAGGGACCTGACGGACGCACCCTAGAAGTTTTGGAGCCCTCCGACTATGTTTCTTGAAGTTACAGCCCCTTTAATGAGAGGCTAAATACAGGCCTTATAAGCCTGGTGAAATAGCCCGCACAAAAATGCCATTTTAACAAAAATCGGACCCCAAACCCAGTTCTGAGAAAACCCACTGGGGACGAGCCTAGGGACCTGACGGACGCACCCTAGAAGTTTTGGAGCCCTCGGACTATGTTTCTTGGAGTTACGGCCACTTTAATGAGAGGCTTAATACAGGCCTTATAAGCCTGGTGAAATAGCCCGCACAAAAATGCGATTTTTACAAAAATCGGACCCCAAACCCGGTTCTGAGAAAACCCACTGGGGACGACCCTAGGGACCTGACGGACGCACCCTAGAAGTTTTGGAGCCCTCGGACTATGTTTCTTGGAGTTACAGCCCCTTAAATGAGAGGCTAAATACAGGCCTTATAACCCTGGTGAAATAGCCCGCACAAAAATGCAATTTTTACAAAAATCGGACCCCAAACCCGGTTCTGAGAAAACCCACTGGGGACGACCCTAGGGACCTGACAGACGCACCCTAGAAGTTTTGGAGCCCTCCGACTATGTTCCTTGAAGTTACAGCCCCTTTAATGAGAGGCTAAATACAGGCCTTGTAAGCCTGGTGAAATAGCCCTCACAAAAATGCAATTTTTACAAAAATCGGACCCCAAACCCGGTTTTGAGAAAACCCACTGGGGACGACCCTAGGGACCTGACGGACGCACCCTAGAAGTTTTGGAGCCCTCCGACTATGTTTCTTGAAGTTACAGCCCCTTTAATGAGAGGCTAAATACAGGCCTTATAAGCCTGGTGAAATAGCCCGCACAAAAATGCAATTTTTGCAAAAATCGGACCCCAAACCCGGTTCTGAGAAAACCCACTGGGGACGATCCTAGGGACCTGACGGACGCACCCTAGAAGTTTTGGAGCCCTCGGACGATGTTTCTTGGAGTTACGGCCCCTTTAATGAGAGGCTAAATACAGGCTTTATAACCCTGGTGAAATAGCCCGCACGAAAATGCGATTTCGACAAAAATCGGACCCCAAACCCGGTTCTGAGAAAACCCACTGGGGACGACCCTAGGGACCTGACGGACGCACCCTAGAACTATGGAGCTCTCCGACTACGTTCCTTGGAGATACGGCCACTTTAATGAGAGGCTAAATACAGGCCTTATAACCCTGGTGAAATAGCCCGCACAAAAATGCGATTTTGACAAAAATAGGACCCCAAACCCGGTTCTGAGAAAACCCACTGGGGACGACCCTAGGGACCTGACGGACGCACCCTAGAAGTTTTGAAGCCCTCAGACTATGTTTCTTGGAGTTACGGCCCCTTTAATGAGAGGCTAAATACAGGCCTTATAAGCCTGGTGAAATAGCCCGCACAAAAATGCAATTTTTACAAAAATCGGACCCCAAACCCGGTTCTGAGAAAACCCACTGGGGACGACCCTAGGGACCTGACGGACGCACCCTAGAAGTTTTGGAGCCCTTGGACTATGTTTCTTGGAGTTACGGCCCCTTTAATGAGAGGCTTAATACAGGCCTTATAAGCCTGGTGAAATAGCCCGCACAAAAATGCAATTTTTACAAAAATCGGACCCCAAACCCGGTTCTGAGAAAACCCACTGGGGACGACCCTAGGGACCTGACGGACGCACCCTAGAAGTTTTGGAACGATCTGACTACATTTCTTGGAGTTACAGCCACTTTAATGAGAGGCTTAATACAGGCCTTATTAGCCTGGTGAAATAGCCCGCACAAAAATGCCATTTTTACAAAAATCGGACCCCAAACCCGGTTCTGAGAAAACCCACTGGGGACGACCCTAGGGACCTGACGGACGCACCCTAGAAGTTTTGGAGCCCTCCGACTATGTTTCTTGGAGTTACGGCCACTTTAATGAGAGGCTAAATACAGGCCTTATAAGCCTGGTGAAATAGCCCGCACAAAAATGCCATTTTAACAAAAATCGGACCCCAAACCCGGTTCTGAGAAAACCCACTGGGGACGACCCTAGGGACCTGACGGACGCACCCTAGAAGTTTTGGAGCCCTCGGACTATGTTTCTTGAAGTTACAGCCCCTTTAATGAGACGCTTAATACAGGCCTTATAAGCCTGGTGAAATAGCCCGCACAAAAATGCCATTTTTACAAAAATCGGACCCCAAACCCGGTTCTGAGAAAACCCACTGGGGACGACCCTAGGGACCTGACGGACGCACCCTAGAAGTTTTGGAGCCCTTCGACTATGTTTCTTGAAGTTACAGCCCCTTTAATGAGAGGCTAAATACAGGCCTTATAAGCCTGGTGAAATAGCCCGCACAAAAATGCCATTTTTACAAAAATCGGACCCCAAACCCGGTTCTGAGAAAACCCACTGGGGACGATCCTAGGGACCTGACGGACGCACCCTGGAAGTTTTGGAGCCCTCGGACTATGTTTCTTGGAGTTACGGCCCCTTTAATGAGAGGCTTAATACAGGCCTTATAAGCCTGGTGAAATAGCCCGCACAAAAATGCAATTTTTACAAAAATCGGACCCCAAACCCGGTTCTGAGAAAACCCACTGGGGACGACCCTAGGGACCTGACGGACGCACCCTAGAAGTTTTGGAGCCCTCTGACTATGTTTCTTGAAGTTACAGCCCCTTTAATGAGAGGCTTAATACAGGCCTTATAAGCCTGCTGAAATAGCCCGCACAAAAATGCAATTCTTACAAAAATCGGACCCCAAACCCGGTTCTGAGAAAAACCCACTGGGGACGAGCCTAGGGACCTGACGGACGCACCCTAGAAGTTTTGGAACCATCTGACTACATTTCTTGGAGTTACAGCCACTTTAATGAGAGGCTTAATACAGGCACTATAAGCCTGGTGAAATAGCCCGCACAAAAATGCGATTTTTAAAAAAATCGGACCCCAAACCCGGTTCTGAGAAAACCCACTGGGGACGACCCTAGGGACCTGACGGACGCACCCTAGAAGTTTTGGAGCCCTCCGACTATGTTTCTTGAAGTTACAGCCCCTTTAATGAGAGGCTTAATACAGGCCTTATAAGCCTGCTGAAATAGCCCGCACAAAAATGCAATTTTTACAAAAATCGGACCCCAAACCCGGTTCTGAGAAAAACCCACTGGGGACGACCCTAGGGACCTGACGGACGCACCCTAGAAGTTTTGGAACCATCTGACTACATTTCTTGGAGTAACAGCCACTTTAATGAGAGGCTTAATACAGGCCTTATAAGCCTGGTGAAATAGCCTGCACAAAAATGCCATTTTTACAAAAATAGGACCCCAAACCCGGTTCAGAGAAAACACACTGGGGACGACCCTAGGGACCTGACGGACGCACCCTAGAAGTTTTGAAGCCCTCAGACTATGTTTCTTGGAGTTACGGCCCCTTTAATGAGAGGCTAAATACAGGCCTTATATGCCTGGTGAAATAGCCCACACAAAAATGCAATTTTTACAAAAATCGGACCCCAAACCCAGTTCTGAGAAAACCCACTGGGGATGAGCCTAGGGACCTGACGGACGCACCCTAGAAGTTTTGGAGCCCTCGGACTATGTTTCTTGGAGTTACGGCCACTTTAATGAGAGGCTAAATACAGGCCTTATAACCCTGCTGAAATAGCCCGCACAAAAATGCAATTTTTACAAAAATTGGACCCCAAACCCGGTTCTGAGAAAACCCACTGGGGACGACCCTAGGGACCTGACGGACGCACCCTAGAAGTTTTGGAGCCCTTGGACTATGTTTCTTGGAGTTACGGCCCCTTTAATGAGAGGCTTAATACAGGCCTTATAAGCCTGGTGAAAAAGCCCGCACAAAAATGCAATTTTTACAAAAATCGGACCCCAAACCCGGTTCTGAGAAAACCCACTGGGGACGACCCTAGGGACCTGACGGAAGCACCCTAGAAGTTTTGGAGCCCTCCAACTATGTTTCCTGAAGTTACTGCCCCTTTAATGAGAGGCTAAATACAGGCTTTATAAGCCTGGTGAAATAGCCCGCACAAAAATGCAATTTTTACAAAAATCGGACCCCAAACCCGGTTCTGAGAAAACCCACTGGGGACGAGCCTAGGGACCTGACGGACGCACCCTAGAAGTTTTGGAACCATCTGACTACATTTCTTGGAGTTACAGCCACTTTAATGAGAGGCTTAATACAGGCCTTATAAGCCTGGTGAAATAGCCCGCACAAAAATGCCATTTTTACAAAAATCGGACCCCAAACCCGGTTCTGAGAAAACCCACTGGGGACGACCCTAGGGACCTGACGGACGCACCCTAGAAGTTTTGGAACCATCCAACTAGATTTCTTGAAGTAACGGCCACTTTTATGAGAGGCTTAATACAGGCCTTATAAGCCTGGTGAAATAGCCCGCATAAAAATGCAATTTTTGCAAAAATCGGACCCCAAACCTGGTTCTGAGAAAACCCACTGGGGACGATCCTAGGGACCTGACGGACGCACCCTAGAAGTTTTGGAACCATCTGACTACATTTCTTGGAGTTACAGCCACTTTAATGAGAGGCTTAATACAGGCCTTATAAGCCTGGTGAAATAGCCCGCACAAAAATGCCATTTTTACAAAAATCGGACCCCAAACCCGGTTCTGAGAAAACCCACTGGGGACGACCCTAGGGACCTGACGGACGCACCCTAGACGTTTTGGAGCCATCTGACTACATTTCTATGAGTTATGGCCCCTTAAAGGAGAGGCTAAATACAGGCTTTATAAGCCTGGTGAAATAGCCCACACATAGTTCGATTTTTACAAAAATCGGACCCCAAACCCGGTTCTGAGAAAACCCACTGGGGACGACCCTAGGGACCTGACGGACGCACCCTAGAAGTTTTGGAGCCCTCCGACTATGTTTCTTGGAGTTACAGCCCCTTAAATGAGAGGCTTAATACAGGCCTTATAACCCTGGTGAAATAGCCCGCACAAAAATGCAATTTTTACAAAAATCGGACCCCAAACCCGGTTCTGAGAAAACCCACTAGGGACGACCCTAGGGACCTGACGGTCGCACCCTAGAAGTTTTGGAGCCCTCCGACTATGTTTCTTGAAGTTACAGCCCCTTTAATGAGAGGCTAAATACAGGCCTTATAAGCCTGGTGAAATAGCCCTCACAAAAATGCAATTTTTACAAAAATCGGACCCCAAACCCGGTTCTGAGAAAACCCACTGGGGACGACCCTAGGGACCTGACGGACGCACCCTAGAAGTTTTGGAGCCCTCCGACTATGTTTCTTGAAGTTACAGCCCCTTTAATGAGAGGCTAAATACAGGCCTTATAAGCCTGGTGAAATAGCCCGCACAAAAATGCGATTTTTACAAAAATCGGACCCCAAACCCGGTTCTGAGAAAACCCACTGGGGACGACCCTAGGGACCTGACGGACGCACCCTAGAAGTTTTGGAGCCCTCCGACTATGTTTCTTGAAGTTACGGCCCCTTTAATGAGAGGCTTAATACAGGCTTTATAACCCTGGTGAAATAGCCCGCATAAAAATGCAATTTTTGCAAAAATCGGACCCCAAACCCGGTTCTGAGAAAACCCACTGGGGACGATCCTAGGGACCTGACGGACGCACCCTGGAAGTTTTGGAGCCCTCGGACTATGTTTCTTGGAGTTACGGCCCCTTTAATGAGAGGCTTAATACAGGCCTTATAAGCCTGGTGAAATAGCCCGCACAAAAATGCAATTTTTACAAAAATCGGACCCCAAACCCGGTTCTGAGAAAACCCACTGGGGACGACCCTAGGGACCTGACGGACGCACCCTAGAAGTTTTGGAGCCCTCCGACTATGTTTCTTGAAGTTACAGCCCCTTTAATGAGAGGCTTAATACAGGCCTTATAAGCCTGCTGAAATAGCCCGCACAAAAATGCAATTTTTACAAAAATCGGACCCCAAACCCGGTTCTGAGAAAAACCCACTGGGGACGAGCCTAGGGACCTGACGGACGCACCCTAGAAGTTTTGGAACCATCTGACTACATTTCTTGGAGTTACAGCCACTTTAATGAGAGGCTTAATACAGGCACTATAAGCCTGGTGAAATAGCCCGCACAAAAATGCGATTTTTAAAAAAATCGGACCCCAAACCCGGTTCTGAGAAAACCCACTGGGGACGACCCTAGGGACCTGACGGACGCACCCTAGAAGTTTTGGAGCCCTCCGACTATGTTTCTTGAAGTTACAGCCCCTTTAATGAGAGGCTTAATACAGGCCTTATAAGCCTGCTGAAATAGCCCGCACAAAAATGCAATTTTTACAAAAATCGAACCCCAAACCCGGTTCTGAGAAAAACCCACTGGGGACGACCCTAGGGACCTGACGGACGCACCCTAGAAGTTTTGGAACCATCTGACTACATTTCTTGGAGTTACAGCCACTTTAATGAGAGGCTTAATACAGGCCTTATAAGCCTGGTGAAATAGCCTGCACAAAAATGCCATATTTACAAAAATAGGACCCCAAACCCGGTTCAGAGAAAACACACTGGGGACGACCCTAGGGACCTGACGGACTCACCCTAGAAGTTTTGGAGCCCTCGGACTATGTTTCTTGGAGTTACAGCCCCTTTAATGAGAGGCTAAATACAGGCATTATAAGCCTGGTGAAATAGCCCGCATAAAAATGCAATTTTTGCAAAAATCGGACCCCAAACCCGGTTCTGAGAAAACCCACTGGGGACGATCCTAGGGACCTGACGGACGCACCCTAGATGTTTTGGAGCCCTCGGACTATGTTTCTTGGAGTTACGGCCACTTTAATGAGAGGCTTAATACAGGCCTTATAAGCCTGGTGAAATAGCCCGCACAAAAATGCGATTTTTACAAAAATCGGACCCCAAACCCGGTTCTGAGAAAACCCACTGGGGACGACCCTAGGGACCTGACGGACGCACCCTAGAAGTTTTGGAGCCCTCGGACTATGTTTCTTGGAGTTACAGCCCCTTAAATGAGAGGCTAAATACAGGCCTTATAACCCTGGAGAAATAGCCCGCACAAAAATGCAATTTTTACAAAAATCGGACCCCAAACCCGGTTCTGAGAAAACCCACTGGGGACGACCCTAGGGACCTGACGGACGCACCCTAGAAGTTTTGGAGCCCTCCGACTATGTTCCTTGAAGTTACAGCCCCTTTAATGAGAGGCTAAATACAGGCCTTGTAAGCCTGGTGAAATAGCCCTCACAAAAATGCAATTTTTACAAAAATCGGACCCCAAACCCGGTTTTGAGAAAACCCACTGGGGACGACCCTAGGGACCTGACGGACGCACCCTAGAAGTTTTGGAGCCCTCCGACTATGTTTCTTGAAGTTACAGCCCCTTTAATGAGAGGCTAAATACAGGCCTTATAAGCCTGGTGAAATAGCCCGCACAAAAATGCAATTTTTGCAAAAATCGGACCCCAAACCCGGTTCTGAGAAAACCCACTGGGGACGATCCTAGGGACCTGACGGACGCACCCTAGAAGTTTTGGAGCCCTCGGACGATGTTTCTTGGAGTTACGGCCCCTTTAATGAGAGGCTAAATACAGGCTTTATAACCCTGGTGAAATAGCCCGCACAAAAATGCGATTTCGACAAAAATCGGACCCCAAACCCGGTTCTGAGAAAACCCACTGGGGACGACCCTAGGGACCTGACGGACGCACCCTAGAACTATGGAGCTCTCCGACTACGTTCCTTGGAGATACGGCCACTTTAATGAGAGGCTAAATACAGGCCTTATAACCCTGGTGAAATAGCCCGCACAAAAATGCGATTTTGACAAAAATAGGACCCCAAACCCGGTTCTGAGAAAACCCACTGGGGACGACCCATTCCCAAAGTGATGTCAGCGGTTAATGAAAAAAACTACATCTATCATATAAAGAGCCTCAAAGAGGTTTTTGTGATTGAAGTTTTGAAGCCCTCAGACTATGTTTCTTGGAGTTACGGCCCCTTTAATGAGAGGCTAAATACAGGCCTTATAAGCCTGGTGAAATAGCCCGCACAAAAATGCAATTTTTACAAAAATCGGACCCCAAACCCGGTTCTGAGAAAACCCACTGGGGACGACCCTAGGGACCTGACGGACGCACCCTAGAAGTTTTGGAGCCCTTGGACTATGTTTCTTGGAGTTACGGCCCCTTTAATGAGAGGCTTAATACAGGCCTTATAAGCCTGGTGAAATAGCCCGCACAAAAATGCAATTTTTACAAAAATCGGACCCCAAACCCATTTCTGAGAAAACCCACTGGGGACGACCCTAGGGACCTGACGGACGCACCCTAGAAGTTTTGGAACCATCTGACTACATTTCTTGGAGTTACAGCCACTTTAATGAGAGGCTTAATACAGGCCTTATAAGCCTGGTGAAATAGCCCGCACAAAAATGCCATTTTTACAAAAATCGGACCCCAAACCCGGTTCTGAGAAAACCCACTGGGGACGACCCTAGGGACCTGACGGACGCACCCTAGAAGTTTTGGAGCCCTCCGACTATGTTTCTTGGAGTTACGGCCACTTTAATGAGAGGCTAAATACAGGCCTTATAAGCCTGGTGAAATAGCCCGCACAAAAATGCCATTTTAACAAAAATCGGACCCCAAACCCGGTTCTGAGAAAACCCACTGGGGACGACCCTAGGGACCTGACGGACGCACCCTAGAAGTTTTGGAGCCCTCGGACTATGTTTATTGAAGTTACAGCCCCTTTAATGAGACGCTTAATACAGGCCTTATAAGCCTGGTGAAATAGCCCGCACAAAAATGCCATTTTTACAAAAATCGGACCCCAAACCCGGTTCTGAGAAAACCCACTGGGGACGACCCTAGGGACCTGACGGACGCACCCTAGAAGTTTTGGAGCCCTTCGACTATGTTTCTTGAAGTTACAGCCCCTTTAATGAGAGGCTAAATACAGGCCTTATAAGCCTGGTGAAATAGCCCGCACAAAAATGCCATTTTTACAAAAATCGGACCCAAAACCCGGTTCTGAGAAAACCCACTGGGGACGACCCTAGGGACCTGACGGACGCACCCTAGAAGTTTTGGAGCCCTCCGACTATGTTTCTTGAAGTTACAGCCCCTTTAATGAGAGGCTAAATACAGGCCTTATAAGCCTGGTGAAATAGCCCGCACAAAAATGCAATTTTTTACAAAAATCGGACCCCAAACCTGGTTCTGAGAAAACCCACTGGGGACGATCCGAGGGACCTGACGGACGCACCCTAGAAGTTTTGGAACCATCTGACTACATTTCTTAGAGTTACGGCCACTTTAATGAGAGGCTTAATACAGGCCTTATAACCCTGGTGAAATAGCCCGCACAAAAATGCGATTTCGACAAAAATCGGACCCCAAACCTGGTTTTTAGAAAACCCACTGGGGACGACCCTAGGGACCTTACGGACGCACCCTAGAAGTTTTGGAGCCATCTGACTAAATTTCTATGAGTTACGGCCCCTTTAATGAGAGGCTAAATACAGGCCTTATAAGCCTGGTGAAATAGCCCGCACAAAAATGCAATTTTTACAAAAATCGGACCCAAAACCCGGTTCTGAGAAAACACACTGGGGACGACCCTAGGGACCTGACGGACTCACCCTAGAAGTTTTGGAGCCCTCGGACTATGTTTCTTGGAGTTACAGCCCCTTTAATGAGAGGCTAAATACAGGCCTTATAAGCCTGGTGAAATAGCCCGCATAAAAATGCAATTTTTGCAAAAATCGGACCCCAAACCCGGTTCTGAGAAAACCCACTGGGGACGATCCTAGGGACCTGACGGACGCACCCTAGAAGTTTTGGAGCCCTCCGACTATGTTTCTTGAAGTTACGGCCACTTTAATGAGAGGCTAAATACAGGCCTTATAACCCTGGTGAAATAACCCGCACAAAAATGCAATTTTTACGAAAATCGGACCCCAAACCAGGTTTCTGAGAAAACCCACTGGGGACGACCCTAGGGACCTGACGGACGCACCCTAGAAGTTTTGGAGCCCTCCGACTATGTTTCTTGAAGTTACAGCCCCTTTAATGAGGGGCTACATACAGGCCTTATAAGCCTGGTGAAATAGCCCGCACAAAAATGCCATTTTAACAAAAATCGGACCCCAAACCCAGTTCTGAGAAAACCCACTGGGGACGACCCTAGGGACCTGACGGACTCACCCTAGAAGTTTTGGAGCCCTCGGACTATGTTTCTTCGAGTTACGGCCACTTTAATGAGAGGCTAAATACAGGCCTTATAAGCCTGGTGAAATAGCCCGCACAAAAATGCGATTTTTACAAAAATCGGACCCCAAACCCGGTTCTGAGAAAACCCACTGGGGACGACCCTAGGGACCTGGCTGACGCACCCTAGAAGTTTTGGAGCCCTCCGACTATGTTTCTTGAAGTTACGGCCACTTTAATGAGAGGCTAAATACAGGCCTTATAACCCTGGTGAAATAGCCTGCACAAAAATGCAATTTTTACGAAAATCGGACCCCAAACCAGGTTCTGAGAAAACCCACTGGGGACGACCCTAGGGACCTGACGGACGCACCCTAGAAGTTTTGGAGCCCTCCAACTATGTTTCTTGAAGTTACAGCCCCTTTAATGAGAGGCTAAATACAGGCCTTATAAGCCTGGTGAAATAGCCCGCACAAAAATGCCATTTTAAAAAAAATCGGACCCCAAACCCAGTTCTGAGAAAACCCACTGGGGACGAGCCTAGGGACCTGACGGACGCACCCTAGAAGTTTTGGAGCCCTCGGACTATGTTTCTTGGAGTTACGGCCACTTTAATGAGAGGCTTAATACAGGCCTTATAAGCCTGGTGAAATAGCCCGCACAAAAATGCGATTTTTACAAAAATCGGACCCCAAACCCGGTTCTGAGAAAACACACTGGGGACGACCCTAGGGACCTGACGGACTCACCCTAGAAGTTTTGGAGCCCTCGGACTATGTTTCTTGGAGTTACAGCCCCTTTAATGAGAGGCTAAATACAGGCCTTATAAGCCTGGTGAAATAGCCCGCATAAAAATGCAATTTTTGCAAAAATCGGACCCCAAACCCGGTTCTGAGAAAACCCACTGGGGACGACCCTAGGGACCTGACGGACGCACCCTAGAAGTTTTGGAGCCCTCCGACTATGTTTCTCTGAGTTACGGCCCCTTTAATGAGAGGCTAAATACAGGCTTTATAACCCTGGTGAAATAGCCCGCATAAAAATGCAATTTTTACAAAAATCGGACCCCAAACCCGGTTCTGAGAAAACCCACTGGGGACGACCCTAGGGACCTGACGGACGCACCCTAGAAGTTTTGGAGCCCTCGGACTATGTTTCTTGGAGTTACGGCCACTTTAATGAGAGGCTAAATACAGGCTTTATAACCCTGGTGAAATAGCCTGCACAAAAATGCGATTTTTACAAAAATCGGACCCCAAACCCGGTTCTGAGAAAACCCACTGGGGACGACCCCAGGGACCTGGCTGACGCACCCTAGAAGTTTTGGAGCCCTCCGACTATGTTTCTTGAAGTTACAGCCCCTTTAATGAGAGGCTTAATACAGGCCTTATAACCCTGGTGAAATAGCCCGCACAAAAATGCAATTTTTACGAAAATCGGACCCCAAACCAGGTTCTGAGAAAACCCACTGGGGACGACCCTAGGGACCTGACGGATGCACCCTAGAAGTTTTGGAGCCCTCCGACTATGTTTCTTGAAGTTACAGCCCCTTTAATAAGAGGCTAAATACAGGCCTTATAAGCCTGGTGAAATAGCCCGCACAAAAATGCCATTTTAACAAAAATCGGACCCCAAACCCAGTTCTGAGAAAACCCACTGGGGACGAGCCTAGGGACCTGACGGACGCACCCTAGAAGTTTTGGAGCCCTCGGACTATGTTTCTTGGAGTTACGGCCACTTTAATAAGAGGCTAAATACAGGCCTTATAAGCCTGGTGAAATAGCCCGCACAAAAATGCAATTTTTACAAAAATCGGACCCCAAACCCGGTTCTGAGAAAACCCACTGGGGACGACCCTAGGGACCTGGCTGACGCACCCTAGAAGTTTTGGAGCCCTCCGACTATGTTTCTTGAAGTTACGGCCACTTTAATGAGAGGCTAAATACAGGCCTTATAGCCCTGGTGAAATAGCCCGCACAAAAATGCAATTTTTACGAAAATCGGACCCCAAACCAGGTTCTGAGAAAACCCACTGGGGACGACCCTAGGGACCTGACGGACGCACCCTAGAAGTTTTGGAGCCCTCGGACTATGTTTCTTGAAGTTACAGCCCCTTTAATGAGAGGCTAAATACAGGCCTTATAAGCCTGGTGAAATAGCCCGCACAAAAATGCCATTTTTGCAAAAATCGGACCCCAAACCCGGTTCTGAGAAAACCCACTGGGGACGATCCTAGGGACCTGACGGACGCACCCTAGAAGTTTTGGAGCCCTCCGAATATGTTTCTTGGAGTTACGGCCACTTTAATGAGAGGCTAAATACAGGCCTTATAAGCCTGGTGAAATAGCCCGCACAAAAATGCCATTTTAACAAAAATCGGACCCCAAACCCGGTTCTGAGAAAACCCACTGGGGACGACCCTAGGGACCTGGCTGACGCACCCTAGAAGTTTTGGAGCCCTCCGACTATGTTTCTTGAAGTTACAGCCCCTTTAATGAGACGCTTAATACAGGCCTTATAAGCCTGGTGAAATAGCCCGCACAAAAATGCCATTTTTACAAAAATCGGACCCCAAACCCGGTTCTGAGAAAACCCACTGGGGACGACCCTAGGGACCTGACGGACGCACCCTAGAAGTTTTGGAGCCCTTCGACTATGTTTCTTGAAGTTACAGCCCCTTTAATGAGAGGCTAAATACAGGCCTTATAAGCCTGGTGAAATAGCCCGCACAAAAATGCGATTTTTACAAAAATCGGACCCCAAACCCGGTTCTGAGAAAACCCACTGGGGACGACCCTAGGGACCTGACGGACGCACCCTAGAAGTTTTGGAGCCCTCGGACTATGTTTCTTGAAGTTACAGCCCCTTTAATGAGAGGCTAAATACAGGCCTTATAAGCCTGGTGAAATAGCCCGCACAAAAATGCAATTTTTTACAAAAATCGGACCCCAAACCTGGTTCTGAGAAAACCCACTGGGGACGATCCTAGGGACCTGACGGACGCACCCTAGAAGTTTTGGAACCATCTGACTACATTTCTTAGAGTTACGGCCACTTTAATGAGAGGCTTAATACAGGCCTTATAACCCTGGTGAAATAGCCCGCACAAAAATGCGATTTCGACAAAAATCGGACCCCAAACCTGGTTTTGAGAAAACCCACTGGGGACGACCCTAGGGACCTTACGGACACACCCTAGAAGTTTTGGAGCCATCTGACTACATTTCTATGAGTTACGGCCCCTTTAATGAGAGGCTAAATACAGGCCTTATAAGCCTGGTGAAATAGCCCGCACAAAAATGCAATTTTTGCAAAAATCGGACCCAAAACCCGGTTCTGAGAAAACACACTGGGGACGACCCTAGGGACCTGACGGACTCACCCTAGAAGTTTTGGAGCCCTCGGACTATGTTTCTTGGAGTTACAGCCCCTTTAATGAGAGGCTAAATACAGGCCTTATAAGCCTGGTGAAATAGCCCGCATAAAAATGCAATTTTTGCAAAAATCGGACCCCAAACCCGGTTCTGAGAAAACCCACTGGGGACGATCCTAGGGACCTGACGGACGCACCCTAGAAGTTTTGGAGCCCTCGGACTATGTTTCTTGGAGTTACGGCCACTTTAATGAGAGGCTTAATACAGGCTTTATAACCCTGGTGAAATAGCCTGGACAAAAATGCGATTTTTACAAAAATCGGACCCCAAACCCGGTTCTGAGAAAACCCACTGGGGACGACCCTAGGGACCTGGCTGACGCACCCTAGAAGTTTTGGAGCCCTCCGACTATGTTTCTTGAAGTTACGGCCACTTTAATGAGAGGCTAAATACAGGCCTTATAACCCTGGTGAAATAGCCCGCACAAAAATGCAATTTTTACGAAAATCGGACCCCAAACCAGGTTCTGAGAAAACCCACTGGGGACGACCCTAGGGACCTGACGGACGCACCCTAGAAGTTTTGGAGCCCTCCGACTATGTTTCTTGAAGTTACAGCCCCTTTAATGAGAGGCTAAATACAGGCCTTATAAGCCTGGTGAAATAGCCCGCACAAAAATGCCATTTTAACAAAAATCGGACCCCAAACCCAGTTCTGAGAAAACCCACTGGGGACGAGCCTAGGGACCTGACGGACGCACCCTAGAAGTTTTGGAGCCCTCGGACTATGTTTCTTGGAGTTACGGCCACTTTAATGAGAAGCTAAATACAGGCCTTATAAGCCTGGTGAAATAGCCCGCACAAAAATGCGATTTTTACAAAAATCGGACCCCAAACCCGGTTCTGAGAAAACACACTGGGGACGACCCTAGGGACCTGACGGACTCACCCTAGAAGTTTTGGAGCCCTCGGACTATGTTTCTTGGAGTTACAGCCCCTTTAATGAGAGGCTAAATACAGGCCTTATAAGCCTGGTGAAATAGCCCGCATAAAAATGCAATTTTTGCAAAAATTGGACCCCAAACCCGGTTCTGAGAAAACCCACTGGGGACGACCCTAGGGACCTGACGGACGCACCCTAGAAGTTTTGGAGCCCTCCGACTATGTTTCTTGGAGTTACGGCCCCTTTAATGAGAGGCTAAATACAGGCTTTATAACCCTGGTGAAATAGCCCGCATAAAAATGCAATTTTTACAAAAATCGGACCCCAAACCCGGTTCTGAGAAAACCCACTGGGGACGACCCTAGGGACCTGACGGACGCACCCTAGAAGTTTTGGAGCCCTCGGACTATGTTTCTTGGAGTTACGGCCACTTTAATGAGAGGCTAAATACAGGCTTTATAACCCTGGTGAAATAGCCTGCACAAAAATGCGATTTTTACAAAAATCGGACCCCAAACCCGGTTCTGAGAAAACCCACTGGGGACGACCCTAGGGACCTGACGGACGCACCCTAGAAGTTTTGGAGCCCTCGGACTATGTTTCTTGAAGTTACAGCCCCTTTAATGAGACGCTTAATACAGGCCTTATAAGCCTGGTGAAATAGCCCGCACAAAAATGCCATTTTTACAAAAATCGGACCCCAAACCCGGTTCTGAGAAAACCCACTGGGGACGACCCTAGGGACCTGACGGACGCACCCTAGAAGTTTTGGAGCCCTTCGACTATGTTTCTTGAAGTTACAGCCCCTTTAATGAGAGGCTAAATACAGGCCTTATAAGCCTGGTGAAATAGCCCGCACAAAAATGCCATTTTTACAAAAATCGGACCCAAAACCCGGTTCTGAAAAAACCCACTGGGGACGACCCTAGGGACCTGACGGACGCACCCTAGAAGTTTTGGAGCCCTCCGACTATGTTTCTTGAAGTTACAGCCCCTTTAATGAGAGGCTAAATACAGGCCTTATAAGCCTGGTGAAATAGCCCGCACAAAAATTCAATTTTTACTAAATTCGGACCCCAAACCCGGTTCTGAGAAAACCCACTGGGGACGACCCTAGGGACCTGACGGACGCACCCTAGAAGTTTTGGAACCATCTGACTACATTTCTTTGAGTTACGGCCACTTTAATGAGAGGCTTAATACAGGCCTTATAACCCTGGTGAAATAGCCCGCACAAAAATGCGATTTCGACAAAAATCGGACCCCAAACCTGGTTTTGAGAAAACCCACTGGGGACGACCCTAGGGACCTTACGGACGCACCCTAGAAGTTTTGGAGCCATCTGACTACATTTCTATGAGTTACGGCCCCTTTAATGAGAGGCTAAATACAGGCCTTATAAGCCTGGTGAAATAGCCCGCACAAAAATGCAATTTTTACAAAAATCGGACCCAAAACCCGGTTCTGAGAAAACCCACTGGGGACGACCCTAGGGACCTGACGGACGCACCCTAGAAGTTTTGGAGCCCTCGGACTATGTTTCTTGAAGTTACAGCCCCTTTAATGAGAGGCTAAATACAGGCCTTATAAGCCTGGTGAAATAGCCCGCATAAAAATGCCATTTTTGCAAAAATCGGACCCCAAACCCGGTTCTGAGAAAACCCACTGGGGACGATCCTAGGGACCTGACGGACGCACCCTAGAAGTTTTGAAGCCCTCGGACTATGTTTTTTGGAGTTACGGCCACTTTAATGAGAGGCTAAATACAGGCTTTATAACCCTGGTGAAATAGCCCGCATAAAAATGCAATTTTTACAAAAATCGGACCCCAAACCCGGTTCTGAGAAAACCCACTGGGGACGACCCTAGGGACCTGACGGACGCACCCTAGAAGTTTTGGAGCCCTCGGACTATGTTTCTTGGAGTTACGGCCACTTTAATGAGAGGCTAAATACAGGCTTTATAACCCTGGTGAAATAGCCCGCACAAAAATGCGATTTTTACAAAAATCGGACCCCAAACCCGGTTCTGAGAAAACCCACTGGGGACGACCCTAGGGACCTGGCTGACGCACCCTAGAAGTTTTGGAGCCCTCCGACTATGTTTCTTGAAGTTACGGCCACTTTAATGAGAGGCTAAATACAGGCCTTATAACCCTGGTGAAATAGCCCGCACAAAAATGCAATTTTTACGAAAATCGGACCCCAAACCAGGTTCTGAGAAAACCCACTGGGGACGACCCTAGGGACCTGACGGACGCACCCTAGAAGTTTTGGAGCCCTCCGACTATGTTTCTTGAAGTTACAGCCCCTTTAATGAGAGGCTAAATACAGGCCTTATAAGCCTGGTGAAATAGCCCGCATAAAAATGCAATTTTTGCAAAAATCGGACCCCAAACCCGGTTCTGAGAAAACCCACTGGGGACGACCCTAGGGACCTGACGGACTTACCCTAGAAGTTTTGGAGCCCTCCGACTATGTTTCTTGGAGTTACGGCCCCTTTAATGAGAGGCTAAATACAGGCTTTATAACCCTGGTGAAATAGCCCGCATAAAAATGCAATTTTTACAAAAATCGGACCCCAAACCCGGTTCTGAGAAAACCCACTGGGGACGACCCTAGGGACCTGACGGACGCACCCTAGAAGTTTTGGAGCCCTCGGACTATGTTTCTTGGAGTTACGGCCACTTTAATGAGAGGCTAAATACAGGCTTTATAACCCTGGTGAAATAGCCTGCACAAAAATGCGATTTTTACAAAAATCGGACCCCAAACCCGGTTCTGAGAAAACCCACTGGGGACGACCCCAGGGACCTTGCTGACGCACCCTAGAAGTTTTGGAGCCCTCCGACTATGTTTCTTGAAGTTACAGCCCCTTTAATGAGAGGCTAAATACAGGCCTTATAACCCTGGTGAAATAGCCCGCACAAAAATGCAATTTTTACGAAAATCGGACCCCAAACCAGGTTCTGAGAAAACCCACTGGGGACGACCCTAGGGACCTGACGGACGCACCCTAGAAGTTTTGGAGCCCTCCGACTATGTTTCTTGAAGTTACAGCCCCTTTAATGAGAGGCTAAATACAGGCCTTATAAGCCTGGTGAAATAGCCCGCACAAAAATGCCATTTTAACAAAAATCGGACCCCAAACCCAGTTCTGAGAAAACCCACTGGGGACGAGCCTAGGGACCTGACGGACGCACCCTAGAAGTTTTGGAGCCCTCGGACTATGTTTCTTGGAGTTACGGCCACTTTAATGAGAGGCTAAATACAGGCCTTATAAGCCTGGTGAAATAGCCCGCACAAAAATGCAATTTTTACAAAAATCGGACCCCAAACCCGGTTCTGAGAAAACCCACTGGGGACGACCCTAGGGACCTGGCTGACGCACCCTAGAAGTTTTGGAGCCCTCCGACTATGTTTCTTGAAGTTACGGCCACTTTAATGAGAGGCTAAATACAGGCCTTATAGCCCTGGTGAAATAGCCCGCACAAAAATGCAATTTTTACGAAAATCGGACCCCAAACCAGGTTCTGAGAAAACCCACTGGGGACGACCCTAGGGACCTGACGGACGCACCCTAGAAGTTTTGGAGCCCTCGGACTATGTTTCTTGAAGTTACAGCCCCTTTAATGAGAGGCTAAATACAGGCCTTATAAGCCTGGTGAAATAGCCCGCATAAAAATGCCATTTTTGCAAAAATCGGACCCCAAACCCGGTTCTGAGAAAACCCACTGGGGACGACCCTAGGGACCTGACGGACGCACCCTAGAAGTTTTGGAGCCCTCGGACTATGTTTCTTGGAGTTACGGCCACTTTAATGAGAGGCTAAATACAGGCTTTATAACCCTGGTGAAATAGCCCGCATAAAAATGCCATTTTTACAAAAATCGGACCCCAAACCCGGTTCTGAGAAAACCCACTGGGGACGACCCTAGGGACCTGACGGACGCACCCTAGAAGTTTTGGAGCCCTCGGACTATGTTTCTTGGAGTTACGGCCACTTTAATGAGAGGCTAAATACAGGCTTTATAACCCTGGTGAAATAGCCCGCACAAAAATGCGATTTTTACAAAAATCGGACCCCAAACCCGGTTCTGAGAAAACCCACTGGGGACGACCCTAGGGACCTGGCTGACGCACCCTAGAAGTTTTGGAGCCCTCCGACTATGTTTCTTGAAGTTACGGCCACTTTAATGAGAGGCTAAATACAGGCCTTATAACCCTGGTGAAATAGCCCGCACAAAAATGCAATTTTTACGAAAATCGGACCCCAAACCAGGTTCTGAGAAAACCCACTGGGGACGACCCTAGGGACCTGACGGACGCACCCTAGAAGTTTTGGAGCCCTCCGACTATGTTTCTTGAAGTTACAGCCCCTTTAATGAGAGGCTAAATACAGGCCTTATAAGCCTGGTCAAATAGCCCGCACAAAAATGCAATTTTTACCAAATTCGGACCCCAAACCCGGTTCTGAGAAAACCCACTGGGGACGACCCTAGGGACCTGACGGACGCACCCTAGAAGTTTTGGAGCCCTCCGACTATGTTTCTTGGAGTTACGGCCACTTTAATGAGAGGCTAAATACAGGCCTTATAAGCCTGGTGAAATAGCCCGCACAAAAATGCCATTTTAACAAAAATCGGACCCCAAACCCGGTTCTGAGAAAACCCACTGGGGACGACCCTAGGGACCTGACGGACGCACCCTAGAAGTTTTGGAGCCCTCGGACTATGTTTCTTGAAGTTACGGCCACTTTAATGAGAGGCTAAATACAGGCCTTATAACCCTGGTGAAATAGCCCGCACAAAAATGCAATTTTTACGAAAATCGGACCCCAAACCAGGTTCTGAGAAAACCCACTGGGGACGACCCTAGGGACCTGACGGACGCACCCTAGAAGTTTTGGAGCCCTCCGACTATGTTTCTTGAAGTTACAGCCCCTTTAATGAGAGGCTAAATACAGGCCTTATAAGCCTGGTCAAATAGCCCGCACAAAAATGCAATTTTTACCAAATTCGGACCCCAAACCCGGTTCTGAGAAAACCCACTGGGGACGACCCTAGGGACCTGACGGACGCACCCTAGAAGTTTTGGAGCCCTCCGACTATGTTTCTTGGAGTTACGGCCACTTTAATGAGAGGCTAAATACATGCTTTATAACCCTGGTGAAATAGCCCGCATAAAAATGCCATTTTAACAAAAATCGGACCCCAAACCCGGTTCTGAGAAAACCCACTGGGGACGACCCTAGGGACCTGACGGACGCACCCTAGAAGTTTTGGAGCCCTCGGACTATGTTTCTTGGAGTTACGGCCACTTTAATGAGACGCTTAATACAGGCCTTATAACCCTGGTGAAATAGCCCGCACAAAAATGCCATTTTTTACAAAAATCGAACCCCAAACCCGGTTCTGAGAAAACCCACTGGGGACGACCCTAGGGACCTGGCTGACGCACCCTAGAAGTTTTGGAGCCCTCCGACTATGTTTCTTGAAGTTACGGCCACTTTAATGAGAGGCTAAATACAGGCCTTATAACCCTGGTGAAATAGCCCGCACAAAAATGCAATTTTTACGAAAATCGGACCCCAAACCAGGTTCTGAGAAAACCCACTGGGGACGACCCTAGGGACCTGACGGACGCACCCTAGAAGTTTTGGAGCCCTCGGACTATGTTTCTTGAAGTTACAGCCCCTTTAATGAGAGGCTAAATACAGGCCTTATAAGCCTGGTGAAATAGCCCGCACAAAAATGCAATTTTTACTAAATTCGGACCCCAAACCCGGTTCTGAGAAAACCCACTGGGGACGACCCTAGGGACCTGACGGACGCACCCTAGAAGTTTTGGAGCCCTCTGACTATGTTTCTTGGAGTTACGGCCACTTTAATGAGAGGCTAAATACAGGCCTTATAAGCCTGGTGAAATAGCCCGCACAAAAATGCCATTTTAACAAAAATCGGACCCCAAACCCGGTTCTGAGAAAACCCACTGGGGACGACCCTAGGGACCTGACGGACGCACCCTAGAAGTTTTGGAGCCCTCGGACTATGTTTCTTGAAGTTACAGCCCCTTTAATGAGAGGCTTAATACAGGCCTTATAAGCCTGGTGAAATAGCCCGCACAAAAATGCAATTTTTACAAAAATCGGACCCCAAACCCGGTTCTGAGAAAACCCACTGGGGACGACCCTAGGGACCTGACGGACGCACCCTAGAAGTTTTGGAGCCCTTCGACTATGTTTCTTGAAGTTACAGCCCCTTTAATGAGAGGCTAAATACAGGCCTTATAAGCCTGGTGAAATAGCCCGCACAAAAATGCCATTTTTACAAAAATCGGACCCCAAACCCGGTTCTGAGAAAACCCACTGGGGACGACCCTAGGGACCTGACGGACGCACCCTAGAAGTTTTGGAGCCCTCCGACTATGTTTCTTGAAGTTACAGCCCCTTTAATGAGAGGCTAAATACAGGCCTTATAAGCCTGGTGAAATAGCCCGCACAAAAATGCAATTTTTTACAAAAATCGGACCCCAAACCTCATTCTGAGAAAACCCACTGGGGACGATCCTAGGGACCTGACGGACGCACCCTAGAAGTTTTGGAACCATCTGACTACATTTCTTAGAGTTACGGCCACTTTAATGAGAGGCTTAATACAGGCCTTATAAGCCTGGTGAAATAGCCCGCACAAAAATGCGATTTCGACAAAAATCGGACCCCAAACCTGGTTTTGAAAAAACCCACTGGGGACGACCCTAGGGACCTTACGGACCCACCCTAGAAGTTTTGGAGCCCTCCGACTATGTTTCTTGGAGTTACGGCCACTTTAATGAGAGGCTAAATACAGGCCTTATAACCCTGGTGAAATAGCCCGCACAAAAATGCAATTTTTACGAAAATCGGACCCCAAACCAGGTTCTGAGAAAACCCACTGGGGACGACCCTAGGGACCTGACGGACGCACCCTAGAAGGTTTGGAGCCCTCCGACTATGTTTCTTGAAGTTACAGCCCCTTTAATGAGAGGCTAAATACAGGCCTTATAAGCCTGGTGAAATAGCCCGCACAAAAATGCCATTTTAACAAAAATCGGACCCCAAACCCAGTTCTGAGAAAACCCACTGGGGACGACCCTAGGGACCTGACGGACTCACCCTAGAAGTTTTGGAGCCCTCGGACTATGTTTCTTGGAGTTACGGCCACTTTAATGAGAGGCTAAATACAGGCCTTATAAGCCTGGTGAAATAGCCCGCACAAAAATGCAATTTTTACAAAAATCGGACCCCAAACCCGGTTCTGAGAAAACCCACTGGGGACGACCCTAGGGACCTGGCTGACGCACCCTAGAAGTTTTGGAGCCCTCCGACTATGTTTCTTGAAGTTACGGCCACTTTAATGAGAGGCTAAATACAGGCCTTATAACCCTGGTGAAATAGCCCGCACAAAAATGCAATTTTTACGAAAATCGGACCCCAAACCAGGTTCTGAGAAAACCCACTGGGGACGACCCTAGGGACCTGACGGACGCACCCTAGAAGTTTTGGAGCCCTCCGACTATGTTTCTTGAAGTTACAGCCCCTTTAATGAGAGGCTAAATACAGGCCTTATAAGCCTGGTGAAATAGCCCGCACAAAAATGCCATTTTAACAAAAATCGGACCCCAAACCCAGTTCTGAGAAAACCCACTGGGGACGAGCCTAGGGACCTGACGGACGCACCCTAGAAGTTTTGGAGCCCTCGGACTATGTTTCTTGGAGTTACGGCCACTTTAATGAGAGGCTAAATACAGGCCTTATAAGCCTGGTGAAATAGCCCGCACAAAAATGCAATTTTTACAAAAATCGGACCCCAAACCCGGTTCTGAGAAAACACACTGGGGACGACCCTAGGGACCTGACGGACTCACCCTAGAAGTTTTGGAGCCCTCGGACTATGTTTCTTGGAGTTACAGCCCCTTTAATGAGAGGCTAAATACAGGCCTTATAAGCCTGGTGAAATAGCCCGCATAAAAATGCAATTTTTGCAAAAATCGGACCCCAAACCCGGTTCTGAGAAAACCCACTGGGGACGACCCTAGGGACCTGACGGACGCACCCTAGAAGTTTTGGAGCCCTCGGACTATGTTTCTTGGAGTTACGGCCCCTTTAATGAGAGGCTAAATACAGGCCTTATAACCCTGGTGAAAAAGCCCGCATAAAAATGCAATTTTTACAAAAATTGGACCCCAAACCCGGTTCTGAGAAAACCCACTGGGGACGACCCTAGGGACCTGACGGACGCACCCTAGAAGTTTTGGAGCCCTCGGACTATGTTTCTTGGAGTTACGGCCACTTTAATGAGAGGCTAAATACAGGCTTTATAAGCGTGGTGAAATAGCCCGCACAAAAATGCGATTTTTACAAAAATCGGACCCCAAACCCGGTTCTGAGAAAACCCACTGGGGACGACCCTAGGGACCTGGCTGACGCACCCTAGAAGTTTTGGAGCCCTCCGACTATGTTTCTTGAAGTTATGGCCACTTTAATGAGAGGCTAAATACAGGCCTTATAACCCTGGTGAAATAGCCCGCACAAAAATGCAATTTTTACGAAAATCGGACCCCAAACCAGGTTCTGAGAAAACCCACTGGGGACGACCCTAGGGACCTGACGGACGCACCCTAGAAGTTTTGGAGCCCTCCGAATATGTTTCTTGAAGTTACAGCCCCTTTAATGAGAGGCTAAATACAGGCCTTATAAGCCTGGTGAAATAGCCCGCACAAAAATGCCATTTTAACAAAAATCGGACCCCAAACCCAGTTCTGAGAAAACCCACTGGGGACGAGCCTAGGGACCTGACGGACGCACCCTAGAAGTTTGTGAGCCCTCGGACTATGTTTCTTGGAGTTACGGCCCCTTTAATGAGAGGCTAAATACAGGCCTTATAACCCTGGTGAAAAAGCCCGCATAAAAATGCAATTTTTACAAAAATTGGACCCCAAACCCGGTTCTGAGAAAACCCACTGGGGACGACCCTAGGGACCTGACGGACGCACCCTAGAAGTTTTGGAGCCCTCGGACTATGTTTCTTGGAGTTACGGCCACTTTAATGAGAGGCTAAATACAGGCTTTATAAGCGTGGTGAAATAGCCCGCACAAAAATGCGATTTTTACAAAAATCGGACCCCAAACCCGGTTCTGAGAAAACCCACTGGGGACGACCCTAGGGACCTGGCTGACGCACCCTAGAAGTTTTGGAGCCCTCCGACTATGTTTCTTGAAGTTATGGCCACTTTAATGAGAGGCTAAATACAGGCCTTATAACCCTGGTGAAATAGCCCGCACAAAAATGCAATTTTTACGAAAATCGGACCCCAAACCAGGTTCTGAGAAAACCCACTGGGGACGACCCTAGGGACCTGACGGACGCACCCTAGAAGTTTTGGAGCCCTCCGACTATGTTTCTTGAAGTTACAGCCCCTTTAATGAGAGGCTAAATACAGGCCTTATAAGCCTGGTGAAATAGCCCGCACAAAAATGCCATTTTAACAAAAATCGGACCCCAAACCCAGTTCTGAGAAAACCCACTGGGGACGAGCCTAGGGACCTGACGGACGCACCCTAGAAGTTTGTGAGCCCTCGGACTATGTTTCTTGGAGTTACGGCCACTTTAATGAGAGGCTAAATACAGGCCTTATAAGCCTGGTGAAATAGCCCGCACAAAAATGCGATTTTTACAAAAATCGGACCCCAAACCTGGTTCTGAGAAAACCCACTGGGGACGACCCTAGGGACCTGACGGACGCACCCTAGAAGTTTTGGAGCCCTCGGAGTATGTTTCTTGGAGTTACAGCCCCTTAAATGAGAGGCTTAATACAGGCCTTATAACCCTGGTGAAAGAGCCCGCACAAAGATTCTATTTTTACAAAAATCGGACCCCAAACCCGGTTCTGAGAAAACCCACTGAGGACGACCCTAGGGACCTGACGGACGCACCCTAGAAGTTTTGGAGCCCTTCGACTATGTTTCTTGAAGTTACAGCCCCTTTAATGAGAGGCTAAATACAGGCCTTATAAGCCTGGTGAAATAGCCCGCACAAAAATGCGATTTTTACGAAAACCGGACCCCAAACCCGGTTCTGAGAAAACCCACTGGGGACGACCCTAGGAACCTGATGGACGCACCCTAGAAGTTTTGAAGCCCTTTGACTACGTTTCTTGGAGTTACGGCCCCTTTAATGAGGGGCAAAATGCAGGCCTTATAAGCCTGGTGAAATAGCCCACACAAAAATGCAATTTTTACAAAAATCAGACCCCAAACCCGGTTCTGAGAAAACCCACTGGGGACGACCCTAGGGACCTGACGGACACCCCCTAGAAGTTTTGGAGCCCTCGGACTATGTTTCTTGGAGTTACGGCCCCTTTTAATGAGAGGCTTAATACAGGCCTTATAAGCCTGGTGAATTAGCCCGCACAAAAATGCAATTTTTACAAAAATTGGACCCCAAACCCGGTTCTGAGAAAACCCACTGGGGACGACCCTAGGGACCTGACAGACTCACCCTAGAAGTTTTGGAGCCCTCGGACTATGTTTCTTGGAGTTACGGCCCCATTAATGAGAGGCTAAATACAGGCCTTATAAGCCTGGTGGAATAGCCCGCACAAAATTGGATTCTTACAAAAATCGGACCCCAAATCCGGTTCTGAGAAAACCCACTGGGGATGACCCAAGGGACCTGACGGACGCACCCTAGAAGTTTTGGAGCCCTCGGACTATGTTTCTTGGAGTTACGGCCCCTTTAATGAGAGGCTAAATACAGGCCTTATAAGCCTGGTGAAATAGCCCGCACAAAAATGCGATTTTTATGAAAATCGGACCCCAAACCTGGTTCTGAGAAAACCCACTGGGGAAGACCCTAGGGACCTGACGGACGCACCATAGAAGTTTTGGAACCATCCGACTACATTTCTTGGAGTTACGGCCACTTTAATGAGAGGCTAAATACAGGCCTTATAACCCTGGTGAAATAGCCCGCACAAAAATGCGATTTTTACAAAAATCGGACCCCAAACCCGGTTCTGAGAAAACCCACTGGGGACGACCCTAGGGATCTGACGGACGCACCCTAGAAGTTTTGGAGCCCTCCCACTATGTTTCTTGAAGTTACAGCCCCTTTAATGAGAGGTTAAATACAGGCCTTATAAGCCTGGTGAAATAGCCCGCACAAAAATGCAATTTTTACAAAAATCGGACCCCAAACCCGGTTCTGAGAAAACCCACTGGGGATGACCCTAGGGACCTGACGGACGCACCATAGAAGTTTTGGAACCATCTGACTACATTTCTTGGAGTTACGGCCACTTTAATGAGAGGCTAAATACAGGCCTTATAACTCTGGTGAAATAGCCCGCACAAAAATGCAATTTTTACAAAAATCGGACCCCAAACCCAGTTCTGAGAAAACCCACTGGGGAAGACCCTAGGGACCTGACGGACGCACCCTAGAAGTTTTGGAGCCCTCGGACTATGTTTCTTGGAGTTACGGCCCCATTAATGAGAGGCTAAATACAGGCCTTATAAGCCTGGTGGAATAGCCCGCACAAAATTGGATTCTTACAAAAATCGGACCCCAAATCCGGTTCTGAGAAAACCCACTGGGGATGACCCAAGGGACCTGACGGACGCACCCTAGAAGTTTTGGAGCCCTCGGACTATGTTTCTTGGAGTTACGGCCCCTTTAATGAGAGGCTAAATACAGGCCTTATAAGCCTGGTGAAATAGCCCGCACAAAAATGCGATTTTTATGAAAATCGGACCCCAAACCTGGTTCTGAGAAAACCCACTGGGGACAACCCTAGGGACCTGACGGACGCACCATAGAAGTTTTGGAACCATCCGACTACATTTCTTGGAGTTACGGCCACTTTAATGAGAGGCTTAATACAGGCCTTATAACCCTGGTGAAATAGCCCGCACAAAAATGCCATTTTTAATAGAATCAGACCCCAAACCCAGTTCTGAGAAAACCCACTGGGGACGAGCCTAGGGACCTGACGGACACCCCCTAGAAGTTTTGGAGCCCTCGGACTATGATTCTTGGAGTTACGGCCCCTTTAATGAGAGGCTAAATACAGGCCTTATAACCCTGGTGAAATAGCCCGCACAAAAATGCGATTTTTACGAAAACCGGACCCCAAAACCGGTTCTGAGAAAACCCACTGGGGACGACCCTAGGAACCTGACGGACGCACCCTAGAAGTTTTGGAGCCCTCGGACTATGTTTCTTGGAGTTACAGCCCCTTTAATGAGAGGCTAAATACAGGCTTTATAAGCCTGGTGAAATAGCCCGCACAAAAATGCGATTTTTACAAAAATCGGACCCCAAACCCGGTTCTGAGAAAACCCACTGGGGACGACCCTAGGGACCTGGCTGACGCACCCTAGAAGTTTTGGAGCCCTCCGACTATGTTTCTTGAAGTTACAGCCCCTTTAATGAGAGGCTAAATACAGGCCTTATAAGCCTGGTGAAATAGCCCGCACAAAAATGCAATTTTTACAAAAATCGGACCCCAAACCCAGTTCTGAGAAAACCCACTGGGGAAGACCCTAGGGACCTGACGGACGCACCCTAGAAGTTTTGGAGCCCTCGGACTATGTTTCTTGGAGTTACGGCCCCATTAATGAGAGGCTAAATACAGGCCTTATAAGCCTGGTGGAATAGCCCGCACAAAATTGGATTCTTACAAAAATCGGACCCCAAACCAGGTTCTGAGAAAACCCACTGGGGATGACCCAAGGGACCTGACGGACGCACCCTAGAAGTTTTGGAGC